>NW_019394453.1:1319370-2638740 GCF_000612105.2 Orussus abietinus
GACCAGGAAGTCATGAGATCCGAGAATCTCGAGCTCTTCCCCGCCGGTTCCCGCCGTATGTCGCACCCTCCCTTTCCATCCCTCCATCGGTCGCTATCTCCTCCTCCGGTTTCTCTCTTTCGCCCTCCCACGCGGCTCCGATATCGACGCGCTTATCCTCCCTTGGCTCCGCCCCACTCCCCGTGGGAATCGCCCCGGAATCGCCGCATTCCGCTGATCTGATCATTCGTCATCGCCCCGCAGGACGGACCGGGAGCGAAAGGGTTGTGGGCGGCGACGGAACAGTCGTAGAAACTTCACCAGGCCCCCAGGACTGCGAGGAGGTCAATCGGCTCAATTTACTCCCCCTGAACAAACGATGTCCCTGTTTTGGGGTTAAACCGCAAGGGTAGATTCCGCCCTCGAGGGAGGATCCTCCGAATCCCTTCAGGATTATTCCCATGCTCGAGCCCTACGTTGCGGAAGGGTCCTTCCACCCTTCACCGGGAATTCTAATCGTACAAAAATATGATCAATTTCATCCCTCGGAGTGTATTAATTAAGAGGGTTCAGGTTTAGGTGTTAAATGTTGTTGAATGTCCCGAAAAGGGAAAATTCCTAGAAAGGGGTAGACAAGTCAGGAATACTTATTAATACTTATCATACTTATACAAAGTAGCCGTTTGTCATATGGTTGTTAATAGGAATCGTGGAATTTATTTTTGTTCGGTGAACTTATTTTTAGCTGTAAGCTTGGACAAGTTTTGCGAGAATGCAAAATTCCTGGAGAGAAAGAGAAGCAAAAGAAGTTCATGGTTATGGTCAATTAGATTTTATTGTAGGATCGGGGATAGCGATAGGTTTAGGCAGTTTGCGTTGATTGGGTGAAACCGTTCTTATCCTTTTTTTAGGTTATGGCGCGAGGAGCACTCCTTGTCCGAGGTCCGATGGAGCTTCGTTACTACCGCCTACCAACCTATGCAACCCTAGCAGCTTCCACGCGTTTCCTTTGTTCGTGGGATTACAATTATGCCCCTTAATGTCCCGTAATAATGTCGTTAGAGTTCCGGACGGCTGAAAGGACAACCATTTCGTCGCGGTTCCTGGACAAAGGGAGGATTATCGGCGGAGTAAACAAAATCCCAGGGAAACAGGAAGGCATGGGAAATTTACGCACTTCCGGGAGCGACCTGTTCCCGGGGGAAGAAGAGGTGGCATTCGGGAATATGCTGGTATTGTTCACACACTCAACAATCCATGTTAAACATCGCATTTATACCCCCATTTTTAAACAATTCCTAAACCACGGAATTCTTACTAATTTCAACACTTCTTGGATGACCCGCGTCGATATTTAAATTAAGACTTGAAAAACATTTCTTTATTTTTTCAGAATTCTGGAAGTATCGCATGGGATTTTATCATTTTTAAAATAAGGGAATACCCCTGGAAAGTTGTCAATGTAAATCTGTTACCGCTAGTCATGGATGGGCATTATTCAGTGTGGGGAAGTACAACCACATCGGCTCGATTTTGCGAGAGGCCGTTTGCAACATTAATTGCAATAATAAGAAATTATTGGTTACATAAACAAAATGTCAGGAAAGTAGGAAGGGATTGGAAAATTTCACCCCTCCTGGTACTTCTCGTCGGGGGCAAAAAAGAGGTGTTCTCGGAATTCCCGCCACCCACGTGTGTTGCATTGTGTAATAAAAAACTGTTAACAATTATTATAAATTGCGAAAATATCGAGACATAAGTAGAACGGATGAAAAATTGGTATTGCCGAAGCTTTCCTGCGTGTTCGGTATGTCTATGCATCGAAACATTAACTTATTTTTTTTTTCTATTAAAAGTAATACATGTTTAATTATAAACAAAAGGTATAAATAAATAAGGTTTAATGGATTCAGGAAGGGAAGACTAATTTCCGAGGAAGGGAGCAGACGCTGTATGACGAATATTATTTCATGTCGTGCGAAATGCATCAACCCGTTACCGTGATTTGCAAGAGCGTTCCGAATATTAATTGCAGTAATAAGAAATTATCGTTCACGTAAACAAAATGTCAGGAAAACAGAAAGGGGTGGAAACTGCTGCCGGCTCCTGTGCGCCCTCCTCTAAGGGCAGAGGGACGTCCTGATACACCCCTTTTGCAAACGGCCGATAAAAAGACTGGAAAATACTCCTTTAAGTGAGTTTATGCTTGCAAGTCGCCTGGCAGAAAAATATTCTCAAGATAATTACATCCGAGACATGCCATGGTCTATTGCCTATCAAAATTACTTAACAAAAACAAGTCAAACAAATATCAATCACATGTACAATTACTGACAAAAATTCCACCTCCCTCCACACCATGTTTCTTTACCGAACATATGCATACTTCAAAGAATGAAAGTATGAATGTAATTGAAGAAATAAATACGATACCTACCTAGCTCCGATAAAGTGATGGCATAAAATTGCAAGGAGATCTAAATTTATGGAACGACTAACGTGAGGGTGCATGAGAGTCCATTTCGCGAATTACTAGAAAAATCCAACAGGTGTTCGAAGCTTGGCAAAGATTTCGCTGAACAGCATCCCACAATTCGAGCGGCGGTTGTCTACCTCGTAGAAAAAACTTTCCCCGGATTTTTTTTCCTACCAGGAAGTCATGGAGCGACGGCGATGGCGGTCGCCGGATTCCCATCCACCCACGTCCCGATCAGGTGAAATCCTTCCGGCCGTTTCCAATCAATCGGTTCCTTCCGGCACTACCAGAGTAGCATGAGGAGGCCGGGAAAACCGAAGTTTTCTATCACTTTCCCCCCGGAAAAAGTGAAGGATCGAAGTCCCAGCCTGCGTTAAACAGCGACCCGAGCGATCTTCCTAGAAAGCATCGAAAGTCCGCAGTTTCCGTCTGCGCCCGTAAGAGGGTGATCTCGCTCACATATGAGGTTATGTACCGCCCCAAGACGGAGGTAAAGGGTTACGCGCTCAAGTGCTTCGAGCCACACATCGCGACAGGGACGTCATAACCCCGAAGAAGGTCTCCTAATATTCGGGGAGGTCATCGCCCGCTCGGGGCGCTCCCCTGGGCGAGCTTCGCGCAGCGTCCGTAGCGACGGCGCGCGCTGGGGTCGTGCATCCCAAGATGGCGGTGCCCATGACCAAGATGGCGGCCAAGATGGCGGCTCTCACTTCGCGCGCTGCATATCCGCCTCCCGGACTCGGTCACCCTCGAGTCGCGGAATTAACCGAGCGCTAATCGACGCGCGTTGCCAGCTGTCAGAACTGTCTGGAAACGTGTCAGATCGATGGCATCATAACATGACTAAGGACCAGGGGAGAATCAAGGCGAGGAGCTGGCAGCGCTGCCTGCCGAGGAGCTGGCCGAGGAGCGTCGAAGGAGGAGAAGCGAGGAGAAGGAGAAGGAGGAGGAGACCGCGGGTGGAACGGCTCGGTCGCGGCCCAAGGGAGCGCCGGGACGTTCCAATCGAGCCGATAATTGGAAGGGCTATCGGCAGTCTATTGGTCTGATCCCTCTCTGCCAGGCTAACAGGACGCGCGCAGTGGTCGTACGAAATTCCCGCCGCCGCCGCCGCCGCCGCCGCCGCCCGCGCGCCAGTAACCGAGGCCGACGGCTGCGAGAGTGAACGCAGCGACTCTGGAGAGGCCACGCTTTTGACGCAGAAATCCTGAAAAGACCGTTAAAACGATGAATTATGGATCGCTCCGTACTCTGCTACAGATATCTACAGGATTAAACCAGAATTAAAACGAGTCAATTCAGGAACTAGAGGTACTTCGAAAACAACTCTAGAACATATATATATGTATACATATATATGTAAAAAATAGAAAAGAATCCTCTTTTCTTAATCCATTCACGACTATGTAGAATAGATTCAAGAACGGTAGTTCATCAAGATAAATATTCATATTCCGATGTTTAGTAGATACAGTGTTGTAGGAAGAATTTAACTCCTGCATTTATTCTCAGGTGTTTTATACGTGGGTTTTATCTTCGATAGAAGAAGTTGAAGTACATACAATGCAGCGCTAGGGACCCAACTAAGAGCCTTCTAGACTACGAATTGGGAGCCAGGAACCCCGAGGAGCCGACCTGCTGCGGGAATTTTCTCCGCTTCTTTTATAGGTTAGGAATGGCTCCGCCGGAGGTGGGCTCCGGATCGGCGGTTTCCGCGTTTCGGGCGGGCGAAGAGAAACGGGAGAGAGAGAGGAGGGCCCGAGAGCGGGTGTCGCCTAGAAATAATTTAATCCCGGCCCCCGGGGAAAGGGTTGAATAAAATATATTCACATATTCGGAGCAGGACAGCAGGAAGGAGGAGGAGGGTCGCGTCCACTCCCGGCCGCGGGTCCCTGTCCCGAAGGACCAGCGGGGTGTCATGCTGCTCTGGTCGCTCGTCTCGCTCTTCGGAAACTCTCGTTTTCGACGAACGCCTTTCGGCTCCTTCGACGAAGACGGAGGAAGCGAGGGATCTCGAGGACGAGGACGCGTGTGCTCCCGTGCACGTGTATGTATATTGGAAGGTATGTGTAGAGGACACCTATGTAGATTGCCAACGCGGTCGGCGAGTTTCGGCCACCGCCGCGCGGAGGAATGCCGGAGTGGGCCGCTGTGGCCCCAAAGGGTTTCCTCGTCGGGATTCCACCCACGCTTTTTTCACAGGGGAACAGCCTCGGAAGGAAGGCCGGGTTCGGGGATTTCGATGGTGCCGCGACGGAGGCGGTCCCTTCGCCCCGGGTTCGCTCGGCCGTCGACCCAACCGCGACCGGAGATCCTCCCTTTGAACTCCTCGGCTCCCCCGGAATCCTCCTCATCGGTAAGATGGCAGCTTTGATTTACAAATTGGATTTCATTGTACTACTTCGTGGATTATTAACTTATATTTATTATAGATTGTATACCTAGATTTATTGATAGCATTTTGTACATCATTTTCGTAGATGGGGAGGTCCTCCGTTTGAACTCCACTTCGTCGAAAGCCTCCTCGGTAAGATGGCAGTCCTGACTTTTTAAGATTGACAAATCTCATTACGAGACTGCATACATAATATACATTCATAAATAAAACTATAAAGATCATCGATCGTACACGTGGCTATGTGTTTCCAATATTTGTTAATGAGATTCAAAGATACTTAACGGCACTAATTTCAGGTATTCCAAATTGCATAGCTAAATGGACTTAACAAAATGCCGCACTTAAAGAAATTTATGAACTAAACATCCGTCAAGGTATAAATTATATTTAATACGATATTTCCGACTTAATTGTCATTCTCAAATAGAAGTGTGTATTATATTTTATTAGCTATTTATTATGAAAAGGAGTTTCTTAAGTTGTTAAAGTGGTAAATGTAAGGCTCTAAAGTTTTACATATTTAATGTGTGGCATTTTGTTAAGATAATGTATGTAGTTAATTATACGGAGTGGTTCTTCGAGGTGCATTTATGAGCGTATTCGCCAGGAAATCCGTTTCACGGAGGGGAAAATTCTATTTGCAGGCTTTTCCACCATGGTCTGTAAAGCCGAGGGGAATGCGGCCTGGAGCATTGGGAAGAATATCCCGAAGGCAGGAAAAGGGACGAAGGGCGCGGCAGGTCCCGAGGCCAGGCAGGACACCTCCTGCTCCTTGATGGGATCCTGGACAATGTCACCCGCGGTGTAATTAATATTCATACGTACCCATTATGGGTATGATCCTCCTTCTATGCGGTGAGTCCCTCATCCTCTGCATGAATTCGTGAGCCGGTACCTCGAGTACACCTGTCGTTGCCACCTCATCCAGGTGGAAATCCATAACAAGAGGGTCCTACCTCCCAATTGTCCTAATTGAATCCCAACGTGACATTTCTACCATAAAATCCACCAGACCACAATTTTAAAATCTCAAAAGTATACGCCGTACGGCTAACTTTTTCTCAAGATCATTACGACCTCTCTCAAAACCCAGGGCGTAAAATCCAGAGATAGGGAACTTACGCCCTATTAGTTGCAAAGCATTGTAAATAATGTGGTAAAACATTTTCTAGGTCCGTGCTGGTTGGGCATAGAGCTGAAAGAAAGATACTGAATGAAAGGAAGACGGCCGGCCCAGGTAGTCAATGGCGTTCCGTAGTACGTGCTCCATGGGAAAGGGAACCCCTTGAACCCATTCGAGGCACGGTGGTACCAGGAGCCCATGGCGACGGGGCCGATGATTATTGGATGACACACAAAAGTGGTAGGGAAGCATAAATCCAGCGAGGGGGCGGTGGACCCCGTCACGGTGAATGGCAGATCCGACCATTCGGATTGAAAAGTAGGCATCGAGGGGGAGGGGCATGGGGTCGGAAATTCGGGATCGATCGCCGCAGCGTTCCAGCACGTCCTGGATAATACAAGAGTAAACAAGTAGAACAGGTGGGCATGGAGGTCGCAGAGGTGGTTCGCCGGGAATTGGGGTGCGAATACGGGGGTGGTGCGAGCGGTCCACCCAGGGCAGGGGGCGTTTCGACGCTCCGCGGGATGACGCGAGCTGGGAGAGGCTGTGGGAGGGAAGCCCCCGCCTGGGGAGGTGGGGTTAGCGACGCGGGGGGATTGACCCCGGATGCGATTATGACCCGGGGGAGCTTGCGCGTAATTTAGCTCCGCATAGTAAAAAAACGAGCTCGAGTTGTCCATTTTTCAACGCCTTTTGAAATAATCTTTAAATTGAAACAGAGCATTGTTCCATAAATACTGTTTCTTTTTTTTATATCTTATATAATTATTACTTACCAGTATAATTTTACTCCAGACGCATTTATGACTTACGGGAGGTTTGAACTCTACATAGCAGGAAACGTACTGAAGTTTTCAATTTTTACTACCCTTCGTAATGATAACTAATTGGAATTAAAAACAGGGATTTCCATATACCTTATAGAAATATTATTTATTACTCGTGAAATAATTTCAGCTCGGACGCGGTTATGACCTGCGGAAACTTGCCGGTTAGTAAGATTTGCATAAAATTATGAATTTTTTTTTTAATACCGTTTTTAATGTGTTGCCAGAATAGTGCGTCGCTTTTTAGATAGTGCTTGTCTGACGCTTTATAAAAATGTGACTACTCGTAAAATAATTGTATAATTTACTTAGATTCATTATTTTTATGTGAGAGTTAATATAGATGTATGAGTACATGGCGAGGGATGTGGTTAATGGCGGTTTTTATGGAACTTTATTGGAACGATTTTCAGGGACGTGGAATAATGTCGGGCAAGGGGCGTTTCGACGCTCCGAGGGACGACGCTCGCTCGGGCAGGATGTGGGAGGGAATCTGCACAGTGGGGAGGTGGGGCCAGACACCAAGGAATCCCCCGTGGATGGGATTACCCTGTCCCACGGTCATCCCCCATGTACGCTATATAACGATCAAGGGCGACACGCGGAACAGAATACGTCAATGACCGCAAAAGCGATCTCCATCTCTCCGTGACAGGTAATCGATGTCACCGTTCAAATCAAATCGAGATAGCGACATCTTCCCAGAGTCGCTTATCGAATTCCTTTGACAACCGGAGGAAACCCGCGACGCGTCTCGCTTCGAAGACTCGCAATCGGCCGGTTTGTCCTCCAGTTTGCAATCTTATCCGATAGCCGATCGGTTTTAATTCTATCTAAAAAAAAATCTCATTTTACGACAACCGTCCAATGCCAGCGATATACCGGAAACCTCGTAGAAAGTCATCAGGAAGTGCGGGTTCGACGACACCCGGTCGACGTCATTGTCCGATTCTCCGAGAGAATATCCACTGTCAGCCCACGGCGATCAGGTTTTTGCGGGGATCTCTTTTCACGACCACTGCCAACCGGAAGGTAACTGCCCCTCAAGGTACTCCGTCTTGACGTTCAATGACTCGTAATCGCCGTCATCCGGAATTAATTTCAGGTATCGACTGACCGAAGCGAATCGCACTTTCACGAGGTTCTGTTTTCAGGTCTGCTTTCTACCGAAATCCTCGACCAGGGCCTGGATTGTCAATGGATGAATGTTCGATGATCATCGATAAACATTGCCACGGACGTCGTTTCCGGGTCTCCAAGGGGTCTCGAGGGTCGACACGTGCGGAGCCCTCGAGGCGTGCACCCACGATTTGACGAAATACGCTTAACAGGACTTTTTCTCACTCAAATCTCCAACAAGGATCCGGATCGTCAACGGATCGATATTCGGTGATCAAATCGTCATTGACGCTATTTCCGGGTTTTCAATGGATCTCGAAGGTCAACACGTACGGAGCCCTCGAGGCTTGCACCCACGATGTGACGGAATACGCTTAACACGACTTTATTTTCAGGTCTGCTTTCCACCAAAATCTCCATCGAGGACCCGGATCTTCAATGGATTGATGTTCGATGATCAAATCGCCATTGACGTTATTTCCGGGTTTTCAATGGATCTCGAGGGTCAACACGTGCGGAGCCCTCGAGGCTTGCACCCACGATTTGACGGAATACGCTTAACACGACTTTATTTTCAGGCCTGCTTTCTACCGAAATCTTTAATAAGGACCCTGATCATCAACGGATGTTCGGCAGTCATCGATAAACATCGCCATCGACGTAATTTCCGGGTTGCCAACGAGGGTCGACCCGTGCGGCACCTCCGGGGCGTGCACCCACGACCTCTCCGGATATACCTAACATCTGGGCGTTTCCGTCTCGGTGGACCCGCCACCTTCGGTGCCGTCCCCACAGTCTACCGAGCCGACCCTGAAACCCATTTCCAGGGCCTTGGCCCAGGTCAGGGGCCCAAGGGCATCCGGCAGATCGTCCCAAAGTGGACGCGCCCCGAAGACAACCGGCGGTACGCGTTTTCCGCGGGTTCGCGTAAATCGCTCTCCATGGTCCGCACCGCCTCTTCAAGTCGGGGTTCCGCCCCGCGAGTTTGACGGCCTGCCCTCCGCGGGAGCCGCCTCCGCTCTTCGAGCAGGAACCCAGGAACCTGCAGGAACCGTGCGGCGCCGTTCTCTCGGCGCCACGGGTCTCTCCCGCCTCTCAGTCATCGGCTGAACCCAAGGCGAGTTTCACGAGATAATTCATTCTCCTCGTGGGGATTCAATTCAACCTCGTCATTGGAATAAACGATTACACGGTACTAATTGGTCTGTCAAGCTCAGCCCTAAAAACGTGCTACGGGCGCACGGAGCGTGATTTGAGAGTTACTCACCAATCTCCTTTGTTTCAGGGTTACGTCAGAATTGCGGGGATATTCCAGATATTATTTAATCGCGAAATGGACCGAGGGACTCTTAGGCGTAAAGAGTGACGGCCTGTCGTCCTGATATCTTGGCAGCGGCGCACATCGATCATTCCGGGAGATGGGGCAATTCCGCCCATCCTCGCAGACCACGCAGTCGCCATGGCGGTTGGCGATTATATTTGCATTGCAAATTCATTGTCGCCACTTTGAATGTTGCTGGGGTATGTACTGAGTGAGGCGAGTAGCTCGCCGTAAATTAATCATCTAAGCCTTTGGTAAATGTCTGTTATATGTTTCAGGCCAACAGGCGGAGTTTTCCTGCCTCCTCTCGCGGAGCCACTCGCAGGGCGGAGTTTGGGTACCCACCCAGGAGGACGGCTTACGTAATTATTGGATCGTTCTAGAAACTCCGTGGAAATATCTTCACGTTCCAGAATTTATCTCTTGCAATTAAACGAACCGTGTAGTGATTAATAATGTATTCTCCGACGCCGTTGATTGATTCTCGCGTTGATTTTAGACGTGCAATTATCTTCAGAAAAAATTCACTGAGGAATATTTATTTGTAGTACTGTGGAACAACTCAATAGGTGGAAGTATATTAGATATCAGGTAATAGAAAGTATTTTTAAAAATGTGCGACTTTCGCTTGCATTTTGTATTTTTAGAAGAGGAACTCAAGAACGTACCGACTCCGCCGAAGTGACGAGCTTTGCGAACAGAGGAAGAAGAATTACCCAACGAAGTCTCCGGAATCCTCGAAACTAATAAAATTCTAAGTCAGGGAGTTCCGTGGTTTATTCGAGGCCTCTTGATTTTTGGGTAAGGATCCCGAGCAAAGCAAGGAATTTTTATAATTTTAAGGTTTCATATATCTGGATGGGTTTCAAAGGAGGGTCCGCCATTTTGCCGCACGCGCTACAAAATCAATTTATATTAATAATATATAACAATTGTATTGATAATGTAAAACAATAACCCTTCACCAAAATGTATTCGACTCAAGATCTTACCAAGTTTTCAGATTCTAAGCGCCGAATTTTTTTTCATTTTCACAGTTTCGTATCTCATTGGAGCCTCGCCAAAGGATACATCCGCCATCCTGCCGCATTCACGAAATCGATACACAACACCCCTCACCAAAATGTATTTGGCTCGAGGTTCTACCATGTTTCCTGATCCTCAACGCAAAGAATTCCTCCAATTTTACGGTTTGCATCTCATCGGAGGCTCAATGAATGAAACGTCCGCCATCCTGCCGCACTCACAAGATCGATAAAACAACCCCTCACCAAAATGTATTTGACTCGAGGTTCTACCATGTTTCCTGATCCCGAGCGTAAAGAATTCCTTCGATTTTACGGTTTGTATCTCATTGGACCTCGACAAAGGGGCGTCCACCATCCTGCGGGCCTCGCGGCTCGATCTATATAATATCCAGAGGGGCAGCCGGAGCACGGGCGGCGCGCAGCGTGGTCGTGGCATAGGAAAAGGGAGGGGTCCGGGAGTCCTAGGAGCGCGACCATCCGCATGCGTAACTCGTTAGGCGTGCAGGTGCGTGTGCGCTATTTAGCCGGCCGGTCGCCGCCGAAGGGCGGAGGGGGTTGGCCTCGGAAGGGCCAGGACGGCGACGGCCCCGGCGGAGGGTGCGACCTCGGCCACGGCCAGCCCTCGGGGAGACCGCGCCCACGCATTTTCACCAGGAATGCAGAACCGCAAGAGAGTTCGATGGCCTTGGCCTTCCCCTCGAAGGAGGAACCTTCGAAGGGCCGGGACCCCTCTCGCCCTTCCCCCATTGCCCGCTCAGTGCACCCGAAAATCTCAAGGGGACGGGTCGACGGCCCCATAGGACGACCCGTTAATCCTTTCCGTTCGTACGATCGGGACGAGGGGCGGCTAGACCTCGAGGTAGGATAGGTCAGGGACGAATAGCCTAGGTCAAGGTTAGGTAGCTAAATGAAAAGGAATCTTGTAATTTTATGATTTCATAATTTTATATATTTTTCTTTTTAAGTCCTTCTGGACATGGTGCACTTATTTTACGTTTTATTTATGTTTTACAGGTCTTCCCCTCCAAATTTTCGACTTGGCGCAAATTTCATAGATTTTGTAGATCGAACTCGAGGTTTTGCGAGTGAAACTCACCTTTTTGAAAATCAAGGTCCACCTTTTGTGAATCTTGAAAACGGTTAGAAGGAGCGAGTTTGATTTGCGGAAGGTTGAATTCGGAGGGGAAGACCAAATCTCTTGTTAAGGCAGGTCAGGGACAGGCCATAGATCAAAGTTAATTAGTCCTTAGTGCCCCGACTTAACAATTTAATTTCCAAATAATCATAAACATTTCTCCATAGTTTCTGTTTCGTTTAGATCTATAATTTTTAGAGGAAAAAATAATATTTTTATAGTAACATATTGAATGTTAATTATGCTTTTGTTAATATGTACAGGTTGAAGATTCGACGTTCCGCCCTGGACGATTTCTCGAAAGTGGATCCTGAATTTTTATTCGAAATTGAAAGAAGAGATGAGGATCATAGTCGAATGCGTCGGAGCGTTCCAGACCTGGGTCAAGGTAACGCATATGAGTATCACCGATCTCTGCACAAGGAAACCCACCCACGCATTTTGAACAGGACCTCAGAATTCGTCGAAAGGTTCACTTAGGGCTCCCCATGCCAAAGGGGAACCTTCGAAGGGACCCGAAGAGAAGGGCGAGCTCCTCCACGAGTGGCTCCATAAACATTGAATCCACCATTATCGTATATAAAGCATAGACGTAGCCCTTCTTTTCTTGGTATTTCCAATCCCCATCGATCATTGCCTCTTAACCTAACCTAACCTCCCCCATAATCCCCCTACCCTTATTCCACAATCCCCCATACACACAATACGATACAAATAATCGCGAAATATTCCTTCTGTATTTAATATTTATTTAACCTCCCTCAAGACACTCATCTCTCATACAGAAATAATTAAATACACAAAGTTGAAGCATGGACACCATGCCATAGTTCCATAAAGTTATCAAGATCACTCCACCGTACCCACATACATACAATACGATATAAACAACCGGCAAATATTCTTTCTGTATTTAATTTCCATTTATTGATCTAGTTAATACGCTCATCTGATGAATGTAATAAGTAAATACAGGAGGTGGGTGTGGGTTCCATGGTGCTGTTCCACGTAATTTCGTGGATGAAAGAGGTCGAGGAGGCTTGAAAATCGTCATTGGACCTCTCGAATCATTTTCAGGAGTGCAATCAACAGTGATGGTTCCACAAAATGGCCCCTTTCGTCAGCGAGCGAGTCCGGAGCGCAGGATTCCCAGGGCACCTGCGAGAGGAAGGAATAACGAGGGTTGCTAACGACCACCAGGGGTCGGTTGCCACGTTACTCAGGAATGTTTCCCTGAAATATGACAGGCCTCGGCATAACTTGAACTCCTGCGACTCCTGCTTCCCTACTTTCCAGCGTATGAGAGATATGAATCGCCATATCTGCGCTATCGCTCGCAAGGCTCAAAATCCACATTGAAAGGTAACCCCAGTCCCATCAGACCGATCCACCGGTGAATCATTTTAAAAACTATCAATGAAAAATACGCTCCCATTAATTGCGCTTTTTTAAACGGTATTAACGTACATACATGAAGACCGTCGATCAGGTTTCCGAGTACCATATCGAATCTCAATCGTATAGGGACTTTTTTTTTTTCACACGGCACACATTGGCGAGTTCGTGACAAAGTATTATACTATAAAAATAGTTCAGTCTTATTAATTGCGCTTTCTTAAACAGTATCAATGTACGTGGAGACCGTTGATCAGGTTTCTGGGTAATCGTGTCGGGTAACAATCGTAGGGGGATTTCTTTTTTTTTCACGCGGTGGTACTCGCGTATAGGGATGCACACATTCGCCAGTTCGTGAGAAAGTTCCACCTCCTCCGTTCGCAATATGCGACTCTGGTTCGTAAAGTTTCCCGCGCTGGCACCTCCTTTGGGCGTTTATTCTCCTGCTACGTCGCTGTAACGGAGTTGTTTACACTGCGCATGTAATATGCCCCGATTTTTGCGCATGGTCCCTCGGGGCCCTTCGCATTGGTCGCCGGAGGACGACGAGTAGATCCATTGTGCGCGCGCCTTTAGGGGCCTTTCTTGGAAACCACCAATCGAAACTTTCCAACCTCAATTCGTTCCAACGGACTTTTCTAGTTCCCAGCCTCGATGCTGGAACCGGAATCTCCTCTAAAACCCTATAAAATGTCGCTAGACGACACAAAATAACACCATATCACGCCATCGCAGAAATCGGAATTTTGTAGATTACCTGAATTATATAAAAACGTGGTACCCTGGATAATTTCTCGGTTTATCCCTGATCGCCCTTTCAAGTCCACTTAGAACCGAGCTGATTTTATATTTCTTCCGCTTAACCTAATTATCACCTAGGTATTAATTATATAAACAGACTTTTTGTCACTAGCTCTACGTTCTGGTGGCAGGGATTTTACTTGAATTCCGGTTACAGGAAACGGGGTGAAAAATGAGGAAGGCATGGGGATTGAATTTGAATGTGAGGTTAGGACGTTGTACCCAGGGGGAATCGTTTCGAGTATCGACTCTCGACAGTCTCGATAAACGAGTCCTCGTAGTCCATCGATTTAATCGGCAAAGACCAGGGCAGCAGGCGAGCCAGGGGGTTCCCGTTCGTGGAATAAATTACAGTAATTACATCGGCCCAGCAGGAGCGCAGAAGGGACCAATAAGGGCGCCTTAAAGGAACTCGAGTAGACCGACTTCCACGACTCTCTGGGACCCGAACAAGAGTTGCCGGGAACGCGCCGAAAGCCAGATCGGAAAGACCCGCCTCGTGCCCTGACGAATCCCGAGGAGACCCCGAAGACAAGACAGAGGTAAACAAGTGTAGTAAGAAAACACGCTAGGGTAAGAAGTGGCACGGGATTTGTTTTCTCCCTAGAGCAGGATCCGGAGGTCCTTCCACCCCAGGATGAGATGCCACGACGAGATCCCCACATTCCGACACATCAACGCGGGGTAAAAAATGAATAACTGATCGCTGCTGCGAGGGAAGTCTCGAGAAGAATTCAAATTCACCGATTCTATGAAACTCTCAGGAATTAGAACTGGTATTTCTGCGTGGCGAATTTTCGACTATCTGGCGAAATCATGGTGGTCATTTAAATAATACCATATTTCCTGTATAATGCCATCGAATGTATTCCAAGGTGAAGCAGTAAGCACCGCGTTATCTCAATTAGTGATTTACGTTTTATTTAAATTCAACGTTCTAACGCTTCTGTTGGAAAGCTTTCATTCGAACAGTTGATCACCATGGAGACCCGACCACGTGATCCCGGCCGAGCGCTCTGATTGGTGGACTGGTGGTCACGTGACGTCCCAAGGGGCGCCATGCGAGACGGGAGATACGGTCCGAAGATTCTGGACCAGATTCCTACCAGGAGCGCATTCTCGAAGGAAGGAAACGCGAGAGGAGGTCGACGGAGAGGATATCAGGACGAAGAGCTAAACATCAGTCGCCCCGAGGAGGTCAGGGTGCAAAGGTCGAGTCGTGGATGAAACATCCCCAAGCAGGAGCCCATGTGGGGAAGGGTGCGAGGGCAATCGGGTAACTGGGGTGGCAGTATCGTGTGCACCCTGAAGAGCGGAAGAGGTTAGGGTGGAAATCGAGCCGTTCATGAAACACGACGAAACAGGAGCACATACCAGGTAGAAGGACTGATAACGAAGTGCAGGGTTGACGGGGACAAGGGTGAAGGGCTCGTCATTTTCATCACCCCTGATATCCGATAATCGAAATCCCGGACCAGATCGAAAGTACATCTTACGAGAAGTATAAGTAAGAGATGTAAGAACTTGCGATTCAAATGCGACGATCACCGCTGGATGGGATAAGATCCTATGGGTGGAGACCTGCGATGCTCCTCGATTACCGAAACCAAGGATAGGTAGTCCGTATCGAAGCTAATGGGAAAAACGAACTATATTGACCGACACTCAATAAATTATTATAACTCCCATATTATTAACGTGTCTCGTTTTGAAAGCATTCCCATGTATACTAGGTCGCGCTCGAACCGGAAACTCTTACAGAAGGCAATATTTTCAACAGCGTAAACATGACATTAAGATGAATAATCAGTGCGATTAAATCGAACGAATGTATACCGTCGAGATATTTAATTCTATATACATATACAGCATAGATCGATCGCATTTATTTACGCATGCAGCGTGTAGTTAAGTAAATTAAAGAAGAAAAAAAATTGCTGAAAAGCGTGTTCAAGAATGTGATCGCAAAATTTGAATTTGACCGTTGGAGCGCAACCGTCCTTATTCGAGAAAGTTCTCAGGTCTCTGGACGCTTCCAGCTCGACCAGCACCTTATCGCCATTACTTCCAGTTACGGTCGGGGAACTGGGAACAGGTTAGGGTGGAGCGTTGGGTTGTCCACGGGACAGTTTTCACCAGGAGAACATATCGAGACAGGCGTGGCGCCGCCATCCGGGACCCGTGACTCGATCCCCGAGGGATCTCAGGAGGAAGTCGAGCCGGAGATCGCGTGCAGCGGAGTGCATTAGCACCGCGAACCCGAAGAGAGGCCAGAACGGAAAGTCGAGACGTGCGCGAAACACCTCCAACCAGGAGCGCATGCGCCCAGGAAGCAGTTCCTGGCAGGTGGCGCCGCAAAAGGGTGAAGTTTCCCAAGGAAAGCGAGCCGATCACAGGCGGCCATCCCGGAGGAAGTGAGCCGGCACGAAACGAAGGGTCGAGGGGCTCTCAACCTCGCGGCTTACCAGGAACGTATGTCCCCATCCTGAGTATGAAAATACCCGTAAATGAGTTTTCTTCCTTCCTAATTCCGCAAGGCGCTTCGCAGGGAACGGGGAAGGGACGCTTCATGGGCTCGGCGAGGACGAACGTTCTAGAAGGCGCAGAACAAGATGGCCGCGGTGGAGACTGGACTTTGGCTCTTGGAGGAATTAAAGGGGGCCGCTCGACTCGTCCCACCTCCCACCTTGAGTCCGTTTCATCCGACATTGGGATATGGAAAAAAATGAAAAGTGATATCCCTCCGAGCAGGGGACCATCTTTAGGCTGGAGCTGGCGCAGGGAAAGTCGGCGGTGTTTACTTTTCCCTGAAAGATCGTCGACCTGGAACCCTCCCTCCTGGTGAGGCATGAAATTTCATCTTCGAACCGTTGATCTCGACTCGATACGCCTGCTTTCGGGTCCAGCGACTCGGATTTATCTCAACGGACGATCGGGTCCTTTGCAGCTTTCCTGCGCTCTTCGAGGATATTAGTGAACCCAAGGGAAACAGGTATTATTGGTTAACCCCTTAAAAAGAGTAAGTTAAAACAGTGACTATTAAGTTTGAATGTCGTTCGCCAGGGATGTCAGGAGTTGCTGTTAATTTCGGTTCCAATGGAAAAAACCACTTTCGGGAGCAGGAAGCTCAGAACGGCGAATAAACGGGAAGACAGAAATCAAACTCCAAATAAATCGGGTAATGATGATAAATAGATCAGATGAATAATAAAAATGGTATGTTAAAGCAGTAACTATTATCCACGATTATTGTTCACTTGAAGATTCGAAATGGCGAAAGCAGGAAGAAAGGAAACATGTACTCCAGATAAAACAGGTAGTAGTGCAAGCAATACCTTAAAAACGGTATATTAAATCAACAACCGTTATCTATGACTATTGTTCACTAGGAGGATGGATCGCGGTTAGCTCCAACGGAAAGTACCAATGGCGTGCGCGGGCGATTCAAAATGGCGGCCATCGTGGCGGTTCTCAGCGCAAGGTGCCCGAAGGAAAGGATGAAAGTCGCACTCGGGGCTTCTATTCGGAGATGCGGATGAATCGTCGGCATTGAGAACTCGAACCGAGCGTAATGACTGCAATTAGTTTCGCTCCATTGAGTTCTAAATGCGGAGACTCGGCCATCAGGAATGCAGAGACCCTGAGGAGGATCCGAGGAGTCCTTCGGCGGATCCGTTGGCCGTGGGGCAATGTCCCTGGTGGATTAATCCTGCTATCCTGGCCCTTGTCGTCGGGTCTCTTATTAATATGCTAATTTCAGGAGATCGCCTTGTCGGCAGCTGCTGCAGTTTCCAGGCCTCTTCGGGGCTCTGAGTCGCTAACGAAGCTCGGCACGCCGGCTACGGTCACGTGTAATGCGATACACCGCCGATCAGGGAACCATGGAGAAGGTGCACTTGATGGACTATCCTGAGGGAACGGGCCAAGGCAGGTGGTCATATCTGCGTCCACCCTCTGTTTCCTGCTCTTCCGAGAATTTCAAAATGAAAGGACATCAGCAGTGCCTGGACGCGATCCTGCAAAATGGACGCTCCTAGCTTCATCGCCAGCTGGACTGCAAAGGGTGCATCATGAAAAACTTTAGCTGGAAGGTTTCTATATTTGGCCTTTTAAAAATCTTAATTTTTCAAATCCTTAAGACGTTATGACACTACCATTCTATATACATCGAAACGTCAAAATATTTATAAAACTTTTTTACAAACTGGGTGCACCTAATCATTTAAAACTTCATCACGTGATTACGGAGGCACTAAGGAAGAATGCGATGCTTATGATATTTCATTTAAAAAATATTTGTCCTTGGTTTTAGTCTGAGTTAAATAGAAAATTTCTTTTCTGAAAAATGAAATTTCATGGGTATCACGTTCTTCGTTAGGACCTTCCATATTCTCGAGCTGAAGTTGCAAATTATTCGGTGCACCTAGTTTGGAGAAAAGTTTTATAAATATTTGGACTTTTTGGTGTATATGTATATATGGCACTTTCATAACACCTTAAGAGAACGTTCTTAATAAAATTGGTACTCTCAGGGGGGATGGACAGAGCGGTTGCAGCACGATGCAGAAGGCAGAGCTCCTGCTCGCCGAAGATTCCTGCCCTTTCCTGCCTCTCCTGTTCCGGCGCTCCTAGGAGAACCTGGGACTCGTCGGGACGTCTTCGAAATCGTTTGAGCCAAGTGTTCCAGAGGTATCGGGGTCGCATCAGTCCCAAGATCCCTCATGAGTGCCTAATCTGGCGCCCTTCGATAATCCCCTGAGGGTGATTGAGATTTAACGCTTCAGTGGCTTTGAAAGAAACTTCAACGACCGGAGGATCAGGAGACTAGGAAAGAAAGGGTCTTCGAGCTTCGAGACGTCTCAACGGACATCCCTGGTGACCGTACCAGGACCTCGAAGGAGGTGACCTGCCCTCCTTTTTCGAGCCGCCATCAGCCCTTGGAAAGTGCAGATTTCCTACTAAACGAAGCACAAGGGAAGAAAATGACCTGCACCAACATTGTACAGCACGTTCTTCTCGACATTTTTTGTCTGGAATTTTTTTCAATTCCATGGCTTGCAGAGCTGGAAATCTGGGTTTTAATGTAATGGCTGGTGGCGCCATTACGGTCCGCTCGACAAAGCGTCCGCGTAAATGGACATGGAATGATCTCGAATGCCTTCTAGTCGACGCCTGTCCTAGCCATCGGCAGCCATTTGATACCAAACCCAGAGGAGATGTTACCAGGAGAATATGCCGGGAAAACCTACTTCTCGAGGTCGATCCGCAGGATTCCTGGAACCTCCAGGGACCTTGAAGCGAATCAGTCACGCTTCAGCAGGTTCGAACGGACCGAGTCCTGTTCTACAAGGATAGCAGGAAATCCTGGGTAGTCGTCCTGTGCCTCGAGGGAATTCTTCGCGCCCACCTCGGGTTGGTTTTGAACTTCCACTTTGAAATTAGTAAATCTGATTTAATTTCATCCTAACGTTAATTTGTACATCTTAACACTCTACGTTTCTACTTATCACTTTCCAGCTTTGGATTCAAGATTCCGGGTCAGTTGCGCTAAACCATTGAAGATTTGTATAAATAACAAGTTGCTTCAAGTAGTCTTCTTTAAATGTGACTTTCTTACCAAAAATTTGCTGAAAAATGAAAACCTTTGGCATGCTCATTAACCGAGGGGACCGAAATTTCACGAGGAAGAAATCTAAATTCGTGCCAATGAATTTAGATTCCTTTAAATGCTAATGGTAATTCTTAAGCTTTGTTTACCATCAGCTTTACTGTTGAAGGTTGCATTCCCTAAAAAAATAGGCATTGATCTGACGGGTCAAATTTTGGAGAAGAAATTGAAAAGTTAGGGCGCCCGTTGGATGACTCTTGAAAGGTTCGGCCTCACATGATCAGGAGAGCATAAAAGTGGGTCCTCGAGATAGGGTGGGTGATCGGCAACGATCAGGAAACAAGTAGGTTAACAAGGTCTCGGGATAGAGACCGTGGCAGTTCGTAGGTACTTACGTATGCATGACTCTTTAAACGCGGAACGACAAACGGACAGACTTCGAAGACAACAGTGCGGGTAAACGATCAAAAGCAGTGGATGGATAAACAACTTCATAAGGATTCCAGGACGATACAGAAGGTATCCTTGGAAGGCCGAAGCTTAAGTCGTTCCTTCTTCCCAAGGGAAGATACATTTCGCAATCCGCTCTCAATTCTTGAAACTATCAATACAAATAACACCCAAAATCTTCGCCTCATAAAATTATATTCCCTCATTAAACTACAATTATTACCGAAAAAGTCTACCAAAACATTTAATCCATCGCTTAATCTACACCACGATAACATAAAACGCATCGGAATAGTATAAGAGAAATAAACGAATAATAATAATAATCTATCACATTTTCAAAGTTCATTATCCTTGCAAGAAAATCCATCCTCATTGAATCGTCCCTGTAACATAAACATGATTAGTATAAAATTTGCTTAATCATCGATATAGCACGATATTAAAGTACGGTATAATTTCACTTTTCTCACGACCTATCGACCCGCAGTGGTAATAATATACCACTACACCTGTCTAAGCGACACCAGCCGTTCCGCGTCCAAGCGGCGTCGCGCCGAAGTCGGTGGCACGCGACGTTCCGCCCTCTCCGCGGTCCCGCAGAGTACTGTCGTACCGACCCCGCGGGCGCGGCTATTTATAGAGCGGCGGGTTCGGCGTCTCGCCGCAAGATGGCGAGAGGCGCGCCGAGGGCGAGCGGCAGCGTGGGCTCGCTGACAATCTCGTGTCGCCGTGTGTCGTGTTTCGCGCGAGCGAGGTCACCTCCCCACGGATCTCGGCAGTTTTCCGGGTGTCGCTCGTCTCGTAAGGTCCGAATCTGGTGCGTGGTGGAGTGGAGGAGTTCGCAGGGTCGGCGATCACGCGTTTCCGGCCCAACCGGCGCCCCGACCGCGGCAAACGCGGTTTGACGGATATCTCGCGTTTTTTCAGCCGGCGGCCATATTCCTCGCGCGTCACATGCAACCTGTTGTTTTGGAAGCGTACGGAGGCCGCGAGTGTCGCCGATAAGCAGTAGCAGCCCTGCCGACGAACTACCGACAGCCTCGAGGGAGGGCCGTGAGCCAGGATGAACGGGTGAGTACACCGGCTTTATGGGAATCGGCCCGCGGGAGGTTATGGGCGCCGTGGCGGCAGCGCTTTGGTGAGCGACTGCGGTAGGCCAGTGAGAGCGAGAGAGACGCCGCTATGCCGCGGCATGCGGGTGCGAGTGAGACACGGATACCTCCCGCCTGTACCTCTTGCGCCGCCTCGCGCGATCCACGTGCGCGCGACCTCTCGGCGGATCGCGTGGCGATACGCGACCCCTGCGGACACGCGACATCCGTTTGTTTTTGTTTCTCGACACGGCCGAGACTCAACGGAGACGTTAACGGAAAAGTGTGCCTTTCGCTCCTTCGAATTGACGGGGCACGATGTTTGCATCCGGCGAGAGTTCGAAACGACTGCTTGCGCCCTGATATTTATCGATAAGACCAGGATTTAAAGGAGACAGGTTACGGCACAGCTCTGTTGATAATATACCATAGTAGACTTCCGAAAGGTAGCATGTTTGCTAATGACACATGTCTTGCAATATGACGCCGTTTTTGAAGACGTAGACCGAGACCGAGACAGAAATAAGACCTCCCTGGGAACGTACCTTATCTCCTTTACATTATAGATAAGACGTGGTTATGGCGGATCCTTATCTTTTGACATTTATGTACCGGCCTTGTGGGGGGGATTTAATACTTAAGCTTTGAATTTACTGAGCAAAATGATGTTAACTTTAAATAATCATAAATTCCATGTTTGGGTAACGTTGTAATTGATTTTCCTTTGTTAAATGAGAAGGAAATCGTAACATATACTAATTATATATTAACTAGTTCTTGTGAATGACTCGTACCATGTAGAAGGAATTATTTTAACTCTCTCGACACTTGAATCGGCAAATATAGCGTCATGGTTTGAGACATTAAAATTATAGTAAAATCGTAATAAGATTTTAGTAAAATCACCTGTAGGGTCGATAGGGTTAAACTCGAAAAGAAACTCGGATAACTGGGATTTTTCATCAGGCGATCGTACCGTAATATCGTTTCCTTCTCCCTCGTGGGAACAAACGGAGCACTTTTATCGAATTACCTGGGCGCCGGTAAACGAGTTAAAATACCGATGCAATTAAACGAACGAACGCGAATCGGTAATTCGACACAAAGGTTTTCGTTCGCAGGCACGTGCGATTTTCTAGTCCTATCGAAATCGCGGCGCAAATGGAATCAAGTGGCGCATGCAAATTGAATTCGATCTGTGAACACGGGGTTTAATTCACACCTCGGTAATCGATTCTCAGCGGGAAAATCTGTAAAGCGTGCCGAAAAGTGGAATCGCGCATTCCGGCCGAGTTTGCCGTCTAGGTGGGCATTTGAATGCGAATTTTCACGGTGGGAATGGGATTAGGAAATTGGCCTTATCGGATCGCATTATCGTTTACGGTATCCTCAAGGACGGCAATATCGCGTGCACTCGAGTCGGACGAGTATTAACACTTTCTTGTCCCACGGTATTACAGTACGAGTCATACGCTTGTTGAAGCCGACATTGCCCCCGTGTAATTCCTCCTTAGATGTTTTAACCCTTTGATTACTAAGAGCGCCTAAAGGCGCCCGACGTTTGGTCCAATATTGCCTGCACGGTCAGACGAATCTCGCCCGTATGTCGAAATGGCTCCGTGTTCAGAGGGTTAAGGTGATACGAAAGAGTCAGCTTATATATATCTGAGAAGTCAAATCGTTGGGTGTACCGATTAACTTTAAATTTTACCACGTGAATACGGAGGCCCTAAAGTAGGTCCTGAAACTGGTGAAATTTTATTTTTCATCAAGAATTTATTTACTTATGGACTGGAACCAACATGGCGTGGTCCGGGCACGTTTTCGATGTTTCACGCTTCTTGGAGGCTTAGAATCGAAAATTAAGAGTTTCAGGACCTAGCTCGAACAATGTAGAATACCGTAGAAATGGAATATTACGGAGTCGGGTGGGAAAATGTGGTAAATACTGTCTCCAATGATTGCAACAGAATGCTGGCTTGTCCTGCGGCTAACACGTGTTTTTAGAGAAAAAATTTAGTTGCAGCTAAACGTCACAGATGGCGACGTTGGTTCGTTAAAATATAAAGAGTGCTAGGATTTATCGTAATCGATATCTTAACGAGAATCAATCTCAATTCAAGGCTCGTGTTTATATTTCCTCGCAGTTTTTCTCCCGTTACTACTGTCATATCGGAAAGTTTTCTCCTTTTACAGTCACGCGGGCGACATCTCTCGCCGCGCGGAATGGAGAAACCTGCCCTACCGAGCGGGATAATCCTGCGCCTTGAAATGTCCTGCCGGAATTTTTAAAAATCATCCATCATTTCACTGGAATCGTTCTTTCGTGGTAGTATTTTAATATAGGACGTTGTAATATCGGGGGAGAAGGGGGGGATTTTTTTAAGGGGTTCGTAGAGGGTGTTGAGGGTAGACGGTAAGGTGGAGGTGCACCTCGAGGCGTTATCAACTCACGGTCATCACTGATTGCGCATGCCCGAGTCGACTCTGTAGTCGATGAAGGTACCCACCGAGTACCGAGGAAAGGGTACTGTACAGTATGTACTACGGTACCGAGAGGGTACATCCCACAAAATCGATCCGCGATTTCCAGCCTGCCTTGCCAGCCTACCTCGCCAGGAATACCACTCTCGTCCTGCAGGACGAGGGAGGGCGCGACTCGTCCTAGAGGCTTATCACCTCGACTGATAATTAAGCGATTAACGTGATATGAAAGGGCTATTTTATAAATATACGTGAAGATGTTCATAAAACTTTTTCGTCCAAACTGGGTGCACCGATTTATCTATAACTTTAACGCGTGATTATGGAGGCCCTATGAAATAACGCGATGCTTGTAAAATTTGAATTTTCGAAAAAAAAGAAGGTTTTTTTCTTTGGTTCTTGCCCGAGATAAATATGATATTTTTTTCGAAAAATGAAATATCACGAACATCGCATTCTTCCTTAGGGCCTCCGTGATCATGGGTTAAGGTTTTAGACAAACTCGGTGCACCCAATTTGCAGAAAAGTTTTATGAATATTTGGACGTTTTTGGTATGTATATATTACACTTTCGTATCACCTTAATTGCCCAGGAATTTCATCGACGAGTCTGATGACAATGGCCTTCTCCTTTCCGCGGGACCAAAACTTGACCGCCGCCTTTTTCACGTCTTTTTACTCCCCCCTCCTCGTTACTCAACCGGGTAATTAATGGTGCAAGTTGCAGCCGGAAAAAAAAAGGAAAACGGGAGGCAAGATAGCGGATACTTTGCGTGATACGACACCGTTATGACGCGGAACTTGCGAAACTACGGATCGAAACGCACCCCCGGGGTGATAAGGAGTTGATAAAGGAAATGGTTTCGAAAATTTGCATTTTCACGGTTTTTTCTAATGAAAAGGAAACATTTTTTTTTGGTAGTTGGATGTATAAAGCGATCTTGTAATACGTCGCAAGTTAATCGGAGAGCCTCCAGAGACGGGAAGGAGTTTATTAATTAGGGATTTGGTGATCTTTCTATTTTTTTTCTTGTAGTCTGGTAAATCGAGCGACTGCACTGTTAAAAGAAAAAAAAAAAAATCATAAAATTCATACACTTTTAATAGACATAGTAGTATTGAAATTATAAATTTAATTAGAATGATAACCATCAAAGTCGTCCACAGTCGCGGTTTCATTTCCTTCTGAAATGATACAATTCCTGTACCATTATTGTTCTGAAAATACACAACACAACGAACTAAAATTATAATATAAATACTATAATAATAGTACGGTTGGTATCCGTATCGCAGGATCATGTCGAGCGTTTAAAGACCCAGTTTGCCTTCTTAGTACACAATATACTACCTTCCTTTTATTTTATTTTTTTTTTTTGGTAACAAGGTGTGATATCAGCTTCCTTCGGTTTTCTCGGAAGAAAGGACGACTCGGTTTCGGAGAAGCTTACTTTCCTTTTTTTTTTTTCCTCTCCATCTGGTCCTTCCTCTTTTTCTCGGCCAATCAGGGAGTTCTCTGAATGGTCTCGAGGCTGGCGACAATATCGTTGAAATCGTTATGGGCACCCCGGCTGGGAATTATCGAGCGGGGCACTTGCCCCCCTACCCCCCTCCGGGCGCGAGTCTAATTGTCCGGATTACGAGATCCTCGAATGGCGATTCTACGTCGATGGTCGATGCGAGAGTTATGACACGATCAATCCCTGGATATATCGTCCCTGCTGGTGGCATCGTAGGTCCCACCCTGGTTAAACCCTCCGGCCCTCGTAAGCCCTTGCGCCACCCTGTAACGTTTCATGTCGCCGGCGAAATCGATCGGCCGGGGCTCGCGAAACTCGATGACACCGGGAACATCTCCACGACCGATGCAGACCCGATAAATCGAGTCGATGACAAAAATCAGTAGGGTGCAATTCATTAGAAAGGGGAACTTTGTAGCGTCAGGGCACAAAAGGGTTATTATTATTTGGATAGATCGTGATACGTGATACTACGGTCGTGATAAGAGCGAGGACACCAGGAGCATCTCTATGCATCTCTATGCAGAACCGATGAGTTGAGTTAAAAGTGCAAATCGAGTGGATGACTGCACCCGGTTGCATGAAATCAATTAAACGGTCTGTCCTGTTATTAAATGAAACTTCTCAGAGCCATCTAAGGTTCCGAATTGAAGGGCACAATTTCACTTTTCGAAATTAAAATGCGGCTTAATAGTTAAAATGCCTCGCTTCGCATCAGACAATAAGTGCATAATTTCGCTTCAATACGAAAATGCATCGAGAGACTCGGCAGCGTCTCGCGCCAAGTGCATCTACCCATTTAACCGGTCTCACACCAGGAACGTGCAAAAGTCCGATTATTCCTGAAATGAGGGGCATTTCGATAAATAGAAAAAAAAGGGGGAAGAAAGAAGTGGCCGCTCTTCCGGGCAAGTGGTCCCATCCAGGACGATAAAGGAAGGAGTATCGGGGGGGAGGGGATGAACAGCCAGATCGGAGTCGGCTTTGGTGACCGATTGGCCGGCGTAATGACCGGCGGTATGCGAGGCTGCATCAAAAAGTTGAATCGACGCGGACACGCGGCGATGCATCGGTAATGCACCCGTCGAAGCTCTCATGGCAGGGCCAATTTGATCGGTCGGGGTCGGGGGTCGGAGGGGGGGCAGAGGATGTCCCTAGCTAGGGGAGGGTCGAGGTGGGGTCCTGCAGCAGCAATTACCGGGCATTCATGCCGGGGATGCATCCCCGGCGCACCCTGAAACGTCCCGAAATCGTAATTACGCGCCCGTGGCTGCGCCGGGCTTTACGCTCGATTATCACTCGCCGCCCCCTTTCAAATGCCCGTGTATGTATATTAAGGCCGGGCCCGCCGAAGGTTCTCTCTTTTTTATATTCCTTTATATTTTTCTTCTTCTTTTTTTTTTACGTCCCTTCCCCCGAAGGAAAATGCTCCCTTTCGTCGCCCGCCTCGGAAGGTCGCCGTCGCGTTATCACGAGGGAGAACTTTTTTTCCTCCCCACCCCCGAGAGGGGGCAGAGGGAAAAAAAAAGAGTCTCGCAATTTCGGGGGGAATTTCTCTTTCCTTTTCTTTCTTTCTTTCTTTTTTTTTTAGCTTTTCGTTTTACGTCGCGGATTTTTTTCCCCCAGATGTCGAGGGGCCGTTCATTTCGCGGATTTTCCTCCGGGGCCCCTCGGAGTCGAGCGCGCGACTTCCGCGGCCTAACGACGTCGTCCTGACGATAATAGATCGTGGCAGCTTGCCACGAGACACGTCGTGCACGGGGAACGAGCCTCGACTCGAGTAATTTCGCCCGAAATCGCCATGACGGGAGGAGAGAATTTTTCTCGCGCCAACTTCGCGCCGCTCCGCTTCGCTCGCTACGTGTCCTGAAAGGGCGCGGGTTCGCGCCCGGGGGGGAACTTCGTGATTCTTTTTTTTTTTTCATTTTCTCTTTCTTTCCTCACGTGGACATCGAGTTTGCCAATTTTTGGGATTAATCGGTAATGAAGAAAATTCGATTTTTACGAGTGCATTATTTCTGATGAGATGCGAATTTCTTTATTACCCCGAGGAGGAAATGTCATTGAGCCAAAGTAATATTTTATCGGTTGAAACAATAATTAAGTGACTCGTATGAACTCATAGATTGTGGTCGTTCCGAAGAAATGTTGCGTCCAATTTATTCGAGTTTACTTCAGTTAAAGAATTATTCTTTGAATTGACAAGATAATTCTTTGACTCCATGGCATTTCTTTTTTTCTTCTCAGCGGAGAGGCCGGATTACTTGCGTGAACAACCCCGGATAAATCGGTACACTCAGATGGACGGCTGGATTAGCGGAAACAGATGGACAGCTAGATTAGCCCAGCTAGATGGACGGCGGTAATTACATGTGTCGTTAGTCCTAAGAACGAACGACTCGTTAATCGACCCCGATCTTGCCCGTTCGAGGGATATAATGGAGGGGATATCGCCGTTTCGAAATTTCCCCAATTAATTGATTTTCCTGATCCTCTCTTTTTTTTTCCCCCCCTTATTGAAAGCAATGGCGTAATGGAGACCAAGGGGGAATTCGCGCCCTGCAAAATGGGCCGTTAAATCGATCTGCTCGTACCTCGGTGTTAAATCAACGTCATTAACGCCGTTTGGGGTGCCAGGCACCCCACGTGGTTGACGCCGGACTCTTTATCGAGAATTTGCCTGACCCGGGTTTGGCAAATTCCTGGAGTAGCGATGAACTCGTGCCGATAAGTTTTTTTTTTTTTTTTCAAAAGTTTGGCGAGCCGGAATGTTAATATTAAGTGTCGTCACAAAAGTATCCCTACTAAGAGTCGTTAGAAAAATATCACTATTAAATGTATACCTGCGCAAAGGTGTCACGACTAAATGCATACCGGTGGTGAGGGTTTAATATGTCAAATCTGCCAGTCTTAAAAGAACATCGGCATAAACGTACCACCCCAGATGCGCCGTTAGTGCAGCTCAGACGTTCCTCCACCGGAGATTCGGACCACCTTGTACGTGCTCCAAGATGGACAGTGCACGCACTGGTCGCCAGGTATGTCAACCTCGAGCCAAGTTCAGTGCGAGCCAAAATTCGCCCACACGGTTCTGGAGTTCCGCTCGAAACGCGACTTTCCCCCCTGGTATCCCTAATGACCAATGAAAATCTCTTTAAAGAAAAAAAAAAAAAAAAAGAAAAACATTAACAAAGAATTTAAACCATTCCTAAACATGAAAAGGCACATGCAAGCCACAGGCATGTTAATCTCGAGTCAGGTTCAGTGCGAGTCAAAAGTCTTCCACGCGGTGCTTGACTTCCCCACCAAAATTCGAGTTCCCTCCAAAAATCCTACTTAAACATCCCCAAGCGTGAAAAAGCCCACCCAAGGCCGCTGAAGCCGCGCAAACGAGTTCCACACCACGCGGATCATTATACCACGTAATAACGACTATTATCTCGAAATAGCGAACACGTGACCTAGGTCACCCTCCCTCTGTTCGTTCGGATTCTTTAAAGCGGCGCGCGATTACCCATCAGTCCGGAAGGGGCCGGGAAAGCGGATGCAACGCGATGATCGCAGGCCCATAGGGGGCTGATCTTGGAGATAGCTGCCCGCGAGATCGATATCCGATCGCTAGGCAGCTTTTACCGCTTTCACGGCTATTCGTGCCGAGTCGGGCTTGACGCGTCGATAAGGGAGGCGACGCTCGCGGGGCGGATTAATGAATTCCGCGCTGAATGCGCACTGCCCGTATCGCCACGTGGATATATGGGCGTATGAAAGTGCACATGTATGCGTATACACGTGGCATACGGGCATGCATGTGAATAGACGTGGACATATGTATTCCCGTATATACATGTTTACGCGTACATACGGGAATGGCGACACCCCTATCGCGCGTCATTATCGGCAAACGCGAGCCTTCTATTTGTTTATGCCGGCCGCAAATCGGCGCTGACCGGTGATGGGATTTCGCGAGAGGAAGGGAAGAAAGAAAGAGAAAGAAGGAGGGAAAAAGTCGCGATTTCGCCCGATCCGGGGCGGGAGGGTGGGGGGTGCTTTCGTTACCTCGCCGCTTTTACGACGACTACGGCGGAAGTGTGCCCCCCTCCCCCTCCCGGGAGGGGGGCACTCGACCTCGATATTTACCCCCCGATGGAACGAGGACCGCAGCTGCAACTGCACCCGAGGCCCGCTCTCCCAGCCAAGCGAGCCGCCAGCTACTTTATGCGCTCGTAGGACTCTACTTTACCGACCTGGCCTTCGTCCGAACCGGAAGCACCTGTCGCGCCCCCTGGTCCCGGGAGCGGGGTGGAGGGGCGCTTGTAACTAGGCTTCAGGAACGGGGTTGAAATGTAACGCGTATCCTTAAGGTGACGTAAAAGGGTCATTTTATATCGAGACGTTGAAATAAGTATTATACCTTTCGCCAAACCGGGTGCTCCGAATCATTTGAAACTTCAACATGTGATTACGGAGGTCCTAAGGTAGGTCTTTAAAACTAACGAAATTTGATTGGGCGAAGAGACATTTTTCATTGCCTCTTGTCCGGGATGAATAAACAATTTTTTTTTCTTTTCCCTTAGAAAAATGAGATTTCCCGAGTTTCGAGATCTTCACTAAGAATGGGACGAAGAAAGGATTCGGAGAATGCGTGTATAATTTCTTGGGATGAGGAGGAACGTTACATTTTTTTTTTTTTTTTTAAAGAAACCTCGAGGAGGAGATTAGTCATCTGTAGGATGTTCTTCTTAATTGTTCCTTCCGTGAGTTCGCGTTCGGTTTTGACTTTTCAGTTTATCTTCTGCTCTTGAGTCGATGTTTATCACTTGGCTGGGGAAGGTTTTTCTATTTTTTTTTTTTTGAACGTCAAAACTGGCGACGCGGAATCTTGGGTCGGCCGAAGCGCTGTCGGCGTGCGATCTATTACCCTGGGTTACGATGTCGTACGCAGGGCTCGAGGCGGCTGCACCTGCACCTGCACCTGCAACTCCGCGCGCTGCGGGCGTCCCCTCTCCCCCACGCGCGCCCGACTTCGCCCTGCGTCCTCGCACGGCGCGTCCTCGGGGTAATGGGTCGTTCCGCGGGGTTCGACGGGACCGGCTGGAGAGGGACTCTGCCTTAACTATCGCGCCCGGGCTAAATTTCCCGGTGTACCACCTCGTAAAACCGGAATTGCCCTGGCGATCATTTATTTTACCCGGCGAAGCGACCGAGCCCTGGTCCGCTCGGGATCCCGGGGACGCGACTCGCGATCCCTGACCTTGCGTAGGTGCACCTGCAGGTGCCGGATGGCACTCGGTTAGAGTTGACAGACCTTTGAAAAATGATGAATTGGAGCGAGAGGGTCGTAGAAGGCATTGCGGGGAGCTCGAGGTACCTTCATTTCATGTACTTTTGGGGGTAATGTTGAGCTGGAAAATTCCTCTGGAAGGAAGCAGGACGTAAGTATTTATTTTTTTACGATACTTTTTTTTTTTTAATTAAAACCGTGATCGTGGTCCATTACTGTGCCTAGGTACACCTGTAGATGTGAGGTGGCGTTGATCCAGAGTAGGCGGATTTTTGAAAAAAGACGCGGGGTGTGGGAACGGTCCCGACCTACCTTTTTATAGACTTTTCGAGAAACACCCATGACGATGAAAATTCCCCTCAATCGATTGAATATATTTTTTACTTGTTTTGATCATTTCTTAATGTCGTATTTTTATTATTAAGACTTCGATCGATCGCCAATCCGCGATCCCTGACCTAACCTACGAACGCCGACAGGAGCGCCGCAGCGCTGACGTCGCTTAAGCAGATTTTCGAAGAAAGGCTCGTGACATATAGGATATACCTCTTAATGAGCTTAAGTTTGTAGATTCTCTGAAGAATATCGGTATTAAAGAAAATGCCATCCAATTATCCCAAATATGTTTTTTTTTTAATCCACGTATTTTCTGACATTTGGCGCAACGGATAAACGAGACGTTTTTACATGTGTTGTACCTACTCAATCCCTAATTTTACGTTTCCAAACAACATTCATTAACACACGTCATGCTAAGACATAAGGTCTGCTCATTTTTATTGAAAATTTCACAAACTTCCAATATGATGTTGCGTAATTCTTTTTTTATTTCTTTGGTCAAGATTATCATAAATGTTGAGCCGTTGAGTACGTGAAATGCACGATTTGATCGCAATCTTATGCACCAAGAGTATGAAGTTTCGTGAATATTTTTAACAGTGGGTATGATAGTTTTTAACGCGACATGCATAATTTTACCTGCACAATGTTGTGTACCAAAGGTATATATGCATTTTGTGAATACTTTTAACAGTGGGTGTAATACTTTTTAACGCGGTATGCATAATTTTACCCGCACAGTGTTATGTACCAAAGGTATGCATTTTGTGGATGTTCTTAAGGGGGTGAGACTTTGACTTACGTTGAGTTACGTCCTCGACGAGGGCCGCTCGTCGTCACTTCTTGGTCCGGCCTTGCCGTCCGGGAAGGCGATCGATCGCCGGTCGGCCGCGACGCGCGATCTCGCCCTTCCGGGCAACGCGGCGGAACGTTATTAACGAGCTCCGAGCCGGAGTCGTCGGTGCTCGACGGCTCGCTCGGCCGTGATCGCGCTAATTGAAATTGGCGCGAGACCTCTCTCGGCGCGGCTCTCTCTCTCTCGCTCCCTGCTCGGTCGCTCTTCGGCCCCGTAGTCGAAGGGAACGCGCCCACTCCTGGAGTAGGCGCGAGTCTTCGATTCTCCTCGTGTCCCAAGGAAACGTGAAAGTTGTTATACTTTTGGAGTTTAAACGTCAAAGTGACGTCAAAGAGGCCTTGTTTATGAAACTTCTCCGAAACGGGTATAAAGAATCGTTACAAACTTTATAATGCGTACGTGGAGGCTGTAAGATAGGTCCTGGCACTGGTGAAATCTTATTTTTTACAACATATTAAAAAAATNTAGATTAAAAAAAAAGAGAGAAAATTGAAATTTCATGAGTTTCAAGACCTTTACAAATATTTTGATTTCTTGCTTTTTATGTATATATGACGCTCTCGTAACACATTAAGACCTACTTTGTCTCCCTGGTAAGCTATGTACTATTAAATATGTATGTAGGTTGAAATAACCATTACACCCACTAGTTTAAGCATTTGACTTTTAGGATGTTTGTTACAAAACTTCGAATTGAAAAAGGAGAAAGGTGATCGTTTTTTTTTTATATAGCATGGTAACAGCGATAATCCCCATCGGTTTTGGTTTTACAGTCTTGTGATATCATAATTGCAAGATCGCGGCAGTCTTGGCTTCGCATTTTCTCATCCCCGTTGTCCCTTATCCGCTGTCTCGTACGTCCGAAAAATCAGCTCCCGCCACTTTTTCGAAACCCGCGGAAATTATTCCGCGACCGGGCAGAGCGGCCGCAAATTGAGCTAGGGGATGGGCGCGATACTCGTTACTTTGTGGATTTTCCCGGCTTATTCAAATTACCACTCGTCAGGGTGTCCTTCCCCGAGGAGTGTTACACGAGGAGCACTTTGAGATGCAAATCGGCGGGGGTGAAAGAAAGCAGAATCGGAGGTCCACCGGCTGACGCGTCGCGTTAGCGAGGGTGACAAAGTGGGTGCCTTTAGGGTACTTGCTCTTATCTAAAGGCCGCGGACCTCGCGACCCGGTGCCTTTAGGGTACTCGTACTCTTATCTAAAGGCCGCGGATCTCGCGACCCGATCGGCATCGCGAAGCCGCGACCTCCCGTCGCGTTATTAATGAGCTTGAGCTTCGGCGAGCTCGAAAGCTCGCTCAAGGGTGGTCGCGCGCTAATTGAACCTCACGAGAGAGAGGGAAAAAGAGCCTCTTCTACCTCGGGAGTCCCACATCGGATTTTATCTTTTCGATCCCGAGGCCGCGGGTCCACGCTCGGCGGCCTCCACATAAGAAATCTCCGCGCCCGCGAATCCTGAAAAGGGATTAAGGTCGAATGCTTGACACACGCCTCGCCAATGAATCGGCGAAGACTTCTCTGCGGGATTTTTTTTTAATTTTTTTCAACTTTTTTATTCGGTAGCTTATTCATCACTCGGAAAATAAATCCTGGGTTCGAGTAAACAAGGAAAGAAATTCGTAGGAACGAATAGGTGAGTTAAATAATTCCTGGGAACGGATATATAGACAGGATAATTCGTTGGAAAGAATAAATAAGTTAAATAATTTCGCATGTTAATTTGTGCGAAATTATTTTTTGTTTTTCTTTGCTATTTTAAATGAAATTTCTTTATTTACGAGAGCGACGTAAAATCTCGCCACCCTTACGGGCAATTTTATCAGGCCAAATGTCGGGGGGAGACGTATTCCCTCGGCGACCCGATCTTCTCGCATCTCGGCGAGCAATTGGCTCTTGTATTTATCAGGATTCCGGAGAAACGAGATTTGTCAAGGGAAACGGTTAATCGGCCCGTAATCCGGTCACCGAGTCCCCACGGTAACTTTTCCCATCCCGAGGGGTCCAGGGGCGCGTCCCGAGGGCTCAGCATCCGTCGCAATTCCTGGAGCATCGCCCCCCTTCGTTCCACCCCCTTCCTCTCCGGGGGGAGGACGTCGCGGATACCTTTGCTCTAATTCCTCTTTTTTCGCCCCCCCCTAGGGGAAGACGTCCGAGCGAGCTAACTGAAACGTCTTTGGAGGATCCCTCCTTAAGGGCGGGCCCTTAAGGGTCCGTCGGATGCTGCCTCGGTGTCTCAAAGGGAAGATTCATTCGCCGGCTCCGCCTCTTCAGTTTTCGTCCTCCGATCCTTCCCTTTGCCTCCCCCCGTCCTCCTCTTTTTCCTATCTTCCCTCTGTCTCCCCCGGGCGACGAGCGCACGCACAGAGGGCGCCACTTTTTAGAACGCGGTTTATCAGCCCCGGAGAATTCGTCCCTTTAATTCGTGAAGATTATTATAAAACAATGTTATCGTTCCATTTAAAGTCCTCCTCGGGGACGGAGGAAAAGGGAGGAGGGGAATGGAACTTGGTGGAATGGGAATCCTTGTCTTGGGTCCTGAGGCAGGGTACAGATACAGGCGATGGGGGAGGTTGGACTTGTGGCAGGTCTGAGGGAGATAGGTCGTGAGACAGGTCAGGGAGTGGACTGTGAGGCAGGTCAGGAGTGATGATTTTTTTTTCTTTTTTTTTCTCTTTTTTTTCCCCTATGAAACCGGCCCTGGGATGGAACAATATGGTCGTAAAACACGTTATCGAGATAGGCCACGAGGTAGGTCAGCGAGACATGTGTCCACTATCTCATGTTTCGCCCGTTATTCGCGGGGGGTCTCTCCCAGTCCCTGATATGTCGCGTCGTTATCCCCTGCTTCTTGCGCCCCTGGAATAAGAGTTCCCCGGGCGTTCTCGGTAAATGATCTCGTTGAAGGAGAGAGAGAGAGAGCTCGGGTTATCCGAGGAGAACCACCCGGGGTACCTACGGTCTGATAATTGCACCGCCTTATTCCCGGCCGTTCCGGCCGGCTCCGGGAGACCGGTAATTGGTTCGACGTTTGTACGCCGACCGAGTCGGTCGTACCCTCCCCCTCCCGCCAGCGTTATTACGACTCGTTCGAGATATTTCCCCCGAGCCGAGTCATGTACAGCTTCCCTTTGTCGCGTCTCCCTTAATTGCACCGAGCTCTCGTCGGCTCCTCTTCGCGAAAATCACCGCGAGCGATTCGCGCCCGTCGACTCGCCCGGGCGCGAATTCGATCGGATAGGGCGCCCGCCCTACGTATTTCCGCCCGGGTGGGAGGTTAACCCTTTGCCTTAGGATATAAATTCCAATAGTGCGTGCCATAAAAAAGGAAAATGTCGGTCATACATCGGGCCATTTCACGGTTTGGCTGAACGTTCAGAGTCTCATGCGTCTCTCATACGTTTTGTTTACGTTTGGCCCGATTTACATATCACGTCTCTCACAATAATTTAAAAAAATGAAATTTCCTGGGTATCGGGACTTTCAATTGACGTCGTATGATTTCTCCTGATTTGGTACACCCCACTCGGGGAAGATTTTTAGGAACGAGATCCTGCTTTGATGCCGCTTTCATGTCGTATTAAGTTTCGATCACACTAGGTGCTTATTGTCGCAGAATTTCTTTTGTCGTTTCAATGCGCTTGTCACGCGTGTCATATGGGCCTCGTCGTTGAAATTTGTCTGGGGAATGTGCTGAAATTTTAGTTCTAAAACAAATTTCTTTTTCCTCCCTTTTTGTTTTTTACCACTTCTTTCGGCTATACTGGATCGAGGCGAGAGGTCGAATTTCGCGATTTTCTCGCTCGAGTTTCCTCCCAAATCCACGAACTGTAAGCGCGACTTTTGTTCGCCGAAAGTCAACGTTTGCCGCGTCGTTAGGTCCGAATTTGCGGATTTCTAAAGGAAAATAAAACAACGCGAGGGTGGGAATGGCGGCGAGGTGAAAAACGAACGAGAGGGGCCGGATTTTTCGGGACTATTTAGGACGAGGAAATTATTTAGCGGAAATATTTGCAATTATCGAGTTAATAAATGTACTAGTCCTCTCTTGCTGGCTCGAAATTTAATTTCGGAACGTGATGAGGAAATTAGGCAAATTGAATGTCGGGAAAAGGCGCGGAAAAGGTCCGGGATAAATCGGGGATGGCGGAAAACCGACCGGGCGTGTAACTCGGGGAATCCGCGGAATCGCGGAATCGCGGATCTGGGCGGATTTCCGCGGCGGTTTTCGGCGCGGCTTAACCGCGGTTGTAGCCGCGGCCGTAAGCGCGCGGCCCGGCCTGCCTTTAACAAATGGCTCAACAACTTCCAATCGGCCGGTTATTATTCGTTATCGATCTCTAATCCGTGGCGGAGCTGCCGGGGCCTCGTAACTGCGGCCATTCCGGCGCAACGAGTATTTGCGGGTGTACACACCGTAAATGACCCCAGGTAGGCAGGCCTCTAAGTGGATTCCGAAACTCCCGCGGCCGAGTTTCGCCGCGATTTTGTTTGCGGTCCTCCGCGGTGGAAAAGAAAAGAAAAGAAAAAAAAAACGGGAAAAGGACAGAACGCAACGACGAGACAAAAGCTAGACTCGGAATTATTCGTCGATGTTATTTGCCCGGTTATGTCGGTGTCCATTTAAGACTTTAAATATGAGATAAAAACCCAAAATTACAAAAGAGGTGCCAAGGAAGAGCTGCGAAAAAAGTGGCGTGAAAGGTCGTCGAAGAGTATGGTTTATGAAACTTTTCTCTGAACACAGTGCACCAAGTCGTCTCAAGCATTGTAACGTGAATGTGGAGGCTGTAAAGAAGATCCAGCTACCCATGGAATTTCAATTTTTTTTTTTTTTCATTTGTTTAGACACGTAGAATATTTTTTATAAAAAAAAAAAAAATGAAATTTCTTGGGTATCAGGACCTTTCATGAAGCCTCCATACTCACGTTGTTAAGTTCGAACCGATTCGGTACCCTCGATTCAGGGAAAAATTTCATGAACGATTGACACCCCAGAGTCAGATTCGCATCTCCTTAAATGTGAAGTAAACAGAAAATCACGAAAAAAAGTGTTGCGGAGAACGATATTGCACATAGAAAATAAGAGTACAAAGTTGCGATACAACTCGGGTGAGATGAGTTGCTTTAAATATAAAATAAAAATACAAATTGATGAGTGGATCGCCGAAGAAGACTTGCTAATAAATTCTCACGGTCTCTCTAGGACTGAAGGTTCTTTAAAAAGGGGAGTGGCGGGGGGAAAAATGGGAAAATAGGGAAAAACGAGAAACCCTTCTCAGGGACGGCGAACGGGGACCGGGGGGCGTGGGGCGGATAATCCGCTTGTGATCACCCCGCAGTCATTTCGCCGGCCTCGCGGCATTTCCGCGCGCGGCAAGGGCTCGAATTTGTAATGTAAATATTCCACTACCGGCTGAATTAAAAGGAACGCGCGGGTGGGGCTAAAAGGGAGTAAAAAATTAAAAAAGGGAGAGGAACCGCCTAGGTCGCGGTACGTCGTCCGAGTTTTTCCCGGTGGAGGCGCCACCCCGCTCTCTGTCCTTCCTCTGTTCATGGCTTAGCCCTATCCCCCGGCCATTACCACGGTGGGCTAAGAGAAAGAGCTTCTTATTACGCGCCTGTCCCGATGTCGGAGCTGCTTAATGGTCTCCGAGAAAAAGGCGTCCCTCTCTTCTTTAATATTATCCAGCGGTTTCTCTCAGACCGGAGTCTTTGAGATCAATCGTCCTTATAAAGGAAGTCTCGGTCCTAACGTCTCGATTAAGGGTGTACATACCCTGACGCTCCTATAATTTCAACGTCCTGGTCTCTATAAAGCATGTCCATAGTCTATCGCATTTATGAAGCATCTCCGTACCCTATCATCCCTATAAAGAATGCTCATGCTGCATGCAAATTCGAGGGAACCCGGCATCACATTTAAGGGCGCCCCTTCATATCCCCTTAAGGTGATATGAGAGTGCCGTCAAAGAATGGAACATTCCTCCGAATTGGGGGAATCGTTTCAAACTGAACAACGTGAATACGGTGGCTAAGGAAGGTCCCGACGCCCATGATTTTCTAGGGAAACTTAAAAAAATATCAATAAACTTTTTTTTTTTATTGAAATCTTATGGGTGCCAGGACCATCCATATAGCTTGCCATATTCACATTCTGAAGTTTGAAACAATCCGGTACCCCCGATTCAGAGAAAAGTTCCACGAAGGACTGACTCCTCTGACGTCACTTTTACATCCCCTTAACACTGTCAGATTTGATAGGGCGTGCTGCCTTCTACAATAGATCTAACCCTCGCCCTAACAATATCAGGGCTGTTGATACCAACCCCGCTTCCACTGCTTTTCGCGAATTCGAAGATTAACAGCGTTTCCGCAGTTCGCCCTTTTTCTCCGCCCTTTCCTCCCCTTTGACGTCCCTCCTCTCGTTTGCTACGGAGTTCCCGAATAATGCCCCTCCTGGTGGGAGCGTCCCGCGGGTGCTTCGGGATGTTTTCCCAAGACGCCTACCCCTTCTGACGACGGTGAACCCTCGGGACTGCTCCAAAATGGCTGCCGCCTAAGGGAAAAAGGATTGGAAGAGCTTTCGAGTCGATGAAAGCCCCTTCCCGGGGCTCGGGATCTCCTTTAAATTCGCCCTGCCGGTGCTGCTCTTTCAGGGCGAAAGCAACGTCTCCCCCCGTGGGATCATCTTCTGCCCTCTACCCCCTCGCGCCTCCTATCGTGCGTGCCCCGATAAGGACGCGAGATTAGCATTTTAATCGGCTGCTGCTCAGCATCCGCCGCGGTCCAGTGGGCCTACCCTCCTTGAATTGCGATCTTCTTATCGCCAACCCCTTGTTCCTCAGGGTGGCCTATATTAAGAAGGCGGTGAATGCTGCTAGGCACGTAAAAATAAATCCAGGTGAGAGCACCGTAACTCCGGTTATTTAAAATGAATTGGGTTGCTAAATATCAAGCTACTGTTTTATTTTTTATTTTTTTGCGGTGAGAGGTGTCTGTGGAAAAATATCACCTGGTCATGTTAAGGGGATGTGAAAGTGGCGCCCGAGGGGTACCACACTTTACTTCGGACTGGGCGTACCGATCGTTTCAAACTTTACAGTGTGAATATGGAGACTGTAAGAATCGTCCGGACACCCCGTAAAATTTCAATTTTTATTTTCAATTGTGTATGGGTGCTTTTGGGGATTTTTTATGAAATATGAAATTTCATGGGTGTGAAGACCTTTCTTGTAGTCTCGATATTCACGTTGCGAGATTCGATACGGTTCAGATTTCTTCAAACTGTTCAGTGTCATAAACTAAAAAACTCCTTAACGCCACTTTCACATCATCTTAATGATAACTTGAAATCTTTTAACCGGGAGTGTCTAGTGACACATTTCGAGCGGGTGTTATCATCTTTCTTGTATGTTGAGACGTCAAGGTGTACATGTCTCGGTTGAGTCGCGAGAAAAAAGAAAAAAAGAAAAGGAATCGATTCATTCTTGCGGGAATTTCCGCGCGCGTTTTGGGGTCGGTAAAAATTCCGTCCGCTTCAGCGCTCGGTGTCTCGGGCGGATTCGCCCCGCGTTTTCTTGTCGTCCTTAGATTCGCGTTCTTGCAGCGAGGCCAGGAAGATTAGCATTCCGCCCAGGGTCGTTCCGGCCTGACGTATTTTCGCCGTGCGGCGAGCAATCCGGTTACCGCGCGCCGAGAACCCGGGCAGCGAATAAGTCGCAATATTCCGCGAATCAAAGGGCCCGCCATCTTTTTTCCCTCCTTCGGGGAGCGGAGCCCTTTACTGTCGGATATTAAACCCGGGGCAAAGTGCCGGCGCTCCTTTTAGGGCGGCGACAGGTCGACCCTCCACCCCTTCGGGGTGCGTTCTGCCTTTTTGCCCCCGACCTCCGGGAGGCACGGGCTTGCCGATTGCAATTTCCTACCCCTGTTGGCGAGCGATTGCCCCTTTGGGAATGGACTCGCAATTTTCACTTTTCATCCTTTTTTTTCGTTTTATTTTATTTTTTTTTATTTTAACGATGGTGGGCAACGGCGGAAAATCAGGTATCTCCTGGTTTTCTTTCATCCTTTCAGAGATACTTTCTGATGTTACTCTTCAGCCTCGTACCCTTGATGAGGTACCTTCCTGCCGATTAAAATTTCCCACCCTCGTTGGCGAGCAATTGCTCCTCGTGGGAATTTCTTTTTTCACTTTTTTCCTTTTTATTTATTTAATGATGTTGGACAGCTGCTAAAATTGGCATATTAAAAGGTTTCCTTTTTTCCTCTCTCAGCGGTACTTACCCTCCTTTGCAATGTACTTTTTAGCGATTTATTTTGAGAATCCAATGAAACTGCGGTGGGGGTCTAAAAATCGCCGAATACCCTCTGCTATATCGGGCGTAAACCCTCTTCGGGGTTGCCTTTTCAGAATTACCTCTCAGCTATCCTTTTTCCCCTTCCCCAGGAATGAACTCCGTACAATGTTTGACCTACCTTTTTCCCACCTATTATGCTTGTTTTTGTTTTGTTCCTCCTGAGGCAGACAGCCGGACAGCGGGGAAGGGCTGGTCCGGGTCCCACGGAGAAACGTGGGGCGTCTCTACTCGGGTGGAGGGCTGGGGCGAGGCTTGCTCGATCGTCCGCGAAATTGTCGGATCAACAGTTTGCCGGGATGCAGGACACTCGGCGAGCTCGTTCCTACCAGGGTTTGCGGGTCTCCTGGTCTCCGGGTTTCCGGTTTCCACGGCAATTCCCCTTGTTCCCTTCGAAGGACTCTCGGCCAGGATACAACTTGGCCCTCCATATCCGGCGACGACTCGACCGACTTCCGCCACCGGATTAAACGATTCCGCAGACGTTTCGAGCCTTGGTCCTTTTCCTGGCGATAGACTTCTTTGCCCCTCAAGTAGGGTAAAGTAGGGAAAATTTTACCGGGTTTACATGAATGCCAATAGAAATCTCTTCGGCAGGATGTTTTAGTAAACGAATTCATATTTCATTTACCTGTGAAATTCTGTATGCAATGTACAATAAAATGCAAAATACAATAAAATGTTCCTTACAACGGTACGATTTGCATGAAAATTAAATTAACTTTTCAACAATTATTAGTGATCATTTTTTAACGTACCCCACACGGTGTAATCGGTTAGAAACGATGCGGCAAAATTAGTAACGCGTTAGCAAACTAATATAATACGCCTTTGACTTTAGTGTTCACCGGTGCTGCCACCAAATAGTTAGGTATAAACAAATGTCGCAAGCTCAAGTTCATCATTTCTCAGTTATATGGCCATTTCTTAGGGTATGTTTTTAAATATCGTAGTGGTACAATTTGACCTACCGATATGTTTCTCGATATTACCTGAAGAGCCTTTAAACTGCGTTAAGGTGGCTACACGTACTCCGATAAACAATAAGTAATTATTTGTGATCCGTGCACCTAAGTTAAGTCCTTTCGAAGGATACAACTAAATGTGTATAGATTCTTGGCACAGATATATCGCTACGATTTATCGATACGTTTGTAGTCTCTTCTGAGGGAAATAAAAAGGATGCGGTGGCGATGCTCGGAGGACTCGGTCAACGGAGCTCCTTAAGGGTCCTTTCTGCAGGACTAGCCTTCCGATTCCAGGGTAAGGTTCTTAATTGAAATCGAAATAGCCCTGGAGAGGTTACGGGGGAGGAGGANGGGGGGGGCGTAAATCTGGAACCAAGTACCCAGGTCCCGGTCCTCTACCCTGCAGGGACAACTGTCCGTTCCCAGCTGTAATCCCGACACGGTTTCCGGTCCGCGAGAGGACACTCCCCAGTGATAAACCGATTTTCGTCCTGGCCGACTATTCGATTCCAATAACATAATAACTCCGAAACTTCCGCGCGCCCTAACACGGCCAACGGGGAATAATTGGGAAATACTCGAATTATCCTGGACTCCCTCGGGAGACGTACCGGAGAGGCGATTCCGGATCTGGAATCGAATCCCACCCTTATGGGGATCCTCCTCCTTGGTCCTGAGAAATGAATCATCCTCGGAGGACAGCCCTTGGCAGGACCTCATATACAGCGTTTATATTTCACCGCATATTAAATGATTTTATCATGATATCAAAAAATCCTTCCTAGAACGAATATCACCTAAGAAGTAAGTCACCGTCTTCAATATATAACGTTAATTTTTTTATCGCGTATTAAATGATTTTATCACGATATCAGAGAATCGTTCCTAGGACGATTATCACCTGAGAAGCGAGCCACCATCACCTACACGTAACATTCATTTCTTATCGCGTATTAAACGATTTTATCAAGATATCAAAGGATCGTTCCGAAGGCGGGGATCGGTTTAAAGAGGGGAGCCACGGATCCTGGAGGATTTCCCGAGGGAATCTTAATGGGCCAAGTTTCCCACCTGTTGTTTTATCGAATCGAATGACAGCCGAGGGGGTGGAGGGGTGGATCGGCCGACCCCGATCGGGTCGCACTTTTCCACCCCAAATCCGCATCCGGCTTCCGACATCCCCTAAACTCGGCGGAATATCTATCTATCCATCTATATATATATATATATATCCGGAGCCGGCGTCGATTCCGCCCGTGCAAACATCCCTTGGGCGACGCTTTCTTCGCCGCCCCGCAGGTTAAGGACCCGCTCGGCGGGGGGTCGCCATCCGGACGGGGATTTATTATTTGCACAGCGATTTGTCATTTGCAAGGCTCCCCCTTTTCGGGCTCCCCGGAGGCGCGCCTTATGTACCTTCCGGATATCGGGGTATCGAGATATCGAACGACTCGTTTGCAACCCCCCTCCCCCTCCCCGTCCATCGCGGCCTCGAAGTCGCGCCGTAAGGAGAGCTTCGGAAATCCGGAAATCCGGAAATCGAGGCTCCAGGCTGATGGGCGTGACGGGGTGTCGAGTGTCGGGGGTGGGTATCACAATTTTAACCCCCGGAATAAGTTGATTGGTTTAGGTCGGGTGGGACGCCTCGTGTCACCCCCATAAAACCGGAATTCATCATCGGAGCTCCGTCGCAAACGGTGTAATCGTCTCTGCGACTGCTTTAAAAAAATTAATAAATAAATATATATGAAGTTTTTAGAGACCTTCTTATATCTGAAATTTCGATAATTCTGCGCATATATTAAGATCACCGAAATAACTTACCTCATTGACCTCGTTATTTCATTTGTTAGTAAAGCCGACCGAGACGAATCCACCATCGAGCTCAAACTCGAAAGGTGCAACTATCCCTCCGATCCCTAAAAAAATAGAAAAAAAGAAAAAAGAGACGAATAAACACGTTTAAGATCTTTAAAATTCCATTTTACCTGAAACCCCGATTTTCCCGTCCGCCGATCGGGATTGCCGAAATTACTCACTGGTTATTTCATTTATTTATGTACGTGTGTTCTCGTTGCCTAATTTATTTATCGGCGGTAGAGAGAAAAAAAAACCTACGTGGAGGGGGACGGGGACGGGGACCATGGATCCTGCGGGAAGGGCCGATTTCGGGGGTGCGTGCGTGAGGCGCGTACCAATCGGGAAAAATCGCGGTTTTCGGGCCGTAACACACGGACGCATTACCGAATTGCGGGCTAAATATTTGATCGAACCGCTGTGGGTGGAGGAGCCGGGGGGGGGTGAATGCGGGATTCGTCGTGGCCGTGTCCGATCGATCGACTCCGCTACGCTTCCGGACTTCCGGTGATGTACCGTGGCCGCTCCGGCCATTTTTAACCCCGATTTGGACGAGGCCTCCTGCACCCCCAGGGGGTGAGTGGAGCAGGGGGGTCGGTCTGAATCTCGATTTAGGACCGTCGCGGAGCCTCCGCGTGGGGCGGGGGGAGCCTGCGGAAAGATCGACGGGTCCTATCGACTAGTTTCCAGTCGAAACTTCGGGATGAATTTTCCCCTTTCCCGGTTTTGAACGGAAAATTCGTACACATTCGCGAGCTCGAATTTTTCATCCCCCCTCGAGGGGGAGGAGAAGGGGGCGTCAAGTTTGATCCGCAGCAAAATGGTGGGGGGTTAACTTATTTATTCTTCTTCTTTTTTTTCTTTTCTTAATTATTTGTCACATTCGCAAGGTAAGATTAATTATCGGGTGTGATAATGATGGATTTAATCGTCGAATATGTTCAGAGTTTCGACAAATCTTTTTTTTTTTATTTCGGGGGAATCAAGGAAATTCTTCATCCCTCTTGGAAAGGAAGAGGGGGGAGCGTCAAATTTGATCAAGATCAGAGAAAGTGGAGGTTCAACTTCTGTTTCAGTTTTTTTTTTTTCACTCGTTTACGCCATTCTAAAGGTTGATTACATTATCGAGTCGCATACGGATAGACTGTACCGTCGAATACGAGTCAAAGTGCCGTTAGTATATTTATTTCCTTTTTCGGGGAGTGAATCTGATAAGGGACTCGCATTTACCCCCCCCTACCCCCCTCCGCGGGCATAGTGCGGGGACGGACGTGCGGAGCCGCGAGCCGAATTGAATCGGCGAGCGGGCAGCGATTTCGGCGCGAGCCGGCCAATCGGTGACTCGGCGCGGCGCGGAAAACGCGCGGCGGAAAATGGAGCGAACGCGTACGCGTGTATGTACGAACGGAGGTACATATGTACCGGTCCAATAGCCCCCATTTGGCTCGGCACGCGACCCGGAAACGGCCGCTGAGCGTTTTCCGGCCGGCGGTCCGTTTCCGCGACGGCCGACGTCCCGTCGAGTTAGGGGGGAAAATCCGGTTAAAGCCCCCGGCGCGTCCCGGACCTCGTCAGGGACTCGTCACGGGCTCGTCAGGGACTCGTCACGGCCGCGTCCCGTATTCGGCCGGGGTTTCCGCCCTTAACGAGCAGGGGGCGATCGATTCGCCGATCGAGTTATGGGCTTTTTTCCGCCCGGCTCGGCGGGCGACGCGTGACGTCACCGCGAGAGTCCCGAGGGAGCGGCCCTTGGTCCGGTCGCGTTCCCTAATTCGAAACCAGGGATTCCACGGGTACCTCTGTTTTCTTTTTTCCCCCCGGGCGGAAAGGAAAAAAAAAAGTGGGGGCGGAAGTGGCCGATTTTCGGGCGGTTTTTCTCTCTCTCTCTCCGGGCGAGCGGGCCGCCCGGGGGGTGGGAATGCGGACAATGAACGGGTCACAATCGCCCCCCTCTTTCCGCCCGACCCTAATTAACCCCGTAACGGGGGGGCGAGAGGGGATACGGTGGAAAAGGCTGAACGGAGACCATAGGAATGGCCGCCGGGGGGGTGGGGGTNGGGGGTGGGGGTGGAGGGGGTAGCTTTGATATTTAATCGCTTTTAACGCAAGCTCTCCGCCCGCCGACGTAGCCGCTCGGTTTTAATTCTGTTTTTCTCGCAAACGAGAATCCGGCTAAAAGTTTACCCCCGCGGGTAGGGGGGGATTATAATATTACGCGGTCGGGGTGCGCGCACGTCCCGCCCGGTGTACATCCCCGCCGCTCTTCTCTCCGCTTTCTCCCGGCTTTCGCCCTTTGTCTCGCCCCTTGGTAGCCGCCTCTCGTTCTCCCTATCTCTTTGACCGCCTCCTCGCCGATCCGCGCGTCCACCTCTTTAAGCGAGGCGTCCATCGGATCCTAGAGCGGTGCGCCCTCGGGAAGTTTCACGGTGGTTCCCATCAGTTGTTCCAATTTATTCATCGTTTACCTACGAAATTCCCACGCTAGGGGATTATTCCTTTCGGAAATCGTACTCGTGGGGTACTTTCAGGACCATTTTCATTTGTTCCTAACCATAGCCTTCAGATTACCTATGAGGGTGAGGCTGGAGACCCTAAAGAGGTTCCGGCCCTCACGAGATTTCAGTTTTTATACAATATGAATAAAATGCTTATAGATAAAAAAAAATGTATAGATGTAAAAAAATGTATGGGTGTCAGGACCGTTTTTAGGGATTTTCGTATTCACGTGGAAAGAATTTGGACGATTCGGTACGTTTAACTCGGAGAAAAGTTGTATAAATATTCGGATATTTTGATGCGTATAGAATTCGCGCCTACATATATATTTGTATATTCTTAATGACCTTTTCATATCACCTTAGAAAATCCACTTTTCCTTCTTCGTACGCAATGTATTGTTATTTAATATATATGTACACCCGGTGTTCCGATAATCCCTCACCTTTCCGAGGTGCTCCTCCGACTTCCCCTGTTTCGCGGTACTTTTTACTAGCGACCCCCCCTGCCTCCACCCCCCAATCCCAGTTAACACGAGATCGACGAACGGGCAACTTTTTAACGAGCCAGAAGGAAGAAACGGACTGCCCTGTAAATTCGGGCGCCCCGCGGGAAAAATTCATCCCCTTTTCCTGTCCCACCCTTCCGTTGCCCCGAGGCGGCTTTACGTTTCTCGAAAATTATTCAGGGAACGACGCTCCTCTCCGGCCGCCTCGTCTTTTCGTTTCGTCTTGCGAATTTAAAGAGACCCCCTCCACCCCCCGCGCCGACGCTTTTTCGGCCCACCCTTCCATCCGTGTTAACGCAGTCACTTGCGTTCGTTTTTCCAGAAAAACGAGACACGGGTCTCGAGGCTGAGGAACAAACGTCATTTGGACCTTCCGTCTTGACGTTTGCCCGGGGTGGCGGTGAATTTTTCAAAATCGTCCACCCTGAAACTGCACTAACCCCTTGCAACCCCTGAATGCTCTTGGGACGAGCGGCTTGGGCCGGTAAGAATGGGGAAAAAGATGAGACCACTTTCCTTCTTGGATTCTTTTTACGAAATCGCTTACTTTAGTTGGGGTGTTAATGATGAAAAAGGAAACATTCGCAGGAGCTTAGTTCCTTCGAATTTTGTGGGGCGGTCAGGGTCGAGGGAACACATGGAAATTATGGAACAAATTCGGTGACCTCAAAGTCGGGTAACAACTGCCCCGTTTCGCTCCCGTTGTCGCCCCTCTCTCCGGACCACCGCGTTCCATTTAATTGTGTATTTATTTTTTTTCCTCATCCCTCCTCCCTTCTACCCCTCGTCCCGCGGAGCGCAGGGCCACTATTTTATGTGCCACCTGTTGTAATCGGTAGCGCCGGCGATCCCGCGTACACCTGTTACACACCCCCTCCTGATCTCGCTGCGACACTGGGCGGCCGTAACCGCGTTTTTCACTTCTGTCGAAATCGACTCGCGAATTCCCGCCGCAATAATGGGACATCCCGCCATGATAAGGGAACACCCCCGCCTCCCTCATTTCCAGAGCAGAAGCAAAAAACCGGCGTTAGATCCTCCAGATAAAAAATCCGATATTCGGGATTTAACAGTTCAAGGGTCGAATACAACTTTTATTGGGGGAATTTTCAGGTAACGCTTCAAAGTCTCGCTTCGATGGAGATCATTGTTGTTACTGAAAGACTGTGATAACGGCGATTCGCGATCACCCTTTTCCCTTCTTCCGGGGAATTGGAAAAATTCGAAATCCCCGGGGAAAAAGAATCTATAAAGAGGAGTCTTCAATGCGGAACAAGGGTGTGACTTTCCCTTAAGAAATTTACTTTTCTAAGTGAATTTTGTGACTTCGCGTCGGCGGAAGTTGTTATAGTTGATAAAGCTCGATAATGGCGGAAGGTTCTTTCGCGAGATCGCGAAATTGGGTCCCCGTCGTTAATTAGGGCGCGCTTCGTTTACTCGCAAAAGGACCCGGGAGACAAGACACTGGGGACTCCCCCAAAAGGGGAGGTTGACGGAATTCTATCCGCCTCGTCGGTTCGCGTCGTAGGCGGCCCTTAACGCTAAGTGATTAAAGCTACGCGTAATCTCATTCAGCAATTAGTCGCAGGACGCGGATCGATTAATCTCCCATTGAACCGCCCCCTCTTGCCCCCCAACAAGAGCATCCCCGTACGATCACCCCCGTAATCGTCCGCGACCCGCGCGACGCGGTGACTTAACTCCGATTTTCCCACCCCATGACTGGGAGACAATAGGGGGGACGTTTCCCCCCGCCGTCGGTTTCCCGTACGAGGGGAACCGAATAAACGAAAGGAGGACCCAAGGAGCAGAAAATCAGGAAACGAGTCGACAACCCGGAATTCCGGACGTCCCCGCCACCTAGAGGGGCTGTTCGCCCCCGAGGCGCCTCCGCCTTGACCGAACTCACCCCCGACGGACTCTTAACGTTAAGTGATTAAAGTTACGTAATCTCGTTTCGCAATTATTTGCACGCGGCCCCCGCGGCGCGGCGGAAGGGGGAATGGAAAAAAACCGCGCGGGGGGTGGCGCCTCGCGGTAAGATGAGCATTTTCATTTCAATCCCCCGACCCCCCGCGGGGGCAGGGGGTCCACCCCGAGCCGGGCTCGCGGCGACGTTGCGCTGACGACGCGTCGAGGCTGCGTCGCGACGACGATATTATTTCCTCCCTCCGCGTGGCCGAGGTTGCGAGGCTGCGGCGACGTGTGGCGACATACCGCGACATACTGCGAAATATCGCGACGTGCGGCATTGCGTGTGTGTCATTGCGTATGCGACGTCCCATGTGTTGCAACGTTTACGCGAAGTCGCATGTGTGGTGTCATGTGTGTAAACTTGCGTACGCGACGTCGCACGTGTTGCGTCGCGTGGCTTGTGTGGTATACCCTTCATGTAAAGTTACGTATGTGACATCGAGGGTGTTACGTTGCTTACGCTACGTAGTGTGCGCGTAATGTCAGGTGTGTGAAATTACGTATGTACAATAGCCTGTGTGTGTCGCCATCCGCGTAACGTTGCGTATGCGGTATCGCGTATGCGGTATCATGTACGCGACGTCGTGCGTGCGATCCCACCTACACAGGTGCGTGCATCATGTACTCCCACACTCACACACTATACAAGTACAGGGTACAAGTAAAACACATACATGTCCGTGTCAAGAGAGCTCGGAAATTCGAAACACCCGTGCGCCGCAGGCTAGGCTGTGTGTCTGACGTGTACCGCACGGATATATAGAGGTACACCGCATCGCGTCTCGTCAACCACCCCCACGCGTGCCCCGCGGAAGTCCTCCTGGTGATTTTTTTTCCCGTCGACGTTGGTTTTCCTCTTTTCCCCTCTTTCCCCTTGCGAATTATATCGGCCGCGGATAGCAGTGCCGGCCCGCGGCCCCTTCGCGGCCGGATTGGCACCGCTCGCGGCGCGCTGCGGAAAATTCGCGATTTCGCGTTTTAACGGCGGTTCTTTGGCCCCGATTGAGATGACGACCTCCTCGCTCGAGGATTACAGGGAAACGCTGCGTATGACGGAGAATAGATTGATGGGGGCAAATAGCCCCACACATGAGTGGCGGATTTTCTAGGGGATTCTGAGAAACCCTAGTTTATTTTGCCTGGTTAATTTTCCTGGATGGTCGGGACAGGAAAATCAACCCCTCGAGTACGTATCAGGGCGATGATTATGGAAAAGTAGGTAATACGGATGCACCTCCCCTTGTCAGGAGTAAATTTCAAAATATATCTCATTTTTTTTTTTTTCCTTAATTTCTCATTCAAGGGACAATTTTTCCCGCTCACTTAGTTGTCACCGCTGAATTCGCGCGGTCTGAGGAGTGCGCGATTATTTTCCTTTTCATTGTTTTTTTTTTGTTTACTTTTTTTCCCCCCCGGTGAATCACATTTATCCACCGCCCACGACGTGCCGGGTGTCGGAGGCGCCCCTTGGGGGCGTGATCGCCCCTTCCCCCGCGGTGGGGGGCGTCCTATCGCTGTACCGGGCACCTCCGCGCACTTCATTTGCATTGGTAATGGAAAAGTTTCGTTTGACTCGTTAACGAGGTGAGCGTTCGGCGCTGTCGGGACGACTCGAGCCCACCGGCTATTCAATTTCAAACTTAAAAATTGACAAATCGAATTCCGCCCGATAAAGTTATAATCGCGGCTCCCGGCTACATATACATCCGCTGGTCCCGACTTCCTGGTCCCCCCCCCCTGCCCCCCGTTTATACCTATCATTTTATAGGAACATCGACACCCTTCGGTATGAAAGTATGCATAATCTCATTAATAAGAAAGAATTCATGATCTCTCTTACCCTTTGTACCTTCCCGAATGTCCATGTCATTTACGTACATCAGATTAAATTGAACCCGTAGGTTTGTTTTTTTTTTTCGTTTTCATTTTAATAAGGGGATGCGAAAGTGCCATCAAAATAGATCTCTTTTATGAAGCGTTTCACCCAAGTACCGCCGCCGAATTTGTATTTAAGAATATTCCGGTAATTAAAATCATAGCGAAGAAATCATCGAAGAGAATACGTTTAATCAAGTCGTACCTAAATCGATGCAAGGGAAACGTGGAGGTTAAAAACAGTAAATCACTAGAATTGTTTATTTTTTTTTAAATTTTCCTTTGAGGTTTGCTGGCTTCAGGTTCTGTGGTTGACTTTCGTGCCATTTGGCATGCGAAACGGGATTCTAGAGGTCCTCTGTGCTAATATCGGCCGATTAGCGCAGTCATCGAGCGGTATTGACCGATGCCGATTAACGTCGGCATTTCCGGTCGGCCGCATGCGGCCGGGTCAGACGCGTCGCGGCCATTCGCCGCGGATTTCGAAATGAAGCGGCAGAAGGGTTGGGGGGGATCTCGGCAAGCCCGAAGAGCGGCCGAGGGCTCGAAATTAGGCGCACATCCTGGCAAGGACCTCGTTTGGAAATACGTCCCGCGGAACGCGTCCACCTGGATGAAGCCCCCGGTCCGATGAAGCACGCCGCTAACCTTGTCAGCGCATGGCCGCTCAATAACCCCTCTAATTGAACTGTCCCGAGATATTGGCAACAATAGGGCCATGGGATGTTACCCACCCCTGGCCCCCTCCACCTTTGTTCGCGATTATTCCTAACCGAGGCCGGGATATCGTTGCGATATCACAGGATCGCACCTTCCAGGGGACATTGAGAGGCCTCCATGCACGGAAAAGAAGAGAAAAAAAAAATGCCACTTGCACCTGTAGCAAAGGACAGCATTGCTGGTAAAAGTTTACTCTTACCGCAGGAATACTAGGGCCAACGGCAAGAGTGTTCGCAATTACGTCTGATCGTGGGTGTAACCGTCGAAGAGCTTCCTTTAGAAAGTATATGCTTGTTAAATTTCCAAATGAATTTCTTCCTACGGCCGAAAACAATATTATTGTCAGTGGTCATACGAATGAAGGAGAATAATTCTTGTCGAATGCGTTACGAGATATATGAGGGGTGCAATCATTCGGTGGAAAATTTCGGGGCCGGAGACGTGCCGGGAGATCTTGAGGGTTTTCGAGATGCGGAGACTCCGGAGATTGCCTAAAGGGGCCCGCGGTAACCGGGGAGGCACGCCAGGACTTTAACCGAGTACTCTGGCGCATTATCCGGCCGGGTAATTAGACACGCCGTGCTTAACGTTCGATCGAGCCGTAATTTCATTTACCTGTAGCTCCGCGGCACGCACTCGGCACGCAGGCCCGAAATCCCGCCACCCGGTCGCATCTCTCGACAAGCAGCCGCAGGTGCACCCGAGTCGGCTCCATCACGAGCGGGACGTGCACATGATAACGTGATATCCAAGACATTAAGGCGGCACGAAACCTCGAGAACCCATTCGTTTCGAATAAACCCCATATTTTGAAAGGTCTTAATCATCAATCGACATCGCTTAGGCACTCACGAGTCGCGTGCGGCAATTTCAATCATTTCGGTGGAACACCCTTAATAAAAGTGTCTTATCCGAATCGTCTTGATACGAGGGTTTCGCATCGCCTTAAACAAGCTCCAAGAATGGTTCCATTGCCGCATTTATTTCCGTTTGCCCGTCGCAACACCCTAAATTGATAACGCAATTCTTTCGACGATAATTCCGGATCTGCCGAGGGTGTCTCAGAGATAACAGCCCTGGAAGGGTCTTTTTCCCCAGATCGATCGACGTCAAGGATCCGAGGGGACGTCATCCGCCGATTTATCAGGCGGAATCCAGCGTCGCGACGCGCCTCGCCGCGTGCGGTGAGCACCGCGCCGGGATTAGGGTGGCGGCGCCGGAGCGGTTCTGCAGCGGTTCCGGAGCGGCTGAACGCACCTCTGTGTACATATGGGTATATACACGTATATGCGCGCGTACATGTATATATGTGTGTGTGTGCGTGCGTGCGTCTTCGAACGGATAAAGGGGAAGTTAGTTATCCCCGTTCCGCCCGGCGTCTCTCGTCGAACCTGCCGCGCCTCTCGAATTAATTGGCTTAATACCTTCCGAAGGGGGCACACCTAAGAGCGCGCCTCCGCCTCGAGGAATTCCTTCAACTTCCGAGGCGAGAGGGAGTGAGAGAGCCTACAGGCGGGAGAGCGAGAGGGACGAAGTCCCACGCGAGAGGGATGCGTCAGACGCGATACGATTTACCCAGATTCGGTCCTCTGAGGATGCCGACGCCTAATTCCGCTTCCAGAGAGCGCCGGAACCAAACCGCGGAAATCTCCGCGTCGGAACTGCCGCTAGTCCGTGCCCCGGAAGGCTCGGCTTGTGCAGGTGGTTTCGGCTCGACGTGTCATCCCTGATTTTCCGCTGGATTTCCACCCATAACGAAGAAAAATGCTCTACCAACATGTAAGGTCCCGCGCTGAAAAAAGGAAAAAAAAAAATAAGAACTTCATTGAACCAGAGAAATATTTTATTTATTCAAAGAATAATGATTTGACCCGAATAAGCGAAAATAAATTATCATCATTCTGATCTGGGTGGATTTAAGTTGTTTGTGGTGCAATCTGGGGCAATTACTTTACCAGATGAATACGACACCCTTAATGCGATTAAATCCCAATCTACACACAATGCTTAGAACACTATATTTTTACGAGAAAATCCACCCTTAATAAGAGTCAGTGCCAATCTACCCAGTGTTTGAAATCCCAATACTTATTAGACAACAGAAGAGCGTCAAAAATGTCTGGTTATAATTTTTTACTGACGAGTAGGAATGAAAGTCAATCTGGGGAGAATTTGTTTCCCGCGTCTGGCAACATTGTCTCCGATTGCTTATCATGGGAGCGCCTCCATTCAAAGTGTTAGGGCCTCGTTTGCCAGGCGCGAAGTGCTCGTAACAGAGGGGGCGGGCAAAGGGGTGGGGAATCGAAAAACGTCCGGCAGGGGTGCCACTCGGTTGTCACTCGCTTAACGGAGGGTGTCGTGTGCGCGTTTCGCAAGTTGGCAGCCCCCGTTATCGTTGCTTCCCAGGCGGCGGGCGCGGGCGATTCGCCCGAGTGCTGACTAATTAGAACTCTCCTTGACGACTCGTAATCCCCCTCGAAAGAAGGGACCTGGAGGAGAGAGAGAGAGAGAATAGAAGGGAGAATGCGAGAGAGCAAGAGAGAAAGGGTCCTTGAGGGCCACGGCCTTGTTAGGCCGCGCGCGCGAGTCACGCGAGTCACGCGCGACTCACGCGCTGCGCGTCCGGGACGCGAATGGCAGCTCTGCGCCCCGCGCGCTCTTTAATATGCTGAGCGCTCGCGACCCGCCCCCCCGCGGGGTACTCGTGACTCACCCTTCGCACGCCCCGCCGATAACGTCGACCCCTGCCCCGGTAGGTAACCCCCGCCCGCATCCCTTCCCTCGACCTACCCGCATCTTTGCATATGTTTTTCTCTCTTCTCACTTTCTCTCTCTCTCTCTCTCTCTCTTTTACTCGCACCTGTGGTATCTTGCATCTACCTCTCTCTTTCTGTCTCTCTCTCTCTCTCTCTCTCTCTCTTCACATATGTATGTTTTACACCGGCCCGGTACTCTCGCGCCGCTAAGTGCACCCGGACATCCGCTCTGTCGCCCGGCGGGATACATTTTACCCCGACCGCCGTCTTGCCCGGTCTCGTCCCGACGATTGCCTCACTGCGGACAAAACGCGCTTTCCTGACGTCGGGAAAGAATTAAGGTGGTATGAAAGGGTTGGTCTAAATATGTCAAAAAGTCGAAATATTTACAATACTTTTTTCTAAACTGGGTGCTCCAAATAATTTTAAACTAATTCGTGTCTACGGTCTTAACGAAGGTCTTGAAATTCACGAAATTTCATTTTTCAAAAAAGCTCTCCCAGGGCGGAGAAATGTTTTTTAAATATTTTGACTATTTGATATATATATCATTCATATTTCATAACGCCTTAACGGGAGAAGGTATCGAGACATCCGCGATTAAATTTATACGATTAATGCAAAATGCCCTCTGGTCAATTCCAGGGTACTTTTTTGACGGTTTCGTGTGTCATTAATTTTTGAGGGACATTTTGAAATTCTATTAAGACTTTATTGCGTTCAATTCGTCTCTGTTCTGATATCTGTTTCGTGTTTCCTCGTCATGTTCTGTCAACCCTGTACCGATTACCAGGTTACACCGTACCTGTCGAGCCTACCTCGCATTCTTGTTCAGTTTTGTAATTCGGAATTCATTATTGAGATTTCTCAAACTTTCGGAATTTCCTCATTGTTTCCACTAGAGGACGCGTCGACGCGTACGGTTACCCGGATCACTGCGTCTTTCTAACTCTTCCCTTTTCTTTTTACTTTACAGAGACACTCTGCACAGTGGACATAAGGTACGACTCTTCTTTACGCTTCTTCTCTCTCTCTCTCTCTATCTCATTTCTTTTGCCTCTTCTCTGTCTCTCTTTCTTCCTCCCGTGTCTGGTCCTCTCCTTCCGCACATATCCGAAATCCACCCTGCGCGACCCTTGAAGACGTAGAAGACCCGATCACGAATTGGACTTCTCTCACTCTTGACACGACGATGTCATGTCCGTCCACGAATCGCGACATCCTCTCGTCATTGTCTCAGGTGTCGCCCAGCAAGCTGTCCACCCTCTATAAAAAATCTTTCTCGCCAATATCCTACCTCACGTAAGTACCATCACCTCAATAGAGTAAGCCTAGATTTAAATCGCGAAGTTCCTAACCCCTTTTATTTTCCTCTCTTACATGAGATAAACATTCGCATACCCGGGGGTCGCCATGATCCTTATTTGGGAGAACTTTGAGGTTCTCTTTGTCGTCGAGAGCGTTACCATTCGCGTTTCGGAGTACCAACACCTCGGTAGATTAAGCCTAGACTTTAATTGTACTGCTTCGAAACCCTTTTATTTATCTTCGATAAATGTTCGTACACCCTGGGGTTACATATTCCTGGTTTGGCGGAATTTCGAGGTACCCTCTTCGTCGTCGAAAGCGTCGCCGATCTCGTTTCGGTACTCGTTACATGGGGTCAGGGTGGCTCGCGGGCTTGCACTTTTGGACTTGGCCCAGTCAAAGGGAGGGAAGTCGAGTGCCGGTAGCAGGAACGAAGTTCCCCTTGGTCCCTTTGCTCCGTTTCCGGTCGTTTCGCACGTATCGGTTTCGCCGGTGAGTTCCCTCGGGTCGATAAGGCGAGCCACGAAGAGTTCCCGACTCGCGGCACTTCCGGTGCGCACGAAATTCCAACAAGTTTGTCGGTGATGGAGACTTTTCTCCATCTAGAAAAAGGATACACGGCGGAAAGGACCAAAAAGGTTCCCCCTGGAACAACCTCACCCACTCGAATTAGATATTACCTGAATAGAGAATTTTTTAAGCGAAACTTCAAGTTCATGCGTCACACGGAATCATCCTGATAAGAAACGACGTCCTTAACGAGCAAGATTTATTTGTTCTGACCAGGAGCCAGGGAGACAGTATGTATATATTAATAAATAATTTACAGTAACCGATAAAATAATACAGTTAACTGAACGATTGACAACGGTTCACCTGTCACCCTGAAAATCGGAAAGGAAACCTTTGTATCCTGACACTAAGAAGTTTCACTTTTCAACAGTACGTAAATTTACACTTTTTCCCACGATTTTTATCATTGATAAGGCGCGAGGGTTTGATGCCATGTATTTTTTCTTTACGTTTAAGACTCGGATATACGAATGACTGATAAAATGCGAGGGGCCGATTACAAGTAATTCTTTTGTTTCCTTTTTTTTTAATTTTCATTTTCGAGACGTGGAGTGCACGAAGAACTGATAACGCGCTAGAGTTCGATCCCAGGTAATTCTTTTTCATTCTTGAGACTTGGAGTATACGGAAGAACGAGAAAGCCCGGATAGAGGGCTCTTCCGCGAAGACGCGCTATCAGAGCAGGCCTGATAAGAGATAGGCCGCGATCCGCTTGCCCGGTCGCCGCGAAAGCCTTCTCCGATCTCGCGGATCTCGTATATGCGCCGCGAATATCCGGATATCCACGTCGGGGTATCTGAAATTCAAATTCGAACGCCCCGTGTACCGCGGAGGGGGTTTAACTATTCAAAGTAAAACACGGTTCAAAGGGGGCCCGGGCGCGAGCGGAGGCGCGCAAAGGCCGGAAGCGGGGTTAATCCGGGGGCTTCCGGGGTGTTGCCTCGCTTCGAGGGAGGAATAGCGGAACAAACGTCGCTGCTTGTCGCGTATTCCGTTTCGCGCGTTCCCCAGAAATCGCGCCTCTGGCGAAAAAGTGGAGCTCGAGAAAAATGGGGCCCGTACATGAAATCGTCGAATTCACGGAAAAGCGCGACCTTGGTGGTTATCCCCTTAAAGGACCCCGGTCTTGAAGGGAACTCTTCGACAGGACGTCCTTTCGCGCACTGTTAAAATGAAAATGGTCATTTCTTAGAATTTAAATTCACGCTGTTAAAAAAAAAAATTCATAAAATTCATACACGTTTAGTACATAAGGTTGCAGTAAAATTATAAATTGGAACGTCTTAATACGCGAATTAATGTACATTTATTATAAAGTTCTAAGGAAATTTATAATTTTATAACATCGAGCTGTCACTTTTCGAAATTGCGGGGAAAAATTATAAAGCTCGGGCAACAGGGGATTGTCCTTGAAATTGTTGGATCTTCGGGTTCGCGGGATAGCGTATTCTCCTAGGCTGTCGCAGGTGAGAAGGACCTCGGCCTTGAAGGGGCCCTTCGGAAGAAGGACGTCGTCGGCGTTCCGCACCCTCGTCCTCTCCTATGCATCCCGTATGCATGAGCTTGCACGGCCGCCGTAAGTGGCGGCGGGCGTGTTTGGCCGCGTCGAAACGGACGCGATAAATCCATGAAAGATTCAGGAGCCGGCCGCGTCCCGGCGGGTATCCTGCGGAAGTCCTGCGGCCGCCTTCCGACCAGTCTCGGACGTCTCGAGATGCCGCGTTTGGATCCTGCGTTATGCAACGATTCGAGGTTAGGAAACATACCGACTTGTACACACCTCGTAAAGGGTGACCTGGACTAAAGAAAGAATAATTAGAGTTCGGTGTACGAAGTTACCTCATTAAAGATCCTAAAAATTGCCTTAGAAGATCCTTTTCAGCGCGTCCACTTTCCGACTGCACCCTATCAGAAAGTAATCCTAATCACTCGCAAGAGACACGGATATTTAATTCCCGACATAAATTAACAATATACCCGTAGACACGTTGAATTTCCCCATTTTCTAGCCTTACGGATTAACTTATAGAGACTTATAAATAAAATGTAGAATCCGAAACTACACGTTCAAGATGATATTTATGATGGCTTATCTTGAGAAAAAAAACGTTAATTGACTCAAAGAAATGATCTATTGTGACAACAAAATCCTGCGATCAAATGCGTCCAAAGAAATGTCAGATCGGGGGAAGAAAATTCGTTTAAATCAAGAATAAAACCTATCTTCTCAACGGAATAATTGTTCCTTACAATTATACACGATTCAGGCAACAATATATGTTTCTTTCGATAAAGAAATTTTTTTTTAAGTCTAGTACACAAATTTATAAACCCTTTGTCGGGGTACTCGCTCGCGAGAGAGTCGTCGCGTGCCGCCACCCCACGGCGCGGCGCGTAACCACGGCGCCTCTAGTGGTAAAATCCGCATTTAACGCGCCAAGACGGGGTCCGATTTCGGGGGAATTTGGGGGAAAACTCAAATTAAGCGGCCCCCGCGAGCGACGCCGGATTAACGGGGGCTAGTTTGCGTCGCGTGCCTCCCCCCGGCGTTCCCCGTGGTCTCCCGTGTTTTTCCCTAGAATTTCATCTCGGGATATCGCGGAGCTGGCCATTATGTGCCCTCCCGGTCCCATTACCTCCCATTACGTTGCTTTACCCTCCCACTTGTACGCCGCTCGGCCACCCCTTCCCCGCGGCGGTGCCCCCTTCGCCCACATTTATACGTACGCACACAATTACGATTCCCGGCATTATTAGAGACCTCCTTTGGAGTCTTTTGTTGCATACTTCCCCCTTCTTCCTCCTCCTGAGGCCAGGAGCCCGGCTCTCCCCGGGCGAGCCAGCCGAGGTTTCCGACATCGACGCGGCATATTTCCGCCCGGCCGGGTCTCGGGCAATCGCGCGCGCCACCCGGCCGGACTACTCGATAATTGGTAAACCCTCTCGCAGGTGCGGGCCCCGCGCGCCGTTTAACGTTTTACGAGGGCGGGCAATCGCACTTTGCGGCGCCCGCCCGGGGGGGCGACCTCCGCCATGGGCGGTTTCTCGCCGCCCGTGCTTTACGAGCCGGCTTAATCCCCTTGCCGAAACGCGCACTCCGAAATATCGAACTCTGACGTTGCGGAATTATCAGTCGGAATCATATTTTCCGCCCGGGCGGGCTTGCGTCTCCGCCCGGTTGATTTTCCAAATTTTTCCCATTTTTTTCCCCGACGGTTGATTTTACGGGTTAAGGTGTAATCGGGAGATTAGGAGGCGAGAGCAATGCGGCACGATAAATTCGGCGGAGTGTCCGCATCCGGCTGGTTTCCGCGCCGACCGTGACCGGAATCCGCGCGCCGTCGCCCGGGGGGCGATGCATTATTTCCGGCCGCGAAATAATGCATTAGCGGTGCCATTACCGCGTCTAACGAGTCGCTCTCTCGGTCTCCTCCTTGCACTTTGTTTTCGCCTCTCTTCCTCTTCCTGCCCCCTTCCCTCGGGAAAGAACCGCAGCGGGCACGCCGCGGAATCGAGCCGCGCCGACGTTCCCAGGCGGAGAGCCTCGTTATTTCGTTTTGTCGTTCTCTTACGTCCCGTTATCCCATTTTTCCATCCCCTTTCGTTTCCCCTCCCATCGATCGATCTCCGCGCGACCGCAGATGCGGAATCGCCCTCTCACTTTTCCTCCCGAATTTTCCATCATGGTGAAAAGTGTGATTTTTGGGAATTCCTCCCCGGCGTATTTTTATTTCTCCGTTTTTTTTTTTTTTTTTAATTGACTCTCGTTTCTTATGCATTTACGAAGAAAAGAGGAAAGCCGCCGCGTTATTTCCGCCCACCGCGACGCGGCGTTAACAGAGACGCCATTACCGGGCAGCAAACGTAACTCCGGCCGCCCGCGGACCGCAGGAACGTCAACTCTCCGCAGGGCGGTAAAAAGACCTCCGAGGTGGCGCTCCTTGCGTTTCCTCCACTTTCCCTCCTCGCGATTTTTCTATTTGTTCCCTTTCCGCGCCGCCCTTTCCGCCACGGTCCGCTAAGCGAGAATTAAAAATGCACTCGACTCCAGAGGGCGAGGGCCGGAATTTCGTAGCGTACCCTTTTTCGCGTTCTCGCCGAGTGGAATGGCCACGGTCCGCGGTGCGGAGCTTTCCGGACAGGGATTTCGCGATCGCAACGGCGCCTGAGCCTTTGATCGTCCGCGGAAATCGCGTCTCCGCCCGATATGGAAATATGTCACCGTTTTCATCCTCCCCCCCCCTTTTTTTTTTTTTTCATTTTTCCTCGACTCGTAAACGTCCGGAGACGGCCGCCGTAATGGAGCATCTTCGGCGAGGAGCACCGCACTATCTCCGCCCTGGGGGGCGCGTGTTAGCCGCGTCGTTTCGAGGGGTCTAACGAAGCTCGTTCTTTCCAGCATGGGTGTACCTCGCTCTGGATTTTTCTTTCTTTTTTTTTTTTTACTCTCTCTCCCGCCCGCCCTTCGCCGCCGGTAATGCGGAAAAGGCGAGCGCCTTGCGAGCCCCGCGTGCTTTTTAAGCCCGCCCGGGCACGGCCGCGGCCGCGGCCGGGACACGGCCCAGGCCGCGGGCTCCGGTGCACGGGAATTATGTATGTACTTAGCGAAGGGAAAGAGCCCGTCCGCCGGTGCGTTTCCTCGTAATCATAAAGTTGCAACGCTTTATCGCCCGGAGCGAGTCAACGGGGTGGGCGGGCGGGACGCCCGGGAAAGAGAGAGGCCGCGCCGCGGTGGGCGGAATTTCGAACGTCAACCCGCCGCGTCTTGGCCGCCCCCTTTTTCCACCCCCTCGCGACGCCTCCGGCCGCGACGCGCAAACAATCTCGGCGCGGAATTACCCCGTTCTCGGTACGCCGACGGCGGCGTCGCTCGCGCGGAAAACGAGACCCCCTGGACGCCACCCCCCGGGAACCGCGACCGGCGGTCTTAATTCCGCCCACCTTTCGTCTTTTCGACGGCATTGCGATTGTGAGTGATCACTACTTACGTGACGATAAATCGGAGCGATTTCTAGTATGCGTAGGTATATCGAGTTCATTAGGTTAAATCAGTACAGGTAAGTTTGCGCAGATTTATTGCGACGATTTATCGCGACGGTTTATCGTGACGATTCATCGTAACGTGTGTACCTGCTTTTACCTTAAACTTTCGAGCATTTGCATTTCTCATTATCAGGGCAGTTGGGCATGAATGTCATTTTGTGGAAATGATTTTTATCGAACTATTAACTGATTTCGTCCAGTCTGGATGTCTTTTTTTATTTAGAAGCTGAGCTGAGCTTCTGCGGGGATTCCAGGATAAGGGGATGGGAGTATCCCTCGGGGACCCCTCCGGCCATATCGGGACCTCCTGGAACCCGAAGGACTCGTTCGTCACGAGTCCTCGCTCGACCTGGAGGATAGAAAAACGAAACGAGCCCACTCACGAGTGCGTCCTCATTACCGACGCCTCGTAGCGCCGGCTGGGCTGTTAATTAATACTTTAACGAGGAGCTGGTCCATCGGGCAAGGCCTCACCGTCTTTACGTCCCTGTAAACAGTCATTACGATCCTCGAGATTCGCCGTAAAACGGACGGCGAATGTAACCCCCCTGATCCCCGGGGCTCGAGGTCCAGGGATGTCCTGGCTCGTCTCCCCGTTTTCCGAGTTACGGCCCAAAAGCAACCGGATATCCTTTCTCCCCCCCCATGAAGAGAGGATATCCCTGATCTCGCAATCCCTCCGGTGAAAACTCCCAAGGAGAGATTTTTGGTCCTTCGATTTTCCAGAAAATGGAGGACTCCCCTCGAGAGACTCGTCCCGGATCCTCCCGGTATAAATGAAATATTAAATGTCTAGACGCTGTAAATTAATTGTCGAGGTTAAATTAATTCTAAAGGAGGGATTTTCCCTCCTTTCCGCGGGTGATTAGAATTTCCCGATTGTCCGAACGAATTTTTCCTTCGCGACCAGGGCTTCCTGGCCTCGATCCTCCTCGAGGTGCGCGGAGACCATTTTGCGGTACTCATTACCATGGTTTACTGTACTGCAGGGGATGCACCGAGGATGTACCCTAATTACCGGGAGATTTTCTCCGCGCGGGGTGACTTCGGTTATCCCGAAATTATTCTTCGGGGGAGCCCGGGAGCTAAGAGAAAATTATCGCACCGACCACCACGGAAACCCATATGTAAATTAGGGATAAATAAATTACCAAATCGTGCCTGTTACTTTTTACTCAGTTCTTCGGTCCGATCCCTGGATGGAGTCCCGGGGTGGAGGGGAACACCCCCTGATCGGAAGTTCGCTTTCCCCGCTCACCCTGGGGGGATTTCCCTCCTCCCCTCGATGTCGGAAGACTTCGAGGTACATGAAACTGGGAAGGGGTGATTTGCCCCCGTCATCGGGACACGACTTTCTTTTCATGTTCCGGTGTTAGGCGCGACGAGGGCGAGGGGGTTGGGGGTAATCACCGGGATATGCTCGGCTCCCGGTGGATATCCTCCCCTGCCGCGGTCTCCTCGGGTTATTATCCGGGTACATAGCATTTTTCCTGAGATAACTACCCCGCGTTCTCCCCCCTCGCCCCTCCCTGGCGGGCCCTGAAGAGGAACTCACCGGAAGGGGGCGAGACTCGTCGCGTGTCACCTGGACATTTGCTCCTCGTCGTTGTCCAGGAATTCACGCCCACCCTCTTTTTCGTTCCTTTCGCCCATTTCGCCCATTTTGCCCATTTCGCCCCTTCACCCGTTTCACCCCCCCCGACATCCGGCGGACGCAAGTGTACTCGCACCTGGCGTACCCCTGGCGTGGTTAAAAGGCGCCCCGTTTGGGAGATCCATACGTATCTTGTCGGTTGAAATGAAAATCCTATTTTTGGGGGAATTTATATGTAGGAAGGGGTTCTATCCAGCAGTTCTCCACCTCGTTCGGTAGCCCAGTTAACCCTCTTTTAATAATTCTGAATTTAACCCTCTCTCTTGACAGAACTCCGAATTTCTGTCGGACAGTCACGAGTCGACCAGTTTCGCGTCACAGAAGGGAGGAAACTCGCGGGACCATTTTGCAAAGGTTTATAATCTTATTTCTAAAAGCCCACGCCTTAATTCGAACTTCTACCTCGTTCGGTAGCCCAGTTAACTCTCTTTTGATAATTCTCAATTTAACCCTCTCTCTTGACAGAACTCCGAATTTCTGTCGGACGGTCACGAGTCGACCAGTTTCGCGTCACAGAAGGGAGGAAATTCGCAGGACCATTTCGCGATGGTCCATATTCCCGTTTCGAAAAGCCCTTCTCAGGGCGGGGCCGAAAGAGCGCGCTCTCGCTATCTAGCTGGCCTTTTATTCATAGAGCATGCATTAGAGGGGACTTGGCTTTGATCTGGACCGGAGCGCGGATTATATAGGCAGCACTTTGCTTAGATACTCGGCCATGTACGCGTGTACACGCGTAAACACGGAGATGCAATACGCGCAGAATTCGCCAGGGTGGAGTACTCGAGGACGATTCTACGGTGACCCTGAAGAGGAGCACTTCGAGGGAAGTGCTTAAAGAACAGAGACGAGGAAGAAGTTATTCGCCATCTTCCACGGCGTAATTCTATCCCCCTCTTCAGGGTCGATTTTGAGTTGCGATCTCGTGATACTCTTAAATGCACCACATCCTTATCTAATATATCTTTTATTTATTCATTCTTCTCCAAGCTAGTGACTAAAGCTCGTATGTTCTCCAATTGAGGAAACAAATGATAACGATTTATTAGTAACATTGACTTAACTCAATCTCTTAAAATGAGGAGTTTATGAAATAATGAAGATAAGAAAAATCGCACTTTTAATCGTCACTTGAAATAAAACGGTGATTTTTTATTTATTAAAAGAAATTATGATTTTGATCGACTCTGTTAGTAGGTGAGATGAAGTTTAGACGTGGGTAGATGGAAGAGAGGATTTCGGAGTGGCAGGAGAAGAGGGGGACAAAAAGTCACCCCCGAAGAGCCCTTAAGACTCCACCCTGTCACTCGACGTGAGATTCCATGGCGGTCGCGTGGCGTCCTATCTGGATCTCCATAATTTCCCTTAACTCGCGAACTCCTCGGTAATTTTTCCTACAAACCGGGTAAATGCACTAACGTGGGAAATCGGGTTAATCCCATAATCCTTGGGAAAGGAGGGTGGGAAATTAATTTGCGACCCCCTCCCGCACGCGATGCACCCCCGAAGGAGTACCGGCATGCAACGAGAGCCTCTCCAGGATTTCCCTCGGGACTCCGGAGTCCCGCTTTTAACCCCATCGGTTTTCCTTCCCGATCGATTTGACAGATGCCGAAATAGAAAAAAGAAAAATCGGGAGAGGGTCGCCTTGGGTCAGCTCGACGCCGTTCCCGAGGGAGCGTCGGGACGTCGACTCGCTCGTTCGGAACGCATCCATCCTGGATGCAACCCGGCTCGACGGAATGCTTGGTGCACGGAAATGCAGCCGGCTCGCACAATGCTGCAATCTTATAATGCACCCCGTTTGCACCCTCTTCGCGCCGATGAAAGGCGAGCCTAATGGACGGGGCGAAGACCGGGCTCTTCTCTTCTTATCGCCTCGCTTTATCACGGAGATGCATATCAGGCCGGACATCGTGATTCGCGATTTAGAGGCTTCGTCATCCTCTCGTCATCCTTTGACTTCATTTGGACCACCTCTAAGGGGGGATTACAGAATTTGCGACGAAAATCAATTATGTGGACGTGACAAGTGCAGTCTCTACCTGCACGATGTATTTCGGCGCGATGATAAAGTGGCAATGATAAGCATTTCATCGGGAGCTTCTTTGGTATCATATGTTCCATTTCTTTTTTCAAAGTAATTTAGTTGCAAACATTTTTGCTGTTAGTGCGATTATTCCTGCCGGAAGAGAAAAACTTGATCATCATGAAAATGCAATTGCCTTTTTTTTCCGTGCTGAAATTTGACCCGATGATAAAGTGGGATAGCCTTTTAATTAGGGGCTTCTTTGATATCACGTACCCAGGTGTAGTTGATTTTCGAAATCGGAAGACATCATAAGAGGTTAGGACGGCTCGTTAGGGTAGGTCGCGACTTCGGCCGACACTTCCGTCCAGACTTTGCTTATCCCTCCGCGTGATTGGCTCAAAGCAAACCTAATATCCGATCGGATGCTGACCGACCAATCTGCCCTGCGAATCACGCCATGGCGGTCTTTGGCTCGGCCACAAAGGGAATCGCAAAGTGCATCATGGCCGATGGTCCTGTTGGACCCCTAGATACATCCTGCAGTCTGATTTGACCCAAACCTCTGATCTGCGTCGCTTCGATGATTTCCACCTGGATGGAGAGCTCCTGATGTACCTCAATCAGAGATACCCGTTATTCCTGATTTGCCCTGGAAATAATTTCCCTAAAGCGTCCTTAAAATAATAATAATTTGACAACTGGATCAAGGTTCTCCACGCCGGTACAAAAAACTCATGTATTTCCAAAAAATGTAATAATTCCCCAGTACTCGATTTCTCGATTTCAAAGCGCTCCCGAAATTGACGGGAATTTCGGACTGAAAAGGATCCCCAAAAACGGGAAACTTGTTGAACTTTCGCCGGTAGCGATTTTTCGTTTGCACGCCGTTTTTCGATGCCGGTGAAAACTGCACGGACGGTTGCGCGATATGTGAATTGTTCACAAATGGTCTTTTTCCTCTTTTTTGCAGGTAAAATACTTTTCTCGCAGTACGTGGACGAGCTCGGTGACCATTTCCTTGGATTGGCGTCCATCGATCGACGTCTCCGACGTCCCGGCGCCTGTTAAGGACGAGAGAAGTACGGAAATCGCAGATCGTTACGGTAGGTCGTGTTATCGCGCCGATAAGAGGCGCCGCGACGTCGACGATTGGACGCCGAGCTCTAGGATTTCCAATATTTTTAAAAATATACAGCGCGTACGTACGTTTACAATATCCATTTTTATCCCATGTATATACAAATAGTACCTAATAATTTAATGCATACTACTCAATAGTTTAATTATAAATAATTCCATGACAAATAATCAGTTCACGTTCGACGTCGAAGAAATTTATACACGCTTACCAATTCTTTTTAGAAAAGTCGAAAATATAGGATGATGAACATTCCGCAAAAGAAAAATCCCCTTTAAAGAAAATTAAAAATGACTTCGAGGGAGAAACTCCGCAAATGGGTCGCTCCTTTTGCGGGGGGGGGGAAGTTCCTTTAGAAGTACTTACGCATTAGCGATTGTAATGGGGAAGGAAGGAGTGCAGGACGAGAAATGTGGGTTAATGCGACAGAAGATCGGAGGGGAAGTTACCGTGTTTCCAATTTACGAAACAGTACCCGCGATTCGGAGCGACTGGCGCAGTTTTTCAAGTACTTTGTTAAGGGAGGCCGGGGATCGGTTAACGACGAAATCATGTCGCGAGGTTCTATTTTTTTCCCCTCTTTTTCTATCTCGCGGGCACTCGAACGGCGTCGAACGCGATATCTCGCTCACGTCCCTTTCACGTTACAGCGCATCCGACAAAGAGCGGCAAGAGCTTTGACGCTTGTGCTTTTAGGAGGTCCTTTGTCGAGGGTCGTTTAATTACAAACTTGGAAAGCCTCGGAAAGCTCGCCCTTCGCAGCGACTCGTCGATACTCGATCGCATCGGGCCGATATCGCGACCTCCTCGAAGCGCTCTTTCTGGCGAGGTGACGCCGATAAAGCTCGGGTTCCAGCTCTCCTCACGCCCAGAAATTTCATGGAATTCCATGGAATCACCTCGAGATTCTGTACACACCTGTAAAACACCCTAGGATGACGAAAAATCGAGTGAAAGAATTTCTTTTCGCAACCTGCGCCCGAACTCTAAGAGTGACGCACCAAAGATCCACGAAGGGTCGCGGATGCATTCGGACGCGGTTTCTGGCCCCCGAGACCCGTCCTACAGAAAATCCCTCATAAAATGAATTACTCGGAACAGCGTGGGGAGCAACTTTCGTAGGGGCCATTTTTCTGTGAGGAGGACGAGGGAGGCGGAAAACGCGATCACTTGGCGCGGTGCAGCGACTTCGCTGGCGGTGCATCTGGGGGATGCACCGGAACCGAGGGCATTTCTTCGAGTTTCTGCAAGTGAGAGATCGCTTTGGCTTGGTTGGATCGTGATTTGGAGGCGCTCGGTCGACACGATTCGAAAAGTTATCAGGGCCGGATAACGAATTCCGGACGTATCGATGCGCGGCCTCGGCGGGGTAACGAGTCGCGCGGCTGCACTTCTTACGCGCGCAACGAGGTCGATCCTCGTTATCCTCCGTGCGGTTTTTCCGCGGTTTCTGGGTCGCGGCGACTGGGAAATTTCGTTGGCGTTGTTACCAAAGCCGACGAGGGACGGCATCATCGCGGGGACGGATTATTTCACCGAGCCTCGAATTACTTTCGTGACGTGCATTGGTCGCTGCGAAGCGGCCCGCGAGGACTCCCTTTCCACCTCTCTTTTTCCCATTTCCCGCCCTTTTTATTCCTCCGCCGTATTGTTTACGAGGCGCACTCGCCCCATCGCAAGGGGCGAATCGTCAAGGCGAGAGGAGGCACGCCTTATCGTCACGCGATAATAGCGCCCCAAGGGCGCCACGTGTCGGCTCGAAATTCCCCCAAAAACGTGCCTCGCCCTTTATTCCCAGAATTCCACCGAGCCCTGCACATTAATATCATTTCCAAAAAATTCCACCTCGGGAAAAACCCTTATTATCCTGCACGCAAAAAAAATTCAGTCACGACAAGAAATTTTGCTTGCCACAATAAATCTGAACACTTGAAAATAGGCCAACATTTTTCTTGTTGGGGCGATTATCAGATATTTTATCAGATATCCAAAACTTAGGAGGATCAGGTATATTATCAAACATCAAATGTTCATCAAACATTCAATCAGATAGCAAGCATTTATCAGATATTTAATTTTTTCACTTTGGTCGCTTTCTCAGTTAACCCTCTCTCCTGTGATAACAGCAGACTTTGGGGGATGAATCTCTGTCGTGGGGTGGAGGGTGATAAGAGCGTACTTGCTCTCTCAGGGGCGGTAATCGATTTGTCGCGGGCCGAGCCGAATCGGGCTCATTAAATAACGCATATTCGTTTAATCGCTAATCAACCTCGGGGTCAGGAATATCCAGGAAATGCGGAAAAACGGATTTCGTACGGGAATATTAGCCGGCCTCGAAGGGACGCCGCTGCGTATCGATAAAAAGTCGATCAATCGGGCTTATTAATGTTGCATTTAATTACGGGCGCGCCCTCGACAGTTCGACGTATTCGCTTTGTTAACGCGGCCCAATTCCGCCGGCCATTTTGTCGGGCTCCGCTGGTTGTTTTCGCGAAATTCAGGAAAACAAGGGAAACATCGTCCTCTTCATAAAAAATAGACCGATCCTCCCCGCGACAACGAAGCGGGGTGTTTTACGGCGCACTCATTACGGACCGCCCCGGCAAAACGGATTGCACATGCGAAGAGTCGGGTAATTTTGTAATAATCCTGTGTGATGCATCGCGGAACAAAGTGGGCGGAAACGCCCTGGCAAAAGTTGGGGATAAAGCGGGCGTAATAATGGGATTGGAATCCGCCCGGCATGCGAAATACGTTGAAACCCTGCGGAGGGGCGGACGCAGCGGAAAAGGGCACTCCCATCTTGGGTTAAAAATTGCGTTACCATCGGAAAAGTGCGAAGATGTGAATTAAAAATGATTTAAACCTCCCTCTTATTTCCATTTAATTTCTGCGCGAGTTTAAGGGGATACTTAAGGGCGGAGAATTTCTGGAGACTTGGAAGAAGGTCTCGGAGTTTTTGGGGATTTTTTTTATTGCGAGGTTTCTATTTCAGGGATTTCGTTCGAGGAAGGAATCGTTTCGACTCCGACGTGAAAATGTAAATCATGGGTGTTGAAATATCTTTAAGATTTTTTTTCTTTTTTTTTTCATGGTTTTTTGCGTGAATTTGTGGGAGCTCTGCTGGGTCGAGTATTTGTAGAGGCTTGTGGGCAGGTCTAGGAATTCTCAGGGATCTTTTTATAGCGAGGTTTCCTTTTCGGGGATTTTATTTCGGGGAGAAAATGTTTCTTCGACCCGGTTTCCCCAAGTTTTGTGGGGGACTCGACCCCCTTTTAGTCGTTGCTAACGGACGGGGGCAACGGCTACGGCACACGGCATAACGGAGGGGAATGTCGCAACTTCGTTCATTATTCTAACAATTAGCCGAGCTCGTATTTCTTGTCGGGCATGAGAGACGCCGCAAGGATCCGGCGAACCTCCGCTCGCAGTTGGCGCTGGTGTTACAAGCGGATATGCGTTTATTACGGGACCCTGTGTTCACCAACGACCACCGACAGACCGAGCTCGTTTGCAAGTTTTACCTGGGCTTTTAGCCCAGGACCTGGTCCTGGATGGAGAACCTAGGCCTACCTCAGGATCTCCTGCATTTCCTTCAGGATGTCCCAGGAAAAGCATAACTGGTAAGCCGCGTAGCAATTTTTTTTTTTTCAAGAACGTTGAAGACCGTTTTTTAAATCTGGTCCTCTAGAGATCCATCGACCCATTCTTCAAGGTCCTAGCATCCAGCTGGCTCGATCCATGAGCTTCTTTCACAAATTCTCTGGTTTTATTGGACACCTTGAAGGGACCCGAATTTTCGGCTCCTCGGTTTCTTTCACATCTAATTGTATCGTAATGTAAAGTAAGGTCACTTCGAACCGACCCAAATTTTCGGCTCGTCATTTTTTAGATTTTTACGTCCGGTTTTTCTATTCCAAAGTAAGGTACCTTGAAGAGGCTCGAATGTTCATGAATTTTAGATTTTCGTTTCCAGTTTTAAGTTACGGAGTCCAGTTAAGGTCCGTCACCCTGTCGAAGCTTAAATTCCTGACTCAATTTTTGTCTCTGCACCTCCAGATTTGAGTTTTCAGGATTCGACATCGAGTCCTTCATTTAGGAAGCTTCCGCGGATTGCAGAGGAAGCGGAGACTCCAGTCCAGGCGCTTCTTCGGGGCGGCGCCTCGGAAGAGCTAATTTCAGGGTGCAACTGACGGCGACGCCGGGGCGCCTCTCCGTAACGAGGGGAGTTCCCGAGGAGTCCGCCGCGCGATCGCCGCCGATGAATCGATCGGTCCGATCGAGCCGATCGATCGATCCATCCGCGGCGCCGGTCCGAACTCTCTCTGCTCCGTCAGCAGCCCGGGGCTTGTTTCCGCAACTTGAAATCGACAGGTGCCGCCGCAAGCTAAGCTGTCGAAGCCGCTGCGGACCGCAAGCTCCGAAACCGCGTAAGCTCACGTACCCGGCCGCCCCCCGACAAAGCGTCGCCCCAGGAGCCCGAACCACCCCCTCATTTTATCGCCCTTTGCGTCAACCCCCTGTAAACTAAAAATTCCCAAGAATCACCTTTAAAAATGAAACCTGTAAATTTGAGGAATTTTGAAAATGTTCATAAAGCATGTCCTCCAGCTTTTGATCCATGAATTCCAAAAAATCGCATCTCATTTTATCGCCCTTTGCGTCAACCCCCTGTAAACTAAAAATTCCCAAGAATCACCTTTAAAAATGAAACCTGTAAATTTGAGGAATTTTGAAAATGTTCATAAAGCATGTCCTCCAGCTTTTGATCCATGAATTCCGAAAAATCGCAGGTGAACATCGATCTGTTAGAAATTCCACGATATTTTTCTCGGATCTTTTCGATGCGATAACGTCTGGAACTGTTTTCGGATTATTGTCTTCTCGTAGTTTTCTAGTCCTTTTCTCTTCTTCGGCTTCTCCGCAGATCCCCAGCCGAGGACGTCCCACGTTCTGGATACTCCTCGTGGTCCTTTGGCCACGACTAAATCCTTCGGATTTGAATTCGTCGAGGGACGAGGCTTTACCTACATAATTCACCAGACGTGTGTCCAACCACCCGCGGTCCCTAGGGACCCTAGAATCCGACGTCGGACGTCGTGACCATCGAAATCGATACAAGCGCCGTCTCGATCGTGCTTCATCAACTGGAAAATATTTCCCGAAAAGAAATACCAATATTTAAAAATCACAATTTTAACACATTTTCATCCCCTACGACATCAATGAAACAATTTACAATTTGTTTTTGCTGGGAAAGAATATTGCGATCATGAATAGAATTTCTATTGTCTCGGTTAACTAATCGGGTTTTTTCTTCTCGATATAACAACTGGTCCATTTTCGAGTGTTCGCGTTTGTTGAAACAAGTAAGTTTTCTTGTTATCACTGTGAATTATTATCCTGCCGGTATTTGGCCCGAAAATATTGGAGGTCGCGAATTTGGGTCGCTTTTCGACTCGCAGGAAATATTGCTTAACGAATGCGAGGGCGAGAGAGAGGACGGTAATTGTGCCCGGTGGCGGAATGCGGATGGGAGGTCCATGGTTGGTCCAGGGTTGATCAATGGTCTACGGTCAAGCACCGAGTGGACAATAGTCGTGGCCACTGGGTGTATTTTCGGTGGAAACTGGCCAGCGATGAGCCGCTAATTGATTCGCCCCCGTCGATAAAGTTCGGCGCGGATTCCGCCGGGAAATGGGAATTTTCCCGTAAGAACGGTTTCGACTTTGCGCCATTTTGACCGGAGACGCGAGTTTACCGGCGGATATGAATTTTGGGAAGAATTACCGCTCCCTTTGGCGATCGACCGTGTTGTGTAATAATGTTAATTTTGCCCGATTGCCATGTATCCCCGCGACACGGGGTGGCGTTAATGATTTCGCCGGGCCGATTCGCATGCAAATCTAATATAATTTCGGCGTGTCTACATGTCGCAGCGGCCGTTCAAATAAACTGATAATAATCCCCTTGAATGTTTGGTAACTCGAAGCGGGCCTAGTGCGATTTCCAATATCGAGCATGCTGGCCATTAAACGTCAAGTTCCTCCGCCATTTGCGTTAAGGGGATGTGAAAGTGGCATCCGAAAGCTCAATCGTTCATAAAACTTTTCTCCGAACTGGGTGTCTCAAATCGTATCATACTTTAAAACGTGAATATGGAGGCCCTAAGTTAGGCCTTGAAATTCGCGAAATTTCATTTTTTACAAACTATTTTTAAAATACCTATTAAAGAGAGAAGAAAGTGATCTCGTTCGTGAAACATCTCCGATCCGAGTGTACCGAATTGTTTAAAAATTTACAACGTGAATACGAAAGCTAAAGCAAGATCCTGAGACTCATGAAATGCAAATTTAAAAAAATTTCCTTATAGACGCTCTGACGATTTTTGTATAAAAAATAAAATTTCATGAGCGTCAGAACTTTCGTTAGAGTCTTCATATCGCCTTAAAATTGCCCTTTCGATGCAAATTAACATCCCAAGCAAACACGCTTCCTCTTAAATGTAATATCTTCCTTTCGTGACGCGTCTTTCCAAGTATCTTTTCTTTTTTCATTTTGAAGATTGCTGCCATTTTTCATTGGATTTTCGATGCTCTCGGAATGGCATCTTTAACATATGGCAAATTAATATCGAGGGGATTGTTCGAGTTTTTCAGGGGTGAAAAAAAAAATCGAGTACGGGACCAAACACCGGGCATGGAAAAACGCACCGCAGGGGTGAGTTAACCCTTTCGCTCCTACGATCCGGGGTGAAAAAACGTGACAATTAACCTCTCTTCCGCACGGAGTACTCGTAAATGCAACCGAGCGCGAAATATGCGCGTATCGGGGTGCCGACCAGAAGAGGGTTGGGTTTTCAACCCCCGAGCCCGTCCATTCGTGGATGACCACGGGTCGTCGTTGTTTTACTGGCCAGAGCGTGATTCGCGACATTTAAATGGGGTCTTCATCCCCCGGGACCTCATTTTGTGAAATTCCACCCTCCCGCGACCTCCTTCCGTGACCTAAAAAATGGGGGCAAATATTTGAACCAATCCACTCAAACCTAATCCCTTATTCCCTCTGGATATAACAATGCATATCATTTAAGAATAACTCAAAATCCGACAAAATCTGAAATTATTTTTTGGTAAGGGAAAAAGTGGAGAGTGGTCAGACATATACCTCTTTCGAGAAGAGTAATCCTGCTTCAAGAATTTCATCTATGGCTTATTATCGTAACGATGCCGACCTTATTAATTCGGAATGTAAGGACTATATTACATGAAAAAGTATGTGAAATAAGGTAATAGAAATATTTAACGATAAGGGAAAAAAGTAGAGCCCAGTCAGACAGTGTTTCTCTGAGAAGAGTAATTCTCCCTCAATGACTTATCATTGTAACGATACGCTTGTTGAGTCTAAATACGAGATATATATCAATTTATTACATAAAAGTAAGTGAAATCCGATAATAAGAGTATTTCTTGGAAAGTGTAGAAAGTAGAGGGTGGTCAGACAGGAGCTCCCTGGGGTAGAGTAATCCGGTTTCAAGGATTTTATTGACGGGCGGATATCGACCAAAGGACATTTATTATTTATCGATTTGAAGGGGGCAAATGGCTGAGGGCCGATTAGGGAGAAGAGGGCTGATCCGATCAGCAGGAAAGGAGGAACAGGAGGAATCAGTCGAAATCAGCTGATCGAATCAGCGTTCTACAGGGACTACGGCGTTATCGATTGACCAGTAGACAAGCACGTGGGTGGCGTGCGTGGTTTCAATTTTTTCCTCCTCTCTTCCACCCCTTCCCTCCCTTTTCACCGGGGGTAGAGAATTCCCGATCGCGCGAATTCGAGCATCCCCGAAACGCTTCTCGACCCGCGAGAAGAAGGATGGCCTCGAATTCGAGAGCCCCGGGAAATTCGAGGAGGAATAAAGGGAAAAAGGGGGTTGCGCGAGGAGGGGGGAAGAGGAGAAACTCGAGGACCATTCAGGGGGTGCTGAAAGGGCGGGCGGAAAATCGAAGAGAGATCGGCGATATTCGGCCGGGAAATCAAGAGACTCCTTCTGGAGACGAAATAAAGGAGGAGAGATTCCCGAGAAAACTCGCGGAGGGGGGCCTTTCGAGGCGAGATTAAAAAACAAAAAGAGATCCGCGACGTTCGGGGTTATTTTCCTCGAGAAGGGTTCAAATGAAGGACCTGGAGGGACTGAGGAGGGCCGGGACGGGGGAGAAAAATGAAGAGAAACCGAGCGAAAAGAGATTCCTCTTACTTCCTGTACAGGGCCCTGCAAAACCCGTCCTTCTCGCGGATAGTGCGTTATTATTATCTCCCACTTTTCCCCCCCGAGAATGGAAATCTCGCCGTGGACCGGATTTTCCCGAAGATCCTAGGGGAATCTTCCGATGGATAAATGGATTATCGCGATATCGTAGAATTTTTACGATACGTCGTAATTGCTCCGAGAACCTGTACCGGCATACCTCCATTACGCTGCCATCCAAAAGCCACGTATATCTTTATGATATTAATTTATTAAGATATTAATATTAATGTCCAATGTTTCTATCCACGTCTCAAAATTCACATGTATGTGAATTACGAATCCTATACGGCGATTGAAATCAGTAGGTACACAATGTTGTGACTGTATGGACGAGATCATTTCCGGTACATAATTCCCCAGTTAATTACTGTTTTATTTTCGCTCTCATCTTCGATATCGAATTTTCTAATCTCAGTATTTACCCTTGCATTTTCACAGGGAGAATAATAGAGATTGTCACGTGGTGCGTCGAATGTAGAGCACATCATAATCAGGATCTTCCGGTTAGGAGGATCGGATCTAATCTTCCCTCGACCCTCCCCAACCTATCCCATCGCCGATTCCGTCCGAGCCGGACTTAAGGCGGGATTAGTAGGTGGCCGCGAGATTAGACGTCGCTCGGATGAGGATGGCCCGGTTGGATTTTCAAATATTCATTGTCCCTCCCCCGCAGCGGATCCACGGTCCAGCCGAGAACCGGATGCGACGGATTATGCCTTAATGGCTCGGCCCTTAAGCGACTTTAAGTCCCTCGAGTTTCCGTCGGAGCCTGGATGCTCTCAGCTCCTAAGAGCTTCCCCCTTCTCTATCCCAAGTCTTCCCCCTCGTGGCGGGAGATACAGGGAACCCACTCAATTATATCCCCATATTTTTACAAAATTTCGATTGTATCAATTCGGTTGACCCGAATTTCCACCTGACGAAAATCTCCGATTTTCTTCCTCCCGCTCGTCCATATACTTTACATACTATATTATTTAACATTGCACGTTAAGGCGGTACGAAAGTGGCGTCCTAAGAGTCAATCGTATATGAAACTCTTCCCCTAACTGAGTGCACCGAATCGTTTGACAATTTATCTCGTGAACATGAAGGGAGGATAGTGCTGCAACCATGAAATCTCATTTTTTCCCCTTTGTTTATAGATACACTTTTTTATGAAAATTGATCTTTTATCAGGGTAGAGACCTTTCGGGGAGTTTCCGTATTCACATAGCAGGAATTCAAACGATTCGGTGCACCCAGTTCGGGGAGAAGTGTCATTCGCGATATATCCTTCACGTGGAACTTTCATATCCCCTTAATTATTCCCGCAACGCAGGAGCGATCGTTCCGGGGGAAACGGTGGATCGGTCGAGGGATGCAAATCACGCATCGATTGCCGCCCGGGCGCATCCGGTGCGGGGCGTGAATCCGCCAGGGCGGGCGGACAATGCACTAATGCGTCACATTGTTCGGTCCCCGGGAAAAATTGCCCCTCGTTACGGGATACAATGGCGAGCGTCCGATACGAGGGACGCCGCGCGACGCGGATCCGCCCCGGGCGAAGAATTCCGCCCGCGACGTCGCGGCTTCCGCGACCGGCCGCGTCCGACCCCTATTAGCGTCCGCCGGGGCGGAAACGCGGCCTGTTCCTCCGCCGAACTTTCCGCCCGGCGGCGCAAACGTGGAGGGCGGTTTGTTAACCGTGTCTGTCGGTACATCGGGATGTCCGAAATGTCGCATCCTCTTCCCTCCCCGCGCTAACAGGTGATAGGAAGTGTCAGACTTAAAAAGGAAAAAAAAAACAGTACATAGCAATTACTCGAGTGAGACTTCTTAGTATCAGAATCTAAAAGGGTTAATACCCCTAGGATTTAATCACGGAATTACGAACTCTTGATACCTAAAATTGCCATCTACCGATTGAAGTCACCGACCCCACTTTGGTGGTGAATGCCGTTAAAGGAATTCATTTTATTTTCGCGGGTAGAAATTACCGAAGCATGGCTAATGAAGTTCCACTGAACGGAAAGATGAAAAAGAAAAATAAGTAAATGGGATATTTTTTGAAAAGTCCCAAACCAATTAAGTCGAGGGAATAGTGATGGAGCTTGAAGGGGTATTATCCGCACACGGGGATGCATCGCATAGGTGGAGGTCGGAGGGAGCTCTCTCGTACCTGTGGGAACAGGGAACAAGGACGCTCCCTTTTCGTCGTCGACGCACGGGAGTCCCGATGGAGTGTCCGGGAAGCTTTAGAATCTAGCTCGATCGTCTCTATGGGTCCGGAGAAAGGGGACCCTCCAATCGGACGGTCGGCAGGAGAAGGTGCGGACGTAACGAGATTACCCCACGGGAAATGCCTCGGATATCTCCCGAGGGTTCTTTCAGGTCCTGAGGGGAGGGGACTCGGTTAATTACAACGGATGGGAAGAAAAGCGAGGCTCGTTCTCTCCTCCTTAACCCTTCCCCGGGGCGACGCGAGAGAGCCGCTCGACCGATTTCCGCCGATCGATGCGTCGCGATCGATCCCAGCCCTGACCTGCCGCACGCGGCGGCCGCATGCGGCAGATCCCGGGCCCGGGAGGGCTGTAAAAAGGACGCGACAAAAGCGCCTCGAGCCCTGGACACCCGACGCCGTTTAACGGCGCCCTCCGTCGATAAAAAGGGAGGACGTCGGGACGCTGTTTGTCCGGCACGTCCATTTCACCGGAAATGAGTGTCGGCCTCCTCTCTACGAAGGAGTGAAATTTCTAATCGAAAATCGCCGAAATCATTGCGAGAATTCACATCCATAAAGCTACGTCTTCGTAATTAACATGAAATTGTAATAAATTCATGAGACGTGTAATTTATTTGATAAAATAGGTAGACGTGTGAGAAACGGGGTGATAATGCTGTACCTACACTATTAAAAAAATAAGCTAACAAATTCATGGAACCTGTATTGCAGTTTTTATTCACACACGCTATGTCGAATCCTTAACACCTTCGCAGTTAGATTTAATAAAAAATGTTTTATTAATTCTGCAAACTGGTTTAATGGATTCTAGATAAAATAGCGCGAAATTCGAGACTTGTTTGTACATTTCATTGTACTAATTTATGTACTGATTTACATCATCGCATCGGATTTTTAAATTTTATGCAACATTGGGTATCTTAATTGTATGGGGTTTACAATCATTCTTAAAGGTGTAATTACTTAGTTCACCCTTAGAACTAGTCTACGCGGGGGATGAGATAACATCAGAATGCACTTTGCCTTGCGAAACGCAAAGGACGTTAAATGAAATCCAATTAAATTAATCATGTGTCGCTCGGGGATGCGCCGTGTCGATGCACTTTTTCCTACCGCGATGCACTTCTTCCCCGCTTTGGCAACCGGATTAACGAAAATCCTGATACATCGATCCATTGATCGGTGATTTGCATGGACAAATAAGTTGACACCGCCGATTGTCCCCTGACGTGCGTCCGCAGCGCGGCCGACCCGCTTCCGCGCGCGCCACGTGCGTTTGACAGTTCCCTCGGACACGAGGTGTCACGGCTATCCCGGATAACGAGCGCGTCCCTCGGGACGCGTTTTTGGATCCGGGAAGACAGACCCGTTCGCCGGAACTTTTCTCACCAGACAACGCCGGCGGAAAGTTTCCGCGTACGTTCCGCCGCGCCGGGCCCCGCCGACGTAGACCGAGGGCGGTTTTCAAGCGGGACATTTGTCAAAGGTGAAAAAATAATGGTAAAGGAAGAGCTCGCGAGAAAATCGATTTTTCCTTCCGTCGTTTCGCAACTTTCGAGAAACGTTCCATAAAAGTCCCCCAAAAAATACACCAGGAACTTATCTAGGCACGGAAAAAATAGACATTTCTATTTTAGCACGCAACAGCATCGCTGATCAAGTTTTTCCCTTGCAACAGATATAATCTCACGAAGAATGAAAATATTTACAATTATATCGAACCGTGCACGTAACCACTAGAAAACGCACTTTAGTAAAAATGCTTGCTAAACAAGCAAATGAATTTCTTGCAAGAGTCAAAAAATAATGTCCCTACTCAAACGAAACACCGCTATACAATTTGTTATTGCTGGAAAAGAATATTGCAACTGTGAATAGAATTTCTGTTGCCCCAGTGAAGTAATCGTTTTTTTCATTGTCGTCAACATAGCAAAAACATTACCGGCCCATTTTCAAGTGTTCACATTTCTTGCAGCAAGTGAAATTTCTTATTATGACTGTGAATTCTCTTTCCGCGGAGGCGTATCCCGCATCGCACTGAAAAAAAACCTCTAAAAAATACAAAAAACAAAATAAACATTTAATATAACTGGAAGGACCAATTAATTCACGTAGAATGGCGATGATTTCGAGATAATAAACGTCGAGGTGGGTGAACGTAATGTTTTTTTTTTTTACCGGCATAGTGAGTACCGGTGTACAGGGAAATTATGTGGTTTCTTTCCCGCCCAGGGGGGAGTAGGGTGAATATAAAAACAGTATAAAAAAGAGGGGCCGCGGGGGGCGAGTCGTTCTCGTTGATTTTGTCGATGGATTCGTCGATTTAATTGGCTGCCTCTGCTCGGCTCGATCTCGATCGCGGTTGCGGCTCAAAATACAAAATTTTAATTAGACTTGCCCCTCACGGGCATCCTCGTCGATGCAGAATTGTATGTATATACTCGGCCCCCTCCCCCTTCCCCGCCCCCTCCGCCGCTGGGAAGCATCGGCTGCATCGAAACGTCCTCTATGCTCTTTAATAATAATTCATTACGCGAAAATTCCAACGGGCGACGCGGCGTTCCCTAAGTTAATTGATTCCGGCCACTCGTTGTGATTAAATTCACATTCAATTAAAATATATGTATATACGTGCGTATCACGATCGACGGGGGCCGATCATCGACATATTGGGGGGAGGGGGCAAGTTGGCCGATTGGTCGAACTCCGGGCAATTGCTTTTAATCGACGTTATTATTGTATCCGTTATCCAGATCTGTCCCGGAAAATTGTACCTGCACCTGTAATGCATGACAAATCGAGGGACGTACTATATAAAATGATTAATTATTTATTGGAATCACTTTTGCCGAGCACAATTTCTGACTTATGAATTATTGTATCCGAGATTCAGTGGAGTCGCCCCGGGTAATTTTACTCGCGCCTGTAATGTATGTAAAATTGATGGGTAGAGTACATACAGTGAATTATTAATTGATTATATTATTTCAAATCTTTTTATTAAGCATGACCTGTGCCACTGAGACTATGCCGGGGATACATCGAAACATCGAGGAATATGGCAGGTGTAATTTTAATGAATTATTAATTATTTCATTGTTAATGGTTTGATTCAGCCATAAGTGGAGTTTATTTCATTATTTTTTAATATGATTTCTGATCGATGTTGGACAGGGTAATTGCGTTATTAAAGTGTTATGAAAGGATCATTCCATATGTATCAAAACGTCCAAATATTTATAAAATTCTTCTCCAAATTGGATACACGGAATTTTTTTAAACTTCATTTTTGCAAAATAACACTTTCTATCTCCGACTAGAACCAAGGACGCGTTTTCATAAAAATTGAAAATTGCCTCCATAATCACGTGCTGAAGTGTCAAATGATTCGGTACACGGAGTTTCGAGAAAGGTTTTGTAAGTTGTACGTTCGAATATATATAAAATAACCCTTTTGTAATACCTTAAGGGCCCTTTTTGGGGTCTGAAGGTATGCTCCGCGGAGTCGCGGTTTTTGGACGGAAAAGCCCGGCACGGTTGCGGTTTTTTGAAGGGAAACCACCACACCGGAGAGCTGGCGGGCATCCGCCATGGGCGGAATCGGATTACGAGCAGTCCGCTTAGGACTCGTCCACAAAGCCGGGGTTCGAGCGCGAGTCTTGGAGACGAGCTCGCCCTCGCGACTCGATTTCCCCACAAGAGGCGCCTCTCGAACGCTTTCAAAGGTAGCGAGTCCTTTCCTCGGATCCTTAAGGGAGCCCGCGGGGTTCCGCGCGCGATCCGCCGCGTCCTCGCCGCGCGGTTGGCGCTCGCAATCTGCGCTAAATCCTCCGCACTACTCGACGAGGTCAAAGTGGCTCGGTGCAAGGTTCGATCGTTACTTCGGGTTCTGGTAACAAGACTCGGGGTGAACTCCCAGGAACGTGTCTCCAGGACGGGCATACTCCGCGATGCAAATTATCAGAGATAACCTCAAAATCGTGGGGGTGGAGAACGCGGATTTTCGAATCCAAGACTTGGTTCGACTTGACTTAGGCACAGTCCAGTCGTAACGTCGGATGTTTCAAGAGCTAATGGAAAAAATAGAATCTGGAGAAGCGTTAATAACGAAGGGATATAATTTTTTATGAAAATAATTGGACGTAACCTCAAAGTGAATTGGGAAATACGTTAATAATGATCGCGAGGAATGGAGAACCTGAATTTTGGGCTCGAAAATGTCGTGTCGGTCTTCGGTTTCTCTTGAACAAGACGCCCAATCGTTACATCGGGTACTTCGTGATTAAGACCCAGGCAGAATCCAGGACTCTCGAATATAAATATATCCCGCGTTGCAAGTTACTAAACTATCTCAACCTCGAAATAGATGGGGAGCACGGATTTCGAGTTGCAAAACTTGGTCCTGGGCTCCTCTCTCGCGAAACGTCCATATTCGCGATCGCGACGCCGAGTCCTGCCTTGACGGGGACCAAGCCTAGAGTGGCGCGCCCCGAAGGCGCATCCTTGACGTAAATAATCCCCGGTTGTCTCTGGAGAATTACGAGCTCCGGATCCTCGCTCGGATCCCCGTCTGGTCCCTCGTCTAGGTCCTCGTCTGGGTCCTCCGCGCTAAACGTCCGTCTTTTCGCGACCCCGGGAAATGGATGGTGCACCGGGAGGCGAGACAAAAGGGCCGCCAGTGACAGACAGGGTTACGGTGTCGATGATTAATTCGACGCCGAGTGCATAGTTTATAGAGCCGGCCGAGTGTTTGTCAACTCGGACACTTCGTTTCGAGGGAGCTCGTTATTCTTTCCCGGGCATATCGGCCGAGGGTAACCCCGAGAACGCCGAAGTAAATGCCGTCAATTTGCGCAGAGGGACCGCCTCGCGCGGACGCGGTCGGGATTGTTAACCCTTCCTGATGAGAGTGGTTTCCCGGACGACGTGCGCCCGTCCCGGGCGCGCTTTGTACCTTTGCCCTGATATTAAGCCCGAAGGATGCTCGCAAACGTTATTCCCCGTTTTCTGACAGCCCATTTGCCTCCGAGGAGTGCGGCGAGCCGCGCTCCCAAAGAGATACCTTGCGCAAATTGCTGCGCCTCGCCCACCGGTCCTTTTTTACCCCCCGGGATGTACATTTCCTAATTGTCGAGAAACCGCGAGGAGCTATACCTTGCATACGGCTCGATCGAAATAATTCGAATTACAGGGAAATCAAAAACCCAGGGAAAGAGTTCATTCCCGAAAACTCACAAGAATTCAGGGAACCACCTCCTCTTTTATGTATACATCCACGTTTATACAAAACAAGTATTTAGTACCCTACTATGTACAAAATATATGTATTTATATGCTTTTCCATTCTATTCGGGCACTTCTTCGTGTACCTTTTCTTGGACAAGGGGCTATTTACTCCGGAAATGATGGACTTTAATGCCCGAAATCACCGAAAAATTGTCACAATTTTATGACTGAACGTCATTTGTTATCGAATCGCGTTGTCTTTTATCATATAAAATCGTAGGCAATCGGTTTTCAAAGAAAAAACTCGTTTTCGCTAGTCTCCCAGTGAACAGCCCCTTGCTCTTGGACTTCTTTGAAATTTCCGGACATGTCTCGAGAATAATTTTCTCAGGCTCGAAGAGAGTGGAGTACATTTGTTGGGTGCCATTTTGGCTCTCGAAGACAAATTGGGATTATTGTCAGAAACGCTAGGACGACCGGAGGGATGCCTTGAATTAAGTCAGCTGCTGATATGATCGGACGAAACTCCTCGTTCGGCTCGTCAGGACGAATCGGTATCGGCAGGGACACGTTGGCCATCAGCTGTTTCCAGAAGATCATCCTCTCGTGCAGGAGATCGGGCTCCATTGAAATTTCCGGCGAGTTCCCGAAGCCGATCCTCATGAATCTGTGATTTCGCTGGTAGGGCTCCCAGTCCGACAGCAGGTTCGCGCGGGGAATCCTGCGAGCACATAATGGACCATTAAGCCAATTACCGAAATCAGCCGGTTACCTTGTGCAAATGTTGGCTGCCCGTAAAGCCTAATCAGGGCCGTGATTTAGGTCGTTCTTCAGGTACGCGAAATATCCACGTGCGAGATATAAACATTACCCATCTCTAGCGAAACTCGTCCAGAACTCGGTCATCACGTGTATCATGGTCCAGTCCTCCACCATGTTCTCCAGGTCGAGGTCCCTGAAGATGTTGTTGAAGACGGGGAAAATGTAGTTCAGATCGTCCGAGTTAGCTATTCCTGAATTCAGGACCGTTCAAAATTGTTGTCGACCTTGTCGGATTAATTCGTCAGGCTTAGGATAACAATCCTTACCGTATCGTTCTACTCCGTGGGCAAAACTCACGGAAAAAGTGCCCTCGAATGAGAAAAGGTAGTAAAAAACGTCGGACGTCATCTGGTCGGCTTGCATCCTCAGGGTCTGGTATAAAGGCCATCGCATCATGGCGTCGTTCACCATCTGGAAAAAGTTAGAAGTTTTAAGGGTCCTAGCTGTTAAGGGGATATGAACGTCAGAGGAGACAATCAATCGTGAAACTTTTCCCCGAACTGGGTGTACCGAATCGTTTCAGACTTTACAAGATGAATACGGAGGCTATAAACATGCTCCTGACACCTATGAAATTTCATGCTTTTGACAACATTTTTCAAATGGCTGTAAACAATTCTTGAAAAGAATTTAAATGCCCTATTTCTCCCTATTTAAATAATTGATCGTCGTCAAGTCGCCGAAATCCTTCACCTCCGTAATGTTGTGTTGTCGAAATAATATGTCATTGTAGTCCAACGGGTTGTGCTCGAAGTAGAACTCCATCAGCGTCTGGACGAACTGACTAACGTTTGAGACCACTTGCTCGTATTCCAAAAGGTAAGGCAGAATGTACTCAGGGTCGTTTAACAATTCTGCCTTCATCGTTTGGTTGGTGATGATATCTATCGACCAAAGTGGCAGACATCAACATGAAGAAATCATTTTCATCGTCGCGTTGATGATATCTATCGACCAAAGTGATAGACATCGACATGAAAAAATTATTTTCACGGGGAGTTCATACTTATGGTCTTGACGAGTCCCTCATCAGCAGTGATGCCGATGATCCAGGGGATGTCCCTGAAGAGTCCTCGCTGGATTTGCAGCAGGGGGTGCCTCGTAATAATCGCCTCGTCGGATTCGAGCTCTTCGGTGGGACCAAAGACGAACCAAGGATTGTCGTCCCACACGGTCTACAAAAATGAATACCCAGATCTGTTTCCTTTTTTTTTTGCTTGAGAAGATTTTTTATTTCAAGTGCTCACGTAGAAGGTGGACATGTTCACGATGCACGTCAGGTTGGTGTCCCTGAGACAGTTCATCGTCGTCTCAGGATTCTGCCTCTCGATGTAACAATTGCAGAGCCTGGCGAGCTCCAGGGACACATTTCTGATGTTCTCCTTGGAGTGGAAGGCCCAGGGTGCCAATGCCGAGCCACTCTGGGTGATGATCCTTTGAAAGAGGCCTTCAGTCTTGGAGGACAAGGAGAGCAGGTGCACCGCAGCGGCTCCTGCCTCTTGGCCCATCAGGGTCACCAAATTCGGGTCCCCTCCGAAATTCACGATGTTTTCGTTGATCCAGACCAGAGCCATCCAGATGTCCTTTAAACCGTAATTCCCAGGAGCATTCTGATCTCCGGTACTAAAAAATCCTGAGAATAAAAAATAAAAGTGGTTCACGAGGAAATGGCTCTGGAAATTTCGTGTGTGTCAAGACCTTCATTAGTACCTCCATAATCATGTGTTAAGATTTTAAATTATTCGGTGCACCCAGTTTGGAAAAAAGTTTTATAAATACTTTGACTTTGTGATGTGTGTGTGTATATATATACACACAACCATGGCGTTTGAAATTGTGTAAAAATATACCAGAGCTGGTCCATTAGAAGAGTAAAGTGTTTATCGTCGAGAAGACTAATTTCGAATGCAGCTGAAACCTACCCAGGACTCCCACGCGGTAATTGATGGTCACCAGGACAACTTCCTGGTCCAGCAGGTAATCCGGAGCATAAACCCAGCTGAAGCTGTTGCCATTCGTGAACGCACCCCCGTGCACGAACACTATCACCGGCATCTTCCTGGACCCTCCTTCTAGCCTGTCGTCGTACCCCAGCATCTGCAACAAATCCTAGACGAATTAGAAAATGAACGAACGTGCATTCGACCAGCTTCAGAAGTACATTCCGAGCTGATGCACAACAAGCCGGGCCACAAAGGGGCCATAAGTGGCTTGGGTCACGATGACGATTGCGAGATTAATTAAATCGAGCTGCGACCTTGTCGACTAATGGACCTCGTTTCCTGGTACCAGCTCGTGCTCTCAAAAATGCGCATTTGTAAAGTTGGTGCATTTTGCCGGTGAAGCTGAATCCATCAATGAACATGATTTCGCCGGTACACGAAGAACCAAGGGAGAAGAGAATCCAAGGATAAAAGTAGAGCCCTACCTTGCCACCCTTCAGGTGATACGAAAGTGGCATCTGAGAGGTCAATCGTTCGTGAAAGTATTCTCCTAATTGAATGAATCAATTTATTTCTAATTTTACCACATGAATAAGGAGACCCCAATGTAGGTCCCGAAAGTCGCGGAATTTCATTTTTTATACAAATTTTGAAAATATCTATTAAGAAATTTTCGGGGTGCTTAATGTATCTCTTAGAAAATCCATACATTTTGGTATGTTATCGATGCATTCCCGTTGAAGTGCCTCTGCTGGCTTTAGAGACGTCCTACCTTATGGGGCACGAAGATATTCAGAAAGAGGCAGTCCTCATTCCCAACAATGATGCGACTCTTCAGGATCTGGGCACATTGGAAACCGTCGACCGTGGCGTCTCTCGGCTCTGTCCATGTTCCGTTCCATGGTTGAGGGCTCTGAAGAAATTCCAAAAAATTACAGCACATCAACACCACACGGTCCACTATCTACTGACCACTACTCAAGGCACCTTTTCTCCAAAAAACCTCACCTGAAACCTCAACTCCCCAATGGGGGGCTGCGCGTATGGGATGCCGAGGAAAGCACTCAGCAGGTTCCTCCTTGCAGACAACATGAGTCTCCCTCGAACAGGTCCGAACCTTGTGTTCACTGTTGGTCCCTCGTAATCTTTCCTGGCAAGGACGTCGCTGATGATCACAATGGCGAGCAGCACCAAGCTACCAAGAGTTGAGCGGTGCATCTTGAAGAACTACACCGAAATAGGTCGTTAAAGAACTCCTTGATGATCTTTCAGAATCCGATGAGGAACAAAATGGGTTTTGGTCTTATAGGGTTGATCTTGGTCTTGTATAGTTGAGTCTTGGTCTTGGTCTTCCAATTATGATCAGGACCTCGCTTTCGTCTTGGTCTTGCACTTGTTCCACTATTAACGAGTTTAAGGTCGAGGCTATAAGACCAAGACCCGTTTTGCTCATCACACTCCGAATCTCTCACCGGTTTTTGGATCCTCGTCAACGACGAAGACTCAGCGCTCGGCCGAGCACTCTATGACCAACTGGGAGAAAACCGTCCTTCCCGAACGGCTCGTTCCTATTATCTAATTACCGTTGCGTATGCCTCGCTCGTTGAGCCTTGTTGCATGCGAGCCGCGGTCCAGGCGCGAATACGCGCAAATATGCATTAACCAGGAGGATGGGCGAAAGTAATCCGAGCCCGAGGTGCTACCTCTGTCCCCTGATCCTCTCATGGGTATCCATTCCCCCTGCAGTTTCTCTAGGTCCGACAAGGTGTTCTTGAATACCCTATTTCATAAAACTAAAGAGCTACATTAAACATCCAGCAAACAAATTTATAACATACCCAGAGCAATGAACTATGATTTTAATGCCAACCTTGCCAAGTGCAGTCACTGATTACCATCCTGGAAAACAATTTGAAATTCAACAATGCCGAAATTACTTATTTAGAATTTATTAGGATTTAAAAAATACCCTTTCATCTTCCGAATATCCTGTCGTAACTTCGTAATATCGAGCCATTAGAGGTGTCACTTGAATGCATGTCAAAATTAGATAATGAAGTAAAGGGCACGTGAGATGGATGAGACCTTCATCGTTGACAAAAATGACTTTCATCCAATTTCCCGATCGCCCCCGCACGAGCGGCGTCGCGAGACGCGCGTCTCTCGTCTATTTGTCGTCCGCGACTAATTGCGGCCGGTAGGCGGCCATGCGTCTCCGCTTGCGGGTCAGAAGAAGACGGAACTCCCGTAGGCAGACCTTCACTTCGGTCTGACTTCCGTGAATTAGTGCCTCGTGGATCGCTTTATCGCACTTAACGAGCCCCGGCTTTCTCTCTTTCTCCGAGTCTCACCCTCCTCGTTGCCCGGAACCTGACAGAGGGGAACTTTTGCGCGCGGTCTCTCTCTTCCTCAGGGTCTCCGGGTTAACCTCCTCTCGTTTCCTCTCCTACATATGCATCGTCCTCTGTCCTTCTCTCGCCGACTATCCCTGGTCGACGTGCATCCCCTTCTTCCGCCGGCAGGCCTCTTCCGTCTCACCTATCTCGCCTCGAGATGCATCTCTCGGATGCTGGGTCCATGCAGTCTTCCGAGGAAGAGTTTCCTCTAAATCCGCGGAAGAACGGTCGCAGCATGACTTCTTCCACTGTCACGTGGTTCGTTCGACGTGGATCTTTTCTCCCATTATTACTTCAATCTTCCTACACCTTCCCATTTTCCCCGCTTAACGTCAGTGCGCTGTTAAAATTTATAATTATTACCTGCGCGCTATTAATCTCAGTACAAAGGCGCTTTATATTCAGCACAAAACAAGATACTTAATGTCGATGTAATGCTTAACACCTGAAATTCATACTTGCCCTCTAATTCGGGTATAATAATGAGAGACAAGTGGTCATTGAACCAGAGCAATATCTCTTTGAATAGTACTAAGGAAACATTTCCATAATTCAAGGAATAATGATTTGACTCAAAATCGAATAAAGTGGACTTGGAATGATATCAACATGGTTGAGCCAATTCGTTGAAACAAAAGGTATAGTTATTTCGCACTATTCCGTATTTCTTCGGTTAAATGCATTCTTTTCCTCGGCATACCTCGAAGTCACGGCTGAGCCCCTTAGAGGCTTGAACTCGGGGTTCCCTCCGAAAGATTTCGGCTTGGTTAGAGCATTCGCGGGTAAAACGTCAGACTCGTAACCGTGAATAATACATGGCCAATGGGGCCTGGGCGGTGGTGAGGCAAAAGTGTGCGCCTAAGTAGAAAGTTTGGTAGCGCGATTATGCCGTTTCGCCTCGGCTGGGTCGAAACTCCGTGGGAGCCTTTCGAGCCCCGACGAACCCCTTTCCGAATATTTTGTTCACCTGTCCTTTCCTCCCGTTCGACTCCGCCGTGACGTCTGGCATGATTTCTGTCCCGCGGGAAAACAATTGAAATTTGTCCCCGCGTCAGATGAATTTTCTCGCGGATCGCCATCCGCTGTTTGATCTCGCGATTGATGGCCTGGATGCGCTTTTCATCCCCTTTCGATGCAGCTCGCAGGGGCCGCGACCTGGTGCAGGATCGGCTGCGGCCCGCTTCCGGCCGTTTCGCTGCGGATAAACGGTCAAGCTTGTCGACGGGAATGGATGCGGCTTCGCGGGGGGCCGCGCTAAAGGTATTTCGGCGAGGCCAAGTGAAATATTTCCAACTCCGTACGTACCCCGATGCACTCCCCGATGCGAGCAGCCGAGGCGCTCGCGCCGCATGGTGATGCATCGCCCCGCGAGATTAATGCATCCCTCTCACAGTTTGTTAGAATGAGAAACGGCCGACGTAATAATGATATTCCCATTAACTTCGCCGCAAACGGTTCGTTTTGCCGGGCCGATAAGTCGGCAGAGAGACGATCCTCATCGGGTCCGTATCCCGGATTTCTGGGAACGACCCCCTAGAAAATGTTCTTCGCGATAACAGAGGATCATCTCCGGATTTCCATTTAAACTCCGAAAATGTTCGGGTTTACAGTTTAGGGATTTAATGAGACTTCACTAAAAGGGGTGCACCGTAATGACTGAATTTTCAAATTGGTCGGGGTTTACAGGGTCCCAAATTGGGGAGGACATACTTGACTTTTTCTGAGATCTGCCCGAAATTGATGGTTGAGAGAATACCTGAACGTACCTTTGTCGGTTCGAGAACCGTTTCCACTAAAAAATTGTGCGGAAACGGCATTCCAGGCCAGCACGTGTTCGTGATGCTATCCCCTCAATTCGACATCAGATGACTGTACAAAATGTGCTTACGGAACAAATGGATCCAGAGTGAGAGTCAGATTTTCACATATTCACATTTCCGTCTCTTAACATATTCGCATTTTCGCATTTTCACATTTTCGTCTTTCCGATTTCGAAAATTGCAATAACTGTATATTACAGTTTGTAGGTACATAAGGAGAATTTACATATCACATTTCAATTTAACTGTACGTACATAGTATTATTTTGTCAAATAGATATTATCTTAAAACGTATCTGTCGTGTCAATTTCATTTTGGCTTCCTTTCGACCTATTCAAATTTCCTGGCGAATGAGATTCTGCGAGATAGAAGGAGTATTTAGTAGGAGATAGCGTCGAAGGCCGCATTCGCAAAAATACATTGCGGTCTTATGGGAGTTCTATTTAATACTCTTTGGCCCAGTCAGCTTCCACAGGACCCTGGCACAAACGCGACGAATTTTTCGCGAGCGGTAAATTTTCGCATCTCCAGGCGACGGGAATTTTCCCGTCCGGTTTTCTCCCTCTTTCCGCGGATTACCTCCGTGTTAAGCACCGCGTCGCCTTGTTACCCCTACGGGGGAATAAAACGCGGAGCGGTTTCTCGCTACGTTTGCCGTGGAGCAGAGGCCCGGTGCGCCGCCCGTGATTTCCCGGCGGTGCTTCGCGGGGGGCCTCGCGAAAGCGCTAATTAAGTATTTACCATTCTATTAGGACTTAACGCGGTCTCCGTCGGCCGTCCTTTCCGCCGCGGGTCCGCGCGAGCACGCCTCCGAGAGCAACCGCCGTCGCCGGCCACTTGGATTATAAATGGAATAAATTCCCCCGGATAGAGGAATTTTATTAAAGTTGCCTCGTTAACCGTTGCGAATTACCGGCCGCCATTACGATACGGAGATATACGGCTAACGGGCCGATTTTAGGGCCGCTTTAACGAGCGCGGCATTTCGTCCGCGTGTCTCGCGTGTCGGAACGGCCGCCGGTGATCACCCGATACGCGCATCCCCCAAATATCTGTTTCCATCGGCAAATACGCCGACTTTTGCGCCGAGGAAGTTCAATAACGAAGGGGACGAGTGCACACAGAAATATATTTGGTTAAATCGATGCCATTTTTGTTGGGGTAATCATAGAATACGTTTATTATGTGGACGGCCAGATATTTCGCCGGCACGACTAAATTATTTGGTCAATAACGTTTGGTTGATCACGTCAAATATGGTAGATCACGTAAATTAGTCCGAAGGTATGGATATTTTCCAATGGGATTTTCTTGTTTCTTCATATATCGGAAAGTGAGAGAAAAATTTTTGGTATTTGGAACTTTCAGGGCGGAGAAATTTTGCGAGCCTCGAAAAGTGGGTAACTCCGAATTAACCGACATGCGCGGGCTCTGACCGCCGTTAAATAATGCATCGAGCCATCTCGTATGGATACTAATCGTGCCGGGGAAATGAATAATCGGTTGCATTTACATGCGCCCGGAATGGGCATAATCGCAGGCGTGGTATACCAGGATGCACCTGAGAATAAGGCATGGTTTGCGGGTTCTTTCCTTCCACATCTTCATGAGATATCAACGCATACGTGCATCGATATATCTACCCTGTAAAGGAAACTTCAATTCAAGACTTTGACCAGATCAAATGGGTTCACTGGAATAAACGTTCATTGTGAGTGAGGACTTGCATCAGGAATATCAGTATGTATTTTTATGCAACTGCTTTGCCAATGTGAAAGTATTATCATGGCGCCTCCCTAAGGCGTCCTCACTCCTCGAGGGGCGCGCGGCAAATGACGCTCTCGCGGGCCGTCGCGTCCTTTTATAGTCCCTACCCCCACCATCCCCCACTCCGCGAACACCAACCCGCGCGCATGCGCCAGCATACGTTTCCAACCTCATTAATCACACTTCAAGGGTACATACCTTCCACTTTTAACATTTCTCGATTGTCCTACATCTTCCTATCCTCTCCCAATCAGTGGTAAATTAACATCGATTAATCCCGAGCGTATTTCTGCTAAGTGAAGTTTGAAAAACTTCTTACGTCAAAAAGTGTCGAAATAGGAATGTGTCCGTATATTATTAGTTATTATCCTATTTTTTGAAAGAGCAATGTCGGGATGTGCACTTTCTGGGACCTGCCAGGGAGGGGGGCCAACTCGTCAATTATTGCCAGTGCGAACGCACTCGCGCGGGCTGCGGTGATTATTCATTTTGCCCTATTCGCATGTCGATGGCCCGGTGCATGATTTAGGGCCGATTATCGGAGGAGCATTTCGGTTGATTCGCATTTGCCGACCGACTCGGGCACTCGCGTTCTTTCCCGCTTTTGCGCCCCGCTAATGGATCGGCCATCGGGCGGGCCCTTTCGCAGCCGCTTAATCGCCTCTCGATTTTGTTTTTTCGCGATCCCGTTCCGGTCCGAGGTGAGCTGCTCGCTTCAAAGAGAAATCTCATTTCTCGCGAGTGTTCCGGGAGTGGAATTCGCACGAATTGCGATTTCGCCCGCTCGAGCTCGCCCTCGAATAAAATACCACTTTAAATACCTTCGGTAAGAATGAAATCCCTGCATCAAATATCAACCCGTGGAATAATTAATACCAATTATAGCGGAGAATTACTCTTACCGAATCCCTCTCTTTCCGAATCTCTAATCTCTTCCTACGCGGGAAACAGAGAGAACAAAAGGTACTCCAGCTAGCAGGAAATTGAAATTGGTGGGTTTTTCCATTTTATTATATCGCGTCGTTTCATACACTCACAACTCTTGGCAAACTTTGAAGTAGATGTAAATTCGCGTGCTGTAAAGAGAAAAAAAAGATTACCCCATTCGGAAAGTGAAACGCCTCTTTATTTTTTTTTTCTATTTTACAATAAATTATTATTAACCTTCATATGTGCGTTTTAAAATTGGTTCACCATATTTGGAGCAGTAATCACGAAGACCACGACTTCGAGATCCTTTGGTCTCGCATTCTCTACAAGACAATGACCGATTTTGCTCCCCACTACGTTGAAGAGCGCGCCTGTCGAGCAGCATCGCGGCAAGCTTCGAAGTGTGGAGGGCAGCGGTCCCACCAGGGGCTCGTCGCCGCGGCCGTTCTCGCATGCAAAGCGAAACTGGCACGGGCCGATGCATATTTCCCTCCGTGACCTGGTTGTTCCCGGGGGTGATTATTTTGATTACTTTCCTGCTTTTTCCCCTTTTCCATCGATTTTCCGACACACGACTCGGTTCGGCGATTCCTTCCGCGAGGGCGACCGGGAACGGTGCAACGTGGTGGTCACCTTGTCGATAAGATAGGCGGGATGCACCCGCCCCCGGCTAAAGCGCGCCCGCGGGCGAATAAATATATTACTAACGATAGGCAAATACGCGGGGGGCACGAATCGCGCTCGCGAAATCCCCCGCATAATTTAGCCCAGGGGCGCTCGTTCGAGCGCGCTGACCCGCGATCTCGCTCGATGCAAATTTCCGGGAGCAGGGAACCGGGTTGACCGGACGCACCGAGTCGGCACCGGCACGCAGCGAGCGGAGGCTCGCCCGCGGAAACGCGCGAGTAGCCAGCCGGAAGTAGCCAGCGCCGACAAAGAGGCTTCCAAACACGCCGGGTGGGTATCCCGTAATCAAGGATATTTCCGATAAGGGCCGACTTATCAAAGTTCGCGTGTAGAGTGAAAATTTGGCCTTATGGCCAAAAACTAGCGCAGAAGTTTCGGGATAGGAGCTTCAGGGTGGAAGGATACCTTGAGCGTTAACCCTCGTAGCGAGGAACAACGATATATCGTCTTGCGACATGTGCCAATCGTGTGTACATATCTACTTTTCGGGGTTGATAGGGGTTGTCACGGAGCCGGCAAACGCGAGCTCTCCGGAAGTAGCGAAGTTGGTAATATCGATTAACGGCTCCGAATTGCAGCCGAGAAGAGGGTTCCGCCGCGCGAGGTCACCCGTAACCCTTTGGTTGCCGAGTTAACTTATAAAATATAAATTTGCCCTCATAAAAGGTGCGCCAACTTCGCTAAGTCCTTCGACTTAACGGCTTAACTTCAGGGTGGAGGGAAAACGTCCGGCGCGCAATATCTAGTTCTCGGTGTACATCGTTATCAGCGATAGGGGTTGATACGGAACCGGTAAACGCGTGCGCGGCCGGAAGTAGTCGGGCTAAGAGGGTCGCATGCGGGGTGGTTTGCGATAGGGGTTGACCATCGGATGGAGGGTTGTACCGCGGTAGCGTGGCTGGCATAGGTAGCATAGGTAGCATTTCTGGGCGGTGACCCTCGGCGCGAGGGTGGAGGGTGCACCCGCATATCAAATGGTGCGTATCACGGGGTACAAGCAACTCCCATCAACCAATATTGTCGCGCGGGTAATGAATGGGGCTCGATGAATAAACATGCACCACTTGCCGTGGAGATGATAATTCCTCGAACCCTCGTCGGCCCCCCTAGAAGGGCGCGCGAGGCCGCGTCCGGTTCCGGAAACACCCGAAGAACGGTGGCGCCCTCTGTGGGATTTAATTCCCGAGTTTCAAGTGCGACCGGTGTCACTCCGGGTCCACCACAGACGCGGGGGTGGAGGCGAAATCCAATAAACGAATCCATTCAGCGGCTATCTCGAGCAAACTTGCCCGATACGCGAGCCGCACTGTGCGGCCACCTGTCCGGCTCTGTGTCCACTCGTGTGCCATTTCTGAGCCGTTTCTGCGTTATTTACCCGCCGGCATGTGTTTGTCCCTTGCCAAAGGAGAGAGACCACCGAATGTCGTTCCACCGTATAAACGAGAACAGGGATTGTCAGCCGAGGCGGTAAGTCACTCTATCAAAACAACTCATCCTGAAGATGTGCCATACATTAGTCTCTTATTAAACGCGCACTTGCCAAGAGGGTGGCTCGAGTGGTGGATTAAAAAGTTTCACGTATACATGTGGTCGTACAGGGAGATCCACAACTCGTCGTCCATTTTATACGTATAGATATCTCATTTTATGGATGCGGGAAAATAGTGAACTCTCATTATTTATTTTTAATAGTCAATGCTTTCAAAACCATTAATCACTTTGCCCTACGACTGTTTTGTTTGATTCTGTAAATGGAGTTAGTGTATATAAAGTGTATGAGTTGTGGATCACCCTATACATCTTGCGTTTAAGAAATTCCTAGCAATATAATTCCCTCTTAATATCCATTTTTTAATAAGTAACGCATCTTAGATATACGTTATATAACAGTTTCCTATTAACCGTGCATTGTCATAAAGATGGCAGTTTACGTATTTGAGGTAAAAAAAAAAAGGTGATTCCTAAATATACGCACATTATTTAAACAAGAGTTTGTAGTAGTATTATTCTCTTAAGACGGTCTTTTTTTTTATTTTACTTTATCGAGGTATCGAAGAGTCATTATCTTCGAATTTGGACAAGTGCCTCGACGGGTCTAACTAACACGTTACGAGTGACTTGCCGTGCTCTTTCTGACACGTCCGTGTCTCATCGGGGTTACATCTCGAAAGTGGCATTTTCGAGGGATCGAGGCCGGGGTGCACCGACAAGAATAATGGCCACGCCGTGCGTAACGTAATACGCGCGTTAGCGTTGCGTGAAAAGCGCGTCTGCGCTATTATTATTAATGTTCCCCGACGAACGCGTGTGCGAACACCCACGCAGGCCCCAAGAACTTCGTTATCAATCATCTCGTTGAACGTCTGAGCTGGGGTATTCGGGAACATCCTATACCCCAAATAGACCCGCCCTTGTTTCGCCGAATGCCATACAGAAGAAGACGATAAGTCCACCAGTCGAGGGTGGATAATTAATATTTACGCAATTAAGATACAAGTTATCGCGTAAATAAGCTGCTAATAGTGGGCGTTATCGCTCAAGTCCCGAGTCGCGGAAATCCGGATTTCCTCGCCCACGAAATCCGGGAACTGAGTGGGGCCGTTTCTGGGATTAAACGGCTAAACCGTGGAGTTATTTCTGCTCAGTGGCCAATTGGGAAAATCAAGTCGCAACCCCATTGAGTTGCGACGAGGCGGCGCTTTTCCGCCGTGGCGTCTCGCGGAAAAGGGGCCGCACTTCCCCGGCGCTCCGGGTAAATGAAGTTTCCCGCTTTAACGGCGCGCGATCTCGGGAAACGTTCCAAATGGAAGTTTATCCCTGCACGGTGCCGCGCAACTTTCGTTCGGAACTTTTTCCTCTATCGCGTTAAACTACAAAATTAGACGGAAGTTTATCCGCCGACGCTGCCGCCCCGGTATCTCGAACATCCGCATCCCGGCCGGGAGGAATTCGGGCTTACGGATCTTCGCCTCCCCCTTTCGCTCGTGAACGAAAACTTGCTCCTCGATTACCCATTTGTTCCATTACTCTAACGTTAAACGGTAAACGGGGTAACTCCGAATGATTTCCGATTTTCTGCGGAATTCCGCCCCCCCGAGAAGTACGGCGTACTTATCTTTCCCCTCTTTCTTCGGCAACCCTTTTCTTCTTCAACGAGTCTCTAAAATTCCCGAAAATTGATTCTAGTAAAATAAGAATTAAAACGACGCCCGCGTCGGGTTTTAATTTTCCACCTCTTGGACATTAAAGGCCGAACAGAATAATTCTTAACAATTTTTGATTCCCCTCGTAACTTCGCCCCCTTTGGTGCACACCTTTAAAACCGCTGGAAAAGGACCCCTATGAAAAAAAATATAGAACGAAACCCAAAACATCCCCGAGGAAAGAATCCTCCGCAGGCTCCTTTTTCTCCCCGGGTTTTAATTTTCCCAGGGTCGTATTATCGCCCGCGCCTACCCGTGTAATTAATTAACCCGTCGGCATTAATAATAGTAATGCGGGGACGCGCGGCCGCGCCTCCGGCGCGCACGCGAATTCAAAAAACGGCCGCCCACCCCCGACGTCGCGGGCGTCGCAAGGAGCGGGACCGACGAGGGACGCCTTGTGTCTGCGCGAGCTCGACGGGAAACTCGGAGGGTGCGGTGGGTGGTGGGTGGTGGGCGACGCGCGGCGTCGCTCGCGTCGCGCGGGTGTCGCCGCGCCAGGGACGGCGTCCCTTTAAAAGGGGTAACCTCGTTGTCGCATCCCGGCCGCATTGTCGGCCGGGCGTCGCGACGTCGCGACGCGCGATCGCGCGATTGTCCCTCGGCCGGCGCGCTTCGACGCCGGAGACGCTTTATGCGCCGAGCCGCGATACCGGAGCGTCCGCGACGTAAGGAGAACAAGGCGACCGAGGGGAACTAGGGAACCTAGGGGAACTAGGGGACCGCGAGAACGAGGGCGCGCGCTGTCTCGGTCTCCCGGTCCTGGTCGCCGGTACTCGACGCGATCGCAACGCCTTTGTCGCCGGTCTTGAAAGCCCGGCCCCACAATGCTCCGCAAATCGCCACCGTTTGTCCCCTGACGGGGTGAGCGATTATTGACGCACGGACACCGGGACGTGTCAAACCACTGAAACATGTCACGTAAGTCCCGCGAGTCCCTGATCGTTGATAAATCTTCCATGATTCTTGTTATCAAATTTTTCGGACAACGAAGACTCATCTTTGTTAACTTGACTTCTCGGATTCTTAAGGCGATGCGAAAGTGGCGTTGGAGGAGTCAATCGTTTGAAATCTTACCACGTGAATGTGGAGGCTTTAAGGAAGGTCCTGGCCCCTATGAAATTGCGAGTATTAAAAAATTTCTTTATAACAATTTTCACAATTCTGTATAAGTAATGAAATTTCATGGGTGTCAGGACCTTCCTTATAGCCTTCATATTCACGTTGTGCAGTTTGAAACGATTAATTCCGCACCGACGATCGGCATGGTACCCGAAAGCACCGAATATAACTGCAAAGGCGTGTTGTCATCTTGTTCGAATCATGAAGAGCAATCCGTTTTCTCCCAGCACCAATCCCAGACGGTAGCTTCCAATACGTCAAATCAGACTGTCTGTCTAGGCGAGGTCTAGATTCATACGTAGAAACGCTTCCTCGAGGCGTTCCCGATGTAGCGAAGTCACTGGGATCCACAGGCTCGTCTTCGAGGCTGCCGAGCTTATCCGCGGCGGAACAGCCGTCAGCGGAAAGGGCGGAGCGGTCTTCCCTAGGTCGGGAATTCGTCGGCTCGTCAAATCCCTCGCCTCCGTTAGTTAGGCGTCTAGCAATTATTCGTGAAAGATGGACATTCCGACATGGTTTCCGATCCTGGAATTCCTGAAACACCAAAATGGCTCCTCCCAACTCGACCATTCACTGCATAGGAATGCCATGTTTCCTCTTGCTCCCTGTCAAAATTGGAAGAATTTCATTAGTTCAATAAGTACAATAATAGATACTATAAAAGATGTGATGAAAAATTATCAACAAAATTGTCTCTTCTATTTGAGGTTTTTTTCAATTCGTGAAGTATATAGTAGGCACTTGTACCCTATAAAATGCAGGAAAATAACATCGTCGCTCCGATGTGCCCAAAATTATGGGTTCCTGGACCAGTTCGCGCGGTCCGATCCACCGGCAGTCGATTTCGGGCAGTATCGTCACTGGTCGCTGATTTATGGCAGTCGCGATTCGCCGGTGTCCGCTCGACGTCCCTTCCAAAGAGGAGCTGGCGAGAAAAAAGGGAAACCGGAAGGGGAGCCTCGCCTCGGCCGTTTATCGCGGAAAGCCACGTTGCGGCCGTTACTTAGCTCGAGGAGCCGGCAAATTTATCGGCTCTTATCGCGGCTGCGCTTTTGCATTCGCGTGACCAACTCGCACCTGAGTGCCTCTCCGGAGGCCTATCGAGGCTTGCGCTTTTCACTCCACTTCGGCCTGGTCGGCAAATCAAATCGCATCAGCGTCCAGTTTTCCCGAAACGGCGCGTCCACTTCGACGGAATGTCGGAACGAAGTCTGCAAATCGAAGTCGAGGTCTGCAAATCGCCCGATGACTTCATCCCGACCCGGATTACGTACTAATCCCGTCGTCTAGTTCGACTCGAAGCTTCTCAATTAATCGTCGTCAACTTGGCGAAGCCAGAGGCTGTACAAGGCTCGAGAGTGCGTACTCGCTCCATTGAGTAATGAACATCTCGTGGACCACCTTGGCGAGAAGAAGAGCAGGAACGGGCTCCTCCGTTTGTCTGGACGTGGACACGCATCAGGAGAGAGAAATCACCGCCTATTTCTGGCTGCCAGAGGCTTCCCTCTGTTTCTGGTGACCAGGCACACTTAACTTGACAGAGGTGGGACTAAATGCCCGGATTCAATTCTAATTCCTATTCTAAAATGTCCCTTGGACTTCCAAGCACGGAGATAAAGCGAACCTAGAAAGCGCCCCGAAATGCAAATCCACAATTATTTGCAATACAAAATCCAAAGGAGTGACCAATTAAAAATGGATCACCGGGCCGAGGGCCTAAGGACGCCCGTCCTGGAGCTCCCAACTTCGGAGGGCCTGCAGACGAGGACGCTGCTCCGTCTTAGCCCCGGGTCCTCGGAGGATAATGGCTTGGTATCCTTTACGAGCCCCGCAGGAAATCGTTCGGCGGATAAAGGAGCCCAGATGGATAGAGACCAAGGAAGGCCATTTCCGAAGGTTTCCTTGTCTCCTGGCTGTACCAGCGGACACCTGTCAGTGCCATCCTTGCCGAGGAAACAGTCCGTTGACACGAATATCCCGCGGATCGGAAGAATATCGCTCTTGTTTCCTAGGAGGACGTTCTGGAACCCGTTCTCGTAGATGCATCTCCAGATCCTTCGGCCAGGATCCTGAAAGACAATCGGCGAACGAGCGAAAGACGCTGCAGAGGTCTGATCCACGAAATATCCATCTCCACCTTAAATTCGACACCGTAGCTCGTAATCTTCAAGAATCCTGCAAAAATGTTCCTTTGAAGCCAAACAACCAAAAACCACCGCAAACTAAAAAATGTGTAAATGATGGTACCCTTGCAAAATCAATTTTTAGAAAGCTTCGTCACCATAGGTTGCACAAGGATGTTGAGGCGGCGCTCGTGTCGCACATGTCGGGGGATAATTGCATTAATTAATTAATGAGACGCCAAGGTGCATGTTCTAGGAGTTCCAGGATCTGTCAATGGACCGATGGGTTTCCAATCGTTATCGACGTCGCTAGGGCGGCAAGTTTGTTGCCTCGCGAGAAGACAACATCGTCGCACTCAAAGTAAACCCACGCCTGGGTTTACTCCTCGTAACAGTATAGTTACCAAACTCAAACTCCTGTATCGCGGTTTATAGCCGGGGACCGGTTCGCATAGGCTCGAGCAAGTTCGGCTGATAAAGTTATCAGGATCCGGGCATCTCGCGAACACACCCGGACCCTGGTTTCCAGCTCTCTTCGAGGTCCACTTTTCCTACGTCTACCACGAAGAGCAGGTGGTTAGGAAAAAATTTGCCCTTCCGGTGGGCACGGTTAAGAGTGCTTCCCCTCTCATTTGCGCCCCTTACTCCTGCAGTTGCTGAGTTAGATTCCATCTCAGATGAGTATCAGCTAAGAGCCGCAGGAAGATACGGATCTCCTCAAATAGTCGCCAGGGTAAGAAGTGCCTTCTCTCCCTCTGAAAATACAAGACCTTAACACTTTACCGACCGGAAGCCTATTAATCGGTTTTGCGATACTCGTGATCGCCATTTACTTCCAAATTCGCCGGTCGGTAAAGTGTTAATACCCAACCGAACAATGCACTCGGAGAGTAAACCAACAGTTGGGATAAATAACAAGAGGATGAACAAGACACAGTACCTCCGTGCGCCGTTAGTCATGCTGATGTGTACCATGAGGTATGCCGACGAAGAGGCTGCTCGTTGCCATTTTGCTGGGCCCCAAGAAGACGTGATTGAACGGCAAACGCAAATAGAGCAAAATACCTGCGAAGTCAAAAGAAGATGTTTAAGGGGACGTAAAAGTGCCATGCTAGGTATCAATCGTTCGTGAAACTTATCTTCGAGCTGAGTACCGAATCGTTTCAAACTTCACAACATGAACGTAGAGGTTGTAAGGAAGGTTCTGATACCCATGAAATTTCATTAAAAAAAAAAAAAAAACATTGTTTCTACACATTTTGATAAATTGTATATAAATTGACATTTTGTGAACGTCAGAACCTTTATTAGGGCCTCCATATTCACGTGGTAAAATGTAAAACGATTCGGTATCCCCGGTTCACGAACAAGTATCTCGAACAATTGACTCCGCAGATGCGGGGAATTCTGCCTTTCGCGTCACCTTAATGCGCCAGTTTTAGCGATATCAAGGTGCGATAAGTCAGAGATTTGGCTTCGCGCCCGCCTTTCCGTGACCGCGACAAATCGCGTTAGTGCCGGGATTGCCGATGGCTAATCACGGACACCGTGTCGAGGTCGAGGGCACTGCCGTGGACAGGAACCTCCCCAGGACTCGGCAGGACGATTAACGATCCGCCTTCGACGGCGTACCTCGCAGCTGGTTCCGTTTGCGCCAACTTCGGCGCTCCAACTTCCGCCCCGTTCTGTGTGACTTTCGACGAGTGACGGTCGCCGCGAGTACACGCGTTCAATCTACAGAAGTTGCAAGTGTACACCCTGGGCCCGACCATGGAAGGAGAGGTCGGCGAATTATTATTTAACGCGGTCTGAAAGCATTGTTCCCGAGCGCAGAGTCCGCCGCGGCACACGTAGGCAAATTTCGCCTCGCGATATGAATTATCGTGGAGCCGGCTACGAGGAAAAGAAACCCGATCTCGGATCGATAAGGTATCAACAAGTTGCGACGTCGAGACGGAGCCGTTGCGTGCATTCCGCTTGGAGATGTGTCGCCGCAAGCCGTGCGGGGAAATTCGGTCGCGTCGAGGCGAATCTACCGCACGGTACGACCGCTTTTGCAATCATCCCTTAATTAAGGGACTAACCGGAATGTACGCGCGCGGTAGCCGAGCTTCCTCGTTTTCCCGGGCAACTTGCTCGACTTAAGCGAGGTGAATCGCTTACTTAACCCTGGCCGACTACCGCTGGCCTGTGCGGATATTTCACGACGTTAAACATTGATAGCGGCGACAACGCTCCCATTACCACCGCGGACGAAGAAATATAATTCCCTGAAGGTGGGGTAGCCCTTTGCCGAGGAGCTCGACGGGTTATTTACACACTAAATCCTGGATTTTAATTAATTATAGATAAGAAATTTCACACTAATCACGGTTTGTGCAATTAGCCCTTGGTGAGCACCTCTCTGGCGAGAGGAATATATCCCCGAAATTTCACATTTCTAGGCTTTTAACGGTTTGGTCTTATCCGTTCACCGTAAATTAGGATTTTCGAGATGCCGAGGCATTCGAGAGGCAGCCTTGAACATTTTCGGGCCTGCCCTTACTTGGAACCCGAACCCTTGCTCGAAGGACCGCTCGGGACTTATCCCGCTATTCTTCTCGCAGGTAAGACCAGGTAAGGGCAGGTAACATTAAGCGAGTCTCCGAAGGCCTGGCGACGCCGCCTTCCCGAGAGGAACGATCCTCCGTGGCCGACCCGGCGATTTCACTCCCGGTAGAAGGCGACTCAATTTTCCGCAAAAACTTCCTCGGCCCTCGTTCGCGCGGAGTCAACGTAGACGGTAATAAATCTTAATAAAAGTCGCAAAGTCCAGCGCCCAGAGCGATGAAATACGCTCCTTACGAAACCGACTTTTTACTTTCCCGGTACCCTCCTGACGGCGCTCTTAAAAAGTCCCAAGGGCTAGTTAAACCAGAAATCGTGAGGTACCATTTCAGGAGTACAAAGTGCAAGAACCCAGGCTCGTCAAAATCGATGGATACACCGAGAATAAGTAAGGTTAACCTTTACCACGAGCCGTGAAACAAGTGCCAGTCCCTAAAGGTACACGATGCGCAACTACAGGAATGAAAACCTAACAAACTCTAACATTACAAATGGTAGTCATTCCCTGTTCCTCGTATCTATCGTAGTATCCCATAATATACATCCTTAGAAGCCGGCACCTAATTTCCGTCTCATATATCATAACGTTCAACGCTACTTTTCCTCGCATCGAGTGATACATGTCGACAGTATTTCCTAACGAAGGGCACCTCCGAACTAGTTACTCCTAGATCAAAGCGGTAGATTAAAACGCAGATTACGGCAGGTCGACTGCCGAGTTCCGCAGGGTCTTAAAATTATTATTCCTCGACGATTGCGCCCGCCCTGGGCTACTCGGCTCTGGCATACCCTGTGCAAATACATCCCCGAGCGCGGCCCCGCTCCAAGATTCGTTTTCGCATCGGCCTGGCACCGGTAGAGAACTAACGATCACGCCACCGGCGAGCGTTTTACCGGTGGGCCACTCCGCCTCGACGAGGCGGCCCTACATTTTTCAGAGGCAGAAAGTCCCCTCGACTTTGCCGGGGCGAGGGGAGGTTAAGGGGAAGACGAGGGAGCCGTTTCGTGCCTGCTTTGTGCGGCCGGTCGCGAATCGGCCCGGCTCCTTCAGCCTCGCTCTCTCCTCTTCCCACTCGGCGCCCCGATGCCGCCCCTCGTCCCCTCTCTTTCTACCCTACGGGCGGCCCTATGCTTCCGTCGCGCTCTCGCCGATGCGTGACGCCGACTCCTCTTCCGTCTCCTTCGCGACTCCTCTCCCTTCTCGCTTCACAGGTGTGTGTGCGTCCTTGTTGCGCACTCCAGCCGCTGCACACGAAGCACTCTCCGTCCCTCTCCCTCGGCGTGGCTCTCTCACACGTGCAGACTCTCCTTGTCGCTCTCGCGGACGACTCGGCTCTTTCCTGCATAGAAGCTATAGTACGTGTCTCATGTGCCGATACATGTCGGTGCGTCGCCTCTTTCTCGCTTCTTCGTGCTGAATGTGTCGCCTCTTCGTCTTTCTCCACCGACCGGCGGACACGCTTGATAGACCTATCCGGTGTGACTCCGGGCGTTATATAGAAAGTAGGAGTAAGTTTAACCGACAGGTGTCGAATGAAAATTGCGATTCGACTCGAATTAAGATTTTTCCAAAGTTACCGGAAACGTCTCGATCTTTCCGAGGAGCTTTTGTTTGTTCCCTCGGACCTGAATTCTCCCCCCGTCTCGCTCCCTCGCTTTGTTCCCGGCATCGGTCCACCTTCGTCGTCTCGCATTTTCACCTTGAAATTCTTCTTTTCATCTTTTTTTCCCAGCAATCTACAAGTGCAAATGACAGACCCGACCGATTTCGTTAATATATAAAACGGGAGTAATTTCGATTAAACGTGAAACCTCGAATGAAAAATCGCGGCACGACTGGAGTTAATATTTTTGAAAAGTTACCGTGGAACTTGATCATCCCGTCGAGCTTTTACCATCTCTCTTTCCTGGATTCCCGGTCCTTCTCGCTCGCTTTGTCCACGGCATCGGTCGACCTTCGTCGGTGCGCGTCGCCGTCGGTACCTAAAAGCGCACGGGCCTGTACACCGCTCTTCTCCTTTCTTCCAATACCTCCTCGAGTGTTTCTCTCTCCCGCGCCAACGGTCGCCGCTAGCGGCATCTCTCTCGCACCCGCATCCGAGCGCTCCGCCGGCACAATCTCCTCTCCCTCGCCGGCAGATTTTTTCCCTCCGATGCCCGCCCGCATACATCGGGCCTCTCTCTCCCTCCCGCGGGCCGGCGGCTCGGGCCTCTCTCTCTCGCGCGCGCTTCTTTCTCCGGCTGGCCGCGTGTAGGTTAGGTGTCGCGTCGGAAGACGGTTCGCCGCCGTGCCGGCCGGCGTGCGGCGCCCCTCCTCGCGGCGTCCGCGTGGTGCCCCTTCCCCCTCCCTCCCCGCCCCGCCGGCCGTCACGGTGGCCCCCCCACTCTCAACCGCCGACCCTCTCCTCCGGCGCTCCTCCCGTCGCCGTGCCGACTCCCCTCCAGGTCTCCGGCTGCGACTCGTGGCGAAGTTTGAGCGTCGCTACTCGTGGCGTGCCTACAACTTAGCCGGATCTATTACGCGTCCGCGCTCTTTTTGCCCTCGCTACCCGCCGTTTTTCCCTCGACCTCGTCCGCTCGGCCCGGCGCTCTCGACGACCTCGACGCCCTCAGGATCCGCGATCTTTCCGAGAGGAGACCCGAGACGCGCAGAGCCAGCAGCGCCGCCAGGACACGCAGAGGAAGGTCCCGAGCGCGAGTCGAGCTCGAGGCCTCCGGCGGACGTGGCGCGACCTAACCTCGAAAATCCGCGCGCGCGCGCCCGCGTCGATCCTGCGGCGTCCTAACCTCGATCCGCACCGGGGACGCACCGCAGCCCGCGCGACCTTCCTGCGCGAGTGTCCCGTGGGTAAATATTCAGTTCAGTGACAGCTGCCAGTGCGTCCAGTGACGATCCAGCGCCGACGCCGACGCCTTTGTTTGGATACCAGAGCCACCGCCGGCGCGCCGTGGAGCCTGCTTGCCGACCTTCGGTTAGTGGCTGGTTCTTGTCTTATTGTCCAGGTTTTTCGGCCAGTCGTTTTATTTCGTCGTCGATGCCTCGCCACCGCTGCCAGGGATCGATAGAGAGGTTATGGTGGCACGCGTGAAGCACGCGTGGGTGCGGGTTTGCCGGTCGCGCGAGGGCGCATGCCTGGCGAGCGGCCGACGCGGCGCGCGACAATGCGCGAGCCTCTCGCTCCGTCTCCCTCGCGCCTGCGCCGAACCGCCGAGTGACCTCTCTCTCGCTCTCACGGAGGACGCGCCGCCCGAGCCTAGTGAGACGCGACGAGTCGAGTGCTTCGTCAACTTGAGTTACTCGAATTCGAAGGCGTTGCCAACTCGAGCCTGGACTCGAGTCGGCGGCTCGCGAGTCTGGGACTCGGTTCTCGAGTTCATCCGGATCTTTTTTCGCATACGAATAGATTAGCGCGAAAAATGTAGCACTCTTGCAAAAGTCGCTTTGCCTATCAACGTTTTAAAGTCGTCTACAGAATTGTCAATTTCACCCGCGAAAGTTAATTGCACTCGAGAATAGAGTCCCTGGCGAGGAGAATAACTCGACTGCAGCTCCGAATAGACAAATAATGTGAGGTTATGTCCCGAGGACCTTTGTCTCGCGCTTACGCAATCGCTATCGCTCTTAGTTTCGCTAATGGGGCCAAAGCGATATTTTGTCGTCAATTCAAGGAATAATAATTTGCCCGAAATAAGGTCGAATAAATAGGATGCAACGTTTCTTCCAGATTTTGACGATTTATTTGAGTTAACTGCAGTCAAATAATTCTTATTCGAGTCAACGAGATATTTCGTTGTCACCGTTCAAAGGGATACCTCTTCGGTTAGATGAAGATCTTTTTCCTACGTCTACCGACAACTCGAGTTAGGGTATGGAAGAGTGACTCGAGTTTAACGAGTCGGACACTCGAGTCGCTAAAATATTCGTCTGGTCACGTCGAGGCTCCACTCGGACTCGAAGTTCCCTTTTCTCGTATAGACGTGTTAATTGGGTTCGCGATTTAAACGATGCCTCGTGAATTCAGGAGGGCTAAATGGGAAATTCAAGCATCGCCTTTCAAAGACCGTGCTCCCGCAATAGCGAAACGCTCTTCCCTGTGACGTCACCGTCGAGAGAATATTCGCGGAGCGATCGGAAGGATTTCTTTTAGGTCCCCGGTGACGAATTAGCCGCAGCCCGACCGTAAGAGAGGCGGCGATAATTTCCTGCGAATTTGGGATACCCGACCGCTGCCAAGTCGTCACTTGGGAGTTAATGGGAAGGGGTCTGCAATTATGTTGCGGAGCCCTCGGCGACTCCGCCGTGGCGCGCTGCCAGAGTCGCAGTTTTTACCGTTGGGGCGCTCGAACGCGCGCAATATCGGTTCTGCCCGGAAGGTTAGGTCGAAACCGCGCGTTGCGGCGGCCGCCATCTTGGTGTGCCGTATTTCGTCTTGCGAGGGTTTTCGTGTGCGAGAGCAGAGGCAGGAGCGAGGCTTCATTGAGCGATTTTCGAGCGACGCCTGTGCTAGCCTTGTGAGCGTCCCACAGAGCGCGGCGCGTCAAGGATGGGATATCTATCGGAACTGCGACGCGATGACGCATGGGGTTAAGGGGACGGTGAAAGGCGTCGGGGAATTCAATCGACCCCGGTAAAAGATTCCTCTAACTTCGGACGACGTGTCGTACGAAACGATCTTTGGTCTCCAACTTTTTTTCGGCGGTGACGCCACTTCGGAAGTTTCGGGGCCTACCAGCGGAGAAGCACTTGCAAACGGGACAGCCAAGAACTATTAGAATTTATCGCATTAATGATGCATTTCTCGATATTTCCAATGTGAATACGCGAGGGTGGGTTTTTATGCGGGGGAATGCAGGGCGACGACGGCGCGTTCCGTGGGACACCGGTTCCGGGCACGTCGCAAACGCGCGCGGCCGGACTCGGCTCGCTCCGTCTCCCTCGCTCCCGCGCGCGCCGCGCGCTCGCCCTCTCCCTCGCACTCACGGGCCGAGCGTCCACGACGTCACCCCGCGGGAATTCGAGACGCGGGATGCACGCGAAGTTTTCTCTCCCCTCCCGGATTATTTTGCGTGCCGATCGCGTCGTCGGCTCCCCGCTAATCCCGCCTCTTGCGTAACCCTCGTCCGCCCGTGGCCGGAAGAAAGTTGATTAAAGTGAATTTAATCACTTATCCGCCGATGGACGGCGGAAAATATCGACCGGTCGATCCGGCTCGATCGCGCTCTCCATCTCACTCTTTCTCTCTCTTCCCCCGTAATTACTCCTTCTTTTCCATTAACCCGTGTTTTTATTTATTTAATAAGGTTCTCTTTCCGTTTTACTTTAATGAGATCCCCTGTTTGCTATTTAATAAACGAGAACCCGCGACTTTGCGCCGGGAGCGTACACGGTCGACCTTGAGGAGGTTAATAGCACGCTTGCCGGGCGCGCATGCGCACGCATTTGCGGAGATTCGTGCCGCGAGCGAAATCATGTCTGATCTCGTTTTCTACGGTTCTTATTTTTTTTGTTCTTCCTTTTTCCTTTTTCTCTCTTTTTCCTTTCCCCTAGTCGTTCGCACTTGTAGAGCTGCCGTCAGCCCCCGATAATCCCCTTACACCGCGCATTGCAAAAAGATGTTCCGCCCACCGCAAGAAAAATAAAAAAAGGGCCGCGACAGGTCGGGGTCGCTTATCTAGGAATTATGTAAAGTAAATCGGTTCCGCGAAAGCTCGCGACATATGGTCGAGCAGGGCCCCAAGGTGACTCCCGCTAGGTCATTCCTGCGAGGCAAACGTGTCCGCCAGAAGCAGGAAAATTGTTTTCATCCCCTCCCTTTTTTTTTTACATTCGAAGGTTTTTCCTCCAGAATAAAAATAGCGCCACGCGATCGCGACTTTCGGCCCTCCCTGGGAGTTACGCGGCTGACGAATCGGCCCTCTTCGTCAGGAACGCAGCAGCGCGTCAGGTGGGAAAACGGCGTAAAAATTGTTTTCCGCAATTCTTCATCCTTTTCCTCCCCCCTTCGGGATCGGGCGTCTCGCTCTTGCAGCCCACGCTCGCCGTGTCTCCCTCGCGGCCGCGTCAACGTGCTTCGCTCCCTCCCTCTCTCACCCGCATCGGTGCGCCTAGCCCCTTCTCTTTCTCACCCGCGTCGGTGCGCCTCGCTCTTTCTCTCTCGCACCCGCATAGTCGCGCCTCGCTCCTTCCCTGTCTCGGCCGCATCGTCGCGCCTCGCTCCTTCTCTCTTTCTCCCTCGCGGAGGCGGCACGCCCTTGACTATACGGGCGCTTCGCGGAACGCGAGTCACGTGACGCGCCGACGAATTGGCGAGTCGAGCCGTCCGGCGATAAGGATCGCGGGATAACCTCCGCGGGCCCGATAGGCATCTCGGGGATAACCTCTCAGAGAGCGAGAGAGAGGGTAACCCCGCGCGCTCACTTTTTCTTCCCGGCGGAAGAGGGGGGCGGGAGGAACACCCGAGCCTCCATTGTCGGTTGGAAATAGTTTAGGCGCGCAATCGGAGCGCGCCTTCCTGCTCGTTTTGAAACCGCGCGCTGCTGCACCCCTTGGTGCACTCGCCGATGCAACCCGACTCACCCGAGCGCCGCCGCAATTGCCAGTACCGTTACCCCGCTCGCTTCTTTCGCATGCTCCGCTTCGACCCCGACCGGGGAACTCTCCAGAATTTTCCTATTAGGGACGCGTCGCGACGCTTCCGTAGGCGCCCAGTCGCCGGGACGACGAGGCGTCGAGACGTGCGCCGGTCGTCCACTCGGGGGGGGATCCACTGACCGGAGGAGATCGACCTCGAAATTTCCTCTCTCCATTGTTTTCGACGGTCACGTGGTCGGACGTGGTTCCTCCCCCGAAATGCTAAAGCGCGATGCAACTATATAGGCGCATTAAGGTGATACGAAATGTACCGTCAAAGAGGTTCCCTTCGTGAAACTTCTCCTAACCTGGTGCACCGAATAATTTGAAACTTTAATACGCTGTCCCAGAGGTCTTAACGAAGGTCTCGAAACTCGCGAAATTTCATATTTCGAAACAAAAAAAATTGCTTACTCCGGATAAAAAACGATGAAAAAAAAAATGTATTTTTCACAAATTTCGTGATTTTCAGGACCTTCGTTAGGACCTCTATAATCACGCCTTAGAGTTTCAACTTATTCGGTGCCCGCCCCTTCCACCCACCCCCAGTTTGCAGAAATGTCTTATACATATTTTATCTTTTTGGCGTACATACATATGACGCTTTCATGTCACCTTAAGGGAGTCACGCCATATTGACGAGCTCTACGCGATTCATCAGAGGCGGTCTCAGAGCGTTAGATCTCCCTTGTACCTCGAGAGGTGAACGTTGCGTGCGAGTGAAACGAATACCTGGAACGGAAGTGGGAAGGGGGAGGGGGGGTCGGCGTCGAAGTCGCGCTCGGGGAGCAAAATCTCGGCCAGTCGATATCGACCCAGGAGGCAAGGAGACGTACGCGTCGACCCTCTCGCGTTCTCCTCGGTGAGGATCGGCTCCGGTGGCGCCCTTCCTTGAGGTCGGAGGGCCACGTGGGTGCGCGAGCCTCGGCGAAGGCGGCAGCGACGCCGGCGGAATTGGCCGATGTTTTCCGCACGGAGGGTATGGTCGCGCGGCGTCACGGGCGCCGGCAACGTCGCGCGACGTTGCCGCGCGGCCGCCGGCCGCGGCAGCACTCGAGGGAACCGGTCGCGCGGAGGGAGGGGGACGACTGGAGAGGGGGGCGGTGGCGGGGCGGACGACCGCACGGTCGCGCGACCGCCACGGATTCCTCGACGAGATGGATCAGGTTCCCCCTGATTGGCCCTTCGGGCGCCCCCTCTGCCCCCCACCCCTTCCTCCCATCCTTCGACCGATCTGCCCGCATGCCGCGGCCTCGAGATTCGGACGGTTGGATGGGGAGGGGGTGGAGGAAGGGTAGGCGGAGGGGACCACCACGTGCGGGAGAGGCACTAGTTGCGCGCTCTCCCAAGGTTACCGGCCCCTCCCCTCTACCCCCTTCCCCACAGCGAGGATTCGCCGAGGGAACGGGCGATCGGTTCGGGAACGGGGGACTCTCGCGGACGCGCTGGCAGTCCCCCTCTGTTTATCCTTCTCTAGCGAATCGTTACTGTGTGTGTGTGTGTGTGTGTCGCTCCCTGTTCCGCACTTCCTGGCGTGTTTTCCCAGACGCCGACGTCCCGGGCGGCGGCGAAGGTGAATGGAGGCGAATGAATCCTGGCCACGGGCCAGGGACTCCGGGTATTAATAAATGCCGGAGGGTTTGGTCATTATGCTGGAAAGGGCCGGGAACGGGGGGGAGGTTCGGGCCTCGCGGGGCAAAGGTCAGTCGCGCGGGGGCCGTCCGAGAGAGAGGACGCGGCCTGCGCGTTCTGGAGTCGAACTGGAGATTGAGAATTCAAATCGAAACCGAGATCGAGAATTGAGATTGAGATCGAGATGCCAACCTCCAAGTCCGCGCGCACCTTTTTTTTTTCTTTGTTTTTTTTCCATTACCGTGGATAAAGACAGACAGGAGAGATTCGCGCGAAGCGAGGCCTTTATTCACCCGTTAATGGCGGTTAGATTCCGAGCCGGGAACACTGGGCTCGGGGAGCGTGGGAATCCGGCCTCGGAGGGGCTGCACCGATTGTGTGTCGCGGGGACGAAGGCGACCCCGCAGGCCGCTCCGTTGTTTGTGGGAACGCGGGACCGCCCACCTATGCGCCCGGGCATTGTACCTGGGCTGGGTGAGTTCCAGTTTCGCGGGGCGCGCATTGGGCCCGCATACGGCGGAGTGGAACTCGCCGCGAGGCGGGACCGCCGACCCTCCGCTCGGTTGGCCCCTTGACCCCGGGGCGCGACGTTTCCGCTTTTTCCCCCGTCCCCTTCCTTTTTGGAGGACCGCATTCTGATGCATCTCGCACCCCCTTTGTCGATCCTTCTGGACGCTTTCGTCTCTCTGAACCAACCCACCTCCTCCTCCTCCTCCTGTTCTCGACTGTGTTCCGCGATCGTGGCCCGTTCCGGCGCTTTTGCTACCCTCCATTGTCCGACCTATCTTCCCCCCCCCGGGGGGGCGTCCTCCGGTGGGATTCACGAAACGACCAACGCGTGTCCCGGTTACGTCTAGTAAACTCGGCTTGTAACCGTGCTTACGTTGGGCACACCAGTCGAGCCACATTTTCGCGAACGTCCGTCATCCTCGCCGGGACGTGGCTTGTCGGCCCTGTCCGCGCGCCGCTGGCCGCGGACCAACCGCCACGCGGAATCCCGCCGGCGAGCCGCCGCTGATCTCTCCTGTCGGCGGCGTTTTATCGCCTCTCTCTTTCCACTCACCTCGCACCTCTTGGAAGGGCTTCGCGACGAAGACTATGCATTTTCCCCTTACCTCCTGGGATGAAAACCGTCCAACCCCCTCGAGGTTCCCGCGCAGAAAAAAAAAAAGAAGAGGAAATTTGCCCTTCTAGCGAAGGATAACGGTACCGATGAAATTTTATTCTTACCGTAGAACTAGTTGCACCAACGCCGAAAGTGTTCGCCGTTATGTCGAATCATAGATGTAATCATTAGAGAGCTTCCTTTGGAAAAATGTACCTGCCAGATTTGCAAACGAATTCGTTGCAACGGCCAACAAAGATATCATTGCTGTGAGAGCAAGACCTGATCGGAAATGCTCTCCTTAGCTAAAAGTGCAAGGGTATTATCTTTTTCTTTTTTTTTCATGTGCATAACGCGACTGGGGGGTCCAACGGGACTTGAAGAAACGTCGATAGAATTATTAAAGACCGTGGTAAGTCTCTTTCCATTCATGGCCTGAAGATCGTCAAATTTCCCCCTCACCCTCCCCTCAGTAACCTCTCGCTCTTTCGCGGAGCCTCGATGAGGAAGCTTGGATCCCGAAGAGGGCGATCTCGCGAGCGGAATAACGACTTCCCTGCGCCTTGGGGGGGGGTGAGAGTAAACAATGAAAAATGGGAAGATACCTTCGAGGAGGGGCAATTAAATTGCACCGCAGCAGCCTTTGCTTGGAGGGGGGACTTTTTTAATTAGGCGTTTCCGAGCGAATTCCCATTGTTAGGGCGCAACCGGTACAGGTTCCCGCGAACGGAGGAATACAGGAAGCGCGGTCTGCCGTTTGCGACGAAGGGGGGCAAGATGGGGGGGGGGTTCCCTTTGTGCCCGATCGTGAATCGATCCCCAATGGCGTCTTTTCTCCAGAATCCCCCCCAATACCTGTCTATACCTGGGGCACCCTTCTGCAACGAGCGACCAGGGTCAGGGCACAAGCGGCCACCCCTTTGATGCACTGCGTACCCTCTAAACGCGACCTCTCCGTCCAGGGCGCTATTCGAAAGGGGTTGGGGGTTGGGGGGGGCAAAGAAGGGGGAGGTGGGGGTTTACATTGAAGATTGAAATTTCGAAATATGGTCTCGCAGCGGAGTCGCGGATTATTCGGAGTCGCGAAGAGGGGTCCCCCGGTGCATCCCTCGCGATGCACCCCGTGCGACTTTCTGCATACGGGGTATCCGAGGCATCCCTTTGTGCGTTTACCCCCGTTGAACGGGAGGGAGGGGTTAGGGGTATCCTTTTACTCCTTTCTTCTCATCGAGGGGGAGGAATTTGTGTAATCGTAAGAATTCTTTGTTTAACCCCCCCCCCGACTGGCTCGAACGGAAGGGGCGAAAGGTGGGGTGCAGATTCTTCTCTACGATTCTTCCGATCGAGATATCGTCCGACTCTCTCTCTCTGTAACACCCAGGGTGCCGTCGAAGTCCCGTCACCCGAGGTATCGACATGTCTTAAGTGTATTCTCGTTTTCTTTTCTTTCTTTCTTTTTTCTCTCTCTTCTCTTTCAACGCGGCACGTTGTCCTCGTTAATGTCCTGTCACCGGGAAATTTGTGTAGTAGCCGATTAGTCGAAAAGATGATTGACACGGGGATTCGAGTTGAGTCTTTATCAGTTGGGTCTTGTCACCTGCGAGACCCTCCTCCCTTAAGGGTGGTCCCCGTCGATTTGCTCTAATCAAGGGAAATCGAATCGATTTGAAGGGCTCATCGGGGACGGGTGAAATGCCGGCGGAGCGAGGGAAGATGAGATTTTCTCGTGGAATGACGGAACCGGGGGGGGGGGGGGGATCGTCCTTATCCTCGGTCGCGGGGGTGTCTATCGGTCGCGCCGGCGAGATCAAAGATTAAATCCGCCGCCCGGGCGGCCGGGTGCGCGCGCAGCCTCGTACGGTACGCCTCTGTATTAACCGGCGGTGAGTGCACGCTTTTATCAGCTTATCTTCGAGAGCGACGGTAAACATTTGAATTATTAAATCCCGCTACTTTCAGATAGGGGTACCCGGCCGTGTACCGCCCGGTGTACGCCATTTTCCATCAATTTTACAGCCGGAACTGATCCACTCGGCGTGGCCGTAAAAAGGAGAGGGGGGGAGTTCGAAAGAGAAAAAAAGAAAAAAAAAATACGCCGAGGAAAATTGGGACGGGGGAGGGGAAACCGCTGCCAAATCACCGCCCATCCCTGGGCTCGTAAACCGCCCGATGGACGTCCGGCCAGTCCTGACTTTCGCGGGCGAGTCCACCGCCACCACCCTGACGTGTAACCCTCCCATCGAATCGGCTTTTTTTTTTTTCCCCGACCACCTCTCCCCGCCGGTCACTCGGTATCCCGATTATTCGGGGAAAAATCCTCCGCGCTCAATTTTTCGCGAACCTATTTCCGCCCGAGCGGAACCTCGACGCTGCTCTCTAAGTGCCGTCCGTGGTTATGCACTCTGTTCGCACGTTCTGTCTCGATTTTCCTTTATTCCCCCCTCCACCCGCCCTTAAATTTCTTCTTTTTCTCCTCCTTTCCCCCTTCTCCATTTCTCACGATTTCGAAAAGTGAATTCTCCCTCGCGAATGCGAGGAAATGCCGTCCCGGGGAAAGCGCCGCGGCCTTTCCCGGGAGAAATTTGTGATTTTTAATTTTTTTATTTTAATTAACCGCCATTCTCGGTACTTCCTTCCTCTCTCCCTTCCTCCGCCTCCTCGTCTTTTCGCCTTCGTTCCTTCCCGTTATTTCATTTTATTGAGCACACCACTTTTTGCACCCGGGGGCGGGCATCGGGACGCGCGTCCGGTGGGCGGAACCGCGGTATCGCGCCGTTAAGTGCCATCCGCGGTATGTGAAGTTTATTTCTTTTTTTTTGTTTCTTTCGCGCCTCCCCTCCCCCTTGTATCTAGGGATTCACGAATCCCTCCTCACCCCGATAGCGAGAAAACATCGCGCCTCTCTTTCGCGTATAATGGATATGTATCCGTTTGTATACAAAGGTACATGTATGTATAAACGCGTTTCTATATTCCTGCCGGAGCGGAACGGGTAGGGGTGGGGGAGTAAAGGGAAATTTGTGAATTTTTAATTAACCGGCCGCATAGCCGGAGGTTTTTGATTAGCGGCGCTTTTTGCGCCCGGGCGAGCGTCAAAACGCGTCCGGCGGGCGGAACTCGGTATGGCGTCGCTAAGTGCCATTTCTGGTACGAACTTTTTATGTCCATGGACGACCGAGGGGTAAGGCCGGTCGGCGATAATGCCTGAAAACCCGCTGGAGGAACAGGGGGGGGGTTATATCGTGGGATTTCATGTATTTCCCTGGAGTTTGTGAATTTTAATTAACCGAAGGGCACGTTGCTGCGGGATTTCGACGGGGGTCGTTTTCCCGTCCGCCGGTCGGAATTCGAGATTCGATATTCGATCCGCCCGCGACCGATAGCCGGTCTTTGTCGTCCCGATCGACGTTGTTTAACCCCTTCGTGCCGTGTGGATCCATTTGGAGACTGATTTTCTCGTCTCCTTTGTGCTTCTTCCCTTCGCAATGATTTTCTGCGTTTTTGTGGCGTTGTGAAAGCGTCACACACATGCACCAAAATGTCAAAATATCTATAAAATTTTTCTCCAAACTGGGTGAATGACTCGAAACTTTAACAGGTGATTGTAAAGGTCCTGCGGAAGGTCCCGACACGCGTGAAATTTCATTTTTGATAAAAAAAATGTTTATAAATATTCTAATGAAATTAAGGAAGGTAAATTGAAATTTCTTGGGTGTCGGGACCTTCCTTATAGCCTACATATTCACACGTGAGGTTTGAAACTATTCGGTACACCTGGTTCGGACACTGTCATGTCACCTTAATAGTTCAAGGTCCTTGATAAAGAAGCTGCGTTTATCACTGGAGAGCTCTCGGGAAACGCGGAAGCTATTCGATTAGGGCAATTACACTTGTTCGGGTACCTACTCCCCGAGCTGGATTTCCCGGGAAGAAAAGCGATACACCCCGATAGTTCTTCTCTCTCTCTCTCTCTCTCTCTCTCTCTCTCTCTCTCTCTCTCTCTCTCCCTCTCTCAGCATGTACAGGGAAATAAATACTCGAACAGGGGAGGGGGTGGGGGTTTATTGATTCCGCGGCCGACAAACCGCGGTGGTTCTGTACGAGGGTGTGCACCGATCGGGCCGGTGTACGGCACCGTTCGATTACTCTCGCTAATTGTTCGGTCCTTCGAGCTCTAATTAATTCAAACGGCGACGCGAAAAAAAGAAAAGTGCGCGCGGTGTATACGTATCTCTACGGGTGCATACACATACACATACATGTACACACTACGGTATAGAGAAGGGCATCCAGCTCGCGAGCGCGAGACCCATTATCGGCGACGATCGCTTTGGCTTAATTATCGGCGAGCACGGAATTGTCACTAGGACAATCGTCCTTAACAACGAGGCGACAAAGATGGAAGTCGTTAGGGGCGGATCGCGAATTATCTACGATTTATTACTTATCTATCTTTCCCTCGTCCTGCTCGTCATTTCGAGATTCGCCGAATGGCGATCCCTGCCCCGAGAGGGAGAGAGAGAGAGAAAAAAAAGAGAAAAGATACATCGCAGATCTAAGAAGTACATTTTCTCAAGGGGATGCGGAAGTAGCATCCGAAAGCCTCAATTGTTCATAAAACTTTCCTACAAACTGGGTGTCTCAAATCGTCTCATACTTTAAAACGTGAACATGGAGACCCTAAGGCAGGTCCTGAAACTCGCGAGATTTCATTTTTTATACGCTATTTTTAAAATACCCGTAAACAAAGTTGAAAAGAATTGAAATTTTATCAGTTTCAGGACCTTCCTTATACTCCTCTTATTCACGTTGCAAAGTTTCAAGATACTCGGTGAACCGAGTTGGGAGAACAGTTTTATAAATAATACCTCTTCGACGCCACTTTCACGTCACCTTCATTCAAACAATAATTCGACTCGACGATACACCCGTGTATCCGATGCAATTGATTCTAGTTCATTAGAGTCAAATACAATTATTCCTTGAATTGACATATTACCATGGGGGACTGTTCGAAGAAATATTTCCCTGGCTCGAGGACATTTTTTTCTCTCTCTCTCAGCGTGTATCGTCGTCGGGGGTTAGAGGGGGGAAAAAAGAAATGCGAGAGCGAGACGCGGGGACTTGGGCATATCGATTGCCCCCTTTCGGGGGACCCACCTACCCCCTCCCCTGCAATTGCGCACTTGGCCAAAAATGCAGCCAAGGCAGTGGAGGGGCCCGGTGCGCGTGAGATCGGACCCTCGGGACTCGGGGAACAATGAGCAATTATTTCACGGAACGGTGGCCGCAGCCGCGCGTTACCTGGCCGCGTTAAGGCCCTGCGTTTCCGCGGGCGGAAAAGAGGCCCCGAACAAAGCCCGACGACGGCGAGGGGTTCGGGTGGGGGGGGAAGGGGTCCTTCCTTTCTTTCTTTCCTAGGCACGTCGCGCGACGGAATCCCCGCGTCCCCCGGGATCCCCCCCCCCCTCCGCCGACGGCGGGAACGCGATTTCCGGACGACCGATCGCGGTGCCGTTGCAACGTGCACCGTTTAGGAAAGGGAAGATATTGGTAATTTCGTTACGGTTTTTCCGTCCTTTGGAAATTTTATCCTGACGTGGGGTATTTATTTTTCGAGGTTTTGTTTATGCGCGTGGAGGACGTGTTATGGATTCGTAATGTGCGTTAGGATTATGAATTTCGGGCACGGGTGGATGTCGACTTGACGGCACGATTTAACCGGAGGTTCGCGCGGTTACGTTGGAATGTTACGGATTCGTATATTTAGGAATTCGTAATTTTGAGGACGTCGAAGGTGGATCATTTCTTCCCACGATCTTATGTACGGAGCGAGTGAAATTGATGAGTACTTTCAACGGCGCGGAATCGCGAAAAATCACCGAAGATGCGAGCGTTTATATGCCGGGGAAAAAAAAAAGAGAGAAAAAATAATTCATTCGACCAAAGAAATGTTTCGTTATTTAAAAGAATAATTATCTGACCCGAGTAAACTCAAATGAATGTTAACGATTCCGACGGAAACGCGTTGCATCGGATTTATCTCGAGTTCATTCGAGGGCAAATAGTTATCCTTTGAATCGAGAACATCTCTCTTTGGTGTAACGATCGAAGAAATGCTTCTTAGAATGTTACTTTTTTTTTTGTCACGGGGTAGAATCGGCCTCATCTCGGTTTCTCGAGTCACGTGGATCGTGGAGCCTCGACGTTTCGTTGGTCAATATTTTTTCAACCGCATCATGGGAAGGCTATTGCGGTTGGGCTCTCTTCGGGGAACTTCTCGCTTTGGGATGGAAACCGTCGCCGGGACGTGCCGGAGGCTGGTACAGCCCGAAGGGCGGGGACGGTCTCTCGACTATTTATTGACCACTTCGACCGGTTTGCCTCGAAGGTAGAACGGAAGAAAGCCTCGGCCTAGGTGGGTCAAGTGTGCGCGCTCGCGAGCCCCGAGTGGCTACGCCGCTGCCGCGCGGCAGGCCCGACGAGTCGCCGCGGCGCGGCGATCCTTTCCGTCGATTACGGCCCCGAGCCGTGACGTAACGAGTTATATCCGAGAATTCTCCCGGGCCGAGTCACACACCGCGGTCGACGGGCCGAGGGGAATCGACGGCCTTGAATTTTACGCCGGTCCACGTGAGAAAGTACGCGATTACGACAGGCGAGGGGGGGAGGCCCGGTCGAGGCCGGAGGGGCCCCTTCTTCGACTTCCGTTTCACTTTTTGTCGCTGGAAATTTTACCTGTCTTTTTTTTTTTCTTATTTTTTTTTTTCCACGCAACTTCTGCCGATTTTCGGAAAGGTATACCTACACTGAGAAAAATGAGCTACTTGAAATCAAATAAACGTGCCCATTTAAAAAGTCTTATGGTTGACTCGCGTGAAATTTTCAACGGTTGAAATAATTATATCATTGTGGGAATTAAAAGTGAAATACTTTCAACTAAGCGGAAAATGTAGAAATAAGAAAAAGTCTGCTAGGTTCATGTATGACTAAAATTTATCGCAACGCGCGTGAAACTATTCGCGGGCCACGCTCTGATTTTTTTCATTCCTCTTTTAGTATTAACACGCAATCGGCGGGGGGGGGGGGGGGGCCAATTAGTGATCAGCGAAGGTTAGGTTGAAGGGAGGTGCGAAATGAAAGGAGGATGCCCGGTTGCGGTGGGTTGTTTTTGTTTATTTCCCATCGGAGTTTGCAAAAATGATTACCCAGGCAGGAGCGTAATCGCGGGGGGGGTAATCGTTTTACCGTTGTTGCGTGTACACCTCCGCGCGCACGCGAAGCGGCATAAATTGCTCCGTGGCGAGAAAAGACGGTATTGGGTTAAAACGTCCGAGGGAGGTGCAGTCTTTCCCGCTAATTGAAGTTGCGCCACGTCCCCGAGGGGGAAGTTGGCGACATTCGACAACGGCCGCCTAAATCCTAATCTCCGCGAATTTAAATAAATTACCCGGGAGAAGGGATGAAATTTTTATAGCGTCGGCCGTACTTGCGGGGCTCGTTCCTCGGCCTCTTCCGGTTCCGCTTAATCTCTGAGCCCCCCATCGAAGTTCCGGGTATACATTATGAAACGCGTTGCGAAATTATTTCGAGTTTTGCGAGGCGAGAGGAGGAGGTGGGAGGGGGCGACTTTCCTCGGACAAAGTGGAACGACGGTTTTATCGGCCGTACATCACCGAGTGGAAGATTATACAGTCTTTATGCCAAGCAGCAACCGTGTCGGGTTTGGTCTCGGTCCACGGAGGTAGGACCCGCGACCTCGGCATGCAGATTCGCGATCCCGCGGGGTCGCTAGGCGGCGCGTCTCTCGGAGACCTTACGGCGGGCGCGCAGCCAGCTCGACTTCGCGACCCGTCGCGTCGCGTGTCGCGTTTCTGATGGTGCGCGCACAATGGCGCGCGAGCTGCGCCCCCCCGGGGGCCGAATCGACGTCCCGCTCGCTCCGTCGAGCACCGAGGAACGGCCGCGTCGCGAAGATTCATAAATTTCGACGTCGTGGAGCGCTCCTCCCCCTGCACCTTCTACGCGCTTTTTCGGGGTCGGGAATCCTCGGCGAGCGGCATTTTCCGATTGCTTTGCGACCTCCCTCGGAGGATGCGACTCGACGGCGATATTTCTCTCTTCTCGCGTCTCGAGTCCTCCTTTCGCCTCGCAGACGGGCGCGGTCGAATGTCCTTACCTCTTATTCGAGGTAGGAGCTGCCGAGGGGGGCGCCCCTTTAAGGCGACTTCCGGCCGGGCCGAGCGCGCCGCGCCAAATGAGCGAGCTTCCGGCGCGCCGTGAACCTTTAGAGCATGCCAATCGGTGTTTACGGCTTGTCCACGCCATTGGACGCCGCGGCTCCTCGAGTAGCTCGAGCCTCGCGTCGATTCGTCCACATGCGGGTGCCCGCCTTCGCTGATTGGCCCGTCCCAGCGGGCCGCCCACGTGACCGGGCCCTCGTTGGCCGGCGGTCCCGCCGGGCCCCCCACTCCCACTCCCGCGCTGCCGCACCGAGCCGCTGACGCATCGCCCTTATATCGCGCTCCCGCGGCCGTGGCTCTCATTCCGCGGCGCTTCGCGCTAGAGGACGGATGGGTACGGCATTGGGCTGATTTAATCGGCAAATTTGAATCCTAGGATGTAGGTCGAGCCCTGGTGTTCGGCCCTTATTCCTCGGGCAACGTAGAATCGACCAGAGGCGCGATACACGATTATCACAACTCGAGCGACTCGCTTCGCGTCCTACTCGCGCGCTTTCGCCCGCTGCCGGACTTTCGGCCTTGGGGCGAGCTCCTTCGTCGAGGTGAATCGGACGCGGTCCTTTGACCTCATTTGCGTGAGAACGCCCTTGGACGTCTCCTTCCCATCGCGTGTCTCACTTCGATCGAAAAATACCTGACGCACGTTTTTCCGAGGTTAGGCAAAGATATTCCTTTCATGCGTTCTTCGTAGCGAGGGAGATGGGCGAAATCACGACTTTTGACTTATTCCGCAAAGAGTGACCGGTTTTTTTTTTATCGAGGTGTTAAATGGCGCAATAGGGAGGTTTTCAAATCTCTTCGTATTTTAAGTATTTCTGTTTTTTTTTTCCTTTTCGTTTTCGCGGCTGGAGGTGCGCCCGATGTCGAGGATGAAAACTACGCTGCACGCATGTAGCGTTTCCGTTTGACGATTTCATTCTCGGAATCAAGGGTACCGAGAAACCGAGGACGGGAGGGGGTCGGCCGGGTAACGGGTTAAATGATTCGTCAATACGACGATGTTTCGGGAAGGAAGGATCCACCCGGGTCGTACTCGCTCGTGCGTCATCCGGCGACGCGCGTGCGCCCTGCGGACCTACGCGCGCACATCCGGCGCGGATCCGGACCGATATCTTTCTGCAAATCATCGGACGGTGGGTGTCACCGATCGCCATTTTCGCGCCTCCCTTTGTCTAACGAAACGTTATCCCGTTTCTCTGACGTCGAAAAATCTCCACTCCCTCCCTCCCCCCTCTCTTTGTGCGACGTACTTCATCGTGGGTAATAAATCCGTGCATCCGTCCTCGTACATCCTTTCTTCCGTTTCGCCGTGACGTTTTCCCTTTGACGCCGCTTCCGGGAGGAATTTATTTGTTAGAAAAAGATACGGGGAAATGCGTTCTCTCCCCTGGGAGGTGGATCCTTTTTTCTCCGGGCGGATTTGGAGAGAGTCCTCTCTTAAGGGCCATCGCGCCCTAGATGTAGTCGCTCGTTGTCCGCGCATATTGCGAGTCCCATTTCGGGGTTTATTTTTTGGCGTTTCGGCCCTCTCGATGTTCCGGCAAATATCCGGCCGGCCACTCGTGCCCCGGGATGCGTCGGCCCCGAGAGCCCCGGCGGTCCTCTAAATTATTGAAGCCGAGTCAACGCAGCTGCATGTTACCGCCGCGGCCCCGCGCGTCGAGGGCCGCCTCCTTTGTGCGAGGCGCGCACGCACGGTACGCGCGTACGCGGGCACGAACATGCGAGGCTACCTCGCGCGTTCGTATACCCTGGCGTGTTCATGGGAGAAGACTCGCATTGTGTACGATCATGCGGGCTCCCGCATACATACTCACCCAAGCTCGCATGTTCGCACGTATGCGGGTTCGCTTGTGCGCGTTTAGACGGGCTTGCACGTATATTCACGCCATGCGGGCTTGGACGCCTACCCTCATCCGAGTTCGCATGTACCCGCTTATGCGGGCTTGGACGCACACACTTATCCAAGCTCGCATGGACGCACGTATTCGGGCGTATACACCCTCGGGGAGATTCGCTTGCGTAAGTTTATACGAGTTGATGCAGGCTCACGTGGAACACACGCTCATGCGGGCCCGCATGGACATACTCGGGTAGACTCTCACACAGCCATGCGGGCTCGCGTAAACACGCTCATGCGGGCTCCCACGTACACTCTCTCGCGGGCACCCGCATGCACGTTCGGTGCCTCACTCACCCTGCCGCGCGCAGCTGTCGCGGCCGGCTGCGGAACGGTGCGTGTGCGCGCCGGTCGCGCTCGGGTCGGGCCGGCAGGTCGATGGTCAAGCCGCGCCGAGTCCGAGCAATCGCGTGGGCGGGCGCCGCGCTCCTCCTCACGGATAATACCCGCACACTCGCGCTTCCTCGCAACACGACTCCTCGCGCTCCTCTCCGCGCCGAAGGAGGCGGCCTTATTCCGGCCGACGAGGCGCGGGTCGCCGAAAACGGTCTGTTTGGAATCCGAGGGGGGAAAGGGGAAGGAACAAAGAGAGATGGGTAAACAACCGTCCGTGATATGAATCAACGTACGACACGGAAATCCCTATTCCGTGCGACGGAATCCGTCACGATTCTTTCGTTGGAAATTGTCTTGCCGTCGGTTCCTCTCTTTAACGCCAACCGAGGTTTCGTTTGAAAATGACCAAAGGTCGGACTCGGGAGGAGCCGGCGACGAGCGTAGGCGGCGGTGCTCCCGCGCTACGTGGCAACGTCGCGGCGTCAATTGGCAATTAGACGCCGCGATCCGGAGTCAATTGGACCCACGCTTCGGCTCGATTCGCCGTCCGGTCACGTTTCGCCAGGAAAATCGTCGGTAGAGGCCCCCCTCTTCCCTTTCGCTCCCCGCGAGGCGTCACCTCCCGAGACCACCCACTTTTCTTCGAGCGGCGTTGCCGTAATCGCGCTTTGGCATAAGAACGACCGCGCTCGTAATGGTCGTTATGCAGCTGGCCTTCTTACGTGTCCGCGTGGCTTTTCATACCTGATGCCTGATCGAGCGGGATTAATTCCGTCACCTTGCTCTCTATAAGTTTGTTTATCTGCGATCCGGACCCTGTCACTGTGACGAGATCGACCGCTTACGTTCGCCTCCGAGTTCATTGACGAGTCAGCGCTAGAGTCGTGCGATTTCTCGGGGCCTCGGGTTGAGCGCCCCTTGCCGCGTCGGCCGTCGCTCTCGCCCTGACCGTCCGCCCGTGCACGGCGAGCGTGCAGGTCTGCGCGCGGCCCTCGTGACCGGCGCATGCGCGCGCACCCATACGGGCGCGCACGGACCCGCATGGCCCCGCGCGCGCCAGTCGGCCCGCGGCGCGCACACACGCAAGACCCCCGCCCGCATACAATGCCCGCGGCTCCAACAAGTGGCGGCGGGACTGTACACCGAAGGACATGAATGCCCCTCCTTGCGAGTATGCTCGCTGTAGAGCGCTCGCGGAGGACCCTCGGGTCCGCCAATGTACAGCACACGGCGCGCACGTACCGCCCCCCACAAATGTACATCCCACGTGCGTGTACCGTCCGGCACGCCCCTCATTTTCGTGGCGATTTGTCCTTTTGTTACCCGACGATGCTCGAGCCTGGCGACGGGCAGACCGGCATTTTTATCGGCGTCGCCGTACGCGAGTCGCTGCCCAAGAGAGGTCGCGAATGAGAAAGGAAACGCTAATTGCGAAATAACCCGTGTCTAGTCTCATTAATTACCGTTAAGGACCGGCGTCCGATTCGAGTTAGCCTCTCCTCGGCGTACGTAAACCCCGGTCTTATATGGCCACGGGACTCCGTTACCGGGTTACCGGAATCCCCCTGGTTTGTCGTGACCGGAATCGGGCGCCTATATTAACGGACTCGTTACCGTCGGAACGATTGCCCGCGGTGTCCGGAATGCGCGAGTAAACGCGGGCACGGTCCTCGGATCGTCCGGGAAAGGATCCTGCCCGCAATCCCGGGACGGTCCGGGGATCAACGCGCAATCTGCATATGTCGATAAATCGCGCCTTTACGAGTGCCTCCGGAAAACCGGGAAAACTGGAATCCCTGACCGGGATGCGCCGACGGTGGCGTCACGTCTCTCGCAAACAATCCTGTAAAAAAATCCCGATGTATCACTTCATTTCTTGTTATTTCTATTTTATTAAAATCTTATTAATTGGTATTTTCGAATCTCCCATTGTTAATTGATGTTTCGTAATTTTTCGTTATTCGTACATATATACATTTTTTTTTAATATTTCTTGCTAATTATTAGTTTCTAATTTCTCGCCATCAATCGGTTTGTTTTTTTCTTTTTAATTTTTCGTAGCTGACGGCATGACGTCACTTTTTCTTTTAAATCACTCCCTTGAAAAATACGATCTTAATTAGCTGTTGTTTCTTAATTTCTCGTCGCAGTTGACGTCGCGACGTCACTTTTTTTTTTTTGAATCGGTCCTTCGAGCCACACTCGGTGTTCTCGTACTCACGATAACGGGTCGTCCTCGAAACGCGATCCTAATCAGCCGGAAGCGTCGGGAGTTGAATGGAAAAGAATACAAGATGGCGGCTCGCGAGGAAGGGTCTCGGGTGACGACTCGTCGAATCGGAACGGTCGCCGGAGGGTGTCGCGTATCGCGGCCCGGCGGCCAAGGGGCGTCGCGACGTTGCGCGGGAACGCGATCCCGCGCGCCGGCAGCGCTTAGCATAAAATTACATCAGAATGGCGGATGGTCAACGAGACGCGGACCGGCTGGACGGGGGGCGGGTCGCGCCGATTGTAATTCAAATCGCGCCGCGGTATGTCGCCGGGCGGTTGCGCCGAGAACCACTGGCCGGCCCTACCGCGGCCAGCGGCGCTCAGTCGGCTCTCCGGAAATCCCAATTTAGTTGTACCCAATTTTACACACGTCGAACGTAAAATCAGTGTAGAGCTGATTAAAATCATTCGATTGAAATCATCGATTTTAATCGACCGATTTTTGTTCCCCCCCCTTCAAACAGTCCGAGTACTACGCAGCGTGATTCGCTGTCACAGCGGAAAGCAAAAACTTAAACGTACCTTACGCTTTACGATTTTTAAATCGAAGTACCAATTTAGATTCTTTTCGATTGCTTGGTCGTATATTCCTAATAATCGAACGTACAAGCTCGTGTAAAGAAAACGTTTTCCTTTTTTTTTCTTCTTTTTTAGCCCTATCACCGAAAATTATACATAATTATTTGAAATCGGAATGTCAACCTTTCGACGGTAGTAAAGGGCAAAGAATCGCGAAGTTTCCGCAGGGGAGTCTCCCCGTTAATGAGAAGCAAGAATTCGGGGTGAACGATGAACAGCAACGTCGCCGCCCTCTCTCGTCCCCTTCGGAAGACGGATCCGCGCTTCTTTTCGAATTGATCGAGCACTCGAGCACTCGCCGGGGATGCGGGCAGATCGATCGCGCGGGATCCGCGAGGTCCGAGGGCTCCGAAAGGCGGGCCGGCCCGCCTCGCTCTAATTAATAGAGCATCCACGCTGGTCAGGGATGAAATCGGAACTTTCCGTCTGCGGCGGCCGTTTTTGCCCCCGGCCGGTCATTCGTTTCAATTTCCACCTTTCCTTCTGCGCGCCCCTCTTTTATTCCCCCCCCCCCCCTTTCCCTGCCTCGCTCGCGCGAGCCGATTCCCCCCTCCCCCTACCGCCGACCGCGTACCCTTATGCATCGCTCTCTCTCCCTCTCTCCCCCTTGCGCCCCTATATTCGCCTCTTTGTCTCTTCACCCGGTGGCGGATGCCTGCGTACCTGGACCGCATCTCGTGATGAATCACCGCCACGGCTCTCTCTATTATAGGGGCATCGATCAGCCTCCTGACCCCCACCCTCCCGCGATACGCGTTATCACCTCCGCCATCTTGAAACCCCCCTTGACTTCACCTTTCATTCTCCATATAATTATCCTAACCCTCGTACCTTCTCAGGTGCATTTAGACCCGAATAGATTTTCTATATTTTGTCTTCTTCCTCCTCGTCGTTTTAAGGTGATATGAAAGTGCGATATATATATACATAACAAAAGGTCCAAATATTGATAAAACTTTTCTCCAAACTGGATGCACCAAAATATCTAACACTTTAACACATGATTATGGAGGCTCTGAGGAAGAACGCGCTGGCCGTGAAATGTCATTTTTTCGAGAAAAAAAAAATATATATCTTTTTTACGCCAACGTTACCTTGAAATTGTATGACAATTTATTTGACTTTAATCGGGAATTTCCCGAATTGACGAGACTCCTCGAAGAGGGTACATTTCGAATTTCGATAACGATCTAAGCGTTTCACGATGTAATTCGACTTTTGCGCCAAATCGGAGGTGGGAGGTGAAGGGGATGGTTCTGGCCAAATTGGGAGAATTTTTAATTAAAGGCACTCGGCTGTTATCCCTGTAAATTTACAAGCGGGACCCTGGGGCGACGCGTGCCCCTCCCCCCCCCCCTGCCCCGAGTCCTGCCTTTATTCCCGTTCGAAGCGCGCGAGACGTTAATGAGTAATAATTCAAATTTCTATGGTTTCCGTCGGGGGCGGCCGGGCCACGTGAAAGGAGAGCTTTATCCCGGGATGAATAGGCCAGGCACGTTAGCCCACCGAGTGCGAGAGAGAGAGCAAGACTCGCGGCCTTCGGCGTCTCTCTCTCGGCCAGTCGTTATCTACCGCACCTGCCGCGCTCGTGTAATCGGCCCTTTAGTCCCCCAGGGGGGCCGAGGAGGATCCTCTCCCATTTACATGAGACCGGGAAGTAATTTTCAACATTTTTTTCCCCTTTTCCTTTTCGGCAAGATGCAAGTGACTTTCTTTACAAGGAGGAAGGGCTATTTTTAGTTAAGATGGAAATGCATTATCTCAAGGTGGTAGCACACGTATTTTTCTTTTTTTCCTCCAATAAAGAAGTGCACTTTTTTCTCAGGGTGGAGATGCATTTCTTCAAGATGGAAGTGAATTTCTTTTTTTTTTTTTTTTTTTCCTAAGGCGGAAGGACCTTTTGGGAGGTGGAGATAAGGCTGATCTCGAAATAAGGCTTTGGGAAGCTTCGGCTTCGCTCGTTATTCTCGGTGATGGGGATTGGGCTAGGAGGGGGGCGCCGTTATCGGCAGGCGTCGCGACGGTTAACGCGGAAAACAGTGGGCGCCTGTTTCGCGACGGCTATACCGGGAATTAGCATACTGATGGAACAACCGTCCCGATTATCGCGGGAACCTCTCGATGGAGTTCCAATTTATTCATGGCGGGCGCCCTCCCCGCGCCGAGGGACCCCGTTATTAATTTTACGCCCCGTCGAGCAAGGGGGAGGTAAGATCCGGGGAGGATCTTCCCACGAAGGGCCCGATGTACGAAGTGAGCGACGGGGAGGGGGGCATGTGCAACAGCTGGGCCTCTTGCAGCTGCATGTCCCCCGTTTCCCCCCGTTCCACCTCTCCACTTCGCGTAATTCTAATTCTATGGACTTGGATTTTCAACGCGTTGCTTATCACTCGCTCCAATTTGGCGTCACCGCGTCGAGCCGAAAATCGATCGGGTTCTTTAGAGACATTTCGGAAGTGCATTGCTTATCAGGGCTCCTGTTTAGCGTTATCAGGGACCCGGGGCTCGCAATCGCGGTCCCTTTGACGGGGTAATTGCGAGCAGCCGCCCTTCGTTTCCTCGGTGACGTCGTTACAGACGGTGACATATTTAGAGGTGGGGAGCGAAGGTACGGTAGGTACGGTAGGTAGGTTAGCTGGGTTAGGTCGGTTAGGTCGGTTAAGCCGGGAAGGACGTGCGTTGGGCAGGTCGCAGCTGCAGGGCGCCACGTGGCTGGCTGATAAAACGAGCCGCCCCGCGGATATGTGGGGCGCATCCTCCCCCACGTCCGCGCCGACATTAGCATCCGCCCCCCCACATTACCCCGTCCTAACCACCCCCCATCCCACCCCCTAACCGCCGCGGTCACCTGTTACGCGCACAATCGTGATAACGAACGGGCGCGCGGCGAGTCGCGCGAAAACGCCGCACGGTTATATCGGTCCGCCGATGCGTGAGGCCAAGATGAAAGATGCGACCTGTCCTCCTGTAATCGAACGGTTAATAATTTCCCGGCCAGGTGCGTACAGGTGATATCCACCGGTGCGTGGCGGCCGGCGGACCGCGACTCGCGCCCCGATTTTCCGCCCGCGCGGCCTTTCGGCGCCGAGTCGACCGCCAGGGTTTTCGGCAGTACCCGTGCTTTGGGAAGTTTAATGTCTATCGTTGGAGGAGGCGGGTGGTTGCCATTACAGTTGTTAATTAATTAATTGCGACCCGCGATTAAGAACGACGCAATTAAACCCTGATCAGCTGATTTAAATCATTCGATTAAAATCATCGCTTTTCATCAGGTGATTTTTTCTTTTTTTTTTTAATTTATCATTAAGTACGATACGCCTTGTCGTTGGCCTTAAAAAATCCTGATTTTTAGAATGGCTTTAAAAATTTGTCCTTAAATTTAATACGCGCTGCTCCTTATCGTGCGACTTCATTCCGGGATCTCGTTGATTGCACTTTCAATATCTATTTTAAATCCCGATTGAAGAGGGAGGACCTCTTTAAGGGTGATGCGGAGGGGTCGCGGGAGTTTCTTCTCGAGATTTGCGATTTTTCGAGACGTGAGAGAGGCGAAGGGTGGATACTCACCTGGGAGTCGCCTTCCGGAAAACCTCGACCTCCGGGAAACCTTCGCAGGTGGTCGACCTTCGCGGGGGTTCCGGGCGGGGAAATATATGCGGTAATTCCCGGCGGGACAAATCAGGCTGGAATTTCACCGTTTTCCGGGCCGATCTGTTTATCCGGCGCGCCCTCCCTGGGATTTCCGCCGCGGCGGCCTCGGCGCGGATTCGAAATTCAGGCGGATCGAGGACGCGGAATAAATATGCGGTGCAAATCGCGCGTAATGGCCGTCCCTGAAGGGGGTGGACGGGGGGACGCGACGGATTTCCGGGATTTTTCCGAATATCCGGTCTCGTTAGTCGAGGCGTCTTTGCGGTCTCATCCGCTGCGGACGCGGGGGAAAGAAAACTCCACCTGGCCATATCTCCGGCGATATTTTCACAATTAATCTCGATATGAAATTAAATCTGAATCGAAGAACTCGATGCTTTATCTATTTTCTCTCTCTATTTTTTCTTTTTTTCTTTTTTTAATCTACATCTTGAGAGAGGGAAACGGAAAATCTCCGAGCCGTGACGGAGACTTTCGACGACTCTTCCGTCTTGCCGCGAAAGTGAAATCTGCCACTTTGCGAAATTTCTCCGCCGACGAGGTCGCTTTTGGTTGCGTCAGGGCCTAGGTTCTTCTTTTTATCTTTTTCCTTGGTAATATTTGAGGTTTAGGCGCTTTCCTCGATCGTAGGAAGGCGTTCGAGGTATCGAAGGGGCACAAGGGGATGTGCCTTTGAGTGGAAGGTTGCGTATTTTTTTTTTATATTTTTTTTTTATATATATACATATATTCTGCAAGTTTCTTTGCTCGTCGCGGATTTTGCGAAACGCAACGCAATCTCTCCAGGCCGTTGTCGAACAACGGATGTTACGCAGTCGTTGCGTGTCGGCGCTTTCTCTGGAAACCGCAACAAGTCGAGCGATGATCTCGAAACCGCCACTTCCCGGGGAAAATTGGGAACAGGAAAATTCACCGTTTTGTTTTTTGTTTTTGCTTTCTTTTTTTTTTTATATATAGACCCATGACGCGCCGCATCAGGCACGCATCCGATCACGCGTAACAAGCAATGTTGACCCAATATTAGTTAATTAAACCACGTTGGCACTGCGGTTGAATATCCCGAGTACAGGTCCAATACTGAAATGTGAACGCTTTAATTTATTAGAACATTCTAAATCGAATATTGCGGGGTATCATGACAAAATATCGTACGCCGGGGGAATATTTGTCCGACACGGCATCAAACATTGAAACTTGATATTTACTAGTCCGCGAAATATATTAGCCTAATATTGACTGATAATTAATAATATTGTACTAAGAGACACGTTGGGCCAAATCTACACCGGGTTAATACCTTTTGTTAAAGGGGATAATGCCTCAATATGAAGATTTCAATGGTTTCAATTGTTCAAAAGTACACCTAGTAGTACCGAAAAAAATATTTTGTCAATTCAATGAATAATTGTCAGTTTGAGTCAGATAAACTCGTATAAATTGGGAGCAACGTTTCTTGGTAATAATGATAATTCACTTCAGTTTTTTTTATTTTTATTTTTTTTAATAGTAAGATGATCATTATTTGAATTAACAAGATATCTCTTTGACACTCGGAGAAATATTTCTATGGTTCAATTTTTGTTTTCTTCGAGCATTTTCATGAAAAATCCGGTTCGATGATGTTGATGGTGTGGGTTGGAAGTGCGATGAAATGATTGTAGGTGAAATATTAATGGCTTCATTAATGGGCGATTTTTTTCTCTCTCGCGTTATCGAGGTCATCCTCTACTAATTTGCCTCTTTCTCTTTTGTTCCAGGTGAGTTCCCATACCTCTGTGCACGAAGCCTCGGAGGAAACGAGTCTCTCTCTCTCTCTCTCCCTCTTTGACCAAGTCTGGTGAGTGCCGGGCAAACTTTCAAAGGGTGCCGCCCCCCCTGTCCCCCTTCAGGGAACCGCAGATCCGATGAAGATCCTAGACAAAGTCTTCTTCTTGGGGTGGGCGGCAGGCAAATCGAATTGCGAAAGTTAACCACCAATTAAATGATACCTATCGGCCCGGGACGAAGTCGATCGACTCGATGGAGGACGAGGGGGCTGGGGGTATTTCCCTCCCTGACGACCACCCTCGACCTATCCAGCTCTCTTTCTCTCCTCGATGTCCAACTTTTGAGGAACCCCCAAGGAAAAGTTCCCCACCCTCTGGACTGATTAATGAAGGAACTTGTCGCGCCTAGATTACTGTCCCTTATTCATAAAATAATTAAGAAGAAAAAAAAAAAAAGCAAAATCTTGCAAAATCTGCAAGACTAGGACCATATCACAATTGTTAAACTAAAAGCGAGCAAGACTAAGACCTGATGATAATCGATGGACCAAAAGAAGTGTAAGGCCAAGACCATGGTGTTGGTCTTGCACTTACTCGTCACCAAGGGGTAGGGATGATCAAACTCGGTCTTAAGGGGGGTTGCAAGTGGCATCTGAGAAATCAGTCGCTCATGAAACTTTCCTCGGGGGTGTACCGAGTCGTTCCAAACTTTACAACGTGAATGTGGAGGCTATAAGAAAAGTCCCGACCCCCATAAAATTTCATTTTTTATAAGAAAATTTAAAAACATCCCTAAACAAATGTTCGATAATTGAAATTGTCACAACTTGATTATTCAATACGGCATTACCTCCTAAAAAGGTACAGATGAATTTCACAATATCGACTTAGATTAGATTTCTTAGCGCCCCTCGTATCCTCTTAACGCGACGCAGAATTGGGATTTCTAAAAATAGAAATAAGAGACTTCCAGGGATGCTTTCCACCGGTGAGCTCAAATTGACAAAGACTCGCGAACAGACGGGGGGAGTTTCTTTTCGCCGAAAGAAGAGGAAGATTCTGGGACCTGGCGATTCCGGAAATAAGGAGTCCTAATAGAGAGGCGAGCGGATCGCATTGTCGGGCCGGGCTGGGGCGCGTTACGTGACGTCACTATTTTTAGCGACACCACTGTCTCCGCTGACAGCGTTACGACCGGTCGTTACGAGGATCGTTTTATGTGCCGGGGTCTCGTTCTAGGTGCAACGTGGTCCGAATCCGATCCGGTCGGCCCGCGGCGACTTTGCGCGCCGCGAATATCCGCGAGGGACATTTGGGAAATTTACGAAAGCCCCCCCCCCCAGCGTCTCGATCTCGATCCCAGCCTAGGCACGAACGTCCGAATTTATTCACAATGTACTCCTAAGAGAGGGTAATTTACAGGTTTAATTATCGTTTCCTGCGTTATCTGGCTCCTGGGCCGGTAATCTCGGAGCGATTTGAATAGACCGGAAAAGTGGGGGAGGCTAAACCGCGATCTCCTTGGACGGGTCGTTCTTCCCGAGGAATTGCGTTTGTACCTTGTCCGGAGCGGCTCGCCGCATCCGGAGCGGAGCTTACGGGAAAGATGCGAGGAAGGAGGCGGAGAGATAGAGAGGAGGTCCATTAAATAATTACGCCGGTATTTATCTCTTTCCTGGGCGTCCTATCCGTCCGCAATTTCTCCGAGACGCGTCTCGTCCGAGAAGCGGCTCCGTTCCGCTTTCCGGATTCGCGTCGTTAAGTCCTCCTTAAATCGCGTCCCTTGTCGCGGATAAGGGATCTCGTGTTTGTTATTCGCCTCCGCCCTGGGGGACCCTCGGTGCCCGGACATTAATAAAAACGCAGCCCCCCCCCCTCCGGCTCGCCGCCCCCTTCTTCTCATCTTCACTCTTTACCTTCCTCGATTTATTTCTCTTCTCCCTCTGCTTGTCCCTTTTCTTCGTTGCCTTTTCTCCCCCTGGATCCCTCCCTGTCTTTTATTCTCTCGACAGTTTCCTTACTCGAACCACCGAGTGATTTACGAGCGAGCCCGGAACAAGGACGCGTCCAAGAGGAGCGGCTTCCGAGGCGAGCTTTCGTTTTGCGGCCCTCGAACCTCCCCTCGACTCGTAATCCATCGATTTCCCGACCTCGTCCCGGCATTTGTCGGCCGATTTTCCCTTCCGCAGCCCTTCCGTCCGTCCCTTCGGCCGGCGGGATGCTGCCGCGAGCGAGTTCCTGAATAAGTCACGGAACCGCCAGCGAGGTCCTCTTCCCTGCCCTGTATCGATTCGCAAAGAAGAAAGGACCGGCCTCGCGCCGAGAACCTTACGTATTTATGGGAGGAAATTGCCTCTCCCAATCCGCAGCGCCAGTTTCTCCGAGGGCTCTTCGCGAGCCCGCTGTCGAGTCGCGATGACTTCGACCTCGACAATGAGGTCTCCCGGTTCGACCGCTGACAATTGAATTTTCATTCAAGAACGCAGTCGCGGCTCCGCAACGAGTCGACCCGAGAACGTTGCCGGGAGGTCGGTCGGGGTCGCGATCGACTTGTGCCAGGTCGCGGGCAGGCCTTAAGGTGATATGAAATGGTGCGATATATTTATAACGTACCAAAAAGTCAAAATAGTGATAAAATTTTTCTCCGAACTGGGTGCACCAAATTATCGAAAAATTTAACACGTGATTATGGAGGCACTAAGGAAGAACGCGCTGCCCACGAAATTTCATTTTTTGAGAAAAAAAGAAAGAATATCTTTTCTTGGTTCTTGTCCGGGATGAGTGCGAAAGTTTTTGTCGAGAAAAAGAAATTTCACGAGTAGCGCGTTATTCCTTAGGGCCTCCATAATCACGTGTTAAAGTTTTAGATAATTCGGTGCATCCAGTTTGGAGGAAAGTTTTATAAATATTTTCACTTTTTGTTATGTGGATATATATATTACACTTTCATATCACCTTAAATATGCGGGTATGTTGAGAGTGGTCGCAAATAGAGGTTCAGGTCCTGGAAGAGTTGAAGTGGGTCAGTGATGGGTTCGATGCATGCGGGTAGGGTGACGTAGGGCATGGGCAAGTTGAGACGGGTCGCGAAGTCCCCGCCTCATGCGGGTAGGTTGAGGCAGGTCGCGGACAGCCCCGCTTCACGCGGGCGGGGTCAGCCAGGTTCCGGACAGCCACGGGAAATGGGGGTACGTTGAGACTGGCCAGCTACATGCGGGAAGGTCAAGAGACAGATCGCGAACGAGACTCGGGGTCGCTCCCGAGGTGTAAGATGCGAGCAAGTTGAGGCAAGTCGTGATCACTTCGGGTCAAAGGTGTTGACGAGTTAAGGGGATATGAAAGGGTCATTCTATATATATTAAAACGTGAAATGTTTATAAAATTTCCTCCAAACTGGGTGCTCCGAGTTATGTGAAACTTTGACGCATGATTATGGAAGACCTAAGGAAGAACGCGATGCTCGTGAAATTTCATTTTTCGAAAAAAAAAAAAAATGTTTTCTTTTGCTCGTCCGAGATAAATACTTTTTTTTTTTCTTTCGAAAAATGAAATTTTGCGAGCATCGCGTTCTTTCTTGGGGCCTCCATAATCTCGCGATGAAGTTTCAAATGATTCGGTGCACTCCATTTGGAGAAAAGTTTTATAAATATTTTGACTTTTTGGTATGTATATATGATATTTTCGTATCACCTTAAGGCAAGTTGCGACCAGTCCCGTCACCGTGCGGGTAGATTGAGACAGGTAGCGAACAAATTTAGACACGTGGTCTTTCTTGATATAATACGCGGGCAAGTATGCACAAGTCGCGGTTAGTCCTAAGATAAGATACAGATAAAAATTGAGCCAGCTCCAGCTAGCTAGATAGCTTCCAGCTACCCCGAGATAGCGACGCGGGGAAGTTGAGGCAGGCCAAGGAGCCGGGCTTCCGGTTACGCCGGTCGACGCTTCGACGGACGTCGGAGACGACGTGGCTGGTAACGGGCGTGCACTTGACACCAGCACAAAGGATAACCGCGGCCCGGCTCGTCATTTGGATCGAAATTGGGGCCTGGCGCGACAAAGCCGGCGACTCAGGACGTGGTCAGGACCTTTACGAGGATCCCTTCGAGAACTCGGCCAGGCTCGGGGATTTTTCCCCGGAGGGGCTAATTATCGCCGAACGCCTTTGACCCCCTCTGTTAGCCTCAAGGCGCGACCAGCGCCGTCCCCGCAGGGCGACTTTCCCCTGTCGCGAAGTCGACATCCCGGTGGCTGCCAAAACGCGGAACCGGAATCCGGGTTAGCCGCGCACGCGGCCGCGCCGGGCCTGGAAATTTTCCCCACCTGTTGCCAAACAATTCCCACGGAAACGAAGCTGCGGCCCGCTTTCGGGGAGCAAAGGTCTCGGAGTGCCACTCGCAGCGACCGAATTTCCCCTCCCCCTCGTCTTCTCCCCCCCTACGACTCGATTGCGAACTCGATTATCACCAGACGCGACGCTCCAGTTTTTGGCACTCCCTCCATTGTTGAGCGGTGCAAAGAGCAGGGGAAGAAAAAAAAAAAAGAACCTGGAAAAATCCCGACGTCGAGTGGTTCTTCTCCAACCGACCCCCTGGTTCATCTCGTCCGGGAATAATTGCAACTAATTTAAGGGAGGATGGAGGAATGCCCATCTTCCGCGCCGAGGGGAGACTGGGAATTTCGCCCCGGGCGGCCTTTTTACGGGCGAAGGGCCAGTTTACACGGGAATGGCCGGCGAGTGCGTTAGAAGTTAATTTAGGTCGGAATCCTCCACTGAGATCCCGGATTTTAATTAGGCTACCCAGTCATGCGAGCTGCCCCTGAGACGTGTAATATAAGGCTGGCGCGACACGAGCGCCGCCACGGGAGGGCAATATAGCGCCACGCGGGACGTCTCCTCATTGACGTTTCGGAAGGGCGATATATCGGGGGCGGGGGTCACTATTTAACGGGAGGATAAGAGAGTCTTTATCCGATCGCCCGCAATGGCCGGCGCTGGACTCGGATCAAGAGAAGGCGGCCATTTTGGATTCTCTCGTCTTATGTTGCTCCCTCTCTCTCTATATATATGATTTTGGAAAATGCGTTTTCAATTTCTGCAGGATTGTCTATACAGTTCGAATAGGTTTATGTTTTTACGGTCTGTCGAATGTTTCGACAGGCTCTCGAGCTTTACTCTTCTGAGCAGGGGTAAAGACAACGCGGGAAAGGGCGGCCATGTTGGATTTCCTCCGAAGTCACGTGTTCGCCTTATATCGCTTTATCTGAAAGTGTCATAATACGTCGTTCTCGATTTTCGCGAGATTATTTATACGGTTCTTGGGCGCGTACGTTGCGTTTTTACAGTCTTTCGAATTTCGCGATAGGCTCGTCACCCTCCTCGGGGGGTGCGGTTAATACGACCTTGCGTACAGGTGCTTGTGGTAGGGATGCGGTTAATACGACGCGGCGGCCAGATGCGGCCCGGCCGCGAACGGCGCGCGTTTTCCGGGCGCCGATAAATTTTTCGTTGTCCGCGGGGAGAGCCGATCGGTAATCGGGCTTAGATACGCGGGGGCGCGTTTTATCGGCGGATGGGCTTAATAATTTACAGCGACAAGACACACGCCCCGGTTATTGGCCCATAAAGAAGCCGTTCCGCCGGCGTGGTCTCTCCCGTTTACCATCGCTCGAGCTTTATATCGCCGTGTTCGGCGCCCCGCGGGGGCGGTCGCCCCATCGGCCCCTCCGACTCCCCCCCAGAAGATCCCTGGAGGTACTCTTAAGCTCACGACACCCCCGCCCCATTCCCTTCCTCGCCAGCTCTCTTCTGCTTCACCCTTTTCAACATCCCAAGAATTCCCCGCCCCCCAACACCCTCTCTACGTCAACACGAAAAACTCACTTTTGTTCCATCGAATCGATACCTCTTACCAAATCCAATCATAAAAGAGATTCATATCCCGATTGGTTCCCATCGCTGATCTCTTAGTTTATCCCATTTTTACGGAAAACTTTTATCAACGTTTCCGCCCCCTTTCCCCGGTATTTCGTTGCACGTCGTCGATTGCCTGTTGCAGCATCCCCCCCTCCCCGACCGGAGTGTAACCGCAATCGCATTACGGGGCTCGTGGCCGATCCGCCGCCGCGCGGGGGCAACTGCCCCCGTAATTTCAGTTTCGCGGAAAATCGATCAAAAGCTGTGCCATAACGCCCCCTCCCTCCCCCAATCCATGGGGCGGACCGGACCCCGCGTGCCCGAGGATCGCACTCAGGGGAGATTAGGTCGCAGCACGCGATGCCCCTTCGGAATTGCCCCCCTCCTCCACCTGCCCCCTGTTTTCCTTTCTTTTTTTCGCCACGATCGATGGGCACCGAGGCAACAATTTACCGGACGATTGACCCTTCTCCCTATATGTAGTTGTTTTCTCTCTTTTTGTTTTTTTTTTGGTTTCCTTCTTCCCTTTTCTTCATAATTTTTCTTGCGCTTACGCCAATATTCTTGGTGCTCCCCCCCGCCAGATGGCGCTGGCGGTCTCCATCTTTTTCCGCAGCCACATTCCGCCCGAGCTTATGAACTCCGTCTAATTTAGACTTGAGCCTCTCCCCCCCTTTCTAAATTCCCCCTTCCGACCCGACGCGAAACTGCCTTTAAACGACTTTCCGGAAAACGCATTAAGGCCGGCGCGCGCGATTCGTTGGCGATTTAGAGGAGACATTTTCGCCCCTCTCTCCCAGAGTCGTTTTTCATTCCGTGCCAGTTTCGCACCACGCGATAATCTCGGTGGAATTGGCGGACGACGACTCATCGGCCGGGCTCGACTCTGACATTTCACGTCGAGAGACGAGACGAGGCGTCGCGTCGCCTCGACTTACCTTCCGTCGAAGGAGGGTCGAGGTCGCCGACGAAGAGGAAATCGATCCCGAGTTTTGGTTCGGATGTTTTCTTTTTTGTTTTCTTTCTTTCATTTTTTTTTTGTTTGTTGATTCGTCCCTAACCCAAACTCGATATTATGACGACGCGAACGTGGCGTCGGAAAGGTCTCTCGTTTATGAAACTTTCTTCCGGACTGGGTGTACCGAGCCGTGTTAAAATTGACAGTATTAATACGGAGTACATAAGGAAGGTCTTGACGCCCATGAGATTTCAATGTCTCAAAAGAAATTCTCTTCCATCCAGAAGTTCCACCTCGCACCGATTTCTTCCTTACGCGGTGTTGCTTGGGCCCTGTAAATGCAGAAACGTCGTTTTACACGGCCAGACGAGGAAAGTACCGCGAGTATCATAAGTGGGGACGAACTGGTCAGGAGTGCGTCAGGATTTTTTCCGAGGAAAGCGAGTGCTTTCCTCGGAATCCAACAACGCATGTCTTAGGTACTTAGCAGCTGGAAGAATGGAATGATTGGGGGTGGGGGTATTCGTTCCGCGATTTAATCCGCAACTTGCGCTCAAGCCGCCGAGACGGGGTGCATCGCCGAGCGTGACGCGGGAGTGCATAAATTAATGACCTTGGTTGGTAAGCACTGGAGATAATTTCGCCGTAATTATTCCGTGCCTCCCTCCCCCCCCCTCCGCCCTGCAATCCTCCACAAGATCGAATTAAAATCCTCCAAGGCGTATCAATTTGTGATGAAGCTCGATAAGATCTTTCGATTACGATTTTTCCCGAGATTCAGGGGGAAACCTGGGGGGAGGGGGGCACGCGTCGATCTGGTTTCCGCTAAAAACCTGCACCCCGGCCGAGTCGCGCGTTTCCGTTAAAAAGCATCGGCCCCTCTTTTCGCCAGGGAGATTCTCCCCCCCATCCTTTACCCCCTCCCTCGTAATTATCTTAATCGCAATTCATCCGCGAGGCGACCCCTTCCCCCCCTGCCCCCCGAGCGCTTAAGACGATTGCAGCGGACGAGTCCGCGGCCCCCCCTTTTTTCGGTCCATCTTGGAATTGCAGAGTACCGACCTTCTCCCCCCCCCCCCCTTTCCTGTCTTTTTCTTTCTTTCTCTCCCTCCGGGATTAATCGAGCCGAGTTAAAAATTCATATCGAATTTGCCGGAAAAGGGGTGCGTTTAATTTCCGAGAGTTCTGTTTTGTTTTTCGTTTCTTTTTTTTTCCCCTTTCTTTTAAATTCCTGTACGGTGGTCCTGCGAACGCAAGGTGTGGAATTCCGGGTAGACATTAGATGTTGAATTCATCTTATGCGAGGCTTTTGTGGTGAATAAATCGGGGGGGGGGGGGNGGGGGGGAGGGGAGGGGCAAATTGCTGGTAAATCTCCATTAATTAAGACGCGAGCCGGGCCACTCGCTTAATCGCTCGATCGGCGATTAGCGGTCCTCCGGCTTTGGGGATTATCTTCGAAGCGTCCAATTGAATTCGGCTCCCCTTTGGATCCTCCCCCCTTTCTCTGTCTTCTTTTTACCTTTGCCGCCCCCTCCCTGTACCGACTTTGGGGGCGGGGGTCCGGAAACTTTTCCGAGAGGGCGATCTTCGCCATTTGCTCTCGTCGCATCTTCGTGATTACTTCCGGCCGTCCTGCTCTCTCTCCCCCCCCCCCCCCCCGGAGAATGTTGCTATTCGAAAAATCACCACATACATCTATTTTAACACTTTCAATACCAACGCTGGCTATCATCGACATTCGTGAAACGAGCTGTAGACACAAGCGCCGATTTTGGACGGAGCTTGATATCTTTCAGCAGATTCAAGTAATATGTAGCAATAACGATGTTTGAAAATAATAGTAAACATATTTCGTTTTATCTGCAAAGTGAGTGCTTGCGGTACAATGAAAGTTTAGGATAGGATGCCGTGTACTCGTAAGGAAAGGGTTAAAAAAATACGCACGCAAGAAATATCACGCGTTTCACTTCTAACGTAATGTTTTGTCATCTTCTAAGTTTGGCATTTCTTTGGAAATTTAAAGCACTCTTTTAGTGTCGACCAAAATCGTTGCCACTCGACGTAAGGCGAAATATATATATATATATATATATATGTCGTTCGGCACTTAGAAGATAAAATTTCAAATTTTTAATTTCTTTTCTTACGGATTATGGTCGGCGAGCGTGTGAAGGTTTTGCAGAGCGGTGCCGAAAATGTGTAGCGGCGTTTGTATTAGATTTTTCTTATCTTTTGTATCCCAGCAAAGAAAACGAGATCAATCGTTTGCGCTTTCCTCGTTTTTCCTGCTTTTCATTCTCTCCCTTTCTTGGCTCGTTCGCTCGGTGCGCGGGTTTCGGTATCTGACATCTATAAGCGAAATGCCGGGGAGAGTTGGTCCGCATCTATACAAGTCGGTTCATTCGCTTCGATTCGCCTCGCGCGAGAACGTCCAATTGGACAGAGGCCGTAATGGGTCTCGTCTTTACCCCGCGGACGTACCCCCCTTCCTCCCTGCCCCCCTTTGTCGTTTTTCTCCTCGTCGCTCTCCTCCCTCCCGTCCTTTTGTTTTTTCCCCTTATGTCTGGCAAACCCACCGGTTTGACAGCAATTGGAAAAATCTCAAAGGCGAGACCGCGCAACGATTGCCTCCGCAAAAAGAGGGCCGACTCGACAAAAGTGCCCCAAGCCTCCCTCGAGGAGGCAATCATCGTTATTCGGCGACCCCTCTGCTCGGCGATTTTCTCAGATGATCGTCAAAATGATAGTTTTCGAATCCTCCAGAGAACGTAATAGCAAAAGAAGTACATTTCCATTTTCTTATTTCTTTTTCTTCCGAGAATTTGTCTCTGCAATTCCTGGATTTTGGAATTTCCTGGTAAGGTGAAAAGGGCGCCGAAGTCACGTTTTCGACGCTTTTCTCCGAAGTAGGTGTTACCGAAACTTTTCTTGTTTTATAATGCGAATGTGGAGGCTGCAAGGAAATCTGTTTATAAATCTTTAGACTTTTCTTTTTTCATAAAAAATGAAATTCCGCAAGTTTCAAGACCATTAGGAGCTCCATAATAAAAGTGTTAATGTGCAAAATTATTCGGTGCACCCGGTTTGGGGGATGGTTTTATAAATATTTATGACTTTTGGATACATTTATATGAGACTTAGTTAATATCTTAAGGGTGGTTAGTTTCGGAAGGAATCGCAGGTGTTAAGTATCGAGGCGAATTCTCTTCAAATTTTGAGAGAATTGCGGTGACGCCGGTTTGGGGACTTTTTCTCGAAACTGATTTTCGAGGTCTCCATTCCGCGGCGCGTCAACCGCGCGGCCACCATTGCGGATTTCGCGGCCGCTGATGGAAACAGATGAAAGGCCTCCCTCCGGAAACATCACTTTAGCACTCGACACGTTGCACTCTCTGTTGCAAATCTTGGTTTTCCCTCCGGCCGCGACTGGAAACGGCGTTGGAAAGTGTCGCTTTTAAAGGCTCGATCTCTCGGTTTTCCTCTATTATTTTTCAGTCTATCTTAGCCTTTTACGTTACAGACCTCGACATCCGAAGTTGCGGAGTAATTATAAGGACTTCAGATTAGGGGGGGAAGATATGAAAATCAGGGAAGAAGCCGTCTCGTGCGGAATTCCGCCACGCTGGAAGCTCCTTGGACGCCTTTAAAGACTTCCTTTGGGGGCGCACTTTATTCCCGGGATAATTTAGATTCCGCTACAGCCGAGCTCCCTCGCCTCCGCCATGCACCCCGCGCAATTACCATCCTTTTTAATTACCCCATTGCAATTAGCGCGTGCGTCTTCCGCGAGGCGGCCGCACGCGGGACGCCTTCTGGCTCGAGGGATCTTCTCTTTTTCCAGTGATTAGATCGAGGTACCACTGTCTATTGCACTCGAGGCAGTCAGTATTGTTAGATTGCGGTTGTTTATTTAAAAAAATTTTTAAATGCCGTTTTACGGAACAATTTTTCTTTCTTTTTTTTCTCTCCTTTAACAGGGAAATTTTAAATGTCGAGTTCTGTAGACCATCCTTCGTTTTATTTCGGATGTAGTATTTTATTTTTTTTTGTGGCGGGGAATTTGTAGGGTGGAGGTCTGTGATATTCCACGGCATGAAAATAAAAATAAAATGAAACGCTCTAGAGTAGATGGAATTTATTTTTGATTATCTTCATGGGTTGAAACTGGAGACAAGCATCAATAATTTACCTCGCAAAATATCATTATTCGACCAAAAATGTATGTATCCCCGATAGGAACAAAAGAAAAAAATTTTTTTTCGAAAATCGAAAATTCACGTGTTAAGGTTTCAGATAATTCGGTGCACCCAATTTGGAGGAAGGTTCTATGAATATTTTGATTTTTTGGTACGTACATATATATCACACTTTCATATCACCTTAAGCTTTCAAGAATCGGTCTCCTCTCGGCTTGGGAACGCGTAGCGCGGTCGGGGACCAGCGCCTCCACCGTCGCCGCCACCGGAACCAGTTGCGGCGGCCGCAGCGATGCATTTTTATGGGGACCAGACTGGCAGGCCAGCCAAGTTCATGGACACCGTGCCCGCGAGAAGGGAAAGGAAGCGTGGTTCCCCTGGTGCCCCTCGAAGCAGCTCTAAGAACTGCATTGCCGTGACCGTGACGACGGACCGGCCGAGCCGAGCGAGTCGCGATTCGCGAGCCAGTGGTTGTCACGGATTGTCCAGCTTCGTTTCCTTCCCTCGTACCGATCTCGTTATTTTTCCCCCCTTTTCTTAAATCCCGCTCGATTCGACTCGATTCGCGGTATTTAATCATCGGACGCGCGGAGCGATCGCCCTGGTCGTCGGCGCCGACGCCGAGAGGAGTCCCTGCACAAACTCCTCTCAAAGGACCGTCGCCGGTGCAGGACTCGCCTGGCCGTAAGCCAAAGTAGGATATAACTAGCAAACGTTTAATTATAACTTTATTTATACATCCGTTCCGCCCTTTGGCCGCTTCTTTCCCCGGGATCGATCCCCACGCCGACGTCTTCGGTCCTCCGTCTTTCCTGCGCAAGGGTCGAAGGTTCTCTTGTCGATCTGCGGTCGCCTCTCGTACTTTTCAAATTTTATCTTACCTGGTAACTGCGGTAATTTCTTTCACGAGAGTTTTAAGAATCATCTCTAGGCGCGTATTGAAAATTGTATGCATAAGTTTAGTTCAAACCTAGAAAATGTGAGGATGTACTTTACCTCACATTTTCTAGGTTTGAACTAAACTTGTGCATACAATATATATATATGTATATATATTATTCCTTGCAGTGTTTATTCCATTGTGGTCCGAAATTTGACGTAATACCTCGAGGACGGTCCCATGTACACATTAGGTACACGCATACCTGTTTATGCACGTGGACGTAATTTGGGGCGATACTCTGCCGTGTTTTCCGATCATTCCCGGTGATAACCGATTATTATGAATCTCTATATCATCATGCTCGCTCGCGGTGCATCTCGGCGCGTCTAAATCGCCCGAATCGTTTCGAGGTGACCCAGTAATCAGTTCTTACGTCTACGCGAGGTCCCCTCGTTGAGAACCCCTTTCCCTGTTTCCTCCACCCGAAGGCCAGGGGGAGCTCCGGAAGCGAGTTTCCTTTTCCACGGCGAGAGGAAAACGGGGGCCCTCTCTGGGGCTCGAAGAAGCGAATCGAGGGAGCGGAAGGAGAGGGGAGAAGGAGCGAGGTCCGGCGTTAGGCTCACTTAGAGACGGTTCGTTAACGGCGAGAAATTGTGCCGGGCTGAATTTCGGTCCGATTTCGCCACCTACGAGGCCGAGAAGTCGTATCTCACGGGCCGCGCCATTACGAGCCGAATGCGGACCCTCCTGGAGAAGCCCCATTAAGGGCCCGCCTTGGCGGCCATCTTGCCCGTTCCGACCCCCCTTCCTTCTTATTTCATTTTATTCCCAGCCTCCACGGCGCACCTGCGAAACTTTCGACACTTTTTCCTCCGCACTGTACTTTCATTTCATTTCAATTCAGGTTCTACCTCACAACGCGTGTTACTCCGAGTTCGAATTGCACAATATCGTTGCATATCTTTATGTCCACGTGCACCTATACCCTGAGAAAGGAAAACGTCCTCTTGAGTGCCTAATCCTATATTCCTAGTAATTGAACAATCCCGGATAGAGGAAAGATTTTTAAACATCGTAATTTGAAAAGTTAGCGATTTTTTTTTTTTTTAATAATGAAATTGCGATTTTTATTAACCCTGCCTTGAAGCGATGAATCCTAGGATTGAAGGAATTCTGAAAATCCAGATAGGTGGATTTTTTATAATTAAAATTATGCTTCTGCCTCCTGGGGAGAGAGGGCACCTGGGCGAGCGGGTGGTCCATCCGATCTCGAGGAATCCAACCGTGCCGGTTCTACTCTCGCTTTCGGGGCCCGCGAGGAGCACGAGCGAGACAACGCGGTAATTGGCGTAACGGCGGTGACGTGATTGCGTGGGTAACCGGCTCCCCCCGGCGGTATTGATCTGTGACCACCTTAGGAGAACGTCTTGGCTCCTTTGACTGCTCATTCGAGGAGTCGAGACGAGGTCGAGGACTGGGAGGCCCCGAAACAGCCATTACGCCGGGGGATTTAATTCTGATTCCCTTATCGCGTATTTCCCATGGGAAGGTACCTCTCGTACATGGATATATCATTCAAATGACACACCTTGAAAAGAAAATTAAAACCACCATGCCAAATGGTAATCCCTAATGCAATTTTTTTCGCCCGGCATAACTGATACGGCAACTACTGCCAAGGCTTAGGCTATCATTCGATGCGATCGTTGTCGTCATTTGTGTGGTTCCTGTTATAACAATAGCCACCTTGCTGTAGTGCATGTAGCCAAATTACCCTTTTCCTCTGAAACTTTGGGGGTACTTTTATTCGGGATTCCTCGAAAGCTATTCTTGATGATCCGGTTGGAAGGGGATTATGATTCTAGTAATCGATTAAAATCAGCTGATTTGAGCCAAGGTCCCCTCGAGGGTACCGATAAAGCACGTCGTTCTTCATCTCGGAGGGCGACGTTTAGCCAATCCGGCAGACGTAATCTCGAAAATGTATACAAGACCTAGGAGTCGGTAGAGTGGCGCGCGCTTTTCTCCTGATGCCTTTCCGATGCGATTGCGTCTCCCGGCGCGACGTCGACGTCGCGCCGCCTGTACGGAATGCCTTTCCCGATTGCCACTCGAGCCCCCCCTCCCCCTGCCGTCGCCCCCCCGAAACTGGGGGAATAACGACCAGCGAAAGTACTCTCCCTGATTCGCCCTTTCGAAAGTTCGCCCTTTGCGGAATCGTCGCGGAAGTCCCGCATCTCGCTTTCGGGATGCGATCGGAAATACTCGGAGACGTGTCTCCCTTTTTTTCCTATTAAGGTGTCACGAAAAAGTCATTCTATATGTATCAAAACGTCATAATTATACAATTTTTCTCCACACTGGGAGCACCCAATCGTTTGAAAGTTTTTTCAAACTTGAACGCGATGCTCGTGAAATTGCATTTTTCGAGAAAGATTTTACTTATCTCCGATCAGAAACGAAGACATATATTTTTGTTTGGAAAATGAAATTTCATGGACTTCGCCCTCTTTCAAAGGAAGTTCATAATCACGTGCTGAAGTTTCAAATGATTCGGTGTACCGCCTTTCCTTTAATCGATGACATCCCTAATATGAATCTGAAAAGTGCCCTCAACCCCTTTTAAAAATTAATGACACAAAATGTGAAACACAAATTTCTTTCATAAATACCCTGAACATTTTTCCCTCTCGTATTAATTACATACCGACGTGAATCTTTAAAGTGTCCCCTGATATGGCTCGAAAACTGTCCCTCCTATTTCGTCCAATTAATTGACGAGTCAAATGTGAACTTCAAGTTGCCCTTAGAAGTACTTCAAAATCCTCTTTTTAATGAATTACATCGATTCCTTTGCCCTCCTGAAAGGTCCGCCAAGTACTGCGCCGACTTCGCCTTTATCCGGTGGTTTTCGATTTTTTATTTCCCCTCCATTTTTCCTTCCTTTTAATATCCGGCCGCGCACTTGGCCGTTTTCCCGCAATCGGAGGATTTTCCAATTTCTGTGGGAAGGTGGAGGGGTTCCTTCGGATGTCCCTTCGGTCGCGTGCCGGGGGGGTGGGTGGGAGGAAGGGGGGACTAGGGGCAATCTCGTTAACGAGGACACGAAGAGGATCGACGTCCTCCGACGTTTCGTCGCGAGGATAAAGGATCGCGCTCTCCTCGACTTACCTCCAAATCGGGTTTCTCGGTTTTCCTCTCGTCCTGGAGCTCGTACAACCGGGACCCCCCGCGAGCTTTTCGAACTGACGAGTCGCGGACGGGAAACCTTACCGCGTCTTTGAGGCTCCTCGGAAATCCTGATCCTCCGACATTTCGGCTCCCGACTCCTGCATCCTGTGTTTTCGCTACGTCGTCCTCAAGGGTTGGCCCAGATCGCGTTCTGCACTGCGAGAAAAAAAAAAAAAGTTGGTCGACTCAAAGAGACGTGCGATTACAAAATCCTGTGGTGAAATACGACCGAAGAATTGGCAGATTGAAGAAAGGGAATTATTTGATTAACGAGAAATTTTTCTTCTCGAGGAAATAATGGTCTCGTGCAATTGTATATGACCTTTCATTTTATATTTCGGCTCTGTCTGTCCGCTGACTGGATTTAACCTGTTTCGTTATTTGGAAATTAAATGAAAATCCGTATTTTTGCAGCCTCCTAGATAGGAAGCGACGCTGCATTGGCTTCCCCGTCGGTGAGGATTTTTTTACGAAACCCCACTGTGGTGGCTTCTACGTAGGACGTTTTTTATGAAACTCCCCTCCTGGCCGCCCTCTGAGTGATTTTTTTTTTCCTTTCTAAAACGCCATTGCAGGGTGGGATATTTTTTTACGAAACTACCTCGTGGTGGCTTTTTTTTCCACCGTGCGTTTAAAGCGATGGATATGAATGTCGTCACTCGTCCTTGGATTTAAAGTGAATTGTATATAAATGTACCTTTTGCAATAGTAGTTTTTAATATTTTTCTTTCCATTCGAGATAGAGAATTTCTTAGAGCACAACCGTCGAAATTCAAGGTGAATTATCAGAGATATTCATGTAGAAAATATTCCTAGTGCCTCGAAATTGTAGGGTAGTCTTTCGAGGGGCTTCAGGGCAGATTTTCGGCCGCGTTTTCAAGAAAGCGACTGCATTCCGAGGGAGCCGATCGTTGGGCGTGCGTCCGGGAACGCGCCTTGAGTTTTAGGCTCGCCATATGGCCGCGCGCGGCGCTTTTAGACGAGCGAGTCAATTTTAGAACACGATAGATTACCGACCCGATATACTTTTACAAGCACAAACGCCGAGCTCGCCATGAATGGCTGCGAGTCGATCCCTCGCCCCCGCAGAGGTCGCCTCGCGATGCACCCCGACTTCCGACAAAAGACTTCATTCCACATCTCGAGTTATCTCGTGACTTTCCTACGATTTCCTAGAAAGAAAGAAAGAAAAAAGCCCCCACAAAAATTTCCTCGTCAAGTTGAGGTGTTTACAAAGAAATTTGATTTTTTTTTAATTACAAAGAAAAATGAATGGCTGCGAGTCGATCCCTCGCCCCCGCAGAGGTCGCCTCGCGATGCACCCCGACTTCCGACAAAAGACTTCATTCCACATCTCGAGTTATCTCGTGACTTTCCTACGATTTCCTAGAAAGAAAGAAAGAAAAAAGCCCCCACAAAAATTTCCTCGTCAAGTTGAGGTGTTTACAAAGAAATTTGATTTTTTTTTAATTACAAAGAAAAATNCATATGTGTAATAAATTTATAATATATGTTATAAATTTATGTTGATCAGTACTTCATTTTAAACGATCTTCCTGCAGACAAACAAATTTGACATATGCTCCAAGCACGTTCGAAGACGATTTTAGAGACAGTCCTGCTCTAAACGCTGAAAAAAATCTCTTTCGAATATCAGATTAAAATTTTTCTCCGCAATTTCAGAAAATTACAGCCCGATGTTATGAAATAATGAATTTACGTAGAATTTTATAATAAATTTATATCAATGCACTGTTAAGACATGAAATTTATAATTTTACTGCAACCTTATGTACTAAAAGTGTATGATTTTTAGGCATTTTTTATATATAAAATCTTTAATTAAGAATGACAATGCCACTACCATGATGAGACTACTTCGGAGGTAGATGTTCGTTTTACGAAAAGTAAGTCATTTTAATGGCGGGATTTATCGATACGAAAATTCAGGAGGGAAGTTGGGGAGCTCGAGGTTTACGGGAAGTGGGAACACGCATAAATACTCGGGACAAGTTGAATTTGGCCAATCGGATCTGGCCGCGATTCGGAGTCCGCAAATCCGCGATCCGCCTCGGCGAAACGACGTCGAGGGTGACTCGGTTTGTTTTGGTTGGCCGATTCGGTTTCCTGCAGCCATGTGACGTGCCAAAACCCGGATACCTCCGCGCCGGGCGCAACCGATCCCACGGGACCCGCCCCCGGGTCCCCCTCGACGCGCCCTTGAAAGCGAATCTCCGCGGACCCCGGGTCCCTTGCCATTTACAGTCGGCCCGCGGGACTCCGTCGAGAAGTGTGCCAGGAACTATATTTACACCGAAGACGAGATCCCGCCTATTATTTATTCCCGGCGTCGCGACTCGGTCGGGAACCCGGGAAGAATTGAGAAGAATTGAGAAGAATTGAGAAGAATTGATAAAAACGAGAATTCTCGGGGGAGATGGGCTCTTTGGACCCTGGGAGCTTGCAGGAAGGAGTTGTAGATAAGAGGTGAGGGTGCCAGATAAGAAGCGTGGATCGCAGGTGGGGGTGGAAATCACAGGTGAGGGCGGAGGGTCGTGGATGAGAAGTAGGTTCGACGGTGAAAGGCAGAAATGGCAGGTGAGGGGTGCACATCGCAGATAAGAAGGGAGGATACTGGATAAAAGGAAAGGATCGCAGGTGAGGGGCAATGATCACTCCTAAGGGGTGAAGATGAAAAATCACAAGTGACAGTGAAACTCGTGGCTTCGTTCCTTTCCCCGCTCAATAAAAAGTCACTATATTTTTTCCCAGGATCGTCCTAACCAAACAACCAGGTTAAGATAGAGGAAGAAAACTAGCAAATTTGACATCTCAAGCCTTTGATATCAAATACAAAGTCAAGAGTTGTATGTTTTTTTTTTAATTTCGAGCTCTAAAATGGAACTCGAGAATTCGGGAGTTCAAGCCTCCATAATAAAAAGTAAATGTTTTCCATCCAGCATACCGTGTATGTATGTATGTATGTATGTATGTATGTATGTATGTATGTATGTATGTATGTATGTATGTATGTATGTATGTATGTATGTATGTATGTATGTATGTGTGTGTGTGTGTGTGTGTGTGTGTGTGTGTGTGTGTGTGTGTGTGTGTATTTATACTCGAAAATTAAATGCGGCACAGAAATGCCAAGTACAAACGGGGATAGAAAACTAAACCGTCAAAATTGACGGACCTCGTCGTCCCTTTTCACACCCCTAGGGCTCGTCGAAACTCGTGATAAAGGGATGAAAGCGATTCCTCTGTTCCGGGCAGGTCCAGCCAACCTCTCGGGTTCTCCTCGACCCCTCACCGGCGAGGAAATTTCCCGTTTTGTTATTTAATTTAAATTAACCCCCGACCGGGCAAAGGGGTGGGTTCTTTTTTTCGGGGTCTTTGAGTCCCGTCCATCCACTCCGGAGGGCTTGGACGACCTCTTCGAAAGGAGGTCGAGAGAAGGTAGGTACCCGAAGAGGTGGACACCCGGAGGGGTGGAAATCGCCGTTCGGACCCTGGTCCTCTCTTCCAACCCTCGATGCTAAATAGAGGGTGGAAACAATGGCTGTCGAGGGTCTGACTTCTGGAGCGATATCGCAGCTGGCGACGATTGAAAAGAAGCTGGATAACGAGGATGCTCCACGGTAGAGGGGGTTGATTATTGTTATCGTTATCGCTATTGTCGTTGGCGCGCCTATAAATAAATAATCGCCCTCCCGATGCCTTTTGTTCGATCTTCCTCAGGAGTGGAAGGGCGGGGTTGGTTTTTCTTTCGAGCCGATCGGAGAGTTTTTCTCAACCCTTCTTTGCATCCCCCCCTCTGCTGAGATGTCGGGGTGAAACTTGGAACGATAAGACCAAGGGGTAGGTCGATGCAGTCCAAGAACTGCTGGCAATTCCTCAACCCTTATCCGAAAATTTGGGCATTTTTACTTATCGCCAGCATACCATAACTATTAAAAAAAAATTTGTATAAACGTCTCTACGGAAATTGGATTCACAATTATGTCTTTTCTTTCCGACTATTATCGTACCTGAGAATATGGTAATCTCAGATTGCACGTGGAAAGTGCAGATTTGTATGGCGACATTCAGTTAAAATGGCCCAATTTTCGTATAACAGTTAATAAAGGGGTCCGTTTAGTAATACACACGTCGATTTAAGCCGCGGATAATTATCGAGGGAACAAAATCGACGTTTGCACCCTTAGGTGTGCACCACTCCTGGATAGTTGGCGGGGCCGTAATTGGAATTATTAATACACCCACCAAGGTCCGGTGCGCGCGTTTCACCCCCGCAATAATATACGGGGCGGTCGTTCCCGTAAATAATGCGCCCATCCCCACAAATATAGTATCAATTTCCTCGGGGATAGGGAAGCCCTTCGACTCGCCCCCGGTGCAGGGGCGGTTGCACAAAGTTATTCCGAAACGGGAGGCAATGGGGAAAGGGCGCGATCCCCGGGAAACTTATTTTTCCCGGGAAACCCGCGAGGGGCGGATGGTGCCCGCTCTCCATCGGGAATCCTCGACGAGAACACCGACTGCCCGAGGATTCGCGACCGATCGATCGATCGGGAACGGAAGCCGTCGAAACTGAGAATACTCCTCCCGGAAGTCGGGATTAGTAGGGGGTGGCGGGTGCTCGCAAATCTCGGACGGCGTAGCGACGCTGAGGCGGAAGGCTCTCCCAGAAATCCCGGGGAATGGGACTTCCTTCCCGTTTCTTTAATATTCAACCCGTTAAACGGTAGTACCTCATTGTCGTCACAGAAAATTAATTTAACCCATTTTATCCGCAGATATCTGAGGAAAGTAAAGGGGATATAAAGTAGCGGATGGCTCGTTAGGCATCCCAGAGAAACGGGGCTTCGATTTCATTCAATGTTTATACCTTCAAAAGGTAATACCATACATCGTCTTAACTAAAAATGATCTTTATACGCGACAATACGCGTTATTACGTCACTTGCTCAAGACGTGGTAACGCGTTTAAATAATTATCTGGAGACTCGTGACGCAGAAGCACAAAATGAGGCGATAAAGTAGTCTCCCCCGGTTTTCCAGGATTCACTCCCTCGGTGTAATCGGCGATCGAGCGCCGCGGGGTGAAAACCCGCGATTAGTCGGGGAGGGTAGTTCGTAGTCGGTGGTCTTGTCAATAGACGGCGACGTCAAGCCCCGAAAGAGACGCCGCCGTAAACGAGCCGGCTTTATAGCCGCCCCAAGCAAATCGAAACTACCGAACTACTCGGGGTAATTAGTAATAACTAATTAGCAATGCTCTGGCATGGAGGTTGAAGGTCTCGAGTCAGCCCCTGAGGACATATCCACACCTAAAACCGACTCGCGATAAAAAATGTTAAAAACGTGAAAACCCACCATCTCCCGTGAAATTCACGAAATTCACATAGTTCCTTCCCTCCCTACCGCGTCACGTTTTATCAATTTTTCCAGATTTAATTAAAAGAAACTGGACTTAGTTATTCATGTTGGGTGGTGAGGTTCGAATCGTCACGAGATCGAGAAGGAAAAAGATTAAAAAAAAAAACAGAAAATCGTGCAACAATTTATCACCGTCTCGCATGAAATTCACATAATCCGCTTGTCACTTCTCCGCCATGATTCGTTATCAGAAGTCTAAGGTGGGGGGTTGGTTTTCATTTTGGGTGCCCCCCGCTACCAGGGGACGGAGGGAACCCATCTTCGAGACGCTAACGAAACGATCGAGTCCAATCACTAATTCAATGCTCGCCAATCAATGTCCCGTCTGCCGGCTGCGCTATTCATGAGGCTCTTCGACCTGGGGCCAGATTACGGGACGCCTCCGGGAAGTACCGGGATCGCCCCCTCCGCNAACCCCCCCGCCCAGGACCCCCCGATCGATCGGTCCCGATATCAGATTAGCCCTCGTGTAATCTTGTAACGCGTCGCGTTTATCGCGCGAGTGATCCGCGACTTACCCCCTCGAAGTGAGTACTAATTAGAGTAATTACGTCTTCGCAGGTGACCGTCGTGTTTGTTAAAGGGTGAAGACTCCATTTCTTCGGATTTCGGGGGAACGGTGCTGGAAAGTTGGAATTTCACGACGATTAGAATGATTAGTCGCGAATCGAGTACTAATTAGAGTAGTTACATATCTTCGCAGGTGACCGTGGGATTTTGTTAATGAATAAAGACGCCTTTTCTTTGAGGTTTGGGGAAACGGCGTTGGCAGGTTGTTATTTCACGATAGGAATCTTTTTGGGAATGAGATTTTATAAGATTCGTCGATTTTGGAATTTTCTTTAGAGGGTTATTCGTTTTTGGTGATAAGTGATAAGCGTTCCCCTGGGAACCAGGTTGACAGGACTCGAACTCCATTTTTTTCGAGCTCTGCTCTCCCGTTCCTGCTGATCACGTGGCCGTCCTTTCCGAGGACCGTCAGATTCGGGATGCAGGTTATGTAGAACTTCTTCCGCAACGATTCCGCAAACGGCCCGTTGGGCACCGCGAACCTGTATTCCGGAATTTGGCGTCCCTAAATATCTGTTGAAATGATCTAGTGACTATTAAAATACGTTCTATAACGCTCGAATGCGTATATACTTGAATATTTCTTTATGTCCTTACCAAGGACCCTGATTGACCGAAAATTCCCGAACCATCTCATCGTTATCATGGTCCGAGGGGATGAATATCACTTCCATCTTTATCCCGCACTCTCGCGCCTTCTGGTAGACACTTTTTAGAATGGGCAAAAACGTCTGACAAGGCGGCGACCACGTGGCCGAGAAGTACAACAGAAAGTACTGAACTTCCCTGAGGACGTCGTTCGACATCACCGCTTCCTGCTTCCAGTTTATCAGGAAATTCCCGCGAAAGAGGTCCATTCCCAGAGGAACCCGTCAAAATGTCCTGCCTATGACATCTAAAACAAACGACGAGTCAACGATTTTCCGATTCTCTTTCGGGAAAACTTCACAAGGATCCCTCCACTTTTCGAAATAACCGGCGCCCCCATTTTGGCTTCACGTTCATTATACATCCAGTCTTCGTAGTCGAGGTGTCTGCATACAAGCACGGCCTGACATGCGCCTCGGTATCACCCGCGACGTGTTTCATAAATCGACGTTATCGCGCCCGATGTATCGATGTATCGATTTGTGATCTGTCAGCGTCATTATTAACGCGCGGCTCGCCTTTCGGTGTTCGTATACACGCACTTGGGCCCGAACTGTCATGGCGCGCCGGGGAGCCCGGAATGACCATTTTTCATTTACCTTTCAATAATCCCTGACTCGTCGTTTCTCCGAGCCTCCGCCTTCGCTCGGAAAGCGTGAATAATAATTCTAATAATAAACAACGCCCTTCCCCTCCCCCCTCGAATGATCCCAAGAAATTCTTCGCATGCAACCGAACCGCCGAAAATTTCAAGAGGCCATCTCGCCCCAGCGTTTATAATTTTTTCCTTGAATCTCAAAAATCACGTTCCCCTTCCCGAGGGGTGAACTCCCGAATTTCATCCCCCCCTTCGTCGGCATTTTTTCCTCTGTCTTTCCGAGCCATCCCAGGTGATTTATCGGCCGGGAGATCCGGCGAATCGCGTCTCTCTCAGCCTCCTGATTTATATCCGCGTTTTAACGAGGGTATATCCGAAGGAGGCACCGTCGCAACGAGCCATAGAGACCCCCCAGCCCCACCCCCTCACGCCACCCCTTACGTCAAGATTGCCGCAATTTCGCGACCGAGCGAGGAAAGGCCTTTTCCGCGGAGCCACGAATTACCCCGATTAAGGAGACGTGCTTTTCTTCCCTCATATAGTTGGGCACCCCCGTGATTGCCCCAGAGTGACCCAAAGGGCGAAAACGCATCGGGATTGCGTGGGGTTGGAATTATTGGGCCGACTTTGCCGGGAAATTACTGCGACCGGCCTCCGGTCCTCTGTCCACGCAGAAAAATATTTGGCTGAAATAATAACATTTTGGTTGGTTCAACCATGGAATATGGTGATTATATGGACAACCAAATATCTGGTTGACATGATTAAATTCTTGGGTCAATAACGTTTGGTTGATCGCGTTGGGTGGTCAATTTGTCGAGATTAATTAAAATTGACATTTTTCTTGAAATTTTCGCGAGACTATTTAGTATCCTCCCCTCGTCCATCCTTCTCCCATCCTCGACGACACGGTAAGCCCCGGTCGGACAGCGGTGAATCCGGGGCCCTAAGCTCTTTGTTAAATCCGTAAACACACCAGTGGAACACCCAGGAGCTTGGGGTAGGTCCGGTGCGCCAACGGTCCGCGCGCCACTCACCACCCACCACCCACCGCCCACCGCCCACGCCGAGCGCCACCCAGCGGCCGCCCGGCCTTTGCGCGCGCCTCGGTGGGGTGGCGCTTCCTTATCGAAATTCTTAATTAGAAAATTTTAATTATGTTTTGAGGCCGCCGCCTGCCGGGCGCCGGTGCCATGGGGTGGCTTTGGCCCCCCCGACGCCTCCCCCCCCGCCCTGCGCAGAGGAGATAGTGGATTTCCACGAGGCGACGCCGTAAGGCCGAAATGCTGGGTACGAGTCGCGGGCGCCTTAAGGTGAAGGCAATTAAGCCCGAGTCTCATAAAGATGCTTCAACGACGCTGTTTTCCCTGGTGATATTAAATTTCACCTGTACCTGCCGGGGGGGGACCACCCCCGCCCTCGGCGTCCCTTGTCGCCGACTTGAGACCGCATCCCTCTGGATCCATAACTCGTAAGACTGGTTTCCCTCCTCTCCTGGGAGAGGGTTAATAGCTCACCCACCCCCGCTGGGGCTTTTAAATACCCACAGGGTTATGTAGTGTCGCTGCTCTCGGTGGAGGAATTTTTCAGAGATTTTTTACATTTCTTGGATCTTTTTCCAAGGGCTTCTGCTTTCAGTTTTGGCATCGAACTCACTCGGGGTGAGTCGCCCCCGTCCTTGTCGCCGAAAATGGCGACGTTTCGCGGACTCCCAGGGGGTGCGAGGTTGCGAGTAATTATCATTGCGGGCGCACAAAGGGACGTCGGGTAACTCGATCGACGTCACACCGTCGGGCGTGACGGTGGACCCTCTCTCTCTCCATTAACCGTTTAACGAGCCGCGATTTATTGCGTTATAAACCCTCGCCTCCCCTCCCTCCTGTCTGTGTACTCTTTCTTTCTTCGCCTCTGGATGACGTGCGCGGTCCAGAGGGTGGCTGGTCCTTCTCCCGTCGACGGGGATGTTTTCCGGAGTGCTTAACGAGGACTGGGCGCCTTCAGATTTCCGCCATGGGTGGACCAGCTTTCTCAAGCTTTATGGCCGAGCTCGCGACACGATTCACCCGATTTCACGTTTACCACGTCCCGGTCCCGTGGGAGAGGATAACGCGAATCGTCGCGATTACCCCCCCGATGCATCGTCGAGTTGACGGGGTCCAGCACGTGGCACGTTATCGCGAGAATTCCATTTTTTAATTCTTAATGAGATAAAAGTAGGTGTCAATGTCAGGGTAGAATTCGATTACTAGGTTCTGACTGATCTGGTCCTGAGTTTCTCCCGAGGGCGCGGCGTTGCAGTATCCGAGGTCCAGATCTTCAAAATTTGATGTTTGGGTCCACAGCATCCGCGGTTTGGAGCCCTTTGATACTTACTCTTCAACGTGCAGAATCCAAGCTTTCGATTCTGGATGGTTACGCGTGCACCCTTCTTGGTCAAGATCCGCGTCCTCTTCCGTTTAGCCGCGCAGCATCCGCGGTCCAGATCCGCATCTTTCGGCATTTAATATTCACCGTGTAGAATCCGCAGATTCATTTCTCGATGGCTGCAGGTGTTGTCTCCTTGGTCAAGATCCGCGTCCTCTTCCGTTTACCCGAACAGCATCCGCGGTCCAGATCCGCACCCTCCGCGGATCCTCGTGGAATTCCTCGATCCAGAGTAGATATAGCTTGCAACTATGCCGCTCGGGTGCGGCATATTCATACCGGAATTAACGATCCGTGTCTCATCCTCGCGCTGGCAGGCAAGTAAGGACGAGATTCTCCGGAATCCCAGGGGTACTAACCCGAGGACCCGGCGCACTCGAGTGCCCGGTCGATCCCTTGGCCCCCGTACCGGATGGCGGAAGCACTTGCCGAGTTAGTTCGTATTTATGAGCCGGCACGTAAGTCCGCCGACGGAGGGCGAGAGGGCCCGCCGTTAAACGGCCGAGTTCGACGAGCAACGGCGCGACGTTAAACGAGACCGCCCCGTATCCGCAGGCCTCTTCTCGACGATCAGCCCGACGGCGTCTCCTCGTCCGAGGGCGTCGCGACGCCTCGAGGAATCTCCGTCGGGGGTCCCTCGACGGACGATGCCGCTCGACTTCCAGGAATTAAACGATCGCCTTTGACGTCGGGGTGAAAAGCTCGCGTCGAGCTTTACTCCTCGTTTCCCCCTTTTCCCTCGTTTAGAGCACCCACCCTCTATCTTCGCCCTCCCTTTCGGTCACGTGGTATTAAGGAAATTACCCTGGATCCTGTATACCCTAATTAGTTTAAATTCCCTATCAGGTGTAGAAAAAAGTCACCAGGAATTATGGAAATTTTATACGGAGGGCAGTATCACCAGATTCCTTCGATGATTTAGTTTAAACAACATTTGGGATAATTTCAGCCTTACTCTTCGCTTTACCTTGCATCCCTTACGGTTAAGAAATCTCGTATTCGGAATTAACTTGCGGGATAGTTTAATTATCTAATTTAATTAAAATCGGGAATAATTTGAGTAACTCGTGAGGTAACGTAATAACTAATTCGCCTTTATCCCAGGGGGATCCGGTCGATGTCGATCCGTGCCTCCCGAGGCACTTGTCTTCGGCGTTTTCCGCTCGGGGGATCGGGCCCTCCCCCCGCTCCCACCCTCGACCCCCCGCCAACTTGGCCCCAGTTTGCTTGACTAAAGTCAAGTTTACTTGACACACGTGAGGAACGCCCGGGGCCGTTTCACGCCCTTCGAGCCCGGCTCCCTTAAGTTCCGTTCCGCGACTCCGACAGCCCCCTGCCCCCCTCCGGGGAATTACGGCCCCCGGGGGTCCGCGACTTTTTCGACTTTGATTTATCCCGAGCCACCGAACTTCCGGGCACACTCCGGGGGAGAAAGGGGGAAACCCTCCCAGGCAGGTGACTTTTAATTTTCGCCGAGGTAGACCGACGACTCTTTAAACGCCACCTCCGACTTCCGGTCCCCTTACTTCCGGTGCACTCGACTCCCCATGGGGTGAAGGATATAAATTCACCCGTGAATTAATTTCCAAGTAGCTGCGACAATTCGCCGTCTCGACGTTACCGTCGGAAATCGATTCGCAGCTTATTGGGGAGGGGGGGTATCGATTTATCGCACCGGTCAGCAGGCAACAGGTCGCCCGGGCGGCCTCGAAGAAGGGGGCCGAAATGGGGGGCACGCTCCGCCGGGTCGAGAATATTGGCGAAAAATGCAAATCGACACCCGGAAGGGCCGTTCAGACCTCGATTCGCCGACTGGGAGGTAATTGAAAATATGCGTCATCTCCGGTACGCCCGGGAATTTTTCTGCGCCCCCCTCCCCCTCCCCGTGCCCGGGCGGGGCACCCCCTTCCTGACTTCCGATTCCGGTTCCTTTTTCAATCCATTTTTTATCTCACCCTCGAGTGGACCGTCGAATGGTCCATCTCAGTTCCAACACCTGTTATCGTGGGTTTTTATTATTTTTTTTGTTTAAGGTGAAGTGACCCCTCCCTTCAAATTAATCGACTGGAATAAGACACTTTTTTTTTAATGGTATTCGACCGATCTGTCCGAATCTTTAAAACATGATCACCTGAGTATTATCCCAACAGTTTCAAAATTTGGATTTAAAAAAAAAAAACATTCACCGTTAATACTTTTTGGGGGGATTTCGGGATAAGTCATACGTGACGTCAGGCCGCTCCACATCGGACGTCGGGATCGCCCCCAAGGGAACCGCGGTGCTCGAATAAACGCATCGCCTATTATCGGGATTCGCGCGAGTAATTGACTTTGCCCTCGGCAAACCGAATCCCGAATTTAATCAGATCTCGCGGCATCGCAAATTCGACTGGTTCGCGGGAATCAGGTCACGCCTCGATTAGCGTCTGCATTTTAAGTCCCCTCCTTGAGAAATCTCAAAGAAGAGGGAAAAAAAAAGAAAAACACGAAAATGAGAACATTCCCGAAACAATGCCACCCCTCACCGGAAGTGTCTTCGCGATTCCTCCCCCTTCCCCCTTAAGAAGGATAAAAACTCGAAATTCCATCAGAACAACGTTAATCACCGGCGTAACCGTGATTGTACTGAGAGGGAGTTTGAGTCCAATGTGTAAAACTCGCTGCCGAAAAAGGAAAATTTGCCCCATCCTCCATGGGGGGGGGAGGAGGAGTAGGGGGCAAGAGTAACAAAGAGGAAAGAGAGAAAGCCTGGCTCGTTTCTGCGAGCGCGGCAAAGGTTCTCCAGGGCGGAAATTCCCGGTGGTGGGGGGCTGCATTTTCCGCGTCCGGAAAACGCGCGCGGCCCGTGACGGGCCACTCGCGAGAAAGCCCTCGTTGGTCGGCCGAGTTTTTCCCTCGGAATTTCGAAATCCCCACCCTCCTGTTTTCGCCCGCGATATACACGATGGTTCCTCGCTCTCTGTTTCTCTCTTTCTTTCCCCTGATCCCCCGTTTTGTCTCGCCCTCTCTCCCCCTTTGTCGAAACGGGCCCGAACAAAGGGCGGCCCTTTTGTTCGCGCCCACGTCGGGGAAAAAGGAGAAATCCAGGCTGCGCTTAACATCCCGCCACGTCGGGCCGGCCTGCGTTTTCACGGCCGGACGGTCTTTGCCGAGAAAACAGAGACTCCTCTTTTGTCCCCGATGATAATCGCACGGGACCCCCTGTTAATTCGAAAAATTATCGGGCGATACCCTGATAGCAGGGGGGAGGGCACTGATCAATAAAAATTGATGTTCAACGCGAAAAGAGTTGGGAGAAAAATCGGCCTCGGTCTTGGGCTTGCGAACGTTCGTTAACTCTTCGGCTACTAAAGGCATTCGACGTTTGGTCCATTATTGCCTGCACGGCTTGACGAATTTCGCCCATATGTCGAAAGGGTATTATATTATAATATTAATGGCAAGAAAATCTCACGTACTATTTTTATTAAATTTGCAGGTATTTTTCATCTCACTTTTATGAAATTGTTCGAGCCTGCCTGGCAATAAACTGGCATTGCCCATGATAGTTTTAATTAATATTGCAGTTGCTGAATATTGATTTTTTAATTCTTGGGTCGACTAAATGGCAACATATTCTGCGGTGTTTGCTTCCATTTTTATCGAACCGGTCGCGTCGACTTGATGTTAAGGTGATTGAGAAAAATTAATTTCATAAAAGTGAAATGTCGTGAGTTTCAAGACTTTCATTTTTTTCATATATGTGGATGGTTTAAAAAAGGAGGATTTGATATGGGATGTTTTAGTGACGATGTCCTAGAGCGGGGAGGACGAAGATTTGCGGCGCAGTTCCGATGACGGAGCGCCCGGGCCCCGCGTCGGCCCGTGACGTCAAGGCGCCGCGACGCCCGGCTTAACCCCACAAATCCCACGTAAGACCCCCCGCGAAATCTCGACTCCCCCGCGGGGTGGAGGGATGGGGGACGTTTCCGCACATCCGACGATCCGGGTCCTAAGCTTAGGGTGACATCCGCGTACGCGGAGGGAATGTCATGGCGGATTCGTTTTGTAATTGGCTCCCCCGTTTCGTAATTGGACTGCACTACGAGATGCGGAGAGAAAAAATAGCCAAACAATTTGAAAAACACGGGTTTAAAATCTGGTCATTCCCTATTATCGACATCCCCATTCGGATTTCACCCGACCGCCTTCCCGATGATCAGGAACCTTGTCCACCCCCGCCTGAATTTGCGTAAAAAATCAAACTGGAAAACCAGAGGGATTTATTCGAAATTTTGTCATGTCAAAATTTCGCCCTCTCCATCTTTGCCATTCAAATCCGAATCCGGGGAAACGTTTTCCCGAAAATTGGAATGCCTCGAGCCAAGTTTCCCCGGGTGAATTTGAAGTTCCGGGCTTCCGCGGGATTTCGAGACAGTCCCCCTTTCCGCGACTCCGGCGGACCTGCGGAAATTATATCAGGAAGCTGCGTAAACGAGCGGCGCAGCAAATAAGCCCGGCGACCCCCAAGAGAAGCCGGCGTCCCGACGCCAGCTCCGTCGTCGAGCTCTTTAGCCCCGCGTCATCCGCGCGCACGCACCTCCCCCCCCCCCCCCCCGTAAATCTTAATGGATTCATTTTGTAATTGGCTCCCCTAATGGGTGGAGGGCGCTGCCACGCCAAAAGACGACAAACCGAAACCTCCCTCTGCTGCTCGACTGTTTGTCCACACACGTACGAGTGTCTATATACACTTGTCATTGTGTCCATTTATCCGTCTATACATCATTCCGCTCGCGGACGCTGCGGATTCGGTCGGCGGAAGAATGTCCCGCGCGCGGTAGGACGCCGTTTAATTTCCGTGAGAGCCCGGCGTCGATTAATTAACGACCCTCCTAGGAGTGGACGAATTTACCCCGAAAAAGGGCGAATCGACGGAATGGACACACTCACTCTGATTGTCGCCCCCCTGATAATTGATAAACTGGATCGCCATCTCGTATAATTAATTAATTTTTTTTATAACCATTGCGACGTCTCTTCGATTTCTATTAGAATGTCATTTTTAATGTATATAATGGGTGTGATAATTTGGGAAGGGGATGATGATGACGGGACATGTTGATTGAGGTGTGCACTGATCGGTTCCATCATCGTGTACGATTATTAATTAATTTTTTCCCTTCAACCATTTGGAGCAATTTTTTCCTCCCGATTTTATTCGAGGATGTCCCTAATTAATATCTACTATGGATATGATAATGCACTTTGAAGGGAATCAGCTGATCGGCTTCCATTACCGATTATTAGAATTAAGTTCTTCCCGAAATTTGGGGCGTGTTTGGCGTCGATTTTGGGTGAAAATGTTGCCTTCAACTTCGACTGCGAAAGGCGTATATACGCCCGACATTTGGTCCATTATTGCCTGCACGTCTTCGGGAATCCCGCCCTTATGTTAGTAGGGCTTAGCATTCAAATCTTGATATGGCATATTAATTTGGGAATGGAGTATGTTCACCATTGTGCGCGCTTTCGAGCGAGTCAGCTGATCGGTGTCGTTTCTGTTCTAGGTAGGTCAAGTAGAGAGTATAGTTGCGTAGCGTTCAGAGAGTCTACGTAAGACCGGAAGAGGCCCGACAGGATGATGATGGCCAACCTGCCCCCCGTTATGTTGCCCACCCTGCACGACTACGGCATGCTGACGCCCACCCTCGGCATAAAGGTGAGTCCACAAGAGACAACAAGGCCAGTCCTGCGAGTGGCGGCCGTGTGCGTACCTGTAATACCGGCAGTGCGTGTAATTGCGCCGTGACACGCGGGTTACCTGTAAGTGGATTGGCACAGGTGCACCCAGAGGCCCTGGGGTCTGCCATTAAAGGTGGCCGACGGAAACTTTCCTCGCCGAAAGGAAAAACCTAATTAAATCCAACAACAAATTACACCTATATTTCCAATTCCACTGAATTTTTAATCATTCAATTCCAGTCGATCCTAGCCTCTGACGACATAGACCTTCTCCACCCTGATAAAAAATCCCGCGTAAATTCACATATCCAAAACCAGTGGTTATTTTCACGCCACAATAAATTACAGGAAAATTACATCCTCTCTGGAATATCACCCTCGGCACCTGAATTAATTTCAAGATAAATGTAACGTAACATTTAATTCACCTAAAAATGCGCCCATACGGTAAATATCTCACCTTTTTTTCCGCATGAAACCTTTGTTCGTGAGGTGTGTCAAAGCGTGGGTAAATTTCCATCGATTTCCATCAGCGTAGGGTCAAGATAAGTCCAAACTTTTCCCCCGAAAGCTTGCAGAAATAACGAGGTACAGATTTCGCCCGAAACCCTCGTCAGAGGGTTCATCTCTAATTTTCGTAATTAACGGGCCGCGATTCCTCGCCATATCCAGTCCGTTAAACGGCCGCTCAAGTGGCGATTGTTTATTAACCGTAGGGGTGCAGTTACTTAATTAAACGGTATTAACGCAGGTTCGCTCCCTTTGAGAGTGGCATCGGATTTTGCCCCCTCCCCCCCGCAAATGTTTGATGTATTTCATCAACGCCGCCCCCTCTCTCCTCCCGCGCGTTTTCGCGAGAGTTTCGCGAGCTCCATTTTTTTTTCTCTTTTTTGTTTTTTCCCCCGTTTTTCCAGCATCTCGCCCGGGCGGGTCCATCCGTCCATCTTGGTCTGCTTTTTTGTCGCCCTCCCCCTCTTCCCATGCCAGCATTTCTGTCCCGTGGAGCTCGTCGTCGCGCTTTGGACTCTTGTTTGCATTTAACTCATTGATTAAAGAACTCCCTTCGGGGGTGCCTCCCCCCGGCCACCCCCACTTCCTCTCTTGGATGTTTATGATACTTCCGAGAAACGGGAGCTCGTAATTAAACGTCCTCCCGGGATATCTGGCAAGCATCTTCGAGTAGATTTGCTTAGTTTTCTGCAGCCGTAATTTCAGAGAGCCCTGGGGGGTGGGTGGGTGGAGGGAGGAAGGGGGAGGGGGTCCAGCTTTCGTAAAGGGGAGTAAGCTCGACATTTCGAAATTCAGTTTTAGCTTTTTCACTCGCCCGCTAATATGTAACTTTTGTTCTTGGGAAATTCTGATTTTCCGGATGTTTTTCTGTTTTGTTTCTATTGTGTTCTTTTTTTTCTTTTTCTTTCTTTAAGGATCATGGGAGGTTTTTTCTCTCGGTACGGTTGTTTTTACGCTGGATTTTTGGCGGAATTTTGGCCAGGTTTTCCTGTAAGATGGGGCGGGTTAAAGGAGATCGAGAAAGGACACGGCGAGAAAATTGCTCGGAATATTCGAAGGAACCGGGAAAGCATAGAGATGGGAAAAAGAGGGTGGAAGGGGTGCGCGAGAAAACCGCCGGGTATTTCGAGGGGAATTTTAATTAACACGTCGCGACCATTGACCGGGCGGGTGGGGTGGAAGAGAGGACTCTAGGGGGCCGGGGGGTGGCGATACCTCGGGGGCGGAATGTATCGGTATTTTTATCAACGCTGGGCGGAAGGGCGCGAGGCGTCTGCCGGCGTCCGTTCCGCCCGGTCCATTGGACCCCATTCGCGTCCATTCTCGCCCGGGTGGAGGAGCGACGAAATTTCGAGAACTCGCCCCGAATCGATACGCCCCCAACCCCCGGCAATATACCACGCTAACTGGTTATTTACCCCCGCGTACCGATTATGCGACATGGAACACCTACCCCTAGGGTGGTTTTTCATTCGATTTTCGACATTTCTTTTCCTTTTCTTGGTAATACTCGACTCCACCAAGTAAATGGACCGTACTTTATCGTTGTAACCAGAATCGGCATTTCTCTCCCTTGGTATGAGGGTGGTCGCATCCCCCTCTGCGAAATTTTCAGCCCCCGAGGGGGTGGGGCTCGAGATTTTTTCATTTTTCCAATGAACGTCGTCTCGTGGACTTCGCCCTGTCAAAGCCATTGCGAGGGCCGTCATTTTTCCCCCTCTGATAAGGGTTTACGCCCGATTTTCACCCCTGAGGGGGTGAGCCTCGAAGTCGACGAATTTCCTCGATCGAGAGGCGCCTTTGTGGCGACCTTAGGGCTCCTCTCGGAGAGGTCCGATCATCCCCTTCGCTCCTGGTAATTAAAAGAACTTCGGAGGGTGCTCCGGGCACCCCCTTTCCACCCCTCCCGGCAAAGTGAGCGTTCCCATTGTGCCGGCCCGGGTTTTGTCGCCAGCCCCGTTGCCTCCGGTTATTATATATCGTTTAAACGTAATATGCAAAAGACCCCCATCCGCCCCTCTTTTCATCCCCTGCAGAGGATCTTCTATCTCCGATACAGACTCGAAGGAGGTCCGAGGTCCTCCGGAGTTCCTTTATAAAAGTCCCGGGGAGAAAAAGCTGAATAACATTAAGTTAGTTAATATATTGCCTTAATTTTAATATACAATGCCCGAGGAGAGCCTCGCTCCGTCTCTCTTGCTCAACTGCAGTCCTGCATCTGCCCCTCTCTCTCGCACTCGTGCGCTTCCCAATGCCAGGGAAGAAAAGACTTTAATTAGTTTGACTGGGTTCTATTTTTTTTTTCCTATTTCGCTGAATATCGGTAAAATGTCCGTTTTTTGTGTGTTAGAATTAAATTAGGACATCAGCTAGATGATATGGCTTGGTAAAGGGACTTTTTCGAAGTCCTTGGTTTCCACCCTCTCGTGTCGCGCCCTCGGAAGTTCTCTCATTTCCCCGTTCTCCTCGATCCACCTTCGAGCTTTCTGCAGGGATGCTTCTGGAAAAAGCTTCTTTGGCGACTTCGCCCGGAATACTCCTGTTTCGTTTCCTCGGCGTACCGGAAGTCAAGTTCCGTTTCCAGGAATTGACTCTTTCTAGGCCCGAAGGCGAAAGTTTCTAGCATCGCTTGGAAAAACGTCGCTGAGAAGGTACAAGTCAATTGTTTATTCTGTTATTGAAATTTAGTAAGATCTCGAGAAAATCTAACCAAAAGAAAGAAAAAAACTTGAACCCTTTGCGCTTTCTTTTTCCTACGCGTTCCCTTTATCATCGCCATTTGACAGTGGGACTCGATACTCCCGGGGGTGGAGGCGCCGGAAGGGTTGCGCAATTCCCCTAAAAATACAGTTTTACGTCCGGCCGGTCTGTTTTGCTTTTCGCCAAAGGGGAGGACAAGGATCCGCGAGGGGGTTCCCCTTAGAGCCGCGGACCGGTGCCGAAGTGTTCCCCCGTGGGGTATTTTCTTTGAATTAATCGAGCCGCGCGATGAGCACCCTTCGAGCACCCCGTGGAGGCCGCGCGTCACAACCCTTTTCCTCCCCCACGTGCATACACATCCCTCGGAAAGTGGTCGACCTCTCCTACGTGGCCGGACCCGGGGCGCGTGACGCTCTCTCGGGTTCATTTGCATACCCAAACAGTGGAATTAGGGTTGGTCCGGGTATCTCGCACCCCGGGGATAAGCCGGCCCCGAAACAGTTCCAAACCTATCCCCCGATAGATTGCCCCGTTGACTGCCCCCTGTAATTCCGTAATGGACAATTTCCGCCGCGTCTTCTCCCCCTTCTCCATGGGAAATACCGGAAGAGAAAAAGAATCCAACGGCCGCGTCACGTCTGTAACATCAGTTTCATCTGAGCACGGATTATCAGTCGCTACTATTTACCTTACCTTCTAAAACCTCATTATCAACGTTTCTTCTCGTGACGATTCCGCGTGACGCGTCGCCTTGACGACCGATCGAAATTGCCCGTTTTTATAGGTAAAGAAGTTTCGCTTCAATAATGGAAACCCCCGGAATCGGGAGATAAAAGTGGTCACGTCGGGAACGTCTTACTGGGGCCCGCGATACGGCGATTTGAATATATCCCCCCCATTGAATATTCCATAAATAAATCGGTCGTTTAATAGGGAATCGGGTTTGCTCATCGCTCACTGTCACGACGCGCCGCTTTATGGGAGCGTATCTCAATAATATTCAGTTTATAAACTTTGAGAGGCTCCGTTATTACGCGCCTTGCCCCCCTCCCGCTCGCCCACCCTCCTCCTCACGGGGGCAAAACCTTCGTGCTCGTTTTACGACTTCGGTATGAAAGCGCGAAATTGGTCGCAATTTCTAGCGATACGGACCCCCTTTAATCGGGGGCCCCATGAAGGCTGGCGTGCATGGCTCGATCGAGGGCGCCCGAATTTCAAGGGGCAGTAATAAACCAAGGGGAAGATATATTAACCCCCGTTAACGGCGACCGAATTTACCCTCGGCTTACCTCGTTATTTTAATGGAAAGGGAAAAGACCGGGGGTCATTGTTGACCCCGCGCTCTACGCCGTCGTTATCACGAATCTCGGTTGAGTATCGAGACAAATACATTTATACGATGTTAAATAGGAAAAATATTTAACGCGGGGTCATTTCTGACCCCATGCTTCGTTTTAATCTACACGGAAATGGCGTGAGATATTTTTTCTTTTACCCCTCAAATTGATTCAACGATTAAAGAGATATGAAAGTGGCAACTGTGAGGGGTGAATCGTTCGGGAAAGTTTTCCCCGAACTGGGTGAATCGATTCGTTTGAAATTTTACTACGTGAATGTGGAGACCATAAGAAAGGTTCTGACAACCACGAAATTTCATTTTTTTTTTTTCTGTTTAATTAAAAATGTTTGTATATACGTTTTAAAAAATTGAAATTTCATGAGTGTCGGGACCTTCTTTATAGTCTCTGTATTCACATTATAAGGTTTGAATCGATTCGGTATACTCAGTTTGGAGAAAAGTTTCATCATTATTTTGACGTTTCGATATATATGTATAATGACCGTTTGATAACACCTTGAAAATCCCTGAAAATTGATCCGACGTCATCCCAAGCTCCGGAAAAAATCCCTCGTGCTGAGAATCGCGAAGAAGAACTAGGAACGGTCGGAAATGGCGGTTCAGCGTCGGATTTTTATTTTCTTTCATTATTTCGGAATGTACAATCTTCTTTTTTTTTTTCTCCCTGCTCTTTGGTTTCCCCTCGGTTTGACGGGCGCTTGTTGGCCTCCGGGGGTGAAAACGAAATACCGAACCCCCGGCAGATATTGCGGTGAAATTCACCGAAGGAAGCCCGTGATACGGCAGGACAAGCCGGGCTGCGTGTATAAAATTTCTCCTCCCCCCCCAGGGCGTGTATAAAAATCCCGACATTTCACCATTATCGCGTGCGCGCGCATGGGAAACGACCGGACCGTGTTACAAGTTCGCCCTCCTCCCCCCCTCCTTCCATGCTGCGGCACTTTGCTCGGGGTACATTATTCGTAACTCAAATTTACCATTTCCCCGGTAGATACGAGTTATAACAATGACCGGCACAATACATACGCCTGCCCTGCCAACTGGCCGGACAAGTTAAACCCGCCCGCTATTGTTGGCCCTGTCTCCAAAAATCACGGGCCTCCGTTAAAACGAGCTGTTTAATAATTCGACACTCGGCCCGCGGTGCTGGAATTATTACCCGACTTACGTCCGAATCGAAATACCCTCGTCAAATGAGGCCCTCGAGACGTGCACGTAGAAAATTAAAAATAGATATAGAAAATTGCCGCCATGGGATTGAACTTCTAAGTTACAGGGAATGGATAGACGTCACCCGCCCATTGACTGCGAAGAGTGTACGTATACGTGCATTTGGTCGACTATCGCCTGGACGGGCACAGGAATTTCGCCCTTACGTCGGACAGAGCTTAGGAGGGAATGAGTTACTTCCTCTCCGTTATCATTTGTTATCCGGCACGGGAGTGTTAATAGTTTCGTAGAAACTCTCGAAAAATGAGATTTCCTCAGTACTAAGACCTCCATTAGGACCCTCTTAATCACGTGTTAAAGTTTCAAATTATTCGGCATAACGCAGTTACCCGTCTCGATGTATATAGAGTGACCTTTTCATATCACCTTAAGCGATTGTAAAATGAAATCATCGGCGTTAAAAGGGAGTATTACTGACAATAACCGAAAGGGGTAAGGGGGGCTTGAAGGTGGGTGGTATCTCCAGGAGGGGGGAGGCAACGTAGTTGGCCCATTAAAAAGTTGCATAATCGTTCGGGCAATAGATGCGCACCGGTGTACACGGAGCCGGCATCAAGGAAACTTACACCTGCAACTAAAACTAAGTACATAGAACCGGGGGGAGGGGGAGGGGGGGTGCATTTTCCCGGTAAACGAGGCCGGCTCTCGCCGTCTCTCGAGGTTTTTCCGCGGGGTGGAGGGAAGGCCGGCCGCTATTTTATTAGCCCAGTTACAAGCTAAAACAATAACCATTGTTAGACTCGGTAGCACTTCCAGCAGGCCGCGTTTGTACATCGGAGCTTTGTTTGCCCCCCCTCCCGCCCCGCTATCGCCGCTCTCCGAGATGGCGGACAGAATCCCCCTCTGCTTACAGTGCGACGCTTTAAATGCATGCAGCTTTTTAATTACTTAGCCGGCCGGCCGGATCGCGATTTACGATTTCCATGCAAATGGAAATCGCCGGGTGGCCGGCCATCGAGTTGTGCCCGGTTGCCAATCGAAATTTAGACGGAGCCCCTGATGGACGAGCCGCAGTTTCGGAAGGCGCATCCCTGCAGGATGCACCGTGATAACGATCATTTTTATCGTTACGGTCACACTTACGGATTTCTGAAGTGGAATATCTCCCGTGTCTCGATGGCCGTGAAGGCTTGCATGGTAATAAGTAGGAGAGTAAAGAAAAGTGAGACATTTGTTAATTTAATTGGAACATCCGCCTCGAAAGGCAAGGTTCATCTCAGCGGTTCCCACCCACCGCCCACATTTCCCAAACTCGAAATACAATGCGTGATTTTTTTTTTAATTAATTTTCAAATGTTCAAAATCGTTGCATTATGTCCCCTCCCGCATTCTCCAAATGCAAGGTTCATCTCGTCAGTTGCAAGTCGCGCTTCCCACCCACCGCCCACCCGTTCTCGCGCCCACAGAATCGATTCGATCCTTCCTCCGCGAGCGTTACACTCCCGTTAACGGTAAAGTTTTAATGCTCGCGGGCAAACTTTCGTAGGCGCTTGCCGACAATCAAAGCGGCGACTGCCATCGGGAGAGTAACAATCGACGCCAGTTAGACGGGCCATTGTGCCGAGGCTCGTCCTCCACCTTCGCTCTCGGGCCTCCCTTCCTCTCACTCGCCCACGTGCGGATCCCCATACCTCCCTCTCTCTCCCTCTCGCAGGGCTCTTCCAAAGTCTCGCTCGAAGTCGCGCTCCTCGACCGAGACCCGGAGGGATGAAGGGACGGATGGGGTTGCAATGGAGGGGGAGGGGAGGCGCTCGCACCTACGAGTTCCTCCCTGTAATTAAACTAATGGAAACGCTCGTAGCTTTTGTACGGCCTGGGGGCATGGGGGGAGGGAACGAGGCGTAATATCGAGCGTCGAGGATTCTCCCGGATTTCCGGTCCTCCGAGCGACATCTTCTATCTTTTTAGCTGAATTTTCTCCAGCTTTCGACTTTTTTTCCCCTCGAATTTGGGGGAGGGTACACGTTTTAATTGGATGCTCTGGGTTTTGTGGGGGAGTTTAAGCGGAAAGGGGGCCGATAGGCTTCGCAGAGGGTGGACGAGAAATTGGCGGAATCCCGCGGGGGTGGGCGGTATTAAGCGAGTGGCAAGTAGGGCGCGAGGGAAATCTCGCCCTCTCGTCGGTGAATTCGCGCCTGACGAGATGTCCGACCTGACGGCCTAATGACGAGCCCTGGACCGATGGAGTTCTCCGGAAGTCGCGACTTACCCTTCCCGTTTCCCGACCTAACCCGCTCCGACGTCCCGGTGACGTCCGCGTGACGTCCCGCGGGGTTGGCCCACCGGCGGGACCCCCCGCGAAAACCAATTCCGCCCACCCTTGAAGGTACCCCCGAGGGATGCGAATCAGCCTTGTCAACCCCTTTCTCTCGATTTTACTGGGCGAGGTTTTGTAAACGTTCATATTGGAAAATTTGAAAATACGAGGATCTAGATAAACTATTCCTGATAACCGCGTGCACCCTCTTGTCGCTCCTGCTTGTTGGCTCACCCTTCTGAATATTCACGAGGAGTTAGTCGTAGGGTCTGTTGTAAGTGTCTCCGAAGGGGTTGCTTCCGAAGTGGAGTTTGGTGGACGCGACTGGGTTATCGGGCGCGGTATCAGTGATGGGAGTTCGGTCATTCCTCCCTGATGGCGATGAATTTCTCAAATAAATATTCTCTCAAAATCGGCCGCAGTGGCTCCCGTCTCCCAGGGGATAAATCTAAGGGGGAATTATATCCATGGAACTAGGTTATCAGGCACTATCAGTGATCTCTGTCTCCATCGAGTCATACGGAAGATGTTCCTCCCATTTTTGGATATCATCCCTACGACTTCGGTTCATTCTTCCCGGGATCATTCTTCTTATCATCTTAGGTCTTATCACCGGGTCGAAGCGACGTCACGCTCCAGTCTTGCAACGACGTCGGACGTTTTTATCCGAGCATTGTCTAGAACCACTCGGGGCAAGTGGGTGGAACGAGTCCGGGTGTCAGGAGAGAAACGGAGACCGAGACGGCGCTAGACAATGGGGTTGTCACCGCGTAGCCCAAAGCGTCCCGGCGACACGGGACGCCTCCGATAGGACGCGATGCGCCGCGATACGATACGAGGCGATGCATGCACCTGCATAGTGCAACGAGGTATCTGCATGTAGCGCATAGGGGTTGCCATTGCATCGGTGCACTGGACGCGGGGAGGGCGACCTCGATGCGGTGCAATCAGCTGCACATCAACTGCACATCGGCTCCACATCAACTACACGTCGGGGCGAATGACGATCGCGACAAGTGACAAATGATTTTTAGGGTAAACATTGATGATCTTCAATATTTCTGATTAAAGTCTCTAATGAATCGCCCTGACAAACAGCGAATGCAAAAAAGGGTATCCAACGAAAGCTACATTGCGCAGGAGTTTATAACAAAGTCAATGTTGCTTCGATAAAGCTCGTTAACGAGGAATTGAAAAACAGGGATTTATTCGGGCACTTCCTTGATGTCTAAAATTGAAATTATGACCCTGTCATGAGTAGAATATGACACGAATGGTGTTTACCGTAGTCGTAAAGCTTGAGACGATTCGGTACACCCAATTCGATGAAAAGTTTCGTAGAGATCTCTTTGATGGCACTTTCCCGTCACCTTGAGGTTTCGAGGGTGATAGAAAATTTGAAATGGGGCAAAAATCGGAGATCTTCTCCCAGCACCCTAATATCGGCCGGAAGATGATGCAGCCTCGATAATACGCGGATACCGGGGGAGGGAAAGCCTCTTTCCCGGCGAGAGAGACTCGTTTCCCTGGAATCGAGCGTCGGTCGTTACGCCGGTCGTTCCCGGAGATTTTCCGCGGAAACGAGGAGTATCGGCGGAGGAGATCGGATCCGGTCATCTCGCTGGACCAGGGATGCTGGACGCGCCGAAGGGTGCATCGCGTACCGCCCTCGTACGATTTTAGTGGGGCACGTGCGGATAGGCCGCCATATTGTTTTTCGTGCACGCGCATCCTGAAGCCGCCTCCCGCGTATACCCTAATGTGCTTTTGGATTCGCATTAAGGGAAATGGAAAAGTTTTAATACGCGTTTCCCGTGACCCTCGCGTCTCCTCGTCCCAGGGGTGGAGGGTAAACGATCCGGCTCCAGACCACGGATAAAGTCCGCCCCGTTGAAAGCTTTTTGAAAAACTTCGTCATACTTTTCGGCAGGTGGTCCTCGGCCCCTGAACCCCGAAGCACACTTTGACGTTTGTCGGTACCCTGAATGGTCTTTTTATATATATTTTTTTTATTTTTAGAAAAAAGTCTCGTCGACCCTGATTAAAAAATTAATTACTTGGCCGTGATTAGTTGCGTCGAGTGTAATCGATTTTAATCTAGTCAAATAATTATTCTTTGAAATGACAAAATGTTTCTTTGGTGCTATTCGAAGCAAATACTTCTCCGGTTCAATGAACACTTTCCTTTCTTCGGGGTAGGATAATGGAAAGGATTTCCTTTTCCTTCCTTCCCTTTCTTTTTTCAAGATCCAGTCCGACGAATCGAAAATCGAGGTGGAAGTATCCGGGCGGATTTTTCGAAATCTCTTTGTCCCGGGCCAGCGCTCTTTAATTCCGTTAGCCCCGGGGAAACAAACGATTCGCTACGGACGCATAATTGTCGGTAATTCGATCCTGGGACGCAGTCGAAAGTAGAGCAAAAAAGGCCCGGGTGGCCCGCGGCCCCGCCATGGTGGGGTTAATCGAGTGCTCTAATTAAGGGCGCAATTGAACTCTCCGCCCTGGCCGGTCGGCTGAACACTCGGCCGCTCCGCCACCCCTATGGGTCCTCGGATCCAACGGAAAGGACCATTCAGCGAGCGGGCGTTCCGATGGATCCGTGAGCTGCGATATCCCCGGATAAGGCTCATCAATTCCTGATATCTCCCGGAATCCGATCCAAATATCGACGCGGCTTCGATCCGGCACTTTTATTTACTTGCTCCACAAGATCGCGGATAAATCTTTCCCTCGGCGGATGTTGATTTGTTTCGTTGCAAAAAATTAATTTTGGAACCATTCCAAAATCGTCCGCGAACTTATGAAGGTCCCTTGAGAAAAATGCGATCCCGAATTTCCTTCGCGGATAATTCGTCTTTTTTTTTGTTTTCATAGCTAATATTCTTCGGAGATAATTGTTTAAATACAATTTCCGGCACGGTGCCGGAAACATTATTAATCAAGCCGCGGTCCGTTTTGTTACCGAAATAAAAGAAAACGGAAAAATCTTCGAACCTTTAGAACTCACGAACCAACCCAATACTTGCATGGGAGGAGAAAATTGGGGTTGGGAGGAGGGGGGAAGAAGGAATTTTTTCGCGGAATTTTTCGGAAATTTCGTACCGTGAAATTTCGAGGATGCCTCGGACCGAGGGGCGCCGGTACATTTGCGCGGCAGAAAAGCGGCGGAGACCCCGCGAGGGAGATCCGCGTGCTCGATGAAGCAGACTGGATGGGGGGAGGGGGCGAGGGGGCGAAAATCCGTGAAAAGAGGTTCCGACGAAGGGCTCGATTTTTGCGCTCGATTTGCGCCCCGCGCCGGGAATCTGCGGAATTTTGGAGCCCGCCAATTACGGGGCGGGTTCGATACAATGGCCGACTTAATCGGGCGAGGCGCGTCCACCCTCCGGGAGGGAAAGTGATTTACCGCCTTGGGTGAGGAGATATTTTTATTACTCTCGATAAAAATTCTTGGACTAATAGTCTCAAGGGGTCCGGAGGTGGCGGGCCGTTGCGGGGGGTGGTGGCCGAAAGAGGGGGCCAGAGTGGGCGGAAAGGCGAGCGGAAAGGCGGCCTCCTTCCTCGTAAAGCCCGGCCAACCCCCGAATCCAATAAACCCGAAGCCGATTAAATTTATGAAGTGAAAAACGTATGAAAGGGCTCGAGTCGGCGGAAACGAGAGTCCGCGCGCTTTTGCGGGCCGAATTCCTTTGTCGGATCGATCCGAGGGGGCCTCGTCTCCGGGGGGCGGAAAAATGCGCGTTTTCCGAAACCTTCTACCCTTCCCTTCGGCCCCCTTTCAGCGTATTCGCATCCATGGCTCCGACCATCGCGAGCCACGCTCCTCTGACGATGCACCCTCCTCGGTGACGTTCCGCGGCTTCTCCAGCTTGAACGATGCATCCTGGCTGGAAATACCTCGAACAAAAGTTCCGCCCTGCATCCTACCCGACAACTTTCCTGGGGCTCGTTTTTCCCCATTGTGCCTCGATAAGCCGGAAAATCGCATTTACTTGACGACTCGCTCCCGCCTCTGTGGCGTCACGCGGCGGGCGGGATTGCGTATACGAATGTAAATTTATTTCCCCACGTAATGATATGTTTATATTGTCATGTATGAAAAATGTTAAAAAATTCGATGGAACGCGCCTGCAGGGAATGACGTACGCGGCTTTTTTCGATATGGAGCGGAAAGGTCGCGGAGATGAAATTCTTAGGAAGGTAGGAGGGTTTGTTGGTTTGTCAACCCTTAATTTTTTCTTTTATGGGGCAACCTGGGGGTGCAAACCACGTGCTTATATCGGCCTCCACCCCTGACAAGCCCCCTCTCGGCAGCGGGGCTCCCGGGGGCATAATATCGGGCCGTGAAACTCCATCAATTACGCGCTTTAAATGAAGTTCCGGAGGGCTCGCATCGGGAACTGTCTGACACTTAATTGATTTGCCGATCCGCCCGGGCGGTTCCCCGGGTCGGGTGGGCGGGATTGAATTTTTATTCCGGCGACACTTGCCCGCTAAATTAAGCTAACCGACTCGCACCCGCGACCGGATCTCGTCCCGCGACTTAATCGGAATCTCTCGAGGATGCCTCTCTCACTGATAAGCGCGGACGCCCCAGGTTCCGATTATCTCGCGATCGATCGATCTTCACCCCCGAAATTGGAATTGATCCTGAAAATACCCCGAACTGTTTCTTTTAGAAATTTTACCGTCAAGAATTACTCTTGCCCAGGGTTGAGCTGTTTTTCAGTAACGTTGGTTTCATTTAATGTTTTAAATGAGGAGTTTGTTTAAATAATTAAGATATCTAAAAAAAAGTCGTGACATTCACCGTGATTTAAATGAAAATCAGCAATTTTTCATTTCCTTTTTTTTTTAAGAAATCCTGATTTTTATCAACCACCTCTTGCTCGGGGGAGAGGAAAAGAGTAAGAACGGACATTTTTCCATCTTACGTGTACAGGTATCACCTTCTGCACTCCGCAATTAGTCCGCAGACGAAGGATCCTGTCCTCCCGATTTTTCATCCCCTAATCCCGGCCCGAAAAGGGTGCGACCTTGGCTTTCTTCCCCGAGGGTCCTGACCCTGAGGTCCTGTCTGGACATAACTCTCGAGATCCCTTTCGCTTATCCTCCCCGACTCCCCCCTAGAAATCCAATATTTCCCCTAAAAAACAAAATTCAATACATGATTAAAAATCGCAGTAAATTGAAAATCAAACGTTAAATTAATTTTTAGACATTTTTATATTCTATGAATCTAGAGGCAGATCATGTTCCAAGATGACGGCCATCACGTCACGTCCCAGGGGGATTTAAAGCGGATTTCTTTCCCCATAATCCTCTTCCAAGAGGGGGGGACCTTGACGGGGGTCGCCATAAGGTCCATCCTGGGGGAAGGGGCGACCTTGGGGCCACCTTTTGGACGAAGCTCCTGCCGATCTTTCCAGCATCCGGACCACCCCCGGGTGGGCGGGGGTGGTGGGTGGTAATCGGTCCCTCGGGAACCCCTCTCCAAGCGGAACAGGATCTCGCGGATGGAAAGCAGAGCCCGTAACTCTTCGCGGATCGGCGGTCGGATTGTTATCCGTGATAACCAATCGGCCTGGCTCGAAATTCGCCCCCCTCCGATTCGGCCCTCCCTCGCTCCGGCCACACGGGGTTTAAATAAATAAAGAGAGACGCTCGCAGGGGGGCCGGAGGGGAGGGCCACCCCCGAGTCCTGGGAGCTATACGTCAACCCTTATTACCCGGGACAACCGAACTATCGACTCGCTACATAACTAAAATCTACACACGCCGAGCCGCCCCGCAAATTGGAGATGGATGGTCCTGGAGGCTGGGCTCCTGAAGGGGGATGAAACCAAGAAGAAGGGTGCTTCTTTATTTTATTTCATTTTATTTCCATCATAATGGAACCCTTATTTCTCCTTATCAATCTTATCACTGGGCGCGATATCCATCTACCCGTTCCTTGGAAATTCAAGAAATGTCTACCTAGAGAGCGTAATTTTGTAATTCAATCATCATAATTTCATAAGAGTGATTTTTTTAATTTTATTTACTCCGGTTGATAATTTCAAGATGTTGGGGTGGTGATAGCACGCACGGTGCACAGACTCGTATCCAAGGTTTTATTTCTGGATACCACGCCCCCCGTTATCACCGTGCCGAAAATCCTCGGATTTGTTATCACGTCGTTGATAATTTACACGATGCCATTTATACATGTTTTTAAAATTGTGGGGGAATTTCTTGCTACTTAATTGAGAGCTGGTGATTACAAACCGAATGACAGTGCACAAGTTGCACGTAGTCGTTATATTTGTTTTTTTTTCCCTCGATACTAATGATAACAGAGAGATTCCTCTGGATCCCATCGCGCCCCTCCATTATCACCGTGCCGAAAATCCGCGAATATTCGCCGCGTCGGCTGACAAGTCCGGGGAAGTCGCGGGCGCATAATTTCGTTTGAACGAGTCATTATTGCGGTCATCCGTTTAAACACGACGATAAATCCCGGTATGGCGCACACCAGGTGCGGATGTCCGCCGACCTGTGAATTACGAGCGCGCTCGTGACGTCGATCGCCGCCCACGAGGCGAGGAGCCGAACGGGGGTTGTTGCCGTTATTCGGAATTTGGGGCGGGAAAACAAAAACAAAAAAAAAGGGGGGAGGGCCACGATCCAGAAATTCCGGAATCCGTGTCAAAGTGGGTCCAGCGAAACCCGCGAATCTGCTGGAGCGGAGATAGCTTGATTTTTTTTTTTTCAAAGGGGTCGAATTAATTCCCCCCCGTGTATTCTTGGCTCTGGCCTGGGGTAAATAAAAGCACTTTTTTTTTTATTGAAAATGAAATTTCACACGCAGTTTGGAGGATAGTTTTATCAATATTTTGACGTTTCATATATATAGAATGACCCTTTCATGTCACCTTAAGAGCACCTCTGGCGCGATCGACCCTTCAAGGTTCAGCCTTTTCACCCCTATTCTTCAAAAGTCCGACCTCTCGCCCTTTCGCCCTTCGGTTAACAAGGGCGATAACCCGACTAATAGTCGAGGCTCGACGAGGTGCATGCGGTTTTACAGCCCCTTTGCCGCACCTCCAAATAGGATAACCTTAATGGGCTCCGGCCGCGTTATTTTCTTCCCGTGGGGGTGCAGAGGGCTCGCAGCATCCCCCGGGAGCGAGCCGAGTTCCGGGAACGATCTCACCCGACTTCCGCAACGAGGCCGAACGAATTCGTTCGCGGGGCGTTCCGCGTCTTATAAGACGCAGGGTGGAAGTAGGGGGTGCGATTTACGGGCGTTACGTTTTAGCCGGCCGGGTTTATGCCCCCCGAATATCGCGGGTCCCCGCGTGCCTGCCAAAGTTAAATGGAACATGAAAACGTAATTCGGCAGGGGTTACGACCTCCACCCCCCGGGGGTGTCGATCGTCGCGAATCGACCGCCACCCTCGTCTAAAGTCTCGATCCCTCGAAATCGGATTTCCGGAACGGATCCCGAGGGGATGCTAATGCCCCTTTAATAATTTTAATACAAATTTCGATGTCGTATATCATTGGACCACGTGGGAAATAAATTTTTCCGGTTGTCTTTCACGGGCTTCAAAATGGTGGGAAACATTTAGTTGCTGCATCTATTCCTGGGAATTATTTATCGAGTTTGCCTTTCATGGTTTTAGAAATTTTTTTATTGCATGTATTCCTGGGAATTTAGTTTCGAGTTTGTCCTCCATGGGTTTGAAATGGTAAAATGTGCTTATTTTATGTATGCCAGGAATGCATTTATTGGGAGTCAAATTTCAGGTGATTTAACATCGACTAGCAGACCTCGTTTGCAGCGAATCCGCGCCGTAATCCCCGCCCGTCGGGTTTGCGATCACAATTTACCCTTTCCGGGTAATTCAAGGGCCAAGATGGCGACCGGGGCGCGGAAGAAGGTTTACTCAGCTTATTAAGTCGAAGTCGGGCCGGAATTAAAGCCGCCTTGCCGACCGCGAGCGACATCGGGCCTTATTAACGCCGCGTCCGGCGCCGCCGCTTGCGTTCCCGTAAGCGGATTCCGCGGATTCCGCGAATTCCCAGGATCCTGCGAATCTCGTACGGATTCGGTGCGTTTATTTTCCGGATATCGCGCGGCTCGACTAAGGACTCAATCGATCGTCTAACAGAGGTTTACCCGGAATCAAGGAAATGGCATTAATACATTCCAAATTTCAAGAATTAGTCATTAATATTTGCACAAATATTAAAAATCTAATCTGGGCATCTCGCACGGATTCGGTGCATATTTATTTTCCGGATATTGGGCAGCTCAGTCACGACTCAATCGGAATTTTTATGGATGAAATAAACGAATTTAAAATTATTATTATTAGTTTTTATTATTTTATTATTTTATTATTATCCTCACGGGAATACTAAAAACGTCCTGATCGAAGACTGAAGTTTCGCTTGGGTTTCTCTGTTGCAGGTGAGTCCTCTTTACGTAAAGAAGCACCCTCTGCGGGGGTCGTGCGTTAAATATCGCAAACCAAGGATTACGCGGTAGTCCCGGGGAGGGTAAGTACCGGTCTTCCGCCATTCCTCAGGTGAATAAGTAACGATCCGAGTGTCGGGGCAAGACGTAAACTCCGTATAACGGGATCATTCCGGGGGAAAAATGAACGCGGGGAACGCCTCGCGGTCCCGGAGACGGTTCCCGTCTCTCCCGGGGGGAACGGCCCGGAACCGGGAGATATCTCACCCCTGGTGACGCGATCCCCCCCGACGTCACCCTCATCGGCAGCCGTGCGAATTAACGGGGGCAAACTGCCCCTGAAACCATTACACGTGCGCCACTCCTGTAGATCTAATTACAACTCGATTATAAAATCCCGTCCACCCCAAGCGAGACATTTTATTTATATAATAAATTAACACCCTCCTCCATAATTCCTTGACTTCTCAGGTGATTTAAGATCGCCACTTGTTTTGCTTACAAATGCTGCGCCGATCATCTTTCTTACGGCATCCTCTTTCATAATCCTGGAACTCCTGTACTGAGAAGATGTCCATTTAACCAGAGAAATATCTCTTTGAATAGTGTAATTTAAATAATTCGGTTAATTCGAAGAATAATTACCTGCCTGATAAATAAACTGGAGACGTTTCTTCGGAACGATGGGTTTTCATTTCTATTTAATTTTATCTCTTGCCTTTTCGACCTCACCCCCCCTAGCTTTGACATTTGATGTTACTTAGATTCGTGATCTCGTGAAAAAGTACTTAACGAGGCACATTAAATCGAAAGTGCATCCCGAAATTGGTTCGCCTCGCAAGTAGTAGTCGGTCCGCGCATGCGCGGCCCAATGCCGGCTCCGCGCGGACTATTACCACTGCCAGAACTAATAATACTAGCACCACTGGTATTACAACCACCGCGATTACCGCGCCCGTCCCACCCTGGCGGATGGCCAAGGAATAACGAGACCTGTTGCCGGGGCGCACTTCCGAGCGGAAAAGCGCGGCATGCGTATCGCCATTTCTTCCGCCGGTTGAATATTAATCGACGGCCCTAACAAGTAACGAAACGACCAATAACGAGGCGAGTCGCTTCACCTGCTCCAGGGTAGGTAAGGGTGGAATTGGCGGTGGCTCGTTTTGACCTCTTACCCCGTTTGTTAAGCAGACCTTAAGGTGATAAAAAAAGTGGCCCCATATAGGTCAATTGTTCGTGAAACTTTCCTCCGATCTGGGTGTACCGAATCGTTTCAAACTTGAAAAAAAAAAAAAAATAAATAAATAAAATTCATGGATTTCAGGACCTTCCTTACAGTCTTCATATTCACGTAGTAAAGTTTGAAACAATGATACCCCTAGTTTGGAAAAGAGTTTCAAAAGGAGACCGATTAGAGGCCACTTTCATGACACGTTAAGTGCATCCGCGATAATTAACTGCTCGCGAGAGTACAGCCGGTTGCTTTTTCCAGGAGGGGTTGAAAACGGGTAATCAGGTGGGATGAAAAATCGAGATTAGGTTCCCACCCCCCGGAGGGTTCGGCCAATTTCCCTCGGACGCGCAATCTCGGGGATTCGCTGAATAGTTAAATCCACATTGCGTGCTCACCGAGTTACATTTTCTGGGATTTGAGGGTGAGTCGGTGGGACTGCTTGGATGGAATCAGGATGAAGGGGGAGAGTCCCTCTTAGGGGTGTTTTTTATATCCAAGGTAGACGGGAGAGCGGAGCGTCCTCAAAGCATGGACAATTATTCCGAAGGTTTGGCTCCATCGGGGGTCCGTCGAGTTCGGCTGTTACTTACGTCTTCGCCGTGGCACTCCGTGGGGGTGGATCTCCTCGAGGGGTGGCGGCAGGGCGGGGGGAATAAGGGGAAGGGCGTAAAAACGTGGGAATTATTAATTCGCCTTGAGCGCGGGGGAGGCGCGGCGGCCCGTGGGGGTGAAAGAGAGCGCCCGGGCGGGGGCGAGCGAGAGAGAGGGAGGGATGCGGGAACGCCGAGGAGCGAGAGAAACGGCGGAGCGGCGCGCGCGACGGGGCGCCGACTCGGGCGCGTTCGGGCTTCTCCGGCGAGGCTCGGGCCGGCCCGCTGGCCGATTGGCCGCGGGGGTCGCGGTGGGAGGCCCGGTTCAAACCCGCCGCATCCGCGACGCGGCTCGCGCGTACCACCTCGCCAGTTGTGTCAGATCGGCCGCTCGAGGAGGACGCTCGTCCGATACGTTCCTCGGTGACGACCTCAGACTTGTCGAGGGGGCCGCTCGCCGACACCAGCCGTACCTAGCCCCGGAGGAACCCAGAGGAGCCTAGAGGGACAAGAGGAGAGCGCCCGAGCACAGAGGAGGCTCCGCGAGCGAGGGCCCCCGACTCGCATCGTGCGGCAGTCCCGGCTCGAGTGAGCCGCGCTCCCCGGGCGAAGCGGCCCGAGGCAGAGAGCGGTCGCCGGGCTCGGCCGCGCGCCCCCTCGCACCTTGCCCCCGCGCCGAGAGGAGCGCCCAGTCCCGGCCGGGCGCAACAGGCGCGGCCCACCGCAGGGTGCGCGCCCGGGGGCCCGCCCCCGCCGCGACGGAGACCGTCGCGAGCCGCGCGCTGTCGCGCCCATCCGCCCCCGCGCCGGCCGCATCCTAACCCTGGCTCGCGGCCCGACCTAGGGCTCCCGGCGAGCCCCCTCTCGGCCCCCAAAAAATCACGTAAGTCCGCTCTGGCAAGGACTAAAGACCACGGGAACCTCCAAGAATTCACAAGATAAACACAAAAAGACGGTGCACTCTCGCGGAAACACGGAACGACGGAAGGCGCCCCCCCACTACCGCGACTACCTGTTATCGGTATCACCACGTGGACGCTGCGTCTTGTCGGGGCAGGTCGGGGGGGAGAGGACGACTCCGCTGGCGGGGGGAGGCAGGGACTAGTCGGGGTAGACCTTTTAAGTCCAGGAATAGGGAAGATATCCTTCGGTCTATTTTAAGTGACGTCAATGAGAATCGCGTCAAGACAATCAGGAACAGTAGCGAGTCAGGTGTAAGGGTTCGTATATGAGTAAAGTACATAAGTAAAGAAATCTCTCTATACATACATATATACCCACACGTGTACGTCTCTATGTATACATAGGCGCACCTCGCACGAGCTAAGTCTACATCTATGTGATCTCTACAGCCTCTCTTAACCGGAAACCTGAGTATTTATATACACGCACGAGAAAAGGGTTATACACACAATCACTAGGTATATAACAAACAAATATATATATATTCGTATATTTACAAATTGCCGCGCGTACGGACACGTATGCGCGCGCGAGTATATCGTCTGTACACATATCTCTCTCTATTTACCCGTGGGCGTGTTTTAAGGAGGTGAGGCATGTCGAACGATCGCGCAGGGGAACTCGGTGCAGCGTAGATGGACGCAGGTGCGAGTCGCAGGTCCGACCTCGGCCGATAAGGCGCCCTTATCAGGGTCGAGTCCCCGGCTGACAAGTCCGTGACAATCATTTTCAGCTAGCTCTCTTAGTACTTTGTACGTAGCGTAAGCTCGAGGGCACTTCGCTCGTAAATATATACACACGTTCGTATAAATATATACATATATATATATACACACATATATTTCTATACATTCGCACGCGTATATATGTATACACCAGCCCGCACCTCTTCAGGGCGGGATCTTCTACGACGGGTCGCTCGAGTTTAGCGCGCCGTCGCTATCTCCATATACCGCGCCTCCACTCTTGATACTCGACTTTTACCGTAAAGAATTTTACCGCGCACTTCGGGCACCCCGACTGTGTACACCGGCACTTACGCCGCGATATCGTCCCTCTCTCTCCTCCCCGCCGTTTCTCTTTTTCTCCCCCGACCCCGAGCCGTAGAACGCGCACTCGTAACGCGTCCTTTCCGCCCGGGTACATATACGCATATGTGTCGCCTGTGTGCGCGGGTACGTGCACCTACGTCGTTTCAATTATACGAGTAATTAACCCGAGGGGGAGACGAGCGCGGGTCGCGACGCAGATAAGGGGGCGCCCCTTCTGCGAGAGACGCACCCTCCAGGAGACCGGGAGATAACGTACCCGAAGAGGGGGCCGAAGACGAAGCATCGAGGAAAAGACGTCGTCCGGGCGAGAAGGTACCGAGAAGACTCGCCGTATGCTCGAGGGGATGTAAAACCCTGAAGAGAGACCCCCAAAGACCCGGCGAGAGGTAAACCCGGAGACGAGTCAAGGTCGATGATAAGACCGAAACCATACGCGTGATACCCTGAAGAGACATCGGCATCGATAGCATCCCGAGTCGTCGATACACGAAGCTCGCGCGGAACTCCTGGAAGACCTTGAAGAGGTGCTTCGGAAACCCGTCGGCGCTGATAAGACTCCGAGTCCCTTCTGCAAGATCCCGAAGAACGGGTCCGAAGACCTCGAGGATCCTAGGGAACCGGCTGAGCCGCCCGGAGGCCGACCTCGAAGAGGATCCCCCCTGTCTCGGGGGTGCATCGACCCGCGGCGCCTCGAAGAGGTTCCTCGGGGGATAACGGAGGAGCACCGTCTCGCCAAGCTGTGGTGGACGGCGGCGGGTCGGGCTCGCGAGTCGGGCTACCGGCGCGCCTACGCGGTCCAGCAAAGGGCCTTCCTCGCCGGGAGCGGCGCCGCCTCCTGGGGGTGCGCGGCGCTCGTAAAGGCCCACGCGGCGGCGGCGGCGTCGGCGGCGGCGGCAGCGGCGGCGGCGGCGGCCGCGGCGGCTGCGGGGAACGCGAAACTCGAGCCTGCTGCCGAAGAGACCCGCTTCACCACGTATTTTCACTCGTACTCGTTCGTGCCGGGTGGTGCGGTGCCCCTGCCCCCGCCCCTCCATAACCCCGGAGCGGCGAGCCACCTGCTGGCCCAACAGGGCTGCAACCTCGCTTGCACCTGCACCTGCACCTGCACCGCGAGCATCGTCTCCGCGGCTGCGGCGGCGGCGGCGGCAGCGGCTGCCGGGGGCCCTCTGCCCCCCGCGCTCCCCCAGCCCCACCTCCGACCCGCGGTCCTGCTGCAGCCCGTCGACCACCGCAAGGACACCATGGTGAGTCCCAATTTCCACTTGCTTGGATGTATATGCGCCTCTCTCTCTCTCTCTCTCTCTCCTTTGCGTCCCCGAAATTTTCAATTAAGATTGGGAGGGTGTGGAAGAAAGAGAAGGCGAGAAAGTATCATGGGTACAGTCCCGCGCCAAGTTTGGTGGAAGTTTGCCGAAGGTGGTGGAGGTACGCACAGGTACAAGGTTCGCATCACTGCACCTGCCGCGGGACTCTCTCGCGAGAATGATTTTACCGTGAGAGAGGTAACTGTTGGATATGCGGTATAAACCATAAAGTGGGTGTCTCTTAATTTCGGGTGTTGAGGATGGGAACTGACCAATGAAAAGGTACAAGTGCACGGTTGCACTTGTCGCGCGACCCTAGCGGGAGAACCTTTTTACCGCTGGAGGTGTAACTCTAGCATATGGGATCTTTTAAGGGGGTTTCTTGTAGGTTGGGATGTTATGTCCGTAAGACGACTACCGCGTTGGTTAGGGCATGGTGTGCGATGATTTTTGAAGCACCGATTGACCGAGTTTTCGCGCGCTAACGACAGTTTAGTCCGGACGAGGAACCGCGGGCGCAGGATTTTTCTCGGCCGGGATACCCGGATGAATGTCTGATGGGAACCGTCGCGCAATTGTGGCCGCGATTGAAGCCGGGCGAGAACACGGGCGGATATTAGAATGGGGCCGTATTGTTGGGTCGACCCGAAAATGCAAATAAACCCGCTCGGGCACGCGGCCGCATTGAAATTACGTCGTAACGCGGGACTCGCGATCGATGGCGCGATCTGACGCGTTTCATACAAAGGGGGACTCTGATAACGTCACGCGTACCCGTTAACTCGGACCCCACCTGATATACCCACGATTTACATGCAGCAATTAACCGTCAACTCTTTCTAAACGCTCTTCACCCCCTTTTATAAAATCCGGACCGTGACCTAATAAAAAGGAATAGTAATATTAACTCAAGCCTTACCTGTTATCACCACAATTTTCACGTAACAATTAACCCGTCAACCACTTCTAAACACCCTTCGTCCGTTTTATAAACTTCAGATCTGAATCACCAAAAAGGAAGGGAAAAAAAAAAAGACAGAAAAGGTATACGTATAAACTCCTGCCTATTTTCCCCGAACAGTTGTAAGCAAAACAGTTGTACATTTTTTAAACGCTCTCCTATCCCTTTAATAAAAATTCCCTCCTGGACTCGAGCGCGTCCAAAAAAAAAAAAAACGGGGTCACCCATCCAAAACCTGCCCGCGCCGGGCGTCGCTTAACTTTCGCACCTGGAGTGGACCCCCCGGAAAATCGCGAGATCTCTAGAGGACGATCTCGAAAGACCGCCACCCCTCCGCCAGGGGTGTGATGGGGTTTCTTAACGCGCCTGCAAGGCCCCCTTCCCCCCGAAGGAAAGGGGGTCCGGATTAAACGGGAGGACGAGCCCCGATGAATTACTCGGGAGGTTTACCGTGTAAACACGCCGCCACCGAAACCGGGACACCCGGGGGTGATGCTTTAAATCCGAAGCTCTGCGGGAACATCCTCTTTAATCCCGCGATCTCTCGACGGGGTAAGTTCCCCCTGCCTCCCCCCAATTCGTCCGGTCCCTTTCCCTCTCCGTTTCGCTCTCCCTTTCTCTGGAGATAGGAGCCAGCTTCCGGACCCCTGGCCCGGTCTTCGAGATCCGTCGCGATGAAGTTGCCGCCCCCGTTACGACTTCCATTCCGGAGGGACGGGGGAGGCGGGGACAGAGACACTTCCCTGACTTCCGAGGCGGAAAGTCCCCGGTAATCGCGGAATGAATTTCGGCGATGCACCGCCGCGAGATCCGCAGCGCGGTACAGCTGGTGGGACTCGGTTCCGCTGCTGGTCGCGGCCGCGGCCACGCGGAACTTCCGCTCCCAGTGTCTGGGGGAGTCGCTGTTTGTCGCGCCGACGGAAATAGATCTCTGAGGCCCCCCTTTTCAGATTTCAATATTTCCTTCTAGTATAATAGATTCTATTTATGGTGTTTACATTATTTGCGTTGCACTTGAACTGTAATTATGCAAATTTGAGGTGTTAACGAAAGCATCATATATATATATATATATATATAGGCTGACACTTTCATATCACCTTAACGAGGCCCTTTTATTAAAATAAACGTTTGTTGAAATTTTTTTCCTATGGATAACTAGACGGAGTTAAGGGTCGGGGGGATTGCACTTTTTATCTCCAGGGAATACGTAGAGTTGGCGAAATTCAGCCTGCGGGAACGCCTCGTTAGCCCACTTAACGCTTCCTTGAGATCGCTGTTCTCATCCCCTCGGGAAACGAAGAACGCGAACGCCACCCGAGACACTCGGATATACTCGCGACGTTCCGCAAAAAGGCGGAAGTGCGATGCACTTTGCGACGCGACGGGCTCGAGTGTCGCGCGGAGGCTTTGAACCGCTCCCGGGAAGAGATCCCTCTTTTCCCGGACGAGTCCCGCCGCTCCCGGGGGAAGGGCCAACTCAAAAGTCGCGGGAATTTCTCCCGAGTCCCGGAATCCCACTCCAGGCGACCCTTCGGGACTCGTCGGTGCATTCGGGAAATTGGCACGCGCTCGAGGGCCCCTCCTCGCCCTTTTTCTCCCCGAGTTCTGGGATTTGATCTCGATCCTGGAGAAAATGTCTAACCGGGAATATTCGAAGAAACGCGACCCTTGGAACTGTTCTACACCCGCAAAAAAAAAAAAAATGGAGACTTTAAAGAAGAAATTAAATTCTTAGGTGTAACTCTTTGATATATATATATACTAAACTGTGAAACGCTCACCTTGCTTAAGACGGTATGAAAGTGTCATATATATATTTTTTTTTGCACTGACTCGACCTGCAAAAAAAAAAGATTTAATTGAGAATGTCGAAGGAGAGATGAAATGATTGGGTCTAACCTCAATCTTCAGGAAGAAAGAACCATTTATGTGGACAGTCTGTAAAATTCCGGCACAGTGAAGCGTATTTAAGGAATATTAAAATTCCAGGATTTACCCTCAAGCATTTAATGAATGAACGATCTAATCAAAGGTATCCAAAGGGGAAACAGAGAGAATGATAAAATGGGGGTTAATTGATAGACTCGGCGCAATGAGAATTCTTTGTCTCGATCGCGCCGCTTTTTGAGATCCTTCCCATTTTCCTCGCTCTTTCCGGTTTCTCTCCCCGTCTCCCTCTTCCTTTATCTCCCTCTTCCTTTATCTCCTTTTTCGAGGCATTCGATCCGACTCCTCCATATACGAATATAGGCGCCGACCGCGACCCTTCCATCCGGCGAAACGATCCATTGTGGCCGCGACCGATACAGCGGAATCCTCTCCGCGCATCGAAATGAAAATGGACGTAAACTCGAGAACCGCCACGTCCGAGCTCCCCTGCCGCGCGGTGCACACGCGTCGACGATGGCCGCGTTTATGGGCCGCGACGCCCCGCGGCCAGGTGCGGAACCGCGTACCTGCGGAAACGCGGAAACGCATACGCGCGAGCGTTGGCCCCCGAGTTAAGGGGAAGAATCGCGTAGCCAGAGGTCGACACGTGGACCTAGGTACCTCTAGGTGCAGGTGCATTTGCATTCGGTGCTGGCGACAGGTAGGCCTGCATTTTGGGACATGTGCGGTCATACCGCGTATACACGGCGCGATGCACTCGCCGCATCGGACGCGCGGATGCGTTTCATCCACTTTACGAGGCTGTAAGACCTAATTGGTCGTTCCTTCGATGCCCTGTTTCTCGTGTTGATTAATCTTGGGGATTAATTTCCGACGCGTATCTCCGCGAGGGATGTCTCCGATATATCGAGCTGGGCGGAATTACAGTGAATTTCTATTTAAAGAGTCGCAAGGTGCAGGATAAATGACTATTTTGGAGATTTTTACCGCAGAACGTCGATCTTGCACGAATTTTCGACACATATTGGTCAAAGCACAATTGAAATTGAATTTAAAGAAAAAAAAGAAAGAAAGACTTTGTTTCGTTAACACTTTTACATACTTTTAACTTGTACCACGATAAAACTTCATGGGTGTCTTTGAACAAGTAATTTCAAGCCATTTTATCCACTCGGTTTAGCAAGAGAGATTTCATAAACGAAATTTCATAAATAAAAATAAAATGAGCTCCCGGATGGCACCAAGAAAGAGACCGTAAAGTATATTATTAAATACGTATTTTACTAGCGTCTCAATTTTTTTTTTTTTTTTTTAATAATTTCTTACTTTACCGATATGAACCGGGGAGACAAAAATCAAAGCGAGGCCCGTTTCGTTGTCGCGCTCTGTCGTGATGCGGACGAGAATGGCGGCCACTCCGGGTAACGAGGAAAGGTGGTCGTGGTCTCTTCAAGGAGCGCTTAATAAACGGCGAAATTACACGAATGGGCGATCCGGCGAGCGGGGTGCATACGTATGCACGGACGTGCATCGGCCCGTGCAAATGTGTGGACAAAGTCGCGCCGGTCGACGCATCTCATGGAACAACCCCCGGGCCGGGCCTCGCTCCTCGTTTTGGGCCATTGCGGCTGTTTCGGTGGGAATTAGTGCGAGGTCGCCTCGCATCTACATTAGTCGCCTCCTCCGCGGCTCTGGGACCTCGGCCGGTGCATATGTCTGTACGTATGCACGTGCACCGAGCGCACGTATGCACATGCAGTCGCGCGGACACGCGCGGACGGGCACTCGAGCCAGCCTCCCTTTCTTCCCTCCAAGGCCCCGTCATCTCGAATTCCGTCTCTCCCTCTCGTTCCCTTTTTGCCTTTTGTCCTCGCATTTCTTTCAGAACCGCCGCACACTGGGCTAGAATCCCAAAATCCTGGCCAAAAGTCGAAAAACCGAGTTCGATATATTCTGTTTTGAATTCACAATAGTTTTGTAAAGCAGGGTTTCCTGCGTGTTATATTGGAACTGCAGCTACCTAGGTTTTATACCTGCCGTTCTACCTCAATCGGAGGTTGGCCACCGTCGAGTGCGCGAAAGTCGGTACTTTCAGACCGCCATTTTGTTTTTTTTGTTTTTTTAATTTAAAGTACAAATTTGAAATCAGCGACCCAAAAAACCTTAAATTCGTCATAGTTTGACGAATTTTCTCCCTTTCTCGATTTTTGGCCAGGATTTTCGGATTCTCGCCCACGGTGCGCCGGGACGCTGGTATCACCACTCGTCACACGCGTGGAAACGCTCCCAGGAGTGGAATTGATGCGCACCTTCCTTGTGCCGCGCCGAGGGGTGAAACGGTCGAAATCCTGGGTTCGCATTACATCAACCCTCTTCCCGAACCACGGGAACACCCTTAAACCCTTCGAGTGGCGGAAGCCATTTTCCAGATTAATCCTCCTTCGAGGATTTTAGCATTCATTTCGGGAATTCCCAATCTCAATCGCCATTTTATGATTCAGTGGTATCTTACTTAAGGGTTTTTTCTGACGTTTTCATTGAAAGGAAAGATATCGTCTTCCCTCATGTGGATGTAGAACTGGACGCAAGCCCGACGCGCATTTTCGAGGTCTGCCCGGCGACCGGTGAAATCACCCCTGGAAGCCCCCCCGATCCCCCGGGGGAGGGGGTAAGTACCGTGCGAAACTTGTACACAACGGGACGCGTTACGGCGAGTTAAATTACGGGGAAGCGTCTCTGTTTGTCTTGCAACCCCTTGATGCCTCGTCCCGAGAGTCGGCCACCCTCGCGGCTCGCGGCCATTCGGGTTCTCCGTCCTGCAGACGCGTCGCCACCCCCAGCCTCCCCGTCCTCCCCCACGCCCCCGCCCTTTGACCAAAACCCACCTCCAGTATTCGCGATCTCGCCTAATTAATTCGCAGACCGTGGTCCTCGCCGATTTACTCGCCGATTTAGCCAGCCAGCCGCTCTCGGCCGTGAACCACCCCCGAAAGGGTGCACTCGCCCCCGCGCAAATTCGAGGGATTATAATTATTATCAAGCGCCATTAATTATGTTTCCGGCCGTTTACACGGACGGTCCCGCCACTCGGAGGAAAAGGGAGACACTCGTTTCACCGGCGAATTAAATTAAACCCCCAGGGTGCGGGGACAGGTACGGCGACTCCCGCAGGGGGGGGGCTCTTCGGCGCGGGGATTGAAACGTAATTGAAGGGGGTTGCGCTTCCCTAAAAAAAGACGACCTTTCACCGCACCACCTGGCGAGACCTTTCGCCCTGTCCTTTAAATTCCCGGCCCCCTGACTCCCACCCCCCAGGGGATGGATTTTATGTCCGACCTGGATGAGCTCTTTTTTCCGAAATCCAGATTCTCGAGGGCGGCTCGTCTTACAAATTCCTTTTTTTTTTTTTTCAATTATTTCCGCTTCTTTTTTCTTTCTGGTTGATTTCTTACTTTTCTCTGTTTCCCCTATCCCACCCCACCCTTTCGGGGAAATGGAGGGGTCTTTTCGTTCTCGTCCCGGATTTTACGATGACATCATTTATTTTTTTTTTTTCTCAGTGTATGTGTATAAGAAATAGGAGAAATGAAAAATCCGAATGGACACTCCGCGACCCCCTTCACCCCTTTGCACTCTCGTGCGCGCGCGTACCGCACTTTTTCTTGTTCCTTTTCCCCATTAATCGATTCCTTCAGTCTTAGCCCTTGTCTCGAGCTAGGCAGGCAAACCCCTTTCAATTGACCGGCCAGAGGGTGATTTTCCACGGCTCTCACCCCCTGGGGGGTCCTTGCATGTCAGAGAGGGAGAGGGGGGAGGGGGGTTGGTCTCGAGAGAAAGGCTGGTATCGTAATGCAGTATTGTGGAGACGTGCCCCGGGGGTTGGGAGGGGGGTGGCGAGATGTAGGCGTGCAGTTATGCTCGCTCGGGGATGCAAAGAAAGGGGTGGAGGAAACTTGACGACGGGCTCGAGCGCGGCTCGAGCGTGAACAAGGGAAACTCGGCGGTAACCACACTTTTTCAATTAACCGACAGTTTGCCACTCACTAAACAGCTGCATATCCCCCTCTCTATCTATCGCTCTTCCTCTCCACGGCAAACAAACGAAGGATTTCTTCCCCTCCCCTCGATTTAGCTTTAAAAACCGAAGTTCCGGACCGCGATGCACGAGTGGGCGTTTCCAGTGTTGACTTTGCACCCCCGGGTCCGTTGATTGTGTCGATTTAACACCCGAATTCCACTAATCGCGTTTATTTAACACCCGAGTGGCGGCGCGTGTGAACGCGACGCACTGTCGAAATATATTTATCCGGCGGAATTTCGTTTTCCGCGAAAGTGCGCCCCCCGCCCCCAATTCCCCTCCGCCCGCCCCTTCCCACTCCTAGAATCGCAAATCGACGAATGAAACTGAGGAATGAAATTCGAAAAGCGGGGCGATTTCCGCGGGACCCCTCGAGGGACACGGGGGGGAACCGCCCCCTTCCGGGCGAGACGGCCCGGAATCCCGGATGGGGTCTCGGGGGTGGGTCTTCCGACATATTAGGTAATTGCGGGGGCGAGTTAGAAACCAGGGGGTGATTTATACCGCCGGCACGTGACGCTGGGGAGGAATTATCGTTAGTGAGCTACGAGCAGATCCCCCTCAACCCCCACGCGAGGGTGGGGGGGCACCCGACCCGCCAGGGGTGGTTTTCGACTACTCGCTACTTCGGCCCTTATAATCCCCGTTGTCTCGGGTGAAAAATCCATTGTCTTCCCCGTATCGTCCGGTTAGTCTCGTTACTCCTCTCTTACGACGCGACGATATGGATTCTCCGCACTTGGAGAGAGATGTCACCGAGCCGGAGGAATGTATCGTTAAATCAAGGGATAATCATCTGACGCGAAACTCGAAGAAATCCTACGCGACGTTTTCTTCGGGATTGTGTGACGAGATCCGTTAGACTCCGTTCGAATCGGTTGTGATTATTCTTCGAATTAACGAAATGGCGCATGCCGACCAAACGTTCCTTCGGTTCGATGAGTTCCTTCTCTCAGGGTGTATCACACCTGCAGTTTCCCGATCGCCGATACCATCAGTTGCGAATTATCTTGCACGCGACGCGGGGGGTCGGGGGGAGGCAGGGGGCGCAACTCCCTCCATCCCGTGATTTCCATGCTTCCCGGCATTATCCACGCGACTTGTCGGTTAAATCGAAGAAAAACACCTGGGCGTCGTTAACGACCCCCGTCGACGGGGGAGGGAGCCCCCTCCCCCCCCCCCCCCGACTCGGAGGCGTCGCGACTTCCTCGTTTCCTCGCGGCTGCTGCGTTGCGGAAGTATATCGTCTGCGGAATCGCCGTTTACGATCGATCCCGCGGGACCGTTAAACGCGGTCGTCGCGACGCGTCTTGCATCCGGGGAGAGGGGGGGGGGACATCCGAAGAACAAGGGGCGTTGCGATGCACGCATTGCAACCCCTCCTCGCGTTTATCGGATGCAAATTGCTCGCCGACATAATCCATGGGCGTCGTTCCCGGTATTGGGGGGTTGCCGAATCCCCCCCCCCGTCTCATTATTCCCCCGCTATCTTCGTCATCTGACTCCTGCTCACACGATCTCTTTCTCTCCCACTCCGGCGCTCTACGTTCGCATAGTTCCTTCCCTCTCGCACCTCGCGGTCGCACGTATACGCGAAGACGCCTCTTTCCCTCTCTCTCTCTCTCTCTCTCTCTCTCCCCCTCTATACCCACCCACCCATCTATCCGTCCCTCTCGTGCGCGCGGCCCCGGCACGTATCTAATTACCTAATAACGTTAGTTAGACTCGGATAGCCGAGGATTTGCTTTCGGCTCCGCCGCCAGTGGATTCCGCCCCCTCCTACCCCTCCCCGACCGAAGAACGCTATCACTATCCAGCCCCTCCAACTATGTGGGGAGGGTGGGGGAGAGGGTAGGGGGGTGAGTTCCGACTTTTTAACGCTGATGAAATTGTGCATTTTAATATCGCGCATTAAAATTCCGGATTAAATGGCGCCACCACCCCTCGGCCGTGGTGGGGAGGGGGAAGGGACGCCGGCCGAGGGGGTGGGTCGGGGTCGTCGCCCTCGCCGCTCTATATACACACACGTTCCTGTCTTCTTTTCGATTCGCACATCCCAGCTGTAAATAAGGATTGAGTCTATTCCGGTACAGAAGCCGCGGATCGGTAAATCCACGCGGTCTGACTCGGTGGTTCCCCGTCCGCCTTTCGTCCGTCTCTCTCGCTCTTTCCTTCCCCCGCTCGCTCCCTCTCTGTCTCTCTCTCTCTCTCTCTCCCTCGCCGAGGAAGGGCGGGGGAGGAGAAATTGGTTTCCCTCCGCCAATCTTATTGGCACTTGTTCTTCTCCCCCCCTCGCCCCGCTGGCCCCGTTCTCGTTTCGCGGCTCTGAAAACGGTTTCCAACGAGTGTCGTCGAGCGGTACCCCACCCCCGACCCCCCCCCCCCGTGGACGGGGGGCAGTCGGAGGGATTTCGGAAAACCAGAGGGGGAGGCGCCTCCACCCCTCGACCAGCCACTCGAGAAAGCAATCTGTGGGAGGAATAATCCGCGATGTCTTGCCCAGGAGGTACGGAGGGGGGCATTAATCCAAATTAAGCCCCCCCCCCCATCTCATCCCATCCCCCCAGTCGAAACTTTTTTATAGAATCAAGGAGGAAAGGACAGAAGGGGCGCTTTTCCAGCCGCTTTCGACAGTTCGACATTTACGTGTCGCGACTCTTCCTTTTTAAATTTACCACACCTGGGGGGGGGGGTCCTAGCCCGATGAAAATGATCGTGGAAATTTAGGGGGGGTGAAAAATCGAAGGAGGACCCCCCTTAGAGTATTCCGAGAGACAAGCGCGGTGAGAGAATTCCACCCTAGCTGGGATTTACCTCCGGAGATCCCCCTCGCCCCCTGCCCCCTTTCCCCCCCTCCTCTTAGGACCTACTTCGCGATTCGCCGACGCGCGATCGAACGTTGAAACGCGGAAGCGACGAATTGCAGCGCATCGGAGCTCGGTCGTTCTCCCTTTCTCTGTCTCGCTTGCTCTTATAAGCATGGTATAAGTGCGAGAGAGAGGGATAGAGACCCGGAGCGCGTTGCGTTTGGGGACGCGCACGTGGTGGTGAGGTTAGGCGTGAGGGTACACATTGATTGGAGCATTTGTGTATGTGCATATATTTATTTATGTGGTATGTGTCTGAGGTGTGTATGGTATGTAAACCCACGCTTTGGTTATGTGTGAATGAGGGGTACGTGGGTATGCAGACGCACACGTGAGTGACGTGGGATTTATATACTTGGGATATGGGGGGTATATATATATATAAAGGGGGCGATATGTATATATAAAGGGGGCTGCGGTCTGATGGTAGGTTACCGCGGGAGGGAGGGGGGGCCGGTGCGGTACCGACCCGTCAAGTTCATATTGCCGGTTTCCTGTCATTAACGTACCGCATCGAGCTAACGTGCGTGCCCGCGCTGGCCCGCATGCCGCGCGCGAGGGAGAGCGAGGGAGACAGAGATATAGGCCGGCGTGCGGGTGCGAGGGAGACGGCGAGCCCTCTCGCCTCACCTCGCCTCGCGCTCACCGGGCCTCGGTTTAACAATAGCAACTGCGCCGAGTCGCGGTGACACCGCGACACTGATAACCGGGGACGATACGGCTTGTTCCAGACTTTCCGGTAAACGGCGAAAAATCGGGGTAAACTGCGCAAATATGGATTTCTAGCATTTTTATTTGAGGGGTTTTATGTAGGGAGAAGTTAGGTTACGAAGAGGGAGAGCAGAGGGGCGCCGCGAACTGGGCCATCGTGTTTACGATACAATGAGAATGGAAATTCGTTGAATCGAAGGAATGTGTCTTTTGAATGGTACTTATCAAATAGTTTGTTAATTCAGAGATTAACTATTTGACTGAAATAAAGTCAAGTACATCGCCATAATCCCGAAGAAACGGTGCGTCCTATTTCGCGATGATGTTACCGAGGATCTGGTGCGACTCGTTTTGGGATATCCGTTATACGGCGAAAAATCGAGAGAAATCGCTCCACTCTATGACCGGGAATTTTCATATAAGAGGTTAGGTTGGGTTAGGAAGCTCCAGCGGCCCGCGGGGCGCGCAGATGTCGCCGGGCCAGCCGCCGCGACGCCGTGACGTCGCGGCGTCGACGCGCCGTGACGCCCCCTGAATCCGTAATTGGACGAGCGACCGATCGCCATCTGGCGACGACAAAGTAAGACGCGACGTTAACGAGCGGCGTCGCCCAATCCGCCCCCTCGCCCCTTCTTAACGCCCTCCATTAGCACGCTCTTCCTTTTATCCCGGCTTCTCTCCCTCTCCGTCGCGCCGCGTGCCGCCGCGACCTCGGAAATGGCCAGTGTAATGAAGACGTCGAGACGCCCGGCGTCGCGGGCCGCGACCGCGAGCTGGATGACGCCTCTTTCTATTTATTCCCCCCTGTACCGCTCCACGGGGTGATTCATATCCCAAATAAAATTCGAGGGGTTATTCACTCGGAAAACGGTGATAACGATTACCTTCCCTGATAACGGACTGCCTTTGATTTCACGTGATAAACAGTTATGTAATTCGGTGACAACGGACATTAGGCCTTAAATTTCTGACAATGTTCAGTGGTTTCTAACAATTTCCCACGATTTTCATCCCCTATATACCGCTATACAGGACGATTCATGTCCGAAATAAAATCTCAATTCGAGGGTCTGTTCACTCGAAAATCAGTTTAAACTATTGCCTTTGATTCCATGTGATAACGAACAATACTATTAGGTAACAACTGACGTTCGGTCTTAAAGTCGTGACAATTCCAGTTATTCCTGTTCGCGATTTTCAGCCGATTTCCACGTGATCTCGAGCATTAAAATCGATATTTCACTAAGTGAGTAACCCCTCCTTTCACTCCGTAACCTTCCACCAATTTGCCGCCAATCATTTACACCACAAGTTTTAATATAAAACGTAATTCCTTCTCTCCAACGCATCTCTCTCACTTCGAATACTTTCGAGTCGCCTTTTAACGGTCTCGAGAAAACCGAGAAGGAAATAGAAAATAAAAGTGTCACCCTAAAATACGGGGCGGTAAATTATGGGACACCTGTAGATCTCCTAAGAATCTTTTGCTCCCGAGCTCTCGCCTCCAGGCAATGATTCCGTCGTTAAAAATTTCCGGAAATCACCAAATACCAGTTAGAGAATGTCACGGTGGTCCAGACTCCTGACATGTCGCTCCCGTTAATACGTCCCTCCTAATCGGAGAAATTCCTCTACTCGACAGCAACAAGTGAAGGCCTCATATTGACGCATCATCGATCACATCACCGGGTCGTTGATAGCCCCTGATAGCGCCGCGCTCCCCTTCTCCCTGGTCGAAGGGGGTCATGAATTTATTTATCATTTCCTCCTTGCTAACCCCCGAAATTAGACCACCGTCCAGAAGGGGTGATAGTCGACGACGTGGAAGGGACCTCCTCCAGAGGTCGGGGACTCCTGCGGTCGATGGAAGAAAAAATTCACCCGATAAATAGATGAAGAAAGAGGGGGGCGGCTTTCACCCCCCACTTCTAGAGGGGGTGAGTAATTGGAAATCATTCGTTATCACCCCGGGACGTCCCTCGGGAGTGACGAGCTCGTTTGATGTCGCCTCGAAGAGCTGCAGATACGAATCTCGAAAGCGACGTCGGAAGTGGATATTAGTAACGCCGCGGCGCCCCCCTTCCCACCCTTCGTGAAGGAGGGGGAGATACTCGGTGTTAGATCCTGGCAAACGAGACCCTACTTAAGCAAATGAAGTTACAATCTACTGGATTGAAGTGCTCCTCCGGATCCTGAGGGTCCTTTGGACCTCCTTTCCCTCCCCTCCTGTGCCCCCCTTTACGCACTTTCGGGGGGACTCTATGACCATGTCATCCCCCCGCGGCTACGAAAGATAAATCTGAGACTGGTTACCTGTATTCATTTTGGAGCAGGGAACTTTTTATTTAACATTTCCACAATACATGTGGGAACGAAGGATATTTACAAGGAACGGCATTGTTGATAAAGTTTTGCTCTCACTGCGGGAATATTTGCAATTACATCGAATCGTAGATGTAACCATTGGAGAACTCTCTTTAAAAAAGAAAAAGAAAAAATAATTGCTAAATTAGCAAATGAAGTTTTTCCAACGGCCAAGAAAGAGCGATATGAAATTTTGTTGCTGGAAATTAATATTGCTGCTATAAATAGAATTTATGTGGCCCCGGTGCAGGAATCGGGGTGTTCCTTGTGAACTTATCAACATTATTTCTGGAGAAATATGTTGCAGCGAGTAAAATTTTTGGTTATCATCGTGAACTCCTTTTCCGCGTGTACGGAAGATACAGGAAAGGGAGAATAATCAGAAGAGAAAATTTGTAAAAAGTGAGGAAATTTAAGGGTAGCAAGGTAGGAAAGGGAGAGAAATGATGAGAGAAAATTGGGAAAAACTGTTGAAAAGGAATCCAATGGAGAAAGTGGATTTTTTTCCATGGTTTTTTTCCTCTTTTTCCTCGAATCTCCCGTACCTCCTGATTCGCTCAGATACGTCGATGTGAGTCCTTCCTATTTCTCGCACGCGTGTTCACCCGTGTCCACTCGCCTCTCCGATCCTTGCAGCATCCACTCGCGCGCATCACCTTATCCAGTGAATATATCCGGAAGAAATATGTAAATAACCGGCTGAGATATTCATGTACCTCGGGCGCGGATCCACCCCCGATCCGCACCCCCTCGGCGCCGTAAACCGGGGATTCAGAATTCAAGATTCAGCTCTAAATCTTGCGTCGCCTCGGCACGATAAATACGTTTATGTCCGAGCCTTTTCCCTCTAAGATCCCTTTTCCACTCCGGGCGATCCCTCTTCCGTGAGGATATTCGAGGCGTCTTCGGTTTGTTGCTTTGACCCGATCACGACACATCGAGATGTTCGCCGACGATTTCCGCGATGTCGGTCTTCCCTCGATTTGAGAATTTTTCTAAAAATCCCCCCTTACTAATCCACGGTAAGAAAAAAGACTCGTCGAAACGAAGAAATATTTCTTCGAACGGGGCCAAGAATATATTTCGTAAATTCAAAGAAATTGCCGTAATTCCGAAGAAAATGCTGCGTGCAATTTTAATAAATCAAGATTTTAAATCTAAAAAAATTTCAAAATTTTAATAAATCAGGTGTACCTAAGGGAGGCGAATTAATGTAGCATTTAAATTTAGTTTGTTTTTATTTTTTTAACAGTCCGGTTTTTTAGTTGGTCCATTCTTTCCGTTTTCGATCGAGGCTGGTTTCTCGCGGGTGTGATCGTTATATATCCTTTTCCGCGGTCCCCAGGAGTTGAAAGGAAAGCCGGAGGAAAAGGAGCCGAGGGAAGCCCGAAGGCTTTCTTCCGTTTCGCGACTGTCACGTCAAGGCGACAGTCGGGGTAACCAATGCCGGAGACTCCTTCCGTTTTCCCCGAACCCCCTGGTGACAATTTATTCCGCCTGTCAACCTCCCGTGGGATTAGGCGCCTCCACCGATCGAACTCCGGAGGAACAACTTTTCCCGAAAGTCGCCGACTCGTTTCCGTACTCCTCCGCGAATCCACTGACCGTTCTCCATCGAGAGAACGACTTTCCCGAATTTTACCGAATTTTCGAAATTTCCTCCCCCCCCCATTTCATCCACCGAAACAGGGATTAATAAAGTATCAAATATCGCACTTTTGAAAGGGATGAATACCACACCCTGTTAACGAGCTTCATTAATTAATTTTCCCGATTTTATGCTACATTTACGTACTGACTGTCAATAAAAAAACAAAAGATGTAATCACTTCATAAAGGACGGGTCGGAGCTTTTATTCGGGTTAATTTAATCCACGGGCTTTGTAATTTAACGAGCTATCTCGGATAATCTGTCAGAGAATGTAACGTCCAGAACTTGACGGACAATGTGTGTTGGATTTAAATCTTCGTAAGTTTCGGATAACGTGTACTAAAAGTGTTTGAAATTTACTGGTCCTGGTAATGCGAAATTGTTGTTGCTCTCATTTTATCGTTTAGCGGGACGATTCAAGCTTCGTTTATCTATTAGCGGGTAATTTATGTAACGACCGGTTTAGGATTATTGTTTAATATCTTTTTTCCCCCGTTGAAATAATAACCGGGAACTGCGTAATGAGTGTCAAGCTAGGGAGCGCAATGAATGGTAATTATTATAAACGCTCGGGCGTTTTGCGCCCAACAATGGGCCAACAATGGCTCTCGATGTGGGTGCGAGTGCGATGTCGCGATACTGCAAAATCCCCATTTTGAATATATACTCGACGTCGGCTGACAATAGAAACTCCGCGAAATCAAAAGCTGCGAACTGCCGGCGAATCAACAACCGGGGGTTAATTAAGCGAGCTTCATTTTCGGCATTAAATTCGCCAACTCGCGCATTTAACTCCGGCATTTTGACGCGCGGAGGAGCTTAACAACAACAGAAAAATAATAATAAAACCCGCAATACCATAATTTAATTAAACTACGTCGCGGCGTAAAGAAGGATTCTCTTTTTACATTCGCGGGATATTCTCGTTTCGCGCTTTTGAGCCGACTACTTTGACGCGAAAGGGAGCTCGACAATAACAGAAAAGGGATAACAAATAAATACAACCCATAATATGATGATATCATGATTTAATTAAACCACGTTGCGACGTAAAGAAGGATTATTATTTTGGTTTTCCTTCACTGCACTGCGGAAAAAAAATCCATCTGACCCAGGAGATAATTATTTGAACAGTACCTTGTATGATAAGTAGATCGTCACCAAGAAATGTTGCGTCCAATTTATTGTAACATATTTCAGTGAAATTCTTTGAATTAACAAAATGTATTCTTTGGTACTGGTCAAAATAGTGTTTCTTTGGTTCGGCGCCATTTTTTTTATTTTTTTTTTATTTTTCTTTCTGAGTGTGGACATTTTCGGGTCGCGAGGTTTTAAGCCGAATACTTTCGAGAGTCCTGCGGTGGGGAATTTCAATTTTTCAGGGGGCGCATCATTTTTCTTCTTTTTCCCCGGTCCAGGACCGATAATCCTGTGCCACTCCGATCGAGCGACACATATCCGAACTGCCAGGGGAATACTCGCCGAGTCGTCGACAAAGTGTCAATACTCGAAAAGCACCTAGCGTCGACCGCTAGGAGCCCCGCGAAATAATTCCCGCTGAGTTTCGCGCAATTCGCGATTGTCACCTGACAGGTGCGGCGGTACATCCGCAGAGGTGGGGCGAAGGGTGGGACCGTCTCTCGACATTCTTCAATTTTTAACCCACCCGGGCTAATTTTTTCCCCTTTTCCTTCGACCTTTTCCTAGTTACAGGATGACCCTCCTAAAATATCGTTTCACCCCGAAAGAAAACAGTCCATTGAGCCGAATAAATATTTCGCACGTTCAAAGAATAATTTACTCAAGCTCGAATAAATTGGCCGCAACATTTCCTCCGAATTGTAACGATTTTATTTCAGTTCATGGTAATTGCTCAAGGTGAAGAACAAAGAAAAGGAGGACCAAAGTGTCTCGATTAACTCGTGTCCTTAATTTTAGAAAATACTTTCAAGGGAAATAAATTTTCGATTAATCTACCGAGTTACTTCTTGATTTCACATGATCCTACCGCAATATTTCATGTAATCTGTCGAGTTATTAACCGGAGAATTTTTTCCCGTCGACGGGATATTAGCTCGTCTGTATGACCATATTTCTGTGGTTGAACTATCAAGAGTTTCATTGCTTCAAGTATCATTTTCCGATTTTTTAGGCGAAATTATATGGAAGGGGATGTTCCGGGTCCCGTATTTACGTCGTTCCAGGGGGCGGAAAGGGTGGAGGTCCTTCGGGAGGGGTCCCTAGGGATGGTTAGGGATGCGATTTTATAAAGGGAAAGTTTGGATCGCGATAAGTCCCGGTTCGACTGCGAGTTTCCTCTTCCGGGGGGAGTCGCCCCCTCTTCCCCGGGCGCGATAGGATCTCCTCGCCCTCGGGAACCGCGGCATATATACGCATTTGCTTCCCGAAACGAGTCCCCGAGCATACGCGCTCGTAAAAAGCCAGCTGTAAATCCTGGGCACATCAATCGCGTGCACGCACTCGGGGCCTAGTCGCGCGATCTTTGCGCAACGCACCCCTCGCAGTAAAAAGCTCTCGGGAGAGTGGAGGCGCATCCCGCGGGAAAGGCGGGATACGAGGCAATAACGGAAATAATATAAATGAATAAAAAAGCGCGGTTTTCGCTGGCCTTTATTGCTGATTGGATTTTCGAGGACTCCAGCCGGCTGGAGTAGTCATTTGGCAGGGTCGTTTATCACTGGCAGGATTTTTTGGGACTACGATCGATCCCGAGTGATAATTTCATTTTTAGGGTCTTCGTCCCTGCGATGATTTTTGGAGATGAGAAAAAGCGATGATGCATTGAACCAAAACGAAATATCTTTGAACAGTACCAAAGAGGTACCTCGCAATTCAAAGAATGACCTCAAATATAAATAGGATGCAACGATGCAACTTCTTCACCTACAATATCGCGCGAGAGACGTGGTATATCAATCTGGCCAAACGTTAACAAAACGCGTGAGACTTTGAACGTTCAGCCAAACCGTGAAATGGCCCGATGTATGACCGACATTTTTATTGTTTATGGCACGCGCCATTGGAATTTAAATCGTAAGGCAAGGAGGTAACACGTTGTCAGCCACCGCCACGTGCGCGTTAATTTTCTTTCGTGTAAACGCGATACGCGTACCACCGGCAACCTAAAAGCGATGCGAAGAAAGCGCGGCCGTCAAGCTGTTAACAAAACGTTTCGATTCGGTTCAGTGTAACTTCTGTCCTCGGGGCAAGTCAAGGGCCCGAAGACGCACTTCCGGTGCGACCCGGGGGACCGCGCCCGGCCATTCGCCATTCAACAGGTTGCCGCCCGAAAGCCAGCGTCTCGCTTCTTCCTCGGCTCCTCCTTCCCTTCCAATTAGCGAGCGCACCACCTCGGGCCGTCGACTTTTCGCGAAACGGATGCGCCCCCTGCCACCCACCCACCCACCCACCGGCCGCTCTTCTACCGCTCCTTTGCCGTGCACTCCGCTAATTGAGCGGCGCGCGCCGGTCCGCGACCGGTCGGGCCGCCATTGGATCCGACATGCGGCCGATTAAATCCGGGAAAACGGATTGCTGCGGATCCCCGCCGGGAAACGACGTGGCTCACCCTCGAGAGGAAGCCGGGCCCGATTAATCGGGGCCAACCCTCGGCGGCGAATTTAGACGATTAAGGGTTTCCCCCGTCCTCCCCCTTTCCTTTTTTATTCCGAATTTCTACAAATTTCATTTCTTCCTCCGCCGCGGGGTCTAATCGAATTTATACGAGCGAAGGATTTATTATTACTTCTCTAATTTCCTCGAAATTAATTTCCCCAATTCGGAGGATTACCCCTTCCGAGTTTACGTTTATAGAGGATCGATCTCGTTAAGGCGGGCCGAAAGTGACCTCGACGAGGTCTCTTTCCCGAAACTTGACCACGTACTGGGCCCGTCGAATCGTTCGAAGCTTCCCTACGCTCAATATGGAGTCTATGGTTTGGAAGAAATTTAAAATAAAAGAAAGAAACCAAAGAAAACTTGAAATCCCACGCCCGTCTGCACCTTCCCTGTAGTTTTCGTATTCACGTTGGCGAGGCTTCGAACAATTCGATGCACCTACCTCGGCGAAAAGTTACACGAAGGATTGACCTTCCCAGACGTCACTATCATACCGCCTTAAAGGCGCCCACCACCCCCACGATTTTACAGGGTCTCACGGGGGAACAATTCCGAGCGTATCAGCTCAACCGATATCGAGATCAACGAGTGCTCGTTTTAATGATAAAACGTTGACGAGTATTTACATGGGAGCAATTTTGGATAAGTGATTATTTTCCTGTTAAAAAAAAATTAGGGGGGGGGGAAGAAATGCAACGTAACAATTTTCTGCTCTTTTCCCCATGAAAGGCCTTGTCGAGAATCGCGGAACGCAGGTCAACATTTCCATGCAATTAATATTTCCTCTACAAAGGGGATGATTTTAAGGGTAGTAAAATATAGTATGGGGGTGAGAGGTCGTGAATCGCCGTCCGCCCCCTTTGGTGACCCCCTCCCCCTTATCACCCCATTCCCTTGAAACCCCCTTCACCCTAATGCTCCCCCCGTGACCGCATATGCGAACGGATCCTCAAATTGCGGGGTGACGTCGGCGTATCCGCACGCGGCCGATCCGGGGCTAGGGGCGATTTGCGGCGATTCGCGGCGCCATTAACGGCGGCCCCGCAATCCGCAACGCGGCCTCCGCCGTTAACTCGGCCCGACGTCAACGTCCGACGTCACCGACGCCGTCACCCGACGCGGTCTGGAATCGCGCGATTTCCGCGATTTACGAGGCAATTTCTGTTTACGAGGTTTTACTGTTTCGAGCGGAGCCCGCCTGCGGAACGACGGGGGGGACGAATCCTGAGGACCTTCGGGGGGGAGGGGGGAGGGATGCGACTTTACCCCGGGGCGGAAATTCTCTCCCGGCGAAAAATGGTCTCGCGGGTTAAATCGAGAGATAAAAGTCGAAATCGACACGTCGGTTCGTAAAAAGGAAAAAAAAATAAAATCCACTGCACCGGAGTACACGGGTATGTGCGTTTCCCCCCCAGGGGGTTAGGGGGAGGGGCACCCCGTGTAACCATATCCTGGAACCCGAGTCGCGGGGCTTCCGCAACGGGAAAAAAATGCGGAAACTGCTCCCCTGATCGGGCGCGACGTCGCGGAATTACGAAATTGTTAATAACGTGAGATCATTGGTACGCAATTTATTCGAGGAATTTCAATCGCGCTTTAGGCTTCGTGGTTTCCGTGGAAATTGTGGTAATTTCATTGATTTCACGAATTTTAAGGAGGAAATGCTCGCATGGGTAGAATTGTCACCTTGACGGGGGAGCGTCACCTGAGGAGGCTCATCTGAGTCACGGTTCGCGGGGGGTCTACCCGACCCGCGCGTGCCGGCTCTGATACGCGTGGAAATGCTATCGGGTCGATAGAGAGAGAGAGAGGGGGAGGGGACTTTTTTTTATGCCACGAAAATACATATCGCGAGTATCGAAGAAAGGAGACGCGAACGTCGCACAGGACGAGCGCTTATCACGGGTCGAGGTGTGCACCGGTTGCCCCGGAATGGAAGGTCGTCGGTGCGATTTATCCGAATTTGTGATATCAGGGCTCTTATCAAGGAACGAGGTCCCTCGGGACCGTGGGACGTCTTCTTTGAATCGGTCTCCGTCCACGCGCGGCGACCCTCGCTCCCTCTCTCTTGAACCCGCGGACAGCGCATAATGCCGTCTCTCTCGCACCCGCACGAGAGCCCGCATGGCGGCGTCTCTTTTGCACTCACGGGCGCCCGCATAGCGCCGTCTCTCTCGCACCCACAGACATCGCCCATTGGGTCGACTCCCCTCGTGCGTGTTATCCGGGAACCTCCACGAGGTTCGAACTTATCGAGTGGAGGGTCGAAGCTCGAAAGAACTTCTTCGACCCTCCAACCCCCCGATAAGGAAAAGTTTCCCCGCCCAATCTTACCGAGAGCATCGCAGCCATCTGACCCTGTTTTTTCTCTCTTGTTTCAGGTGAGTTCGGAACCTGTTCGCAGTCGGCACTTCCTGGGGGACTCCACCTCCGGGGACGCTGCGGTAATAATTCCGGGACTTTTCCCGGGAACCTTTCTCCCCTCCCCACCTTCCGCTGGATTTGACTTTCCTATGACGTTTTCGCCTAAACTTTCGCGGAATACGCTCCCCCCTACCTCGGGAGTGCATCTCACAATCTACTATGCATCAGGCAAATACTCGCGCGAAGAAGGCCGAGTGCAATTCCGCGACACATCGGCTTGCCGCCCCCCACCCCTTAAAAATTCACACCAATCTCAATCTTTACCGTTTTTCGACTTTACCCGATTTTATATGTATGCATTTTTTTTCTAACTGAAACCTCTAGTATTTATTTAAGGTAATATCTCCCCATTATAATAACTTTCTCATATCCTGACACTAATGTTTGACATTTTCTCATTATTTTTCATTTACTCCACCATTACCGCCAAGAATCACTCTCAGGTTAAATCTGACGTATTAACAATAACGTCTTGAGGTGTTAGTAAAGAGCCATTCTGTATATATCAAAGTGTCGAAGCGTTTATAAAATTTGTCTACAGACTAAGTACACTTGAATCATTTGAAACTTCTCCGCGTGATTACGGTATATATCTCTAAGGAAGAACGCGATGCTCATAAAATTGCATTTTTGAAACAGGACAAAGAAAAAAGTGTTTTTGGTTCTAGTTTAGGATAAATAAGCACTTTTTTGCAAAATGAAATTTCACGAGGTTCAGGTTCTTCCTTAAGGCCTCCACAATCACGTGCTGAAGATTCAAACCAGATTGCAGAAAAATTAAATAACTATCTTGTCGTTTTGATACATGTATATATATATATAGGTTAACCTACCACAACATCCCGATCCAAAGTTCCGCATCGACCCCCCCTTTCATTTCCCTCCGTTATTGTTATTCGGCAATACTTTTATGTTATATCGGACACTTTGCAGGGAATCTAGAATCGGTCCGAGAAGTCGAGCCCTCGGGAGATGTCGATCGTATCCTCGTTTCCTCCCTTCCTTTCATTTTCCCTATTTCTCCCAGCCCCCCGAAGGGGAGAATCGTACGCAGCCAGCCGGCCCCGGAAACGTTCATCCCCGGGGCGCGTTTCCTCGAATATCGCGAGGAATCGCCGGGCCGGATGCTCGAGCGACTTTCGAATTTCCCTGGGCGAGTCCCGAGGGAATTCACGCTCGGCTTCGAGGGAGGACTCCCGAGTGACCATCCGCCGCGCTCCATTCGCGGGGAAGCGGAGCCGGAAATTCACGCGCGACGGAGCCCATCTCGGGGTCCTCCAAGTCCCTGGAAGTCCCCCCTTCCCCCGGGGGGTGGACCCCCCGTTAAGTCGCCGCGGACGCGGAACGGAATTGGCCGTTCGACTTCGCTCGAAGGAGCCCCTCGCCCCCCGGGGGGGTTCGGTGGGTTGGGAGGGTTCGGCGGGTTGGGAGGGTTTGGTGGGTTGGAGGGGTTTGGTGGATCAGGGGGTTGGGGGGTGGCTGGCTCTGGGGCGTAAAATCGAAGCCGCCTTGAAGCTTCGTTATTTACCGATAAATGCGACCCTCTCGAAGGGGTGGGAAAGGGGCACCCCCTGGGAGGGACGAGTCTCTCTGAAAGGCTTTTTCCGCGTTCCTCGAATTTTCCAGGAGTCGCCGAGTTTCCGTCCTGGTTCGTTGTCCCAAGTCGGGGGGATTTTATTTATCGGACCGGGGGGTGGAAATGGGCGGGGTGGACGCCGCGGCTGCTGAGTCGGTGCCTCGAATCGCTTCGATGGGCGTTTTTATTTATTTTTTCCCTCGCTCTTCTTCTTCTTCCGCTTTTTTTCTTAGCAGTATTTTCTCCTGTTTTCCTTTTTACCTCCTCCTTGGAATCGGTAAGTAATTATATTAGGGGGAGGGGGTTTTCATTTTCAGGGTGGTCGATATGTTGGTTCGGCCGAAGGGAGAAATTCGGGATTTTTGACCGGTGGAATTCGAAGTTCGCTATTCTAGGGGTGTTATTATTTTTTTGCTGTGTTTCTTTATTATTTTCCAGTCCACTTCCTTCTTTTAAATTCAAACAGATCTGGAAGTTATTGTGTTTCTTCGAGGGAGAGGGATGTCTCGTTGTCGGTGCGCTGGTTCGATCAAAGGGTGGAAATTGGAGGTTTTTGAAGGGTAGAAATTCAGGTCCGAAGTTCTGGGGGTGGTTTCCTCATTTTCAGGGGTAAATTATATCCGGAATCCCTCTTTGTCGAGGGCTTCAATTAATACACTCGGGAGTACCGAGGCAGAGGGGAGGCTCTATCTCTCCCCCTCTTAGGGGTTGAGGCAGGTCGGGGCGCCCTCTTCTCTCTCCCTCTCTCCCTCCGGGCAAGCCCTGGGCACTGCCGGTGCTTCCGCTTCCGGTTTTCGCTCGTGCTCGGAGAGTGATTCCTTGGCAAATGGGGGCGAAGAATGCCCTCCCTCGGGAACTCGGTGAAACCAGGCAATATGTTTCCCATTCTCCGAGGTGGTTTCCAAAAATCCCGCCCTTCGCGGACCACCCCTGGGATATCGGGAGGGCGAGCCAGTCCGACCTCGGAAATGCGAATTCGTTCTAGAATTCCCGACGCCTTCTCTGAAATATCCATTTCGGTATCGGTTTTCTCCCGACCAATGATAATAAAATTTAAAAAAGCATAATAAAATGCCGGGAAAGAATGAAAGAGTGGAAGCGTGAGACTATGAAGAGGGCATTATTACTTATAAAGCGCGATACGTCAACGAGATATCGATGAACAGAAATATAGGTTCATTCAAGAGCCATTTATTACACGCTCATTTCTTCTAAAAATCAATTTCATCGCCATTAATTGTTTAGTCCAATTTATTACTTCGGACAGCTGCGTCCCGATTCGAATAAATTGGATGCAACGTTTCTTCGGAGTTATGACAATTCAGTTGAGTGTATTTGAGTAAAAATAATTATTCTTTGAATTAACAAAATATTTCTTTGGTTCAATGACATTTTTTCTTTGGGCCGTGGAAAGTAATTTTTCCGCTCAGTGCATCGTGCGGTGCATACTGCATTCCCTATCCCTAGACCCGAAGATAAGCCACTATTTTCATGTTTCATATTTTCTCAGGACGATCCCGTCTTTAATGAAGTTTCCCATCGATATTAAAACAAAAACTGTACCGCGAGCGTGTAGAGATACCCGCGACTGCGCGTCCCCATAAAACGCCCCATTTTCTCATCCCCTCTCGTTGGCGTCGAGCAGCGTGCGAGATGAATAAAAAATGCATAAATCAAGCAGTATTTTCTGGGAAATCACCCGAGATAATCCGCGCCCCTTTGCCGGCTCCCCCGTGTCGCCTTAACGACACTTTTGGGTCCTCGGGAAGGGTGGCGCTTCATTTTTTTCTTCTTTTTCTTCTTTTTTTTTGTTATTTTTTTTTTCCTTCCACCAACTACCGGATTCCCCTCGGGGTCGACCTAACTCTCCGTGCACTTTTGGGGAATTAGTTCATCTATCTCCCGCGGGACCGGGACTAATATCCGAGACAAACTGCCCCCCCAAGAGCTGCCCTCAAAAGCGGGGGTGCGGGGACCTTAAATTTTTCATCCATATTTCATTTTCCCCAGGACGGGGAAATCCATAAACGTTAATACTTTTCCCTTGTCGTCGCAAAGACGTTTCCCTCGTCCTTCTCGTTCTTCTAAGACTGTAGACACATAAATCCGTGCCTTGACATTTTCCTTTTTCCTACTCTTTACCGGAAACAATTTTACAATTTCGCCGCCGTATGTCGGAAAGTAATTCCATAAAGGGAGCTCCCGATTCTCCCAGGGGATGAAAGGTTCGATAAAGGTTCCGAGGTTAACGTTTTCATTCAGCGAGTCGCGAGTCGTTCTGCGAGTTTCGAGACTATCCCCCCGGACCCCCCCATTTTTTTCCGCCCTTCCCGGGGAACTTGACAGTTTCTTCCCGACAGTTTCCTGGAGCTTGTTCCGGCGGTCCCTTTACGAGTGATCCTTAAAGAGCCCCGAAATTCCGGGATACCGAAGTCCCGGGGAAGACCGCCGCAGGAACTCGGGGTGCATTGTTTCGATCTAGTGGTCTTAGTCGTTAACCCTTTCCACCCTTGGTTCACCCCTTCCAAGACACGAGCCACTACCGAGACGACCGTTTACACGCATGATAACGACACGGTGTGTCGCGTTGCGCCATTGCGCCACCCCCTGGGGTTGAAAGCACCCCCTAGGGTCGAATTTGAGAGTCCCCCCGGGAATTCGGGAGATAAAAAGAATATAAAAAAAAATTAAGAGGGATGCTATCCCGCGAGAACGCACCTGAAGGGGTGTCTCCGGGCGGCCTGGATCGGTTTGTCCTGCAGAGGGGTGAGAAATGAAAAGGGGGTCGATTTCGATGCTACCCCTCGAAATTCTATAAATAAAAATAGTGGAAGAATCTGAAGGAGGATTTCGTCCAGTGAGAATGCACTTGACGGGGTGGCCTGGGTCGATTTGTCCTATAGAGGGGCGTGAAATGAAAAGGGGGTCGATTTCGAGATCACCCCTCGGAATTCTGAAATGAAAAATAGTCTGACAATCCGAAGGAGAGTTTCGTCCTTTGTGAATGCACTCGAAGGGGTGACTTAGTCTCGGCCGATTTATCCCGTAGAGGGATGTCGATTAAAATGGGAGTGAAATTCAAGGCAACCCCCCGAGATTAGAAGAATAAAAACAATATAAGAATATGAAGAGGGGTTTCATCCCATGAGAACGCACCCGAGGGGGTGTTCTAGGGGTGGCTCCAGCCGGTTCGTCCTGTACAGGGACGAGGAATAAAAAAAGGGGGGGTCGCCGAAGGGGTGAGATCCTTGCCCTCTCGCACGACTAGGTCCTCCCAATCGCGCGCCCCTCTCCGGCCTCGGAGAAGCGGATTTCCCGCAAGTGGTCGCTCTCGAAATTCGATAGGGAAGCTACCCCTTGGCCCCGGGCTCTCCGGACCCACCCTTTGCCCGGCGGTGTATCCGGTTTACACGGAAATTCAACCAACGCCTGCCTCTGTGAGGATTATCTGAGAATTCCCTCCGAGAGCGAGGACCCTCGACGGAGGGGTGCGTGTTCGACCCCCCTGCGCCCCTCCTTTATGAGGAAATATTCGCGGGTTAATAGCGTAAATCGCGAGCCATTCCTACTTCTTATCAGATTATGCTGATCCGACAGTTCCACCCCGGCTGGGCTGGAAAAGTTCCTGACGAGGGGACGTAACGAGAAATCACGAAAAATTCGGAAAAATCGCAGAGGGTGCCCCACCCCCTCGGTTATCGCCACCCCTGAAGCAGTGGACGGTTTTAATTAGAGCCTCCGCGGGATATCCGGAGATGTAGAGCCGAAGGCGGGCTCTTCGATTAAATTATTAATTAACGTTCTCCTCGAAATACCACATCACACGGCGGCACCTCCGGGCGGGGGTGGCAGGTGCCACCCTCCTACGCGTCGTCGTGTGCGCGACGTGTGCGCATAATCTCTACCTGTATGCAAGTGATGTGCAACGAGGGGGTTTGCATCGAGGTGCATCACGATGCACCACCCCCTCGGGCGGCGGCAGCCGGGAAGGGGCGAACACGACACCGCGTATATCCACCTGACACCCGCTCCCTCCAACGAGGGGGTGACCTCCGACCTCACCCCTCCTCAGGACCTATTTTTAACCCCGTGTATTACGGGGTTCTATTTTGCCAATTTCATGCCCCCATCCCTTCCCCAGGTGGTGTTCTTATTGGTCGGTTTTGTAATCCCGAGATGATGGAGGGGAGGGGGGCGTCCGGGCCCGGAGGTCCGATCGCCGCCGCCGCCCGCATGACTGGCTAGTCGCGATCCGGACTCCGAAGAGGACGGATCTCCCAGAAGCAGGAGGGGCCTTTACCACAATTTTCTTCTGCCGTTAATTTTTATTCACCAAAATTTGGGTTAGGTAATATCCTCTTGGATTAAGATGCCTCGAAAGGGTCATTCTATTAGGTCGAGGAATAAGTTCCCGCCGTTTTCATTACATTATACTGAAAAAAAACGGTGGGAACGTATTCCTCAACTGGATGTATGTGCCAAAACGTCAAAATATGTATGAAGTTCCTCCTAAAGCTGGGGGCGTCGAATCGTTTGAAAGTTCAGCACTTCGTACAGATTTCTTTTATATCTCGCATAAAAAAATCTCCCGTTGCGAAGTCACGTTAGTGGACGTGTCCGAAAGTCGTATACGAAAGTGGAGACTTTCGCGGGCGGATTAGACAGTTTCGTCCGAGACTTTCAGATGTTGGCCAATGACGTGACTGCGACGATGCAAAATGTTTCATGCTAATCTGTTTGTAGGCGACAGAGGTCCGCTCGGTCTCTGTACGATTGCGATCGATGAATAGGGCGGTTCCACGGGGGGATGGGAGGCGTCTTGAAATGAAACTGCTCCAGATTCCGCGGATTAAACGCGGTTTATGCCGCTCGCAAAATTCCCGGCATCGGGCGATTCGCAACGGGCGATTCGTCGGCCATGATTCGCGACAATGGGCTCGCTCGTTCTCCCGGGCCACCGATCCCTGCAGACGCGCGTCGCTCCCCGGTAACTCGCCGTAAAAGCGATCCGTTACAGGAGCGGCCATAACGTTACAGGAGCGCCGACAAAGCCCTAAAAGCGGCCTTTATAATCCCCCGAGCTTAATTGGTTTGACGGGCCGCGCTTCGGCCGCCCCGCGCTTTCCTATTCCGCAGCCCGGAACGGCGCCAAGCGTATCGGCTCGAGCTCGCTCGACGGTTTTGTCCGGCATTCATTGAACCATCGGCCGGTTCGCCTCGCTGGTTCGCTGCTTCCGGTATTCCACGCTAACTCCCCGGAAAAGACGACCGATTCCCTTTTCACGGCCCGCCGAGATTGCGACTCGAAAATGGACGCCCTAATGACCGATCCCAAAATCCATCTTAATATGAATATTAAGGCGATATGAAAGGGACATCCCGTGTATGTTGAAACGTCAAATTATTTATAACAGTTTTTCTTCAAACTTAGTGCGCCGAATGGGCTTGAAACTTTAATACGGTTATGAAGGTCTTGACGCTCACGAAATTTTATTTCACCAAAAAATCTCTTGAAATTAATTCGGTGCACCCCGTTTGGGGAAAGGCTTCACAAAGGAAACCTCTTTGGGGCCACTTTCATATCACCTTAACACTTCGACTCGCCTTTGACTTCGAATATTGACTTTGAGGTACGAGACGCGTAACCCAATTTGTACAAAAATTCCCTCGCCAACCGGAAACGAGATATCTCGTTAGCGCTTCACAACGTGGCAAAATGGCCGGCTTGTGACTGTGTTTTAATTGAAAAAATGGCCGGCGTTAATGGGGTGATTAAAAAAGAAATTCCGATATTTCGGCTGGACTCTGGAAATGCTTTTTCGTACGTACAGTCGTGAATTTTCACCTGCCTGAATTTTTATCACGAATCTGCGCGGCGAACTTCACACGGATTTTCTACCGTTGAACAGTCGGCAGTAATGATTACCTGCACATACCTTATCAGCCTCCGACCTTATCTGTAACCCAATCACCGCAATCAATTTTCAAGATTTACGCGGATATCCATGCTAAATTTTTATCTACTTTTCCAAGGCATTTTTTACGTTGCAAAATTTTCGTCGACCCCCACAGACGTAATTAGAAAATTCGTTTCGGTCTTATCTCTAACCTAGTCCTTGCAATCATTTTCCGCCATTTTCGGGGATATATCCATGGTGGAATTTTTTCCTCTACCTTTCTACTGGATTTTTTACGTCGCAAAATTTTCATCGACCCGCACAGGGGAAATGGCGGAACAGCGGGGTAATTAGAAAATTCGTTTAGCCGGTTAGCGTAATGGAAATCGCTGGGCCGGTTTCGCCGTCGGTCATTGCGGTGTCCGCTGGACAAGACCGGCTAACTCGGCCAGAAATTACGCGGCGGCCTAGAGAGGTGACCGGGCGCGGAGCGAGCTTTCGCTCAATGAGCTTTCGACCGATGGCCGGACTTCCGGTAATTGGCTGCAAGCGTTCCATCCTTTTCCCGGGATAGAGCCCGGCCGGGATTGAAAGTAGAGTGCGCCCCCGGATGGAAAATTGCGTCCCTTTCCTTTCCGCTTTTCCCGGGGAAATTCGACCTGAGCCGGCTACCTGAGGGGGGCTTAAAGCTTTCCCTCTCTCTCAGTCTCTCTGTCACTAGGAGACCCCAGGAAAAATATCTCGAGCCGTCGAGATATTTTCCCACCGCTGGAGAGTAACCTCGGTGATACCTCGAAATTCCCCAAGATTCTGAATTCGGCACTTCCGGTCCGGCCCGATGACTTCCGGCCGACTTCGTTACCTCCGGCCGGACGAGGAGAGATAGGGAATATTTTTATCAGCCCGGAGTGCTGCTCCGTGTGGAGATGTGTTTATACGGTATAAGCACGAGCTCCACTTTACGACGTAAATCATATTTTAAATGGAACAAACTATCCAGAGATAGGTAGAGAGCAATTGAGATTTTCTGATACCCTAAAGAACGTCTACATGGTATAGGGAAGAGAGATAGAGGGTGTACCTAACCGTTTACAAACTTAACAAAAAAGAATATGGAGGCTCCAATCACGTTCCCGCCATCCATAAAATTTAATTTCTTTTCATAACAAATTAGTAAAATAACTATAATCAAATTATAAATATCTAAATTTCATGGCCGTCAGGACCTTCCTTACAGTCTCCACGTTGACGTTGTAAACTGTGAAACGATTCGTTATCCCCAATCCGAAGAAAAAATTCACGATGCCTCTTTGACGTCACTAAGTACTTTCGCAATAAAACAAGAAAAAAAGGGGAAATATTTAACTTAACTAATTAGAGAGTGAAAAATTGTTTCTAACAGCTTGGGAGAGAGCTAGAGACGAAGAAGTCGAATTTCCTCCCCGAAGAAGAGCTCGATCCTCTCCCAAGGGGTGCAACCCCTCCCGGCGCCTCACCCCCTAGCCGCTCACTATTAAACCCTAATTGTACAACGAAATTTACTTAGAAATATGACAGTCTGCCTCGGCTCCGGCAAACGCCCCTCCCTGGGGGGGGGGGGACTGCCCCGGGAAACTAACTCTTCGAGCAAGCCATCCTCGACGGGTCGAAGTTAAGAGAATGGCGCCGAGCACCAGCCAGTCAAACTTTCCCTCGTGATTAGACGTTTATTACTCGAATGTGCATCACAAACGTTAGTTAAGCTCGGCTACGTCCCCCCCGTCCCCCATCCTGTTCCCGCGAAATTTCTTCCCCGTTGAATTCCCCCAAATCCCCAGAAAGGAATTTAATGCCGAAATTCCCGGTCAGACAATGATACGTTCCAATTTTGTTATCTACTTTAATTATTAAGATTGAATGAGAATCGAGATTTTTGCGGGATTTTTATCTGGAACCAAGGAACTTTTTTGTAACGTTAAACGTGGATAATTGTAATTGAGAATAAAGAGGGATGATTCTAGGATGGAATTAAATGGTGAGATTCTCGATTAATTACTGATCTCGAATCTTCTTCAGTTTAATGAGTAATATCAAACGACATTCGGGAAAATTGTTTCGAGATTTTTCTCTTCGGAATTGGGGAATTTGTTTTTTCTTTCTTTTTTTTTTCTAGGTTTAAGTTGAGTGATAGTTGGGGATGAAGGAGGATGATTCCCGGAGTCCTGGATTTACGGGACTTGGGGCGGGATGGGGTTCCCGGGGGAGGCTATCCTCCGAGGAAAGAAACGCTCCAGACGTCATCCCGAAGGATGCGTCCCGGTTCCGGGAAGTCTGGCTCGATTTCCTGGGTTGATCCTGCGGGATGTTCCGGGACGGTTTAAAAAATAAAAATAAAAAACGGGGCGATTCTCGGGTGGAAAAATCGCTCCATTTTGCGATTCCCACGACCGTTTTTTTTTTCTTCTTTTTTTTTCCCTCTCCATGTACAGATCGCGAATCGTCCCGATGGGACGATGGCCCGGAGATTCCGCGAATCTAATTATCCGCGCCGATGTGTCGCTTCATCCTCCATTTTTCGCCCACTCGCCGGTTTTTCCCGCTTTTCGCCCCTCTTTTTTTTTTTTTTATTACCCTTTCAACGGCCGATCGTATTTTACGCGGAGCGAAGAGCGACTCGATATCGAATGAGCATTCGAGAAAATATTGCTCGCCGAGCTGTCTCTCGGCTCGTGGAAATCCTCCGAGGTGTATCGCCCAGCCGAAATCAAAATTCGATTTCGGGTTCGCCTCGAGTTCCCCGAGAAATCACGAGAATTGCGACGAATCGCCAGGATATTACCTATCAAGATAAAAATATATACCCGTCTCCTTGCTCCAAGGAAATCCGAAGGAATCAAATCTCAGAATTCGGTCCCACGCTTTTAGATTATTCGATGTTCAAGACTGCGGTGAGAAAAAAAAGAAAGAAGTTGGTTCACCCAAAATAGGAATGAGAAATATGACCGCGACAATGATGCACTGTAGGGAAATATAGTGGAGGGCTTTTCGACACAATTTTTCAACAAGGACAGCGCAGTATAACCCGTGTCCATCCTTTCACCCTGGACATGTCAACTGTATATATTTGTTTTGGCTAATTAATCTTTTCTTATCAGCTTGAGAATTGAATTCGGGCTTTTCTTTTCTTTTTCGAGAATTAAGGTTTCTTGCGATCAGACCGGGTGTCCTTTTGCGGGGAGGCCGAGGGGGGGGATTCCGCGGCGGAAATATTTGGCGAGCGTTTCCCGGAGCGCGCATCGGGTATTCGCGAATCATCCGAGCTTCTTTCCGCGGGTTATTCCCGTTTATTCCGAGATATTCCCGGGAATTCTGGGGCCACTCCCAGGGGGAATCCGAGGCGAAGGAAAGAGAGATGGTTTCTATTATTTTTCAATTGGGCAGCCGAGCGTACAGAGGGATTCGGTATCCCGGATGTAATTGGACGTGGCTTTGGCGCAGCGACGTACCGATGAAAATAAGGCGGAAGGGGCCCCTCCGAGGGGGCTTTCAGCCATCCTGGGGAGGATTTCCGAAGGAAGCGGTCAAAGGTACCGCCGTCGCGAGATACACCCTCCAGGAGTCCCCACGATGGCCGATATCTCGCGATTCCATTCGTCGAAATTGCCCGGACAAGAGACGCCGGGAAGGATATCCGGGGACCCGGGAAAAGGACCTCCCTCGAGCTGGGATATATCCTTAGGGTGGAGGTACACCGCGAAAATCGAAATCCACCCCTGAACGGTGCCATAGAATAAGTTTTTATTTCATATTTCTTATCTTTTCCTTATTAATAACCATCGATGCCTCATGTTTAACGGACCATTGGAAGGGTATCCGATACCCGCAATCGGAAGAAAATATCCATTGAACCGAAGAAATAATTATTTGAGTCATAATATTCTTTGAATTGAACAAACATTTCTTTGGTACCATTCGAAAGGAATATTTCTTCGATTTTATGACATTTTTCCTCAGTACGGGAAAAGGACCTCCCTCGAGCTGGGATATATCCTTAGGGTGGAGGTACACCGCGAAAATCGAAATCCACCTCCAACTTCTTTGTACAAAAAATCCTATACTTAAATTGTATGTCTCGTTACGAAATTCTACACACTCAATTTTTGGATTCGCTGGGGAATGAACCCATGGCGATCGAAAGGGGTTTCCATGTACAGAGCTTCCCCTTTGGGGTAGTTTCTGTGAGCGAGCCGCGAATCTGCCGGGCCCGATCGGCGCCCTCGACAAGGCGCGTTTAATTAAACTTGCATTTCGTTAGGACGCGTGGCGTCGGTCCGATATTGTTCGAAACTCGAAGCAGCTCGCGATCGCATCTCGCTCCGGTCGCGAGAAGTCGATTTCCTGGGTAAGCTCCCGTCCCTCTCGGCCTCTTTGAAAGCTCCGCCAGCGCGGCGGAAAGGAGATCGAGGGAAGCCTCGTTGCAGCTTTTGTCCCCCGCCCTGCCTCTCTGTCTCATTAGAGATACAGTTCAGAATGCGCGTTATGCCATCTAGGACTTCGTTGGGAACAAACTCGGATGGAAAAGTTCTGCACAAACAGCGCACAATCGACCGAAAGGGTGGGGAGGCGGAACTCCGTAAGCATTTTAGCTCTGTTACATGTACGTATTATATACGCACGGAAAAGAAAGAATAATTTTATTATAATTACTGTAGTGACATGGTTAAAGTACTGTGGGAAGTAAAGCCACACAAATGGCGAAATTGACCACATCGAATGGTAGATGTTATATCTGCGCTTAAAAGGTGGAGGAGCGATCAACATTTGGAATGGTAATATTACCTACATGGAGGAGTTGTAATACGCGCCATAAAATGGAAGGTTTATCTGGGAGCTGTAATCACAATTACAGTAAGGTGTTTTACCCGCTGCAAGGTTATTCTAAACTTGGCTAGGTGATTGCAGAAACAATGGGTTGGCATCATTAGTTTCGACAGGACCGCCAGGTGGCAAAACTTCTCGCAGGCGATGCAGACTGCTCGTTTGAAATTAAGTGCGCAGTTAAACTTCAGAGAATTATTATATTTTTTATATCTTTTCATTTTCCTCTTATTTTGGGAAACGTCGGAAAATCGGCGTAGCTTCCTCGCTGCGAAATACAACAGGTTTAGGTGTAAAAAAAAAAGCGGCGTTTCGTCGAATGCTTGTTCCTGAATTTTTGTATTATTCTTTATTTCTCTTTCTCTCTCTCTCTTTTTTTTTTTTTAGAGAATCGTGGCGATCACGGAAAGTCGGAAAATCAGCGCAGCATCCGCGAGTGCTTATCACCGACCGGCTCAACGAGAGTAATCTCGCACCACGATTAGCCGAATTCCTCGGCGGGAAGGAAAAGCCCCGGAAACGCCCCCGCAATACCGAGCCGCTCGAAATCCTGCTTTCCCGGCCTTCCGACTCGGATTTCCCTGAGGAATCCGGCTAGGTGAAAGGGAATCCGGCAATTGCGGATTTTCGGGGCTCGCGCGATATACATACATGTACGCATACAATGGTACGGTACAATATGTGAATAATTATTTCGTATTTCATGACCCGGGGTTAATGCGATATGTTCAAATCGACGTTTAATATATTCCTGGGAAGAATCGCACCCTTCCATGGGACCTCACCTATCCTTGACGGGGAACCTTCGAAAATTGTACTACACCGATAATAATTCTTGTACACACCCACGATAAAAAATCCTTATACACCCTTCACTATAAACAATTTTTATATACCTTCCACGATTATAATCCATTCAATTTGAGAACTCGGGCCTTTTTCCGGGCTCCAAGGGACTCGGACGAATTTGAGGCGGTTCGGATTTACAGGGACACCCTCGGGAGGTGGAAGCGAACCTAGGGGATGAAACGAGAGGGACGCTCCTCCGACCGCGAGGACGCCGATTTGTAAGCCACGTACGTGACCTGCGTCCTATTTAACCTTATTAAGGACGAGGAGGGTGTGGAAACGCTCTCGAGGTGGCGGGTGGGGGGTGAGTTTCTCAGGGTGGCCCTTTCGCGGCTCCGGGGGTAGTTCTCCGGTGACGTCATGCGATGTCGTCAAAGAACGGCGAAATTACAAAAAAAATCAGACAAACGAATCGGACATATATTCCACCATTTAGATTCCGTGAATAAGAATTAAACAATTGCGAAATTATTCAGTTGAAAAATAGAAAATGTAAGCGACCATCATTTCGAGGTTACCTCGCGTCTTTAATTTCACCCTTTTCGCAGAATTTCGAGAAATTACAAATTAAACAAACGCGAAATCAGGAGGTAAAAAAAACGGGAAACGCAAGTGACCGCCATTTTGAGGTCGCCGCCACGCCGGGCCGAGAATGCACCCCTAAGTGCAGCACCCACCCCCGCCCCTTTGTGCGGCTCTTCCGCGGCGCCTCCGGAGGTCCCTTTTCCGCCCGGCAGTGTCCGGGCGGTTCCCCAGGGGCAAAACCCGTTTTCCCACGTGGCTGGGCGCTATTTGTTCCGCACCTTTGTGCCGCGGCCGCGTTTTCACCTGGGTGAGAGCTACCCTTTCGGAAAAGGCTGGGAAACCGGCGGTTACCTCACGTTTCCCCCGGGAACCCGAGGGAAGCGCTCGTTATCCTCGAAAACGGCGCCACTCGTCGAGGAGGACCTCTCTCTCTCACCTGTCGGATCCTTCTCCCTCACCTGTGCCACCTAGTCCCTCACCTGTCTCTCCCATATCCCGCGACAGATATTAATAATGGGCGAAACTGCAGTTATCTTAAGCGTAACTATACCCCCGCTGCACCTGACGGGCGTTATCGTCAAAGCGAGCCCCTTATCAGGGCGATCAGCTGATCTCCTAGAGTGCACCCTGTACTTGCACCGGAAATAGACGCGTCCATTGCCTGGTAATTTCCCTCCATCCGCCCCCCTTTTTTTTATTAATCCACGTTAGGGCGATTTGCATAAGGTCCTCGGTCATGCCGCCACCCTGAAGGGTCGTTTTTAATCCCACGAAGGCCTGTCATCCAGAAGTCACGCGAGTGCACCACTCGTAATTAAGTGCACTTTCCAGACACCTAGTCCCACCTAGTCCCTCTTCGAGATGTCTTCTGGTCTTCTCTGGGACCCTGAAGAGTACCAACTCGCGAATCGAGACCAAGTCCCAAACTACCCTCCGTCTTCCTTTGGTCCTCATCTTGGTCCTCCAAGGCCCACTCTTGCAGTTGCACTTCTGCAAGTCCAGAGTTGCTCGTCACTCCCAATGGAAGGGGATGGCGTCAGGAATAAACGGTTTTACGGTTTAGTTACCGAAGTGTTCCTCCTCGCCTATGGGGCATGCCCACTCAGCTTCGGCTTAAATCCGGCCGGTATCTGCGTCTGGGATCGAGCGCCGCCATCTTGCTTTTAATAGCTCCTACGTGTCCGCGAATACTGAGGCCGATCCCGGGGGTGTCCCACCCCCCAACCCCCCCCCCATTTTTGCACACGTGCAAATAACGATCCGCTGACCAAGGGCACGTGATAAAAAGTCCCTACGCGTTGGCTCTAATTCCCACGTAAGTCCTGGAAAAAAAAAAAAAAGTTTTTTTCCGGTATTAATCGCGGAATAGGGAGGTCCTCTTCGGGGTGGGGTCTCCTCCAGGGGGTGAGTTCACCTCGGATGGAGGAGCCATTCAGGACCAGGGTCCTTTTGTGATTTTTCTCATTACCGGAGTAGCAGGTGCTTTTCCCCCTCCCCTCCATCCACCCACCCACCCACCCCAGCGTCCCGAAGGACTCGCTCCTGCAGGGGGGTGCTCCTCCCGGCGCACCCCATAAGCCTTGCCTAATACCTAATAGATACACCCCCTAGTCGGCGATGGGGGGTGCTCCTCCCCCCGGGTCGCCAGAAATTACTCCTTTCATGCATCCCCTGGGGTATACACCTTTCGGGGGCGATCCCTTTCGGAAAAATTCTATCTTCGCGGCCCGGCTTTTCAGGGCGGCCAAGTGCGCCGCGACCTACATACGGGGGTGGTTGCACCCCTCCCCCAAACCCCCAAAGCCTCCCATCTCTGCGAGAGACGTGCCCAGGCTTCGAGTGCATCCCTAACGGGCGAGAAACTGACGGACTCGCCCTGGAAAAGTTTAAATGGCCGGTCCCCCGTTTGCTTATTCGCGTTAAAATCGTGAAAACAGAGTTTCATCCCCCTTGCAGTTTGAATATACAAGTGCACACCCCTACCCACATTTTCAGACTCACGCTTTCCCTGCACTCTGTGTTCTTAATATTTTCTCTTTACATTTTTTCTTTTTCTTTTCCACCCCAGGATGACATTTCCAATTTTTCCTATGAGGAATTTTGATTAAAAAAAACAAAAAAACTAGAGGTAGATTTAGGTGACTCGGAGATCTTGATGGAAATTCTGATACTGATTTAGTCACCTGTTAATCTCCTGAGGTCCAGCAAAATGTAGGAAAAGGGACTGCTTTGTTTTCACTCATTTTCTCGGTTTGCATGTAAACTGTCACACCCTTGCAGATTTTCTGAAATTTCGCGTCGCTCTATCTTTCAGAGGAATATTTTTTGGTTCAGGGAGATTCTTTTGTTAGCGTAGGTTCGGGTGGCCCGAGTATGTCGATGAAAATTCCATAACCGAGTCAATTGTTACCCCCCCGACCCACCGGGGTCAAAATAAAGTTAGGGATGAAAGGCACCGCTTAGGGTGGTTTCCGGTTTTCCTGGTAATCTCCCTTCTTCCTCATTGTCCGGGGTCTTCCTTTCCGAGGATGCTGTGGAAACAAAAAGCGACGCCGGAAGTGAGCCAGCGTCCATTTCGGGCTTCCATCAATTAGTATCACGGGGGTTGCCGCCCCCTCGTGTATCGCTTTTTACCCCTGCCCCCACCGCGCGCCCCGCCTTAGCGTCATTATCATCCATTTACTAATTCAGCAAGATAAATTACCCCACGCTCATTGTTGCCTCGAGGCAGCTTTACTACCCCCGGCCCCCTCCACCCCCTTGCTTTCCCCATTTACACTCCCTACTACACTCAGTTTTCCGGGACCACCCCTAACGAGCTCTCGGAAAAATCCATGGAAATTGCAAGGGGATCCCCCTCTTCTTTTTTTCCCCCCTTCGATTTTAATACACGCAATTAGGCCAATTATCGGCCCGTGTGACTTACTATAGCGGCAATAAGTATACGCCATTAAGGTGATACGAAAGCATCCTTCTGTATATGTCGAAACGTGAAAATGTTTATGCAACTTTTTTCCAAACTAGGTGCACCGAATAATTTCAAACTTTTATATTGAAAGTTTGATACTTTGACTGTTTGATATATATACATGACATTTTCATGACACCTTAACGCGCCGAAATTGAATTCATTTTAATTATGGGGGTACAGACTTTCCGCGGTAATGGCGCGGATAAATATGCGCGGTGTCTGATTTAATGGAGAGATTTTGTCGGAATTATTTGTCCTGCTTCGATTTCAGGACACTTTTGGCGCAGGAACGCTTTTTTATGGGGCACTTTGATTTATGATTATCGACCGTAATAGGACCCTGTAGGGTACTTGAAAATATTTGCGAGGGGAGGGGGTTGTTCATTCCGCCGTGGAAGTAATTATAGGAGTCGTTACTTTAATTGTCATATTTGTGAATTCGATAATGATTATTTAACTCGATGATTATATGAATTACAGTGGGTGATAAAATGCTGCGGATTCTCTTTGAATCGGCGGTCTCTTTTTAAACCAATTATCTTTTTAATTGCGATATTTCGAAATTCGACATAGTTAGTAATAATGGTTAAATCCGTAGATTATGTAAATGACGGCTGGTAATTACATACTACGGGACTTTCCGGTGTCCCGGGGCTTGCCGGGGGCGGGACTGCGGAAAATGCGAAACGGAGCGATGAGAAAGCCAGGGGGTGAATGGGGTGAAAGGGGCGAAGGGGTTGTAGACTGTCGCCGCGATTGCGTGACCATTAAGGACGAGCTTCATCGATCGGAGGTGTATTTGCATACACTCGTAGATGTACACTCTTTGAGTCACCGATCGAGTCTCCGACCAGTAAACTTACCCCTATTTCAAGGGAAAACTTTGCCGAATCTTCCCTTAGAACACTTTGAGCGTTCACTCCCTTCCAACCCCCTTTTGCTATACATCTTCATGGGATTGAGTCCATCCCACTGTCCATCCACAGACCACCCTTAAGAAAAGTCACCCTTAAACCTTTAACCTTTACATTTTATTCTTTTTTTTTTTTCATTTTAAATCGGGCAACAAACAAAGTCGCCATTTTGGGCCTCTGACATTCGTCTTCAAGATGCATAAAAATGTGTAAAAACCGAAGTCAAGTGGTAATCTAGATTTTTCTTGAGGAACACCCTGAAGGGTACTTTGAAAAACTTTTTTTATTCTTGTTAGTTTGTTCAGCCAGTTAGTTAATAATCGGATTACGAACAGGAGGTATCTGTAGTAGAGTTATCCTAAATGCGGAATGTCACTTCCAGGCTGACCCGAATCCGCAGAGGCGCCTTCGGTATTCATTAAGGGTCGCCTCCCTAACGGGCGGACCCTGAAGAGCAGTCAAATCTCGGCCCTATGCATTTCAAATTACACCTAAGCCCTCAATTTCGATCATCCCGAGATTTTACACCTAGTCCAGACGTGCCCCAATTACTGCGCGGAGTTATCAGAGAAAATGAGCCTCTTCGTATTTCTCCCTAACCAGAAATTCACCCTTTCCCTTTTCACCGACATTCCCAGAACTGCCTGAAAAATGAATTAACAATTTAATTCGCCGTATCTCTTTATCTGAATATTTTTCAGAAAATTTCTCGATTACCTTTCGATCGAAAACGACGATCGTCATTTTTCGACGGTGAGTTTCCGGAGTACGGATGAAAAGTTCACTTTTGCCGGTTAAGACTACCTGAAGATTAATTAACTATTTAAAGCGCCATTATTTCTTATCTCTATTTTTCGCGAAATGTTCAGTTATCACGTTTGCAGAAATGCGAATTACTTTTGTCTTCGGTGTTTCGTCAAATTACTTTTTCGTCGATCTGCCAGAACATTAATTAATAATTAAAAGTGCCATTATTTCTTATCTCTATTTTTCGTGAAATGTTCAGTTATCACGTTTGCAGAAATGCGAATTCCTTTTTTCGTCGGTCAGTCCCCAGAGTAGGGATGAAAAGTTCCCTTTCGGCGGTCGCGGGAGGAACTCGCGGCAGTTCTGGTACTTCCGGTACTTCTGCAAGGTGTTTCCTCCCCTGCGGCCTACAGTCCATTACCGTCCCCTCCGTCGACAGGGCGCCGTCGAGACGTTCGGATAACATATTCTTCCTAGCATACGTTTAGGGGTATGTACATGGCTGCGTTTACGAAGTACACTCGGCGGTCGAGGCACGTCCCGACCATGTATAAAAACCCGTAATAAAAGCGTTACGCGTACACCCCTTCGCCCTAAATCACGGGGGAGCGTTAACGTCGCACCCTACACCGGAAATGGAATCCGTAACGGAAGTGCCTCATCCGGTCCGCGAGCTGGACCGAAGGATGCTAGACTGTACTTGTTTCTCTATAACATCGACTGAAAAAAAAGACACCCTGAAAATAGTCTAAAACAAATCTCAACAAAAAAAAAAAGAAAGCATCTGAAACATTGAATTTCTAAGTTAATGAAGTGTAATCATTATTTTCCTCACTCGATCTGACACATTTCTTTGAACGTATTTCTACGCAGGATTTTATCACGATACATATTTCTTTGAGTCGATTCACTTTTTTTTTTCTTTTTTTTCTCAAGGTAGAAAATGTATCTTTAATTCGAATAGCTAAGAATTAATCATTCGTTTCGTCGTTGACTTATTCATCTCTTTCGTGGGGAAGGAATACGGGAGTATTTTTTTTTTTTTTTAATTATGGAGATTACTTTGTAAAATTATAATAGGGTCTTTCCGCCCGGACGCCGCGGAGACTGCCGCGACATTCCGTCGGCGTTCCGTCGCCGGTCTTTTGGGCAGCATAACTCGCATTCGCGCGATGCGTTATATGGACCCGGGATAGCCCCTTGACGTAAGTAGGAGTGTGTAATACGTTTTACGACGCGTCGCCCGGGAAGGCCGCACTTTATGTAGCGCGGACCAACCGCTTTACGGACGCCCCGCACCGAAATATCCGCTTTATGGAGTAGGTACCGAGGAAGAGCGCGCCCGAAGACGCGCCCAAGTGCGAGTCGATGGACCCCGAAAATTAATATTCTAAATTCGGTAATTAAGGTAGTGATAAAAACCCACTTGATTAAAATAAAAGACTTTTCTTTAAGGGTTCTCCACAGGATAGGCTGAAATCTTAGGACAAGACTCGTGAGCCCTCTAAATACGTCCGGACATTTTCGAAATCTTGATTTTCCTACGAAATCCAAATTGAAAGTCAGAATATGAGATGTAATAAAAGGTAAGTTTTCCCTGAAAATCGAAATATCTCGCCGTGTAGGAAGTCCCCGGAAAATTGAATTAAAAAATTTCATTATCGAGGCGGCGTGAAACCCACTCAATTCGGATGAAGCCCTTTTCATTGAAGGTTTTTTACAAGACCGACTGAAATCGTGAGCCCTCGAAATCAGGTGCATATAGCTGGCACCTCCACCTTTACAAAATTCAAATTTCTAAATCCATCCCTTTTTCGAAATCTTGATTTCTAGACAAAGTCTAGGCCAAGCCAAAACGTTTTTCCGGGCAATCGATATTTTGAAAGGGTCTCATTTGGGAAAGGGAGAGCCCTAGAAATACTCCTTATTTCTTGGATGGAACAAAAAACGTCAAGTTATTGCGATTTATGATAAAGAGGCATTTTCAAAGGTGACTCGTAGGTTCGAAGATTTTCGCGTTAGTCGGGGGGATTTATTGAGTGCATTTTTTTATTGCTTCAAGAGGGAGGCAATACCGCTCGACTTCCCTCTCGAGTCCCTCCCTTAGAGGGAGGTGTCGCCTCGCGTTACGGCTAAAGAGCCGGCCGATCCTCGGAAATACGTCACGGCACTCGGCGGTGATCGAATCGCGGCCGCGAAATCGAATAATCCGCACCCAGGACTCCGGAAACGACGGGGGAGACGCGCCGAATAGACGCGCGCTTCCGGTGATATTCCTCGAGGGGGTGCCAACCCCCCGGCGACGCTCGATTTCTCGGCCCCCGAGACGAAGAAATCCATTTCCGGGCCACTCGATCGGAGAAACGGCGGGTTAAACTCGATCGATCGATCGAGTGCCCGACGTGGCCCTCGAGCTCCGGAATTACGGAAAAATCCACGGAGGATCGCGCGAGACGCGGGGATGACGACGAAGTCGAGGAGGATGCTGATCACCGAGCAGACTCGGGGTATTTAACGGCAAATCGAGGGGAAGTCGCAAAACCTGTGAACGAACTGATAAGACGAATCCGGAGGAAAAATTGCGAATCTTCCTGAAACATTTCTTATAGAATTTTCCACCATTAAAATTTATTTTCCTTAATTTTAGAGACTTCGGAATACGAAATAAAATGAAAATTGAGGGGCAACTTTTCTTGAATTTTCCATCGGTGACATTTTATTTCTTGTTTATAGAAAATTGATTGTATAAGATTTGATAGGAAGCTGAGAGGAATTCAAGAAATTTTCCGTGGGGGGATTTAAATTTCTCGATTAGCGAAAGGAGTCGAGGATTTTTATCCGCGCGGGAGGAATTCCTTGCATCTTGGGTAAAAATCAATTGGTTTGATTTAGAATACTTTTCACGGTGGAAATTTAAATTCCTTAATTATGAGAAAAGGGGGAGTTGAGTATTCCCATATCGGCGCTAGGATGACGTCTAATCGTGGTGGAGGACCGCAGTCACGATTCCTTCGAAGTGCAGATTTACGGAAAAATCCTATCGGGAGACGAGGCGACCCGGAATCTCGTTAGGGTTTCGATCTCGCCGCGATTCCCGGTGTGAATAGACTCGGGACCCTTTGATGTCGCCCTAGCCCCTGGGCCCGCCCTTGCAGATTGTGCCCGATACGCCGTGCGATACCACCAAGGGGATGTTCTCTCGCAATTTCCGGCAGGGAGATTTTTTGGTCTTCCCGGGTCGAGGGTAACGTCTCGCCCATCTGAGCCATAGAACACGGATTTCCATTCATGCGCAAGTAATGGTGTCGACCCCGAGATCCCATTTTTTCATCCCTTACTCTCCGGCATTTCTCATCCCTCCTATCCCGTCTCCTTCGAATATTTTTATTTACTCATCGTGTCTCTCTGGAGAGAGAACGAAATAGTTCGGCGATATGCATCGATCTGTCGAGTGTAAGAGAACGGCGAGGGCGAATAAAGGGTTCCCTTTCCGGTGCACCCCTGAAAGAAAACCACTCCCTGGAATACACATTTAGGGTCGGCGTCGAAACGCTGGCAGGGTGCCGCAAAGAACGGCATTCTACGAATGAGGAAGTACGAGCCTTTTTAACCGGGTCAAGTGAAACCTCCCACCACCCCCTGGCGGCGCACCCTGTAAATCCCTTTCTTATCGGAAGGGATTTGGAAGGGTCGCGGGCCCCAAGTGGGTCGACGAGTTCCTTTTCCCTTCGGAACCTTCCGTGGGATGAAAATTATCTGATACAGATCGAGTCCTACCCACCCACCCATCACCACCCACTCTTCATCTATTTGCCACCCACTTTCCACCCATTGCCACCCATAACAAGACATTTTACTTGCTTCGACAAACGTGTGAACACTTGAAAATGGACCAACAAAATACTTGTTCATAATATTTATCCAATATTTTCCAGCAACAACAAATTCTATATCACTCTTTCGTTCGAGTAGGAACGACAATATTTTTTTTGGCTGTCGCTGCAAATTCATTTGCAAATTTAGGAAGGATTTTTTTCTAAAGAAAATGGTTACAATTACGTTCGACATAATTGCAAACGTTTTTTGCTTGAGGTGCGATTATTCCTGCAACAACGTTGTCTTTGGCTATAAGTGCGAATGCCTTTTTTCCGTGCACCTACTCACCACCCATTGCCACCCATCTCCACCCACACACTACCCACCCTCATCCACACACTACCCACCCTCACCCACCCAACTTTAACCCCTTCGACGCCCTACAACCTTCCGACCTTGCGACCTTACGGCCTCCGATCGTTTCCCGGAACACGTAGTACTCGTTATCTATTAGCTGATAAACGATTTATTTCCCGTCCCGGTAAACTCCGCGCGTAAATCGTGCGGAAAAGGATAAGCCCTTTCGAATCCCGATTTAGCCCTCGAAATTTCCGTTTGCCGTTTCCCCAGGAACTGGGGGGAAAGAATTTCACTATTTATCTACCCTAGGGGCGGAATTAATTCTACGCATCCACCGCTTCGGTTACCTGGTAACGAGGTGGCAAAACATGGAATACACTCATTTCAATCGAGGATCGATTAGACTCGATGAGTCGAGTGTTTGGGCTTCCACAATAAAGATCAACACTCTGTCGACGGGGTGTCAGCTAGTCAAATACTGGGGTGTAAAATATTTATGAACATTTCCCTCCACGAACGTGGTCGAAAAAAAAGAGTCAAAAGGTCGCCTGACATCTGATTTATCGAGTGATTACAGAATTTAATATTCTAACCCTGTTTAAAACAATTAAGATTAGAGAACCTCGTGGTTTAAGCCTGTAACGAAAATGATAGGTTTGAGAATTTTACTACTTGATCGCATTAAAAAAATATATGTATATATATAAATTGCAGAATTTCATCATTTATTTTCATCTTTCATTTATGTGCATCTAGTTTCGCGAAAAGATTTATAAATATTTCCACGCCCTGATGTATATTAAAGGACCCTTTCATATCACCTTAAAGTAGAGAGTGGTCTCATGTTTTAACCCCGTAAAAAAATTATTCTTAGAGAATCTCCTCTTTGTTTTATCCTCAGTGAACAATTTTCTTAGCCTCGATATCCCGAAATCTTGACTTTATCTGGTTTTCGGTCTTTTTTTTGAGTCCTCTTTGAGGATCCTTTTCCCCGCCGAGTCGCTCTCTGGGGGGGGGTCCCGTGAAAGCTTCATTTCGCGAACGGAAATTGGAGGCCGATTCGCGTATCGTTGGAGGTTTCTCTCTCCCTCTCTCTCAGCGGTTCGGAGAACAAATATCCGATTTCCGCGAAATCCGGGAAACCAGGCGCAATCGAAGATCCTAAACAGATTCGAGTTTGCGGTCCCTTGGCGGAATTCGACGTCCCCGAATATTGCCCTAGCTCCGACCGACCTCGACAACGATCCACAATTTTCGGATTTCGCTTCCCCCTTAAAGCGGGAGAATGTATTATTTTCCCGAAATTCCAGGAGACTGCGTTTCACTCCCCACCTCTATTCTCTCCTCGAGCATAACGGAGTTTTCCATATCGGAGCTTTTCCCGGGCCAGGTCAAGAAGTCTTGACCCCGTCTCCCACTAATTAAAGTAACCGTAATTATTTGCTCTTAAGGTGATGCGGAAGTGGCGTTTCAGAGGTCTCGTTCATGAAACTTTTCATCCGACCGGGTGCACCGAATCGTTTGAAGGTTTACCACGTGAATACGGAAGCCCTAAGGGAGGCCTCGCCATTCATAAAATGAATTTACCTTTTGTCTCTAAACATTTTCAATTTTTCTTTCTTTTCTTTTCTTTTTTTTTTTTTAATTTAATTTCATGGATGTCAAGACCTTTCTTAGGGCCTCCACATTAGTAGACAGAACCTTGAACAATTTGGCACCCTCAATTTGTAAAAAAGTTTCATAAACAATTAACCCCCCAAGTGCCCCTGTCATATCACCTTAAGGCGGAGGTATCGTGAAGTGGTATAGTAGAAGGAAATACAAGAAGGGGCGGAAAAAAGTTCCCGGGGAAGAAAGTTCCACAGGTGGACCATAATGCCGTCTTGCCCATTCGGGGAGGCTCGACGTTCACCCTGGCGCACCTGTACGCGAATGTTGGGGCAGGTCAGGAAAGGAAGGTAAGGGCGACAGGGGAAGAGGGGCTTCGATCCACTCCCCAGGTGCTCAAGAAATTTTTCCTTGGCGCCGAACGACCTCCTTTACGATCCGTGAAAATTTCTGAAATATCTTTTCCCGGGAGTCCCCCACTCCCCCGCATTTCCACCCCGCCCCCCGCGAACCGGCCTCTCTCCGATCCGGAGGAAAATTGCAAGGGAGGGAGGAGGGCGAATCGCGGGGGTGGGCATCTAGATTACAAAGGAGAGGACCCGGGAGCGGATGTAACGACCCTTAAAAGCCATCCCCACCCCCGCCACGGAGAGTATTTATCATCCTCGGAGATAAAAGTTATCTCGCCTGCCACGGGCCTCCTGAAAACTTTCCTTCTTCATTTTCGGGAGCCATCCACCCCCGATCGAATTGCCGGCCGAATTCTCCCCCGCTATCGAAACCCGATCGAACCCACCTCCTGGAAGTTCTTAATTATTTCAAAGCGCCCCTGAAAGAGCTTCTTCATCCCCTGCGATGCCACTTGATAAAGGGCTTCCTCTAGAATATCACCCCCTCATATCTGTCCTTAAATATCAGATTTTTCTCTATCAGAATTCTTTTCCAATAAAAATTACCCTTCATCGAATATTCCCTTAGATGGATGGATCGATACAAGGTACATACGTACATTGAGAAAAACGTCTCTTTAAATAGTGCCAAAGAAATATTTAGTTCAAATAATAATTATATCACTCAAACTCAAATAAATTGGGCGCAACATTTAGTCACCTTTTTTTTTTCTTTTTCAAAGTCTCTTGTCGATCGCCGGACAGGTGTCGCACTTGCACCCCTTGTAAGCGGTTACATCCCTCTCTGGCGGGAAACGACCTTATCAGGAGTTGATAAGCGGTTCACGATCTCCTGGCGCTTCGAAGAGAGGTGTGAAGATTTTCTTTCGTTCGCCGAAGTGGGTCACTTTGATTTGCCATGTCCCCTAGTTCATCCCTGATTATCCTGCTGAAAAGGAAATTTGATAACGCCAAAAATGGCACGGTAAGACTCGGTTGATTACCTCTCCTCTAGAGCGCTGCTCCGACTACCCCTTCTAGATTCGCGCTAATTATCCCGTGGGGTGGTTAAGCACCCACCGAGTGAGGGTTGGTTGTTAAAATGGCGGAGCTCGTGCTGACAAAGAGTGCTCGTCTCCCGACTTAAAGTCCGACGAGCCGCCTTGCAGGGCCAATTACGGCACTAGAAGCTCCTCGGACTTCTCGGGAAATGTCGAGGACCCCTTTTTAAAAAAGCCTCCCCGAAGCGCGCCGATATATCAGGGGTTGCTCTCCAAATTCTGACGTTTCCCTAAAGCGACATTGCTTTCTCAACTTTTTTCCCTTCATGTAAAATCTCGGCTCAATATGGCAGGATAAAAAGAACCGTCCGTATTACCTAAATGTTCGTGACCGATAAAATCTAATAAAGGATTTCAAGCGTTTCCGCGTACTTTCCGGCCGCACAGCGTCGTAATAATTAATTCTAGGATCCTTGGATATTGTTTAATAATGGGAGAATAAAAGAAAAACGTGTTACGCCCTTTCAATTCTACTCCCTTAGTTCGATTAGACCGAGTAAATTATTTGTCATCTGCATTTTAAGTTCGCTGTAAACTTATCTCCATCCAGGAGGTATCCGTGTTACCGACGTGGTCAGGGTCTGGGCTATTAATTCCCGGGCGAAAAGTTCGCGACAAGCCCGTCCATCTCGCGCAGGTGAAAAGGGGGCTCCGAGGGTGAAGGGGGGCGGTCGTAACAAATAACGAATACGAGGGTGGAACGACCCCTTATATTCCGACACCCCTTCGGGAGGAGACTCCTCCCCCCGGGGCTAAAAAGCCCGGGGAAACTTAGATCGCCGGGAAAATTGTTAGCCGCGAGATGAGAAAGCGGGCCAGGGCTCAGCCTCTCGCGGGAGGTCGTCGCCTCTCTCTCGCTCCCGCGGCCCGCCTATCGCGCCCTCTCTCTCACTCCGCCCCCCGTCGGCCGCGGAGAGAGAGAGAGGAAACTTGCGGAGATAAATCTCGCGGCTCAGGGGGAAAAAGAATGTCGCGCGTGAAGAAGGGCCCAAGGATTATTACGACTTTCCTTTTTTTTACCCCCCTCTCGGCGTTTTCCGCCATTTTCCCGGCGTTTCTCGGAGTCTTCCTTCACAGAGGCCGCCAAGGGGGACAATATGGCGCCGGTTAATTGCGGCCGACCCCAGGTGCAGCAGGTGCAGCAGGTGTCCCTGCAGATCCCCTCCCTACGAGATTCTCCTTTCTTTCTTGGATTTATTCCACGCTTTCGGCGGCTGGAATAAATTTCACCCCCTTTTCGGCAGTCCTTAAGGTGATATGAAAGTGGCATCTGAGGGGTCAATCGTTCGTCAAATTTTTCATGACCGAGGACACCGAGTCATATCAAACATTACTACGTGAATACTAAGGCTGTAAGGAAGATCCTGACGTCCATAAAATTTCATATTTTAAAGAAAATTTTGAAAAAATATATATAAACCTAATTTGAAAAATTGGAAATTTTGTCAAAATCATGGAAAGGGGGACGACAATTCCGAGGGTATTCCTCAACCGATCGAGTTCAGCGGGTGCTCATTTTAATTCTCATTTTAATTGACGCGTGTATACATGGGAGCGATTTTCGACGAAGCACCTTCCTCCAAGCTAAAAGAGCATGCAATTAATTTTGTTGCCTTTCTTTTTTTATGTATGAAAATGACAACTTATCGAAAATCGCTCCAATATGAACACCCGTCAATGTATTATCTTTAAAACGAGTACTCGTTGACCTCGATCGGTTGATAAATACGTGTGTAATCGTTATCTCCGTGAGGTCTTGCAAAATTGTCGGAGTGGTGAGCGCCCTTAAATATCGCTCGAATGTCCTCGGGAGGACAATTCGCGGGGGTGGAAAAGTGGCCCTGGGAGAATAATTCGGGACGTTGTCGAGGAGGAGTCTTCCTGGAAACGTCTCCCGCTATCAGGTATCATCCGGATGGAAAATTCCATCTATTCCCGCCGGCGGAGGACGCGACGCTCCTTTTCGCGGAGGAGTAATTCAATTCCGGCCGGTCCTCCGAACCGGCGAGTAAAGTGCAAGGGACACACGGTCGCGTTTCTAAATTTAATTCCCCCCCCCCCCCAGGGGGCCGTGCTTGGTTAACCTCGTAGGAAAAGAAACGCCCGGCCACCGAGGGAAATGGGGTCGCGGAAATCCTGAGAGTTTCCCCGAGTGCATTCCTAGAAATACCCGAAATTCTCGGGATTTATTCCCCTGAGATGGAGCGATCTGGGAACAACCCTCCTGGAAAACTGATTAGGTCCTTGATATAGCCGAGATAGATATGACGGAGACCATAGCTAAGACTTCCTTCTTAGTCGTTCGTCGTATGAAAGCTTAATTAGGCGCTTACTTAAGAAATTATAAAATTCCAATGCATTCCTATATCGGCAGAATGTTATTTTAGTTAAGTACTAGGTACGGTACAAATTATGATTACGGACAAATTAGCCGGGAGGAAGACTTCAAAGATTTTGGCGTGCACCCTAGTAATGACGTAAAGAGGGCTCGAGCACGTCGGGGTCCTGAAAAAGTGGTCCAGGAGGATCCCGAAGGACTCCAGAAGGAGCCTAACGAAGAGGCTCGCGATCGGTCGAGGGATGCTGTATTAAAAGGGAAATCGGGCTATATCTCGAGGAGGGAAAACTGTCCCAACGTTTCCTGGGTCCCTAGGGTGCACTTTTCCTCCGTCTATGGGAGGATTAATCCCGGCACGCGCAGCTGCACCTGCACCAGGACTCCTCTCTCGGCTCCTATCAGCCCCAAGATCGATCGAGAGGAGAAGAGATACATATACCTTCATATGTACGCCTACGTATCTATATATCCGTGTACATACGTTGGTATATACATGGTCGGGAGGCCCTAGGAAAAATCCCTAGGCGAATCCCGAGGCCCATCGCTGCAGGTCTTGGATCGGTCCGGACCATCCGAGATGGTCCGACACCATCCTAGATCCTTTGCATCGACTTCAGGGTTAATAAGGATTGATTTAAAAAAAATAATAAAAAACATCCTTCCAATCTGCGAGGCCACTCTCGGCTCTTCTCTTCCTTCACACCCTGAAGAGGGATGGGATAAGATGCACGTGATAACCGATTCCTATTTCATCTGCGGATAAAAATCCTTATCCGCGCCCAGGAAAAGACTTCAGGGTCATGAGCAAGAAATTTTACTTGCTTCGACAAATGTGAACACTTGGAAATGGACCAGGAAAATTTTCAGAGGAGGATGGAGAAGTCTCCAGTAGATACAGGATTTTTCTCCTGGAACTAAGTAGCGACCTGTTGGGTTGGCCCACCCCAACTCCCCCTTTCCTTCACCTGCACCTGCACACCTGTTCGGGGGAAAGGGGGGCCCCCGTAATTTCATTTGCCAGGTCGAGCTCGCTCGATCGGAATCGGCGTCTCGTCTCGTGGAGGAGAAAAAGAGGGAAAAGGGGAGAAAATCCCGCGGATTCACCTCCGAAGAGATTGCCCCTAGCGAACGCCGCTCGGGAATAAAAGTGGAGCAGGAGACAGCGCGACTTCCCTTCGTCGTCGGGGTCGACCTGGCGTCGCGACGCCACCATCAAAGATTCAGAACCGATTTATTATTGAACGCTGCCGGGAGTGCTCGGACTCCTAATTGTCGAGTTTCGTCGAGATCGACCGATGGGGAGGATGGGCAGGACTCCAGGGCTGATGGACCGATCGAAGTCCATCGAGTTCCCATCTCGATCTCCATCCCGACCTCCATTTCGATTCATCGCGACCCCTTGCACCAGTTCATCCCTCGACACCCCGTAAAGCCGTCAATGCCCTAAACGCTTTACGAGGCGTCGCAGGACCCGTCGATTCATTTCGATATGCCCCGACATCGAACCCCATAATCAGGAATTAGTTACAGGTATATCCGAAGGTGCATCTCCTCTGCGACAATCGCCCCGTTGCGATCCACCTTCGGAGCAAAAGAATTCCTAAATGAGAAATCATGCCGGACAGTTCCATTGAAATCGGGTAAAATTGGATGGTGGATATAGATTTGAAATTACGAGTTTTAGTCGCAGAAAGCATGGGATGATTTCGGGATGCGTCGTTGAATTGATGAACATCTCATTAGGCGAATTGTCTCTCTAGAGCTCCCTGAAATTAATTTTTAAATTATCCCTGCCAGTCGGGTGGTATCTCAATGACCACTTGTAATTGCCCTCGATAAAAGGGCTCTCTTTATCGCGATATCACCTGAGGTCCCCATGGGCGACGACTTTCGAAAATTCGATTTCCCAGATTTCTCGCACGGTGGAGATCGTCGCGTCTCCCGGCGCTCGTGAGGGGGTGGCGGCGCGTCAAATATTAATACGAATGCACCCGAATGGGGCGAAAATTCGATACGTACTTCCCATAGTACATATGTACTTGTTTATGTGTACATACCCCCCCTTTCGGGTCCTCTGTCGGCCCCCCTACCCTCTTTCTCTCTCCACTTGCCACGCGGTCTCGCCCTCTCTGTCCTGTCTTCTGTTCGTCGCCGGCCCACCCACCACCCACCACCCACCCACCGCCCACCGCCCTACATCGCGTATTACCGATGTACGCGGAATGTAGTGCGAGGGAATATTCAATAGACCACCCGGGTAAATATTGGATGAGCCCCCGTCGCCGATGTCGTATCGGATGTCGCGAAATTTCACGGTATTAAGGCCCGGACCGCCGCAATGCGCCCTCTTAAAATGCGATAAAAAAATTAATTTGATTCGATTTGGTAAACTATATAGAATAATATATTCTTGGAGGTTGATCTTAACTTTCTCCGATTTATAAGTGAACTTTGTATCACTATAGTGTATGTTCTCATGCTAAGAAGTGGAGGCGCAACGAAAAGTGAAACACTTTGATTTATTTTTTGTACACTTACTCAGTACTTATATTCATCTCCGCGTTGATATTGAGACGCTTTGAGTGAACGTTTTCGTTATTATTAGTGCGTTATTCTGAGGTAATTATCGAAATAATAATTTAAAAAAGTCATATCTTCAGTATGAGTGGCGGCTATGCGCACGTTTTTTTCTATGAATTTTTCTCTTTTTTTTTTTTGAGCGGGTTTTCAAAGTAGATTCTAGTTCGATATATCTTGAGGTGGTTTGGAAAAGGATCTTCGAGACGTCGGGGTTACAGGAAACGACGTACAACTTTTCCCTCGCACGGGGGTGAACTTTTCACCCCCGTTTCCTGCGGTCGCGGGGGCGGGGGGCGCCGTAACGCCCCCGTCGATCGAGTTTCTCGATAATCGACCGGAAGCGTTACTTCTACGCAATATCCAGGGGAAAATTGCGTTACAGGCCGGGGGCGGGGGCGAGTTTTGCATGTTTTAAATCGCGGCCCGGAAAATATCCGCGGGACGCTTACGCGTACGAGATCCACTGCAAACGACGTTGTGGGGTCATTGCGAGCATCACTCGAGGGGGTGCAATGCATAAATCGGGGGGTTGAATTTTTCCTACCCCTCTTTGGTATATTTTCAAGGAAATCACTTGAAGAAAAATGCTAGAGTCGCGTTCGCTCCTCAAATCGACGTTGAAGGAGATCTTAGGGGGTGGTTTTTTCCCCCTTTCCGCTCTTTTTTTTCGATTACCAACCGGGACATTCCTTTTCGAGGCACTCCAGGGTGGGGAATATCGCCGGGTAAAGGAACAGCTTGCATTTTTTATAACGCGGGGTGTGAAATCCGCCGCCGCCCCCTTCTCATCCACCCTTTAAATCTCTTTGCTCCGGACAGAGAGGGCGAATCGGACGGACGAATGGCCCGGGCCTTCCACATAAATATGGAGATTTCACAAATCAAGTTAGTTCCCAAAGTGACGGTGAGTTTTCGAGAATGCATATAACGGGGTGCCGCCGGGAGTGGAGTCGCCCCCGGGGGCACTCCACGTTTCTGCGCTTCTTCCCCGTTTTCCCCCCACCTCACAGTTCCGCAGGGAGAGGTTCTCCAGGATTTATCGAAAATACGATTCCTAATTCGAAGATTTCTCGAAAATGCGATTCCTAATTCTCGAAAATTTCTCGACAACCTTCTCTGCGCGAAACTCCCGTTTTCGAGGCTCAAAATCCAGACCGCGCCCTTTATATTCCACGAAAAAAATGATTTAAAATTAATTTCACCGAAAGTTCGTTGCTAATTACGTGATAACTTCTTAAAGAAGAGCCATTTTCACCATTACCCGATTCCGGAATTCATGAATTTTGAGGAAGTCCGTAAAAGCCCTAAATTTTGAAATGAAAGCTCCAATACGAACGCGTCTTGCACCTCTGGTTTCTGAGGGAATAGATTGTTTAAAAAATTATTTCCAGCGAGAGATATCCCCAATTATGGTGATAATCTGTTCAAGAAGGGTTCTGAGAGCCATTTTACATGAGCAGGGGGTGCAATTGTCCGGTGCGATCGTCCAAGGGGCGGGTTTTATCCCAGGAACCAGGTCGAGTATTCCGGGCGCATCTCGGTCTTCCGTCGCCGCGTCTCTCTCGCTCTCGCGCGAGTTGCGCTAGCTCCGTCTCTCTCCGCCTCCTACGAGCCGGAACGATCCATCCAAGATTACTTCGTAAACTCGAGGAAATAACCAGCCGGTCTCGCGCCATCTCTCTCTCGCCCGCCCTGGCGCCCGGTCGAGGGAGAGAGACAGATGTATACCTCGAGGTACACGGGAGCTAGCCGGGAGTCAATGGATAAAGGATTGTTTTTAATTACCGCCCCGGCGGATACTTTACGTCGTCGTCTTTCCCGATATTGCCGATAAAAAGCGAAGCCTCGCGATTTATCCCCTCCCTCCCCCGATTATACGCGATAAATCCGCGACTAATGAATATTTGCCAGACAATCATCCCTTCAACAATTAAATTAAATCCGTGACGTCTCTGATAGCATAACCTCACTTTTCTAAATCATCCCGACTTTCTGATTTATCCCCCTCCCCCGATCATGGGCGAAAAATCCGCGACTAATGAACATTTGTCAGAGAATCATCCCTTCAACGATGAAATTAAATGCGAAGCGTCCGTGACGTTGCTGATTACATAACCTCGCTTTTCTGGATTTCCCGGACTTCCAAACTGTAATCCTCGTCGGTAAAATTAAATCCGCAATATCCGTGACGTCGCTAATAATCGTAACCCGACATTGCGAAATGCAGGGCGTCCTCGAAATTTGGACATTAATTCCCGACAACAAAGGTAAATCCAAAATATCCGTTATTATCCCAAATAACGTAACATTTTTGGAGTCCATGCTCCTTCGAGTTTCGAGCTTTAATCCGCGGCCAGGAAAATTTCATCCGAAATATCTGTCGCCGTCGCTGATAACATAACCTCCCCGCGCGCATCCCCGAGTTCCCGACTTTAATCCCCGTTTTGCAGACCCCATCAGGTGAGTAAACCGAGGGGCAACCCCCTCGAAGCCCTGAAACCACCCCCTTGTTTTCTTACGGTGACCCTTCCCATTGTCGCGCCGAATCGCGGCCCGTTAACAAGAGTCTGGGGGGGGGGGTCCATTGTCGCGACCTGACAGGAACACCCCTTTCCGGGTCGGCGCATCGCGGGGGCGAGAAAAGGGTGAAGTTCCCCCCGTAAACTCGGTCCGGGGGCAAACAACGTAATAATGTGTACACATGCACGGGGGTGTAGCTGCGCACACAATCCCGAGCACGTAGTATCGTGGCCAAACACGACCGGGGGCAGTCGCCCCCGGGGGTGTGGGGGGTACACGTTTGCGTTGGCTAACCGACCACCACCCCCCTACTGACCAACCCTTGGCCGGTTCCGGAAGGACCGGTTTAGTACGGCGTGGCTCTAGGGTTGGGGTCGCCCCCCATTGGGGGGGGGGGGGCAACGGGCTTAATGCATTATAAATTGAGACATTCCGCGAGCCCCGATCCGACATCGGCGTCGCGACCCCCACGTGCCGGGAATGGGAAAGAAGCTCGACCCACTCGGGGGCGATCGCCCCCGCCCCCCTCCCCTTCTGACTTTTAGAGGTGCTCTCGCGGAAAAGGACCCTCTAAGCCGGATCGTGCCGCTAGCTTTTCCGGCGAACACCCTGAAGAGACCTTGGGTACCAGTTTTATATATATATTTTTTTCTCCCACGTTTTTATAGCATCCTTGATACCGGAAGTGGACGAAGACTCCCTTATCGGCCTTATCATTGATATCGGCATTTTTCCACCGAGTCCGGACGTCATCCTTTTCGCTATTTCTTGGATCCACGGTAGTACAGCTGCCGAGCATCAGGCCATCCACGATGGGTCAGAGGACAATTTCCCGCCAAGGGGTGAAGGGTGGAGGTGAAAGAGAGGGACGGGAGGGGGGGGGTTGATCGCCCCTAAATACCTCTCCGCGTAAAAGTGGACGCTCGAATTATCCCTTTCGACCCCCCCCTTCTCTTCATCCTCGGGGACGTGAAACCTCCCTCCGGCAACCTGGGAAATAGCCCCTCTTGCCCCCCCTGCCCCCTCAACCCCCCAGTCCTCGTCGAGTTTAATTGTCCCTTTAACTTTCGTTATTTCCGTTCGACGAGCAAGCCTCGACGCGGATTCGTCCCGGCGACATCTCGAATTCGTCTCGTTTCTGCTCCTCTCTCCTCTGTAAGAGCGGGGCGAGAGGGGGAGTGAGAGAGAGAGGAGGGGGGACCGGAAGCCGGAAACGACTTCGTCGGATAGCGTCCCGGACTTCCCTTCGCCTGCTCCTCCTTCCCAGCCCCCTCCGGCAGGTCGGACAGCGATTATGAATGCTAATTCCGGAAATGTAAAAAGACTCGTCATTTGTCAATCCCTCTTCCCCCCCCCCTCCCGTCCCTTTATGATTATATTCAGCTGATAATTCTAAAGTCTATCGACTGAAATTATATTTTCGCGTGACGGGAAGTCGATCGCTCCTCTCCGGGACGGCCGTGAATTTGTATTGTAAATGAACCTGGAATCGATTTTCTTTTGTTAGGAATTGGCCATTTCAGGCGAGGAAGTACTTTATTGATAAGCGATATCGGTGATTGAGGGGGAGGGGGCGAAATCGGATTTTCTGTGGGACATTTCGCACGTTGGGTTCTCCCAGGTGACGTGGATTTACGTTGTAAATTATCCTGGAATTTTTCTTTATTTTGTTAAACATTTGACATTTCTTGGGAGGGAGTACAGTATTGATAAGGGATAGAGGGTAGTAACAGGGGAGGGATGAAGTTCTTTTTTTTTCCCATATTCTACGTTTCAAACGTTTATATTCCCTCGAGGTGGGATTTCCCACCCCCGACTGGCGTCTGCTTAAGGAAGCGCTTTCCCGGGCGGGAAAAAAGACGTGGGCGGGAAAGGCGAGAAACCCCGCGACAAAGCGTGGGCGGCGCCCGAAAAACTTTTGATAACACTTGCAAATTGCTTTCGAAAATAGAATAACAATTGAATTTCGCCGTGCGGTGGGGTCGGCCCGGAAGGGGTGGGCGCGAAATCCCGGGGTTAGAGGGTGGCGGAAGAAGGCGGAAAAAGGGGAGCCGGGAATCCGGACGTGTTCCAATCTGCCGCGATATCAGACTTCCGGGCCCCTTAAGACTTCTCTCGGTCGTCGTTACTTACTATTGTCGCACAATGACAAAACGATCCCTCCTGCCCCTCCGAAATTCGCAAAACTTTTCGCAACCCCCTTCCAATATCTCAGTTGTACGAGGGGTGGATGATAACCCTCAAGAACACCAAAGGAGGACGGAGAACTTTTGGAAGTCTGTTTTTTATCGACACCCTTAAGAGAGTTCCTCTTCGCTCCCAAATTTCGATGATACGGGAAAGCAATTAATTTTGATAAAGAAATATATATATATATTTTTTTAAATTGCGAAATTTAGTGAATGCTGTTTATTCACTCGTCTTCCATCTTTTGGTGATTTAGTTTGATGAATAGAGCTGATAACGTCAAAGGAGGGTGGAGAACTTTCGGGAGTTTTTTTTTTTTTTTTCTATTTGCACTTTTAACGACCTCTTCGCTACCAAATTTCGACGATATGGAAATTTAAGATATTCTGATAAAGAAACGTATAAATAAAAACGGGGAAATTCGGAGAATTCTGTTTAATGGCTCGTTTACCATTTTTTGGTGCTTTAGTTTGATGATGAATGGGGTTGATAGGGGGAAGATATCCGTAGGTACCCATAGGGGGAAGATATCTACCCCTCGATTACGCATAATCGAACGCCGACCAGGGGCGGCTTTCGCCTGGGAATGGCTGAAGGAAATCGCCCCTCTGGGAGTACAGAGCTCACTCGGCGATAGTTTGTTCTCCAGCTCGGTGCAAATTACTCGGGGAGTTTGAAAATTCTCCGATCGCCACGTCTGGCCGGCCGCAGTTCACCCCTCGAGAAATGTATTCACCCCTCCTCCCAATCGGGTGTCAAAAAATTCCAAATTGATCTTTTTATTTTCATTTCTTAGGGTAAGTTTGAGTTCTCTCTCGGCGATTATGTATAGGGATGGTGAACGTCATTAATCTCGACGAGCACTTTTGCAGGGGGTGAAGGGGGTGCATTTCGATGGAGGGTTTCCAAGGACGCTTCTTCCAGTATCACGGCGAAGACGTGCGTTTCGAGACGCGAGACAAGGGCCGCCAGGTGGGCGGAAAGAGGGCAGGGCATCGATCGCCGGCCGCCCGGGTGGTCGGGGGCATTTTCGCCCCCGGACCCACCGGCTGCACCCTCGCCCCATCTGGCCTCAGGACCTCCGCAGACGCGCTCTGCCGGCTTAGTGTCACCTGCCCACCCCTGGCCGGTAATTCCGCGAATTACCTACCGGCCGCAATTCCCAAGACGCGTCGCCGTACCTGAGAAGAATTCGGCCACCCTGTTCAGAATCGAGCACTGCTTCGGAGAAGCTCCCCGAGGGACGACTCATCTCCCCTGGGAAAATGAGAAAGAATTATCCGATAATTTATTTCCGTCCAGTGGCAAATTCGGGCTACCTTTTCGGAAGAGCCTCCACCCTTAAGCGCCCTCCCCTCTCGAGGGAAGATTTCCCTCTCCATTCCGCACCTGCAGATATTCAAGACAAAATGTCCAATCATTTATTTCCGCCCTGTGTTCCGATCTGGGCATCCTTCCGAAAGAACAACCTCCCTTAACCCTCTGAACACGGAGCCGTTTCGACATATGGGCGAAATTCGTCTGACCGTGCAGGCAATATTGGACCAAACGTCGGGCGCCTTTAGGCGCCCTTGGTAGCCAAATAGTTAAGCGTCCTCCCCTCTGAGGGTGATTCCTCCCCCATTTAACACCTGTAAAAATTCTGAAAGTCCTGTCATTTATTTCCGACCACCTTGTTCGATGTCCCGAGATTAACGGCAGAGTATCGTTATCCGAATCTCGTGCGACGGATTGGCCGTTGTACTTTCGTTAACCCCCTCTTCTCCCACCTCGTGGGTGGCGCGTCGTTCTTCGTTAGCGAGGCGCCTCCACCCCATAACGACGCGTGCTTCGTTGCGAGGCGGACGTGTAACGATCCAATCGTAACGACGCGTATCCATCGGAAAACTCCCGAGCCGCGTTCCCGCCATTAAGGGATTACGTTCCCGTTGTAACGCGCGAGCGTTATTCGCGTCGTTAGTGTAATAATCACGACGCCCCCCCGGCGACGAATCGCGTCGTTAATGAGGTCTCTGCCAGGGGGGCGGAATTAATTGAGGCAACCTAAGATCGGTGGGTTTTGATTAACGGAATGCGAGGTTTCTCCTCGTTCTTATCGCTCCGATTGGCCGGATGATTGGGGGACGTCCGATAAGGGGCTCGATTTTTTTCCACCCCTTTAATAGGGTGGAATTAACCCAGCTTCATTTAATTTCCCGTTATTAATTGTAACGACCCTTTCGGGAATATGGGCTCTCGATTTGGTTCCAATCGAGATATCGAATTACCGGATCACTGACAGTGCCGATAATGGGGGGTAAGACACGAGTGTCGAATTTCGATGGAATCCATTACTGCAGCACAGGGCTCAGTCTTCCAGGGTTACCTAATGACTTGAAATTCAGTAAATTTCTAGATTTTCCGGAAAATCAGGCTTTATCTTCGTTTTCTGGAAAAAATTCATTTCTGTAAATAAAGTTGGATAAACGTTGTATCCAGTAGATCACTTAGGGTGTTATGAAAGGGACATTCTATACACGCGGAAATGTCAAAATAATTATAAAACGTGCCTATGGGGGTCCTAACAAAGGTCTTTAGACTCGGGACATTTCCTGTTTGGGGAAAAATAATTTTTTACTTATCCTAGACTAGAACGAAAAGAAACTTTTTTTTTTTTTAAATGACATTTCACGGGCATCACATTTTTCGGGCCTCCATAATTACGAGCTGACGTTCCAAATGACTTGGTGCACTCAGTTTGGAGAAAAAAAATCTCATAAATATTTTCACGTTTTATATATAGATTATGACCCTTTCGTATTACCTTAAGTCGCGAAGAAATTAACCACAGCTTCAGGTTTATCATCTTAGATAATTGATAGCGGGTGTCTTGAAGCGAGATGAATATTGGAAACGCAAACCGGAAATATCTCCGGCCCTCGAAATTTCGGTCCAGATTTTCACGACGGGGGGTGATGCCCCCCGCGAGAGGATTCGCGAGTTTCGGCGCAGGGGAAGAGAGAAGGGGGGGCAACCGTTGTAATCCTCTCCATAAAACAGAACGATCTCCGGCCCCCTGCCCCCCCGGAATCCTAACCTCCTGAGTAACGTTTCCTATTATGCCGAGGCGAAGGTTGGCCAGGACGTCCCGTCTTTCCTGGGACCCCTACATCCAGCCATCCGTCTTAAGAGGCACTAACTTCTCTCTTAATGCCTATCACCGTGACCGTCCTGGGCTAATATTATTCCAGAAGCGCCCTATGGTGTCCAGGGTGGGGCCCTGACCCCCCAGGAAATCTGAAACCCCCGAGAAGAATTTTATAAAAATATACAAGCACTCTCGAAAATTGCATTTTTTTTTCCGACACTTCTGCAGACGGTGCTACAGAATGGGAATTATCGGATCGTGGCTCGTATATTCTCGAGGAAACAAATTGACTATTTTTTTTAGTAATATCAATTTAATCTGATCTTTTTAATGAGTTTATTAAAATAACTAAGATATTACACAAAGATCGCGACTTAAAGAAAATCTGATTTTTAATATCATTATTTTTTTTTTAATAAATCATGATTTTATCAACCTTGTCAGGAGTAATCGGGGAATTTTAAACCTCGCATTAATTGCCAGTTGACTGGGTTTAAAAATCTTTTTTAGAGAAGACGTGGTCAGAGGGTTACCGGTATTTTTTATTATGGAAGTTCGGACGGGGTTGAGATGGGTCTTTGAGGTTTCCCAAGGGAGTCCCCCCAGACCGGAAACCTGGCCAGGGGTAACTCCTGGTGGATTTAGCGGGCGGTCTCGAAGCAAGAGAAACAATGCCGGGTTATGGTCTGGGGAGTCCATAATCCATACGTATATCCGCGGGAAATAAATAATACAGGAGTCGACGGATGCTGGCTGGCGGGATAAAACTGGCGAGAAAACACGAGGCGAGCGAACTCCCTTCCGGTCTCTGGTACTCTTAATGGACCCCATCAGTGCCCCATGGGGGAAGGGGGGAGGGTGCATGAAAATCAGGAGAAATATCGCAGCAACGAGCCCAGAGACAAGAGTACGTCTTCCCAGTGCATTCTAATTTCGCTAACAATTCAAATTTAAGTCCCACCTTCCATCGTATTGGTTTCAACAATTTTGTTCGTTGTTTTAACTCTTTGAGCGCTAAGCACTTTCGACATACGGGCGAATTTCCTTAGACCGTGCGCGCGATATTGGGCCAAACGTCGGACGCACAATGCGTCGACAGCGCTCAAAGGGTTATGAATTTCCTCAAAGCTTCCTGACATCATTCATTAAAATCTCACCTCTACAATATTTATCTCTCTTAATTTCAATAATAATTTCCTCTGTCGTCGAAATATGAGAAAAGGATTTCTGAATTTCATCAAGAAGCCCTTCTTACGTTTCTCCTTACGCACGGGGGGAATCGGTTCCCTCGCCAGGATTCTCACCCCCAGGACCCCCGTCCAAGTCGTCGGCAAGTCCCGCGTGCACGTCTCGTTACGCTTTAATCCTAGGCGGCGCTTAATATCTCCTTGAGTCGATTAAGTCCTGCCTGGCTGGCGTAGCGATATTCACTTAACTGCTGCTCGGCCATCCAACGGCGCTTTACGGCCGGTTCGAGGATTCCTTTTATGCTTCCGCCTTTAGAAGAACCGGAGCCCCCCGTCCCGCCCTCCACCCCGCTTCCATAACCCGCCCTCTTGCAGCTCCCGGGGAGAGAGAGAGAGCTCCGGCTTTGATCTGCTATTCCGTCTCTTTGAGCGCGAGATGATGCGCCAAGTCCGCGTCCTGCCCCACCCACCACCCACCACCCCCCGCCCACTCGAAGAAAACCATATAGATTATGAATTTAGCTCGTTACTTCGGCACGAGCTGGCGCAATACGAATCCCCCCCTCCTCGACATCCATTTCTCGTATAATTGAAAAAAATATTTCGAACCTCTCCCGTCAGCCGATTTTTTACGTGACGGATTATTGCAAGGTTTAAAATGCCGCTTTTCTCTTCCCGTTACAGAGGGGCAGCGACGAACTGCTGTCACAAAGCGGCACTGTCAGCAATGGGGCAGCGATGAGTCCCCAACCACATCACGCCGCTGATAACAATAATGACGCGAAGAAGGTAAGTGAATTTTTTATCAGAAATTTTGGAAAAGTTCCATTTTTGTTGAGAGGATCTTAAGGCGAGAGGTCGCGCTGTTTTTTTTTTTTTTTCTTTTTTTGGGTTCTGGAGAATTTAGAGAACGTTTCCATTTTTTATTAGAGATTTCGGAGAAGTACCATTTTCGGCGAGAGGATCTCGGGATGTTGATTTTTGGGGGTTGTCAAGAATTTCTAGGGATTCAAGTATCGACCTCCGGGTCAAGGTCTGGAGCAATTTCCCCTTAGGTTCCCTGCACTTAGATTAGTCCCATGAATTAACTCGGTACTCGGGTAGCCAAGTTGGCCATTCTGAACGCGAGCCGGGCACTGGAGCACCGTGCATTAATTACGCCACTCCTTGGGGCAGGTCCGGCCCTTTGGCTTTTCAGCGATCGCCGAGGGTGCGAGCACGAGAGAAACCACGCGATATACATGTAAAAGCCCGGGGAAAAGTCTGAATCCGCGTTAATCACGCCGGTGGGAAAAGTGCTAACGAGCCCTGTATTTCGGAAAAATTCCTTCCTCCGGAGTTTCGAAAGCCCTCCGCCTCGAATTTATTAAAAACCACCGCGTGATCTCCCTATTCGCCATTGCATTCGACAAATTTTCCAGATACCTAATATACCCCCGTTTTAAAATGGTCAAATGAAGAAATCAATTACATCCGACCTCGCGAGTCTTGTAAGTTAATATCCGAGAACGGGGAACCAAGATGGCCGCCGCGTCCCGGTTCTCCAGAACAGGTGCACCCCCCTTCTACCGGGAAAGTTTCGGCGGGAATCGGGCGGGCATTATTAACGTTAATGGGAAAATTCGGTCTCCGGAGCACGATCCCCCATTAACGGGAAACAACCCTAACCTAGGCTAATGCACCGCGGCCATCGCGGAAAGCCACGAGAGGAGTCGAATTTCGCGAGGGCTGATCCGAAACTCTGGATAATAATCCATCCGTTAACGGTGCTTCTAATCGGGGGTAACCATCTCTGATAAGGGTTGCCCCTTAGTCCTATGGTGCGGAAATTAAATTAATAAAAATATATAAATAGGCTTTAACAGGCCATCGCGATCTTAATCAAGTAGCCACTCCTACCTCCTCCTTCGCCTGCTTACTCTTATCCCGGGCGAAATAAATTAATAAAAATATTAAAATAGACGGTGAAAGGCCTCGCTACATTTTTTCCCCACTTTGGAGTTTTTCTTTTTCTTTTTTCTTTTTTATCCGAGGTGCTTCGCTCATCCTAGTTTGATATTCCGGGGGATGATGTCCCGATAAAAGCGAGTTTGGCCGCAGCATTCACGGGCCGGTATCACACGGTCCTCCGGAGTGGCCTTAACTTTAATACCCGCGTCTCTCCATACGCTGATAAGTGGCGCGATGCAACGTGGCCGACGACGACAAAGCTTTCAGTTTTACAGCCGCTTTGAAAGCTCGCCCGGCCTGCTTTTTTGGCCCTCGTAAAACTGCCGGCTCAATGCGCAAGCTACCCCTACTCGCTTTCCGGCACTTCGCGGAAAATGGTTTAAATCTCCCCACAAGCCTCCGCCCGGACATGTCCAAATGGTTTTGCGTGTCCCGCAAAGCTCCGGCGAATTCGGGGCCCTAATGAAATCCGCCCTGCTCTCTGTCCGGATATATCGGCGAATGAAGACTCGACATGTCTCGTTATAGCCGAATTTTCTCGAAATAAAAGATCAAGAGTCAGAAGCTCCGGCGAATTTCAGGCTATAAAAAAATCCTGCTCTCTGCCCGGACATATCGGCGAATAAAAGACTCGACATGTCTCGTAATCGTGAAATTCCACGATAACAAAACGAAAATTAGAATCCAGAGTTTAAAATTGTCTCATCCGCCCAGATTCTCAGAAATGACAAGAAGAAATCCGTGAGGGGATGATTATCAATTTTCCACCCTAACGCAATGTCCACCTCTAGACAGACGAATCTTAATCGTGAATATTAAATGTTAAAGAAGAAGTCAGGACTCCCAGGAGAATTTTGCTATATAATTTCGTCGGGTAATAAGAAATATAGGTGATTCCTTCGAATTTCCTCTAATAATTCTTAACTCTTCCGGGTAAGTCATAATCCCTCGGGGGAAATCTCCTTTCGTACTTTTTCTTAATAATTCCCAATAATTCCAGGTAAGTCTTAATCTCTCGGTGCATATGAAATCTCTCTGCACCGCCGAGGCAGAAAAATCCTTTGGGCCGATATGGCGTCCCGGAAGTGCATAGATAGCGTGGACAGCATCTCAAGGAATCTCTTTGGCCCCCCGGAACCCCGTTGTGTGCGTGCGATCCGACAGGTGCCCCTCTATTCGAAGCACCCGTTCGTTTCCTCGGCATCGTCGCTTAGGAAAGCTCCTTTGAAAAATCGACACGGTCGAAATCTCGATCCCGAAGGCGAGAATACGCGATAAAAGAGGCAAGCATATCCCCATTCATTCCTGTCGTAATCCATCGCGATCTCTGATCCCCCCCTCGCTCTTCAAGCTCCAAAATGCCCCGAAGGGAACGAAAAAAGGCAAAAACTGGGGAGCGCAATTAATTTCCAAAAAGTCTATTCGATTAAAGGCGGCTTTGCGCGACGTTTCCGGGACCAAAGGGGTGTCCCTCCCTTTTCGGATGTAATTAGTTCACCGGGGTTAAAAACTGTAATTAGCTAAAACCCGCGGAAAGGCTGAAAAAGAGAAATCTGACGATCTGTCGGATCCGTTCGCGTTTTTCAATTCCATTTTTTCTTTTTTTCTTTTTTTTTTTTCATTAGGGGGTCGCGTCCAGGGAAATTCAACGAAATTCCTTTGGGTTCCTTAAATTACCCCGAATTTCCTGGAGGGGGGCCGAAAGCTCCGAAATGGTCGGCTTTATTAGACGGCCTTTACGGCCTTTTGTCCAGTTTCTTTGATGTGTCATTTTTTGCGCCGTTTACCGCTAATATCCAGAAATGGCGGCCGGATTTCGTTCTTACAGCCCCGTGCGGATTTTTCTCGCGAGGACTGATCAAAATGGACGTGCACCGAAGGGATGATTAAAGGGGGGCTCGGAAATTGGAGCCCTCATTTAATCACGAGAATCTGGGAAACGCGTTCAATAAAAATCCCTTTTTTCGAAAAACGTATCACTAAAATGGCAAGATCTTATTTCTGCTCGAATTTGATTTATTTATTTACCTTTTCTCTATTCTCGGGGTACTGGAGAAAAATGTTGGGTTTTCGGTTTTCCGCAATTTCAAGGATTCCTTGAAACTCCCCAAAAATTCTCTTAATTCCGAAATGCGACATATCGGGATGTGTCAATACTGCATCTGCGTTTTCCACTATCGATCGCACCGAACCCGTAAAAAGAACCCTGAAAACTATCCCGAAGACCACCCCGAAAACTATCCCGAAAACTACCCTGAGGAACATCCCAAAAAGTTCCCACAGACCATGCATCTGGACGTGTCACGCGAACGGAAGGAAAGGAACGATCGTTAATTAAGGAGATAAATAAATTATCAACCTTCCACGGAAATTGGGTTACCCAGACGGTTCCAAATTTAGCGGCGACGTTGCCTCGAGAAATAGACGACCCGACGGGACTTTAATCGTCCATGGGGATCGATTTTTGGCCCTATCAATAGCCAGTGACCCACTGATAACCCAGTCGACTCGCATCCGAAAAGGATCCTTTTTTCAAGCTCGCCCCTTACATTTCTATTTCCTCATCTCATACTTCTTGATGAAAATGGGGGAAGGGTGAAGCCCCTTTGGCCAGGAACATCGGTGAGCAATTTCTGGGCGATTCGCGGCCCCGCGAGCCGCTTGGGGTGGCTTGCCCCCGGCACAATTGGGGGTTGGGGGGGCACCCACAAAAGAATCAAAGCGCACGGAGGTAATGGTTACGCCGGACAGCCAGTAATATTCCGGATGGACTGTGTGCTTTCGGTCGGAGTGCCCTCGCAAAGCAGCCGTTTAGATAAATTGCTTCTGCCGAGCCCCACCCCCGAGGCCCCCCAGGGGGTTGCATCCCCCATACACCGCGGGGTGGGACGGTAGCAAAGCACCTGAAACCCGCGAAAGGGGAAAAGAGAGTTTTCAATTACAGCTTAAACACTCGTGACAATTCGATTCCTCGGGTTCCCCCGTCCCCCCGTCCCCCCTCTCAGAACCCCAAAGACCTCGATTAAGCGAAAATGCAACCGACGCAACTTGAGAATCCGCATGGTGAAGGAAAACTGAGGACGGAAAATCCCAATGGTTTCGAACCAGTCTAAATGGGCGAGGTGGATTGAACTAAATTGAGGTGAGTTTAAAAAAATGAGGCGGATCGAAAATATCATGCAGATTGGAAAAAAAAAAGAAAAAAAAAAGTGATGCACTCTCGGATGCAGCATCTCCCATCCACCTGCAGGCTGCACCACCCTTGTTGTCAGCTGACAGTGACAGATCGCGGCACTGGTTATTTTTCGGGTAATTTGATGGACTCGTTTTTTTTTATTGTTTTTTTTGGAGGTCTTTTTGGTTTTGAATTTTCTTTTTTTTTCCACTCGGAACATCCGTCTGCGTGTCGGGGCCAATATGGCGATCCGACATCCCCGAATGACGGATAAGCGCGGTGGCAGCGTGCCAGCGGCCTGTTCCGAAGAAAGTTGCATGGGCCAATACCGAGATATATACCGCGCACTGCGCTTTTTCCCCTCTCGAGTTCTGGACAAACAATGAGTTAACCAACGGGATTCCAGAGCCGAGTGCGCAGTCGATAATGTGGATTTCTTTCTGACGGATTCGAAACGCCAGGATCCGAGATCAGCGTCATAGGTTCTTCGTTGTTTGCGAATGTTACGCGAACCGTGGGGTACATTTCGACGCCATCTTGGATATCATGGAATTTAAACAATTTATAAATGAAAACATAACCTCAATTTAATCCCCCGAACTACCGAGTTAAGAGGGGACGTCGCTCGGGGGTTGAAAGCGCGGGTGCAACCCATTTTGCAACAAATGAATTACACCCCACCCTCGGCATGTCTCGCGAATAAATATCATTTTGATTGATTACGATTGGACCACCCCCCGCGCTGTCGCGCCACCCCTGGGCACTTTTACACCGGTTAATGTTTCCCCCTCTGATTTATGAATCCGGAAATACGACCGACTCCAACCCCCGCGGCGTCGGAAAGAAAAAAGAAAAAAGGGACATATACAGAGACACCCTCAGGGGGTGAGAACTCCCCCCGACAGCTCCAGATTCGGAAAATCGACACCGCGTCATTTTTCCATCGATCTTCGAGGGTGATTTTTCACGTTTTATTGTGCCGCCGCACTTCTCGACCACTCGGGGGGTGGCGGGCATTTTCCACCCCCTAATGACTTCCATTTCATGGGGCTTCGACGTCATCGGCCACTTTTGCGGGAAGTCGGGGTCGAAAACGTCCGATCATCCCTCTCAGAAACCACCCCTGAGACCCCAAGTGTGACGAACCGATCGCCCTGGGGGTGACTCCTTTTTCACCTGTTCTCCCTGCCACCCCATGAAATATGAAATATGAAACAGGTTGACAGGACTGTTAATAAATTGCAGACGGGGGGAGTCAAATCCATTTCTCGTGTTCCCCCTCCCCCAATCAATGTTCCTGCTGTGCAATTAAAGTGAATTTTTATTTACCAAATATTTCCAGCACTCCGCTTATCGGCATTACGATATTACTCGCGTTTTCGTCTCCTGTTATCGCGAATTACAATGGCGGCCAGATCGACGTGTAATCCCGGGATCGTCGTTTCGCCGTTATTTACCCTTTTTGTGGGATTTATTTTCACGTCATGTACACTGAAAATAAAAATTCATTGAACCAAAGCAATATTTAATTAATTCAAAGAATCTAGGCTAGGAAGAATTATTCGACTCAAACTCAAATAAACTGTCATGATTCCAAAGATACGTTGCAGCCAGGTTATTCGAGTTTATTTGCGTTAAATAATTATTCTTCGAATTAACCAAATATTTCTTTGGCTCAGTGACATTTTTTTTCAATGTACTAGGGTCTCTGCAGGGGTTGCTCTCTTTTGCACCTGTGCTCTTCGCCACCCCCTGCACGAAGTATGAAAAGTTGACAGGGCGACTAATAAATTGGACATTTGAATATGTGCGATATGGGGTGCGTCAAGAGCATTTCACGGGGATTTCGGTGGGCCGAGGCTTTCGGGGGTTATCGATGAGCTCTGTTATGGGAATCCTGACTCGACGGAAGCCACGGGGGTGGCGTTGCCTCAGCAACGGATGTTTCCAAAAAATTGACGGGAAAGAAATTCCACGGATCCTTGGGAAGACGAAAAAAGTTCCTGCCTGTGAAAAAACTCCCCGTAAAAATATTCACCGTGGAAAAAGTCCCCAGTGACAAATTTCCACCGTGAAAGTCTCCCCAGTAAAACAATCCACTGCTAAAAAAACCCTCAAGCAAAAATTTCCACCATGAAAAACTCATCGGGGAAAAATTCCCAGCGTGGGGGAAAAAAAATATACTAAGAATTCCCAGCGCCGGAAATAATTCAAGGGAAAAAATGTGGAAAATTTTTGCTGATTTTAAAAGGGTGTCCTTCCATCCCCAAGAGTCCTTCAGGCTTTACTTACATCAGGAGGCGACGTCGGGTCTTAATTTTTCCCCCAGTGGGCAAGAAAGTGCGGAGGCCATAAGGGGCGACTTTTATACCCCGCAAACGAGCCGCAAAACTGTCTTGGGCTTCTCTCTCTCCCGGGGCGCGAGAACTTACGGGGGATGAAAATGGAGTTAAGGTGGAGGGCGACCTCGCAGGACCTCCAGGAAACCATCGGCCGAGGTGGTAGTTACTCAATTTTATCGCGACGTCCGTCCACCGGGGGTGGCCGCGTTTATGGTCGTCCTTACAATTGACGTACAAATAGGGGAGGATAGGCTAAGAGGTGGGAAAAAAGGGCGAGAGAAAAGTGACAAATGAAAATTAAATAAACCAAACATTTTCAACAATTCCGGAAAATCCAAAGTACCTGGAAAATATTTCCATATCATATCACAAACGAAAAACTGCGCCATTTTTTAACACGAGAAAGAAATTTCGTTTATGAAATTTTTCTCCGAGCTGAATGTACCGGATCATGACACCCATGAAATTTCAATTTTATTCCTTGGTCTCCATTTTGAAGGTTTATATAAATTTGCTAACATTTCAAGTGCGGATTTCGGGGTCAAGACCTGGGGTAACTCTCATTGATGTAACACTAATTGATATAACACGGGGTTAATGGCGATAATAAAAGAGATGAAACTAAATAAACCACCCCTAGTGAGAAGATGTCATAACTCCTGCCGGAAGAATGAAAAGTTTCCCATCTTTCAGAAGAGAAAGCTACCGAATCAAATGAAATAAAGAAGAAAGCGATGCGTTGGGGGACGGGGGAGGAAAGGAGGTGCATCGGAACTGACGCTTCCGGTCCCTGGGGGTCGAAAAGATCCCGGAGAACGTCTCGATTGGATTAACGGCTGGCTAACGGAAATCCCCTGTCGCTTACGGCCGCCCATGGCGGGTTAATTCCGGCGAAAGACACTATTTTCCCATCCCTTGCACCAATTCGCCTGGAAACCCTTCCTTCCAGTCCGGAACACCTAAATAACACCTAAGCCCCTCACTTCCCCATACCCACCCCTCCTCAAGAATACACGCTACCCCCAGACACCCGTAAAACAGTTCTAAAAGTGTTTTGCATCTCCTTCATGACAGAAAAGAAAATCTGTATAAAATCCAACACAAGATTAACAAAAATTGTCCATTTATTTCCAATTTCAAAATAATGTAAAAATGTCTAGAAAAAGGGGGAATTTGTATAGAATTTTGCGTGAGATTATAAGAATAGAAAAAATAATTGCGCATTTATTTCCAATTTTTTCCCTTCTTTCGCGGGGCCGTTTTCAACGAGATGTATTATCGCGCATTGTCTCACGTCAGGGGCGCGAAAATGTCGGGAAAAAGAAGGAATCGTCGATCTTTCGACTGGCTGGGAGATTTATGGCGAAAGTGCAGCCGTGAATGGGGACGCAGAGGGTGCCTCGTCCTGGAGCTCTGCTCCAATTGCGAGCTCGTAATTCCCGCGACCATTCTCGGGGGTGGCGGGGATTTGCGCAGAATTTGTTAGGGGTGAAAATAAAGCAGGGTCGGCATTGGCTCGTCGACGGGACGCGACGCGGAAATCCTCCAATGACGCACGTCCGCCGTGGGGAAAAATCTGCAAAATCTGGACGACGGCCTCAGGATGCATAAAGCACGTCGACACCGCGTCGGCGCACTTTGTAAATCCGACTGCAGTCGCATCTCACGGAGTGCACAATGACGGGCCGGAATCGCGACATAAACAACGAAACACTGGACATTTACACATACACAAAAGAAAAAGATACGGTGTAACAGGTTTGACGTGTAAAATTTCATCGTTCATAATCTACAAAGGGAATTTCCAGAAGTTTTTACATTATTTTCAGTTCAATTCAATGCTTTTAGAAGGGAGACTTTCGAACTCCTCCGCATTATTGTAGGTATTGTTAATACAAAACCGTGCGTGAAAAGGGAGCTTTTAACTGGATTTTTGTTGAAAGATTTTCTTTTCATTCAATTTCGAAAATGAACCAGGGTGGAGGCATCGAAATCTTCGCGCTGGAATGTTGAGGGGTGTTACGTCGCATGTATTATGACATAACACATAGCCCATAAAATGCGAGGATAAAATAAGGGATGGATTTTTGTAAACTTGTTTTTCTTTATTTTCTTTTTTTTATTTTTATCAATTTAATATTGGAACGAGGCTTCGAAATCCTCGCCCCGGAATCCTTGTCGAGGGGTGTTATATCGACCAGGTATTGCATCCTGCACCTGAATCCTTCTCACCTTCATCCATTTTCCTGGTTAAGCGCCGTGACGTCGCCGGCAAAGGATCGCGAGACGCGAGAAAGGGGTGGGGGTGGTTTCGGGACGGAAAAGGGTTGAGGTCGGTAATGCATATTGACGTTTTGCCGATAATTCCCGCGGCGTCCCGACGCCTAGGGGTGCATCCAGGGCGTCGAGGAGCGGGGGGAGGAAAGTGGGTGGCGGTGGGTGGAAAGTAGGTGGCGATGTGTGGTAAAGTAGGTGGCAGTGGGTGGAAACTGGATGGCGATGTGTGGAAAGTAGGTGGCGATGTGTGGTAGAGTAGGTGGCAGTAGGTGAAAGTGGGTGGTGGTGGGTGGAAACTGGTTGTCGATGTGTGGAAAGTAGATGGCGATATGTGGAAAATGGGTGGCGATGATGCCGGCCGCATGTGGAGCTCTGAAGGGTTCCACGGAAGCGGATTTTTGGAAGCCCCAAATCTCAAGGACTCCCTTTCATCCATCAGGGATAACTTCGATAAGTCCCTGCGATTAGTGGGACTCAAATCGGTCGGAACCACCACAAGAGGGTGGCTCCCAAAAGCGAAGGCTACTTTCGCCCGGCCATTTCTCCCGGGGAATTGCGGCTGATAATAATCCCTTAAACGCAGGGAAAGGGGACGTCACAATGCCACCCCCTCCCTCTGGGGCGAAAAAAGCAAGGAATACCTCAAGCTGAAATCGATACCTCGCACCGCGTACAAACAACCCCCGAGCACATGTGCTGCTGCCTCTGCACATGAAATGTACATGTAGGTGCATCCAAGGTATTCATCGAAATCGAGCGATACTCGACCCGAACAACCCAACGAAATCGCAACTATACATCTCGAGCCAATAGAAAATAACCTGATAACGCTGGTAATTAATGTCCACTACCCTTAACCTCTCTACCCCGCCTAAAACCAAACTCCCAGCCATGGTATTTTCACCATTCATTATTTTACAAAATTTCCCATGCACTTTATTTCACTTTTCATTTCCTCCGGTCAAGAAATTCAAACGACAATTTTCCACGTCCCTCATTCTCGACTTTACATTTTGTTCATATAATCTCCTGATTAATTTCTCATTCTCCGTGACATTGGTTTAATTGAACGCGGTAGCCGATATATCCACCCTGAAGAAAAATCGCGAAAAATCCTGCGAACCGTCTGAGGGGACGAACGATTTTCCTGTGCCGGACTGGAGGGGGGAGTGAGCTTAAAAGTTCCTTTTAGAGGGAAAAACGCCGCTTTCCCGGGGGTTGCGGTCGAAAGACGTGCTCTCGAGGGCGCAAGGGTAAAGAAACATCGTCGAGGCCTACTCTTCGTCGTGGGGGACCATCTTTAGAAAGAGGCGACTTCGCCCTTCTTCCGAGGGGTGCAAAGGCGAGGTGGGGGAGGTGGGGCAAAAAATGAGGAGCGAGAAAACACAGAAAAAGAGGACGGAGCTGGCACTTGGAATTCTAATGGAGGCGTTCGCGACCCGCCTGTTGCTTCCGTAACATCGAAAATGCTTTGCGGGGAACTTCTTGTATGCTCTTGCGACTTCTTCTTCCTCCTCCTCCTCCTCCTCCTCCCCTCCCCCCGGAAGTCTTCCTTTCGCGTCTCGAGGAGCGCCCCAAGAGCGGAAAAGGATCGCAAGGGTTTTTCTCCACGCGAAATTTCCACCCCGAGTGAGCCGGGAATTTGCTTTCCTCGCACATAATGCTTCCTCCTTTCCCTCGTTCTTCATTTTTTTTTCCCCCAATTTTCCACCCGATTTTTAGGAATCCTCTTCGAAAACGTTCCAACTTTTCTGGATCAATTATTATCAAGTCTTGTTTAGAGTAAGGTCGCCTGATTATGGGTAAATCGGGCCATTTATCTGAAAGTATGATTTTCATATTTAAGGTATTTGGTTTTTGGGCGAATTCATCGTGGGAAATTGTAACATACTTTTCTCTGCGGGTAAATAGAAAAATACATCTTATCGGGAGATACATCCCCTACAAATATTTATACATCAGTGTGTACAGAAATAGTCCGAAGAAAGGAATTTCTTTTAGAAAATTCCTAACTTTGGGAAATCGAGATGTTAAAAATATCTGTGTGCTTTTTCTAACATCTCTGATATTTACTGTAAAGGTAATCATGTAAAACCTCAGTTATTGGGAAGAGTTACCGAATTTCCTTTATCAGCAAGAGGGAACCTCCCTGATAACACACTTGGGGCTGAAGAAGGACTTTGATGTCCTTTCGAGGGCTTTCGTCCTCGATCTCTGACGAGAGTGAGGCTCTTCAAGGATCTCCGATACTTTCTCTGCAACCCTTGTGAAGTAAAGGGGTGGGAGGGGTTGGGAAGAGGTGGAGTCCGACAATTGACCGGACAACCGGACCCCCGTCTTCACGATCCGGAAGGCCGTTTCCCCGCCGTCGATTTCCTGCGAATTGCCTCCATTATATCCAATTATTGACTGGGTGGCAATCGAGGGTGGCTCGAGGGACGGGTCGAATGGGGTGAGAACTCACCCCCATAAGGGTGAACACCCCCCTATGGGGTGTAGCAGCTTCTTCGAGGAGGTCCTCCACGTCGCTCGGACAATCCTAGCATCCCTCTCGAACGCGTAAAGAGCATCACTCTTGTTACGATATCCACTACCTCTAGTGCACCCTCGGGGGGAGTGCCTCCCTCCCCCAGAATTTACGTTATCACCCTCGAGCAAAATCCGACCACCTCACTCAACCACTAGAGGACTTGAAATTAATTGCCAGAATTTATGGACGATATAACTTTTGGAAAAAATACAGTCCAGTAAATAAGCATTGATACGAATAATGTACTGAGAAAAAAGTGACATTGACGCGGAGAGAAAAAAGAAATATGGGATGGGGGGCAGAGTTGGCCAGATAATTATTAACGGGGTAAATTAATGATTACTGTGAGTATTTAAAAATATGGAACGTCGAAGAGATTTCTACTGTCCTTGGATAAAAATAGAGAGAACATGAATGATGTATCAGACTCGGAGAAAAAAAAAAAAAAGAAATAAGAAATGTCTGGGCAGAGCAGACTCCGCGATATTCGCCGGAGCGGATTAGCGAGCAGTCGGGGCGGACGCGGCCGTAAAACGGGGAGAAAGACCAGGAAATGAATATAAAAAAGGAGAAAAGGGGCGGAAAAAGAACACCGAGCTACATTTATGGAGCTGGAGATCAATTTCTCGGGGAAGTGCAGACGCGGGGGAAAGTTTATCACTTCTCGACTGGCGAGGAGCAGCCCTTCTGTAACGGCTCTTCATCGAGGTATCTCTAAGGGTGGGATGCCTGAAAAATGTTTTGTCCTTTAATTTCTATTTTTTTTTTTTAATACATTTTTATCTTTAAGAGCAGACCCGATTTTCTCATCAGCCGCACCATCCATTGTGCCGATTCTAGTGCACTTCCGAAAGAAAGGCCTGATAAGGACGAGGCGCTGATAGGGGTTGATTCCCTAAAGGGTGGTCTTCGTACGAGGAGACCTCTTCAGGGGTAATCTCGACCTTTGATCGGTCTTAAGAAAGCGACTCGTGCGGAAATAAAGGGTGCACCGAGAGGGTGCGACATCGCCACCCCTTTTCGACCCCTAACCTCCAGCGTGACCTGTTGAACAGTTCGATCCTGATAAGGGGTGATGACAATGGCCGGAAAAGCGCATCCCCTCCGGCGTTCCTTCAGAATGGAATCAAGGGTGCTTTTCTAAAATTCTTGAAGACTTTCGTGGAAAATAAATATATTTTCGGTTAATATTCTGGAAGGGGATGATGTTTAATTTTAGTAGATACTTGCAGAGGGTATTTAAGTACATGCAGAGATAGCTGACGTGGCCCGTTTAAGCAGATAGCGATCTTTATTAGCGACTGATAAAGGCCCGCGACCGCTATGGGGTGAGCAACCCCTTCGGGTTATCTCGATGGCCACGAAAGAGGCTCTTCTTCTCGAAGCTCCTTTTTTCAGTTTCAATGTGTTTCCCTTCCCGAAGGATATCTGATAAATTCGGTGGGTCTATATTTCTACAAAATTGAGGTTAGGGAGGGACGAATCAATTATACCTTCTTCCTTCCCTCCCACTTCCGCTGCCGGTCTCGAGAATACCAGCAGTCGTTTACTGCACTCCATAAGGGTTGGCGTGACCCGTTAAGTGGATGGTGCTGTATATTAGCGGCAGACAACGGCCAGCGGGCCTGAGGGTGCCCACCCCCGCGTTATCACGATAACCCCGCGATAAAGCGCACCCCTCTTCCGGCATTATCTCCTATACTTTTCTGAACGCGAAGAAGTTCTTGAAGTTCTCACCCCGTTCGCCCCAGTTGAAATTTTCGGGGGGAAAATTTCAACGGGGGACGTCACCCCCTTTTTGAAGTTCTCCCTTTCACATCTTTTTTGAAGTTATCCCTCTCCTCGCCCCCTTTTTGCGGTCTTCACGCCCTTCGTTCCCTTTTCGAAGTCCTTTCGCCCTCCATCCCCTTTTTGAGATCTCCCCCTCGCCCCCTTGTGAACTCCCCTTTTTCAGTCTTCGCCCCCTCCCCTCTTTCTTGGTTCTCCCTCCAGGGGAGCAAGTGAAATCGCGAGTAATGCGCAGCGCGGCCGTCCAATCTGCCCCCCGCCCCCTACGGGGGGGCGCTGACAGCGATTTAAAAATCGCCGCCACCAGGCCGCGACCCCCTATCTTATTACAAACCATTCGCCATAAATCTTGACGCCGCGGCCGCAGCCGGGCGGAAAAAGGCGACGGGAAAATGGACATCTTTGACGGGGCTAAGCGAGCCAGACCCACCCCCGGTGGCTTGGGGATGATAAAGCGAGACACGTCCCAGGCCGGCCACCGGCGATGTACCCACTGACCCCCCTGCCCCAGCCCTCCCTCGTCCTCCCCTCGATCGACCCGTCGCCACCCAACCACCCACCCACCCCCGGGCGCTCACGCACGACCGCCCGGCCCCCCAATAACTCGGTCGACTCATCGCGTGGGCCGCCTCTGAAAAATCGCGGGGGATGATGCCCCTAATCTGTATCACGTGCCGGCCACGGCGTCTCCACCCCCCAGGGGGTTGGGATGGGATATCCACATATGGGGGGCACGACCCCTAATTTATGGAGGTGCGGCAGAAATCACCGCCGTTCAGTCTTCTCGAGGTGTAAGGCATCAAGGGTGGCCCACCCCCAGCGAAATCCCCCCCATGGGGGGGGGGGGTTAACGAATCCCGACAAAACCGCGAAATGGAGGGTACAGGAACTTTCCTAGGTCTGAGCTTCCGAGAAAACACCCCGAAGCCAGAAGAAAAGTCGATTCCCCGTTCAACCTCCCCGCTCCCCCCAGGAATACGGAAAACCACGAGAGTGCCCCCCCCCCCGGGGGGGGGACTGTCTTGATATTTCTCTCTCTCTGTCCTGCGCGCGAAGGGGCGCGTTTTCCGATCGGTTAAGCGCCCCCTCCGCGACTTTTCGACGACGTCTTCGCGGGGGCGGCCCCCCTCTGGGGGGGGGGGGGGGGGACAACCCGGGTCGACTAGATTGAGGCGTGATTGAAAACTCCGCCTCCGGGAACCCGAGCTTCGATTTAAATATACTCCAAAGGACTCTCAAGGCCCCCTCGCCTCCCCCCCCCCCCCAAGGCGCGCCCTTGCGAGAATAATGCATCGGAAGGAAACACCGCGTACTCGGGTCGCATCGTAGATGATCTAAATCCTGAGGGGAAAAAAAAAAAGAAACCCCTAAGGGGGTACGCCTCGTATCCGATTTCTTGAACCCGACGATTCGTCGCTTGGTAATTTAAATATGTAACCATTGTCGCCAGTTTTCTTAAGCCGTAAGGGTCATTCTTCGTTTTGTTCCTTTTTTTTACTTCCAGGCTAAGCTCGACAAGAGTCACCACGGCAAGCCTTCGAGGGTCATCCACATCCGAAACATCCCGAACGATGTGTCCGAGGCGGAGATCATCCATCTGGGTCTGCCTTTCGGCAGAGTCACCAATGTCCTCGTTCTCAAGGGCAAGAATCAGGTAACCATTTTATTTAATCCGTCAACCCTTAAACCGCAATGAAACTCGCCAAAGTCTGTCGTACAAATTTCTCGCGAGTTTTCGAAAAACTCAATCTCCCAATTCCGGTTAGCAATATATATAATATATATTTGTGAAACCCCCCCCGCCTCGTGCGTGCATCGAGGCTGTTCCTGAATTTTGGATAACAGAAGCTCCTCCTGGGGAGGGGGGCAATACCAGAAATAATCGAATCATTGAATCGCGGGGAATCGAATCGGCGATCACCGTTTACCCATTATCTCGGGGCTTGAACCCCCACGCTCGGCAACAAAGGCGCCTCCCCCGAACGCCGACCCGAAACTCACCCCTGGGGGGAACTGCCCCAACTCCTCCCTCCTCCAGGCCGACACATCCCGAGGTTCATTATCTCCTCCGTGAAGCTCGATTATCACCAGCTAGAGACGCGCACGATCGAGTTCCCGTTTTTGGAAAAGCGCACTTCAATCGCGCCACCCACAACCGATTTTTGAGCCGATCATGGTCTCTGAAAATACCGGGATTTTTCTGCGGTCCCGAAATTCCAGAACCATCGCACGATCGGGGTATTATCGAAAGAGAGTTTTTTTTTTTTTTTTTCCCTAGTTATCGATACGTGATATGGATGTTCCTTCGATCCTGGATTGGCCCAATTGGGAGGAGGGGGACAGGGGGGAGGGGTGATTTTTCGAAACGTTTTTAAATGTCGGGGCAGTATTTCGAGGGAGAATCCTAAATTGCGGATTCCAAAACTCCGGGCGGCCGAAATTCTGAAATTTGGGGGAATTCTCGGAATTTGTGGTATTGGTCATTTCGTTGGTGTAGGGTGAGTTTTTTTTTCCCCCGTTTTGAGCGATATCGGAATTCAGGCGTATTTGGGGGCGCAAAAGGCTCGCAGCGTTTAGTTGGACAAGGGATGAAAGGACTTGATTCCTTTTTATTTTTTTTATTTAAAAAAAAAATTTTTTTTTTCGTGTTTGAGGATTCTTTGAAAAAAGGGGAATCGATTTTCTGTTCGATTCTTCGTCGATGTTCTGCGGGAACTCGCGTCGCGCATGTCGCCGGCTTCTGAAATGATGAGACCATCCCCCGATGGTAAAACAGGATTCGTTACGGGCCGAAATAGAATAGAAACGAATGACATCCTTTACTGCCCGAGAGGAGTGCTCGGAGGTGATCGCGATTTCGAAAATCGATTTTGAAATCATCGATCGATCAGGGATCATCCCCAGTTCCTTTTTGTTTCCATTATTCCGCGGCCAATATACCGTGGAAAATCGAAATCGAAATCGAAATCTCTAGGGGTGTCGATTAAAGCATCAAATGATTCGACTAATCTGGCCGGCCCCTGTTACCGAGGCATATTTAATTTTGCAGATTTCGCTCCCTGCGCGCTTGCCCCTCACCTCCCCACCCCCCGGCGCCGGGGGGTGGAAAAGGATTAAATTCGAGCGGCGAGTATTCATCATAGCTTACCGGGCGTGGAATATTTGAATAACGTGTAAATCTACCGAATACGCATTCGATGAGGCTCGCTTCGGTCCATTTCTATTTCCTTTCCGACCGACAATCCCGCGCCCCCCCCCACCCACCCCCGAATCGGCCTGGGAGGAAGGCGGATTACTTGGGGAATCGTAAACGAATCTCGAAACTACGAAAAAAAAAATATATATATATGTATATATACTGTTTCATCCTCGGACACCGATAAGTTCGGCAAAAAATTCTTCCCCCGTTAATCGAAATTATTAAAGTCCCTTATCAGCCTGAGATCTACATTCAAGCCTTTTAAACTTCGCTTGTACATTGATATTGAAAGGTGCCGCAAGAAATTCTAACAAAGGGTTTTTTTTTTCGTACGATGCAAGAATGATTAAAAAGCCCTTATCAGTCTGATATCTGTAAGTGAGCCTTTGAATTTCTTACTCCACCCCAGTCGTCCGGAAATGCCCGAGAACCCCTCCAAATTTTGGATTCGCGCCGTATGCCGAAAATCAGCCCCCTTCGCCTCGGGTTTTCCGCGCGCGCGGATTCCGCAACCGCGTCGGCCGCACGCGCGGCCGCGGATCGACCGGACGGAAAACGAGCTTAGCCAAAAGCGCGTACATCGAGCCTGGTCGATTGGCTTTCAGAAAATTAGTGCGCTTAGAGAGTCGGTTGGCGCGTTAATGCGAGCGAACGAGCCAAGTTGCCCCCCCCCGGGGGGGGGGGAGGCAATGCCGGAGGATTAAAATTATGCATCGGACCCCGATTCGACCTGCCGGGCCAAATGAAGATATTTACCCCCGCGCAAATTACGCACTCATTACGCACCCCCTTGCCCCCCCCCCCCCCACCACCATGGCCGACAGGTCGCGCGAGTATTTTAATGGCGCCCCATTGTTGCGAGTTTCCGGTGTACGTACGTAACCGGAACAAAGATCCGCCAATTAGGCAGGCCCTTGTTTTTTTAGCGAACGCCTTTCGTCCCTCGAAAGCGTGTAAACGGGCTTCAAAAAGAGCTACGGTTTTATCATTTCTTTTCTCTTTTTCTTTTCGTTATTTATTCTTTATTTAGAGAGCGAGGAAGCGCGATTTTTTGGGCGGAATTCGTGCTCCTTGGGCTCCACTCCCCAAAGACGTATAAACGATTTTTTTAAAAGATGTGCACATTTTCACGTATTTATTTTACACTATTTTAGTTTATTTAGAGAGCGGAATAATGCCAAAGAAACATTTCGTCAATTCCAAGAAGGATTATCTGACTCAAATGAATTGTCCTTATTCCCAATAAACGTTACATCCATTTTATTTGGGTGAAATAACCGTTCTTTGAATTATGAAAATATTTCAATGAGATATACGATATTTTGATTCAATGAGATATATATGTTTTCTCGGTGTATCTGATTGGGGAACGTAATCTGGGGATAAAATCGGAAACAAGTCGGCCAACTTAGTTGGCGGAATCTTGGGATCAAAGGAAATACCGCCGGCGCCCGAAGGGGCGGCCAAGGCTCGCGGGGGGTCCCTCGCTAACTTGATTTTACCTTAAGTTAAGCAAAGTCCGTTTGCTAAACCACAAACCGCGGCCGACCGCAGGGCGAGTTCTCGTTATACCGAACTCGAGGCTCGCTGGGGGGTGCCGGTAAAATCACCACCGACAATCTGCCTCAGAGGCCGCATCAAAGAAATTAAATTAAAAAGGAAAAAAAAACGCAACAGCAACATTTTCCTAGAACAGGAACAAACAATTAACGGCCTCCAAAATGATGCCTCACTTTCTGCCCGGCACGAAATTCAACCTACCCCTCACGACCATCGAAAATGCACCCTCCACCCCTCGCGCTAGCCTTCACGAAATAGCGGAAAAATGGGAGAAAAGAAAATGTCCGATAAGAAAGTAAAAGACAGAAAATGTGGAGAATAATTGATTTCACTTGTTTTCCGATCAGAAATGATTGTGACAGTCAGGTACATGTATTTCGCCAATTTTTCTTAACGCTTAATTCCCAAAATCGCGGAAATTCGCCCTATCTCGTCGAAAATGTCGGACAAAAAAGTAAAGGCAGAAAATATGGATTAAACAACAAAAAATGGAAGGAAAACTTTTTATAATTCATAGGTTATGGGGAGGGGGCTCGGCGCCAAAGGGGTGGAGGTTTGGCAAGGCCCCTCGAACCTCGTCGCGCCATATTAAAGTCGGTCACGGATAAGAGGTGTTTAGCGAGGTTTTAATTAATTAGTTAATTAATTTACCGTCTAAATGAAGCCCCTGCTTCAAAGGGGCTCGACAGGGTAAAAAGCGGACGCGTCGCGAGGGATGGGGCTGGGGGGGACTCGTGGAAACACGGCTGCGGGGGTGGCGGACCTTAATAACTGTATAGGTGCGTAAGAATGTATTAATATTTTAAATTCAATTTAAATTCAATTATAGTTGGAGCTCCGAGTCCGCGGGGGGGCTAGGGGAGGGGTGGAGATAACACAATCACAAGCGGGCGAAATTCGTTCCAAGGGAAGTAAATCTCTCATTGGCTGTAACTTATAATTTTTACTTAGTCGGTGGAAATCCTAAAATATTATCATGATGTTATGAGTTGCGCCTTATCAGGCCGGATGTGAAACCACCCCTTTCGAAGATTTCGACAAATTCGCGGTAAATCCGGGCGGAACGATTCTTGCGAGTGTCTTGCGAGGTCCGGCATGAAAGGGTGGAAAAAGAGGGAAAAAGGAATGAGATACTGGCAGATAAGATTGATCGATTAAATCCCGGGGTGCTTATTGGATTACCCAAGGGATGGATCCGGATTACCTCCCCGGCTGTGTGCTCGCGTTTTCGGGAACGACGCGATAAGACGAGATCTCTGCGAAGAAGGGGTGAAATAATTTGACAATCCACTCCTTAGGGAGGAAATGGTCCACATTTGGGAGCCAAGCCTCCCTTCCAAGGGTATTATCTCATGGACCAGATATTTTCGAAAAACTATCTTGTTTTTATCTATATTGCTGTCCTAAATTTTCTTTTTTTCAATGAGATAGGACGAATCTCCGCCATTTTGTGAATTTTAATTCGAGGGTGGGAGGGTGTCTTCTTCAGTTTGGAGACTAGGGGATGATTTTATTTTTATCAGGGTCGGCGTGAAAAATCACGGCTGGAATCAGCCTGGCGAAATGTTTCGATCCCCAAATTCTCCAGGTCGGTCCCGAAGGGATGATTTATCTTTTCCTCTCTCTCTCTTTTTTTTTCTTTTAATCAATCAGGGTTGATAAAAATAATGGAGGGAATCAGTGGGCCAAAATGCCGGTCATATGGGAATCATAAATCGGCTGGACATTGGGGGTCGTATTTCCAGAATCACCCTCGGCATGTGTTTCTGGATCGGGGTGGAAAAAAGGGGGCGGAGCAGGTTACACCCTACGTGGAATAAGGGAGGTCGTCACGGTACGTAATTGCATCTCGCGGTAAACGAGGCGAGCGCTCTCCGCTTCCATCCCCCTAGTGCGGGGGTGCGTTTCCGCACCCTTGCGCTCGCCGGGCATCGGCGGCGACGCGTCGTAAACCGCCCTTCTACGCGGCCCGAGGAACATCCCTTCGGCGATATCGCGATAAAACGTCCACCCCCGCAAGGACGTCTGGTTTACTGCACCCCCACCTTGAAGGGGTGCCTACTAACTCCAAGGGGGAATCGCTGCGTGGTGAAGTCCCATTCTCATTTGTAACAATATAATAAAGGGTTAAAGGGGCAACCCTTTCTTTCTTTTTCATTTAATCATATGTATCAACCCACATAAAAATTTATATGTATTCCTAAAAGGGTAGTTTTACAATTTAAAGAAATGAAATAAAAATAGACGTATTAATTTTTCCGGGTTTCACTTTCATTGCGAGGATTTCAGTTTAAAAAAAAAAAAAGAACAAATACAGAAAAAGATTGACGTAGTCCAGGGTGGGCGGTATTAATTTGCATCCCCTCGCAGTGAATGGAGGACTATTAATGTACCGTTTAAGAAATGGTATTCACTCTCAGGAAAATTCCTGTACATTCACTAAGGGGTAGTTTTCCGTTCTGTAAGAAGTACAATATAGAGATAATTGTGACTTTCCAGGTTTCCCATCGGTTGCGATGATGTGAAATTAAAAGGATTGAAGAAGTCCAGGGTGGGCGATATTAATTTGGACCATTCCGAGGAAAGCGCCCCCGCCCGGGCGGAAAAAGTCAATCGCGGGCGGAGTCGCGGGTTTTGCCCTCGATGGGCGCGTTTTCCGTCCGCTTTGCGCGCGACGGGGTCGAGGGTCGTAGTGGGTGGAAATACCGGCGGGCGGTATTAAATGTAGCGGCGCGCGGTCGAGGGGTCTCGAGTGGTTTTCGTTGGGTCTCTGGGGCGTTTGCCGCCGAAGGGACGCCGCCCGGGCGGTTTAAGTCCGCCACGGAAGCCGCTCGCTAATGACGGCCTTCTCTGCCGCCCGGGCGGACTCTTTCAGATCCGTAAACGCGACCCCTTCTTCTCCCTTCGGCCCCGAAATTTTAATCATCCACCCTCCCCTCCCCCCGGGGGGAGCAAATGGCGCATTTTCCGAAGGGCAGATAGCGCGCGGACGGAATTGCGGGGGGGCACTTCTGGGGGGAGTTTCCGCCCACCTGGAAGCATACCCCTCCTACGAGTCCGATCTCCAAAAAGAAAATCTCCCAAGAGTCCTCTGTTAAATCGAGGATCCCTCGATAATTGTACTCGGTGCCAAGTTTTCATTTCGACGCGGAAAGAAAAGAAATATGTCGGACGTTAAGTTTCACATAGAAATTTCATCCGAGACGAGGCTTAATGGAAAGGAAAGAAAAAGGATTTGAAGCCTCACGAAGAGCACCCGGGGGGTGGGTAAAATGTCCGTCAGAGGCGTCCGCACCTCCGATCTCGACCTTAAGTCCCCTGGAGAGTTTCGAAATCTCGTCCACCCGCCCGAGCGGGGATTGTCCTCGAGACCAAGGAACCGGTGAATTTCGTGGACGCAAAAACGTGCATAAAAGAATAAAAGAGAAATACTAGGATCATTTCCGTCACCAGTTCCCCCCCCCCCCATAGTGCCCTCCATTATTTCTGCTTTCCCAGCCCCTTCCGCGTCCTAACTCCGGATAGCGGAAAAATCGCGGGTGGACGTTCCTCCGCCACCCTACGAGGCTCCGGAGTCCCGTTCTCCCTCCCCCTCCCCCCAACACCGCCCGGGCGGGCGGAACGCGTCCCGTAGGAACCCCCAGGAGCCATATAGCCGCGCCGCACCGAAACCGAAGTACCTCGAGGAGAAATGACAAGGGACGACGTACATTGCGCGCGGCAGATCAAATAAGAGGATAAACGCCTCCCCCCTTCCGCCCCCTCAAATCTTGCGTGGGTCGCCCCATTCTACACCCGTGGTTAACGAGTTAACGTTCCCGGGGGAACGGGACACCTTGATCCCGAGCAATCCACCTTCCCCCCTAGATGAGGGGGGGGGGCAATCGAATAAGGGATGAAAGAAGACACCCGTTCGCGGAGGGTCTCGACTTTCCCATCTCTGGGATCCCCCCCGAGGAGATTACTGCCCCACTTCGATTCTCACTTTCCCCCGAGAACGCGGAAAAACGGGGGCAGGGTCGGTTACCCCCCTCCCCCCATATATATACATATATAATACCCACATAGCGAGAAAAAATATCGAATTTCAATTTTTTACCCGATTCCTCCATTTTTCCGCCTTCTATCCGCCGCGTCTCGCGGGGTGCCCCTCCCCCCCCGTTAGCTTCCTCAGCGAAATTCCCATCCGCCCGGCCATTGTGGGGCGGAAGCCCCCCCGCGACGAAGTTCGACGGCGAAGCTTGACGCCGCCACGCGAGAATGATGCAAACTCATCCGCTCTAATGCGAAAATCCGCGACGGCGGCGCCCCCCCACCCTGCTTCCCCCTTCCCCCCTTCCGGCATGGGGGGGACCTTCATAAACGACATCGTTGCAAAGCTTCGTTTCCATGCCACGCTAATCCGATTCAGGGAAATTCGATTTAACTCCACGCGCTTTCTCTCCCTCTCTCTCGCTCTCTCTCCCCTTCTCTTCCTCCTCCTTCTGTTTCTCTCTCTCCCTCTCATAACAACCGCGCTGGCGATTGAAATTCGGCGATGCGTCCCCAGAATCCTGGGGGGGGGGGGATTCGCCATAGACGCGGGGGTGCGAGCGTCGCTCCTGGGGGGAAGGTGGTGGGGTGCCTCCCCCGCCGTGCGTTGATCCGCGAAACGGCGAAAAATCCCGAAATTTTCTCCAGGCAGAAGGGGGGGGGCACAGAAACCAATTTCAGAAACTAGCTTTGCGGCGCGGAGAACCCGCTTTGAGGCGGTCTTTGTAAGCGCCCTCTCCAGCGTGTTTTGTGGGGGGAGGGGGCAAAAGGAGGTAGAAGCGAGGGGGCATAGACCCGTTCTCCAAGTGGGTTCGCGGGGAAGATTAAATTGCGAGGATTTCGCGACGCGGTCGAAAAAGATCCAATGGGCGGTGGGGGGTAGGGGGTAGGGGATAGAGAAATTCACCAAAATGGCGAAACGACGGCCGAGTGAAGGAAAAAATGAAAGTTTAGGGGGTGACGATGACGCGATGGGGGGCAAGACGTCACCCCTTGATCCCGGGATGCGCGGCCAGGAGGGGGTGGCGGCCCTTCCGGCGTGGTTCCTCCGCGAGGAAGAGGGTGCTAGGGCGTCCCCGGGAATTTTCTCCTCCTTTCCTTTATTTTTTTTTTCCCGAGCACCCGCGGGGCTGAAAAACGCCGGCGCGGTTAGTCGAAAGGCCGGAAAGAGAAGACGCGAGAGAGAGTTAAGTCGTGGGGGAGAGGGGTGAGGGGAGAATGGGGGGGGTGGAGGTATATAAGTCGACGGCGCTCCAGTTCCTCCGTCACTCTGGGGTTCTTTCTTCCCCCCTTTCTTGTATTTGTATCACCGCGGCGGGGGTGCACTACCCCCCGAGTATTACCGGCGCGACACCTCCACTCCCCCCCTGGGGGAGGGAGAGGGAGGGCTCTCTGACATCTTGCGACCCTCCTCTCTGTCTCAATTTCCATTTCTTCCAACTTTCTCCCCGGCCGAGGGGGTGAGAGCACCCCCTTCACGGTGCAACACCCTTTTCACGCCCCCCTGCCTTCGGCCCCCCGCAGGCCAAAGGTGTCGCTCCGTTACGACGGGAGGAGGGGGGCGACCCACCCACCGCGAAACAAGGAGAAACTGCACGAGCGAGACAACATCCCCCCGAGGCAGGGGGGAATGGACCGACTTTTAGTCAAATTATGCCACTCCCGTCGGTGACAAGGGGGCACTGCCCCCCAAGAGCGGTAATAGAATTTTTGGCGCCCCAGGAACGTGATCCTTTTTGTTGTGTTGTTGTCAATGTGACAAAAATGTTGCTGGCCCATTTTCAAGCGTTCACTTTTGTCGCAAGTCATGTTACTCGTTATTACTGTGACCTTCATCTTCTGCATACGACTGCGACACATACTCGTGGTATATGGAAGTGATAGGGCTGACCCTTAGGTCGCGGATAACGATTGCGCCCGGCCGCAAACGGAGGAGCCTATAAACCGTAAACAATGGTTACCTCCGTATAAAGGCGCGTCAAATTATCAAGATAGATTTTCCCCGGCCGTGGTTCTAAAAAGGGTCTCGGCGCAGCCGCACCCCCGGGGGTGTGCCCCCCGCCCGGCGCGGAGCCGCGTTCGCATTGCACCCTGGGGTCCGTATTAATGATATAATATTTCTTTGATTCACCCCGGAGGCCGCGAGCGCTCCTCTTAACAACTCCCTTTAAGCCGGCGGAACGGCGGACCGAGTTCAAACGCAGTTCCACGGGAGCCCGTTCCGCATCCCTTATACACCGGGGATAAATTACATTCCCGGCCACCCGGGCGGACGAGAACAACCTGGAAAACGCGACTCGACTGTACCTCGGTCGAGATAACCTCACTTCGGGATTTTGGAAATTTACGGTTTCGAAAAGTGGCAAGAAAATGGCGAGCAAATGAATTTCTGTTAACCAAAGACATGGTAATGATGTGGTTGAATGGCGTCTAAGAGAATAACTTGTCAATTGAAATAATTATTCCCTGAATGATGAAAACAGCCCGAAAATTCGTGGAGATCGAGACCACCTCGTTTCAGGATTTCGGAAAGTTTGGATCTAGCGGAACTATATCTAGACGTACTTAAGCAAGCCCTAGTTTCTCAGAGGGAGGAAAGGTAAATCCGAGCAATCCGCCCAGGGCGCGTAATTGTATTTCCGCCGCGGCGAAATTGAAATAGAAAAAGGATAATTAAGGGGGTGGTTTTCTCCCCGGGCGCACTTCTTTCTCCTGGGCTTTTTTCCCTCCCCTTACCCGCGGCGCAGCGTGTTCACGATGTTTCCGCTAATGGACCCGAGGGGGCGCCGGGGGGCGGAAATATTATTAGCGGAAACAGAGGGGCGTCGAAATTGGAGCATTCGTCAGCCGGGAGGGCGGTTTCGGAACCCTAGACAGGGCCGCCCTTAATAAGAGCCCCCGGGGGTTGCGAAGATGTGCAGGGGGCGATAGTGGAACCATTTTTCGGGGGTGCCCTTCGCCCTATTCGCGCGAAAGTTAACCCAAGGTTTAACGAGCGCTAATCGCTGCCCACTGAGGGGTAATTCCCCCCCGCTACCCCTTAAAGTCGACTCTTTTACGGTTAAGACCAACCAGCACCTCAAGTGCGCTGCCATTTTATTGGATAAAATCCAATTTCATTTCCTTTGACATCTTTCATCCCTTTTTTTTCGACCACTTCAGGTTTTACAAAAGTGTCACTTTATATATGTTCCTTTCGCGCATACTTTTCAATGTATTTGGCGCGAAACTCTGCCGAGTTTCCTGATCAAAACGTTAAAATATTTATAAAACATTTTTCCGAACTGGGCGCAACGAATCACTTGAAGCTTGCATTAATGCACATGAAATTGCATTTTTTTTTCTTGTAATAAAAATTGTTTATTTCTCCCTGACTAGTACCAAGGACATGTATTTTTTTTTTTAAATTAAATTTTATGAACCTCGTCTCGTGCTGAAGTTTTAAGTGGTTCGACGCACCCAGTTCGGGGATGGTTTTATTAATATTTTGACGTTTTCATACGTATAGAATGACACTTTCGTACCACCTTAACTCTCCCCCGTTTTTCCATCATTTAAAAAAGACTTGACGTCCCGTAAAATCGACCTTGGACGAGTCAAATCCTTCATCCCCCGATTGGTCACGAGTTCAACCAACCCCCAAACTTCTGGACACCCCCGTTCCCTGCCCAAACTCCAGGGGGTGGCTCGCCCCCCAACATTCCGCCCATAGAATCCAGTCTAATATCGCCCTCGGACAAGGGGGCGGAAAATAAGGGCGCACCATACAAACCACCCCTCCAGAACCCTAAAACACAATTACTTGCCAGAAGTCAGCCGTCTTTCCGACATTTCCCCGAGTTTTCCACATATTGTCGACCTAGTAACCGAGAAATCTGCCAGCTTGACAAATGGGTGCTTCTACCACCCTCCTAAAGTATCCATATTAAAAATCACCCTTGAATAAAATCCAAATTAAAAGTTCCAAAGTAATTCGTTCCCCCGTCTTAATCGAGCCTACCCTATTGAAAATTGTCAATCCCCTAGGGGATTTATTATTTTACCCTAAGAGTCCCTAGACCTCTTTCTGTGTTTCCGACAGTTTCTCGCATGATTCGTCACGTAAAAGTCGCGGAAAGGAGGCTTTCCGGGCTGGCCCCTCGTCGCCTCGAATCCCTGGAAAATTCACTCGGACTGCATCCGCAAATGCAATTCCACTCGCTCTATGCGTCATTACGGGGAAACACGTTAATCGCGTTAACTCGCGGCCCTCCGGAGCCGCGTGTGGGTCCTCGTCCGGGATATTATGTGTCGCGCACCTGTGTCAGGGCCAGGACGATTCGCCTGTCCGAGGCGAAATTCACCGCTAACTCGATCACCTGCGAATAAACGAGCACCCTGGGTGCCCCCTCCCCAGGGGGGGCCCTCTGTGCACATCGTAAGGGAATCAAAGAAAAACGAATCGTAGAATCCCAGCCAGGTCCCGCAGGGCTCGCCGACGAGTTGCAAATTGCAATTTTTAATAAATTCGCGAACCGATAGATCCCCCCTGTACTGATTAACCTCTATAAATTCTGACAACAATTTTAAAGGAAATTAATTACGAATCCCGGATTTGCAGATTAACCTCTGTACCTACTTATTCTCGCGAGAATCTCAGGACAAAGGCCAGAAAGCAATGAATTCACCCTTATTAATTCCTGCAAGGATTTTAAACGCAGATAGACTTGATAGCGTCCTGGTGCTCGATCACTTGGACTGATAATACCTCTCGTGCCTAATCAGCATCCAAAGCTGGATGGACCACTATCCAAAATCCCTATACATCCCTTATTCCCCAAGATTGCGAAATTCATGGAATATAAATATCCGGGGGCAAAGCTACGTTTGTCCTCTCCCTGATCGAATGTTTGAAATGAATTGCAATCCGAGTTTATGGTACGTGGCTCGGTACAGGTACTCTCAGGTGCATGCTATCTAGGTACACAGATCGTAATATGCAATGCGATACGTATTTACGAGGCCGCCTGCCACCCGGGATTCGCTCGTATTTCGGGGCGCCATCTTTTCGGTCTTGCCTTGTGTCATCCGTCAAAAGCTTCGAGGAGAGGTCGCTTTTCGAAAACTTTACGTCCGGACCCTTTTTGCAGATTGGGAGTGCTCCATAAAATCAGAAACGATCTTATGCGCGGGACGAACGTCGTTTCCCTTCCCAATCTCCGTTTCCTCCCCCGGTCCCACCCACCACCCCCTGATTCGCGGAAATCGATAGGAACGCGATGACGTTTTTTTATCAGATAACCGCCTCGGCTTTTTCCTCCCTCTGGATATGTAGTTATGTTAAGTACGAGATGCACTTCGAATTTCGAAAATCTGAGGGGATGAAAAAAGGGGGATACTTACCTCACTCGAGATATGAGAAACATGATTAGAGAGGACGAAGGCGTGCAGCTAATCATTCTTTTTTTCTCGCTAGGAATCTCGTAGAATTCGAATTTTCGTCGTGTTGCGTATGCGCGAGAAATCGGAGAAACGAGGGGAAAAATTGTGAGGATTTTTTTAGAAGGGGGCGTAATTAAAATGGAATCCCGAGGCCGGTGTTTGCTCTCGGCGTGTAACCCTCGGATATTCCATTACGACTTGCCCCGTTTCCTCAGGGTTGGAAAAAGCGGCGTCTCCCCTCTCTCGGATCGCGGAGTCCCGAGGGACTCGCCCAGGGATCGTTTGCTCGCGAAGTACCCCCGAAAGAGGGCGAGATTCCCCCGGGAAACCGGAGGCCGCAGGGTCCGTCAGGAACAGCCGCGGCGAAACCGCCCGATTTCCATTCTTAGGCGATCCTGCACAATTTCCATGCTCTCCGGGAAAAACGAGCGGGGGAGAGTATAACATTTCCTTGGTTTTAGACTTCAGCCCCCGAACGAGAATTTGTGGTTTCCTGGTTTTGGGGATTTCTGGTTGTTTTAAGGTGACATGAAAGTGGCCTTTGAGGTATCAATCGTTCGTGAAGCTTTCCTTCGAACTGGGTATACCGAATGGTTTCAGACATTTGCTTCGTGAACTTGGAAAGTATAAGGAAGGTCCGTACACCCATGAAATTTCATTATTATTATTTTTTTTAATTTGAAAATGTCTAGATACAAATTTTAAAAAATTGAAATTCCATGGGTGTCGCTTTAAGACCCTTTGCAATTTTATCACCATTAAGACTTTTTTCGATGTCTTCACTATTAAGACATTTTTTTCTGTCTTTATCGCCGAGACAACTTATGGTGTCTTCAAGGTCTCTGGAAAAATTCCAAAAAAAGATGAAACCCCCTCCAAGGCGAATTTACCGCTCGGGTATTAATTCTCGTTTCGCGGCGGCGTTAATTTGGACGACTTTGCTCCTTCGCCCGTTTCCTGAGGGAAGGAGTGGGCCTTCTCTAAGTACCGTGCTCGTAAATCCCGAAAGCGGAGCACCCCTCTGTTTGAGGGCTGGAGTTCCACCCCCGACTACCCCTGCGCATCAGAGATCGAATCGAGCCTGAGCTCTAACGCGTCTCCTCAGACAGGATTTCCGTCTCGCGCCTCCCCAGACCGGAAGTGTCGATTTTGGAATTTAGATCAGACACCCCTTAGACACCCCTCCCCCATGTCGCCATTTACCTCCTTAATAGTGGCTCGATTTTCAAACCCAGCCACCCCTTCTACATTTCGCATTTTACCCCATTAATCCAAAAGAAACCTCAATTTTGAGATTTAAATCACCCACCCCTGAACGCACCCCTTAATTTTCCCCAAAATGAACTTCACTCCCAGAAATTAATCCAAAACAGCCGCTGGATCATGTATCGAGAAACAAAGTCTACCCTTTAATCTTAGGAAATTCCGAGATCATCCCTTATCAGGTGTGGGATTTCTTTTTTTTTTTCAAATATTTTAATAATTTAGAAATGTTTTTTTATATTCCTGAAGGACTTGAAAGTTTGACTTTTGAAAGCACTTGAGGCTTTTCCTCGCGATTTAAGGGGAGGACCTGCAGATCGACTGTCTATGGACCCCCAGCATCCGGGGAGTTTAATCCACGCCGATGTAACATCAGGGGCGAAAGAAAGGGCGTCTCGAGCTGGAAAGGGGGAGGAAAGTGTGGACGAGCGCGCCTCGGCAGGCTGGAAAGTGGGAAATTATGCAGATTAATTAAGGAGCGGCGAAGTGCCGACTCGGGAAAGGAAAATATCCGAGGAAATCCGGGAGAAACTAGGCCGAACGGGGCGAGGGCTGGGGGTGAGTCCGGGAATCTGGAGGTGGCGTTTCGCAGCTTCGACACTCTTATTCAAAAGGGGGGCGCGCGCCTCCCCCGAAAAGGAGCTCGAATAAAAAATGACGTAGAAATAAATTAACCCGAAAGATTTTTTTCCATAAATTTACCCTCCACTTTTTCAGGCATTCCTGGAGATGGCGGACGAGGGTGCAGCGGCCACCATGGTGGTGTACTACGCCAACTGCGTCGCTCAGCTACGGGGGCGAGCAGTCTACGTGCAGTTCAGTAACCATAGGGAATTGAAGACCGACCAGACCCATGGGAACGCGGCCGGAAGTCCCACCAGCGTGGTCCCCACCAACGTGAGTGATCCACCCCATGGAATTGATTATTTTCCTCATTTTTTTTTTTCAACCCCCAACACGGCCATTCGCGAGTCGCTTTAACGATACACGAGGCGCAGAAGGATCGGAGGACATCGTCCTGGGCGTTCCGGTCGCAGGGGATGCATGGGGTTGGCCCAGGTCATGGTTTCCGTTGGCGCGTCCACGCAGGTTAATTAAACGTGTAGCAGCCCCCGGGGGTGAGCCCCAGGTCCCATGACCCGTGCTTGCCCCATCGTCGCCCTCTTCCCCTTGATGCCACAGCACGCGTTTCCACCCCCCATAACCCGGACAACCCCCGACCCGGCCACACCGGAGCCGATCATTGGGTGGGTCAAAACTGCCCCCGCAATTTACGCAACCCCTCCTGAAAATCTATTAACAATTGTCATTAAGCTGATCTGAAACCCCCAATCCAGTCGATTCAAGAAACTTTGACCTACTTTGTTTAATACAAATTTTCAAAGTGTCGGGACATTCCTTCAATACCCACGAGCCATTTTATACAATTTCAGCCAGACCAATGGAAAGCCCTTCAAAAAGATTGCCTCTTTCGAATCGACTGCTTTCGCATCCCCTTAAAGGGCTCGTTGAATTTTCGCGGATTTAATTCTCTTCTCTTTTTTAAAAGCTATTCCAGATTTCTCCTTATTCGGCATCGACACCCTCTCCCTTAATGTCCGGATGCAAAATGGGGGGGTGGGTTGAGGGCCCTCGGGTGGTGCCCCACCCCCACCCCTACCCCCCGTGATCTTTCTCTCGTCTCAATGATTTCTCGAGGGGTGTCGAGCTTAACAAACGACGGTCAGGCCGAAAAAGCAATCGCCGTGAAAGCTTTAAAGCACCCCGAGGGGGTGGGAGTCGTAGGGGCATTTGCACGCCGAGGGGCGAAACTTTAAGGAACCTCCCCCTCCCCCCTCGGGGGTTTGAAAAGGGGTGAGAGAGACGAATGGGGTGGGTTTTCAGAGATGTGCGGCTAGCATCGATTTTTGGGACCGTGGGAAGTGCCGGCATTAATCCCGCCTCGAGAAAAATTAATCCGATTAATTAATTAATCGGGATGGAAATTGGAAAACCGGCGACAAAATGAATTGCGCCGATTTCGATGACGTCGTGCTCTAGGTTCTGTCGGAACGGATTTCTCGTGAGACTTCGTGTATGTAATAATTTTATATAAATTTTTACAATAAACTAGACAAACTGTGGACAATTGACGGGTACCTCGGGAAAAATTTTCCGCGATTTTGGTGACGCACAGTTTCAATTGCCACGGAAATAATGTATTTCTGGTAAACGCGAAAATCCTCGAGCGCGGTAATTTTATACTAATTCTCGAAGAATTACAAATTAATATAATTTGGTATAGACAATCTGGTAATAATAATGGCTTCCGGGGTATTTCACGGGGGATTAAATCGACTCTCGTCGGGGGTGTTTCCCCTCGTCTCAATTTTGTCCTGAAAAGTTAATTGCGATTTTGATAACGCACAGTTTCAACCCCCACCCCCGGAAATAATGTATTTCTAGTAAACGCGAAAATCCTCGAGCACGGTAATTTTATATTAATTTTGGAAGAATTGAAAATTAATATCGTTTTGTATAGACGAAATCCGGTAATAATAATGGCTTTCGAGGTACTTCACGGGGGATTAAATCAACCCTCGTCGGGGGGGTGTTTTCCCCCGTCTCGATTTTGTCAAACGGTTCCGCACGCGAGAGCGACAACAAAACCTTGAATATCCAGTCAATCGAAAGTTACACCGGCGAAAATGGCCAGTCGAGTCCGGAATTTATTTAGCGAATTTTGCACTCGGCTCGATAAACATTGAACCGATGGAAACGGGCGTTAAATGGGAGGGGTGTGTCGCGGGGGGTGTTTACCCCCACGCAATTTTGCGAGTGCGTGACGGGGCCGATTTATTCCTGGCGATTCGAGAAAAGAAATTTCCACCCTTCCCTCCCCTCCGCGATTACCCTTGAAGGTTCAATCTCTCGCCAGGGGATGAAACCGATTCGCACCCTCCGTTGTTCCCCGACCTTTTTTTCCTTTTCGACGATTTCGGTGATCCCTCGACGGAATCTATTTCTTCCGGTCTCGTTTTAATGCAAGTTAAGCGAAATGTAGAAATATAATTTAATGAAACGAAGGAAAGATAAATAGAGAATTAAAAAAGAAAAACAGCCCCCGAAGAACGGGAAAAACAGCTCGCCGAATCGCGCGGGGAATAATTTTTTCACTCCCCTTTGGTGCGCGTCGAGAGCGGGAAAAATAATTGGACATCGGACAAGGGAGTCGGGGGGGGTTGCTTTTGCAAAATCCTAATTGTAGGGGGTGCACCATGCAACCAGATGCTCACCCCCTCCCCGTAGAAACTTTGACCCTCGTGTTCCCATTTACGACGTCACGGCGTGCCCACGCGACCTGCGTGCGTCCATAAAAAACTCACCCCCGTCCCATAACGGAAGAACATAACCCTACTTTTATACCGAACGCGCGTATGCGTTCCATCTGAAAACTTCTAGGGGGTATTTTTTTATCACGCGGGGAAAATTCTCAGCAGCGGGAGGAAAAAAATATCCTGAAGTCTCGAGGCCCGGAAAAAATCGAGTTGAAGGGGTGTCATCCCCTATTAGCGGGATCAGCGACTAGGTGACAAGGGGACGAAGAAGTTGCCTTGAAAATTCACCCCATGGGGTGGCAGGGGAAATATTTGATCACTGATAGCTCCTGTTAAGGCACAACTCGAGTCCCTCGAAGTTCCATTTTTCCCGCCCCATTTCCACCCCTGGAGAACGGAGAGCAACCCTTCCCCCGCCATTTTGGCATTGTTCCGCAGCCGGCCGACATTTTGCTTCCACCTCGGCCATTTAATAATTAATATCCACGAGGAAATAACCCGCGGATAGGGGATGAAGCGCGTTCCTTTCGGACGCAGCCCCACGATTTTCCACTTTTCCCGGATTTCCCTAACTCCGCGTATTAATGCACAAGGGAGAAGGAAATTCACAGGACGAAATGACCCAACGAATCGACCCCTTGCATCCGCCTTAATAATTGAAAAAAAATTAATTTTCAACATTCGCGATAGGTAAGCAAATTAATAAAGCATACATTTCCGGTTATTATGCCAGGAGCGAAGGGTTTAGTATCCCCCCTGCCCCCGGTTTAACCATTAAGGGGGTGGGGCATAAATTTAAAGAGAAGCCACGAACTTTCGAGAAAATCGGCCGAAATTATTTCGAGGCGAAGGTGCCTCTCAAAAGGTTAGAGCCCACCCTTAACAGTGTCGTTTTCTCTAGCTCCAAACTCGGGGGCAAACTTTCACAGGGGGGGTGAAATCGCCGCCTAAGAGGCGTCGTGGACGCCCCATAGACGTCCCTGTGGGACGTTTCGAGGGCGCCAGGGGAGGGAGGCACGGCCTCGACAATGGTACATTGTCATTCGGATCTGTCTTGGCCGCCATGAAGGGGGGGGGAGGGGCACCGAGGGGATTATACGGGCAAGATGGCGTAATATTTTTAATGGAGGGTGTCTTGGGTGATCTACGACGCCGCATTGTTTCCCCGAGACTTCTCGTATATTACTCCCCCGCACCGCCGACCCCGGGGGGAGGGCGACGGCCTCCCTTTGCGCGCCGCCGACCCCGGGAGCCCTTCCCGCCTCCCTAGGGACTTTCTTCACCCTTTACTCCCTAAATCTCCGGTGAAATTGAAAACCAACCCTTTCCGCTAAAAACCCCATGTCCGAAGTCGAGAAAAATCAACGTATAGAAAAGGCGGAAGTGAATCCGCTTAATGAGATCATGCCCCGAGGAAGAAGTACATCGAAGCGATGAGATATATTCTTCGAACGGTAATTAAGAAGTGTTTCGTTAATTCGTAAATTAAACATTTCCTAAATCAACGCAACGACTTGACGGAAATACTTTAATTGCTCGAATTATGCCAACGAGTCTCGCCGAGCGGACGGAAATTCGGTTCGCTCAACCGGAACGTTGTCCGAAATTAACCGAACGCAATCGAGCGATTTTGTTAAATGAACTAAATTTCTGGTCTGCCTCACCTGGCGCAACCTGCCGTGGCGGACATTTTGCGAAAGTTCCGCATCCGGAAGTGCTCGTAAGAAAATTCCCAACAATTATCCCACCCCTTCCCCGACAAAAAAAAATAGGACAAAAACGAGAGACTTCCTCGAAACAACCCCCCCCCCCAAAAAAAAAATGAAAAAAAAACGAAAAACCATCGCACTCCACCCGCCGCCCGTCGTTCGGAAGACTTTTCCATCCCACGCGTCGTAAAGCCGCGGGGACGCGGCGTTACCAGGGGGCAGTAAAAAATTCAGTTACATAACCGGAAGACATGCAAAAACTCACGTACGCCATTCCCTCTGTGGGTGATATTTCCCGTTCGAGGTCCCCCCCCCCCCACTAAAACGCAAAAATAAGGAGCAACGACGCACTTCATCCCCGAATTCAGTCGAACGATCCACCGCAGGGTCCCAGCAAAGTTATGATCGGGGCATTTAACCCCAACCCCCACCCCCACCCCCAGTATTAAGAGTGCCATCCCTTATCCAGTATTATTCGGGAAATAAGCTTNCACCCCCCACCCACAGGAACAGGGGGGCATTAAACATCGAGGGAGCAGAGCGCGATCCCGGAAATTCCGCGTAATCTCGTTGAGCCAATTGATAGATCGGGACACTCAGGGTGAACGAGGGGCCCTTAGACGGGGGGGGGGGGATTCTGAACCGAGTCCCGAGACCGAGAGACGGCAAGCCAGGTTGAAGCCGCCCCCTCCCCCTCCCCCTCCCCGTTTTTACAGCAAATTGCTGCCTCCATTATTAAGAACCCCCAATCCCCCGCCCCCTTTTTCGCTATCCCGCGAGAAAAGCGGCGATACTCCCTTCGGGAAGAGAAAGCGACGTGGGGGGGAGGGGGGAGGGGGGAGGGTCGGCCCTCGAAGTTATTCCGCACCACCGGGCGCGCAAATGCACCCGAAAGTGCCCCTCGTTCCCCTCGGAATTAATGAAATCTTGTCATCGACCATATACCTTCGCCCCCCCCTCCCCCCCGCGCCCCCCTTCTAGTAACTAACGACCGCCCCGAGAATAATATCACGCGCAACGATCCTGCGGCGGGAGGGGCCTCCCTACCTTCCGGTTTCCGGCGTCCAAACTTCCCCCCCCCAAAATATCCCCGGCCCAAATCGGCCTCTCGATGAGTCGGGTCGAGGGATCGAAATTCGCGTCCTCCAATTTTCCTTTTTTTTTTTTCCCCCTCTTCTTCTTTTCAATTTTCATATCAATCCACGAGAAGAGGATTCATTACTCCGATTGCATTTCAAAATGTATAATGATGGCGGTGGACGGGGGGTAATTGTCATTACTCCTATTTTCATTTTCCTGCAAGAACTCGTACCCTGCGGCACTCAAATCGGGGATTCGATATAACTCCATATTGCTCCCGTTTCGTGCCGGGCCGCAGCTGCCCCCTCCCCCCCCCCCCCTACCCCCGACGACAACGACAACGACAAAATGTGCCGTACAAACGTCGCGCGCGCGGCAAAGTCGTTTCCCGACTCGGAAAACGGCCAACCGTCCAAGTATCCATTTGCTAAAGTTTCCGAGCTTCGACGTCCGTAAAGCTCCACCCCCCCCCTCCCCCCCGTACCCCAACCCCCTTGATAAGCCCAAGATTGCCCGGTTCTCGCGCCGCTGCCAATAATTATGCCAACCGGCGGGTCTTGGGGGAGTTTCCCGCGGTTAATAGTTTGCCTTTAAAGTGTCCCTTTTGGGGGGGCGGGGGGACTCTAAAGGAGGGCCTATGGAGACTTTAATTCACCTTCTGCCGAGGCTGACTTTATTGATACTATAATTTCAGCAACCGCCTTCCTTGAAACCCCCCCTCCAGGAGGGGACGGTCGCCCTCAATTTGCGCAACCCCTTATCAGAGGGGCGTCTCTCGCGCTAATCGGACCAGCTGCGACTCCACCGACGGGCGGATATTTCGCAAGTTGTGCGAAACTCGGGAAAAATTGAACCGGGGACGTTTTTAATTGGTTATTATTGTTTTGGGAGGGGGGGAGAAGGGTGATAGGTTTTGCCGAGCTTTTTAATGGAGCCGGTTAATTGATAGCGGGAACGCCTGCGTTTGGCGATTTATCGGGAGCAACTTTCGAGCTTTATTGTTCGCGATAAATTAAGGGTAGCTTTGGGGGAGCTTCCTCCGCTTCTTCGCGGATTCCGCGGAAAGCTGCAAAAGTTGGAAAGACGATCACCGTTCGGAGGGGGCAAGAGGTGCAAGCTCAACTGGTCTTGTTTCGCTGTATCGCAATGAAGGAGAAAAAAAAGAGACATTTCCAATTTTAGCGAAAGAACGGCGTTGCTGATAAAGTTTTGATCTTGGTGCAGGAATATCGGCACGAACCGTCGTTGTTATCACTACGAATAGTTCTTCAAGGCGATAATTCCATGCACAGCGGTGTTAAAAATTCTCATCGAGGAGGAAAAATTGCCCTAATTTTCTCTCTCTTTTTTTTGTTGTTTTAAACAACATTTTAACGGAAACAATTTCTTTCGCTCGTTCGTATCCCTCGGCCAGCTTCCCGGGCGATCATTCTTCCGGGGCTCCGACGAAAGCTCGAAGGGCTTTTTCGGGCCGGGAGGCCGCGTAAACCTCGGGGCGTAAACTCCAAAGTTTACGTCGCAATTACGGGCGGGGGGAGGCAGGGATCGCGTAAAGGAAAAAAGAAAACGGCGCTCCTGGTGCGCGCATTTCGGAAGCCTCGTTAAAAGCCCTCCGCAGCTTGCAAGGAAATCGCGCGCGCGCACGATGCACACCGGCCCTGCGCATAACAATCGCGAATCCAAAAGGACCCATCAAAGGGGGAAACGCGGGGGGTGCTTTTGCTAAACCCACCCCTTTCTACGCTCTTCTACCCTCCTCGAATCGTAACGCCGTTGAATGTGGAAGGCAATCGAGGAAACGCGATTCGTATCGAACTTAAAGCTTGGGTTAATCTTCCTAAGCTTCTGAACAAGAACAATTGTATGTAACGTAACGTGCCGTGCCGTGTCGTGACGGAATATGACGGAACGTGCCGTAACGTGACATGAAAGGAGACAATGAAATTAAATGTCTCCCCCCGCTGGGGAAAGTTCTTTAATTGCGGAAATTCATTTCCCGCCGGGACGCTAACCTTCCTTAAGGAGGGCGGGGGCGTCAAAAGGGGCAGCGCGAGTTTGCTAATTGAATTTCAATATTAATCGGCGCACCTATGGGGGGCGGGGGATGGGGGGAGGCGAGCCGCCATTTCGCGTATTGTCGGATTAAAAATTCAGAAGCTCGGAATTGGACGTCGCACCCAACGAAAACAATACCATTAAACGGCCGCCCACTCCGATATATTCCCGCCCGGGTGGGCTTTGGAGCGGCGGGCGCGGCGTGCTCCGGTAATTCAGTTTGAAATCGCCGTTCCGTTTGCATAAACGGTCCTGGCATTGCGTTCATTTCGAAATGACTGTATTGTTTTTTCCCGGCCTTTATGGGCCGACACTTTGACCGGGCGGCCCTCTTTTTCGGGACTTCTTCCGAGTGCCCATTTGTCATTTCGACCCTCTGCACTCCCAATTATTGAGATATCGATTGCTGATGTCGAATCACACTCGGCGAAGGAGTAAAAAGGGTTAACATCTCTCAGGAATTTCTGAAAGGAGAGAAAAAAATACACTTTACCGCGCGGTAGAAAATTCGGCAATAAAAAGCGCGACGCGTCCGATGCACCCTTTGAGATTATTAGAATTCATCCCTCGATACGAGGGTCCTTTTTTAATCGCCCATTTATATTTGGCGACACCTTTGCATTATATTCGGGTGGGGGAGAAAGGATCTGCAAGTGTGGCGAAAATTCGTATGGAAAGTTTGAGGGGTGGTTTTGCACTTTTCGGGCCGCGGGTCCCTCGAGCGGGTTGCCTCAAAATCTGGTGCACTCCTTTTTTTTTTCTTTTCGAGGGCTACGCGAAAATCCCCCGGGATCGAGTAAATCGGGATCGCGAAATATCCGGGGATGAGTAAATCGAGAAGCAGGTGCATTAATAGGGGGGGTCCGGTTGCACGTGTAATTTACTTCGTTTTTCTACAGCCCGCGGGTGTCTCATCTCGCGGCGTGACAGCCAACGCAATGATATGCAACCGTAAACGCCGGAGCGCAGTTCCACGGTTTCATTTCAATGCCGACTCCCACCGATAGGCGCAATATTAAAAGTTACCCCCGGACCGTGTAACGATATGCTGATTTTCTACCTGGAGATGTACTTTTGCATAGGATATCACGTTAAAGGATGTCACAGGAAATGCATTTGTTCGGCCGCGTCGCTCTGGACCCGGGACCTTTTCTCGTAATTGGACGCGTGCCATTTAGCGAAACGCAAATGCAAATACCGGAGTTACATCGGAAATTAGTATTCACTTTTTTTTTCTTTTACTATTATTTATTCGTTACCTTTTACGAGGGATTTCAGCCCCTGCGAACGCTAAATTCAAGCAGGCGTTTAAATCTTGACATTAAGTGTCACATATTGTAAAAGAGAATAATCTCTCATTTATTTTTAGATTAATTAATTCCATCTCTGATCTTTTGCAGAACTCGAATGCACAGACAGCTCTGCAGCCGACTCAAGGCCAAGGGCAGGTGCAAGGTAACGAGACTCAGGGTGGGCCCAACACAGTCCTCAGGGTAATAATCGAGCACATGATCTACCCCATCTCCCTGGACATTCTATACCAGGTAAGGTTGTTTAACACCCCTGATAACCAATATTCCTCTATGATAAATCCAGTATAATAAATCTCCTATCTGGAGTAAATACTTTGCAAAATTTCGGGGAGGTTAGTAAAAAAAAAACCCATGACAAGGGAAGACAAGGTATGATCGAACGTAGCATCAGGGGTGATAAGGAGAGCAGGGCTCGTTATTATCAGTAAATACTTTATTATTATTCTTAATTATTTATTATTATTAAGAGTAAATACTTTGCAAAATTTCGGGGAGGTTAGGAAAAAACCGGTGACAAGGGAAGACAAGGTATGATCGAACGTGGCGTCAGGGGTGATAAGGGGAGCAGGGCTCGTTACTATCAGGCGTCGTGGTCGTCATTAGGGGGTGGCTACGACGATCCCAGGGGGTGCAGAATAACGGAATAATGAAATAACGGGATAACGGGAGTGCTTCCGGTTCGAGTTGAGTGGCCTGTGCATTTTTTAGGGCGCCCGAGCCCGACGCTGTACTCGAGAGCATATGTGTACACATATGTACATACGTACGTACATATGCATACACGTGTCTGGTACATCTAACACCCGCGTACAGAGTTGTATACGTATCCTCCCAAAGTACGTAACACACGCATATAGAGATATATATATATACTTTCTCAAAATACATGGCTGGAAAGCGCTTGCTCGTTTCTGTGCTCCAAGAGGTACATAACCCCCCATAAGCGCTGCGCAACTTTGCGAACCATTCGAACCCCCTGAACCATACACGGGGTGCAAAGTGCGCGAAAATGCGCCGGCAGTGAACGCACTCGCGCAAATGAGAACCGGAAGTGGTGTTAGGCGTCTTCGCGCACCCTGGCGGATCTTCATGACGGCTTCGACGCCCATTAAAGGGCGCAATTCCGGACACGACCTCAGGGTGGCACCTTGAGAGCATCCCTTATGTGAAGGGATGAGACAGTGTACCGTAACGTGGATGTGCACGCATATTTACTGCGTTTATGCCTCGAAAGGGGTGGCTCGTAATTTCGCGGGTGTCTTAGGTCGCTTTTAGTGTCGGCGAATAATGAATTAAATTGGACGGGGCGAGAAATGTGGGGTGGATTTTTCGGAAGTTCTCTCTAAAATATTGGAAATATCGTTAATAATATTATTGAGGTATCGAACGTTCCATTGGATGTACAGGAAGGATTAAATAATTAAGGCCACGATATCCTGTCAATTTTAATTTACGTATGGAATACTCTTAGGCAGAAATTGTTTAAGTCGTATCAAGTGACTCTCCTCGATTAAGCGTTTAAGCGGCGCTTAAATCCACCGTACGAGGGTGAAAATTCACCCCCTCAGTGCTTACGAGGACGGAATGTCCACTGTTCGAAATCGCTACATAACTTGAGAGAATATCCTGGCTATTGTGCGAGCAACGTTCTTTGGCAAACATAAACCGGTTATATTTACCGAGTACCTACTGACGTCACGAGCGCGCAAGTTTAATTGTTATTCCTGTACGCTACACTTGTAGATTACCTGCATTATTGCTCGTGCACTGAGGGAATAATCCCCCCTGCAGGCTAGTTTGGCAAAACTCGTCGGAGTTGCCAAATATTCCAACATTTATCGTCTACTCCCCCCCTCTCGATGCATAGTTTCAAAATATTCATCTCGAGCTCGACACGAGGAACTCTCTCGTCGGAGAATTGGGTTCGATCCCAGGCAGGACCATTTTTTTTTTTTTTTTCTTTAACCCCTTCTATTATCGAAACAATTAATTCAACGCATGGTGAATTTAAAATCGATGCGAGCTTAATGTAAATGATTCGCAACGATAAATCGGGGAATCTGACTTTCATATACCTAAAGCGAGAATATCAAATAAATCTGCATTGTACAGTGAGACTACTTATATGCACACTGAATTTTTTAAAATTTCGAAAAAGTTATTTTAGGGTCCCCTGGTAATGTGATATTTTTTAGAGAAGAGGGAAATAGAAAATAAGAGATCAAGTTCCATTTCGGGCAGAATCACTGATTTTTTTCCTTTCTGTCTTCATCACTTCTATTATCGAAACAATTAATTCCATCGCATATCCGCATCTCTGAAATGAATATTCCCGCAGATGGTGAATGTAAAATCGATGCGAATTTAAAGTGGATATTTCCGCGTCGATAAATCGAGGAATCTGATTTTTGTATACATACCGCGAGATAGGAATTAATTTGCATGGTGCAATGAGCAGCTCGTTGCTCTGAATTTTTGAAAATTACGGAAAGGGTATATACGGGTCCCTCGACCACGTGACATTTTTTAAAGGAGTTCTCGGGAAACCAGAAAAGCTAAAAAACGACGTAGAGGCAGAAACCTTGCCTCCGTTTTGTTCCGTTTCGATACTTTTATTCCACATTCGTCGGGAGATAATCTTAATCGAGGCAGGTTCGATTCCAGGTAACACCCACTTTTTATTTCGTTTATCACCTCGGTTATCAAAACAATTAATTCCATCGGATGTCCCCGGCTCCGAAATGAATATTCCCGCAAACGGTGAATTTAAAATCGATGCGATATTGAAATGAACCCCTTCACATCGACAAATCAGAGGGGATGAAATGGGTAAATCTGCATCGTACAGTGACAATACCTCATTCCGCGTTGGATATTTAATGATTACGAAAAGGGTATTAAGGATCGCGCGACATCTTTTCAGAGGAGGTTCCGGAAAACCGAGAAATGAGTAATTACAAAATGTGGAGGCGGATTCGCGTGTACTCATGTGTCAGCAAGTGTGTCCGGCATTATTTCATGTACTGACACACGAGAGCGAAATTCCGCGGATTAGGAGGAATAAGGGAGGTAAGCCGTTAATGGACGGGGCAGAAAACGTCCCCCGATTAGCAGGACCACCCCAATGGGTGGTCTTCCACCCTCCCCCGTGTGCGCCACTTGCATAAGCGGGCTTAAACAAGCCTTGTTGAGTACCGAGGCCTTGGGGTAGGTCTTGCACGCCCGAAATGCCCATCCCTGAAACCCAGGGGGCCAATTTCCAATTTGCTCTACCAAAGGTTCAGTTCTCGACGTCAACCTAACCTACGACTTTTAAATATTCCTCATTCCGAAGAAACTTAAATCTAAAGACATCCTCCCCTAAGGGGTGGGAATTTCAGAGCTGCAGAAAATCCTGCGTTTTTACATACTTTCGTGTTTTTCATGAAGTTACGGAAATGGGGTAATGTGAGAATTCAAAGGGGAAACAGGTACATAGGGGGGGGGGGTGAATTAATCGGGGAATTTTAATCACTCCTTTTTTATCCCCTTCCGGGTGATTAATGAATGCACCCCAAGAACGGACGGACCCTCCCCAATGTTTCGATTCCCTCGTTCTTTTTTCCTTTTCATCCCTTTTCATACAAACTAGACGTTTATTTATGCACGCCCCTGTTCACAGGGGTGGACATGTGTACACGCAATGCCACTCCTTGCTTTTCTCTCGCTGCCCCAAGTGTCAAGACTTAACATCAAAGTAAACTCGAGGGGTGTCTTTCCCCACTCCGAATTCCACTTCCAAAAGTCATCCCTCGATCAATCGCGCCTTTCCTTCCTCTAGTAAAGCGATTTACATCTCTTGTTAACGTTTTAATTACAACACTTTCATTTAGTACTACTTTTACATGTTCATTATTGAAGTTTAATTCATACTTTGCGGATTTTTTTTGTCGACCAGGAATTAAGGCTCGAGTTATTTTTCTGGATTTTTCATCACTAGTTATTTTCATTTCTGAGTTTTAATTCATACCTCGCTTATTTTTAAACAAGGGACAATTTTTCGGCTATGATCGCATTAAGCCTCGAATTACACGTATTTCGGTGAGTCGAAATTGGCACGGCGAATACGTGCATTGGGCCAGGAGCATTAAGTGCAATTTACGTGTCCACCGACCGGCGCACTAAACGAGTGAACCCTTTTCGGGGATCTCATTTTTTACTGCAGGCAGGAATGCAAACGATGCCACGGCAAAATGGCTCGCGGGTACCGAGGATCGTTTATGAGCGTTTCAATTCACCCCGGCGACGCGATTTCGCATTAATAAAATTCATCCCTGCGTCCGTGCCTCGCCAGCCATCCCGAAAAAACGACATTAATAATCCCCGATCCGCCTAAATAGCAATAAAAAAAATTCGGAATGCCATAAAAAAAAAGGCAATATCAAAAACCTGTTAAATCATCCCTCAATTCCAGAGTTAAATTTCCCGGAAAATCGAGGAAATTTCCCCGAAAATATCAGCCTCGGTGAAAATATTCAGTACCCTCGAACCACTTCCCTTTTTTATTCAAATCTATTTTTCTTTTTTTTTTTTCCAAAAAATTTCATTCAATTGTCAAAGGCATTCGGCATTACTTCCAATGTACATATTCTTGTCCTTTTCTAAATGTGCAAATTTCATTGATTTCCCAGAATCTCGGCATTATTTATCTATTTGCCGGCGTAAGGAATTCTATTCCTTTTCAAAGTATGCAAATTTCAGTGATTGGCCAGGAAACCGACGTTAAATCGTTAATGCCGAATGCCGAGGGTGGAAAGGTCGATAAGAGTTCTTTGGGGTGTGTCGTTGGTTTTTGAATAGAGGATGGATTCGGGGTGGCTCTAAGATTCGCCCTTTGTATTCCATTTTCCGAGGGTTGAAAGGGACCTCTGGTACATTCGTCGTCATCAATAGAAAAACCGCCCCTTTATGCGACAAGCGCCGCAGCGCCCGACTATGAAAACCGGATTGCCCTCCACCCTCGTCGGGGGTGCGTTGGAAATGTTTTTCTTTTTTCTTCTTTTTTTTTTTTCGGGGAAAAAACAGCGGGTTTAACGCGTCGACTCGACGGTGTAAAAACACTTTTTCCGACGAATCGAGCGTGCCGGAGGATTTGCAGGGGTAGTCCGTAAATACCGAAAGGGTTGCCCTACGTTGTTGCGTTGTAGTCTTTTTTCACCCCCTCGGTCGGAAAGGTCAACGGACACCCCGAATTGTTATTTTTTCCTGCTTCCCTTGTCTTAAAAAAAAAATTGTACACAAAAAAACACACGTTTCATTTCAACTTCATCCCAGCGACGAACATGCCGACGTTTTTTAATTTTCTTTTACGGTTCTTGAAATATAAAAATGCATTTCTCATCGTCCTTAAGGGGATGTAAAAGTAGCGTTTGAGGGGTTAATCGTTCCCGAAAATTTCTCCACACTGAGTTTCCCGAATCGTTTCAAACATTGCAACGTGATTATGGAGGCTATAAGGAAAATCCTGACACCCATAAAATATCATTGTTTAAACATTTTGTAAATGTCTAGAAATAAATTCGAATGGAATTAAAATTTCGTGGATGCCGGGACCTTCCTTATGTCCTTCATATTCTCCCTGTGAAGTTTGAAACGATTCGGATCACCCAATTCGATAAAAAGTTTCATGAACAAGATATCCGACGACACTTTCATATCACCTTAACCCTACCGACTGGCCAAGTTAGAATTTTTCTATCCTTCACTTTTCGCCCAAAGATTTTCTGGCACTCAGACTCGCTGGAATTTCTTAGGGAAGCCTTTGTTAACGCCTCAATTCTTATCCAGAAAATATTTCATAGGGCTTTTTTCTGCTCGAGTCTTAATAAGAAAAGAAAAAAAAGTGCACGTTTGGTCGATTCAGTTATGACGATTAGACTCGGTGAATTTCCTTTGGAATTTTTCTCGGGCCTTGATTTTTGTCAAGAGACCTTTTCCGCACACGAAAGGAGTGGGCGAAGGCTTGGTTGGAAAAGTGCCCTCAAGTTCGGCTCAGATTTCATATAAAGGGGGTCTATGTCGAGTTCATGGGACGCCTTAGGGCCGATATCGGTATTCGAGCTGCGGTTTTCTCCCCTTTTCGAGTGTACTTTCGCATCGAATCCCGCGGGAAATCAGCCCCTCGCACACGGACGTGCGTGTGCACGCGATTGCACGCGTGTGCAGGGGACCGGCTCGAACTATCGCTAATATTTTATTTGCTCGACTTTATCCTCCCGTCCTTTTGCCGGGTCCTGTCTTCGGCCACTCGGCGTTCCCTCCACCCTGTCGCCTCCCTCGGGAGTTCCCCATAAGCCGGATAACGGCCGCAATACGGAATATGTTCCTAGGGTAGAAATCATCTTTGTACGGTAAAATAATGCCATAATACTCTGCGTTACCATTTCATTCATGAATTCTCGATATTACAATATATAATAACATGATACAGAGCGCGGAGGAAATTGTCGGGATTTTGTGAACGTTTCAACCGCCTCGTGAATGAACGAATTCATGTCGCTAAGGTTCATAGTAATTTTTTCCCGATTTCATGACATGACCGAGATGTCGATTCGGAAATCTATAGGCGATAGTTCCCGATAAATTCCGGCCAGGAAATAAAACTCACTCGATACAGATCCACAGGGGTGACCGGTTGTCGGACATCGGCCCATCTTTCCCAGGGGAGTCTCGGGCCCGTGTCCAGGGATTACGCTCGTCGGTGTTATTGATTGATGTAACAGTTATTAATTCGCATGTTCAATTATCGGTTCCAGCCCGGCCCCATGGGCGCGCGTGGTCGACCATGGCATGGCGTCCGTCCATGGGTGGCGGGCCTCTTCCGCCCAGCCTCGCTAATGGAACTCGTAATGGTGACCAATGCGATTTCGAGTGCACCCTGCGCCATGTAAATGCTTATCCACCTGCTAAACACGGGTTAAAAATCATTGCAGCCATTTCACGTAATCCCTTGTAAAGCCCCTTCGCACTGAAAGAGCTCCAACGCCCTACACCTGTCGCTTTAAATTTTATTTATTCCTACTTCATTCACGTGGCCGTAATCTCAATACAATCCTCTCCATTGTATAACTCAAAGAAAGCCATGTAAGCATCTCATTACCTTCCACGAGTTTTCAAGAGCCGAGAAACAGTATTTCATATTTTTTCTCTCGTTACTATTCGTGACTTTCAAGGCTCGAAATCCCGAGGATAGAAAAAATAAGAACGTCTCTTCATTTTCCATGCTTCTCCAAAAGCTAAATGGCATTTCACGTTTCATTTATTTTTCTTCCCGTTCCGAAATTCATGAGGGAAGAGGGAGAATATTTCCCCGCTTTCCAGGGAATTCTCGAGAGGTGAAATTTTATATCTCGCTATTTTATTCATTATTACTTCATAGTTTTCCCATTGTTGGCCGAGGTATATATCATTGCAACGAAACAATTGTTCCGTCGAGAAGGAAAATCATATCGTATGTCTGAACGAATTTTCTTTGCTCTTACCCTCACTCGATTCTGGGGTAATTTTTTTTTTTTCCCAAGGGAAACGAATTAGGGGAGGAAAAGCGTCGTTTCCTCGTTTGACTCGGAAGGAGTGCATCGTTTCCCCATTAAGTCGCCATTTTGCCGGGACCCATCTTGGCCTCGTTCTTTTTGACGGGTGTCATTTTCTACTCGGCCGCAGTTCCAGTCGGGAACGCAAGTTTAACGAGCTCGGAAAAGTTGCGGAGCTGCATCTCGCGGTTACGATGCACCTGTGGTGCAGCTTCGAGGGGGGGCGCGGAGTCGCACACCTAAGCGACTCGAATCGAAGTCTCGTCCGAGAGAGGGATCGTTTGAATTTCGGGTCCGCCGAGTCGGGGACAATATTTGCCTCGATAATCGGCAATAACGCTAATGGACGGCGTTATTTACACTCTCGTCAATTAAGATGGCGCCGGGTAATTGGGCCGTGCCCGTGAATTCCGCAAATAAAAGGCCGGCCCCGATTCGCCGAGTCCGGCGATCGCGTTTCTCAAATTGAGAGATCGAGCATATCCGAACCGCAAATCCTTCCCCGTTATCGGGAGCAATTAGGGGAGGCCCACTTATCAGGGATAAGGATATCAATTGCTGAACGAGGAAGAATTACATAGGACAGAGAATTTCCATTTTGCAATTTTTTCTTCCCTCCCTCCCTTGAGAAATTTTTCACTTGCAATTCTACCCAGCCAACATTATACCTTTTCAATTTACGTGCACTGAGGAGAAAAACAAAAAATAGTGTCGTTGAATCAAAGAAATATTTTACTAATTCAAGGAATAATTATTTCGGACAAGTAATTACTCTGTAAATTGACGAGATACTTCTTTGGTAATGTTTAGGGAAATATTTCTCTTCGGTTCATGACTCTTTTTTTTTTTCCCTCAGTGTACCTTCCTTCCTAAACGATTTTTATAGTAAGGAAGTAAGTAAATAAAAGTGGAAGGAGATCCGAGATGCCCGATAATACCCGTCTCGCAAAGTCGGCACGGCTTTGATCTCGAAGAACGCATCGGGCTATTTGCGAATCGTTTTGCTACGGCGCACCCGCGGGTGCATAGATTTTGCAATTCGGATTCGCATACCCCGTTTCGGGTTCCAGGCGAATACTTGCGCTCCCGATTCGCGTCATCCCGTTAACGTTAACCGTATCATTGTCGGGTTACATCAGCGATATCGTTTCCCCGATTGATTTCCCCCCGTTTGCCACTTTCCCTTTGCGCCGGCCCGATGATTTGCAACTTCGGCACGTATAAATTCGATAGGTAAATCCGCCGACGCGGTTCACTGGATTCGAGAACGCGTTAAGGCGATATGAAAGGATCATTCAATATGTATCAAAACGTCAAACTGCAATATTTACAAAAATTTTCCCCAAGCTGGATAAGCCGAATAATTTGAAACTAATACGTAATCATGGAGGTCCCAATAAAGGTCCTGAACCTCATGAGATATCATTTTTCGACCGAAAGAAAAAAATGTTCTCTGAGTTCCTGTTCCTCTATAAATACATTTTTTGTTTCGTAAAAATCAAATTTCACAAGTTTCAAGACCTTCGTTAGGACCTCCACAATCACGCGTTGCAGTTTCAAATTATTCGGTGCACTCAGTTTACCCAATACATTACCTTGGTTCAATGAAATAGTTTACTCGGTGTAAGTACTCTGAAGGTGAGGGGGAGGGGAACAATCTTTCAAACCTGAAATTCCTCTTATCAAAATCTTATCTTAAGGTGACGCTTATTTTCTGCTTTCAGATATTCACGCGCTTCGGAAAGGTCCTGAAGATCGTCACTTTTACGAAGAACAGTAAGTACAGAGGAGTACACAGTCTGGTACCCAGGGATAGGGAGTACAGTAAGATGCTTCCCCCGGACCCCAACCCCACCGTAAACACCGTAAACACGGGGATGCCGTAACCGCGTTCCGATATCGCCGGGGCACCCCGGAAATGCACGTGGACGCAACCCCCTTTCCTCAGGGGTGCATTTGCAGGAAACTTTACGGTCTTCTGCAGCTCGTAACCCGTTCGATTTTGTCGCAAGCTCTCCGAGCTCTTCCGGGTTATCCTTACCCCCGCGATACCGGAAGTGGAAAGACTGGAACTTATTCGGGACCAGGGGCCTCTTCCGGTTCCTGGTCTCGTCTCCCGCGTGTCGACTTTATCGCCCTTATCGTCCTTGTCGTGGTCCCCCTCCATGAGAGTCACAAAAAAAAGAGCTCTACATTTATTTAGTCACAATGTAATAGCCAATAAGAAGAGAAAAAAAACATTCAATAATGCTCTCCAATTTTTCTTATACGCACGGAGAAAAATATTAAAAATGTCGAATACGGTCGAAGAGATGGCAGATTGAACGAAGTCCCTTTGAATCGACAACGACCATTTTCCCTGCCAACGGAATAATTGTTTCTTGCAATTACATCACGTAGAAAAGATATTTCGTTAATTGATTTTCTGATACCTTTACTGGTATACCTTTTTGTGCAAGAATGCAAGTCTAACTGCTCTAAAATGGAGGTCTTCCGTGTTCAAATGGGGCAGGGGAAGTATCAGAAGATCAGACTGTCGGGAATTAATTAATTAATATCTTTTTTAACTCTTGTAAATTCGAGCTCGAGCCATTTCGGGAATTATCGCCCATCATTTGCGCTTTGCCGGTGAACGTAATGACGTTAATTGCCTTCGGGGTGGGTTTCGTCGGCGCGATGTCAAATAAAACGCCCCCCTGCCCCCTCCCCCCGTACTGCAAGGGTTGCGTTCGCCTTTTCGTCGCGAAGTTATCGCGAGTACACGTCGCACGTTAAAGGGACTCAATCGCCTCGTAAATCCATGCGGCAAGCACATTATCCTCGAAACAATTCTCGCTCTCGCGTTCCCTGAAACCACCCCTCGCCTTGCCGCCACCCCCGATGAAATTCCGCGAACGCGGCGATAAACCAAGTTGCAAATTGGCGACGGGGTAATTTTCTTATTCGCACAGGTGCGAAGTACCGCGCCCTCGACGTGGTATTAAACCCGAGGCCGAGGATTTAGCGAGGGGGTGACACTCCCCCCAGGGGTCCCCGATAAGCTGGATTTTTCTATAATTTAATATTAAAGTGATGGTGAAAGTGGAGTCAAAGAGGTCTCGTTTAATCGATCTCTTCTCTAAGCCGAATGGATTGAAATTTAACAATGCGAATATGAAGGCCATATGCGAATATAAGGAAAGTCCCCCCACCGGCGAAATTTGAATCGTTTGAAAATTTGTTTATGGTTTTTAAAAATTTTTTATTAAAAATGAAATTTCATGGGTGTCGGGACCTTCCTTATAGCCCCCGTATTCATGTTGTAAAGTTTGAAACGATTCGGTTTATCCGGCACGGAAGAAAGTTGTCATGAACAATTGACTCTGCAGAAGTCACTTTCATATCCCCTTAAACCGTAACCCTTCTTCCAGGTTCCTTCCAGGCACTGATACAATACCCGGACATGCTATCAGCACAGACTGCTAAATTCGTGAGTACCAATTATTTTATTCTCCCATTTTTGTCATAAAATAATAGCCGTGTGTGTGTTACGCGTTATAAATAATTTTCGTATACAAATTTGTATAAAAAGTTGCCAGTAATATGACGGAACGTGCGGGGAAATGAAATCGACCCGTCCCGGGCGGGCGGTGTTTGGAAATTTCATTTCGCGGAGTTTTTATCCTCCTTTCTTTTTTTTTTTTAATAAATGTTTTTCCTTGTTTTTCACGGGACATTCACTCAATTGTCGGAAACTGCGTTTACTCCCTCGCGGTGGAACGTGTTATGGAGTTTCCGAGCCGGTCGAATTTGTTTGAATTTTGGAAATGGCGATCGGAAAAGTGAGGATGTTAACGCGGGATGTTAGACAGGGGAAATAATCCCGGGAGGGAATGTTTAGAGATATTAACGATAATTACGCTTCCTACGGCCGTGCTTTTCGGATAACGGCGGAAAAGCGACGCTCTAATGACGCCGATACCGCGCCGCTGATATCCCGCCAAGCCGCTTCGGTTTACGGGAAATGAGGCATCGCTTCCCCCGGTTTATTTTTCCACGTGTAAGAAAATTATGTGCCTTCGCACGTTCGCCCGCTATTTAGCCGGATAATCCCTGGACTTGCTCTCCGGTGAGCTCGAATCACGTTTAAAACGTTCGAGCCTCGTTTAGATCGCCTCGCTCTGAGGCGACGCCACCCGTGAAAAACTGATTATAAATGATTTCACGCACTGAAAAGTTGAATCTCGCCCCAGAAATATTTAAAAAACAAGAAAGGAGTGAAATAGGGTTAGGCCATTTAGGAGAACACGATTTTGGTTCGGTAGGTTTGGATTTATTATCAATTGACGTGACCTTTTTCTTCGATACCAACGCATCCAATATGGCGGCCCTTCGCGTCGCGTGAAAAAATCATTATAAATTGTTTCGATTGCTAGAAAATTGCGGTTGATAGAAATATATGTTGAGAAGGGAGAGGCGAACGTGGTAAGCTAATACGGGGAACTCGATGTAGGGTAAGTTTGTCATAAATCGATGATGTTTTTTCCTTCCGCCGCCGACGCGATTCCAATATGGCGGCCCTTTGCGCGGCGCGCGGAGGCGCGCCTTTTGACTTTCCTTCGGCCCGGGAATTCAGGCGATCCGGCCGTGCCGTAATTACCAAAATTGTCGGGGCGGACGCCTCTCGCTCGCTCTGACAATTTCGGCCGGCATTTCGCAGCCATGAAAACGCGCCCTGTCGGGGACGCGAGTCAAACGAACCACCTCGCCGTGGAAACGCCGAGCGCGCTCCGATAACCCGCGCTATTATGCTACACCGGTAAACCGGGTTATTAATGGAAACCAAACTGCGCGTACTACGGGCTACTGCCGACTGATAAACATTCAACGGCATAATCGTTTCGGACCCCTGTGACTGTAGTCCGCGATGTCGCCAGAACGTGTAAAAACCATTGCCAACAAATGACCAAACAGAGGTCCAAAATTCAAACAAATCGCCTGAGACTTTATTTTTTCATTTTTCTGCATACCTCCGGATAGGGTCTAAATAAATGTATTCTTTAACCCTTTGGAAGTACCAACTAGTCGGAGCAAATTTACCACATGACGCACATCTCTATGCCCCAAAAAAATCATTTTCTCCACCATTGAGGGAGTAATGACATCATGCCGCCATTGCGGCGGCATCGACCGCAAAGGGTTATTAACGATGTTGTTAATGCAGGGATTAATCCGAAAGTTTAGAATAAATTTGCCGAGTGAAATTAATTAGCTTTCTAAATTATCTTATTCTCATCGAATATTGTCACATGAAGGGTTTTGAGTTAATACAGAAGTAAAATGCAAGTGTCGGAAGGTTTCATTGATACGAGCTCGTTTGTTTCTCTCGCGGTAATTAATTTAAATTAACTTATAAATTTAGAGCGAATTGGTTGACGAGCTTGAATTATTTTTTTTTTATTTATTAACCGTTGCCTGGAGGCTTTTGAATCGTTGTAGAATCGATCGGAAGTGTGATTGGTTAAAGTTTGTTCTTCTGGAGTTGCAAATCTTTTCTGCCTTTCAGTCGCTGGACGGGCAAAACATCTACAACTCGTGCTGCACCTTGCGCATCGACTACAGCAAGATGCAGAGCCTGAACGTCAAGTACAACAACGACAAGTCCAGGGACTACACGAACCCGACTCTTCCCACGGGCGACGCGAACTTGGACGCGGCGTCGCTCGCTCTAGGAGGTGAGCTTCTTCCGCAGCTTCTTCTGGGTGCTGCTGGCACCCAGCCACGGGCTAGAATACCCGGTGAGTCTTGCGGTCTCCTCTCGGGAAGGCATTCCTAGCCGAATCGCCACGTTATACGACTTTACGGGGCCTCTTCCTACGTGGAAAACGAAGTCGAGGAATAAGAAAAAGAGAGAAAAAAAAAAGAGCAAACCGAAGAACACAGAGGGAAGTAAAAAGTACGGGGTCCAAAAGTGGAAAACCAGAGGACGCACAACAGGCAGACTCGTGACAGAGAATTGCCATATAACAGTCACAAAACAATAAATCCCACGAAATGCTCTCCGTCAAAAGCGGTTTCCGCGCTTCGTTAGACAGGGAAATAGAGTCCCGCTATTTTGTTCTAAATATTTCAACGAGAAAAACGCGTTTGTACCGCAGGTGCCGTTCGGTTATCATGGCCAGTTGGACCGCGAAATGCGCTCTCCACTTGCGTGGGGATTTGTGGCTAAACGACGCGAGTTATGGAAAAATGTCTCCTGTGAATATTGTGCGTTATAAAGGGAGGAGGAAGTCTTGTAGGGGGTGGTTTTTAATCCCACGATCGGGTGAGCCGAAAATTGTGCGTTTCTCTCGGGTGGTTCCGAGGGTCGCAGGAGGGTGGTCTCGCGTTAGGACGGGGCCCCGGAGGTTCTTTTCCAAATTTTCATTGTCGTCTACATCCGCGACTCTTACTCAACGTTTGTCGAGACTCGAAGCCTCACCTCTACTTCTACAAAGTGGCTCGCAGCAAGTACCTTATCAGCGCGTTTCCTCGAACCCTGATTAGAGATCAACAGGACACTCCGCATGACAGTCCTTTGTCTCACCTCGCGTCGCAATTACGCCATTTTGAACAAGCACATCTTAGATCTGTACCAAGCCTACACACCTGCAAATTACCTTCCACCCTCCCCAAAATGATTTTTCTCCCTCAAAATACCCCCGCTTGCGCTCCTCCTATTTCTTCAGCGCCGCCATTTTGTTTTGTATTATTCCCCCGAGTAAATGCATTTATTCTCGAAACCTCAGCACCCAGGTCCTTTGCTTTTTACAAAAACGAGCGCAGAAAATTCCCGCCCCTCGATTTTCCGCCCTCTGAAATAGAATATCCATTGCAAGCGCTACCAGCCTTCCATCCCAATGGAATATCGATATCATTGAGTAGGAATTAAAAATTGATTGGCACGCCTGTTAGAGATCAATCAGCCGCCGTTAAATGTGAATCGAGTTGAACGATGTGTCGGGAATAATTAAATGTCGCTAAATGCCGGCCCTTGGTATCATGACGATAAATAAAACAAGCCGGCTTTGCAGTGGTCGCCATTTTGGTAAAACAGGACTTCTCCTCTCGAGTCAAGCCCGAGGTCCTTGAAATTCAAGAGGAGGGCCGCAAGGGCCAACCATTGTGACCCTCGAAACGCAAACAATGGAAGAGTCGAAACATTCTTAGCTTAATTTCGATTATTCTCGTAACAGTTTTTACCAAAACATTTGTCTAAAATATTGTCTAAAATGAAGGAAACGATTTAACTAAATCAGTTGTTCTAAACAAAGTGGTCGTTCGAGCGAACTGAAATTCGAATCGCCCAACTGAAACGTTTTTTGAAACGAACGAAATGCAGTCAATTGGATGATTTTGTTCAATGAATTAAAGTCTTTAGTTAGTAACGTTTGGTTGATCGCATAAAATATTCTGGTAAATCGCGCCGAACGTTTAAGTAATTTAGCGCGTCTTACCTAATCATTTGTCTAAAATGTTGTCTAAAATCAACAGAACGATTTCAACTAAATCAGCTGATCGAGATAATATATTTAGTAAAGTTAAAATTCGGTTCGCTCAACCGAAACGCTTTTCGGAAGTTAACCTAGTTAGTCGATCTAACGAGTTTGATAAAGGAACGAAATATTTCTTCCGTTTAATTTCTTTTTTGTTTCCTTTCCACCTGGAGTGCTATGTCCCTACCTGTCCTAGCGTTCTAGCAAATCCGAGCCTGCTTAGCCTGAATAATTAATATCTCACGAATTTCCTGAAGTAGAGTCCATTGCAGGCGCATCTAGCGTCCTGGCGTCGCCATTTGCGGCAATGCACGGCTTGCCATCGCCCCTGGCAGGTCCTTACAACGGAGTTGCTCCACCTGGAAGTTTGGCAGGAATAGGAGGATTCAACCTGGGGGCTGGAGCCCTGGGGGTAAGGGTCCCAGGCAGCCCTCAGCCCTCCTGCGTGCTTCTCGTCAGCAACCTCAACGAGGAGGTAAGTGACGACCCTCGAGGAAGACCTCGAGGAAGGCCTCCTCAGGAGTACATTGAGCACCGGGAAAATTGGCTCCATTGTCACCCTGTACGAAGAAAATTCATTTACAGTGGAGATTAAACATTTTACATGCCACAGCAAATCGGTGGATTTCACTTGAGTTTAAAAATGCGGGAATAAAAATTTATTGGGAGAAAAAAATCATTTCTCTACTACTTCTAATAGACAACTTGAAGTTTGTTACCTTTTTGCGACCACACAGATTACGGTCGTGCACTGTGAAAGAAATGCCATTGAACCAAAGTAGTACTCCGTTAATTTAAAGAATAATTATTTAACTGGAATATATTCTTGGATGTAACGAGATATTTCTTTGGTTCGATGAAGTTTTTCTTCTCAGGCTGGATGTAGGGTACTTTACCAGAAAAAAAAAATAATCTCGACTATGAACGTTTAATATAAAATGGAAATAGAGAAAGGTAGTTTCACTTCCGATATGCTGGCATGGGAACATTAGTTTTCTCCGAAAGAAATTCAGCTTTTACGGTGTTTTTATTTAATGACCTGATCTGTGAGAATGTTGAAATTCATATTGTCATCTGGGGTCGAAAAACGGGAGGTAGCCTGGTCCTTGATGTACTCTAATTGTGCACCGTATGTACAGTGTCCCATGACACGTATGTAATTCTATCATCGCGTGCGTTTGCGCTCGGGTTGTTCGACATTCAGCTCGTAATGAATTTTTCCAAATTTCCTCGTTATGTTAATTTTCACTTGATTTAATAATCGTAGGACTGAAGGCGACCCGGGGGTGAATGTGCACGCGAGGTATTTCTCCGGAGATATATTAAATATTATAGTAGCGCTACGTAGGCAAACCCTGCAATTTTTGAACCCCTCGTTTCGGACATCCTGGACGATCGATCGGATAACCGGGTCGATCTATTGGGAATCGAAAGGCTCGGATCGATCGCCGAGGACGTCGAGTCCTCGATGAGTATGCGCCCTATCGTGTCACCCCTCATTCCGAAACGCGCACTGTACGAATTCACTATGACGTCCCCGTCGAGCCAGAGCCTGGAGCTGCAATTGCAGTGATCACTCGGAAACCCTCTTCTGTAAACCTCGAACTTCCAAATTGCCGGACACGGAGGACCGCAGTCGCAGCTCCGCCGAATCCAAATTCTACGCCATCGCCGGATTAATCGGACATAAATAGCGGAGAATTTATAGTGGGGATATCTCGAATTATTAGAATATTTCACCGACCCTGTTCTTCCAAAAGCACGCCGATAAAGGAAAGATTCATTTTCCCAAAGAAGTATAGCTTCAATTTAAAGAATAATTAGTTGGCTCAAATAAGTTGTGGTCCCGAAGAAACGAACGAAATTTATTAAATTTTATTTCAGTCAAATTTGGATTAACCTTAATATTTCATTGGTACTATTCAATGAACATTTCTTTTCGGTGCATAAATAACGCTTGTAGTAAAATCAATGCACTGTTAAAAACATTCGTAAAACGCTCGTACGCTTTCAGTATTTAAAATTGTCCAAAAATTATACATTTCATGTCTCGAAAGGGAATTTTATATTTACTACGGAACTCTAACTGAATGTATAGTTTTACAACGTCACCTTTGAATTTTGTGAAATTGTTTAGGAAAATCAATGCTCTCACTAAATTTACAACATATGTTTATGAAATATATAAATAAAGAAGAGAGAATCAAAAGAGAGAAAGGGGGAAATATTAATATTCAAAGGCAAAATCAAGTCATACTGAAAGGGGTTACATAAGTGCTCTATACGGAATTCAATAATCAAAAGAAGGAAGAAAAGGGTCGAGATTTTTCGGGGCTGTCGAACGGGGTTGCGAAAAATCCGACTTACGGATTTCGCGCCGGGTAAAAGTTATCACGGAAAAGGAGGAAAATCTCATATTCCTCGAAAAACTCGCGATTAATAAAAATAAAAATCCCTGGAATCGCGCGTGGACGTCACACGCCTCGCAGCTGCAACTTGTCACTACTGTACTACAACTGTGTGTGTTTACTACTGTCGTTTTGTCGCGCACAAGCTTCACGAGTGTACATAAAAAAATTCATTTCTTCTTTTTTTTTCTTTCTTTCTAATCACGAATGCATATCCCCGTAATCTCCGCGGGCTTGCCTGTCCCCTCTTTCTATAGACATGCGTAGACGTTGGGCATTTCGCCATTTTTATAATTAAAAAAAAAAGAAGTATATGTAAGTTCTTAAAAAGACCCCTTGTCGCTCCACGAAGGCGGAGAGTGCTCGTCTCACCCCGAACTTTCCTTCCCCTTTGCTCTGCCCCCTTCCCGTACAACTTTCTCAGGATTTCTCTCGAATCTATTCTCTACTCTCTGCCTTGCTCCTCCGTTAATTTTCTGATAATGAGTATAACGCCTCTCGAGCACCTTCCGCTCCCTCAGAGCCACTCGCTGCGATTCGGCGCAGAGAAGTGACGGTACCACAATGTCGCCTTTGAAATTTTTACGATTTTTTTTTGTCCGATCATCGGATAAAGGTGACAACGCATTATCGGCGACATTGTTGTGCCTATGTCTGAGCGAGTCTTATTGAGCGACAAGGCGAATTCGCGCGGAACTCGCGTGAATCTTGTGCGCACCATACTGTACATCGAATCCTATTATACTCGCTGACTATTGACTGGACTCTGTCTGTTCTCTGTGTAGATGGTCACGCCTGACGCTCTCTTTACCCTGTTTGGTACGTCTCCACATTTATATTATTAATTATATTACATTATTAATTATTATATTTATGCACACTGACCAATACCGCTACTACCACTACTACCACCGAAGCCGCAGCGGCCGCCCGGGACCGGGATCGAAACCCCGCCAGGGTTATGAACATTATATTTTTGTTTTCTTTTTTTCTCCCCCTTTTTTCTATCATTCCACAATTTTCCATCGAAAAGAAGCAAAAACTACGGCGAACTAGATTTTTACACCGCGGAAAAAGAATGAAATAGGAAGAATTTAATGGGACGCGCAGCTTTCTACTAACATCTCTGAAGAAAAATGTCTGGTTGAGTCTATCAAATTTTTCTTGTTTCAACTATAGAGTAAAGTTATTACACGTACATCCTAAATATTCCGTTGAAATTGCAAAATCCATTAGTTGATAAATATTGATCGACCATGCCAGACATTCCGGTGGGTCACATCAAATATTAAAATAATCTGGGGCGCTCCACCTAAATATTTGGTTTATCGGCTGAAATAACCTCTAAAATCAACAAAAGCGATTCAACCGAACAAGCGTTAACCAATCGAAGCAAACTAGTTTGGTCGAGTGAGCGAAAACTCGAAACTTAATCGAAGCGTCTCCTGAAACGAAATCCGGCAAAATGCAGTGTGTCGAATATTTATTGACCTAAATTTAGTCCCATTGCTTTTTCAATGCGGATTTGAGGATCGCACCTTCAAATCGATCATTCCTGCGACGCGTTCATGCCCAAGTGTTGAGGTTTCAATTTTGTGCTCCAATTACCGAGCCCAGCTCGAAACTGCAATTTGCAAGGATCAGTTGATAAAGCAACGCCCGGTCCGTGAACGCGAAGCTATCAGTGCACCACAGGAGAAATTTGATCTTGGGGGGTTGTAAACCTCGTCGGTACCTCTAACAGTCGGCTCATTATCAGAGACCAGTGTAAAGATCGGGGGAAAAACAGAAAGAAAAGAAAAAGAACTAAGATATGAACACGCGGCGCCCTCAAAGAGAGAAAATGAATTCCATGGGAAAAGGAAACGTCGAACCGCGAAAGCGCTTATTTGCCGGCATGAAGGACGATTTCCTTCTCGGTATTATTTTTATTTTCATTTTTTTTTCAAAAAACAGCTCGCGTTTACCTTCCTTTACATACTCGAAAGATTTTACACGGCTCGGTTACCGTAACCTCGGGGTTAATTAGCGCATCGATTAATTGCACAGGGTGCAACGAGATGCACCGCGTCCCGGTCTCGCGGCCGCGAGGCTTCGGTTCCTGCACTTATTTTTACTCCTTCAGTTTTTTATTTAACTGCTCATACATACACACATACATTTTACACGCGAGATCGCCATCGTCATCCTCTTCGCCTAACACATCTCCGACATCACCGAGCATATCGCAGAGCCCATCGGCATTGTGCGACATCTTCGCCTTCCAAGCATCTCCCCTGAGTTGATGATTAATATTTTATTAATATCCCCCCCCCCCGACACTTTTTAATACAATAAGCTTTTGCTTAATTTATATCCATTAGGAGAAACCCTTCGAGAGGCGCTCGGCGGATCTGCAGATTTTATGGAGATTTTTTCCATATTTTTTTTTCATTTCTTCCCCCATTTTTTTTTTTTGGAAACTCCGAGCCGGGCGCTTCGAGTGCATGAGAATCTTTCTAGAATCTCTCGCTCTACTCGCGATGTCTCGAGGCCCATTTCTCGAGATGTCGAGGTCGAGGACGATCTTCCGTCTGGGAGTGATTTTTATTTTTTGGTTCCTTATTTATGGGATTTTTTTTGGCTATTTCATTGACGACCGAAAATCGTCCCAGACCTCGATGGAGCTCTTTTTGTAGATCTTTTAGGGGACCCTCGTTTGCCTCGATTCACGATGTCATTTTCGCGTGTTGTGTGTACTTAGGCGTTTACGGGGATGTACAGCGTGTGAAGATCCTGTACAACAAGAAGGACTCTGCCCTCATTCAGCTGGCTGAGCCCCACCAAGCACACTTGGGTAAGTCCTTTGATGAAAGAAAAATAATTCACGTGCTGGAAACATGGTTGAGATCGCTTAAATCGTTTCCTTGGGACCGCTATTAAATTCGTCGATTTTTTTATTTTAATTTTCCCGATTCTTTTAACAGTAACCTTTTAACAGTACGACATTGATAAGCTTCGTTTCTTTTTCGCGTAGACTTTACGAGCAGTGAATACTCATAAATCTGTAGTAGCTAGTGGATAAGTAGTTAGTACATAATTATTTCTTACTTTGTGGTGCCCCTTTTCAAGTCGGTCCCCTTTTAGAGTAATGTTTTTCTTGCATTTCAATAAAAGAAGTCAGGATTTTTATCGACTTTGGTCGAGAAAATGTCGGCAATCGGTCGAAGTGATTTTGGTGATTGACTTATCGCGAATCTCGTTGCAGCTATGACACATATGGACAAACTCAGAGTGTTCGGCAAGCAGATTCGAGTTATGCTGAGCAAACATCAGACGGTCCAATTGCCGAAGGAAGGACAACCTGACGCCGGCCTCACCAAGGACTACACAAACAGCCCTCTTCATCGGTTCAAGAAGCCCGGCTCCAAGAACTACCAAAACATTTACCCACCGAGCTCTACTTTGCATTTATCCAACATTCCGTGAGTACCTCAGCAGTTACACCAAGAAAAGAAAAAAGAAAAAGTATCATTGTAACAGAAAAATACTTCACCGGTACCAAAGAAATATCAGTGAGTTAGGCAAAATAATTCTTTTACTCAAATAAACTGGAATACATTGGACGCAACGATTCTTTGGAATTATGAGACAATTCACTTGAGTTATATCAGTTATCCCTTGAATTAAAGGAATATCTCTTTGGTTCGATTGACTTATTCTTTTTTCTTAGCGTGGAGATTTACGGGGGAGTAGATAGTCCTGGGGAAATCATTGAAAATAAACCTATCTATTCCAGAGCCACCGTCTCCGAGGAGGAGATCAAGGACGCCTTCACGAAAAATGGCTTCACAGTGAAGGCCTTCAAGTTCTTCCCGAAGGACAGGAAGATGGCACTCATTCAAATGTCCAGCATGGACGACGCTGTCGCCGCTCTGATCGTGAGTTTAATGAAAATTAGATTACCCTCCATTTTCATGTCCAGGAAAAATGAACAAAACTAACGATTAATTATCAATTTTTAAACGAACTTCTTTGTCGAAGAGGAGAGATACAACAAGACACCGCGTTAGGTTTTGCCGGAAAAGTCGAATATGAAATTAAAAATATAAATATACGAGTAACTTTAAAGTCCCTTGAGCTTGAAGAGTCTGAAGAGCTAATCGTTAATCAAACTTTTCTCCGAACCGGATGCGTCAAATCGATTGAACTCTCGCAACGTGAATATGGAGGCTGTAAGGAAGGTCCTGTCACCCATAAAATGTCAATGTAAACAAAATTTATTTCCAGACGTTTGTGAAATTTGGTATAAAAAATAAAAGCAATGAAATTTCACGGGTGTTGAAACCTTTATTGTAGCTTCTATACCCTTATTGTAAATTTGTAAACGATTCGGTACACGCAGTGCAGAGAAAAGTTTCATAACCGAGACCTCTCTAACGCGACTTTCACGTCTCCTTAACACGTTCCGTGCCACGTGTACCACCGATAACACGCGTTAACCTGGGGTGGTACACGGCGTGGCACGGAACGTGTTAACAGGGAAAGAGAGTAAAAGCAGGGTCGATATTAACACGATTGTTTTCGTCCTCAGAAAATGCACAACTACCAGCTGAGCGAGTCCAACCACTTGCGGGTGTCCTTCTCAAAGAGTAGCATCTAACAAGAGACACCATCAACCGAGTCACAATGGTTTCAGTCCTACGCCCTACTCCAATACTGGTGCCCCAGTGCCATGTACGACTGATTTGGTCCGGCCTCAGCATCCGGAGGGCCTCCGGCCTGAGGACAAGATCCGTTCGTCCAGCGCACGAAGTCGACCTCGCGAGACGAGCTGTCGCCGGCCGTCAAGAGACCGTCATCGGACCGTCAGCCGACCGTCAAGCAAGCGGTCGGTTGACCGGCGGTCAGCGGGATCATCTTCAAGGCCGGTGGTGGGGTCGTCAGCCTCGGGACTCTCACTCGTATAGCTAAGAGATCGAGAAAGGGACTGGAGAGAGCCCTCCTTGTACAGAGCCAAGATAATCCGCGATCCTCAAGAGACACACAGAGACCACACACCGACGAACCACACACGCATACGGGCCAGCCAGTGGCCAAGAACACGAACACGCGCGTACATTCGCGATATACCGTATACAATATACATTATACATATTATATATATATTCATATATATTCATATATATTCATATATATATGTGAATATGTATATATATATATATATTTTACAAGATTAACGCTGAAGAGGAGGGACGCGGCAGCTCGTCTCCGATGACCCCGTTAAGTCTAAGGATTTCTATAAGGCTACGAGCTATCGCACCAGGCAACTCCGCAATCAGCTCGAGGACACGTTGGATCCTCCCAAGGATGTGCGATGAGTCCCTCGAGCAGGACATTTGGAGGGCTGTCAATAGACAACCAGGGCTGACGGTCCGTAGCCAGCATCCCAGACACCCCGGCAGCTTGCGAGAGGTGCACGCACGCGTTACTTTCGCCCCCTTGGGGGCAATTTTTTTTAATAATGCATTTTCGGTTCAGCCATAAGTATTACACTCGCACGCACAGAGGCAGAGACGAGGGTAGGTTAGGGACAGGGAGGCGCTGGGAGGAAACAAGTGACGAAGCAGTTACGCCGAGCGCCTTGCACCAACGCCGAGCTGCACTTGCGACACCTGATCAGGGAGCCGCGGTTTCCGCCTGAATGATGCGTCGGGTGGAAAAACGCCTCCTATCGAAGTTGTTCCGGGAAACCTCGTGAAGAATTTTCGTGGGAGGTGGTTTCTTCATATCTCTTACCGTTTGGCCGGAAATCGGGGATTCTCGTCGGAAGTGCCCTGGGCGCGCCTAGATATGACGAGAGCGAGCGCGGAACATATCGGTACTGCGAGCACTCGCGCTGACTTTCCGCGTGATTGAGAATCCCTATCAAGGACATGAAGTTAGCTCTGGATTAACTGGACAGTTGATAGCCATGAAATCGTGCGACGATTTTAAGCCACTGGAACGCCTCGACTAGTATTGAATACGGATATCTCGACTAGTGTTGTAATATTTTGCGGATATTCCGGAGACGTTGCGCCGTTTCGATGAAGTTTCTGCATCTTTATTAGACAACGTCGGGCCATTGATGCTCCTTGTGAGCCTTGAATTCGTCACTACTCTCTGTGCTGAGCAGATTGGCATCGGCTATTCAGTTAGTATGTTGAGCTAGGGACACGTTCAGGTGAAATCGCGAAAACGCGGCGGAAAGTTGGCGCGACCGACTTCAGGGCGCAGTGACCGCGCACACGCACCGAGCGTTTCTTTCGTAAAATCGGACACGACTAAGGGATAACTCTTCGATTATAAAATTATTCTTAGATGATAGCGACGCAGATATTACGTGTATTAAGAGAAGATTTAAGTATTCCAGCGATCGGGATCGGGACGACCCGACAGCGGCGGATATTGCGGGTCGACCGACGCCGATCGTCCGCTGGCGAGTTTCGGAATGAGCACCGCTTCTCGCGCGGTCTATTTCGTGTTGCCGACTTTGCGCGGTCGACTTCGTACGACAAGCTTCGCGTTGCCGACTTCGCGTGTTCTACTTTGCGTGGCCGACTTCGGGTTGTCGATTTCGCGTTGCCAACTTGCACGGTTGACTGTGCTTTGCCGACATTGCGCGATCGACTTTTGCGCGGCCAACCTCACGCGGTCGACTTCGCACGGCGGAAATCGCGTTGCCGACTTCACGCAGCCACCTTCGGGACGAACCGCGCGGCCGGCGCTCTCGGCTAGCCATGCGGAGAAGACAGAACCTAGTTTAATCGAGCGAACCTCGAACCTGTGTGACGCAGAATCGTTGTATACATTTTGGTCTGATCGACACGACATTCTGTTGGAGTCAATTAAATTTTAATGATATATATATATATGAATGATATAAAAATGATATAATTATATTAAACGTTAGTTGACGGAGGCCAGGGCAATGGCGCGCGTGTGCGAAGACGACCACGAGGCGCGACAGGACCAGAGGATATATATATGAGCGCATAGGTGTGAATGGGGCCGCGTTTGGAGAGAGAATGAAGTTCGAGAGGCGTGTCTCGAAGTGCGCGTGAATCTGACGAGGCGATCAGCTGATCGGTAACAGGAGCGAGTGCCGACCCGGGCGGCACGTCGTTTGTGCCAAAATAGGCTAACCGTTTTAGAACGGAGACGAGACAAAAAATTCTCCCGAGCGAGGGGTCAACCGGGACGACCTATCGCGTGGTCGTCCACTCTTGACACGACCTCGGGTCCGTCTCATTGGCATGACAAAAAAAGTAGCGAGCCGGCTGAGCGAAGGGGCCAGTCTTTCGCGTCTAGGATCTGTGCTTTCGAATCTCCATGTACACAAGGCGACGTGTCGTCGCGTCTTCTGGCGGGAAAATGAAAAAAAAATATATATATACACACAAAATACGCGCACACTACGTAGCCGTTAGCCATTGACATTGACGTTAACGTTCAGGAAAGCGAGAGAGAAAAAAAAAAGAGAAAAAAGAGGACACGTTGACAAGAATTGTACACCGGCGAGCAGCCTCGAGTCGTCGCTTCCCTCTCGAGCCGAGACCACTGATCTATGTGATAACTAGATAGCTGTCATCCTACAAAATGGTGGGACGTTTCGAAGCAACCACAATTCTTTGGTCATGGACAGTATCGTAGTATTTCCGCATGCGTCAAAACAAAAATTCGACCGTAGATAGTATAAGAGGAGTGAAATTTTAATTCACTGGGAAAAGAATAATTGTCATTTATATTAAAATACTTAGGTGAAAAAAAGGTAACCGTTCTAGTCGAAGCTTTCTTACGACATGTCCCGCGCAACGTTTTACACGTAAATTGTCTCTTCCGTCTGTTATACTTTAAGTGTTCACCTTCGCGAATTGACGGTTCAAGACTTATGCACGTTTTTAGTTGTTTAGTATCGCTGCCCATGTGTAGAGGCGCTGGGGTGTTTTGAATCGTCCAAGTCCTCTTCGTATAGAACAAATAGGTATCAGCTATCCAGTTACTGTATAGATCAGAGACTGAGACACACGTCTGCGAGGTATGTCATATTTTGCGTTCGACGAGCGCGACAGAGACCCTTAGTATTAACAATTAACGCCAAGTATTCGCATATTTCGTTTATTCTCTTTATTTCTCCCTTTTTTATTATTATCGTTCTAAGTTTTAACCCGCTTGCTTGCTCGATTAATCGCTGCCCACAGCCCTAGGTTTACTCGCGCGATCATTACTCTTATCGCCGTTAATCTATACATCCTTTACTCATTTGTTTGTTCGATCTTTTTAATTCCAATCTTAGCCTTATCATCGACTTGTGTGTGTCATTCTTTTTGTTCATTTCACCCGCCTTCCTCTCTCAGCGTCCCGACATTCGAGCCGCGTCTCAGCGGCCTGCCTTGATTTTTTTCTGCGAAGCTGCGAGTTTCTTCCTTTTTATGAACACTAGGGTGAACGTTAAACCCTTTTAAGGTTTAGTTTCCGATAAGAGAAGTGGACTAAGAATGGCTCGTTGGGGTCTTCGGTACTCGACGTCACCGTACTCGTGTATGGATAAGGAATTCGCCGATACGAAGACGTTGAAATCCACCGACTGCTTGCCGGATTTATACAGCTGTTCTTTGATGCTATTTATTTTACAGCTGGTGAATTTTCACATCTTCGTCTCGGCTTGCCACATTTCATTTCGTACGCTTTTCTTGCGCCTATGTGTTTTATTCTTCGCGTTTTCGCGTGGATGTTCCTCCACGCTCGAGGTGTATTCTTGAGGGGGCTTTTTCTCCCCCTGAAGAGGGAGGAGAAACGCGTAGGATGTTAAGGAGGGACGAAAGTGAGATAACGAGAGAGAGAGATATATAGTACTCGAAGTAAGATAAAGAGTCTTTGCCGATCGTTCTTGCCTGTCGAACGCGAGGCCAGGCGATTGGACACCTCCCGGACCTCTTTGATCCGGCGATGATTTCTATTTCAAGTATTTGATCTAGTTGATCTCGAGGAGTGTCCGAGGCTGGGCCGATCAGGGCTTGACCCCACCTTCCAACCGGCTCCCAGGAATATTTGCATCGACAACTGCATTCCCAATTATTTATACAATTTTTTAACCACTTTTTTTAGGACCGGAACCGCGACCACACGCAAAAAGGATCCATCGAACAAAATCCATTAGCTGCAATTGGTTAATTTCAGATAACGTTTCGATTGAACGAACCGGAATGGGTTTGGTCTAGGCTAAGTTCAACTTTTCCTTCTCTAAAATCTAAATTTTGAGAGTCCAGGGTAATGCTTAGGTGCTCACGAGTCGCAACGAGAGGCAACCTAAAAGCGCTGCTAAAGGCGTCCTACGTTTGGTCCAATATTGCTTGCACGTGCTGATGAATTTCGCCCATATGTCAAAAGGATTAAGAAGAAATATCTTATTCGAATCGACTGGTTTCAGGGGGGTTTCACTTCGCCTTAAGTGAAGTTAATTAATGGGGAATCTTCTGAAATGTTTGGTATCAAGTTTGGATGCAAATCTTCCAGAGGAACAATTGAAAGCTGGCGTTCAGCTCTGGAGCCGAGGGGCGGCGATCGCTCGAGGACGATCCGACCAACATTAGCTGGATTGAGGGGGGCCGAGGTGAGATGTTGGGATAGCCAGCGCTCGCTACATGGTGTTAACATGTTAATGGTGTTAACACGTTTAAATTCAGACCCCGAACTCCCGATGCCGAGGCGCCTTCCCCGGAACGGAACGACGCAAAAGAAGCACATATCATTTGACCAACCCGAAACACAACCCCCGCCATATTTTTGCCGACACAGCGAGCCTCTTTTCGAACCTTTTGACAAGTCTTGACAACCAGTCGACACCGTTTTGTCAGGTCCCGCGAATTATAATTCAAAGTGAAAGCCATGTAACAAGAAACTCGCCTACGTTTAAGGGGACGTGAAAGTCCGAGGGAGTTTCAAACTGTACACCATGAATACGGAGGCTATAACGAAGATCCTGCCACCCTTAAATTTCATTTCTACAAAAAATTTCAAAAATACCCATAAATAAATTTACAAAAAATTGAAATCTCACGGGTATCGAGACCTTCCTTATAGCCTACATATTCCCGTTGTAAAGTTTGGAACGATTCGGTACATCAAGTTAGGAGAAAGGATTCATGAACCCTCTTTGCCTCCACTTTCATGCCGCCTTAATAAATTATTTTGGTCGCTACGTGTCTTGTGCGAGCCGATTATTTCCTTGAAAATAAACGACTGACACTAAAACCGGGACTGTCACGTAAAACCATGTAAGAAATGACGTTATAGATTCATAAATGACATCCTTCCGGCGAGGAACGAATCGGGAGGGCGTTTGTCCACGTGGCGGCCATCGCGGATTTTCGGGCCTGGGTACGGCACGTGGTAGACGAAGTTTAGCCTACAAATCTTATATAAATATAAATATAGATATATTATATATAAATATATATGTATATGTATGTATATGTATATATACATATGCGTATGTATATTCGCAGGTGCACACGTACATATATACACGCATACGGATACAAGCCTAAAAAAACGCGCGCGTTGTGACGCACCGTTCATGCACGTACTATACATATACGTATATATATGTATACGTATATATATAGATATATGTATATCTCTTATATATTTGATATAACAGGTGTGTATCTCGAGTGCGACGAATGGCTACATCCCAATATTCTATATTTTATTAATAACGAGTAAGACTAAAAAAACTATACACTGCGGACTACGCGAAGGGTCAGGAAAATTATTGGAGTGTATCCAATGTGCGTAGGTGCGTTTTCCGCCGACGTCAGGGCATGCCGTACCGAACAATTGTTCGCAATGAATGCTACACGTATCAGTATTGATGTATCTTTGAGTTAGACCTAAGAGAGTGGCTCGATGTCGGCGAAAATGGGCTGCCGATTTTTAGTGACGAAGTGTTAAGGAAATATACATTAAATCTTGACACGCCCACCTTGCCTAAGAGTCGTGTCTTTGTGTGGAATTGAACGAGATTAATTTGCAATTATATATTAATTACGATTAGTCGGACTCTCGGGGTGAAGTTCGACTGGCGGGAATACCGTTTATGCATGGGGGAGTAATTTTTGAGCCGTTTATCTCACCTTATTTTCTTAGCAAATTTAATACGTAATCTAATAAATGTCCCCGTTTTTATGCTGCCCATTTTCGAGCGTCCTGGAGTTCGATCTCTCGAATTCTTGCCAAGGAAAAGCGAGGGAGGAAGGAATTGATTAGCGAGTGGCGACAGTCGTGGATGGGACTTGGGGAATTTCGGAAATTTTCGCGAAAACCGACCAAGATTATTACTCACGTTACGAAAGGACCAATGGAGTGATTCGCGGGAAGAGACTTTTTAAGTAGAGTGTCAGCTTATTTATGTTAATGGCCGCGGAATTTGTGATCGTCTCTTATTCGAGAACCCTTTTTCGTGCACTCGTCGAGATCCGAGGGGAGTGCACTTATTGCAGGGTGCAGAAAGAATGGCATAATTGAACGGTCGCAATTGCCGCGTGATGGTTGCAATTCTTGGCAACAGTTGCGACTGTCGCTGCTCGCGTTATCGCCGCTTATCTGCTCCGAGGGAGTGGGAAAGTTTAAGGAGGCTTCGAAGGGAACTTAGAGTTCCCTTAAGGCTTTTTTAAGGCCGACGCGAAACGGGCCATCCGACGTCGAGCACTCGAATCGTACATATTCGCATACATGCACACTCTGAGAACACGCGAGAACACATACCCGATCATGTAGAACGCAAGGGAATAGGTACTCTTAAGTGCAGAAAGGTAAAAAAAGCAGAAAAAATAAGGGTAAATAGTACAGTAGCATCTTAAGGTCGTAGTGGCGCCTTTTTATTAAGCTCTAACGTGAATAGTTAACATTAATGACAATCACTCTATTGAGAATTGAGAAAGGAGAACTCCGAACTGTTCAAGCTGCCACGCACGAACCCTACGTATATATCTTCTCGCCGTTCTCCATCTTTTTCTTCTCCTTCTTTGTCCACGCGAGCGCGTTTTCCCGCCGAGTTCGGCCAAATTCGGGATCGGGAACACGGCGGAACCCTTCGTTGCAGCGACCTTACTTTCTCGAATTTCTCTTCCCTTTCTCGTGCTGTTTTTCGTCTCCTGACAGCTAGTGTCACCCTGGAGCCAGGCTGGGATCGTTCCCGGGCGCTCGTGGCAGCCTCGCTCCAAGGGTCCACCGGCTCTTAGGTCGCCCATTGGTATAAAAAATTATTGGGCCAGGAATTGCGTTGCAAATCACAATCAGCTCGGCTCCGGCAAGACAAAGAGTTTTTTAAATCGTACATTTGTCAGAGCGGGCAATTACGGTTAAGCTAGTAAGTGATTAGGTAGTCGACTTACCCAGGACACGAGTAACCGAGGCGATGGCCCGAAGACGCCGTTGTCATGGAGACCGCTCCTAAGGCACGTGGCAGAAATCCGATTCTCAAGTTTATACGCATTTTTTCTCGTCTACGAATAGATTCGCATGCAAAAGTTGATCGTATCGACTCGAGAATAGGATCCCAGGGCAGCGACGCCGCTACCGTGGCAACGGCCCCAGAGACGCCGTCGCCATGGCAACGCGCGCTTCGGACGCGTCGCCATGTTAGCTTCCCTCCGTGTACATGGTTTTACAGAGCGTGACGAGCCGAAGAGAGAATCTCTCCCATGCGCTTACCCTGGGTCGAGGGTGCGGTATCGCCATTTTGACTGTCAATAGAAGTATTAGAAGAAAAGTGGAAGGCGTAATTCTCGTTGACGAGGTCTTTTACTCGGTTACGGCCTGTATGTTTAGGAGGAATTAGTCGCACTTTGTTTCCGGTCTATGAAGCAGCGACGAGGTGGCTAGTTTTTAACTTCCCAATTAAATTCCCTGTGTGAATTCCGAGACGTCCTCGTTGCATTCGAATGTGTAATGGAAACCGAGGATTGTATGTATTTTTAATTAAATCGAATTTAAAGCGTGCGTAGATGAGTTTAGAGGACTCGCCTTGATGGTGTTTCTAGGTAGTTGTCGAGATCGGTATACGGGATATGGCCACTCGTTGGTGGACCAGACTTTTTAAACCGATGAGAGGGTTAGCTAATGGCGAAATCGCGCACCCATCTGGGGATGGCAGCGGCGAGAAAACGTGGGAAGAACGAAGGAGTCGAAAAGGAGAGGACGACGGTTCCCGGGGAGAGGTCGCGAGCGCGCCCTAATTTCCGCCCGGAGGGCGGAGAGGAGAACCACGGCTTTCGATAGTTATTCCACTTCCGTTAGCTTCTTGCCACTTTGCCACTTTTCGTGACCGATGATTCATGACTTCTCTTTTTTCCAAATTGGTCATCGCTCCCACCGTTCGCCGACTACGCTATCGTATTAAAGGAAAAACATTCGTAACTTCGGTGCGAACTCCATCGAGAAGCGACTTCACGCTGTAAGAACTGTTAAAAATGTCGCAGAAAATCTTCCAGGGTGGAACTTCGCGAATTATTCATCCGAGATATTTCTTCTTTCTTGAAACCATCGATTATGGAAAATTTAAGTCCAGTTCCTGTAGCCGAAAACGAGGTTACGAGTATTTTTGGTTAATACCGTAGTGCACTGTCGTGACTGTCACTACTACCACCACTACTATTACTACTATTACTACTGTCCACCAGCTCGATCTACTTATTATTACTAGATACTACTCTTATAGTTGTACCGCTACTTCTATTATTATTGTTTAATTTCTTTAAGTACTACTACTTACCATTACCTTCTGCGATTACGTTTGCCACCGTTGTATCTATTACTACTATTACTAATAATTATACTACCGCCACTATCGCTACCACTACTACGACTACTATTCTTACGATTACCACTTTATCACCGAGTTATGTCCTTAGTTTAGCGTTTAGTTCCGCGTATGTTTTGTCCGATGGTGACGTCAAGTAGGAACTTTCTTTTCGCTGTACTAAAACCGACTAATCATTACATTGTCAATTATATTATCTTCTCCTAATAATTGATTTATACCTAATTTGTCCCCGTCCATGTACTACCCGCTAGTTTTACAGATAGATCTTACTACTACTAATATTCCTGTCGCTGTGTCTACTATCGGCACTCTCGCTATCACTATACCTCTACTATTAGTGTTAGTAGCTGCCACTATCGCTCTACTATTACTGTCGTCTATAATCTACGCCTATTATCACCGCTGCTACTACTTGTCATTTTCTCTCTCTACTACTATGCTATACTATGCTATACTATATTATACTGTACTACTACTATTATTATTCCTACTGCTATACTATTCTATATTATACCTAACTACCACTTTATTATATTGTACTGTGCTATATCATACTTCATTATACTATTACTTCTGCTATACCACTGTCGACTGTTTCTACTGTCATTCTTTACCACTTTATCGCTCCATCTTACAAATCACCTCATTACTACATTATTCTACCACTCCTTCTTATGTCGCAATTCCTGCGAGCTAAAGTGGTTTTCGTCCATCAGATCCGCATGGTACAATCGAACCTATTGAATTTTCACCTCCACCTTAAACGATTCTTAAAAATCAATTCCTCCCACCTTTAAGGTGATATGAAAGCGTCATTCTATACATACGAAACGTCAAAACATTTATATAACTTTTCTCCAAACTGGGTGCATCGAATCGTTTGAAATTTCAGCAAATGGTTATGAGGGCTCTAAGGAAGAACGCTATGCAAAAAATGTTTTATTTATCCCCGACAAAAATCAGACACTTATTTTTGAAAAATGAATTGTATGTAAATTAATGAAATTATGTGAAATGAATTTCATGAAAAAAAAAAAAAAAATGCGTCCTTAGTTCTAGTCTGGGATTGACTTAATAATCACGTGCTGCCGTTTTAAATGATTCGGTGCATTTGGAGAAAAGTTTCATAAATACTTTGACGTTTTGATATATATATGGAAGGAACCTTTCATATCACCTTAACGATATTCTCTTCGAGCTTGACTTTTCAAAATTTGACGGACGAAGACCATCGCTATAACTTGAAAAGAAATTTCAATCTTTCCTCGCTGTCATGTCGCTTTAGTTTGTACGTCCCAATTGCCAGATTTTCGTCCCTTTCAAGAATCCACCGCCGAGCAAAAGAGGAGATGCTGATGGGGTCCCTTGGAAGTCGCCTCTCTCTGGTTCACGGTAATGTATGGGATTTAATAATAATACATATTGACAAGTTTCTACTTTGGTTTGAGATTACTTGGAACCTGTGATATACGCGGAGGAGGATAATGACACTCCCTGGTTTAAGAATTGATCTTTTGTGTATACTGTTTCTTCTTCTTCTTCCTTTTTTTTTCGGTTCCAGAAAAGTTCCAGGGAAATTGGAGAAACGTTTATGCGTGATCTAGGATACGATTCTGGACACGGAGGGGTTAAGATGTATAAATATCCTGCTGGTCCCCACCCTCCTCCTATTTACTTCTCATTAATGCCTGGACCTTCTACTTCTCTCTGTTTCTTTCTCTCTCTAACACTCGTGACCCGTATACTTCCTTCTCTCTTCCTCTCGGGGGCACTATGTCCCCGTAGACTTTCTCTTCGGTGCATTCCATTTTCTCCTTGCACTCTGCCCTTGGCTTACACGCGTGGTGCGTGTACACATTTCTCGCACGTGTACCGAGCCAATGCTCGCATTCATACGCAATTTCGTCAGAAACTGCGCCGAGGAATTCCGCATTTATTTTTTTCCTCTCATTTCCTGACTGCGAAAAATCGTCGGCGATTTTCTTCCAATTCTTCTGATTCCGTTTCTGCATCCGCCACGACTGCAAGCTCCCACTTTTGTCGAGGTTTACCAGCTTATGATGCGTTTTCGCACTTCTCCCTTGCAGACGCATTTCGAGGGTGCATCCGAAGTCTGGGACGTTTGCGGAAATTGATTTTGAGTCGAAATAAGAGAAATTTCGGGCAAAGTCGTCCGGAAACTCGAACCACGCCTTCGGTGATCGCAATGACGTCAATGCACCGAATAAAAAAAATCTACATTGAACCAAGGAAATTGTTAACTCGGAGGGTAATTATTTGACTGGAATAAACTCAAATAAATTGTCATCATTCCGATGAAGCGTCGCATCCCATTTATTCGAGTTTATTCGAGACTAACGATTATTCCTTGAATTAACGAAACATTTCTATGGTACTCTTCAAGAATATATTTCTTTGTTTCAATGAAATTTTTTCCTCGGTGTGGACACCGCTCGTTCAGTTCTCAATTTCGAGCGAGGTCGAAGGTGACTTTTTACCGAGTCGAATATTTCTGCACGTTGAAATAATGACTGAAGATATTCCCCTATATTAATCATAGCTAGAGAAAAATATTTCAATTAGCCAACATTGTATTTTTTTTTTTTTTGACGAATGCCTGTAATTTTCTATGTTAGGCAATTTCTCAGGTCGAAGGGCGCATTAATGACTTAGAAAAAAATTGGGGGAATTAAAGTATCAAGTTCTCATAAAAAGTCACTTTCAAACCCTCTCAAGACCGGCGAATCACGTACTAAAAAAATTTCGGGGATGAGGAAAAAATATGAAAAAAAGAAAAGACGGCTCGCTATCACGAGGCCTGGATAGAACGTACGTCTGTGTGTATACATATGCAGAACACATATACAGATACGTATGCGTTGAGATATATTTTTAAATTAAATAATAATCCGAACTATACATATCTCGCATTGAAATTCTGTATCGTCAAAAGTACGCTTAGGTGAATTTTCCGTGGAAGGGAGAGAGGATGCATTACGATGCACCTGGGGTGCATCACTCTCGTGGTCGTCGACGTGATCGTCGTCACCGTCATCGCCGTCATTATGATTGTTGTTGTTGTAGTTGTTGTTGTTGCGATATCATTATTAGAGTGTTGTCGACTTAAGCAGCAATTTGTCAGTATTACTCGCTCGGACTTCCAATTTTTGCGATCCGTTCTATAGCCGTGTTAACACATAGGTAACTGCCCCGTTTACCGTAATTGCAAGTTTCCGTTTCAAGGGTCGTCGAAACGAGCCGTAATCAACGCGGTTTGATTGACTAATGTCGGAAATATTAAACAAATAACGGCGCCGCACGGGCGCCAGGAGGAGGAGGGCCGGGGAAAACGTCGGCTTAGACGGAGAACGACAAAAAGTAGAGGAAAAAGCCTGAGGGAAACATTGCTCGCAGTGATATGCGGAAGATTTTTTATATAGGGCATTTTTCGGTGGCACGCACCGCCGAGGCAGGAAATTGCATTTTATCCCGGCGAAGTGCGGGGTTACGGGTTTTCGCTTAACACGGGGCATGTACCTGTTACCTGTCGCGCACGACTGGCAATCGGCGACTCTTTCGCTCTTTTTACCGGGTTAATGTCGCGATAGACGAATTTCTGACAGGCCAAGGTTTAGACCAACTGTCCAAGGAATTGCAGTTGCATTATCGTCCCGTTCGGGACACCTTGTCGAGTACTTAAGCGGCGCCGAGGACGCCTACAAGGTTCGCGTTAATAAAATAATTCTTGCGGTATCCAGAGGATATCTCGAAGGTCCTGCATCCTGCAGGTGCGATGTCCTTCTCGCGTTTTGTCAATTCCACCCCTTCTGGTGTCAACTACAGGGCTGAACACGGGGAACAGTGCTGCTGTAAAAATCGAATGCATCGCAACTGCACTTGCGACCATGACAAAGGAGCGGTGGTTTCCGCCTCACCGGCACGTCGTATGGAGAAATGTCTTCTGCAAAAATTGTTCCTGGGATCTTTGTGCACAACTTTTGTAGAAGACACTTCTCGGTCGCTCTTATCGTTGCGGCGGAAAACGGTCATTCTCGTCGGAAGTGCCGCTGCGTCGTCCGGAGTCAGGGCGGCCATATTAAATGAATATTTTTGCGGTCGGGGAGCCACAGCTTCCGGGTAGGTTATATTAATATATTATTATTATATATGTGTGCGAGGTGCGTGCGGATATGCAAGTACTTCGGGGAGAACAGAAATTAGTGACCGATTACCTCCTATTTATCGATAATCCGTGTTACGTCGCGTGCACGTTTACGATTCCACGTCGGTTTGTCGGATAGAATTGTCCGTAGGTCTTAGGCGGTACCGTAGCTACTCGCATCACGATTATCATTATAGATTATTATACAAGACTACCATTATATGCATTATCGTACCGAGCATACATCCTCCTTTTTGTCCATCGAGCGCCGCATTATTTTGTAAAGAAAAATAAAGGAAGGTACTGATAAAAGCGACCGAGAGGACGACCTCTTCGCGGTGGTTGTCGAGAAAAATGGCCGCGAATGTTAGAAAGAGAAAAAAAAATGGAAAAAAAATATAAAACGAGAAATCCAAACCGAAAGCCAGGAGACCATCCACGAAAATGCAGTCTCAAGTGTAGCAATTATTAAATTCGAGCTCTAAGTTCACGATGTACAGGTCGACTCTTTACCACGAGACTCACGGTCCTCCAGAAAGCACAGTGTCTAGATTTAAAGCCCAAGAAAGTAACTCATCGGTATATCTGGCAGGCTTAAATTTTTCGACTTAATAAAGGAGAAAAGTACAAAAAATTAATCCCACAGGAATTCGGGATATTTGGCATCTACCTATAATATTACCCATCGCGCTATATGCACGCAGGAAAATATTTGGTTTGAACATAATTTTTTTTCTGCATGTGCGATCCGTCTTTCCAGACAGAAAGGCGATTTTTATCCAGCTAAATATACAGTATATGAAATGATTAGACGCTAAATAATTATTTTTATTTATCGTAGCAATGAAAGGTTTGTGAAAATGTTATTGGCTTCTATGATCGGGGATGTCCGGTGGGGGTGAAGGCGGATGGGGTGCGAAGATAGATCAGAAAGGTGGAAAATGTCGGTCCATACGAGACTGGGGTGAGTCCGATAACAGGCCCGAAAATGCCGCCTCGACGGGCACTTGCTGATAAGGATTGCGGCCCGATAGGACCGATACGGCCTGGTCGATTCTCTTGACGATGATCGTTCACCTTCAAGATCGTTCCTGCCGGTGTGATCACTGCGGAAAAACGAAAGGGTTAAGAGCAAGTCGACAAAAAGTGGTCGGTTCGAGACAACGAGAAGTAGAACCGGCTCCATCTTGTGCAGACTTATTCCTTCAGGACGGATGAAGACTTTTTCTTCCCTTCCTCGAAGAATATCGAACTTTTCGAAAATGCACGCGAAAAGGAAAAATAATTTTGACCGAACGAGGGATATTGTTTGTTGTCGCTAGATTAAAAAAAAAAAAACGCAACCACGAATGTAACTTGTGTTACCCCATGATAAAATGATAGTTTTCCTGATGTCCATTCAGCGAAAACAAAGCTGCAAAAAGATGCCGCTGGAACTCTTTCCAGTGTTTACATATTTGCTGAAGTAAGTAAAATTTTGTGTTACGTATGTGGAACATTTTTCTGCGTGCACTTTATCAAGTTTTCTGTCAGGGAAAATGAACGAACACTGAGTATAGGATGATTTTGTAACATTAGAAAGGATATAGTGAAAATTCGGTTTCACCAAAATGGCGGAACTTTACCGGGCTGAGAAAGCGCGAGGGCGCCGAAAGGCCGCAGTTCTTCCTCTTCGTTCCTGATGCCGGCCTCGGCCTGGATTTCTTCATCCTTCACAGACCCTGGTTGCATCTGAAACTAGATCCAAAAATATTGAACTACCAGAGCGGACATTAATTTCCATAGAAAGTCCGAAAAATTCCGAAAGTTCCTCCGGTTTTTCACTCCACTGCGTACGACATAAGCCGACCGCAGACTATCAACCTGCGACTTCGATACGCCTTCCACTTAGAATCCCTTTTTTTCGAGTCACATAACATTAACATTACAAAGCCATCTTACGCCACATGACAACCATTCGTAATGGACAAGATAGCGCATATCCCGAGGTACCGAAATCTACCTGGCGCTACTTTCTCTCCAGCAACCTGCAACTAAAGACAGACCGTAGGATTTCGAAACCCGGCACCCGTTCCCGAGGGAAAGAGCCATTAGGAAGTAGTTAAAAAAAAAAAATAGATCTAAGAACCTTTAACACAGACCCCTTCTAAAACTGCATTATACGCGCGTTCTCCGCGCGCCGCCATTTTGGTACCCAGGGAGAATGTACCAAAGTGCGGTACAGTAAGTAAAAGAATTGATCTTCTCGCTCTACCTATATTTTATCATGCAATGATTACCGTCACGTAACATCACATGGTATCACGTGACTATTGATATCGCGTAACTTTTAAATTCTTTAATTTCACCTGTGCCTCCTGAGCCGCCCTCTTTTCCGCCATTTCGACCGCCCTCAGGTGAGCAGCGCGAGCGGCCGCAACTTCCGCCGTCTCCTCGACCGGAAGTGGAGCTTGAGGAAGATTTGTGGCGGCGATTCTAAACCCATAATTTGCATCCGCCGTGTATTCTGCACTCTGGATGCGCCCGTCTGCATCTACGTAGCTGTAGTACCCCCTGGTGGCTCCGTCAGCTGTTCGGATTTCGGAGCGCGCTGATAAGGGCGTACTGTATCCAAAACTGTACTGGCCGAGGCTGTCCTGATAACCCAGATAGACCTCGGTAGGCTTTCCAGACCCCCTCGAAATCGACATGAACAGCACTGCAATCGAGACCACCACCTGAAAAGAAAATCACTCGACATCACCTGTCTCCACTTCCGCGAATTCATTTCAATCTAAGATCCCCTTAACATGAACTAATACCCCATTCTATATTCTTTTTTAGGAAGAGAAATGTCGCCACTGTTGATAAAAAATATAGTCTTAAAATATACCTCCAGAAAAATGATTTATATTTAGATTTAAGATATATCTCTTAATTTCCCTGCACAATTCCGCGGGATTATCGGTAGCCCAATGTTATGGAGTTCATTTTAATTAATAGATTCATTTATAAAAATTATTGTACGTGCTCTAATTCACTCTCGAGATTATTTCCAATGGCATGCGTTTTTTATTTTTTTTATTTTAATGTTTCAACGGTACTGGTCTTCTGAATATTTTCACGGTATATATGTATATTTTCTGAGAAGGTTCAATGCCACGTGTTTTCTTAATATTTTGAACAGTATATCATGTCCACGGGGGTGCTTACTCGCGATGCCATCTTCGTAGTTATCCGCTTAGCGTCTTCCGATGGCACCGTCGACGCGCCCTTATATACGCGCCCTGGACCACGCCCAGCCCTGCACTCGGGTGCAGGTGCACACCTGTATGCACACGGGTGCTCCCTCGCGCCCTCGCGAATTCGCTATGCAGCAAGACGAAGGAGGACCTGTGGAATCCGCAGAACTGGTTATACACCCAAGGTCGAGGCCAGAAACCAGACCGGTCGTCGGCTCCTTGGAACGACCGACGTGGTGCACGCTGCACGCTGCAGTATGCACCACGTCGGCAGTATACAGCGTGCAGCGTGCGACGTGCAGGGTGCAGCATGCAGTATGCAGTGCGCCGCATGCTGCTCATTGCTTCCTGTTGCATGTTGCATGCAGCGTGCTGTCAGTGACCGGCGCAGCGTGCATCGCCCCCGGTGCATCCTGCTGCAGGATGCTGGGATCAAAGATGCACCCGATCGCCGGCTGGAATTTACAACGCACTTATTAAAAGGATACTGCTTACTTAATGAGTCGATAGGCAGAGTTTATCGCCCCGGGTTGCATCCATCGCCCCCGGAGCGAGAGGTGTTCACAAGGTGCAGGATGCATACGATGCAACGAGGTTTAATCTTATCCCAGGAACGTATTTTGTAGTATTAATGTGCTCCAGGAGCTGAGGGAGACGGCTTAATGCACTTAGTTCTGGGGAATCTTGCTGTCGGTGAGCCAATTGCACTTCGAGGTTTCGAAGATATGGGGATTATTAAAGCAGAGGCGGTGGAGGGAAATAATTAGACCTTCGGGTGTAGAGCTGATGTGCGTGGGTGAGATTTGTGGCCTGCGGCTTGGAGATGGAAAAGAAAAGGCATTTCATCCGATTTAATTATTTCTTTTTAATTGGGAGGAATTACTCTTGAACTTTTAACGGACGGCTTAATTTCAGCTTATTTCTGCGGCATCGTGGATGTTTAACGAGCCTCCTTATTGTGGGTAATTGCTGTCCTAAATTTCGAAGGGTCAGGGATTATTAAATCTCGGATAGCGGCGGTAAGCTAGCAGACCTTCGAGTCTTAAGATCGATCATCGGAAATTGGGGCATCTTGAAAATGTCTAATCTATTGCTCGAGAAATCGTCGGTCGCCGATTTCGACAGTTTGCGGACAAGGAGGAATGCGCTAGATGGATTACGCATGCAACTCGACGAAATTGACGTAACTTGAATCTCGAATCGTCGAGCGTTACGATCGATGGCCGATCGATCGGGTTAGCTGGCCTTTATTTTGTCGACACCCGGTAATCGTTGCCTTTTCTTCTCCCACGTTCGCATGTTTCTCCTTTCCCCGGGCTTTTCCTGCCGATCGTTTTCCCAGGTTTTCTTGCTACCCGCAAATACTGGCGGAAGAAACATAAAGCACACCGAGAGTGCATTGTAAATGCATAACACACATGCGACATGCGTCTCGCGAGAAAACGTAATCGATTATGCCGACACCTCCACTCGCGGTTTTTTGGTCGCCACATAGCACCCTTGAAAGTAAATAATCGATGTAAAAAGTGTAGATTAAATTTAATAAAGAACGACCTCCTTACTTTCTAATTAATTCAATTCATGTTAATCTGGCAAGTCGGCTCGACGGGCCTTGATTCTTATGAGATGCTTCCGTGGAAGTTATTTACTTATAAAAATCCTGATAGTGCGATCAACTCTGGAAATTAATTATCGTTTTGGTTAATTGGAATGGGAATTTTTCGTTTTTTCGGGATTTCGGCTCTTCCTTTTGTCGCGGACCGCCATCGTTCAATGTTAATCCACCTCTCGTCGCTTTCGATGGCAGTGACGCAAGTCGAGGTTTTTCTGCCAACAGCCGTTCGATCTGAAAATGATGAAAAACCTGGACTTTCTATCTCTGCTCACACGCGACCGGTCCAGCATTCTGGGAGGTTTTGCGCCCCCCAGGTCGGCGCAACTCGCAATCCACTAAATCGAAGCTCCAGAACCCCGCAATCTCCAAAAACTACGTGGCCAACATCTGCAGTAACGACCACATCTAATAAAAAACGGCCAAAATGGCTTTGCGAAATTCTTACAGAATTTATCAAAGTTTCATAAGTCATCAGATTACGAGGGCGGTACTTTCTGCACCGAGGAACACTTCTAACGAGATGCACTCTTGCAGGTACTCGGTGGAATCATTTTTAATCTCTGAGAATTTTTTAAATCATTAAAAGAAGGTGCGGATGGACGTGCATCATTATCTGGGCGCATGAATAGCTGCATGACAAGCGGATAATAAAAAGAAATCTGAAGAATTACTCGAATCATCGGGAAATGGCGTCCCTAGAAATGCAGTACCTTCTGCACCGAGGAACATTTCTGACGGAATGCATATCATCACATCAGCGACACGTGGAATAAATGTTCAATTATTAAGAATGATTTAAATCACCAGGTGTTGCAGCTGGGAGTGCAAGGGAGAAAAGTGCAATACTTCGGCCGAAATGCACTCGCAGCGACACGCGACTGACTTTGAATGGTAAATAATTCTTTAAGTCATCAAAAGATGCAGATCCAAAACTGCAAGGGCGAAGAAGTGCAGCACTTTCTGCGTAGAGAAACCCTAGTTATGAAATAATCCGCAGGTAGCGACACGCGGAATAACTTTCCGCATACTTTTTCCGCGGCATGCTCTATTAATGCGGACCCGGCAAAAGAACTAGAAAGCAGCTGCGACCTTTTCGCTTATCACGGCCGTGCACGTGATCGGTGGGTAAATACAGGATTGCAGGGAACGCGATTCCTGTATTCACCGGTATTATCGAATTCCAGGGCGTATCGATCATCTAAGGTCGATGGGTATCGATAAATCAGGTCAGCGAAGTTCCGCGGGGAGATTTTTCTCGCAATGTTTGCCACCGGTCTGCGACCGGTAGTCCTGAGTTTCACAGTGTCGGGAGCGATTTGTCGCAAGGCGAGCGCGAACGATTATCGTCCCGACCCGACCGATCGATCCAATCGATCCGATCGGCCCGATCGATGCACCGAGACCTGCATTAGCGGCTCGCGTTTCAACGAAGGAAAGGTCGGCCAGGATTCTGGGCGTGGGGATCTGGAGCTCGATCGCGATCGAGGATGAAATCCATGAGATCGATGGGTAGGATCGATTCGAATAGCATGCTCGATCGCGAAATATCGACCCTTCCGTCGGGCCGAATCCTTTCATTGTTGGAAAGGCGATTATTCCTCAATAATGATCCCTAATCATTATTCAGGTGGAGGCGCGGCCAAGCCTCTTTCCATTGTGAATATAAATTCCATTTAAAAGAAACTGAGAAAATGGGATGATCTTTCTTTTTTAAAGTGCTAGGTGGTAAATAATCCTTCGATGATGCCTACAATTACTGATCCCTGATCGGAGGTGCGGCCAAGTATCTTCTCATTGTAAATATTTTCCAGCTTAACCCATTTGCATCATTAGCGTATATATATGCTCAATTTTCCTGGCCACTATCATTCAGCCTGATATTTCGTGATGAGGACCCTCTTTTTCATACTTCCTTATTATGCAAATGGGTTGAGGGGGTGTGAAAGTGACATCTGAGGGGTTAATTGTTCATGACCCTCTTTTCAGGACAGAGTATACTGAATGGTTTCGAACTTTATAAAGCGAATGTGAAGGTCAATAAGGAAGGTCCTGACGCCCATGAAATTTCATATTTCAGAAAAAGTATGATAAATATCTAAATTAATTTGAATGAAATTGAAATTTGATGGTCGTGAAGACCTTCTTTATAGCCTCCACATTCACGTTGTAAAGTTCGAAACGATTCGGTACACCCATTTCGGAGAAAAGTTTCATAAACGAGACGCCACTTTCACATCACCTTAAGAAAGCGCCGAAAATTGGGCTAATTATTATTTTTGGAAACCTTAATTAAGCATTGAATATTCCGATAAAGCCATCGAAGCGGTCGACATTTTACATTGTAACATCCTTTTCGAAGAAATCATGAAAGAAAAAAAAATAAGAGAGCGTATATTTTTTAAACGCGTTAAATATGCATAAAGTCTAGAATTGAATTCTCTTCCGGGAGTTTCCATCGCTTCGTAAACCGATCTCCGAATTTCCTTAATATTTATGCTCATTTAAATTCTTATGGCCTCGTCGAAGCAGGAACCACTCCCCGAGCAGGGCATCGAATTGCAGAGAATGGAAACTGGCCGGGATTTTATTTATTTTCCAACCGAGAAAACAATGCCCGAGGAGTTATTACTCGCGTAACCTTCAGACCATTTTCCTAATATTTGCAAGTTGCGCCATGAGAGGCTGAATCCTAGTGTCCTAATTATCGTCAGCAGGGTCCGAGGCTCGGTTACTTCAACGGCACCGTGCACCACGATATACGATGTAATCGTAAACACAGTAAGAAAGGCGAGTTACTTACGCGAAGGGAATTACAAGCGGTTCCTGCATTCACGGCGTAAAGAATAAAATGGCGCTCGCAATAATTTGACCGCGCTTACTTCACGCAGATAATCAGTTCCCGGGTCTTTGCTCGGTTTTTCTGGTAATTCTACCGGCGTTTACCGGATTCTGTCGAAATTGCCGGTTTCTCAGCCCATTTGCCTCATTGGCCGTGTGTACCTTGTAATTACATACTAAATTTTGCGAATTTCGTCGGGTAATGGCGCAAACCATTCCCGAGGCACGCTTCAATTTCGAATCACCGATATTTAAATTCAAATTAAAAGTCACGCGTCCGATTTTTTTTCTTTTTTTTTAATTAATTCCAAACGAGGACCGAGGATCCTGAAAAAAAAACCTGACCTTGATAATGTCGATCTCGATGAAATAAAAAATGTAAACCGCGTTTTCATTGACTTTCTTTCCCTGGTACCGCGGCAGGGCCTTGAAATCTCAAGGCAAATACTCCGACAAATTTTACAGTGTCAGTTCTTTGGTATCCTTTTTTCTGGTATTATCAAGTAACCCTGAGATCATGAAACCTAATGTGCAGAAAAATTCGTAGGGTCATTTCGGACAATTTAGAACTTTTTTCTTGGTACCGTAGAATGAGCTTTTTCGGGCTGGACAGTAATGCCAAACCGATTGCCAAAGGTATGATATGACTACAGACAACTTTACGACTTGTGCAATTTTTTAGTATATCATTCTATGCAATTTTTGAGAATGATTTTTGGTTTCATAATCGGGGGGAGAAGGAATACGAGGTATAGCGATCGAATTATTATATGATTAATAATTCTTATAAATGATTCCTAATTTCCAATAGGGGTATGGCACCGATCGGGAGGAGGGATCTGAAGTCTGGCGATCGAATTGTTGTCATTTTTAGTAATTATTCTTAAAAATAAATTCTGGTTGCCGATCGAAGGGTGGCATCGATCGAGAGGAGGGATTCGAAGCCCAGCGATCGGAATGCCGATCTCGCGAGTCCGTCAAGGCGGAGCACGCGAGCGATTCTCATGAGCGAAAATGTCTCGGCGATCGAGAGAATATCACGTGGCTTGTGCACTCGTCGGGGCTTTTGTTCTCGCTCTTGCCCGCCATATCCGCCTGGCTTCAACCTTCCTTTCGATTCGATCGGTGCTCCCGATCTGTCAGCCGAGGACTGTCAACGACCGGCTCTACGTGTGTTCCCGAGCCCTTCAGGGTCTACCTTCGCCTCGAGGAGGGCCAAGATATCCCAATCGCATTCTTTCGATTTGTCAATTTTGATCCGAAACCGATCGATTTCCAGTCCCCGGTAGCAAGGTTTCCATTCCACCGGCGCTCCCGATCAGTCACTTATGAAACTGTGTCATAATGTCATTCAGGGTCCCCTTTAAAGATACCATAAATTCCAACGTCCTGGCAGATGTCTTTCTTTTACAACGACATCTCAGATTTGCGGCTGAAAATCCAATTTCTTGAATACATCTGCACATGTGACAGTTGATTAGTCTTGAAAAGTCGCAGGGGTTGGTCATCCGAGTCCAAGTTATTGTATGTAGAGTCCATTTTATAAATTCCGAGACATCTCATCTTATGTTTTATAAAGATTTCTATGATTTGCATGTATAAAAGAATTTTTATGAATATGATGTCCACGTGGCATCGATTTGATCGATGAACTCTGAAGAGTCGTACACATTCGACCCCCAATCCAAGTGAAATTATTTGACGTCCACTTTAAAAAATCCCATGAAATTCCTCTCCAAACTCCGATTTATGGTGACATTTCGTGTACGTGAAAAGGCATTCTTTTTCGAGGTACACCGTCTGCCTCGTGACGGATGAGCCTTGAAGAGTCCCGGGGGTTCGACGTCCGCATTGAGCGACGATCGGAAACCGGCGAGGCCGGTACTCCGAAAGACGCAAAAAGCTCCCGTCAGGGACAATGGCCAAACCCTGAGGAGTTTCCGTAAAAGGCTTCTCTTCGGGGACCGGAGGAGTGATCTTCCACCCCTTCGGTGGCGGTCCTCAAGGTCGCGGAAAGACCACTTCGTCTGGCCGAGACGAGGCGTGGTCTCGTGCGCGACCGATTCCGCCCGATTGTGCCGATCTTTCCCGCGTGGGAAAGGTGGCGGCGCGGCTGCGGCCCCTGCGGGGGCGGCAGGGAAAGAGGCCGCTATAAATGCGAGTTCCCGGGTACCCCGGGTACGCAAACGAAACCCACGAGCCGACCGAAGGGAACGGACCCAACGAGTACCGGTACCCAGCAGCGCGACCGACCACATCATGGACCGTCTGGTGAGTGCACGTGGGACTCCTCAGGGAACCCCAGGCTACTTCGCAACCGCGAGCCCAAAGTCCAACAAACTTCCCAACTTAGTTATTAAACCCATAACGTGCCCTGTTTAAATTTCTATCTTTTCCTGAAATTTCAATGGACGAAGTTGTATGAAATTTGTACATTTTATGTGACGGTTTGTATCGGTGTTCAACGTGGGTCTCTTCAGGGAACTCCCCGCTCCTTCTTACAGGCCATTTCGCAATTGTGAACACACCCAACATAATTTCCACCATTCAGTTATTGAACCCATAATATGGACTGGCAACATTTTTTCTGTATTTCGAATGTACAAAGTTATGTGACATTTCTAACTTTTCTGTGACCATTCAAATTGCTTTACACCGGGCTATTTCGCAACCGTGAACGTATCTAACAAAGTGTCCACCTCAGTTATTAAATCCAGAATGTGTACCATTAAAATTGTTTCTCTTCCTGTAATAGGAAACTCAATACCGAACTGTATATATTTGAGTCTAATAGAAGTAGAGCGAATACAGAGTTTCGAAAGTTTTCTTTCTCCATTCTTCAGAATTCTCATCTCGAGTCTCCGTTTTTCAACTTGGAATTTAAATCTCTCTCGTACAGTTCTAACGCGTATTACCTGGTATTAGGTCAAAACGATTTTCGAATTTATTAGAAAAAGAGAGTACAATTTTTATGGGGGCCAAAATTCCCTTCTCGGTATTCTAAGGTTTCAAGATTATTTACTATATAAATACTGGTAAAATGATGAAGATGTACAGGAATATTAGAGGTGTTAGAAATATACGGTAATATTTTTATACGATTTGGCACTATGTCCACAGATGGCCGCGCTCGCGTTCAGCGCGCTGTGCACCCTCTGCAGCGGCGGGTACCTAGGGCCCGTGGGGCCCGCCCCGGCGCGCTTTGCACCCCCCGCCCCCGTGGGCCAGGACGGGAACGTCATCGACACCCCGGAAGTGGCCCAGGCGAAGGCCGCCCACTTCGCCGAGTTCGCCCGGGCAGCCAACCGGGCGGCCGAGAACGCGCAGAGACAGGGCGGGCACGCCGTTCCCCAAGGTACCTCTTTTTACACATCTCTCATTAAAACAGCCACATCCTATCTACTTCACCTTCTTACTCCAATATACTGAATTTTCATTAACCCTCAAATTCATCTTGAAATCCTTAAAAAAAAATGGTGTATCATTAAAATACCTTAGTTTGATAAAAATGAAATCTGAGAGAATTTTTTCACATTTTTTATAAAAATACATCCACATCCTATATACCTTGACCTTTTATTGCTATATTTTCAATATCCTTCGTATACAATACCTTTAAGAACTATCTCTTAAAAGTAGCTGCATAGTTTCAATATCCCAGAAACGTCATATATATATATATAAGATTTAAATGATTAATTCATTCAATTTCACTGTTATCAAGGTCACAATGCCGGATTCGCATACAACAGCCCCGCTGCAGCTGCACCTGCCCCGTCGTACTCTGGCCACTATCCGCAACCTGTGCCTCAGCAATACGGCTACGAGCAGAGAAGTTATCCGACCCCGAGGACAACCTACGTCTCTCAGGGCCCAAAATCCCCCTTCGTCCCGGCCCCCTTAGCTGAAGATGGCACCGTCGTAGACACCCCCGAAGTCGCGGCCTTGAAGGCCGCAAGACTTGCCGAACTCGCGGATGCTGAAGCTCGTGCATACAAATTCGGCGGGACCGAAGAGTACCAATCTCCCGGTCAAGGTCGGTCCCTGAAAGCGAGTACTTCCTGAAGAAATAATTTTTATTGGCCTATTTAATAATTAATTCTATATATTTCAGGTTATTCCGCCCCCCAGGGTGCGTCCAATGCCTATGGCGGAGTTGCACAGGGAGGTTACGGAGGCCACGCCGGTCTCGCCCAGTCTTATCAGCCTTCGGCACCATCTTATCAATTTCGCGACGAATATCGCTCTCAGCCCCACTGGTGAGCTTCCCTGGAGGAGAGCGAGCTCTTGTGAGGCCGCCTGTAAATACTCTAGATCAATACATTGTTTTTTAAACTGCTAAAAAAATGACAGATCTCGAGGCGCTCCCGAGGGAGCGTCGATTTCCCCTTCCTTTCCCTCCCGGCGTTATTGACATCGAATATTAAATTTAATAATACCTGACAACCTCTACTACGGATTATCTATCGGTAAGAAATATCTAGTACAGTTGGCTGAATGTTTATAATTTTTGTAAACCGTTTCACATGGGTAGTTCATGATGAATTTGGAGATAATGATATTTAGGTTGTTACGATTGAAATCGAAATTCTGACAGCAGTGAGAGTCGTAATTCATTTTTTACCCCTAATTCTGCGGTTCACTCGTCTCAAATATAAATATAAATGCGATTCACTCCTCTTGAATAAATATGTGAATGATATTTAATATTTTTTTTTTGCTATTACTGTGCCGATGATGTGCGATTATCTAACGAGGGCGGACCCGAAGTTTCTTATTCACGGGATTAATTCCGCAATAGGTCGGATATCGTGTATCGCGCAGTCTAACCCGATTAACGGTGGAAAAATGTAAAATTGAACATTGCAACCTTTGTATCGGCCACAGAGCGTATCTATAACAGTGACCTGATCTAAAAGTCGAAGCCCACGTTGCAAGTGCAATACCTGCGGACCGGTGTCCTTTAATCGTGAAAAATCACTTTAGGTAAATCGGTACTGACCTCTCGAGAAAACCGCAGGCTAACCTACATTTCGTCTGATGTAATCCGACATATCGTATTAGCGGACTCTTTTTCATTTTCCAGAAAAGAAAAAGAAAAAATGGCGCAGCACGTGATTCTCAAGAGCCACCCACGGGAAAGTGCATGCCCGCTGCATAAGTCCCCTCATTATTGCACATCGAATCGATGTCTGCGAAAAGATGTCGCAAAATGTGCGAGAAAATTTACGGCCATCTTTTTGCGTCCGAAATTAAATTTAAATAAATTATAAATGATCCGTGCATTTTTTTTTTTTCTAATTCTCTGGCGGGAAACGCGCGTAACCTGCAGGTGCAATCATATCTGAAATCGCTGCAACCGCGATGCATAAATCAATGATGCTTACGGATGCATCGCGCATCGATGCGCTTCGCTTGTTGCGTCGATAGTCTCACGCCTTCTCACGCCTGATCACGCCTGATCACGGCCGATGACGAGCTGCACGCGTTGCCGCGATTTGCGCAACGATATCGATTAGGTTTATCGGATTACGAGGATTCGTGCCTCGCCGGGAAACCGCGACGGTTCGTCCGCCTGGGGCGCAAAAAAGAAGTCGGCAACGTTGTTGCTGAAATTGCAATAAGCCGTTGCAACATGCACCGACCTACATACTGGACGGCCTAGACACGCATGGAAATAAATGTGTAAACAAAAATGATTAATCTCAAGCGAGCTCCAGAATTTGAATTTTACATCCATACCTACATTATACACAAAAAATTACCGCGGCACGCTTACGTTACATTCTGCGCCCCCTAAATGTGCATACAAATAAAAATGGTGATTTAATTACCCCTAAAAATGATTAACCTCAAGCTAATCCAAAAAGTTATATTCTATGTACAATAGCGGACATGAATGCCTCCCCTGCAGATACGACATCGCCTGTGCAGGATGGGAGGGCATTGATGTCTCCCAGTGTACATTGTGGACATGAATGCCTCCCCTGCAGATACGACATCGCCTGTGCAGGATGGGAGGGCATTGATGTCTCTCAGTGTACGTACATTATACGTATGTCGTATGCATATTCGATGGAAAAAAATTTGTCGGATAAATTTGTCCTACCTTTTTTGTGATCTTTTCTCGCAAACTGTCGCACTCTTATGGGGTTCCAGTGCAGGACAATTGCAGTGCAGCTCTTTTGGCAAGGCTCGCCATCGGCCGGAGAAAGTGGGGGGAATTTCGCGCGTTGTTTCTCTCCAGGGAGAGAAAGAGACCACCGTGGCTCTTGCAGACTGCGATCTAACTTCGCAGAAGTGAATCATGCGAGTTTTGAAACCGCAGAAGAACTCGACACGGTCTCTAACACTCGGTAACGGGTTTGCGCAGAACACCGCTCCTTGCGGTGAACTCGTCGCCGGGAAAGGGCCGAAGGATGAAAACCTCGATAACTGAAATCGATCGTGAAACGTCGGTACTGAGGATCGCGTGTACACCCCGCCGGCACCTTTCGGAGCCCTCGTCGATTTCGTTTTGTTTCGCTGATGCAAACATCCGAAGCCGCACCCATTGATGCGGCGCCAACGCCTGGAGCGTGGGTGCAGGTGCATTGTTTTTTAAAAATTACCTCGAACACGAGTCAAGAAAATTCAGGTGTCTTGAGGGGATATAAAAGTGACATGGAGAGGGACCAATTGTTTACGACACTTTTTTCAAAACCTGGGGTGCCAAATTGTCTCAAACTTTGCCACGTGAATATGGAGGACATAAAGAAGGTCTTGACACCTATGAAATTTAATTCTTGTAAAATTTGCTTATCGACATTAACTTTATTTTGTATTAAAAATGTAATTTCAAGGGTGTCAGGGCCCACCTTATTACTCTCCATACTCACGTTGTAATGTGTGAGACGATTTGGCACACCCACTTTTGAGAGAGTTTCATTAACGATTGGCCCTTCATATCGCCTTAAGGTAATTTAATTTCTCTAAGTTAAGTATGCTAACGATAGTATTTTAGTATTTTATTTAATTATTTCATGTCTGATGTTGAACTTTGCAGAGTCGTTTTCGTGACGTGAAATTTGGGACCAGGTGCAGTTTTTGAGGTTAAGGATGAGTACGTTCATGAGTTTAGCCTTGAAAATTGGGTTGCAAATTCGGGGGGTGGTAAAGGAGGTGGTGGATGGTTATCGAAGGATTTGTTGCATAAAGGTAAGTGTAATGTCAGAGTCTAAGGACGCAGGGGAAAAATTGGTCGTCTTTTTCCGTTTTTTGTCGCAGCTTCAGGCGCAAAAATTCCTGTGGTACCGATTGAAAGCACACCACGAAGCTTTCGACCTTGGAAACCAAATAGGGCCGGTGGGTGGTCAGAGAGAAGGTATAAGGTAATTAGAGCATTTTTCTGGGCGTGGCGGCGGAAACCACAAGATAGACAAGGAGAGTCCCTAGAGCCTATAAAAGAGACCTGCAGAAGACCGCCAAGACGCACTCCCAGGTCGGACGACCCATCGTCGCTCGTCTCTCGGCGAAATGGCCCTGAGGTTAATTGTAAGTGAGATCTCCAAAGTAGAGTACCTCCGAAATACTCATTCGTAAAAGAAGGGACATCGCGTCAGATCGGTCGCACCGTTTCCGAGTGAACTCGAGGACACCTATTCGTGGACGCGCACCACCTACACCTACAAGCAACCCATCGAAGCTGCGTGGGACTACTGGAAAAAACCTGTGACATTAACGTGTGGGCCCCTGGGCCAATTGTACAATTTTGAACGACTTGCCTAGCACTGAATTACTTAAATTAAAACATTCATTCCCGTAAAGAGACTCGGTCGCGCCGCCCAAGTCTCCCCGGTCGACTTGGTGCGGAACTCAGTCGTGCACCTGATATACCTCGGAACTTAAATTTCCATGATAATATTGATTAAGGCGATGTGAAAGTGACGGCAATGAAACTTTTCTCCGAACTGGATGTACCGAATTGACAAATCCACTCTGTGGATTCTAAGGCCCTAAAAAACATTCTGACACCCATGTAATTTCAACTTTTCCTTTAATTTCATTATAAATACTATTACAGTTTTACACATTTAAGTCTCGAGCGATTCGGTAAATCGAGCTTGCAGAAGTGTCACGAACAACTAACCTCACGAATGTCACTTTCTCGTCGCGTTAAAAGTAAACTAAACCTCGGAGTTGTTGAAACATTCACTGCAAATTCATTGAATAATTATTTGACTGGAATAAATTGGATGCAACGTCCATTCGGAATTGCGAGGATGAATTAGATTGAAATAATTATTCATGGAATTACCAAAATATATCTTTGATACCGCGCAAAGAAATATTTCTTTAATTCAATGAATCTTTCTTTCTCAGTGTAGGGAAGAAAATCGTTGATCCTGCTTGCAGGTGGTGACATCGGCGGCCCTGGCCGCGGCGACCCTGGTCGAAGCCAAATACCTGTACGAGTACACGGGAACAGGTGCCCCCCTGTCCCCCGATGGATCCGTCGTGGACACCCCGGAGGTGGCTCGTGCCAGAGCGGCGCACATGGCGGCCTACGCCGAGGCCGCGGCGAGGGTGGTCCAGGAAGGTCCAGAATACATGGACGACTACTACGAGCACGCCCTGGACTTCGAGGTCGCACCCTACGAGGTCCCCGTCGCCGTCCTCGGCCCCGCTCGCGTCTACCAGGGCCCCGCCGCGCCACTGGCGCGCGATGGCCGCGTCGTCGACACGCCGGAGGTAACAAATCACATGAAAGACCTACAAAAGTAACATCAAAGTGTCCTACAAACCTTGAATTAACTTAAATATAATAAATAACGGTATGGGTAGTGATAGCTCAGCAACGATACCGCGTGCAGGCAGTTGGTAACATATAGATCTGCCCAAGATGGTCCTCGCAAGGTGACTGTGGCAGCCATCTTGGAACTTCAGAACTCGCGCCCCGAATATCAAAAAATTAGCAGAAGTACTTCTAGAACGTCCACCAAATTTCGTGAATATCAATTCCAGCAATGATAGCCCAGGGAGGATAATTTAGCAACGATATTTCGTGTGGAAGTAACATTAATATAGAGATACGCGCGAGAGTATACGTGCTTCGAACGTGGCGGCCATCTTGGATGCAGGACTCTCTTTCCAGAAGTCAGTCTTAATGAGAATTTCTCTCTTCAAGGTTTTCAATGGCGAGGTTTCAGCGGATTATTGAATGATTGCAGGATTAGAGATCGATTGGCTTTAGAATAATGATTTTCACGGTTGAAGGTCGCTCGAGCGAAGGCGGCGCACCTGGCGGCGCACGCGCGGGAGACGGCAGCGGTGGCGGAGTACGAGGTGCAGTACGAGCCCTGGATGTACGAGGCCCCCGAAGAGCGCGATCCATGGCTCCCCGTGAAGATAGTGGGCCCCATTTCTCCGGCAAGGTACCAGGGGCCCCCCGCACCCCTGGGGCCCGACGGACGCGTCGTTGATACCCCGGAAGTGGCGCGGGCCCGCGCGGCGCATCTTAAGGCCCACGCCAGGGCGGCGTCCCTGGCGGGGCCCCATGGCCCTGAAGAATTCTACCGACACTAAGGCCCCTCGCCATTTACCCTAGATCCCCCTCCGAAACGCCGCAAAAATTCTCCTCTTGGTACACGCAGAAAAATATCTGGTAAAAATCGAGGAATTCCCAATCAACACACGGTGGTTGTCGCGCCGACAAAATGCCTGGTCGGTGTGACAAAATTGATTAAATATTCGATTGGAAAGTACCTGCTTATAATCTTGACATAATTTGCCGAGGAACGCGAGATACTGAAGCAACTCGGTGAATTTAACGAAGATTTTGGGGTTATCGTTATTTATTGAAGATATTTTCTAAAGGTGACAAAGGCGATCTCATCGAAACTGTTTGGCTGGTTCGAGTAAGTGGATTTTGAAATTAAGAGAATGAAATGAAATTGGTCCATCTTTTTTCTTTTCTGCGTGTACCAGATGCACCGAGAGGATGAGACCAGAAGACCTCGAAGAGAGGTCCTCCCTTCCCGAAGAATCGCGGAATTTCCTTTACAGCAGCTTCAGACCCTGTGGCGGAAGAAGGGTCGTTAAAGGGAGGACGCGAGATTGCCGGGGCACTTTCCCCGGAGAAAAGTGGCGGTTTTGACGCGCTGTAGCACTTCTGGTACCCTCTTCAGGGGGTGGTGACCGGGAAGAATTTTTTCCCGAGAATGCCCGGGGGGAACGCGAACCCGGGACAAGGTCGACCGAGGCTCCTGGACCCTGAAGAAACCCATGAAATCCTGCTTTTTCCCCCATGGGGGACCCCCCTAGGAGCCTGCTCTCGACGAGCACCTTGACCCGAATTTCAGACTCGGCCCATTAACTCCAGAAAATACCTGCCCTTTGTAAATAAGATTTTGTATCTCGCGAGACCCCTGCGAATGGAAACCCCCGAGAGACTCCAAAAATAAACACGAGATCGTTCGATCAAGCTAGAGGCGCTTTCTTGTCGCTTATCCTATCCGCGAGAAACCTCTCGTAAAATAGCCTCCGCGCGATTTTCGCGTTTTCTGGCCATAAAATTTAGGAGCGCCGAGAAAAAGAGAGCAAAACGCCCACTTTACGCCGACTCGCTAGCACATGCAAATGGGAACTCGCGGTAATCCTGAAAATCCTGGAAATTCCCTGGTAAGGAGAGAATTAAATCCTGCTCTTTCCTAGACCCCTTTAAATTCCTGGAAATTCCAAGAATTTTCACGACCCATTTCTTTCACTCGACGTGTTACAGACCTCCTGGAGAAAAGGGAGGTATGGAGGGCACGAAAGGGAAGTAGGAAAGAGTCGCTGGGCAGGAGAGATAATCTTGCTCTTTCGTGATACCCATTTAAATCCCTGGAATGTCCAGGAATTCCGACCGACCCATTTCTTGCGCGACGCAGAATTCCAGGAGTAAAGGGAGGTGTTTATCGAGCTGGCCACAGGAATACTCGATAAATACTCGATCAATCCTAGACTCGGTGTCCTGATTATCGACTTCTGGACCCCCTGCGACCCGACCTACTCCTTCGACTTTGCATTCCTGGTCAGGCACGACCGAACGCGGCCTTGCCAGTCGTTCTAGCTACCGGCTCTAATGTCAAAGAGAGTAACACGAGAGAGCTGGTCTACCTGGGAGATTGTTTCCTCGTTCTACCTCGTTGCACCTATCCCAGGTACGACCTGCGACCTTTCCGCGCAAGGCTGGACAAAGGAAATGATTTCCTTGACGGATTCTGGCCAAGCCCCTGGACACGTCGTAAATATCGACCCCATATGCGAACATCCATTTTTTATTTCTCTCCTCCCAGGGAATATTACGTTACTCGTTCCATGACAGACTCGACAGGGAATGTGTCGTTTTAATTTACTGCCTCCGAAAAGCTTGCAGCGTTCTCCGAGACGCCCTTGCACTTTTCAAGTCCATCACCATTCAATGAAAAAACCATGCTTTTTGGAAATGGATTTTTCATATCCATGTAAGCGTGCCCACGTTTTGTTTTTTCTCAAATTCTGAAATCTGAGAACGACTCTGCATTGTATAAAAAACTGCACGGTACCAAAGAAATATTTAGTTAACTCAAAGAATAATTCCAATCCTCAAATAAGCTCAAATAAATCATAATCATTCCGAAGAAACGTTGCATCCAATGTATTCCAGATCATTTGGACCAAACTCTGAATGACCAAAATATTATCTGGCTCGATGACATTTTTTTTTTTTCTCGGAGTATGCACTGATTTTCTTGAGTTCACAGTTAAAAAGCAAAGAACCACGCCATAATGGATCCTCTTCCCCCTTTCTTTTTGGCGATCCTTTTTACAGGGGACACCACAAGATGCATTATATAAAATATATAAGTAAAATCTAAATCTGCAAGACCGAGGAAGGCAAGGGAAAATAGTCGGCGTGATCATTTTTATAAGTGTATATTTAAAAAATATTCATCCTGGGTATACGGAAGGGCCATCGAGGAACAACCTGTGGGGACATCTGTAGAGTGTAGAGGTCTCGTCGAGTATAGATGTGTTCTATGTAAATAAGGGCAGGATGGTACGAGCGCGTTCGAGGAGGTCGTAGGGCCGTGTCGGGCGCGGCCAGGTCGGGCCCTGCGCGGCCCCAGGAGTCGTGCCCGAGGAAGAGATGGTCCCTGTTGGTCCAGTCGAAAGGGCTCGTCGTGGAGGTAGATCGCAGAGATTCGAGGGGCTGAGGCTCGTATCGGTGAGCGGGGGGTTTGCCCCCGCTCGTTTTTCAGAGTTTGGTCCATTTTAGTAGTGATGGTCGTAAGCTGGGTTCCAGTCTCCTCCCCAGGACCCATGGCCAGGGTTCTCGGGGCCCGATGGCACCTTCTGCGCCTCGGCGCTGTACAACGAGAAGTGGACCGCCTTCGCTTGCTGCACTTCCGGTGTGTCCACTACGCGACCGTCCGGTCCCAGGGGGGCGGGGGGGCCGCTGGAAATTTAGAGTTTCAGAAATTAATATACAGGTACTTGAGATGTTTAAATTCCCTCCATCCCGCTTATAACGATATTTAAGGTGATATGAAAGGGTACAATTTTTAAGGTGATACGGAAAGGCACTATATTTCAGGTGATATGAAAGGGCACTATATGTGAGGTGATATGGTGACATGAGGTAGCAAAGTATTGCTCAGTACCTGTGTAATTGAAGCTTGCCACAGCTTAATAGCTGGTAATAACTAGCCTAAACCTCTCTACGTTACTACAGGTATTACAAACAATTATGAACACAGCCCATGTTTACCCGATTGCTCAAAACATATGTAACAACCGTACAATAAGTCGGTACCAAAAATGGCTCGTACCCCACATATTCTTAATATACCAATCAATGGAAGATCTGTAAATTCACTTGACTATGAAATTAATGGATGAATGGTGAATTCCTTTGAATTAAATCGCCATTACCTGTAACGAGGAGCGTTACAGGTAATAATAATGGTAACAACAATATTAATAATTATTTGAACGAATTCATTTTAACGAATTAATTACCTGTAACGAGGAGCGTAAGACCCGTCATGGCCGCCATAGTATCCTTCGTATGGGGTTCCGATGGCGGATCCTTTGGGGGCACGAGCGTGCGCTTCCGCTAAGGCGGAAAGGTGGGCGGCCTTGAGCTGAGCGACTTCCGGTGTGTCCACAACGCGCCCATCCGGTCCAAGGGGAGCTGGGGGACCTCCCACATGAGCCCCATGGTATCCTGCCCCATGGTAACCCCATTGAGGAGCCGCCACCGCCAGACTTGCACTCGCTGCGAGAATCACCTGTTAAGAAGAATAATTTCAATGAACAACAATTTTGCAAAACCAGAGAAAGCGAGCCGGGAAAGGCCTCTGCATTCCTTTACTCCTTTTACTGGTTTTTCAATAGCGGAGACAGATTGCAAAATGCATTTTGTAATGGCCCTTTTTCTCCTCGTGACGTAACTTCTTTCCAAGACTGAAGAAATCACAGTTAACAGTATTCTCATGATTTATTGTGTTTTGTTATGTAAGGTTAGGATTTCTAAACTCCTCGTTTTGAGTGAATTTCTTTTTTGTTTTTAATTACATCGTTTTATGGAAATGGCGGATTTTATTGGCTTGTTTAACGAGAAAATTCCCAATTTCGGGTTGGTATGGTAGATAAAGTACTGTAATATCGGTGTTCTTTTTTTTTTGTCTCTTTCGGTTTGGCACTCACTTGTCAGTAATAAGGATTTGATGAGAACGTAAGGCTGGAAACGTCGGGAAAGGAGAGATTGAAAAAGGTGTGTACTCTCGTTACATACGGTAGCTGCGTGATTTACAAACATGCCGCTAATATATTTCACGGATAAATATCCTATACTTAGCCGGAGAATGATAAGTACGCCGTGCACTGGATTATGTTCCTTGTGTTAACGCGCGGTACTTTCAGGGTAATAAACCGTAAGTGCAGCCTGTGATAAATGGAGTCTGTAAGTTAAGGTTACTGCATGCTGGAAAACCACTTGACTCGGTGAAAAGCTACCGTGGAATAAATCAAATGCCTTCGACAGTTCGCATAAATTAGTGCAGATTTCTCGACAGACACGACTTCATTGATATCGCGCTAGATACAATTGCCACTAATCGCCACGGTCGAACTGCAATATTAAATCGAAATGGATAACATAAGTACTCGTCTCCCGAATTAAAAGTCAGGGCAATGAAATGAAGAATTATCATGAAATAAATCGAATGCCTTCAAAAGTTTGCATAAATTAGTGCAGATTTCTCGACAGACACGACTTCATTGATATCGCGCTAGATACAATTGCCACTAATCGCCACGGTCGAACTGCAATATTAAATCGAAATGGATAACATAAGTACTCGTCTCCCGAATTAAAAGTCAGGGCAATGAAATGAAGAGTTATCATGAAATAAATCGAATGCCTTCGAAAGTTTGCATAAATTAGTGCAGATTTCTCGACAGACATGACTTCATTGATCCCAAGCTTGAAAGAATTGTCACTATCGCCACGGTCAAACTGCAATATTAAATCAAAACAATTGACATAAGTATTCCTATTCCCGAGAAGAGCCAAAAATAAAACCTCATTTTCACCCCCTTGCAAAAATGAATTCCTCGCGATTGAACAACCCATATAATAAATTCTCTAAGATATTAAAATATATAATGAGTATTGCAAGCTAGAGGTAGAAAATGGTACAACCTTTCCAGCGAACGGTGTCAAAATTCCACATAAAAGTTTGCGCAAGAAAGAAAGTCATGCTTTATGTATGGAGTATATGGTAAGGAGATCATATCCACGGTTAATGCGCCGTAGTATGGCACAATGTCCCGGAAGATAGCCCGAGACAATCGGTACGGTTATTGTGCCAATTATTTGCCCATAATCGTAATAGTCGTCGCGTCGCAAGTTATGTCAGCGTTATTGTCGACGAAGTAACACCTGATAAGATTTCTTTTCCCATTTTTTGGCCTACCTGGATGCGAAAAAAATCCAACAATTTGTCGGCGGAAAGTACTCACAAAATGGATCATTGTTGTAAGGTGGCGATCAGCTGATTGCACGTGTCGAAGGTACTCAGGAGCGGTTCTGATCGTGATCCTGATCTTGTGGCAGGTCTGGTTAGCCTGACTTGGGATACGATGGATCGTCCAATTTATAGGTTGTGCTCCATCGCTCCTATGTACCCCACCATGCATTTCGCACACCACACCCAACAAAATGCTCTCTTTGCTGCCCTACCCCGTAACATTTATCTACGATAATAGCGAGCGCTACTCGCTAAAACCGAGTCTACACCTCTTAGGCACTTTGCCCACGATCTGCATAACGCGATGCATCGATAAATCGACGTTCTGGTGCACCGGCTGATCGTCCTCCCCTGAGAACTTGAAGAGCAACGGCAAGGAGCCATCCACAACATTTCCCATGGGAACTGCGACGTCCTCATCTTGAAGATGCCTCGAAAACATGTATCCTTTAATTTTGAGTGTATGTTTCTTGGATTTAAGACCACCATTACGTGATTTCCTGGATCTAAAACTGATAAATTGACTCCGTGCTGCACCTGCTTATTGTCCCTTGAAAAGCTGAAGTGTAATGTCAAGGAGCCATCCACTTTGTCTCACGTGAAAACGGCGGTTTCCTCGCCCTGGCGATACCTCGAAAAATCATATTCCTTTATTTTTAATCAATTTTTCTTGAACTTAATACCGCGATGCTACGATATATCGCGATTCTTGTACATTAGCTGATTATTCTCTGAGAAGCTGAAGAGCAACGTCAAGGAGCCATCCTTATCTCACATCGAGACTGCGACGTCCTCACCTCGAAGATGCTACGAAAAATCGCATTCCTTTAATTCTGAATCCAGTTTTCTTAAATTGAAATATGATATAAAATTTTAGGGATTTTTGGAGCTGAGGGAAAAATGTGCCGTAGGGAAAGTGTAATTTGCGGGTTTTTTTTTCTAGTGGGATCAGAAGAATTTTTGTAGTGTCTAGATAAAACGGTGTTGAGGACCAGTGATAAACGTCTATAGTTAAGACATAGCTGAAAAATCACTTCGTTTCGAAAATCCCTAGGGCGTTTTTTTTTCCGCCGAAAAGGCAAATTCACAAGAACTGTGGAAAAATTCGAAAAACCGAGCACGGCAATGCCCGCCGCAAAGGAAACTTTTGTCAAGGCTCCTAGTTATCCCGAAAGTGGTAAAAATCCTAGTAACTTTTACGACCCATTTTTGAGCGCGTACTTTTACTTTCACGGGAGCAATCAAGTGGTTTGCGGATCCGTAAAGTTACGTCTTAATTTCTCAAGAGTCTGGCCAACGGCATTCAAGTCCTCTAAGGTGGTGCAAAGGCTCCTCGCGATCCAAAATCGAAATCCCCCACCTCGTAGAAATATTCCCCCCGTCGAAATTAAATTCCAAAACCGGCAAAGAATTCGTCCCCAAAAGTGAAAGCCGCAGTTACGTACGATAATGGGCCGTTTGTCGCTGAGAATAATTGCAGGAATTCTTGCGTGTCAACATGCACATACATTTTCCAGCAGGATAATCGACTAAGCTCCGAAATGGTCCCTTAAAAAGGCGAAGGAAATTTCGTCCGCACTGGGAACAGAAATTCATTAAACCAGGGAAATATTTCATTGACTAGTGGCAAAGAATTATTTAGTAAATTAATTTAATTCGAAGAATAATTGCCTAAGATGGACTCGAATAACTCGGATGCAATATTCCTCCTGAATTATGACAATCCATTAGAGTTTATCTGAGCGAAATAATTATTCTCTGAATTAATGATTTATTTCTCTCATTCAATGGATTCGTTTTTTCCTCGGCGTGAAAAGTGAAAGTCCCTGCTGAAGAAATTGGAACAGGTGGAGGGATTTCTCGGGGATTCCTGCGCCCCTTATTAAGCAAGAACGAGGGACGAAAAAATGATTAGAAAAAAATCAATAAATATATAATCAGCATCTCGCCGTCGACGATTCGTTGGAGTCAATCGAGTGGTTCTCGCGGTCGTAAAGTCGACTCTTAACTCGAGGAGAGCCGATAATCGTAATTCCACTCGGCTCCACAAAAGCGGAACAAAGAATCCTCGTGCGTAACGAGAAATGAACTCGTGTAGAAAGAGAGGTGAAACTGTATTCGAGTAGTACTAGAGCCCCTTTTTTTCTCTCTCTCGCTCTCTCGAGTCATTCACGGTTACGGCCTTGGCGAGAAGCTGCCAGCTCTCCGAACTGGAGCGATCTCGTGCCGGTTGAACTCGATTCCGTGTAATAAGTGCGATATAGCAGCAAATACCTGCACCGCCTGTAAATAAGAGTATCGCAAGACCTCTCTTTGCGCCGACGCCCGAAGGACGCCCGGGATAATCCTCGCAAGTCCGCGAGGATCCTGTTCAGAGATAGAAAAAAAATATTGGAAAAGGTTAACGCCGGCATTTCCCGTGAAACCATTAACTATCACTCCTTATTTACCGTAAAGTAGTAAAAAGTAGTACATACAGTCACATATTTACAATTAAAATGGATTTTGAAAGGAGACTCCATGAAACTGTTATGGCGGCGCGTCGTTCGGAGCCTCTGAGAATATCAAGATTAAAGCATAAAACACTTAAAACGCTACTTTCTGGATATTAAAATTACCGCAGAACCTTTCGTTAGACCCTTTTCTCTCATTTTTCGACGCCGGAAAGCCCCGCTCTATGTTTTTAAATTAATTTTGGCTTATAAGGAAGACTCCGTAAAACTGTCATGGCGGCGCGGCACCCGGAGCGTCTTGAGAGTGTCATAAAATCCTATCTAAATTACCGTGATTAAACTGTGTGGTCGCTGAAACTACTGTAAAATGTTTCGTCAGACCCTTTTCCCGGGTTTTTCAAGGCGAGAAAGCCCCGGCCGCGGTTTTTCGGGCGGTTTCTTGCGAAAGAGTCGCCGAGCCCTTTTTCGCACGAAAGAAAGATGGCGGCGCATTCCGGGCGACGCGTCGGGCGCTGCGATCGGTCTGCGGGCAGTTTTGCGTGGCCGTTGGCGCAAGCCTCATCGAGACCGTGTAATGTCATAATTGACAGCGTAACCCGTGTCCTGGTTCGTTGACCAGGTCGCAAGGCAGCTTGCACTCGCCGAACGCATACACGTAACGTCAGGTAAGGCCACGCCGATCTTTCTTTCCCAGGCAGTAAATCAATCGACAGGTACGATAAGATAGCAGCGATCGGAGCTTGTCCACACTCTGTTCGGCGCAGGTTCAGAATAGTTGACAAGGCGCTGAATGACGGCGACGAGATGCGACAGGAACGCAACAGGTATCGGCCAAGGACAAGTAAGCACCCAGGAATGGCGCCGACATTTCCCCATTACAAGTACGCATAATAACGCGGATTTTAATTAGTTCACTTGATAGCCCGGAAGAGTAAGCTGCACCTATGACGTCACTGGTACCAACGTTTAGGCGAAGAAACGCTATCTAGCAAAAATCCGTTCATCAGGAAACTTGGCAGAGTTTTACACCAAATACATGCCGTTCCGTAAGGCCGATAAATTTGTAAAAGTTAGTCATTTATATTTTGTAACGAGACAGGTCAGGTATTAATTACATAACATATTCCCCAGCATTGCTCATAATTTGTTACCGAACTCTAGACAGTTTTATTTAAATGTGCAATTATCTCTAGAAGAAATTCCACGGCGAGACGCGATAAGGACCCAACATGTATCCCATCAAGGACAGGTAAGCACCCGGAAAAGCCGGAGGCTTTATTGCAGCGCTTTTCTCCAAGTTTTCCCCATTACAAGTGCACATAATATGCTCATTTAATGCGCAGCCTTTTTAATTGGTTCACTTGATAGCCCGGAAGAGGAAGCGTCTTCTGGGCTACGCCATGACGTCACTGGTACCAATTTTTTAGGCGAAGGAACGCCGCCTAGCAGGAGCTCGCTCACACCTAGAATGTTGTGTGGGACATTATGCAAAGTTTAGAAAGAATTCGTAAAACAGGGAACGGTATAAATGCGAGTGGTGCCGGCAATGGCGGCATTCCAGGTGGGCGCTGGAGAACGCGGGAGCGTGTAAAAAAAAAAATGTCCCGTCAAACGTGACATTAAGGCCATGAGTATCTTGATCAATGGTGTTCCATAAATAATAATGTGCCCTCGCTTTCCGTACCTTTCGTCTCCCTTTAATCCTAGCTAACTTTACCATTCATAAAAGTAAGCGAAACAATTGAATCGCAACATTACTTATAGCTTAGTTATCTGGAGTTAACGCCATAACGATTTTCCAATACAATCCATGATCTTCCGATTATGAAGTACGCAGCGAATAAAAAGACGCTGCAGACCATTGAGTAAGGTTCTCTGATTTTGCCTCTCCTAGCTTATTTTAATTTAAAGTTGACCTCGTAATATAAAATTTCGGTATTAATATCAAGAAAGAGGGAACAAACAGCGCATCCTTTCTCCCGGCAGACTATAAATTCTCTTATTTTCCCCTCCCGGCTTAGTAATTTAAAGTTGACATAATATAAATTTTCCGCGTTAATATCGTCAGAAAGGGGAATAAGAAGCGCGTCCATTCTTCCCGGGAGCCATTGGGCAAGATTTTCCAGCAAGTCCGGAGTCTATTCAGGACGACGTGAATACGCGGTGGGCGTGGGTGGGCGTTATCCCGGGCAATTCACGGGAAAGTCTTATTTCGCAAGGGATGCTTTGTTCGGCGGATCTGATAATCACTTGCGGGTCTTTTTACATAAACGGAGCGTTCCATTAGCGCGGGCGCAAAACGCAGGCCGGTATGTAACAACGATTCGGCCCACGCGGGCCGCGGAAGAAGGTCGTATGAAAGGAGGCCCGACTTTCCCGTTCTGGAGCCGGGTCCTTTCCAACTTTGCGAGCCCTCAACGAGGAGAATAACTATCGGGCATAAAACCCCGAGTCGGGCATTCTAGGGGGACAGGTGTCCACAGGTGAGCGGGTCCAGTCGCCGAGAGGTGGTCGCGACCCGGGCCACGATTGAACGGAAAATTGTCAAGTAACGGTCGTTTCGACATGCCATTTCAGACCTCCACCTTCGCGCCTCCACCCTGCAATGTAGACCTTATCGACCTCTCGATATCGCGTCGATATAGCTAAGATTAAAAAGATTCGAGAAGGAACTTTTTGCGTCCAGCGAAATGGACCGAGGTGATTATACACAAGGACAAAGAGGAGACTCAAAAATCCAAGATGGCCGCTCACTAAATGGTTACTATCAGTCTGCAGACCTCCACCCTAAAGTCTCCTTGATTTTATCGACCTCGCGATATCGCGTCGATATAGCTAAGGTTAAAGAGATTTAAAAATGAATTTTTTGCGTCCAGCGAAATGGACCAAGTGACTGTACATTAGGACGAAAAGGGGACTTTTGAAAAGATCCAAGATGGCCGCTTGTTAAATGATTCCTATCCACCCTAATTACACCTTGACCTTATCGACGCCCATGGGTGAGTAGTAAAAAGGCGCTCTGATGTTTCTAAAACATGGTGTAAACTTTATAAAGGACTGGCGAACGCAGGCGTATAAATATGGACGTCACGGAGAGCACGTATAAATATATGTGTAGGTCGGCGTCAGGGGTGGTCCGAAGGGTGCAGGTGGTCTCGGCGGAATCCGCACAGGTATCTTCACCAGAATCCGTGCAGGTGGATCGGATGTCTCGAAAGGGCCTCGGCGTGGGCCGCGAAATGCGCCGCCTTAGCCTGGTTCACTTCCGGGGTGTCCACCACCTTGCCGTCCTGGCCAATGGGTGCTGGGGGACCGCTGTAGGTCTGGAAGTTCTGGAATGCCTGGAATCCCTCGTGGCCGCCGATTAGGGCCGCGTCGTGATAAGCTGGCGCGTAATGGCTCCGCGCTGCGGCTGCCGCGTAGGCCGCAGCGTGGGCCGCCTTTGCGGCCGCCACTTCCTGCGTGTCGATGACTCTTCCGTCGCTCGCCAGGGGGGCCTGAGGACCCTGGTAGGTCTGGGGCTGGAACAGCTGTTGTAGGTGGTTACCCTGGAATCCATGGTACCCCTGGTACACGTGGTACTCCGGCCGCCCCAGGGCACTGCCGACGACGAATAGCAGGAACACCTGGAAAGTCGTAACACGGAATGAAAACAGACATTTTGGATTATTCTTGGGGAGATTTTCTCAAGTTTTTGCAGGTGACTGAATATGGGAATCAAGATGTTGAGTAAAATTCATTTGATTTAAATGAAACTGAACAATTGGGCCGGTCGGTTTACGAATGTCAGAATTGGGGGACCTAATTAGAAAGAGATTAGAAAGATTAGAAACTTTAAACTCTCAAATGCCCTGCCACCCGGAGACTTCAACGTCCATACAGAGCCACAAGAAACGACCTCTCAGGTTTTCTCATTCAATTTTTACCTCGATTATCTAATATCGAAAGTAGATTCACAGGAAAGAAAGTACATTAAAATCCGGAATCTTATTAAAAAATCTCTGATTCGACCCTCCGTGTTATAGTCCCCCAAAAATGCACTGTGACACTCGGAGACTCCGAGCGTCCCACGAAAGGCCGTCAGAGAGTTCCCAAAAATTTCAAAACAATCTCACCTAACTCGATTACCCAATTCGACGACACTATCCAAGATATCGAACGGAGACTAGAGCCTTACTGAAGCAACTCCACTTTTTCCTCCGAGGAAAAATACCCTCTAGACTCCCAGAAATGCGGCGGGACTCTCGGAGACTTCAATGCCCGGAGATGGTCACAAGAGAGATCGTCGAGAATTTCCCAAAAATTTCTGAAAAATTTCCCCGTCCCCTGACTCGATTACCCAATTCGGACACTTTCAGAGCTATTCAGAGATTAGAACCCCATCGAAGCAATTCCGCTTTTTCTCTACCCCGACCAGAGTCCCTCCCCTCTCGAGCAGATCGGTAGACGGCGTTTACTCACAATGGACCTCATATCGGCTGTGCCGTGCTGCAGTCTGTTCCTCTCTGGGCCTAAATGCGAGCTTATATACCTGGATGAAAAATAGGTTTACTCTTTTACTGTTCATACTCCTCCCCGTGGCCGCAGCGGCTGACATGACACGCTGCGGCCATCGAGAGCTCGCACGCGTTTTCGCGCGTTTTCACGCCGGAGAGGGGCGGACGCGTTTGGAAATCGCTGCTCTTCTATAGTCCACGTAATCAATGCGACCCCGTAAGATGTGATTATCCTATAATGCGACATAGAGGTGCCTATCTAAGTACACGAGCGGGTCGCGGGGGCGCGGATTGCGACATACGCGAGTACGTAGGCATTGTCGCCGAGTATTATCCAACTACCGAGATGAAAAACTGACAGAATTCGAATCCAAGGGTCACGCCTTACATGGCGATAGTCTGCAAAACTCAGCCGGACTATCAGCTCGGGTTTCGCAATTTCGACCGACCTGGCGACATTTCGAACGCAGTTTACGGGCCCTAACTGCCTGGAATGGGTATAAAACCCCCACGAGGTACGCATAAAAGCTCTTGTGAGGGAATTCACAGTCGTTTCCCTCCCAACTCGCAAACGGAATTCCTGCGGATGCGTTTTTAATCCCGAATGACCAAATTGAGTGAAGATACACTGAGAAAAGAAAAAGATATATGCAGGAATTGAATGTAATTGCTAGAAACAATTGTTCCGTTGAAGAAAAAAAAATTCATGATGATTTAAAGTCATTTCATTTGCGACCTGACATTCCTTTGGGCGGGTTTGATCGCAGAATTTTATTGTCGCGATGCAGATGGTTTTCTGAATTGCATATGTGGATGAAAAAAATTTAAATCACCAGTTTTACGAATGTACTGTGAAAGGGTCTTTCTATGTATATCGAAACGTCAAGGTATTCATAAAACTTTCCTCCAAACTGGGTGCACTGTAGCCTTTGAAATTTCAACATGTCATTAAGGAGGCCCTAAGGAGGAACTTGACGCTCATGAATATTAATTTTTCAAAAATAATGGTTCCGCTCTGGTATAAATAAAAATACATATTTTTTTTAAACGGTCTTCCTTAGGGCCTCCTTGATTATCTGCTATTGTTTCAAACGATTCAATGCATCCAGGCCGGAGAAAAGTTGTATAAACATTTTCACGTTTTGATATATATATATAATGACTAACAGCACTTTATGAATTTTTTTCAAATTCGTGATAAAGCACTTGGTCGGTGGTAATAATTTTAATAAATTTGAAACTGTCCATGTCATTTTTTATATATCGGCGTTTAATTTCGCAATTTTTCTCGTTCTTACTTTTGTCAACGTTCAGTGCTCGATTAACCAACTGGTGGATAATGGTATCCGATTCCTCCCGATTTTCGCAAGAATCCTGATTCTTTTCAGGAATTAGAGATCAGGGATGAATAGATCGCTTCGACAACTCGATCTTTGTCAATCTTTTTCAACCCCAGAGAAATCGTTGGCGGCTTTCTTGCCGATTCGTAGTGGTGCTTGGAATTTCCCCGATTGTTCGGATTCGTCAAGGTGGCGGCGGAATTCATATGTTTTAATGCCTCGCGAAATCACCGTTCACGGTTATCGCGTATCCTGGTACCTAACCGATTGATAACTATGAATTACAAAATCGTTAATAGTTACAAGCACCGGCTCCAACCGCGAGCTATGAAAGATTCGGAGGCACGACGAACCGCGCTCGCGTAATCGCGCAAAAAGACGACCGCATCGGAGCCACCCTTTTGACTGTTGCCGAATGACTTTACATTTCGACAAACCTCGTAATCAGATTGCGACGAAAACCGCGTGCGAATTGGAAATCAACCGCACCGGGAACTTAATACTTTGGATACGTGCGGACCCAAAAAGCGAGCCCAGCAAAATGAGAATCTCTCCGAGGTTTAAACATTTTTTTCGTCTGCTTACGATTTCAAAGGCTTATCAAAATAATTTTCATACTTTTAACTGGCGCCGAATGTTATTAAATATCGACAAACCCGATAATCAGATTGCGACGAGAACTGCGTGGGATTTTAAAATCGATCGCACGGGACACTACATTCTGGGTATGTTTATACCCAAAAAAGACAAGGCCAGAATAACAAGAATTTCTCCGCGGCTTTTACATTTTTACATTCTTTCCACGTACTTATTCCTAAAAACACACGTCGAATAAATTGTCTCTAAACATTGATGTAAAAATTACTGTATGGCATAATCGCAAACGGCGAGCCCTTTCGCTATTATCTCCACGAGAAATAATGTCCGAAGCATGTCGTAATGGAGTCTTCCACTTACAACGTAGAAAGGACTAAAGTGGGAAGAAAGAAACGATGCAGTTTATGCTTTTTGCAGTCGGAAGCTTAATTGCACTTTGCAAGGGGCAGCGCCGTCACGTGCCGGATGACAGATTCCTTAGAATGACAAGAATTCAATCTAACTCGTGAACAGCCGAGACAGCGACTGTCATTCGATTAATGCCCACAAAAAGAGCCATGTAATTACACGGTACATACACGTACGCGCCGGTTGCTCTTACTATTTACCCCCCTCCTCGACTGAGTCTCGCGACAAGTGCACATACAGATCGTATTTGTACAAACTCCAAGGCTCATTTGAATATGCGGGGGGTGATCCTTGTAAAAAGGTGATAACCGGGATTACAAGAAGTCGGAGGAGTTATTGTAACGCGGATAGACAACGTAGGCATGCATGGTTGTACATACTTGATACAATAACTCTATACAGTGGACATGCATGGCTACGTTACCTCGGCATATGTGCCGGGTGGCAGATTTCTCAGAATGACAAGAATTCGATCGAACACGTGAACAGCAGAGGCAGCGACTGTCATTCGATTAATGTCCGCAATAGGCACCGTGTAATTACACGGTACACACACGTACGCTTCAATTCCTGCCCCGTAATACCGCTAATGAACGTTTCGCTGCCCCAATGATCGCTTAACGATTTCACACACGAATGACGCCGACGTTGGTACTTTCGTTCGCATTGTGCGCCCACAATGGGGCTCGGCGGGTAGCAAGAAGTCGAAAAGTTCGTAAAATCTTCGAGACGGAAAAAGAAATTAAAGTTCGATCGGTATGAGAGCGCGATCGGCTATGGTTCACGCCCCCCAGCAATCCATCGGGCAAACGTCAATGCAATAGACATTCTCTGTACGATATCCGCCTCCGGCCGAGCACATAGCGCAGGGACACACCTCTGTCGCCAACTTGTTGCACTCGGGCATGAACTTGTCTCGCCTTTATTGTTCGATACCATTTTTTTATGCAACGCTTCTTGAACCGCGTCGCGCAATCCTGCTCAAAAATTGCGACAGCGCGCCGCCGATGTGCGCTGGAATTTTCAGCCGGATTTATCAAGACGGTACATTTCTGCAAACTGAATTAAATTAACATGACAGGTGCACTCGTGTTGTGAGACTACTTTCACTGGAGCAGATACGGCTGGGCAAGGCGAGTGATGTGATTTGAAGTGATCGATAATAATGGCACGTTTTAATTGATTTATTTTCTTCACCTATGGCATTGTTATTTTAGAGATTTTCCGATTTCTATGGCCTTCCGAGCCATTGCCAGTGCACCCTCTCTTGTCCGATGTCCACCGATGAATCTGATGGCGTGAGTGAAAATACAACCTTCGATACCTGCTACTTTGCTCAGCTCTTCTTCTCGTAAACCACCCCACTTTTCCGGTAAAAACATTCTGAAAGTTGTCACCCGTAAGTCATTGTTATTTCTTGGTTTTAGTACGTTGTTATATATTTAATTCGCATAGTTATGTTCGGTTACCCACCTACACACGAAACTGTCTTTCTCGACTGGTACGCCTCTAACTCGATAATCATTTGCGTCAGGAAAAATGACATATAAAATTTGATTTTCAGCGCCCAATTCCTTTTCTAGCATGTAAAAATGTTGGTTCCAAGGAGCTCCTTGAGATAGTTCTATTATTTCACCACTTGGATCTACCTGTATTCGATGAACAAAATGTTAGTCTTAGTTATCGTGTCATCTTTTTTAATTCTCCATACTTCTAGAATAGGTGAATGAACACTCTTACTGCAAAGCGTTTGCTGATTGCATCTTTGACAATAAATCTAGCTGGCCACCAAACATTTCCCATATACTCAACATGTTGAATAAATTCTTTACCGGTTAATGCAACAGCTTCGTTAAACTGGTGCTCGATATTTACATCTTTAGAATTCCACTTTGGATTCAATCTATCAACTCGACTACTTAAACCGGTTACTATCCGATATCTAAAAATACGGCAGAAAAGAACAATAAGTTTCATTTGTAACTACCATGCACTCTTAAATGTGATAATAGATTAACTTACGCTGGTTCTCCGCTATACATAGGAATTCCATTATCTACTCCATCGATTTCCTTAATTAACGTTTCATAAACCATATTAAAAATGCAATCAATCGCTGTTTCATCCTCCAATTCCGAAAGAATTTGCTTGATAATTTCTTTGCCAAAAAAGCAATAAACAAGACCAGCGCTACTTAACTTAATTTTAGAATTACCTTCGGGTCTCTTTAATACTGTATCTATAGTTTCTTTAAAATCCCTAAAAAGGTAACACCATTATAATCATAATTTATTGTAAATAAAATGAAAGAAATACCTCATATGATGATCGAAGCGATACGTCGAAGGATCAAATTTTCCACCTACATCAACCACTATGTCGCAGGTATTTAAAATTGCTTCATTCCTTGTTCTATAAATCAGTTACCAGTTTCTTAGACCACTACATACAACAGGGGATTATATACTTTTACATGTTAAATGGATCTCACCTAACGATCGTGGCATCCTTATATCGAGGAAGCAGTTTAAGCATGAAACAAGCGAGGCATTCGTCACAGTGAAAACATCCATCATGAGTACCAATTTTGATGGAATTAGCCATTCTTGAGAACGATCCGAGGTAGACTCTGCTCTGAACATACGTGGAACGTCTAATTGGCGCAAATAAGGTTCCTACCGAATTTATAAAAGATAGCCGATAAACAGCAGATATCGATTTCATAATTTAGAGCCTTTCTTACGATATACTAAAGATGAACTGAATATTTTTTACCCACTGTGTATATTTCAATATGACATGTACTCCTTCTGAATGCTTGTACTACACATAACCTCACTTTACCAAGTCCACCACGTGCTCGGCATGCGCATGCGTATTCGCGGTATTTACAGAGATGAATTGGGAGTGATTGGGAGCAGAGATGAGTTGGGAGATTGCTTACGGGCAGGATCGTGCGATCGCATCCTGTGCTGCCCTCTGGTTTCGTACGTTAGCTTTCACCAGCTCTGGTACGCGACACCGCGCGTGCCCCAAAGCTCCGCATCACGTCGACTTCGAGGCAACAATGTACTTAATAGTAGTAGATAAGTAGATAAAGTCAAATGGAGCGTCACGAGTGTTCTTCCCTTACCATCAAAAGCGAGCAGTGTCGGTAAGCGTAGGTAAGCCACCACCGTCAACTGCCGCATGGTATTACCATCACGAGTACGTGAGCCGCCAACGGCGACTGGTAGATGGTACCGCCATCGTGAGTGTGCGTGCTCGTATCAGAAATTCGTTTCGCCGTCTTTGGGGGCAAAAAACGGTGAAAGCTAACGTACGAAACCAGAGGGCAGCACAGGATGCGATTACACGATCCTGCCCGTGAGCAATCTCCCAACTCATCTCTGATAAAAGCGAAAGATAGCTGCAAAATTGAAAAGAAATAAATAACAAAGTTTAATTCTTGATCGTAAAATTTATTTGAGGACAATCTGATCAACTAATAAACATTGTTTGACAATAGAGAGAAGTTCAGCTTCCGCAATATTTCGATATTAAGAATCGAACGGAAAAGCGTCACCGCCAAAATGGCGGGAATATTCGATTCGATTCCATTCCCCACCTGAGCGATTCAAATATCTTCACCAATAACCTCTCCAGAATTCGAACAGACTATGGAATTTGGAGATTAATTCCGGGGTCTAGACTCGACCAGAAGACAAAAAGAAAAATGCGGTTGCACTTCTGCGAGATAATATGTACTTGACTAATCGTCATCGCGCGTAAGTACATACATTCGCTATTGTCGAGGCACGTGCTCTATTTACAATATCTCGCTAGATGATCCGGTAAACGGTAAAGTAGGCTTGACGAACCAAGTGTCTACGTTTTCTAAATCGATCATTAGGAAGTCTCTCTGCCTTACATCTATAACATGCGAATATACTTAAATAGGAAGACAATCTCTTTGCTACGCGCGAGCCTCCGCAAAATGGCGTCGGCCACGCGAACGTACGACCACGTACGCACTTACATACATCGCTTACACAAACAAAAATCTACCTTTAATAAACGCGCGCGATGACACGAGTATTCCCCCAGCGTGATAAAACCGACAGGAAGAAGAAGAACGTCCATCCAAACTTAATATCCTTCGATTTCTCGCGGCATGGACATCCCCGCCGCCATCTTTCTTTTTCCCGCAAGTCTGCACGCCGAACGTCCTGCGGCAAATCTCGCAAATATCATTAAATCCAAAACCTGCACTTTCAATAAACCTTAGGCAAATTCTATTTTCAATGCGAGATCGCAGAATACGCAAACATCAAAGACGCAGTTGAGCAATGGACACTGTTCAATTTAATTAAGCGAAACGTTCGAATAACTCTATAAAGAATTAACTAGTAATACGCGTGATTATCGGCGACAATTCAGCCGGATTTGAAATAAACTATTTCTTTTTTTTTTTATACGTTATTCCGAAGTTTCGCCCGATTTCGCGGTGAAGCTTGCCGTTCGAAATCGGCTAAAAGCTCGAGAAATCGATTTTTTCCCGATAGATCGACTTTTCTGAGCGGTAATTATGCTCTTATCGGGCACCTAATCCAAATGGTGTTCGCCGCGTCGACACCTCTTTAAAATCGAATCAAACGTCGATTTTCCAAAGTATCGACTAGCGAGCCTCTCTTTTCGTCTTCCGAGAAGAGAGATAGAGTAACAGTGAGAGAGCAATGTGGGAAATTAGAGAGCAGAGGCCGAAAATCGGAACGATAGGCGGCCTGTCCCTCGTTACGGCTTTTTATGTTTATACATACCATTCAAGATGGCCTCGTTAATTTTAATAAGTGTGAATCCAACCGCCGCGGCCTACACGCGCGCAAGCGTTATGGCAATACTTAAATATTATATAGCCGCCATGACGCGATAATATAAATATACTAACGAGTAAGGGAATCCCAGGATTCACGAATTATCAGAATCAACGACACAAGCCACGAGGGACATGTTAAGGCTCCTGTTTCCGCCTTCATCCAGACTCCGGAAGTCCTCGAAAAATTCAATCGGTGTAATTACCACCACTCCCGGGATTTCTCAATTGAGCCTTGAATTCAACAATTCTAGCCCGGTAACTTAAACCATAAAACTATCAGAAATATCGACAATTGTATACACTCTCATTCTTCGGGATTACTTAGCAAATCTTAAGAGGAAGTTTCGAGATAAATGGAAATTTAACGTGGAATTATTTTTAACAGCAAGTCGCAGTAATTACACCATTAAACCGAGCTGCAGATTTTTCCCACGACCCCGAAGAGGCCTTCACCACCTCCTGTTTTTGCACTTCCGGTTCGGAAGGTCGTGTCGACAACTTTGGGTGGCCTCGTCGAAGACGGTCCCCTCTTCGCAGACAAACCGGAAGTCGAGGACCTGACGTGCTGTAAAACCTGGAGAGCAGTAATGGAACAACCTACAGTCTCTGGTATCCCCGTAAAAACGGTACATCTCTTTGTCTAGGCAATTGAAGCTCATGTAACGTCTGGTTCCGCTCACTTTCCGGTAGACCGAGCGAACGGAAGTGGGCTGCAGAGGTCGTTCCGTCTCGGATGGTGAAGAGGTCCAGGGAAGAATTGGTTCCATGAGGGGGATGGACTTTTCGGAAGAGGAAGAAGCGACCCTTGATGTCTGCAGAAGATCAGGACCATGAAGATCGGACACATCGGGAACTCTTGCTTGATCAGCGTCTAAATTTAAAGATGGAGTCTCCATCATCTCCGTCGTTGTCGTAGGCTCTAACGTAATCGTCGACGTTATCGTCGGGTCCGTCATCACCTCCGTCGTTGACTCCATTGTAGACTCCATTGTTGTCTGAACCGTCGAATCACTAGACAACTCAATTGTAGAGTGCATCATCGATTCAGTTGTGAACTCAGTTGTCGACTGCATCATCAACTCAGTCGTCATCGTCGACTGCGTTGTCTTTGGTGCAGTCCCAGCCGAGTCTGCATCGCGCTCATTCGATGGTACTTCAACATCCCCGTGACTCTTATCAAGGATTCCCTTTTCAGACTCTTCAGGCTTTTCGTTCACTGATGAGTTCTTCCTTTTCAGGTGTTCGATCTCGTACAATTCGGACCTCGCTTCTAGAACATTTTCCTCGCTCCTGGCGGAATCCACCGAAGCATACGTCGCAGGGATGATCTCTGATGTTGTTGAAGCTGTTGTTGTGGGCATCGACGTTGTAGGTTTATCTGTCGACTTTGAGTTTAACACCTCCGAGGTTGGAACCTTCCTCGCTAGAAGAGGAAGCCTTCTTATCACTGGTTTGGGAGCTAGATCGTTGTATGATTTTGGTGGCTTCGCTGGTTTGGGGTTAAATAGGCCTGACCTAGGTTTAATGACCACGGGATTTGGTGTCGTTGTAGGTGGAAAGTAGGTGTAGCTCTTCCTCAAGGTAAAAGGCTTGAAAAGCTTCGGAGGAGTTGGTCTCGATGTGGTCGTGGTGGTCGTCGACGTTGTTGTGGTTGTCGTTGTGGTTGTCGTTGCTGAAGTCGGAGCTGAAGTCGTTGTCGTGGTAGTACTTGTACTTTGGGTGGTACTTGGTGCGCTGGTAGTTGTACTCATCGTATCATCCGCAGGAATGTCGCTTTCAATGACTTCAGTCGTATTTTCGTGTTTCTTCCCAGCTGATTCCTCAATCTGATCAGGTTGATCCTTCAGATTCGGTTCTTCAGGGTTGGCGATTTCCTCGGCTCCCTCCTGCTTCTTCTTCTTCTTCTTCTTCGAGGGACCTTCTGCCTCTTCTTCTGGAACTTTTGAAGCTACTTTCTTGGCCTCCTGGTCCTTATAATTCGCCGCCTCGTAATTGTCATCCACGTAATCCCGCAAGTCGTCCTTCGTCGTCGTCATTTCCACTTCTTCGGCAGGTTGTTCTGTTTCCGACCTTGGAAGTTCATCTGTGAATTTCAAAACGCCATCAGTCTTTGGGGTCTCGTCTTCGGAATTTGGCTCCGTTTGCGTCGACTCTTCAAGTTCGTCGAACTCTTCACGGGAGTCTGCAACTTCGTCTGATGTATAGTCTTCCGAGTTCAATCTGGACTCGTCCTTGTAGTCAGACCTGGCTGGATCAGACTTTTCGGAAGACCTGCTTCCAGAATCCGGATACTCCGTGGATAAGTTGGATTTTTCTTCCTCCTCTTCGTATTCCTCTCCTCCTGCGTCTTCCTCCGCATCGACCTCCCCTTCGGCATCTTCGTCTCTTAATGCAGACTTATCAGACACCTCTGTTGGATTTCCCTCGGAATAATCCTTCTCTCCAATCTGAGTACTTGAATTCACATCCTCGTACTCGTACTCTTCCTGACTTACTCCATCGTTCTGATATTCATCGCTTTCTCCTTTATTTTTTATCCCCTCATCATTTTCTTCAAGATCTTCGTGGAGCTCTTTCGAAGCCTGCACTTCCTCGACCGCACTTTGGTCTTCAGAATTTTGAAGGCGATCGAGATCATTTGGATGCTGCTTCGACAACTTCGTGTCCTCTTCATGTTCCTCCTCTTTCGCGGTCTCTACAGGGTCCTTCAGAATTTTCGACGAATTTTTGGAAGGGTTTTTCGCATGTTTAGAATCCTCTTTCTTCTGCACCTCCTTTTTAGAGCTGAGTATCTTATCATCTTCTACCTGAATATTATCTTCTCGGTTCTTCATCGTCGGTACTTGAAGAACCTCCGTTGAAGTTTCTTCTGACTCTTCATCTTTGGAGTTTTTGGATGGCGATCGATTCTTCGATTTCGAAGGTCGAGGTCGAGACTTCCTCGAGGATTTCGAACGACCTGGGTTCTTTTCGTTGTCGATTTCAGGGTCTATAATACGTCCACTTCCTAAAGACATTTTTCGTCCCTTGGCATTAGGAAGAATATCTTCTTCGTCTATCTCTTCAGAGTGTTCCACGTCGATTTGGCCAAATTCATCATCATGTTCCCCGATGTCTTCAGCTCGCATCTTCATGATCTTCCTCGAAGAAACTTCGGAAGACGAATCCTCGTCCTCGAACTCCTCCTCCCCTAAACTGGACGCAGGTTGGACTTCCAAATCTTCGACAGTCTCAGAACTCGTCTTGTGCTCAAATGATTTATACAGCATCCGGTTCTCCTTGACAACGCCATCAACGGAAGAGTACAGACTAAAATCCGTCTCGTTTTTCTTCAAGTTCTCCACGTGAATGCCCGACTCGGTCTGCTCCTTAAATCCATTTCCTTCGCTGACGTTGAAGACTCTAACATTCCCATCCCTCATCACTACAGTTTCATTCTTTCTCACTTTCGACTCCACCCCAGCAATGGACGTATTCTTGAGTTCCCGAAATTCCTGGTCCACTTTATCAGTTTCAGGAGCGAATCCGAAGGTCCTCATGAAATGCGTCTCCAGGCTCTCGATCTCCCCCGAAGGCATTACACTGGATTTCCTGTCCACGTCGTCGGAGTCCGCATCCCTGGAAGTCCTCAAACCATCAGTGATAAGTTGACCCAAAGAAACAGCTTCATGCTGATATCCTCTTTCATCTTGCTGAACAAACTCCTTATCAGAACTAGGAATGTCTCTTTTAGCCCTAAGGACCTCCTTCGTCTCCTTCAAGGTGTCCACTTCTCGAACTACGAATCGACCTCGTCGATCTCTAGAAGTCCTGAATCCATCAGCCATAAATTGACCCAGGGACACAGCTTGAAATTGATCCCCATCTTCACCGTGGCGAACAAACTCCCCATCATCACTAGGACCCTCTCTTTTAGCCCTGACGACCTTCTTCATCTCCTTCTCCTCCGCCTCCACCTCTCTGACCGCAAGCCGATCTCTTTGCCTTTGGTCCCTGATTTTCGGAACGTCTCTATAAAACGGATCAAACGACTCGTCACCTTCCCTGTAATCGTCATAGGTAGCCGGGATAGTGGGCAGAGGTAGCATGACGAGCTGGGTGGAGTTCAAAGGTCTGCCATTCTCATCACTGACACTAGCCTTGGCGGTGATGATGACCCTGGACTGGGACGGCAGCAGAGGAGGATGCACAATCCTCTGGATGTCCAACGACCCAGTACCATCCAGGTTCACCCTGCGAGGCTGAAGCTGCACGTTCGCAGGGGTAGCTGTCAGGTGCACGTGCTGCGTCACCTTGTGAGGTCCACTTCTGCTGCTGGTCGACCTCGGAGTGGGATAGAAAGCAGTGACACTCGGAGGAGCCGTCGAGTGACTCGCCAAAAATGCCGAAGAGTCCTGCTGAGGAATACCCTGCCTGGTGGGCGGTGGAGATGACGACGGAACCGGAGAAATCGACAACTTTGACACCTTGCCCCGATTAGTGGAATGAATGACTTCTAAAGGTTTCCTTTCCCCAGGGCTCCCAAGCTCTTCATCCTGGTCCCCGTCATCACCATCGTCGATATCCCCACCGTCCTGTTCTCCACCTGCGTCGTCTCCATTCCCGTCTTCGTCTTCCTCTTCGACATCTTCACGGTACATCGACGTGTCCCTAGGGTTGCTACTGCGTACAGAGTACCTCTCCGTCGTGCTGGCGACCCCGCGATCCTGGAACAGGGGGTTGATGGCAGCAGGGACCCCATCGTCTCCATCTAGAAGAGTCTGATCGGTGGACGACCTGAAGAGCGGTGCCACCCAGGAGGGCGAGTCGTTTCCTACCACCTCGGTCACCGGATTCCCTCCAAATTGGAGCCGATGATGAAGCTGAGGAGACCCGGTTGTGGAGTCCACCCCACGATTTCCGAACAGTTGATAGGACGTCGCCTGGTTATCTGGACCGTCCCCGTTGTGGAAGATGTAGCGATGGTGAAAACCGCCGTTCTTGTCGTCATATAGAGACTTCGATTGACTCGTCTGGACAGATGGAAACGATGGCTGGGGCTGGAAATGCTGAGGGTATCCTGATGGTCTCTGGTAGATGCTAATCGTACGCGACGTGGAGGGCTGGCTCGGCCTGGCTGTCGTCGTCGGTCTTGACGTCGTCGTCGTCGCCGCCGACGTCGCCGTCACCGTCACCGATGACGCCGTTGTGCTTGGTCGAGCCGATGTCGTCCTGTGGCTTATCACGGAATCAATTGTGTCATCGTCATCCTCTCCCTTGACATGATCCTGGTCCTGGCTATCCACGTCATGGGCATCGTTACCGTCGTGCAAGCTAAACATAACAAAAAATAGTGTAATTTTTCTACATCTTTCGCAAATTTCGTTCGAAATTGTAGATTTGTTTAGAAATTTCATTTGACATTTTTAACAGGGTCTGATAAAAGTTCTATTTTACTTTCACTCTCCGAGATCCGGGTTCTGGGGGGTCGGATAAAATCAGGCAGGAATGGGCTGATTTTACCTATTGGTTTTCCCTGTTTTTCAGGACCTAGGAATTTCTTGAACGCTGAGAGTGAGGTATGAGTGCAGACCTATGAATTTTATGAATATTGTCTTTAATCTTATATGAAAACTGTCTTTTACTCTCGCTCTTCAAGATCCGGGTTCTGGGAGGTCGGATAAAATCAGACGGGAATGGGCTGGGTACACCTACGTGAAAATTAGTGCGTTAACCTATGGCAGTCGGGTTTTATTAACCAGGAACGTTTCTTCGCCGACTACCGGCGGGCTGCGGCGAAAAATCTGCATAAACCCGGCTCACCTCCACTTTTAACGTTTCACCGGGGGATAAATACCGCCGATATAAAATCAATGTTGGTTTTTGGAGCAATGGAGGGAAAAAAGAAAAAACTAGAGAAAGCCCGCGATCGGGTGTATACTGGCCGTTACGTAAGGCGAGGATTATTCGGTAAGGAGAGATTCTGTATGTAATCTCGGGAGAAACCAAATAACGAGCAACATGTGCTACTCGGCGCTAAATAATTTAGACTCCTTCGCCGCTCCTGAAATTTATCGCCCATTGCGCAATTTTCGACGACCCCTCCTGCAATTACAGACTATTTTCTCGTATCGCGTTTCCCTTCCCATCGGGTACACGACTTGGTAACGTGACTAGTCGAATTTACTTTGTCGAGTTACTCGAATTCGAAAATATTGACAACTTGATTTTTACAAATTACGTTCGGAGCGAGTCGAGTCTACACCGTTGAAAAAATATTGTAATTTATAACCCTTTTTTTTCTAAGTTTTATTCGGAGATGGTATACTAATTTAACAACATTTTCAAATATAACCTATAACGTATTACGAATTTAGCACGTGAAGGTACTCATTTTTCGATCCAATTTCAGATAATTATAACGTTACTTAGAAATTCGTAATAAATGTACAGGAATTCATGTATGAACCGTCATAATTATAATTTTAGTATCCAATATAATCCTTTGTCCTACGTGTCTATGAATTTCATGAATAATTTTAACAGTGTTGCAAATAAAAACGATCCGAGTTAACCCGAATACTTGACTCGGTTTTACCAGTTAGAAATTAGATTTGCCGCGTTTCTACCCCGAGAAAAGACGTCATTGAACCAAAGAAATAATTGGTTAATTAAACAAATAATTATTTGACTCGAATAATTTGGATACTAAGTTTCTTCGGAACTAAGACAATTTATCTGTTTATTTGATTTAAATAATTATTCTTTGAATTAACGAAATATTTCTTTGGCTCAGTAGATTATTTTTTCTCTCAATGTAATTTATTTCGAGTATGAGGAAATAAAAGTGTACCTGAGTGTTACGGCATTGTTACCGTAGAGCTCCAGATTCAGGTTGTAGAATCTCTCGCTCTTGCTACAGTCGACCTCGTCCACTCGCTCGCAAACTCTTGTCTCTTGGTCGAAGACGGTCCCATTCAAGCACAGGAACTTAATGTCCATTATCTCGTCTGAAATCACGTCTCATAATGAAGGAGACATCGTTATTCGGGGAGTTTCTTAAAATTCGGGTCGCCAGACTCACCTGGCGAAGTCGCGCCGTAATGAATACGTATCTCGTATTTAAGGTGAAGTGAAAGACATCTGTGATATTGGTTGCGAAATACCACCCTGCGCCATCTATGATTTCAATGTCAACTAAATTTTCTCTCCGAGACCTCATGTTACCATCGTTTTAGCATAGATGAATTTCGCTCATATATCGAAAAGGGTTCTATACTAAAAAGTTAAAAAAAAATGTCTTATTCGAATCGACTGACTTGAAGGGGGTTTCACTTCACCTTAACTCGAGATCTTATCCCAGAGCCATCACCGATTCGCATGCGGATTTTTACTCGCCCAAATTGGCACGCAAACGGCCTCATTACCGCACAAATTAGTACTAATTATCATGTTAAAAGTCTCTCACATTTTTCCCGACAAAGTGGACCGGTACCAAATTGCAGGCCCTCGAAATTCGCAGCAAACGAACGAGCGCAATACGCTTTGTCTTTTACGGACCGAGGTCAGCTCGATTTTTTTAATGGCATCCATGCCTTTTTTTCAACGTCGTGAAAGGTCGAAAATAACCTTGATCTGCTGTCGAAGGATTAGATCCGCTTCCGAGACCACTTTTCTATTCCGGGAAACCTTTTTTTTTTATTCTACCACTCTACCGTAAAAAATGAAAGTGGCAGTAAGCAGGTAACCGCTAATTATTCATACGGTAGGCTTTGTAGCGGAAGTCGCCGGTAAATAATCCTAGATCCAGTTCGAGGTATAATAAGTCCTTTGACTTGGTCCTTCCCGACATGGATACACTGAGAAAAAAAATTTGTCGATTCAAAGAAATTTGCATTGCGACAACAAAATTCTGCGATCCAGCGCGTCAAAGGAAATGTCAGGTTGACTGAAAAATTCATTTAGATCAACATCGATTTTCTTTCGATTTTCATGAAATAATTGATTTTCGATTTTCATAAAATAATTGTTCCTTGCAAGTATTTATGATTAAGGCGGCAATACATATTTGTTTCGGTCAACTAATCTTTTTTTCTCAGTGCAGTCACGGTCGGGGAACAGGAAAACCGCAAAGGTGTTCAGTGGATTCCCCGGGACTCGTTAATTTCGCAGTTTTCCTCGTTGGCAAAGCTCATACTTATGAATGAAGTGGTTGAAAAGAGGCGACGGAAGTTTAGTGGCCATTGGGGAGCTTTACGAGCGGATTACCTTTCTGCCCGATGGTGCAGACGTGAAACATCTGACAGCCAGTCTCCACATCTGCATAGTAGCCACCGATCACTTTTCCTTGGCAGGAAAAGTTCGTCTCCGGCAGGTTGTCGAAGTCCAGATACTGAGAAAAAAGTCAGAAGAGTAACGTCAAAAATCCCCCCCCAATTAATTATCATTAATCATTAATTATTAATTATTCATCGCTCTTACGCCAGGGTCCCCGGCGCTGCACACCAAGAAGCCATAGTGCAGATCGAGGAGCCAGATGGTAACTGAAATTAAAAATGAAATGCATCAGTACATCGACAATAAAAATTCTAACCACTCATATATAAAATTTTAAATAAACTCCAAAGCGTGACATTTTTATTTCAATTAATTTTCTTCATTTTGTGAGTTGATATTCGCCATTATTCCAAGAAATCGGTACGTCGCCATTTTGTTTCTCGTATATTTTCGTACAGTGACTTCGACCGCAGTTGTACATAGAGAAAAAAAATGTCAATGAACCAAAGACATCATTTATTTATTCAAGGAATAATTATTTGACTCAAAGTCGAACATTTATTCGGAATTATGACAATTTATTTGAGTGAAATATTGAATTCTTTGGTACTATTCAAAGGAACATTTCTTTGGTTCAATGAATTTTTTTCCTCAGTGTAATAGTCTGCTTCCGTACTAATATTACCTTTATATCGTCTTTATCATCCGTGCCGTCACGTTAAGTTTGCTCTTATATTTTACTTGAAATATTCGTCTGGTTGCTACGCCATTTTCCTTGAATATTTCTCGAAAACCTTTCAGCTAGATTTTATTCGCCAACGTAAATTAGCCGTGGTCGAACCGTTTCGCAGCCTTAAGCTACTTCCTACACATTCTCGAGAAACACGTCACTTAATCATTACTGGGAAAGTGAAATATGCCGGGAGAGGTGATAATTTATTGGGCTGAATTATATTAAGGAGGAGGTACATAGCGGCGTCAGTTGCCTTTGAATCGCACCCGGTCGTTTGCAGAATATGCGTGCTCCATTTATATTACTGTCTTTCTCGGCGAAGTGGCCCGAACAATTCAGCTCTACATTCGTACGTTCCCGAGAAAGTGGGCACTTAGGTTACCGATGGAAAAGGAAAATCTGCCAGGTGATAATTTATCGAGTGGAATGGCGAACGTGCGCGATAACCCATTCGGTTACATCGCTTTTCGTTCGCGTAATGCATGTGTAACTGTATTATAAAAATTATCCATATTATATAATGCATATAAAACAGCATTATAAAGCCCATCCACATTTTATGAAGTACGTACAACTGTACCATAAAAATCATCGCCATTTTCTAATGCAAGTTGAACCGTGCTATAAAAATCATCCCTCGTTTGTAATGCATATTTTGTAATGCCTCTTGTATAAATAAACCCGACAAAGTACTCCCGACAACCGTGGAAGAAAATGGAATTAATGTTTTATTATGTTTCAATTATTTGCAGAAGTGGCCAAGCAGTGCAACGCAGGCGGAAGAAGGCACAGAAGTCGTCGCGGCTTTCTCCGGGCTTATCCAACACGGCCGAAGATGCTAATTACTCTCCGGCTAGATTAAATCGAAAATGTTCCTCCACCTTCCCGAAAGATACGCGGAATCGGACACTTCCCGTGTCCCCTGACCTTTCGGCGAATTCCAATTAAATTCCTGAATTAATCACGGCTCCATCGAGCTTTCGTTTCGTCCATTCATGGACGTCACTAATTAACTCTAAATCAAGTTACACTTCCTATTAATCGGCAGTCGACTAAACGACAAGTTTGACAATTAATTCGGACATTTCAGTGCCAGTTCTTTCCATTTTAATCACGTCTCTATCGAGCCTTCGTTTCGTCCATTCATGTAACTAATTACCTGTAAATCAAGTTACCCGTCCTATAAATCGCATGTCAATTAAAAAATAGGCCTTACAATTGATCCAATCTTCGTGAGAAAATGAATAAATAATAAAATATATACAATTAATCGTAGTTATAATAGAAATTCCTGGAATTATTTCAGCCTCTTAAATGAGAAAATTGTAGTTTATATATTTTATTCGGGAGAGGAGGGATCATTATGACATTTTGTCTTCATATTTAATTTTTATTTATTTACTTCTTTGGGGTTTTTGTACGGAGCGCGATTTTCACGGGCAAATCGCATTTCCGGGAGGATCGAGATCTATTCTAGATCGACTAGATCGGAACGGATCGGCTCGTGCCTCGATTTCTGCTACGTGGAGCTTATTTTGCGTGCACACGATTCGCTCGAACGTGACGCGATCGAGCCTTTCACTACGGTTTGTTTACACGTTTGGTATATAACCCAATCTTTTTCCATACTTCTCTCCTTCCGGTTTCGTTCGGCCTCCTTTATGCCCCGCTATAGGAGCTCCTTCGAGAGCGTTAATCGGTCGCACTTTCCGTAGATATCGACTCATTAAAATTCACTGACGCAATTTAAAGACACATTGGCATCTCACTGGATATCTATATATATGTTTGCCAAGTCGCGAAATAGTCGCATAAAATTTCTAGGGAATTTTTTCCCAGTACAGAAAAACTAGTGCATTCTGGAGCGCCTTTGAACCTTGCCGGTCCTCGCGTGTCTTGATTAAAACATGACAAATATATTAATGTATCTGTTTATATTTGCCGAGTCGCAAAATAATTGTTCGAATAATGTGCGTAATCAGGTAAAGTTTTGAATGAATCTTTTCGAGCCCAGAAAAACGAGTTCGTTCTTGAGCGCTTTCAAGCCTATTCAGCCCTGTCATGTCATGGTTAAGATATTATAAATATATTTATGTAATTACAGGACGGGTTTACGAGCTCGACCAATAACCTGAAAACTCGCGGTTCGCCAGGTTAAACGTATTCCCATATATCATGAGTCTTATCGACCATCCTGTGAGGAATTTCCACCTCGGGACCATTTCTCACTGACAATGACTGGTCTTCTCATTGAGCTGGGTTGAATACCGTGCGAGGAGTGTCGGGAAAAAATGGTGATTGATTTGTGAGGAGTATATTGGCGCCTTGTCTGGCGGCTAAAAATACCGAAAGGCCATATGCATTTATTTATTTATATTTCGTGCGCAGTTCGGGCTCGAAACGGTGCTGGTGATTTTTAACCAACTTCTAAAAAAAAGGAGGGTCACAATTCGATATGAACATACATTGTATGTCTCGTTTGAGGTACATGTTTCTGAAGTCGGTTTTGTTACTTTTTTAAATGTTTTTATTAGAAGTAGGCTTAGAAGTGTTTCGAGTTAACTCGCTCGGCCGAGAAATGGCCGACCGGCCGACCGGAGTAGGAAATGGAAAGTGCACATCGGCCGAGAGATTCCCCCGTAGAAACAGAAATTTCATAAATAATTCCCCGGGCGTTTTCGCTGGGATTCCGAAAGCCCCCTACCCGGGGTCCCCTCCTTGCGCTGAAATCGCGTTTCGAGAGAAAAAGGGAGGAAAAAAATCGAAAGTGCCGGCGGAAACGCGAGGCGCCGTTCCGCGTCATGAGAGACCGACTATTGTAGAAGGCCACGTTACGTGCCGCTCGAACTGCATTCTCCGCTCTGACAGAATATCACGAAAATCTCCTCTTCTGCAATCCACATCTGCAAGAAGTATCTCTTAGCGTCCCTTTTCCGGGTCGACTATGTAACAGATAAATCGACCAGATCGCATTTTTCGACCGAAATCTGTAAATTTTATACCCCTCCAATTTTCGTATGGAGACATTCTTTTTACGGGCCATCATTTTTCGGGCTAATACGGGCTTAATATTTTACTGCCGCTACTTTTATTATTGGCGATGATGCTTGGGATTAGTAATAATTTTTCCTGATTTTTTTTTTTTTCGTTTCATTATACATAATTTAATGGGATCAATGTGAGTCTGTCCTAGGCGTGGTTTAGTGGCGATAATTTGTTTCGTACGAATCATTTTTACTGACATCATTTTATTTTCATCTTTTAATTTTATTTTAATGTTAGATATTATTAATCATCCTCAACTTTCCATTCTTTGCTAGATTCGCGAGATTATTTTAACTGTCGGTATTCCCGAGAGTGATCGAACCGCATCACGAGCACGCCACTCGGCGAGTCAACGCGAAAGCTGATAGCTCCTCTCGATCCGATCTTGCGGAGCAGAATCCTAGAAGCATTACCTGCAGGAGATCACCGATTACCCTCGACAGACCTCGACCTCGTCTCGAAGGATCGTCCTCACCGGAAGGGGTCGAGGGACGAGGAGTAGCACAAGTATGGCCGTTCTACAACGGTCCGATGTCGCAAGTCGACAGACCTAACCAATCGACCTGAAGGCTGTTCTACTTTCAGGTGCGATTGGCCAGACCATCCAACACCTTCGTGCATAAACCATTTTTTTGTATACTTACTATTTTTATTTCCGACTCTAGGAATAGAGACGAGGGAAATGTACACCGAGGAAAAAGGATTCATCGAGCCAAAGAAATTTTTCCTTGAATAGCAGCAAGGATATATTATCTTAATTCAAAGAATAATTATTTCACTGAAATGAGCTGAAATAAGTTAAAAAATAATTCATTGAATTAACGAAATATTTCCTTAGTACCAGTCAAAGAATTGTTTCTCTGGTTTAATGACATTTTTTCCTCAGGGTAGAGGAAGTTTATATTGTATAGAAATCCGATTACGCAAATCCGACGAGCCAAAATTACAGGGGTTCCTTTCGTACCTCTCAAATTATCATTTTTCTACTTTAAATCTTCCCCCCAAACTTTTTATTATCTAGACCATCTGCGTGAGTAAATATGAATTGACAAATCCAGGATGAGTGTTGTTATTCTCCTAATAAGAGTCTGATACAAGGATTAGTGGAAAGTATCGGCTGGCGTTGGAAACCTTCGGCGCCGATTTTTCTCGGAGTTTTAATGTTTAACTTTCCTTTCATCCGTATATTAGCGATAAATATTTTCCCGCGCATCGACAGATAATTATGATTAATGTTGCTATTCGGCGGTGGACGATCAAAGATACGCCGTTCTACGGTGGGTTTCTAAGAGATTGTGATTGTAATTCCTAACCTTTAGTTTCTTCGATTTGCAAGTGGAGGGAAGAATTGCACAAAAAATTGGACGGAGGATCACGTGAACCGAGAAAAAGAATTTCATTGAGCCGAAGAGATATTTTGTTAATTCCAAGAATAATTAGTCTACTGAAATAAACTCGAATAAATTGGATGAAAATCCAATTGTTGAAAGGATCGGGATAATTCTTAGGTGCTCACGAGTCATGTGTCAAAATGTCGGGCAGTTCGGACACTGGACTCTTAAAAAAAAGGGTTTTATTCGAATCGACCGATTTAAAGGGGGTTTCACTTCACCTTAAAGTACTGAGAAAACTGTGGGTCGCTATGGATCACTATGGATCGGCTGTTAAGGCCGATTGCACGCTCAATTACAGGACGGAATGAAGTATAAAATGGATGCCAGATATAAAATGGGTAATTCCCCTTTCCTGGTTTACTGGGTCAGCCTGATTACGACCATCCAAATAAGACTCTGAAGGAATGTTGGGTCGTCCATTAAAGTTCTACACGACGAGCGTTGTTTTTCGTAATCGATGTCTTAATCGATCGGACGAAAAAGGCGGTATGCTAATGATTGACTCATCCATCAGCGACAAAAGACACGACACTACGACCCCCTCTAAAAGTGTGCCCACACTCTCGGAAACATCTATTTTAAACCTAACAAAAGAGTTGTTTCTTGCATCTAGCCATGATCCTCCCATTTTCCTCCCCCTTAAAACTAATTTTTTTTCGAGGAAATATTTCAAAACAATTATTAGCAAGAATTCCATGCACTTGTGCGCTCACATGCCCATGATTAGGAAACAATTCCATAAGCTCCTCCCAGAAAAAAGAAAAACGAGGCGATTTGATATTTAATGATTGAAAATAAGGAGAAGTCGTTATTCCCTTTGACATAAATTCTTACCTTCGAGGCAAACATTTCTAAATTATTATCACCAACTATTCGATACGCTTGAACAGCCACGAACATAGACAAGTTCTATAAGCTTCCAAAAAACGCGAGGGTCTTTAATAAAAAAAAAAAAGAATAACACTTTTTCGACACTCTGAAATTCTGATTCCCTCGTTACTCCCCTTAAAATAAAATCTCATCTAATAGATGTTTCGAAACTATGTCCAAGGATGACCTCGTGAACAAGGAATACGAGGTTCCAAAGAAAGTGAGGCGCTCAACTAAATGACTCCCCCTAAAAAGAAATATTTCACAAGAATTTCCAAGGATGACCCCATCAGCGAGAAATACGAGGTTCCAAAGAAAATGAGGCCCTTAACTAAAGAAGGCCCAGACATTCCTTGGTATGAAAAGACGTCTAAGACTCGCGTAAAAGCCGGCAAAGTGAGCGGCATCGGGTCGATCGATCGCTCTTCCTCGGGTTGTTCCTAACCGAGCTCGAATTTCCTCTTGCGAAACCCTAACTCGGGGCCTGCGAGCTCGTCTTCACCGTTCGCTCGTCTTCCCTCCTCCTTTTCCAGAGCCGCTTTCATTTGGCCGGTGATCCGAGTCTAGCCGAAGGCCCGCGATGCCGGCTATAAAGACAGCCCCCGGGGATGAGCAGGACGAGCGTCCACCGGGTGGCGGTGACATAACCGTGCGCGTAACGACCGTGCGAATCTCTTGACATTTACCTGTCCACGGCCCTACCTGAGCATGGCCCGAGTGCGGTCAAGAGATGCGCTCGTAATTACCCGATATTGGGTCGGACGATCGGACCTTGGCACGAAGTCGAGAAAGAACTCTTCAACGTCATCGAGACAGTTCCGGGTGTATTGTCATCGTGAGGTCTACTTTAGCTGTTAAGGGGATATGAAAGTGGCGTCGGAGGGGTCAGTCGTTCATGAAACTTATCATCAAACTGAGTGTATCGAAGCGTTTCAAACTTTACAACGTGAATGTAGAAGCCATAATAAAAGTCCCCTGAAATTTCACTTTACAACATCTCTTGAAATATCTATACAGAAATTGTTGAAAAAAAAATAGAGATTTCGTGGGGGTCAAGAGCTTCCTTATAACCTCCGTATATCACGTTATAAAGTTCGAAACGATTCGGTAAACCCAGTTTGAAGAAAAGCTTCATAAACGAGACCATTTTGACGCCATTTTCAATCAACACTTTAATTTGGCTTTCAATCGCAGATTTTGATTGATACAGATCTTGATTATTCTGTATTTCTGACCAGGCGAAATTTAAATACACCGCACATTTGGCTTTCATGGTGCAACTTGGGGATAGAGAATTTCATTTTTAGTATGAGGACGTTGTATGTACTAATATAAAAGCAGCTACCTACTCCGTGGTTCGACGTCTTTTACCCGCCATTTGTGCCCAATGTACGCTCTTTTTAAATATGCACATGTATGCACTCGGCATGCAAGGTGTGCCTCCCAAGTCGGACCGCTACCTGCCGTGCCGAGCATACGTCCGAGCGAGTTACGCATCGCGACGAAAACCGACGAATTCAGCCTAACCCGTAATCTCCGATCCCTTGTACAAAAGCAGTTCCCAAATATCTGCAGATAAAAATGAAATGCACTCCCACCTGTATAAGAAAAAAAATATTTCAGCGCCGAGGAAACAAAACTCCGCGCCGCGGTTAAAGCCGCGGTTCGGACTGCACTTAGGACTCTTACGGGCAAGTCACCGTTGGAAATCGCGCATTACCTGGCTCTCTCGTAATTATTCCCCGGTGCGATAATGATTTAAAAAAGACAAAACGACTCGAAGCTCGGCGCAATCACTGTCGGCCCTGTGGGCAATGCACCGAGCGCAACAGGTGCACTCTACTTGCCTGAACTCGTGTCGCAATCCCGCGGAATTAAGAGATTTGTCCTCTAGAAAATCATTTTCGACGTCTAAATCATTAAACCGTAAATTTAAATGAACGTAAATAAATGATATATAAATAATTAGTATTGCAGAAAAGGTCGAACCCTTCGCGCCTGTCGATTCTAGGTCTTCGACATCAACCACGAGGAAGTGCGGATTTGCGCGGTGAATCCATTACGGAATCGAAAGAATAAGGCGAACTTAAATAAACGTAGATAAATAGTATATAAATAATTAATCGTTGCGGGTCAAGTCGAACGCCTTCGCGCCTGCCGATTCCAGGTCTTCGACATCAACCACGAGGAAGTGCGGATCGCGCGGTGAATCCATTACGGAATCGAAAGGGCATCCAGCTCCGTATTGCGGGATCACGTAAGAAGAGCACCTTTCACCTCTAGGCTCATCGGGCCCCTCGTGTAGGTGATCGTCCACGGGGATCCTCTTCGTGTAGGAATCAGCGCGACCATCGCCGGTGCGCTCCTACGTGCACACCGGTGACGGTGCATGCAGGTATGACCGTGCATACAGGTATGACGATGCATGCAGGTACAATGGTGCGTGCAAGTAGACACTGCAACGATATTCCTGTCACGGCTATCCAGGAACCCGCGGTAAGGGAGACAGGGGGAAAGCACCTGATCCCCGGTGCATACCTGCCCTCCCAGGAGGCAAGTGACCAGATGATTCTCGCCTCTTCCAACTTTTTTGGAAATAAAACTGGTGATAAAAAGACGGACCTGCATTAAGGTCGGCGGTGAGGTCTTAACTGTGCATGCTTCTGCATACCGTTAACGTCAAACGGTGTCTAGCCGTAAGTGGAAGTCGATGATGCCACGTTACCGTTCGTCCCGAAGTAACGGGGAAATGGAAATGTTGCGTCGTGTCGAAATGAAGTAACATTAACCTTGTTTTTAGTTTAAATTTAATCAACTCATTTTTTTCTACGCCGTTTAAGAGCGGAAGTCAATGATGCCACGTTCCGTTTGTCCCGAAGTAACAAGAAATTCAAGTGTTACGCCGTAAAGAAATGCCTAGAATTAATGTTTACCTTATTATTAATAGAAATTTTCTCCACGATTTTTTGCAGCCTATTCAGGAATGAGAACCGACGGTACCACGTTACCAGTCATCCCAAAGTAACGAGGAAATACCTAGAAATAATGTTTACCTTGTTTTGTAATAACAACGCAATCCACTAATTTTTTGTTGCCTGCGAAGACATTTTACCGTGAGATTACCATCGGAGAAAACTATTAGAATGCCTTAAAAGATTTTATGAAGGGATAGCAAAGGCAACTTCCGGCATGGCCTCTGATGTAGAGCACCATAGCGGTGCTCCGAGTTATGCCAGGCGTTATGTCACTGCCAAGGCGAGGAAAGGAAGAGGCCACGTTCGCCAGCACTCGAGAAAATGTTAATGGGGTCGATTTCTGGATCCGATCTACATTGTCTCGCCGTATCTCGTGGATCGAGAGAAATGTCGGAAGATGTCCGAGCACTGCTCGAGACGCGTACTCGGGAGCATCGGATTTCCGGTATCACGTTACAACATGGTACTCACGATTATACCGCTTCGCGTTATGTCGGGCATTATGTCACCACGATGACGAGGATAGAGGTTCATCCAGGTCCCTCACCAGGAGAAATCAGTGAATATAAAATTAGCAAGAGAAGGACATGACATTTAAACAAGCGAACATTTTAATAGACGAAAAAGAGAACAAACGAACGAAATCTTTAAAGGTTTTGCGAATTACTCGGAGGGACTTTCAGGACCAAGATGGCGGCCGCGAGAAACGCTTATCCAGGTTCCTTGTGAAGAAAAATTAATGAATTTCAAATCATTAAGGAAAAAGGTTCTGATATCTGAACAAGTGGAATTTTCAGTAAATTAAGAAATTACGTGGAAGTGAAGATTCGAAACTAAGGTGCATCCTTAAGATTTCGCAAATTATCTGCGAGAGACTTCCGGAACCAAGATGGCGCACGCAGGGTGGCGCGATGTCGTGGCTGTTCGCGACCGTAATTCAGGCGAATAGCTCGTCGTAAAAGGCCAGAACTGGGCCGGAGCTTGAGTCGGTAAAATCTCCGCTCTTACCTACATACCGACGACGGTTATTGCCCCGAGCCAATTTGCGGGATTTCACGGATAATTTCGCTCGGACTGATTTACGGGGCCCGCCTTTGCGTGGAGGGTCCGCCATGGCGGCAAGCCGCCTGGAGGTCGCGGCGCTCACTTCTTTAGCGAGCCCTTCAACGAGATTTACCGTCTTTACCTTGAACAAACGCAAACTTCACCAATCGGAAAACCCATGCAACAATTGCCAGACAAAACATGACCAGACAATTCAAGTCACTACGTATTTTATGTAAATGAAAAAGCGAAAAACATCGCCGTTCAAAACACGGGTATGCCGCGAGTGACGGCCGCCATCTTGTGGCGTCGGCAGTTATCGTCTATCGAGGCACGTTCGAGTGGGAATATACTCTAAAATGAATGGTTCGAAATTTCTGGTTTCTGCTTGACTCCAATTATTCCCAATTTCCACCCGGATGAAAAAATTCATTGAACCAAAGAAATATTTCTCTGGTTGAGTGACATTTTTTTTCCTCGATGCAGCAATATGGAACTCTGTTTTTATCGAAGCTTTCCCACTCGAGATTTCTCTTCCAGTCATTCCGGAGAGGAGTAAGATCGAGTCTGCGGCGAATCGTCGGAGGACTTCCATTTTCATCGGCTAAGGCGAGAAGGGCCCTTCATCGGGCCCGAAATAATTCGTATGCGCCGGTGCAGATAATAACAGGTGTCCAAGGAGCCTCCCAGCTTTCCCGCTTTCGTCTCACCTGGTGCAATCGCGGCGCTTCCGGTCCGCGCCTTCTGCAAGCCTCAAGGAGTCATTGCTATTCCACGAGCGCCGCCGGAAACGGAAGCCCTCCATTATCCCGAGTGGCCGTCTGCCGGGATCGCGAGACGCTAAGTTTTCTCGATCGTGGGTGTCGAGTCTCGAGATAGGACGTCGACGCGAAAATCCGGCAAATGGCGACTCCATAATGGAGCAATCTCGACCCGAGTCCCCAAATCACGGAATTAATTTAAAAACAGAATTAAGATAAAATTAATTGATTTCCAGTGAAAAAAAATAATAAAATAAAAACGGCATAGAACATATTTCCCATTTTTGTCGTCGCTAGAGTTCATGTCAAACTGATCGCGTTTGTTTTAATTTTAGGAAAAACAGGAATCTCGTCCTCAAAGGACGAACCTTGCCGAGGTCGAGGTTTCGCGCTTCTCGTCTCTTCCTTGAGAATGTCCGAGGTTGCGTAGAAGCTAGCACATCGTCTCGACATGGAAAGCGACCTCGAGGATCGCGAGGCTCGAGGGAACGTGGTTCACCAGGACAGTGCTCGACCTTCGACGGCCACCTTCCAACCTAGATTACAAAGCGAAGCAGCACTTACCCTGCAGCAAAAGTCCATGCAGCGCAAGGTTCATGGCTACGCTCCCCTTCGGTAACTTCCACCTGAAATAAAAGGAGTAACATCACAAAACCATCCCACCGTTGAAATAACTTAGAAAATCCTGCAACAAAAGGAATAACAAGAATCTTACATTTTTCCCACCGGAGAAGTAACAATTGTTTCTCGGCAGTTGCTACAAATTCATTTGCTAATTTAGCAGGCACTTTTTTTTTTCTGATAAAAGCTCTCAGTGATTACATCTACGTTTGACATAATTGCAACCTTGCAAATGCTAATTCTTGCAGCAAGTGCAAAACTTCATCAACAATGTCGTTCTTAGCCCAGACTGTAAATATCTACTTTCCGCTCATCCAAAAAGTTTTACTTTTCTAGTAAACGCTTTAATGGCGACGGCGAGAGAAAAGTTTGCTAGGAAAGGACGAATTTCCACCTCGTCCGAGATAAATGGTCCAGGCTCCTTGGAATGGTCTTAAGAGGATCTCTTAGGAGATGAGACTCGCCGAAGAACGCTACAAATGCACCGGATAGAAGCGTTTAACAAAACGCGTGGGTCTCACGTGGGTGTCGGCCTTCGAGTCGACGTCGAACTCGGTTGCACCTATTGTCATCGCTTTGATCGGACATTCCTGCGATTTTAGTCTTCCTTCTAAGCTTAAGATCTTAGGATGACTAAAAAATGTCTCACGACGCTAACGCCACATCTCTAAATTTGTTTTCCCATTTATTGAAAATCACCCTGGTCGAATCAAAATGTTCCCTTGTCATTGGTTAGACAATCAGACTTGCGATAATAGTCACGTTTAGAAAGGTATCGGGAAATACCTTGACAAATAATTACAAGCGACTCCATTTTTGGGTAGAAAATCCAGAAAAGCCGGGACCACCGGCGCCGCGTTTCAGCGCGCTCTTGGCTATTTTCACCTTACGTAAAGCGCGAGCGGAGGCGCGCGCGTTTCCACGCGACGACGGCTTTCCCCGATCGGTATCGTTCGATCGAAAGACATCGGGCCACACCCCGTTACGGGCGCGTGCGCGGCCGCGTACGCGGCCGCGCAAACGGCCGCGCCGAGGCGTGAAAGCCGCTGCCACGTGGAGCCACGTCTTGCCTCGCGATTAGCGGACCCGACCTACTTGGTTGAGCGCCAAGGGGTCGTCGGGCTTGAAACGCGATTTTCGGCATCTTTCCCCAGAAAAAAAAAAAAAAATCCTATTAGTGCCTTGTAACTACAGGATATCTTTGACACTAAATTGAGGCCTAAGTTTATCCTTGAAGTCGTTCGAAAAAAAAATCGAACGAGCTTGTGCCTCCTTGAAATCGTTTAAAAAAAATTCCACGAACATATGACTTTTTCTATCGTTCGAATGAAATCCTTAGCATGAACTCATGGGTTTTTTTTTTTAGTTTCGAATGGAAAGCAGTATGAATATTTTTCGGGAAATAGTTAAAAAAAACATCCCATGAAATTATACCTCAACCGAGGATATGTGTAGAGATTATGAACGTCTTAGAAGTAGAAAAGCATGAGCATTAAGAATGAGCAACGAGTGGGGGTGCAAGGACTCAACGTGTCTCCCCCTTGATTAGTGCACTTTTAATTGTCACTATCACTCGTTTCGCATGGTCCTCCACGCAAGTCCTCTTGTATAATAAGGACGCGTAACAAGTACGAGTGTATGAATCATGCAAGCAGCGGTAATGTCTCATTGTGCACCCACGAGTCGCATTAACTCCCGATTTGAAAATAAATTCGAACCGACCAGTTTTTTCCCCTTTTTCTTCGCTTATCTCGATACAGCAGTTTCGCAACGCTTCGTTAATATTAATCGAAGGTTCGGTTTCCTTTATAAGGTTATGGGCACTGTCTCTCTCCCGGACTCCGATTCGATGCTTTTCCTCGCGACGCCCGATCAGCTGATTTTGACAAGCGCGGCGCCCAACCAGCCGCCTTTGACAGCCGATTACCCATCAGCTGATTTTGACAGACCTGCCGCCCATCAGCCTATTTTGACAACCGATGCGCCCATTAACTGATTTTGACAGACGTTCTGCCCACGAAGAAAGGTCGTCTGCACGACGTTATATAAAGAAATACAACGCAATGTATTGAAATCGTCCCCACTTTGAGGGACCAAAATATTCAGATTTTTTTCTAATTTAGTACCGAAAGCGCCTCTGCTGCTAGCGTGCTAATCATTAAGATAGTTCTTACATGCTCAGAAATCATTTGTCAAAGTTTCGGTCAGTTCGATCCAATGCCCATAAAAAAAAAAGTGTCTTATTCGATTGGGCTGATTTTTTTTGGGGGGGGAGGGTTTGCTTCACCTTAATTTTTTTTGTATATAACTTTTCTGTACATTACACGTGGAATTTTCTACTTCTCGACTTTCTGAGGAAAGTAGGCAATTTCGGCCGAGTTATCTCACGCAAGGAGAGTTTATCGCGACACCAGGCGAGGCCATTTCTACTGCACCTAACCGTACCTACTCGGCTGCGTATCTAGCCGAGTTCTATGCATATGTATGCACATGCATGCGAGCATTTATGCACCCGAGGTACAACATATGCATTCGAGCGGTGCTTTCACTTTCGGCAAGAGCACCTGCGCCTCGAAATATGCTAGGATGCGAACGTCTGTAGATCAGCGAAATTCCTGGATTTTCGGCCATTTCAACTCAATTTCAAAATGAAACTAGAAATTCCCACGCAAAGAAATCTTTTAAAAAATTCAGAATTCCCTACACATAGGAATGAAAAATATTAAGGATTTATCACTTGATAACGAATTAATTCTTACGAACTTTAAGGTGATATCATATCATAGTGGCATCTGAGAAGTCAATTGTTCGCCATATTTTTCTCCGAACCTGAGTGTAGCGAATCATTTAAAACTTTACAACGTGAATATGGAGTCTATAAGGAAGGTCCTGGCGCTCATGAAATTTCACTTTTATAACAAATTTTGAAAATGTCTATGAACAAATTAAAAAAGAATTTTTAAATTTGAAATTTCATGAGAGTAAGGACCTTCCTCGTAGCATCCATATTCACATTGTACAGTTTGAAACTATTCGGTACACCCAATTTGAAGAAAAACTTCACCAAACCTCTTCGACGCCACTTTCGTATCACCTTAAGGCCTTATCAGCCTTATAGGACGGATGGACCAAAAGATGCCGACATCTTCTTCCTGATTAACTCGAACAATTCTTCGCATCCGAAGATCGATAAGCGACTATCCGATGGCCATTGATTCATAGATCGCGATACTATAGATCCTCATTAGCTACGTCGCTCTTTCCTGGATTACATGCTCGCTTCGATGTAATTCTCGCTGTAACGCAGATAAATCCTTCGACGTCTCATCCAATGATTAATGCAGACGCTATCGGCTGTAATCTTGTAGACGATAAAACCTCGTGTTAACACAATGCCTCGGAAATGAGGGTAAAAGTCTAAATCGCATTCGATAAGCAGTGATCAATTTTGACACGCTTGTCACTCTTATCGCACTCGAGCGGGTACTTCTCGATTCAATTAGCGAAATCAATTCCTTTTCTCCTTGCAGGCGTGAAAGGCCTTCTTTTACGGTTACGTACTTTACACTAATGCCCGTCTCGCCTTTATCGCGTACGTGTAGGATCGCTTCGCTTAACAGACTTTTTACCGTGTCGCGTAGGTAAAGTGTCATTTACACGCAAGTAAGTGCCACTTAACGCCGAATGCCCTCCTCGTACAATTGCATTCTGACGGACATGAAGAAGTTGGCTCGGAATATAGAATATAAAATGCCACATTTATTACCCTGTTAAAAATATTCATCAAATTCATACGCTTTTTGTACATAAGGTTACAGTAAAATTAAAATTGTCACGCCTTAAAAATGCCCCAGGTACACATTCGTTATAAATTTCTTAATAAATTTATGATTTTTAATGATGAACCCGAAGAAGACATTGTTTTAAAAATATTCATGAAATTCCTACGCCTTTAGTACACAAGATTAGAATAAAATCATAAATTTTATGTTCTGCAAGTGAAGTAGGACACGTTGAGTATAAATTTCTCTGTAAATTGAATGCAGAATGTAAAATGCCTTATTTCAACACGGTTAAAAATATTCATGAAATTCCTACGCTTTGAGTACACAGAGTCATAATAAAATCATAAATTTTATGTTTTAAATATGAAGTGGTAAACAATTGAATATACACTTTTAAAGAAATCGATAACTCCATGACATCGCGTTTATAATCTTGTTAATAGTAAAAAAATTAACACACCCGTGTACTAAACTTATAACACACGTTACGTGTATTAGAAACTTCTAACGAAATTGTTTCAAAACTATAAATTCTTTCTTCTTAACAGTGTAATCACAGTTCCGTCGTTGAAATTCTACTTGTAAAAGAGTAAATGATTTTCCAGCGCCTGCTCTTGCATCGACATTTTCCAGGCCCGAGTTTTCCGCTCGTCGCCGAAGTCATTCCGCCTTTTACCGTGCATTCATTAAACTGGAATGTAAAATATCGTACAATTGCGTCGATAAGTCGCACCAGCCGCATTCCGGAGTTCTCATAATCCGGCGTGTTACGCGGAGTTTCTAAAATGAATGATCGCTGGCCACATTTAGGCTTTTTTGCGCTCGTCATCGGAGCGACTCCACCTTCCACGAGGCCCTCGTCGTCAAATCGCAATTCGCAATGCCGTAAAATTTCGCCCCCGAACCGCTTCCCACATTACGCTTTCAGAAACGAACGTTTATGATAAATTATCACTGACAAACGGCCCGGCTCGTTGACGGACTTACTGATTTCCTCGTATTTTACCGCTCGTTAAGCCCGGGATAATAGCCGGGAAATTACCTCACCCGAAAATCGCTGTCCCATATATTTTTTACCATTTTCGTACCCTTATTCTATGTATCCGTGTTATTTAAAAGACTCGTAAATCATCGGGGCAAATTCACACCTTCTAGGTCGAGTGCATTACAGAGGCGGAGGTGGAGTGACTCCGAATCGAGAGAAAAAAATGACTACACATAATAACGAAAAATCGTTGCGATAAGTCTGTGGCAAACTTTTTACCGTGCCGCGTAGGTAATGTGTCATTTACACGCGAGTAAGTGCCACTTAACGCCGAATGCCCTGATACGAGTATATTATATATATATAGAATGACCCTTTTATATGACCTTAAGTGGGCCTTTCTGCGCGACATTTCGCAGTCACTTTTGGAGCCTGATTTTCTGGGGCCTTTTTGGACCTTTTAGGACCTTTTTCGACGTTTATGCCGAAACGAAAGCCTCGGTGGAAGGCGAATAGACTCATTTTATCGGCGGCCACATCGCGCGAGAGCTGGCGAACGCGTCGCCACACTTCGGCTCACGTAACCGATTCGATACCGGTTTTTCGTCCCAGCACCGAGCTCACTTATCCTTACGCGAGTTAGCGGAGAAAGGAGAGGGATTATTTTTAGCCCGGCATATCTTTGCGCCCTTTTTCCGATCTCTCTGGTGGATTTTTTGCCGCCAGGGAAAAAGGACCGGCAGGAACCCTTCTCTCTTTCGAGAGCCGCGGTGAGCCGCCCGGCAGCTCTTTCATCGCGCGAAACAACCTCCTCCACCTCAACCTAGCAATCCGCAAAATTCCGAAAAACCGGAATCGCAACCTGGGACCTCGCAACACCGATTTCTCATTCACCCCTTCACCTAGAGTACGATTTAACTACACGACCTAGCGACTTGATTTAATAAATTCCCGATTATTCACAAGAATTTCCGATTAATCAGACTGCACTCGAGCGGGTCGGCAGGATCACTTTTGTAAATTCAATACTTTTCGCGGGAATTTTATAATTAGTGGACAAACAGCTCAAGTGCGATCTAAATGCACGACTTGCCAGGACTATTTTTCCAATTCGCAATTTTTCACGGGAATTTGTCATTAATGGCCGAACGGCTCAGGGGCAATTCAAGTGCACGACTCGCCAGTAGAATTTTTCCAATTCGCCGTTCTTCTCCGGGATCTTTAATTAATACTTTGATGTCCTCTAGAGAAAGCATCGTTTTAGGAGGAAGGATGAAGTTAACGAATCCCCTGGCGATATTTAATCCAGGAGATTCGTCGGTCCCCGGGGTGCCTAGTCGCTCTTGCGACACTCGAGTGTATTTTCTAGTCGGCTAGAGATCGTCTTCGTTACTTTCGACTTGGGCAACGCTGACAAATCGATCGTGTTCGATCGTCGGACGGCCGCGTTCGCGATGCGGTCCATCTCCCTGCGGTGGGAAGGAGCATAGAGAGACTATCTTTCGCAACGAGACGCTACCGGGCCCGACTAAGCGATCGGTTACCTACTGGCACACTCTGGGAGCCGATTTCGATCCGGCGAGACCAAGTCCGCCGAAACCGAGTGAAGGAGAAAGCGACTCCTCTCGATCGGGCTCGAATAATTGGAGGAACAGAGAAAATGGCCCGGGAATGTCGCTGAAACTTTACGGGCGCGTATTAACCCGGCGCATAAAAAAGTCCCATGGGAAACGGATGGCCCGCACTTTCCCCTAGGTTTAAAGAGACAATAAGATCTAGAGACTTTTACTTCTCGATCATAAAACAAACCTCCACTCGGTTGAAAAAAATTATTAAATCTCTCATTTAATTTTCTTTTCGTCGATCGTGAAATTATCGCGCAATTTATTCTGTGCATTAATCTATGTACAGGGTGATCCACTACTGATCGTCCACCTTGTATATGTAAACCCCTTATACAAAATGTGGTATTACAAATATCATTTTATCGACGCCGATTTAATTTTGTCAACGTCTTTCGTATCACCGGAAGGCGTGGGTGCCATTTCTCGGGCAACATGGCCGCGCTTGGGCGTTTAGGAAATCCTTGAGAATTTGGGCAATTTGTGAAAGTAAGTGTATTGTTTCCCCGCTGGAACGATTCCTACGAGACTGGTGGAATGTCAATGACGGATTACGAACGCGTAACCCTTTGAGAGCGGCGCCCGAAGAGACTCCGCTTTCCCTCGCGAGCTGAACAGCTGACGACCGTCATTGCTCTCTCCGGGTCCCTTTGCTACTGTTATTCCGCCAGCCGGAAGTCTCTTGCAGCTTAGAACCGGTGAAGAAGAGCAATGGCGTCGATTAATGACACCCAACCGCGAGCTATCTCCCGAGGAACGAAATTACACAATTCTTCTCACCCTTTTTCACCTCGCTCCAGTCGTACATTTTTTAAACGAGTGTTCTTACCTCAAGAAGAAAATTTCACTTAACCAAAGAAATATTTTGTTCATTCAATTAATAATAATGATCTGACTGAAGCTGGAATAAATCGGGTGCAACGTTTCTTCGGAATTACTACAATTTCTTCGCCATGGAATAGTCAATATCTCCCACTGATAGACCTTAATCACATTCCAGTTACTCGATCTCCACTCATAACCACATATTTTACAAAATCATCGAATAAATTCCTATTTCATAAAATAAAGGTGGTAGTGAAATAATTGAACGGTAGTAATAAGAATCTTGTTTTACCAACTGATTGGAAAAAATGCATATCTCTCACAAAATACAGGTACCCTGAGATAAATGATTGGGTGACCGAAACAAATATACATCATCGACATGTATATTTCCTCAATCATATCCAATCGGAGGAAATAATTATTTTGTTGAGAAGAAAAATCGATAGTGTAGATTTAACCGAATTTTGTTTACTAAGTCTGACAATTCCTAGGACGTATTCGATCGCCGAATTTTGCTGTCGCAGTGTAGATTCCATTGTGTCGAAGAACTCTTTTTTTCCCCAGTTTAAGAATGAAATAGCTCGAAAGCTGTTAATGAGATTTATCAGGGGGAGAAATCGGCGATTCAAAGCAGATCGGTATTTTTTATTTCCAAGACCTGGAATACCTGGACACGCATTCTCGGATGCTGGATGCACGGCTGCATAATTGGACGCGGAGGCTGGCCGATTAAATGGCAGAGCGATTTCGAGTGATTTCTAACCACTTAGAAAGTAATGTGGAAGTGCGAGAGAGGGTCGTACGTGATCTCGTTGAGAGCTGGGAAACCAGGGTCCACCTCGGCCTTGTCTTCGGAAACTCCGTCTTGATCGGCAAGACTCGGAATACAATCCGTGCGAACGAATTTAATTACTAACTCAGCAACGAGCGAACTGTAAAAATTCCTGGAGCCTCGTCGAGCGACTCGTGCACACGAAAGTGTTCCTGAAGGTGTTACGAAAGGGCCATTCTATACGATATCAAGACGTTAAAATAATAATAAACCATTCCCCCAAACTGGGCGCACTAGATATTAAAAAACATTACCACGTAATCATGAAGACCCTAACGAAGGTCTTGAAACTCAGGAAATTTCATCGCTTGAAAAAGTAAAAGTGTTTCTTTTTTGGCTCTTGACCGGGACAGATAGAACTTATTTTTCGAAAAATAGAATATTCGCGAGTTTCAAGACCTTCGTTAGAACCTCTATATTAACCTGCTGAAGCTTCAAATGATTCGGTGCCTTTATAAATGTTTTCGCATTTTGATATGTACATAGAATGACCCTTTCATAACACCTTAAAAAGCCCTCGAGCAAATTCTAACGCGCTCGCAAAGTCCCCCGGCGAGTAAACGACACATCCTGGCGATATTTACGAGCCATCTCTCAGTGTGTGAAATTACCCAGTTGAATCCCACTTGACTTGTACGCCGCAGCCATGACACCGCATACCCACGCGCACGAGGACGCGGATTTTCAATTAAAATTAAATTTCCCTACATTCCCTGAAGAGCGCCGCTCGAAACGCGAGTCTCCAGAAGAGACAGCCCCGAAGAACCACCGAGCTCTTCATTAATATAATCTCATATACTACGATATAAATTAACAATTACAAATCCTAGACAAGGTGTCACAATGATCTGGGATCGACATCCTCGGTATAAACTCGTTTTCGATAAAAAAAAAAAAATCCAGGCGTCAGGATGACTCTCGAATCGACCTTTCTTTTCCTGTTCTTTTCTTTCGGGCCACCTTTTATTACTCTCCGTTTATTTTTAAACAATTTTACGGCTTCATTGCTTAACTCGATTAAGTAGAAAGTGTTCGTCGAGCAGCAAACGCGACATTAAAATGGAGTTCCTCGACCCCGGTTAACCCTTAAACGGAAATTGGGTCATTTTGACCCACCGACGTCATACCATAAATCTGCACAAAAAGTATAAATGTCTCTCTCTAAAAAACATATTCACATTTCTTACGGGCCATAATTAATCGAAAATGTCTGAGAGTAAAAGTGGTTCAAAATTCGTGGTATCATGAAGTCAATGTTCGTTGAGATCTGTTCTCAAAGAATGAAACCACGGAGTCTATAAAATTATTATTAATTAACTGTCGGAGAATATGTTAAAGTGCGAGATTCATGGTATAAAAACGTTGGATAAAAATTGCTCAATTTCTGTATAATCTGTTTAAAGGCTGGTCCCTTTAACCGAGGCGTTGGAAACTCCCGTTTTCATGAGTTATGGTTCGTTATGCCTGCTTAAAGAATTAAAACTAAACCACCAGAAAAAAAAAGAATAAAGAAAAACTAACAAAGAATATGAACTCAGCTATTAGAGAAGAATATCCTTCGCCGACACTGACCTTCGTGGTTCGTCGGAAGTTCCCCTCCAAGAGGTTGCGCAGGTTCGGGTCGGATCCTATCCTCGGGTCTCCCGGGTCGCCTCTACCGCTTCTCCAGGGAATCCGGCGTCCAGGAGCATGACTCCGGACCCACGCAAGTCGCGCAGGTGCACCCCGGGCCGCAGGGCCCGAGGGAGCCTCCCGAGGCCGCTCGTAGGGTCTGGCCCGAACTCAGGGTGAGACTTCGCGGGTCACCTGGCGCACCTGGTCCGGGCATGCCAGGTCGCGGCCTTTTCGCGGCCCCTCTTCGCCTAGTCCCGATGGTCCCGGTGGTCCCGGCTATCCTGGTCCTCCGATCGACGTTCTGCGGCTTCCTGGACTCCGATTTCGGTCACTCTCGAGCCCTCGCGGACCCTGCCCGCGCCCTTCGGGCCATTCCTTGGGCCGACCACGAACCTGCCGATTGCTGCCAACACTCCGACACAGGGTCGCGATTCGAGCCGGCTACCTCGCCACGGGGAAGCGCCGGAGAAACTGAAGAGTCTTTGCCGACCTGCCAGACAACGTGCTCGCTGCCTCCGGACCTCCTCTCCATGACCAGGCCCGGCTGGAGAAGGGAAGCGCGAGGCGCCCGGGTCCACCTTGGAAGTCTCGCCGACTCATTTTTATGCTTTTCCTTCGATTGAAAATCCTTATTCCCTTAAGATCACCTGCAATTAGACCTTTTTTTTTGGGTTGAAAATCGTCAATTTACCCATAGACGTAGAGATAGTCAGTATGGACCTGGAAAGTTGGAATTTTGGAAAAAAGAGACTTGTTCAAATATAAACACCCATTAAGAGATTTTTCGAAATTCGACCCCTACAAGGTGAAAGTGGTGGCTGAAATTTCAGGTCCTCTCGAAAATCGTTAGATCTAAAAACATGAAATTTGGCAAAAATACTCCTTGTTCTAATCTGATAGATACGTATAAGACGAAATTTCGATTTTCATTTTTCGATTATGGGATTTTTAACTATGGGGTGGTAGATGGTTCAAAGGGTTCCTGGAAGCTGAAATCGCATGAGTTAGGATTTCATCGGGAACGTATATTGCGACAATGGAATCTTTTCGCGATACGCGAAGTAATGACGATCGACTAGTGATTTTCCAAAATCCATATCAAAAAGAAATGTAAAATTGTGAAATTCATACATCAAGTGTCACCGTATCCTTTAACGATTTCCTTGTTTCCACTGCGGGTATCGCGCATGTATCTTTTATGCCGTATGAAGAAATGTCTGGTATCCGCATTCCGCAGCTCTTGACATTCGAGATCCGGCACCCGAGACGGAGAAGTCTAGCTATAGATCGCAGGGTTTATTTATTTTTCCTCGAGATGTGACCATCGATTACAAGAAGGGTCTGGAAAATGCAAGTGCAGCCTGTTCCAGCGATTCGATTCATTTCAATTCTCGCTTACCGCTTCGGAACATTGAAAAGAAGGGAAATGACAAAATTACTCGGTCCAATGACAACGAGCTGTCAACTTGAAAAGCGTTACTGACCGACTCGGCTATGGAATGGCTAACGAGAGAACGGGAGAAAATTAATCGAGTCAAGCCAACAAAAATTGAACGACTATAAGAAATCGCTCGCGATATGTGCAAGTGGACATTTGCAAAAATACATTTACCCCTTTTCCCCCTCTTAGGGGTTGAATTTAGAAAAAAGTCCCTTCTTAGCGAGCATCTATGGTACAAAAGGAACATACTCCTCAAATTTCACGTTTCTATACCCAGCGGTTTCGACTCGACGATGATGAATCAATCAATGAGTGATATTTGCCTTAATATATACAGATAAAGATAATTGCAAGATTAAGAAAAAATCCAGGATTCCTCCAGAATTCCTGGAGTCCTTCGAGACGTACTTCGGGGGCAACGGGAGAGCAAGTGGACGAAAAATTGTGAAAATTGTGAAAATTAGATAAATGACTCCGTTTCGACGATGATGAGTCAATCGATGAATGATATTTGCCTTAATATATACAGATAAAGATAATTGCAAGATTAAGAAAAAATCCAGGATTCCTCCAGAATTCTTGGAGTCCTTCGAGACGCACTTCGGGGGCAACGGGAGAGCAAGTGGACGGAAAATTGTGAAAATTGTGAAAATTAGATAAATGACTCCGTTTCGCGACAAGCCTAACGAGAGTGCCGTGTCAAAGGAGAGAGGACAAAAAACGTCCATTTGAAAACACGAGTGCGAGAAATCACGTAACCCGAGGCTTTGGGGCACCTTGGGGTAACTTCTGGTTCTTTGGGCGGTAATTTGCGTCGTTAAAACGCTAAATTGCTGGGAGGGGAAAAATGACGAAATTCCTGGGCTCGATCGAGCGACTCGCTACCGGTCGGCCCGAAAAGCGGCGCCGATCTCGTCTCGCGATCGCTAACGAGAGAACGGGAGAAAAGTAAGCCAGCTGGGCTGGCTGGCCTTCGCGTTAGCGACGTCGACACCGTCTCCGTTCACGGGCTGAATTCGTTCAGACTGCGTTTCGATCGGGGCCGATTATCATGCCTTTACGACTCGCTGATCCGAAACTGCCAGGGCGGAGGGTGGCTCGTCTCAAATACGCCTAGCGGAAAAGCTAACATAATTAGGGATATAATGCTCGCTCGGTCAGAACAGTTTCTTGCATCCTTCCGCTCCTGCGGCACTTTCGCTCTTCGCTTTGAAGAAATTGCACCGCGGAGATATTTAATGACATAATTTGAAGCCTCTCCTCGGAAAGATCCTGCCGATGGCCTCGTAGAATTATCCGTGACGGACATTCGGTCTGCTGGGATCGAATGGCTCCAACTCTCCTGCACTTTATCCCTGTTAAATACTCGTACCCACTCCTGAAATCTCGATCCTTACTGTATATAACTCTGTAGCGTCTCGCTCGAATTCAACGCGTTTCCCGCATCACTCAACGTTACGAGTTTCTTCATATATGCATCTCAGGTGGATTATTGATAGTAAAATAACGTGTGGATGAAGGAAAGTCAAAAGGACAACCTGACGAAGCATGGGCTACTTGGCTATGCATTCTCATTGGCTCCAACTGTCCTGCACGTTATACCTATTAAATGTATGTATATATGTATTTGAGGTGGATTGTTCATAGTAAAACGGGTGGATGAAGGAAAATCAAAAGGATAACCTGACGAAGCATGGGCTACTTGGGTATGCGTTCTCTTCTCCTCTTGGTGTGGGTACTAAAGGGTTGAATAAGTATGCAGGGAATGCAACCTTGAATCTGGAATCTCGTGTAATGCTTGAGGTGTATGGATGTGCGTGTCCCCGTGTACCGTAAAAATTAAACGGTTTAACGATTACGTGCACACGCAGGGAAGGGAGTCCAGTTATGTCTGGACAAACCTGAAAAGAGTCGCTTATACGTTAATAACTGGAGCAGAATTGTGTAACCCAGTGGGTGGCCGCCTTTCTCCGACAGGACACCGGATTAGCTGTGTGTCTTTGCACACGCAATACAGTTATTTCGTGCCAATGAGTACGACGTAATACGTGGCCTTACGCACACACTTTTTAGATATTTATATATAATTCACACCCAGAGCTCTCGACTTGGACGTCCCACTTTATGCAACGTGGAAATTCATACGTGATCGAGATGATTGCCGATTCCTAACTCTAATTCTGTCGATGGAAAAATAGAAGCAAAGAATATCAACGCCGATATGCCATTATTTGTCGCGTTTATTATAGCTAATGTCGTTACATTACATTATCCTAACTAATGTAAAAAAAAACTGATACTTGCCGAGTATCGTTGAAAGAGAAACTCAGTAATACGTGCATTAAATCATGCGATGCTCGATGATAGTGTTGCATCGTACCAGTACTCTTCTCTCGTAGCGAAATTTTGAAGCTTTCGGTACTCGTACGAGATTCCTTTGTTCGTAGAGAAGAATGTAACAATTCGAGTGAAGCTTCTCTTTCCTTCAGTCATGCGTCGACGGAAAGGACTCAAGGCACCGACTTTGTTAGGATTCATGCTCTGGTGATATTTCGCCTACTGTTTGAGATCTTTTTTGGTCTCCTTGTTTTTAATGTCTATGACGATCTAAGAAATAAAGGAACAGTTACTTTCTCCGTTCAATAAGATTTGTTACTTGTTTACCTTTCCTGGTGTTTTCAACTCGGCAACTGTTTCTAAAGCATCATTTATACTGGACAGTCCGATGATTAGGGAACGCTCCGGACTTATTAGGCCTTCTTCCAAGAACTGTAACACGTCCTCGCCATATTGTCTACGTAATGGAAATTTAGAAATTGGCTTAATAACACTTTCTTCATCACCAATTTGTAAAAAGACTGCAAGACGTACCGATACAACATGTGATCTTTCTGTCTGTACTTCTGCAAACTGATACCGCTTAAACTGAACGATTCCTTCTCTGGCTCGAGCTGAGGATCAACTTCTGTCACAGCGACACCGGCCACTATCACGCGCCCTTCGTGACAGATACTATAATTAAATCGTCACCTTACCTTAATCGTAACATAGTTTCGAATCCAACAATTCCTTATAAATTTCTAGATATTTCCCTTAAAATATGTGGATGAAATAGTACGCCACACTTTGTTTACAAGTTTACAAAAATAATGTTAGCTGATGAAGATTATTTGTGAACATGTCTAGCATGCTACCTACAGGTGGAGCGTTAATGTGCCACAGTACCTTCTCGAGATAAATGCTGAACTACAACAGCAAAGTTGTCATTCCGTAACATATCCGTTAACAAAGACTTCGACTTGTAGATGTCGGTGAAACTAAAATAACAGAGACGAATCCTTTTCTTGTTTTCCAATAGCCTGGCACAAATTAACGCTATCCGAAGAGTGATCTTACCGATCTAGTACCTTCTTGAATTGTGCACCTTCGGCATCGGCGAAAATAGATTTTATGTTTCTTTCTGCAGCAACTACTGAAATGTGCTTCATTAATTTTTTATCATTGTATTTAAGTGCTGCATGAGCCCCTCTCTCACGGACCAAAGTTGCCAGATCTTCTGTGGCACATACGCCTATCACCTACATTACATTCATTTTGTTTCACAACAGAAAATAACTGTCTGCTAAGTGGGTAAAATCTATTAAATGTTTGAGATTAAATGACCAAACCTTAGCCCTAAATACATTTGCAGCAAGATCAGCTGCTGCCAGACCAATACTTCCTACACCAACATTTATTAAAATCATATCCTCTTCTTCAAGATCAGCATGTTTTTCTAATCCAATTAATGATGTAATATAATTTTCAAGTGAACAGACAGCATCTAGCATCTTCACGTTGGATGGTATTTTCCACACGTCCTGCCAAAGTATAAAATTATTATTAAGTAATACAGGTTACATGAATATCGTTTGTATTTATAACAATTACTCCAATTTCTGCTATACACCGATCAGCAAGTCCACCAAATCGTTCCTTATTCAGCACAGCCACCTTATCACCAACCTTGTAACTATTCTTTGAAGCATCATCGCCAAGTTCGACTATCTCACCTACCACTTCGAAACCCAAAACAAATGGTGGATTTTGTGTGCATTTATGTAAATTTTTACTTATCAATACATCTATTCCATTTAAAGCGCAATAATGTACATCAACAAGAACCTATAAAATGATAAAATTGATATAATATATTACAACCCCATGTAAGTAAATAATTATGGTTCATACAAACCTCGTTCGATTTTAATATTTTAGGTTGTTGAATGGTTTCGACAGTTAGTGCAGAACCAAATTGTTTTAAGACTGCCGCACTCATAGTATCTGATGCAGGAGTAGATGTAGCTCTTTCTGAACGGTCTTTAACTGACGGCGTATTTTCTCCAGTATCGGTAGCTCTTGTGGTGTCCGTAACTCTCGTAGTACTCGTAGCTCCGTTAGCAACAGTTCTGACTACGAGCTGCAGACTTCTACATGTTCGAAAACATGAAAAAATTCGCCGACTCACAGGTAAAGACATTGTTGAATGACGACCAAAACCTAAATTCATAAAGCCGCTACTGTAAAACCTATTATTACAGAAACTTAAATTTAAATCGAATGTCGCGAAGTACCTTCTAAAAGATCCTATGCTAATTATCATTAACTCTCGTCAGTGCGTATTAAACTATTTCAGTGATTACTATATAAATCACGATGGAAATAAATTAATATTCCGGCTCCAGTATTAGTATTTTTTAGTAATATCAAAGAATAGCAAAAAACTAGATTGCTCATATACCATATTTTACTACAATCAGCGAGTTACTGACACCTAGCGGTTTTCAGCTAAAACTGTTCCATAGTTAGCACGGACACGCTCCTCTTTGCAAGCAAATTCAGAACAGAGATAAGTTCAGAAGTAACTGGACATATCCTACAAATGTTAATAACTACAAAATATGGACCATACCACTACTACTGTAACGAGCCACTCGCACTCGGGAAACATGCTGCCATCGATGGCGCATTATCCAAGTTCCTTACTACGCGGGTAGATTCGAGACCAAGTCGTCACTACACTCTAATCACAGTTCATGGTGAAAAAATGGCGGTCGCAATATTTGAATTCATGTTGGCAACATTGTTTAGATATAATTTCTTAACCGACAATTCTTAATTTTTATGCGTCAAAGATGGTTTAACGAGGAAATGATCATTTATTGAGTACATTGAGAGAGAATTATATGAACACTAGGTCGTTATAGAATATATAATTTGGGTTACTTATAATACAAATGATAGTAAATAAAAATGTATCATAAGGTAATTAGAACATATCAGAGGAAGAAGCCCGGCAAGCAAGAGTGTAGCACTTTGAAACATAACCCAGTAACTCCAGTTCTTAATCCTATTAATATTAATCCCATAAAAGGTAAAGAAAGTGATGGATCTAAAGTAGAAAATGGGAATCATGATCATACGCTGGATTACGATCCATTTGATACCACCTTTGACAGACTCATCAAAGAAATTAAGTAAATGTTTTATAAATATTTTGCTGTGTACAATGTTGTAGCATTTCTTGTAATTATTTATCTTTATGCAGGGCTGCACCACTACCTATAACAGAAAGCTCCAACCAATCATGGTATGACAGTAGTTCCAATGATTTAACTGAAGATGATTCGTCTCGAAACATAAATCCCAAAAGATACAATAAAGTTAACGGTGTATTTAGTTGTGATCAGCAACCAACAGTTTTACAAGAATTCAGTTTTAACATTATTAAAAAGGAGCGTAAGCAACGGAAAGTTAATATCACGAAAGAAAATGTTAAGTCTGAGGGAAAAGATACAATCGTACCTAAACTTACTAGAGCAAAAAGGAAGTGCATTCCAGTAGTATTAAATGACTGTGATGATAGTTCAATTCATCCACCATGCCTTACTAAGAAAAGGGTTTTAAAAAAGAAAAAATACTTTACGGCAAAATTACAAAAGACTGAGTCTTGTGATAATTTACATATGCATTCTGAAGTATCTGATTATATTGCTGATAATGTAAAAAAAAATGACGTCATTAGTGATGCAAATACAAAAAATAAAGTTACCAGTAAGAAAAAGAATATTAAGGCAACCTCAAAAGGAAAAAGAAACGGTGTACGTAATAAGACAAAGAAACAGCAGATAGAAAATAATTCTGTTACAAATGACATTTTAATAAATAATCCAGAAATAATTACTGATTGCAAAAGTCAGTTTTGTGTTGAACCTCAATTATTATTGGATAAATCAAAACCATCGAGATCTGATGAAGTAGATTTATTCTGTCAAAATGATATTAAGTTAAAGGAAACTAAAACAGTTGATCCAAATGTCTGTGATCCTTCTGTAATGTGTAGCACACCTTTTTCTAGACACAAAAATTTGTCGGCACTATTTTCTCTGTCACCTATCACTCCTATTGATAAAACAAAAATTCAGATATCAACATTATGCCCAGAAAATAAAAATGATGTCAAGTGTTCAACATTCAAAAATACAGATTCTTATTGTTCCGTTATTGCGAATCATTCACTGAGAAGAACACCCACTGATCTGATACAACCGCTGGATTTTCCAAATACATTGGAATCAAAGATTATAAATGAGATTCCCATTTCAGTGAAACAAAACAGTGATCCTAAACTAAAAAACACACAAAATTTCCACAAAACAAGTGATAATTATGAAGTATCCAAAATTGATCAGGTATCGATATCTTCTTCACCTCAAATAAATGGCTTAATAGATCTGTCAGACAAACCGAAGCCATCCAATTGCAACCTAAATAAGAAGAAAAATGTACCTACGTTATCTTCACAGATATCACATATCAACATGCAGTCAGCTGCAGTAAATGACATAACAAGTGAAGAGTTAAAACAGCAGGAGAAAAACCTGTTGAGAATTTCTGCAGACAGTGGTAGATCTGTTTCCATGTTCAGTTACGTAGAGTCAAAATTTGACAATCATAAGTTAGGGTCACCAGAAAAACCTGAAGAAACAAAATTACAAGAACAATCGTTGCAAATCCAGCAAATTAATACACCAGATATATTGCATCCTCCTATGTCAGATATTAGTCAGGAATTATTAACACATGAATCAATGGAACCAAATTATAGACTCAGAAATGATACAACTCAGTTTTCTGTAAATAACAATACATCTGGATATGATTGTAAAGATCTCATGATGAAAGGTATCAAAGAAGCGAGTAATTCTAAGACATCTGAAAGAAAGGGAGATCTCTCGGATGAAGTAGCTATTCTGTCAGAAAAAGAGTCAAGTGTTCAATTAACAGAACCCGTTACAGCATCGAACAAAGAAACTGAAATATCAATCGATAAATCAAGAATTCAGCAAGTGTCAACGACAGAGGAATTTGACGACCTAAATGACGTTACTCATGATATTTGCAGTGAAACAAGTTTATCGATCAATAATACTCAAAACAGTAACATCCAGACAGATGCAAATTCACAGGATATGCACAGTCAAAATGTACAATCACAAATTAGTGAAATAGAAAATATTGATCATAATACTTCTACTGAAATAAGTCTACAAACTGAGGAAAGCCAAAATGTTGAAAAACAGGCAGATGGTATTAGTTATGAAGCTGATGTAAGTTTACAAAAAGATAAAACTCAAAATCATGAATCAGATATCAACTATAAAGAGACACCCAGAAGCCTTAATCCATATGTTTCATTATCACGTTTAAAAAATCGTAATAAAGTCACAGAATTCAACGAAAGCTCAAGATCTTGCAGAATTTGTACAGATATAGATACCACTGCAAACAAAATAAATATAAGTGCAAAATTGTCTATTAAGGAACCATATGTACTTTTAACATGCTTAAACGAACAGTCAGATGCTGTGCATTTGCCAACAATTACGTATAGAAGACCAAAAAGAGGTGCTAGAAGGAAAACGGAATTAACATTAATTTCAGAAAGTGTAATTGAAGAAAAGATAAATCCCACAGAAATAAATGAGCCTACTAGAGAAAAATACAGCAGATCAAGTAAATCAGGAAAAAAAGTGAATTTTGCAGACATTTCTACAAATACTGTTCCTCACTGTGATGCTGTTGATTCAGTAAACACAGTAAGCAATTCAAGCTCGGACAAATTACTCTTCCTCGCACCAGGAAAATCTTGGGCGAGATCCTTGTCCATTCTTAACAGAGTTCACAACAAAGATGACATCGAAGCACAATCCAGAGGTAAAGGCAAGAAATGGAGAGAAAGTGTTCTGTCGATCCTAGAAATGCAACGTCAAGGTAATTGTGTTATTTTGTTGTATGTCATCTGATTCATATATCAAGATTCATATATTAAGATATATTAAGTTTTGTGTCAATATTATTGTTCTTCCAAGGTTTTAACTCTCATAAGTTCAGAGTGAAGGTAGGCAAATTTCTAAACAAGAGAATAAATGAATGCCACCAGTCGAACAAACAAAATTTCATCCCGACAAGACTTAACCAAAACATTTTGTTTCCTTTACCTTTTTCAATTAGAAAACCTTTACCTCATGGTTTATACTCCACTTTATTCTTTGAAATCATACTTTTGAGATATATCTTGCATTTAAATAATTTTTTTAAGAAAATATGGAAAATGAGAAACATGCAAATGTGTGTTACTACTAGGTCGTTTTGTTCAGTAAATGGGTAAATAGTTGGTGTTAACTACTCTCTTATTAATTTTCTAATTAGTTGTTCCAAAGTACTGGAGATTTAAATAAATATCAAGAAACTTCATATTGCAGGCGCAATCCAAAGTTGCATCAAACCTAATGAAGATGACAAGGATTCACGGTCGCTCTACAAAGTACTTGACAAGTCACAATGTACACGTTATTCCAAGGAACACACAAATTTCTATTCCACAAGTCCTGGTCGATTCGTAAGACGTATTTCAGTCCGAGTTGTGCCAGACAGCAAGCTTGACCACATCAAAGATCCCCCATTCCTTGAAGCGTATGGAATTTCACCTATTAATTCAGAGAAACGGGAAAGCTCCACTATATTGTCTCCTGCAATATGTAAGTACAAAAAAATTCATGCATCATATTTTATTAGATATTATATTGACATAACCATCTGTGAATTTTAAAGATAACACTCGAATCACTAATATGTATTAAATATATTTCAGCACTTTACAAGAACTCCTTCGTTGATGTTGACTGCAATAATGTGAGTAACAAGAGCAACGAAAAAGGAACAATATACACTGCTAAGGAGGTTGTACTGCAAAGATGCAACCAAGATGATTATCTGCCATTTTCCCAGTGTTTCCCTGACTCGTCAGTATCACTAACAGTATCACGAATGCTATAAAACTATAAAACTTTAATATGATATGTGGTCAATCTCTTTGCCAGGTTCCTGGAACAGTGTCGAAAGATTGGTGAAGGTGTATACGGTGAAGTTTTTCTTCATGACGATGGAGAGAAAAAATCGGTGATTAAAATAATACCGATAGAGGGTACTAAGTTAGTGAACGGTGAGCCTCAGAAGCGTTTTGATGAAATATTATCAGAAATCGTTATTGCCAAGTGAGTTTTAAATAGTCTACCTTCTCAGCTGTGGAAGATCTAAAACAAACACCTTGACGATTTTGCACTCTTAGGGAGCTGCATGATCTTAGGTTCAACAATGAGTGTAATACCAGTGGATTTGTTGAAGTGAAAAGTATTAAGTGCATTAATGGAAAATATCCTAAAAAACTAGTGCAATTATGGCAAGCCTATGACGAGAGTAAGAATTCTGATAATGACTGTCCATCGATGTTTGATGAGGACCAATTATACATCGCACTGGAGCTTGGCAATGGTGGTCAAGATTTGGAGGCTTTCGTTTTTCACAACGCAGTTCAATCTCATGCCATATTTATACAGGTGTTATATTCTTGCGCTTAAAGTGTATTTCTATTTGTTTTTTTTAATATTCTAAGTTTTCATTTGGCTCTTTTTTCAGGCTGCACTTGCACTGGCAGTTGCGGAACAAGCTCTTGAATTCGAGCACAGAGATTTGCACTGGGGAAACATTTTGATCTCTCCCACTGAGGAGCAACATATTCACTACAGGCTTAACGATGCAGAAATTAATTGTCCCAGTAAAGGAGTTAAGGTAAAACTATGTCAAGTTATTAACAACGACGCTAAACATTGGGGTTAGTTTAGACTAAGAAGGTGAACATTTTTTTATTGAAGGTAGCGATTATTGACTTCACCCTGTCAAGAATGTCTTGTCGTGGATGTTGCATATTTAACGATCTTGCACTGGATCCTACTCTGTTCATGGCTCAGGGAGAATATCAATTCGAAATTTATAGATTAATGCGTGATAAAATCAAGTGAGTACTACACCATTTACATGATGCCCAGTGATTACGATCTTCATTGAATTTCTTAAACCTGTCGAAATTACAGAAATGACTGGCAAAAGTTCGAGCCCTACACTAACATATTATGGCTCCACTACATATTAGATAAAATGATCACTGCAGCTAGATATAAAAAAGAAACGACGAAGGTGCACAAAACTGCTATCTCAAAGTTAAAAGTGCTGAAGGATGCAGTGCAAAACTATAAAAGTGCTTATGACTTTGTTACTAACTGTGTTAAGATCCCAAACTTGGGAATACGATGTTCAACCACGTCGACTGTTACATCGGTCTAAGTGAAAATGAAAACAGAGAAGTTAACACTAATCAAACAAAGAATGTTATATTTATTTTTACGGAACAAATTTCGCGGTGTATGAATTTCTCTCCCGTATTTATACAAAATGACAAAACACCGTTTAATAAATTTATATTCCTTTTGGTTATTTGCGTATAAGAGCTTTGTTTTTATGACCATGGTACAATTTGTGTTCACCTATTTAAACTGGATTCGCTTGACAAACAGTTTCTAGAAGATGTATTGATGAAGTTGAAGGAGATGAAGATTTTTCTTCCTCTTCCACTGCACAGTGACAACATTCACAACTCTCAGAATGATTGATCCCAGAAATCAGTGATTCGTCTTTACCAATAAATATTATAAATTAAGTGTTGTCATTAAGAAACGCGTGTAAAAGAAGTTTCTAAATTACCTTCATTTTCTGTGCAAGAACAACTGCAGTCATTGGCATGCTCGGTACAAGATTCTCGTCTTGAAGAAGTATCAGAATGTGTGATACTCGGTTGTTTTAGACTCTCATCATATATGCACACCCCACACACGCATAATTCTCGCGTGAAGGTGGAAATAGAGGAAATAGAGGATCCCAAAGAATTCATAGCTTTATCCTCTTGACAAACACAGCACACACATTGGAAAGGGTGTCCTTTCTGGAGCTAATTTCCATACACGTTGCTTTACCAAAGCCTTCGATCACACTTTTCACTATTTCACATACAAGTCTACCTCCTTAGCCTACCTTGGATCTTCTTCGTTGAATTGGTACTGGAGCAACATACTTGAAGTTTACTTTTGGCTTAGCCATTCCTTTGAATTTATTTTTTATATAAGGGAGTTTCAGTGGTTGCGGGAACCCATAGTCAGGAACTTCGTAGTACAAATGTTTATAACGATCTGCAGGATAATGAGCAAAGTACCACTTTGTGTCGACTTTGTACGGTTTTACGTCCAAGTTCTCTTGTTGCAACACACCTGACACAAGCATTCGTTGGACAATCTAAAAACCCAATTACATATTTAAATTTATACAGCACTGTTGAAAAAATTCCAATATTTTACTTGAGCCGTATCATGGCCGAGGCAATTTCCAAATATTTGCAAGTGACGCATTTGATAAACTTTCTTTAGTGAATTCAATATATCCACTGCTCCTGTGTCAGTAATTCGATTGTAGGAAATATCGAGTATTCTGATTTTTGAGAATGGCAAGCTGAAGCTCAATGACCTGTTTTAAAGAAATAAGTCAAATTCCTATGAACTGAAATTAATTAAACGATCTCCACGTACCTGGCACCATAATTGGTTATAATATTGTGACCCAGGAAAAGTCCTCGCAAAGACGGTTTCTTGGCAAGCCAGTTACTAAGTACATCTGCTCCATGATCTCCGATGTTGTTATTACTTAGATCCAGTAAATGCAGCGTTTCATTACGTGTTCCATCGATCAGCATAACCTCGATATCATGGCAGGAGAATCCATATTTCTGAAGGTGTAACTCCACTAAACTTCTGTTATACTGTGCAGAAATTTGTAAAATTTCGTAAGGTGATATTATTCAATTGATAGTCAGCCATTACTCGAAGCATGGCACCAATCTTCTCAGCAAAGTCAGATGTGTCAATGAAATACATGTGTGCTGGATTTGGTCGACTAATATTTAAGATCTTCAGAGTTTCATTGTAGACATCCTGGTTCCATGACATTACAGTTGTAAACCACACTAAACTCGATGTACTTTGATCAATTTCTGCAACATCCAAATGTCGCAGGTATGGATTTCTCAACAAAGTCAACGCCAGCTGTTTTGCACTCTAAAACACACATTCTCACTGAATCTTCTATATCTAAAAAATAATGATCTGTCCAGTTATCAATATTGATTCATAGTTACTTCAGCTTTAATTTTGTTTCCATTCAACCTAAGGATCTTTAATCGTAGCCCCCCGATACAACACAAATGATTAATCCCTGGCCCACAAATGTCATTATTTTGAACATCGAGTTCCACTATATTATTATATTCCTGGAACAAATAATTGTAAGAATATCCAGTTCCTGACGAGTATCTTAGTCTGCACTAAAAGGTTTACTTTTATGTGATCGATGAGATTTATGAAACCAGCACACCGAATCCTATTGTACGGTAACCTAAGAGACACTACATCTTGGTTGCTCCGCAGGAAAATTGTCAAATGAGGGATATCCCAATCTTCAAAACGCCTCCTACAATTAAAGAAATTTATTTCAGGGATATTATTAAAATGACTAAGTTTAATTTTAAATTATTCTTGTACCTAACCTTATTCTGGGCAGTAAATCGTTTCCGTGCAAAGTTAATCTCCTCGTGCCATCATATCGCTTTTCACAAAAACACGAAAAGAAAAGGCTGTTCATTTCCATTTCAGCATTGTTGGATAAAAACCGTTTAGGAATGTCCGGTAAAATCGCATAGTTTCTATCGTTGTAAAAATACGGACACTCATTCGTTTCCCAATGCATCAAAGTATTTAATTTACTTTCTTCTTCATCACCTTCTTTGTAGCAGATTTCAGAAACTGAAGTGTCGATTATTAAATTGCGATACACATCGAGCTTTATTTTTTCTTTCCTAATTCGTCGAGATGTTTGCTTAGCCTTGATTTGATCAGAGTTTTTCTGACGCAGAGCTTTATCGTTATTTAGAAACTCCTTTGCCATTTCGTCAATAGAAATCTGCAGTGTCGAAGTCATGATTGATTTTATCAATTGACAGGTATGTAATCTGCTTCCGACATTTAAAATCTTTATAACAGTTGACTGTTAATTACAGAAATTTCATTTGAGGAACAAATGATGGAAAACCACACCCTGGGTAGACCGATACAATTCATCAATCTATCAATAAAATAATCAGTCACAGTCATTATATGTACAAAGTTTACTTCTGATTTCTTTTATACTAGCACTTCGCTCTTGCGCGTGGCGAGACTGTAACTACATATTTACACTATTCGCTTACATATAACTTTCAATCGCAAAGATAACGATTCAACACACAGCCTTGAAGATTTAAGTAATTCAACACGAATAGCGTACGATCTAAAACGCAAATCGAGTAAAGAAGTTTTAAGTTTCTCGCGCGCCAATAAACACATTCGAGCGTGAGTACATCGTTCGACTTTTCATCGGTTCCCCTGAATTTCGACTGCATTAACATTTTTCTTAGAACGAATATAAGACTAGAAATTATTAAACATGTTAATCAAATAACAGAGCTAAAAATAAAACGAATCCCAAATCCTTGTTGAGGTTAAAGGCACTCGAGTAACAAAAGAATGGCTGCATGCATGAAATATAAACGACTGAACGAACGTTATAATAATCTACCTAAAATTTGCATTGAATAATCTTTCGTGGAACAAGATAGCAACCTTCGATATGTATCCGCAATGTTATAAAAAGTGAAAGCAGAAGCAAGACTGCAGAGAAAAGAGTTCATTTTTTCGCTGCAGAAACCTTAAAGGATGAACTTTATGATTCGTTACTCTTGCGACACAGCCGTTAACCCGAATTAATTACTTCAACTTTCGACTAAGATTTAACGAGAGCAAGGGACGATGTCCACTTCCCGATGTTATCCGTAGCATAAACGTGCTTCGAACGATCTAATATGTTTATGAAAACCTTAAGCGTTATTTTGTATCCACTTAAAGCCATCTCTGACGTTACCGAGAGTGACTCTACCGAGGAAACTAGCGATCAGCTGATATTCCGGCATTGTGCGACGTCCACAGGAACGCGTTGACATTGTCCTGTTGTAAGTTTGCGGTCCACTGTGCCCACGCTTCTCTTTCTCGTAAAGTGTTTCAGGCTGATTCAACGTAATCACGTGTCCTTCGCAGAGAACTTTTGTGGTCAAGCACAGAAGCCACTGCAGAATCTACAAATCGTTACCCAATATGACGAATTAACATACGTAACTACTTAACCTTCTCCGTGAGAAAAATTCCGTTTCATGCAATCAACCACAAAGGGAATTTAAACACTTCCTAGAATTATTCCTACCTCATTACTGGACGGAATTTTACCCTCGTTCCGGAACCACGAGCTCGGGGCCCAAAGATAGAGTTGCATTATCGTAGCTGCCATTTCTGCACTGAGCCGCTGAAGAGATGATACAAAGTAAACATAGTATTCCTGATCGAGGTTATGAAGAAAGGTTAAAAAGAATTTTGTAACCTACTCTGTAAAGGCTTCGGCTCAACATATTTTTAACCACCGCAGCTATGATTAGTGGAACGGACTCAGGAAGTGGCGGAAGTGCGGCCTCATCGTAATTGTAATTTTTCAGCGGTGCACTTTCAGTACCGTCTCCATAAAATGGATTCTTTAAGCCGAATATCTCATATGCTATCGTTCCTACAGTCCATAGATCAGCCTTGGTGTAATTAATGCTAGTGAAAGGACCTGGTTCTGCAGTTACCACTTCCGGTGCCATAAGGGCAGCATTGCCACCTTTGTCGATGTCATGTGTATTATAAGGTAAGTACAAGCCGTGAGTTTTATCTGCGAGGCAGCAACCAAAATCCGTGATAACCAAGGAAGGACAATTATCGGACTCCTCGGAAAGATCAAGGAGGATATTGTCACTTTTAAGATCCCTGTTGAACGTTGCAAAGATGTATTAAGTGTACGTGCATACATACCATACATACAGAATTTAGAGTGATCCGATCCAGTCACTTGACACTCGTGATCATGTTAAAACAAGTATCTTTATAGCACGAGTCGACTTACCTGTGTGCAATACCGTGACTGCTCAAGTGGGCCACTCCCTCCAACAGTTGAGCCAGCAATAAGATCGATTCTCTTGTGTTCACTTCTCGGTTTGCCATATACTGTTTCAAAGTAACATCATACCTGAAATTAAATAAAATGACCACCTTAAGTTCAAATTCTAACACATAAGACATAACTGGATGGCCAAAGTCGTTCATACCTTTTCATCAAAAGGAATAAACTCATATTTCTGCCAGACCCATCTGGGTTGATTCGTGTAGGCAAAGCATCTGGATACATTCGCGATGAACCAGGCAGAGAAGGCACTCTGTCGGCGAAAACGTAATACATCGCAACAATATTCGGATGAGGTGGTAACGATCTTCTACTATTAGCCATCTTTTGCTCCCATTCAGCTAACTCTTCATTCTGATATTGCTTTCTGGCTGGTACAGTTTCTCGATACATGGCTCTCAAGATTGCAAAAGCGTTCGATTCGACATCGTAATTGAACATCATTTTAATGGCCAAAGGGAAAGAAAATAGTCCAGAGGTTTTATCATCCAATGTTACCTCCTGGTTCTCTGAGTACTGATTAGAATCCTTTAAACGTGCCGCATAAACTACTGCGGAGCAACCTTTAGCTATGATCGGACCTATTACAAAGTCCTTTAAGGTTGCAGGGTTACCTTCATTCATGGTCCTTTCGTAATTCTTGTCGTTACACGGTTTGTTCCACCGCACCTTCGATACAGCCTCCTGCATTAATATAGACATGTATGATATAGACGCAGACAATGAACATTGAGATTTCTTTGAAATACTAACCCTGATTTCCCAACAGACACCTTCCAATTCATCTTCCTTTGTAAGAATCCCAGTACCAGAAGCCAATGATACTCCAACGAGTGCAAAGAACGGTGCAGAATCGCCAAACAAAAGACGACTGGCTGCACGTCTTCGCAGATCTGCAGCGAGGCTGTTTGTCACTCGTTTTAAGATATTATCAACAAACAGGCGTCGAGCTTGGGCTCCAAAGAAGCTAAGATGACCTGTGTTCTTTGCGACATTGCTGCCACCCTCGGGCAACGGGCCCTGGGACCTTCCTATAATTAACAATCACAAATCCTTGAAATTATATAAACGAGCTTCTTCTCCCATGATCATAGCTTCATAAAACCCCAACAATATTCCGCACCTTCACCAGGCTTCTCCTCAAGCCATTTCCAAAACTACGTTTGCAAGCTGCTTAATTCCAAAATGTACAAAATTGAAATAAAAACTAATTTTCATAGGAAGAAGAACAGAGCATAACTGCCACACACGTTAAAAGTGAAATTTTTAAGTTGTAGAATTATTAGACATCAATTATTCTTCTAGTCCTATCATTCTTACTTCACTTCAAACGTCAATATTTAACTAACAGAATAGCTGAAGCTAACAAAACCTTTTTCACAAATTGTCTCGATGCTACACTCAAAGGTAGATATAAATAGTAACAATCTATAAAAATGAATTCCACGCAAGTTTTGTCAATACCAAAAGCACAAAGCTGATGTAAACAGTAATTAAGTCCAAACAAAAGGCTTTTTACATTCTGATTCAGATAATAATATACAAACTTACAGGTACTACCGTGTGATAAACAATTTCAGTTCAAAAATCTGAAAACGTTTATTCCATACAAAAACAACAAACTGTCCGCAAACTCCGAGGTAATACATAGCTTACACTAGTCTATAGTGACGCATCGTCGAGACGTTACGTCTCACGGACATCATGTTTATATATGTCACCCAAAGGACAGCCCTCGGTTAAATGCGTACAGACACGTTCGATCGATATAACAAAAGTAACGAAGATGTAACAAAAGTAATTACCTGCTTGCGCAACGTGTATTTTGCCGAACGGGCTCCCGGGATTGTAGCTATTGTACCTATGTTCCGGATTTCTGACAGAGCGTAGAAGGACCCGACCATTTTGTATGAGACGGTAGGCAGCCGTCCGTATAGACATCTCTCCGTAATCCTGGGCCGGGAGAGCCCAGCGGGCCAAGGACTCACCCCAGAGGAGCGACCTGAAGGCGGCGAGCAGCTCCGCCGACAAGACCTCGACGTCGACCCGAGATGCACGCATGAACTCGCATCAACGCGCCCTAACCTAGCAAGACCCGCAAACCTTAACCCGAGCCTGTTCGACCCCTCGACGAGTCGATCCGTTCCGATATCTCGAGACTGTCGCGAACGTGCGCATCGCTCGTCCACGAGACTGCTATCCCCTCTAGAGTCACGTCGCGTCACGTCGAGTTACGTCGAAGATTAAGATAGATCGAGACGGTAGCGAGTCGATTTACATATAGTTGCATATAGTCCATGAGAATGGATCTTCTGGATCAATTCCGATCGATATAAAACAGCTGATCTAGTATCAAGGGTAATACGCAGATGGTTAGTTTATTGTCAGATGCCGACAGGTTTATAAGAACTGACGCACGGTGCCATCTTGCGGGAATCGACGCGTACTATTAACATTGAAATTAGAGTTCTAAACGCGGTAAGTTACGTTAGGAACGATGAGAAATTCCCGGTAACTTATCGGTTATTTCTCCAAAGCTTTTTTATCGAGAAATTAAGAGAATTTAAATTTTTACGACAGAGCGAACGAGAGGTTCCAATTAGCTATAGAGAAACATCGGTGAGGGGGAATTTCCGTTGTACGTTCTCAGTAACCAATAAAAACTTTTCATTCGCTTTGTTGCGCAACCCTCCTCGGTAACTTACGGTATGTTTCACAGTTACCTTCTGCAATTTTATGTTACCGGAAATTTTCGAACTTTACGTACTGTCATCTTACGGGTAAACTGCTAACTAAACCAACGCTCTGGCGCCATCCAACACCTAACAGCTCAAACAGATACATTTTCTGACAGATTGTAAACTTCTTTTTATATAACTTAAAAAGTTGATCTCCAACGAATCAATTTTATTAATATTAAATGAAGCCTACTAGATTATGCAATTCTGATTATGCAGTCTTTTTTCGTCTTCACATCCGTCAAAGTAATAAATGAAGGATTGAAATAAGTATTATTTATGTATTTATGAAATTAAGCGTCACCTTGTCTTACTATTTATGGTTCTCAAGTTCTTGCTGACGAGTCAGATTTTCCATGATAAGCAGGTTTTTTTAACGAGTCATAACGAAACTGCCCTGAAGAAATCTTCAGCCAATATTTCGGGTCCCTAGAAATCAACATAACTTAATATTTATTAACATTTTGAGCGTTTTATCCTGTGTGGCTTCCTTACATTAAACTTAAGGTTTACGTCAGAATCATAAGTATGTATACACATAAATGCGTTGTTAATGAGCTTTCCAAAGCATAATGGTCATGGACGTATTCAGATTCTTTCGGAATCAGCAAATACTTGTTCGAATCCATTAACTTGAAGGTACTCGGAGCAAGATAATTGATAAATAAATCAACATTAACGTATCTCGTGAATCTCGCGTTAGAAGGTCAAGCTTTCTGAAAATCCGACATATTCAAAACCCTAATTAATTCATGTCTCCAAATAGTTTCAGATGAACTGTTTGATATTTTAATGTACGACCCACCGTGTATACTATTCCCTGCAATATTACAATAACCTGATCCGTTTAATCGCGCCGGATTTCCTCGAAATTGTGACTGCCCTTTGGACTCGACAAAACTCGCAAGTGAGAGTTGGCGATTGCGCTAAAGACCCGATCTTGTATTAAAAAAAAGAGTTATCCACAGGTATGTCCGGAATTCCTTATCGATTACCTCATAATTGTACATAATTATGAACTCGTACTGAGAGATCGTATGAACTTGTCGATAAAAACGAACTCCTCATAAAAAATCGGCCCGAATCGAAATAATCGAAATTATAACTTACGTGAAAAGACGAACAAATATCCCCCGTTAAAATGTACAATTATAATTAAATACGTAACCTTCATAAGTAATGCCATGGTGTAATTTTTGTTTTTAAAGTAAATTGTGAGTTTGGTAAGAACGGAGTGATAGCATATCTGAGTCGGTAATTGCAGGATGTCGGTAACATCGCGAAGTTTCGGCAATCATTACTCGCAGGCACGTGAAGAGGTAATGGTCGCCGACGGGAAAGGGTTGCCAGTCCACACTCTTTGCGGATGTGCATAGGAATATTACGACACATCGAAGTACACCGGGTCAGGTTAGTCGCGGAATGTTGCTGATTCGCAGCAGCTGATTCGAGGGATTAAAGGTGGTCTCCCCACTACCCATACATTCTGCACTCCGAAGCGATAGCTAGTTCATCGGGCGACTCGTTCGTCGTGACACGGAGCATCCTGGTGGTTACCTGAAGGAATGGCGCCGACACTGAGTAAACTCGCAACGAGACGCTCCTTGACAGGCGCAGTGGCGATCGGCGTCTTTGTCTGGCTGCTCAAGAAGAGAGCTAGAAAGCCTCCTGCCCGAACAAGGTGATTGTCGTATCATTGTCTAAGTGAGTGTTTGGGAAAAATTGGATTTCTTGGTCACCATCGGCGTTTGCTTTTCAGAAACGCCTATCCTACGAACGATATCCACTATGTCATCAAGGAGGTAAAGGATCGTCGATGGGTTCTAGGCACTTTAAAAGCATCGCAAGAGTTACAGTGAGTTTTCTGCCACAGGAGAGGCCTAAAGGTCCAAAAGCGCAAGTCAATGCCACCTTCTTTCGACAACTACGCCAATTGCTCTCCCTTGGAATCCCGGGTCTCTTCTCCGCCGAGGCAGGATTCATCGTCCTGGTTGCCTTTTCTCTCATCTCCAGGTCTCTCTGTGACCTGTGGTTGATTCATATTACGACTATGATCGAGAAGTGAGTTAAACTCTTTGTAATACTTTTCCATTGTACACGGTGGATTTGAAGTGGTCTTCACGTTCAGGTTCTTGTTACAGCTGCATCGTTAACACGAATAGAGAGTTGTTCAAGAAACGTCTCGTCACGCTGTTATCCGTTATACCATTGGTACGTGTAGCTGTTGATAAATGTTGTGGTTTTGTAGTAATTATTTGGTTTTTAAATGCAGGTTTCTGTCGTGAACAATGTGTTGAAATATAGCATAGGGGAAGTGAAACTGAGGCTGAGAACGAACATCACTCATCACTTGTTGGATCAGTACCTCAAGTAAGTTCGAGCTTAGATTCCTCCTTGTGTTTGTAATGTTAAATATAATATTGCAGTCGCAGTATTATGTTTTGTGTTCCTATATTAAATATGTAGCACTTTCATTCATGAGCCTGTTTCAATACAATAGGGAGTCAAAGGTGAAAATTCAGCTTTTATGTTTAGTAGCCATTGGGGATGAACAGATAATCTAAAAGTCATTCTTGTTACGTAATCGTCTTACATAGTTACCGAAATTCTTTGGCTCCTACTATATGTACCGTATCGTGTATTTTGCATGACCTTGAAATGTACCACCTTTATTAACATTTAAGCATTATCTGTGGAATTTTAAGCAAATCATCATTTTAGAGGCTTCACTTACTACAAGATGAATAATTTGGATTCTCGAATCGCAAATCCGGATCAGCTGCTGACAACGGACGTGGATAAGTTTTGCGACAGTTGTACAGATCTGTACAGCAACATTGCCAAGCCCGCTTTAGACATTTGTATTTACGTTTATAGACTTACTTCTAACCTTGGTGGCAAGGCAAGTAGATATCCACTTTATCAGGCATTTTGTATATATTTTCTCCTGATTACATTGCTTTACATTCAATTTCATTACAGACACCACTGTTAATGTTGACGTACCTGATTGCGGCAGGAGGTTTCTTAACGCATCTTCGCAAACCTTTAGGACAAATGACTGTAAAGGAACAAAAGTTAGAGGGAGAATTTCGTCATATTAATTCTCGCTTAATCACCAATTCCGAAGAGGTAGCCTTCTATCAAGGAAACACACGCGAGAAGTTAACATTACTTGCTAGTTTCCATAAACTGGTAAGTGTATACAATTAAGAGTATAAAATGCTACGGAACTAAAATATTTAAAATTCTTTTAAATATTAGACAGCACACCTACGAAAGCTTCTGGAATTCAGAGTCATAATGGGTGTAGCAGATAACTTCATTGCTAAGTGTAAGTATATCAGGTTAAGTTTTACGACATGTGTAACGATTTCCTAATAATTTCTGTTTTATGATTACAGATTTGGCGTCTATTGTGGGCTTTTATGCTGTGAGCATACCATTCTTCGAAAAGAACCACCCGATTCTTTCAGGGTCTACTGATCATCGATTTAGAAATTATTATGAGTACGGTCGAATGTTAGTAAAATTAGCTGAGGCGATAGGCAGATTAGTTCTCGCTGGCAGAGAAATGACAAGACTAGCAGGATTAACGGCAAGAGTAACGGAAATTAAGGATGTTCTGCGTGACTTGAACAATGGGAAATATCAGCGAACAATGGTCACAGATGCAAAGACTAGCTCGATCGGTGCTCCTGGTGCTGGAACGATAATACCCAGAGATAATATCATTCGCTTCGATAAAGTCCCATTGGTTACACCAAATGGTGACGTGCTCATCAGAGAACTTACATTCGAAGTGAAATCCGGAATAAATGTACTGGTCTGTGGCCCTAATGGCTGTGGAAAAAGTTCCCTTTTCAGGATACTCGGTGAGGTAAGTTAGCCGAATGGAGCTTTGGAACCGGTTATTTTGCGTCTATGCGTAAACTAAACATTGCGATTGCAGTTGTGGCCAGTGTGGGGAGGTACGATAACAAAACCACCACGTGGAAAGCTATTTTATATTCCACAAAGACCGTACATGACACTGGGTACGTTACGCGACCAAGTAATTTACCCACATACTCAGGCCGAAATGATACGGAGAGGTAACGCGAAGGATGAGGATCTACAAAAGTTCCTCGATTTAGTTCAACTGAACCATTTGCTTGAAAGGGAAAACCAAGGAAATAGCCATGGACAAGGTTGGGACACCGTAGCTGATTGGATGGACGTTTTGTCTGGAGGAGAGAAACAACGAATTGCGGTAACACTATACTTCTGATATCATGATATTGATCGTTTTTTTCCATTTCTGGTTACGATAACGATTCCTCCTTTTTGAAGATGGCAAGGTTATTCTACCACAAACCGCAATTTGCAATTCTGGATGAGTGTACGAGTGCTGTAAGCGTCGACGTTGAAGACTCTATGTACACATACTGTAGAAGTGCCCAAATTACGTTGTTCACCGTCTCTCATCGTCGATCTCTGTGGAAACACCATGAGGTACTGTTCCACGTTACCGATTATATTCCTTCATCGGGCATATTTACCCTTTTTCATTTTCAGTATTATCTACAAATGGATGGTCGAGGGAACTTCGAGTTTCAGCCCATTCAACCGGACACTGAAGAGTTTGGTTCGTGAATCCTTGTGTCCCTTGCGTCGATCGGTTCAGCGTAATGCTTGACTTTATTTGCAAGGGACAGTTTCGACAGAAATACAGCAAGGATAGCAGCGAAAAGTTCTGGGCAAATTAGGCAAGCTAGGTCACAAACTGGCGTTGCAGCCGAAAACGACGTCCTTCAATGTGCCAAACCTGAGCAGGGTTGAACCTTTGAAAGAAGACATGCAACGAGTTGACAACATTAAATGCATAGATCAAACCAAGATCCGCGGTTGAAGGCGCGCTTGGCACACGTGTGTCTTATATTTTTCTATCGGTCTTTTTATATAACATCAATATTACGACCATAAACATTTACGCGCACACAACCAAGTACGCACTTAGTGGTACCGGGTAGTTGATAATTTTTCTATCTACATCTCTCACAATCTGCAACGTAGACGTCACTATTGACAAGTATCCTTCCCTTGCTCTCTGCATATATTATGGAGGGAAATTTTGGAAGAGCTTTTCACAGAATATGTCATGAAATCCAAAAATCAGGATACGGCGTACATTCAACAGTGGCTACTTTATATTAACAGCCTGCACTTGAACCATCTTATACGTCGTATCTTTGGTTCCATTCTTTTGGATTCCACGGCGAATCCGATGAATCAGTTTCATCGGATAACAATGTCTGTATCGAACAAAAACTATCACCCGATAGGTATAGGCCCACAAGTTACAGAAAGCAATTCACCTTATCCCTTACTTCAAGTAATCGAACCAGAACTATGGAGCATGCTAATTTGTATATAACTTGATTCCACTATAAGGGACAGTCTAAAAATGTCACATTACCGATTATCATGTGTCGATCACATTGGATAGCTATTGCCAAGAGATATATTTACGGGATTGCTGGACAATAAAAATACCAAGAGAACGGAATAAAAACTCGACACGTAAACCTTAACCATTCCTCTCTCCAATCATCCCCCAGCGGTCGAACTTTGTTTAGAAAGTCCATGAACAAACATCCTTCCTTCGTAACGGTCCAAAGATCTATTCCAACGGAAAAGAAACGCGACGCGTCACTGCGTTACCGACGACGAGTCCCGACAAGTCGGACACGTGACTCGTTTCCTCCGCCGCAACGGCACTGGCAACACTAGTGCAATTTCACTTAACGAGGCAGAGCTTCAGTGATTGGTTCACATCTTCCAGGCCCATAGCCAGTACATGTACTATGAAAGTCACCCCTAACCCCAAAACCTGTACCAAAGGATCTCATAAAATCTCGATACCACCTCCTGGATCGCCATGCATAACCTCCGTCATAACCTCCCGTTCCGAGTCATGGATCCAAGCCTATTCTCCCAAATATTCCCTTGATTAATGTCAATTAATATCAATCGAAAAACGCTTAAGTAGAACGAAGCGAGGGGCCCGTAGAGCGCATGCGCGGCCCTGGGCCCCGGCCGGGCGACGAAGTTCTCCGATTGGTCGAGCAGACGCGGCGCCGGGAGCGCCCTCGCGGCAGTGGCCGGCGGCTCGCAGGGGCTCGGCAGTCAGTCGCAGGGAAGGCGCGCTCGCGGTCGGGCCGTACCGTCTGTCAGCAGAGGTCAAGGAAGGCCCAGGGGATCCGAAGGCAGGTGGGGCGCTCGGGGCCGACGGTCGACGCGGCGTACATCCGGGGCGTACCTCCGGGCGGTGCCGGTTGGGCATCGATCGGACGTCCGGGCGTCTGACGCGGCGGTGCCGCGGCCGCTCGCAGGTGCAGGTGTGCGCGGGTGCGTCGCCGGGGGGAGCGGGAGGGACGGAGGGCGCCATGGACGGCAGCTCGGAGCCGCCGTCGGACGTGCAGGCGGTGGGCAGCGAGAGCGAGCCGCGAGGTCGGGAGGGCGATGGCGGCCGCGGCGACTCGCCCCCGCCATTGGCCGAGTCCGAATTCCGGCCGGCCAGGAGCGCCGCCGGCTCGCTCCCGGGGTGTGGCTGCGTCGGCGTGCCCGAGGATATCACCCTCACCGTTACCCCAACCACCGGCGGCCAGTTCGACCTGACCATCGACCGCGCCGAGACCATCGAGAACCTCAAGAAGATCATCTCGAAGCGGCTCAAGGTCGCCAAGGAGCGCATCTGCCTGCTGCACAGGGAAAGGTACGTTGGCCCCGTGAGAGGGCCCCCCTCCGCCCGGGGGGGCCGAGTACTCGCGGACCTGGCGCGACCTTCGCATCGATCGCGTCCGCGCACGACTCGCCCGACTCGATCGCGAGCACGCCCCAAGAGAGAGAGGCGAGACGCGCCCTGAAACGACCGCTTCTCTGGGTTTGAGTAGCTCCTTGCCTAAAAATCCCATGAAAAATTCCCTGAAAATCCATGATCGGGGGTTAGGCTAGTTTTTCGCCCTGAAGTACATAAATCTGGACTTAAGAAAGAAATAGAGAGGGAGAGAGACTCGATCGCGATCACGCCCCGAGGGAGAGAGAGGGAGAGAGGCGAGACGCGCCCTGAAACGACCGCTTCCCTGGGCCTGAGTAGGTACCTTGCCTAAAAATCCCTCGAAAATTCTTCATCGGGGATTGGGCAAATTTTTCACTCTCGGGTACGTAAAACTTGGGTTCGAGATAAGGAGAAAGAGATTCGATACGAAAGAGAGAGCGGTTAGACCCGCCCTGAGACTTTCGGCTTCCCTGAACCCACGCTGTGCCTTGTTACGTGCTCGCCCAAAGATCCCACGAAAATCCCCAATCGGATGGCGCACATTTTTCGGTCTCCCTCCGTTTCTCTTCTTTACGAGTTCTCGGAAAGCGAGCGGGAGAAAAAGAAAGAAGACTCGATCATGGGCATACCAAGAGAGAGGCAAGACGCGCCCCCGAGACTCTCAACTTGCCAGCTCCTGTCCTGCTGTGGGCTCGCAAAAAAAAAAAAATGGCGTGAAAATACCCAATCGGCTTGTCTTCACGTTTTTCAAGTCTTAAGAACCCAAACTTCGCTGCGTATTCTTGCCGCGACCCTCGATGGCGATTCACCATGCTTAACGAAATTTCTTTCTTAAGACCCGTTCTCATGGCGCGATTTTCGAACGTGAATCAGTTAACGGAATATGGACCGTGCCGTGCGAATTCAAATGAATTAGTTAATGCGATACAGATACGCTATAGCGTTAACTATTGTCAAACGTAGTCGTGTTCACCCTAGGCAACGAAACTTCTCCCTTTGGCTCCGTTCACGTGACGCGATTTTCGAACGTTAATCGGCTAACGCAACGTGGACGCGCCGTTGCGTCGACTGTCGCGAATTAATTATTGCGATCCGGCTTTGACGTTCCGTTAACTAACGCGAATTAGTTAACGCAACGTGGCCGTTTCCGTTAACAGACCTTCGAGAATGCTGTTTAAGGGCTGGCTCTTGAAAACGGGCGTCCCTCGGGCGTTGGGAACCGGCGTTATCTCAGCCTTTATCTGGCTTTGCCGAAGCCTAACCTCAACTTCGTCCCGACTTCGAGGAAACGTGTCGTATACGTCCAGCTCGTAGGGTGACGCGTACCGTTCGCTCCTCACGATGAGTCTGGAATCTGGACGTCCAGGGAGGGAGAGAAAGAGAGAGAGAAAGAAAGAGATAAAGGGAGAAAGGTGAGTCTTCTACTCTTTCCCGGTAGATTTGCATACCGAGGTCGCAACATCCGTGAGTTTAAAGAGCCCTGCCCTGGAGGCGGTGATACGGGGATAAAAGGGAGGGCATTTCCGTTCCAGGCCGCGCTGAGCTCGCGACTTTTATCGCCGCCGAGACGCGGACGAAAGTCAAACTAGCGATTACAGCCTCGATTACGTGGATTGGGATCTCCAGTTTGATTTAATTTAATTTTTTTTTTTTATTTATCTTGTTTCATCGAAAATAGCGACGTATCAAGTCGTGGGATGTTCGCAGGAATTCATTGTGCACGGGAATTCGACTGAAATAGAATCTCTGGTACCTTCTGAGAGGGCGTTACATACGTGTATATTTTCGAGCGAACTATTTATTCTTTGAATTGACAAAATACGCCAGGGGAACTCCTTTTCTCCGTGCGTGTACTTGGCGCGGAACTCTACCGAGTTTCTTGGTCAGCCATTGAGTTGTCGTTGTTCTTCTGTTACCGAAGATACTCTTCGCAGTAATAGCCTGAATGTTCCTTCGAATTTCCTCGAATTCTCGACTTATGTCCAGTTTGGCGATCACTGTCTCTTTCTCTCTCCCTCTCTCTCTTCGGGTATAGCCTGAACGTCGGTAACGGTGTACATGGAATTTCAGGGGGAAGGGGGGGAAAAAAAATGGAAACAAACATCTGGGAGAAAAAGTGTCTCCTGGCTTCGGCTCGGTCGCTCGAGGGAGGAGAAGAAAAAAAAAATGGCACGCTCCTGGAACGGCCGACGCCTCGACGCGTGTAGGCGGCGGAGGCGGCGACGGAGTTCTCGCTCCGTCTCTCTCGCGCGCCCGCATCGCCCGCGCTCGCGGTCTCGCTCGCTCCCACGCGCCGCCCGCTCCCGGCCCTCTCTCGGGAAAACGCATCCGCCAAGTGGAACGACGGTGGCAGTCGCGCTCGGCCGTCCCTCGGCCCGAAGGCAGAAGTGGCGTTGCTATTCCCGTACTTCGACTGGGGTTTTTCTCGCGGCCGAGAGCGGGCCGGAGCGAGCCGAGCCCCGATGCGTGTTACCGATCGGTCCGGGCCGGGGCTGTCTCACTTTTTCGCCCCCTCCTTCTCCCACGTTCTGACTCTTTTCTGGCGGTGTTATTGTCGGGCGTACGATTCCGATCGAGAACGCCCTCGATTTGGGCAAACTTTGTATCCCTTAAGGTGATAGGGGGAAAGTGGCATTCAATGTATCGAGACGTTAAGGTGATAGGAAATGTCGAATTCTATGTATCAAAACGTTAAATATCTATTATACTTTTCTCTCCAGAGTGGGTGCATCGAATTATTTGAAACTTCAGCACGTGATTGCGAAGGTCCCGAGGAAGGACGCGATGCTCGTAAAATTTCATTTTTCGCAAGAAACAAAAAATTTCTTTTTTCTTTTTCCGACGCTAGAACCATGATCACATTTTTTTTTGTTCCCCTGAAAAATGAAATTTCACGAGCATGGCGTTCTTCCTTCCTCAGGGCTTCCATGATCTCGTGATAAAGTTTCAAATGATTCGGTGCGCCCAGTTTGGAGAAAGGTTTTATTTTGACGTTTTATATATATAGAATGAACCTTTTGTAACACCTTCACATCTCTTATAACACGAGACCCTTAAAATTTCCACACAACGCTGTGAAATAATTGCGACAACCCCCCCCCATAATTCAGTTTCAATGAAAAGTGCTCCAACTTGGAGATGTAATGGCACGAATTTTTCCGTTATATCATTTCGTTTGAAATATTTGTTGAATACCGTTTCGATGGTAGCACGGCATTCTGGGAACACGGTTTCGATATAACGCAGGACGGATTAATCGTGTTATGGGAGGGTTCGGTGTATGTTCCTTTGAGTTCTCCGTTTCTTGCGCTCCTGTGTCGAGTCTCTCGCTCGCCGTCTCACTCTCTCACGTGCTATTCCCCTTTCGCCCTCTCTCTCTCCCTCCGTCACGCGGTGCGCCCCGGGCCACTCGCTTAACCGGCTGCGCCAAGGATCGGGGATAGGCGCAGGTTGTGCCGGCGGGTCAACGCGGGTTACCGCGGGCTATACATCGTTGGGCGGCAAGCAGGGTTGGGTAGTAATGCGTCATTTGAAGGTTTTTTTTTTCTTTTTTTCTATATAAACGTAAAATACTTATGGGAAGTATTTTACGTAACATTCAAGTAAAATACCTAACAAATTGTTCGACAAAGATGGCGGTGCTGTAACCTCACTTTATTAAAATGGCTAAAGTATAAATCACTTGTTAATAGACATTTTAGTAAAAAATAAAGGAATAAAGAATAATAGCAAGTAGGAGTAAACCATTAAAAAGATCTAGGCTTCGACATTCTAGGTTTCCATATGTTCATAACAGTGCGTATCAGTTCGTATGGCCGTTAGAAACGGGAACAGTAAATCCAGAAACATAAAGACCCATGTAATTTACATCACGTATGAAACTGCAGTAAAATACCTAGTAGTTTACTGTAAAAAACCATGTAAATTATCTGGAGTATTTTACTTAACCCCAACCCTGGCGGCGAGTCGCGCCTCCTGGCCGGTAGGAGGACCGTAGCCGTGCCCCGGCGATTTCGGCGCGCCACCATCTTGCGTTGGGATACGTAAACAGGGGGGTTGTGGAGGGAGAACCTCTTACACTTCCTTCTTTTTTTCTACCGTCCTGTCGACAGAGTTCTAAGAAGCGACACTTGCGATATTTGCTATACGGATTAAACGGCACGCTCTGTCGAGTTTCGCGGAAGGGAGACTCCGGGAACGCTAGGAGCTAAGAAATAACGTACGAAAGTTAACGCTCGGTTACTTTTCACGGGATTTTCGGCGGGGTCGTGGGAGAGCGGACTTTTCGAACGAAGATGCGTGCCGCTCCTGCGCTTCAGTGTTCCGCGTTACCGCGCATGCCCGCCGCCGGGTGGCGTGACCGTTTCTAGGGATCGAGGTCTGCGGCTCTCTCGGTGCGGACTCCATTCATAAATTCGTAGATAGGTTCGCAGGGAGGTTCGGCGGTGGCTTAACCGAAAGTCAAAAGGGAACTCGAGGTAATGGCAAGGCGATGGGACGACTCGACACCATGGAGCAGGGTCGAGTGGACTTTGTCCCGTCTTCGTGGATTTCGGGCGAGCCGGTGTTGACCGAAGGTCGACTGCCGGCACGCCCCGTCTGACCCACCGGGGGGCGCGCCGGGGGAGGGAGCCGGAGCCTTCGCTCCCGGCCGGCATAGGGGCGTCCTTGTCGCACTTACACCCCGCGCGAGACCTGCGGTCGCTCGGGCGGCGGGGTGGGGGAAGCGCATGAGGCGCGTGGTACGGACCGCTAGCGGTCAATCCTAATTACCCGCCGTGGCATCATAGGCATAGGAATACAGAGACATAGCATAAAGTAGAATGTTAGACAAGGGAAGTGAAGCCAAATTGCAGGGAGTTCGGTGCCTGAATCGGATTGGTTATATTTGTACGCATGCTCAGTACCGCTAATTATAATTTGTAATTACGGTAAACACTTTTAATACCTGTGAAATGTACTTTTCGCATTATTGCTTCCAAATGTTTTTTTTCTTTTCCCAATTTTGAAAGTCCGACCTGTTCTTACTAGACGGTACAACCCACTGCACCATTTTTTTTTACTTTTATAAAAACTATCTTTCTTTATAACCTCACAAAAATACGTAACTATTTCTCACGTTTATCATAACCTCCTTCGAGTGCATGTCTATGCGTGGCACCGCGTGCGAGAGGTTAGGTTCCCGCCGCGAGGCGCGGCCCTCGACGGAACGCCCGCACGGGTGTATCGCGTGTGCGGGATTACGCCCGCGAACGGGTAAACCTAATTACACGAGGGGCCGGACGCGTATCGCACGCAGATGAAAAGAGCACACGCCGGGAAATCGAAGCAGCGAGTCGAGACTGGTCGAGACGAGGTTTAATTTTCACCTCTCGCTCCGGGAGGTCATTGGAGCTGTCTCACTGGACGCATAAAGACCGATATTTCCTCGCGGCGGAAGTGTTTTTAACTCTTTGTCCTCGAGAGGCGACTCTTTGGCGTCCAGTCAATGCGTCGAGTGTCACACTTGGCGCAACGCGTCGTAGAGGAAAAACCGATCATACCGCGTTTACCCCTAGAACTACCAAGCCCAGTCAATATGACTGGTTTTAGATGGCCCATCATGGCTAAAAAAAAATCCCCCGATAGCTCTAGTGTTAAGGTGTTATGAAATAGTCATTCTATATATATATATATGAAAATGTCAAATTTTGTATATAATTTTTCTACAAACTGGGTACACCGAATAATTTGGGACTAAATTTCGAGAGTTTCAAGATATCTTCATTAGAACTTCCGTGATCACGCGTTGAAGTTTCATATTATTTTCGGTGCACCCAATTTGGCGAATAGTTTTATGAATATTTTTACTTTATGTTTTGTATGACACTTTCGTGGTATTTTAACGCCGCGCGTCACTTCGGCTACAATTCTTCGGTTTTTTCTTATCCGCGACGCATTGTGCTCAGTGGGACGGCTCTTTATGTCGTGACTCGATCACGGTCGAACCTAACCTCCCAGTCGGCCGTCAGCTGACGCCGAATAAGGGAAAATGGCGCGAGAGGACTCCATTTGAGGAAAATCACGGACTGTGGAAAATGCACGAAACTAGGCAAAGCCCGTGGTCGAATGAAGTCGATGTCTCCTTTTTTTCTCTCTCCCTACTTTATATTTTTCTTTCGTAAGATTTGCATTTAAACACACACGGTGTGTGGTGGATTGCGTAAACATTGTACATGCTTTGCCCGTATGTAGCCGTACTCTTGGGATAAATAAAAATTCCTCCTTTTCTCGCTCTCGTTTTCTCGATTGCCCAAATTGGTTTGCCCGTATAAAAAAAAAAAAAAGAAAACGTTTGAAATCAAGTGCCGTTAAACACAAATTTATAACGCATGTTATACATTTATTACACATATGTACTATAATTATAACATGTGCTCTTAAATTGTATTTGGGAAATGTGTTATAAAATCAGTACACCATGTCTGAATAAAATTTCCAATGAAAATGACATAAAATTATAATATTTTTCATTAACAGGGTAAATACGAACGTCGTTAACGTAGGTATTTATAATCTTTTTTTTTTTTCACGTCGATGAAATTTCTCGACGTGTTTTACTTCACCTGAAATTCTCGCGAATTTAAAAACGCACTACCCACGTGTCACGGCTCGCGTAGGCGCGTTACGGCCCCACTCGGGGCTCGAGGGGTGCACCCGAGTCCGGGTGAGATCGAAGATGCGCGAGCCGGCTCCTGGGCCTCGTCCGGGCGTGCTGGTTGCCGGGTACGCCGGTCGTGCCTCGGATTTGCCGCAGTCGCTCTCGAGCCCGCGACCGAGGCGGGGAGCGGGAGCCAGAGAGAGAGGGCGGCGGACAAAGCGCGAAAGGAGGAGGGAGAGGCACGCACACGAGCTCGCGGGAAAGGGCTTTAAAGAGCGAAAGAGAGGGGAGAGAAGGAGAGAAAGAGCCGTGGACCGGGAGAGAGAGAGAGAGAGAGGGGACATGCGAAAAGGACTGGGCGGACGGGATATCGGCGCGTTACGTGCCTCGCGACGGGGGAAGAGCGCTCTCGCCTCAAAAGGGCCGCTTATTTACGAGCGGCTTTTCACCAGACTGGGCCTCTTCTCGTGAGCGCGCGCGCATGCACAGGTATAAACTGGGATGCGGATGTACCGAAGGTGCGCGAAGCCCGGCGCGCCCGTAACGGACCTCGCACACGCACACGCCGTGCGCGGCGAGCGACTGAGACGCCAAGCGCGCGGGAGGTCGGGAGGGAGCGAGACCGCCATACACCGGGAAGGTCAATGCGTCGCCGCCGCCGCCGCCGCCGCCGCCGACGCCGCGTGTGTCCTTGGGGCCGCGAGATTCGTCGGATGCGCCCGAACGGACCCGAGTCCGCCCGAGTGCACTCGAAGACGCCTCTGGGTTAGCGGACGGGACCCTCCGCCCTCGCGGGTGGGAGGACCCTGCACCTCTGGGTTAACCTCCGAAACCGTGACTTCGCACCACCTGACTCCCCTCCGCAAACCTTGCTGGACGATACCTACGGTGTATATATATGTATTTTCAAGTGCACGGAACGTCTCGACTCGATCTCGACTAGTCGAATAAATCGGTATAGCGGCGTCTCGAACGCTGAGAAGAATAACTTCATCGAACCTAAGACATATATATCTCTTTGATTGGTGCCAATGGAATACCTTAATTCAAGGAATAATCATTCGACTCGTATATACTCGTATATAAATTGGATGCAACGGCTTCCTCAGAATTGTGACAATTTGAGTTAATTATAGCCAAATAATTATTCTTTAAATTAACAATGTGCTTCTTTTGTACTATTCGAAGGAGTATTTTTGTTGGTCCAATGAATGTTTTTTTTTTTGTTTCTCAGTGTACATACATATTTTTACCTGGAAGCAAATGAAACTCCATGATTAATCTTTTGGAATAATATTTAAAACTAGAAAAAAAGAAAAATGACATGTAAAAATGTATGTAAATTTCTATGGATTTTTATCAGGGTAGAAACGGCACCCTTCGAGCCCCTCTCCCTAGCCTCGATCAATCTAACTCTCGCGTACTTTCGGAGCCCTTTCCCCGGGGAGTATCGGTGTATATAGATAGGCCCTCGCGGGTCGCCTTCCCGGCGACGAGGGAGTCCCTCGTCGCGCGGGGGGGCCGCGGCCCGAGGAGGGGGGCGCTCGATACCGCGACGCCGCGCTGTTTCGAACGGATATATACCCCGGCAGGTTCCGGGCTCACGGTTACGTTACCGTTACCGACTGAGAGAAGAACCGCCGCGTACGCGGTCACCCGAGGTGCGGGCCGGACGCCTCCTTCGAAAAACCGGCCGCCATCTTGATGCTTTCAAAAGGTGCGGACCGGACGCCTAGAAAAACCGACCGCCATCTTGCCGCTTTCAAATATCGAATATGAATACCAATAGATACGTCAGGGTTAGTAAGGACTGGGTCGTTCCATAAGCACACCGGTAAATTTCTATCGATTCAAATTTGTATCTAGTTCTGTAACGAAACGACCTACGTATTGATTAATAATGACAATAATAACAATGATGAGGATATTAATAATTTATTGATATCATTGTCGGTAACCTGGCAGTAATTATATTCTAATGAAACAAGCTAGGTCCACCCAATCATTTGAAATTTAAGCACGTGATCGTGGAGGTCCTTCGAAAGACGCGATGCTCATGAAATTTCAGTTTTCAAAAAAAAAAAAGTAAAAGGAAAATTGCTTCAGTTATCCCAGACGAGAACCAGACACATATTTCGTCTTTAAAAGTGAAATTTCATGTTCTTCCTTAGTCTCCATAATCACGTGCCGAAGTTTCAAATGATACCATGCACTCGGATTAGAGAAAAATTATTATAAATATTTCGATGTTTTATATGTTTAGAATTATCCTTTCGTAACGCCTTAACTCCTTGCGTTACAATGACGAGCTAGACTCATTCAGCTGGAATGGTTCATAGTTAAATCTAAGCGCAAGGGGTTAAGAGCAATTCCAATTGGTTATTCGTCCTCGACGCGCCGACGCGCCGCGCGCTTCGGTCCGACACCTGACGCGCTTGGCGAGACTCGTGGTCGGCAGGTCACGTGGTCGGAAGCAGCCCACCGCGGGCGCCATCTTGGTTCGCCCCCGAGCTGCGGAGACTGGCCGATGGACTCCTTCCTCTCGCGTCCTTTATTCCAGCGTTCGTGAACCCGCAGGTGCGTGCCGTGCGTGCCCGCGCGGCGAGAGACCCGGTCTCTCGACCAGCGGTCCGCACGGAGCGAAGGGTCCGTTTCTCCTATTCAGCGCGCCACTCAAAGGAACGGGGGAGCGAGAGGGACGCGTCTATGCGGGGAGAGGGGGAGGGAGAGAGAGGCACTCGCGCGACAAAGGACCGGAGGAGGACCCGTGAACCTGGTCAGGAGGGGCTCGTAAAATCGTTAGAATAACGAAACCGGAGTCGGGCGTTTTCCTTTTTTCGATCCTTTCCTCCTTTTCGTCTTTTTTTCCTTCTTTGCTCCCTCTTTCGGGGCTCTACCGCGGTCCGCTCGTATCGACGCATCGATCGCGTCGACTGTCGATTCTCGAGACCGATCGCGGGCCGAGCGTGTCGTGGCTTCGAAAACAATTATTATCTCCCCCCGATGAGTCATCTCGAAGCATCTCCAGCGGTCCAGCGCATGCATTTCGGCCGTTTTAAGGGGTTACGAAAGTTAAGCTGATGGAAGAGTAAAAATATTTATACAACTTTTCTCGAAACTGGGTGCACAGAATAACGTGAAACTTTAACACGTGATTGTGGAGGTCCTAATGGAGGTCTTGAAACTCGCGAAATTTCGATTTTCGAAAAAAAAGAAAAAACTAAAAATGTTTTCATCCCGGACAAGAACCGAAAAAAGAGAAAACATTTTTTTTCTTCAGTTTAATTTCATGAGCATCGCGTTTCTCCTTGGAGCCTTTGTAATCACGTGCTGTTTCGAATGTTTCATTTTGGAGAGGGATTTTGTCTATATTTTCTCGTTTTGAGATTTATATATATAGAATATGACCCTTTCATATCGCCTTAAATTCGCGATCCTTTCGGCGCGACGTAACCTGCGCAGGAAAAACGAAAACATGGCGGCCTTGCGAAATCCGCTTCCTCCTCCGGGAGCGTTCTCTTCCGTTGTGTCCTCGAGCTTTCCGCTTTTTACGCGCTCGGTGGCCGGTCACGAAGTAGACGATAAACAAGCGATATCGACGAGCCTGACGTAAAATCGTCCAACGCCGAAGCGTAAATCAATCCAAATCAGTCCGTGCTGTTCCCCGAGAGCGATCCTTTTGCTACGGTTCTTTTCTCCAGTAGAAAGCTCCGGAGGATTCCTTCCCGAACAAAACCTCTCTCGCGTTGGAATGATCGGAATATTCGGAAAATTGGCGGAGGAATTGAAAGAAACCTCGAGCCGGAATACGAGTCGAGTAGAGCTGGACCAGCCGACGTAACTTATCGTTCGATGCAACGAATGCATTATAGTATCGAGTTGCAATAATTTGTATTGGTTATTAACGATGCTTTCATCTATTTGCAGGCAGCTACGCGATGGAACCCTAGAGGAGAACCACCTCCAGGACGGAAGTCGACTCACTCTCTTGCCTAGCGTGGAAACGGGGCTGCTGGTGAGTTTAAATCACGTTAGGTGTTACGAAAGTGTCTTGTATGTATTCAGAAAAAAAAAAAAAAAGAGAGATGTGAACGCTTATACAAATTTTCTTCAAACTGGGCGCACCGAATAATTCGAAACTTCAACGCGCGATAATGAAGATATCACAACGGAGGTCTTGAAACTCCAGAAATTTCATTCTTCGGAACAAACATTGTATAGTTATCCTGGACAAGAACCGGGAAGAAAAGGATTTCTATCGGAGAATGAAATTCCGTGAGTTTCGAGATCTTCGTTGGGGCCTCCATAATCACGTGTTAAAGTTTCAGATTATTCGGTGCATCCAGTTTGGAGAAAAGTTGTATTAGTATTCTGACGTTTTGATATATGTGTATGTATGTGTGTGTGTGTATAGAGTGACCCTTTCGTGTTACTTTAATTACGGTATTTTTATATTCTTACTAGGCAAGATGGCGGGGATACGCTTTTCAATTAGCCGAGAGAATAAGAAAAGAGAGACCGCGACTCGTCGCGTGGAAAACACGAAAATTCGTCATCGAGTGGGAAACGAGGGCGTGTAGCGGGCAACCGGCGATTGTCGGGTATATCACAAGTCGCGGACTCTCTTGTCTCGTTTTATTCCTACGCGTGAGATAAGGACACGTGGCCGTATTTTGCGGTTCGTCTCTCGCGCGAGGTTACGACCGGGGAGGGACTTTACGGCCGGTTTCGCCTCGCCTTGCTGGAGAGATAAAGGTTACCGCGATTTTGAAGGGATTTCGATTTACAACGGCGCGTACCTAGCAACAAATTGCGAGAGAATTGAGAAGCCTCCCTACCAGCTCGTCAATATTACCGATTAATCGCCAACGGTGGTTATTAATCAATTTCGGGTGAAATAAAGCGTGAAGTTTGAGCTATGATCGGTTAATCTCGGATTAGTGAAATCCGTGTTTCCACTGAGTGTTAGAGTAACCGAAGATTAAAGTACTAGGAGTAAATTTACAGTACCCGAAATCGAGGGGTTAACTCTGATCGCGGTTTAACTAATCCTCCGTTATGGATTTTAAATCGAATGTAGGCACAACCAGTCCTTAAGGTGATATGAAAGGGACGTTCTATATACATTAAAATGTGAAGTTATTCAATGAAATGTCGGGAGTTTCAAGACCTTCATTGGGAGCTCCGTAATCACGGGTTAAAGCTTCAAATTATTCGGTACACCCAGTTTAGGAAAAAGTTTTATAAATATTTTGATATTTTTATATATTTGTATATATACAAAATGACCCTTTCGTAACACCTTAATGACGAGTAATTAATTAACGTTAGACGAGGCTGCAAGGAATTAACGGCGACCGTGGGCGAGGACTCTCCCGTTTGTTTAGCGTTCCCTCGGGCCGATTGCGATTAGCGGATCGCTTACGGTTATGCTTATAGAAATACATCCTGGTGTTGCCAGGAGCGCTCGCCACGGAATACCCGATGAGGTAGACGGCGCGCTCCCGATAAACCCCGTTAACTCCGGTGCACGAATATCGCCGGGTCACTTGGTTTCTCGGTCAGCACGCTCGTCCTGTCCCTTTGCACCGTGACTTCTGCGATCGCTGCGTTTCCTTCATTCCTTCGGGACTTCCTAAGGATATGACTCGGTCGATTTGCGTACCCTTTGTAGGTAGATCTCGTGTAACGTTCGTGAATCTCGTGCAACGTCCGTGGATCTCGTGCAACGTCCGTTTTCTCTCTCCTTTCGATAAACAAGGCCCCAAGTTTTCTCAGTGCTTCCGCTATCCGTCCGCATCTTCTCCAGTTACCCTGGAAGAGATATTCGGGATTACCGCCGGTTTTGTCCAACCGCTTATCACGAACCGTGCGCGGAGGTAGACGGCGCGCTCCCGATAAACCCCGTTAACTCCGTTGCAGTAGCATCGCCGGGTCACTTGGTTTCTCGGCCAACATTGCGGACCTTATCCTTCCCTCACCAGTAGCGTGCCTACCCATGACGCACTCTTGCTACTTTTCAAATAAATTCCCCCGGATCTAAAGAGATGAAAAAAGAAAAAGGAGCCTATTAACATCGATTAAACTGGAAGCACGAAGTCTACGAGACAACCATCCCTTGAATTGGGTAGACAGAAAAAAAAAGAAAGAAAACCGACGCGCGAAGTCCGGGAACGTTTACCCTTGCATATCCAAAGCCATTCGTAACGTCGCTATGAGATTTTTCTCATTCCTCGCTTTTACGTTACGGTCAGTCGTCTAGGGTTAATCCCTGGTTCCTCCGTTACCCGCAACTCCACGCCCGAATTCCCGGGCGGCGTCGACCTAACCTCTCCTCGGAGGGTTACCTAACCTCCCGGCGCGCGTACCCTTTCACCGTTCCGGCGGACCGACTCGCCGACCGGGCGGCCATGTTGCCTGTAACCACGCCGCCTGCATATTCACGAAACGCCGTTGTCCCCGACCTTGCCGGGGAGCGGAGGTGGCGAGACCCGAGGAGGGAGAGAAATCCGGCGTTCGCATCGATAATCGCGTTTCCTCGGGTCCGCCGGAGGGGGACCTCTCTCTCTCCCTCTTTCTCATTTTCTCTCTCGTCTCTCTCGCCTCTCGCGGAGGCGCGCACAAAGGGCGTGTACCCGCGCGCGTTCCGAAATTGACCGTAGCGGCCGCACCGGCAACGCGCGCGCGGCAACAGCGCACGGTCCTCTTATCGCTCCGAGTTCCGAGTCGTTCCTTTTACTCCGACTCGCCGCGAGAGGGAACTCTTACGAGACCCCTCGTCTCTCCCCTCGCGTTCCCTCCTTCTCTCTCGGTCCCGGTCGGTTTCGAAGGGTCTTTAGAAGACCCATCGGCCGAGCCCGCGGCAGGTTACCATGCGCAAGTCCAAGGGGTTCTCATTCGCCCTTTCCCGGTGGCTCTGACTCACTTTCTGGCCTCCTCCTTTCCCTATCTAAGGATTTCCTTTCGACTTCGACGCGCGTTTTCTACTTCCGTTTTGGACGATTCTTCATTCGCTCCTTGCCACGCCGGACTTTTCGTTTCCGCGGACCATTTCACTCCGGAAGTCGTGCATCTTAATGCTCGAATTTACGGGGAAGTCAGCTGGGAATTAGGGGAAATCACCGAAACGTTTTCACGATTTTACGGCAGAACGTCACTTGTTACTGAATCGATCATTTGATATTTTTGATAATTAGAAAGGGGCTATCGTGAAAGGATTCGGAATATTTTATTATCGAAGGAGAAATATCGTGTACAGCGCAATTTAAGTAATCTGACATTTTTGCTATTAAGTACAAGTTCGCAAAATTATTTCTAAAATGTATGCCTAAGTATGGACAGCGTTGCTGCCACGTGGCGCTGATACGACCCCTGCCAGCGCGAAGGTCACCGAAATCCGATCAGATAGGGAACGCGAGTTAACGGGGGAATCAGTTTTTAATAATATCTCGTAATATCCATTACGGGCTTGAATTATCACGAGATTAATGGCGGAACTAGACGTGCCGTCCCTCGTGTACCTTTAATCGTTCCTCGTTGACCTTAATGCCGGTAAGAGAGGCGGCTTGGTGGCCGCGGGGGTAACGCATTTCGAGTCGGCCGGCGTGTAATGAGCAAATGTGCGCGCGCAACTTATTGTCCATAATTCGCCTTGGGTAGTGTCGCGCGCATGCGCGCGCGCAAGAGACCGCCGAGTGGAAAGCCCGCACTCGCGCAATGGCGACGACGTGTTGCCGCAAGAGCGGAGGAATTCTCACGGCGAGCGTACGCTGCTCGATAAATCACTCGGTATCTCTCTCTAGGCGAGAGCGTCACCGTGTCGATACGGAGAGAGAAACAAAAGGGACGGCTCGCGAGAGGCGTGCTCTCGCGCGCGTAATGTGCGCTCGCATCCGCAGATAACGCGCGAGATGGCGAGCGTAGCGGCGCCGAAACGTGTCCTCGCTCTTACAAAGGCGACGGCGTTCACAGTTTCTAACCACTCTCGAGTATCCGCGAATTGGTAACCCCTGGGTGTCCCAGACCTTTTCCGAAAGATCGTCCTCTGTTGCGAACACCATACTCCTGGGATGCTGGTCCTCGCACACCGATCTAACGATTCTGACCCTGAAGGTAGCAGAATCGAAAGTTAGAGAAAACGTAAGGGCTGTTTCCTCGGTCTTTTTCCTGTTTTTCAAATTGTTCCACGGTTCAACATGGCAACGGCTTATCTATCGGCAGGAATGAAAGGAATATAATACCTCTATATTCACTCTGCTTTTCCCTGCTTTCGTCGTACATCAAGTGCTACTTATCTACGGGCACCTTAAATGTCGGATTTATATCGATAAGTATTGAATTAATAAGTTTGATGTCTAGTACCCAGTTGCCACCACCCTTGTACTGGTATTTATTGATCTTATAATCGTTTTCGCCGTTGAATTGCGGCATTAAGAAGTCCTTCGTATTTGTAAGTCCGGAATTTAGGTGTCGGTGGAAATGTATAGGTGGCTGCGGGTTTCGCCCATCCAAGGTCCATGGAGAATGACATCCCCTGGCAGGTCGGCGTGTCCGCGAGCGCGCCACGCCATTGGCTGGGACTGCGGTCACGGGCGACCGTGATTGGCGCATTCCGCCGGCGGGTCCGGCCAATGGCAGTCACCGATTCCAGCCGGGCCGTCCGCGGAAGGACGCCCTTGGTGTGAGGTTCCACGGAACCTGTAGACGCGGCCGGAATCGGTCGGTCGGTATTTCCGGCGCATTTTCCTCATCCCCTGCGAGCACGGGAGGATTATCCGGCTATCTTCGGCAATTACCGCACTCGATAAGCGTGGGAAGGACTTCCCGATATCCGATGATTGACTCGACCTTGGGCGAGTCGCTGCTTCGGGGCCGGACTCTCGGGAATCGTAGGTGGAGCCGAAAGTGGAACTCGGGCGTCTCGCGGGCCGGACGGAGAAGCAGCCGGGCTGGCCGGCCGGCCTCGGCTCGCGCGGCACGTGGGCTGGGTCGGGCCGTGACGTCACGCGACGTGGGATAGCAGGTTGGGTGTTTCGTCGATGGGCTCCGTTTAAATCTCGGCCGGGCGGCGCGCGGAGCCCCTCGGCCTAGGCGCCGCCAGATATCCTTCGCCATTTTCCTTTTTCCCCCTTGCTCCGAGGCGACGCGACGCGACTCCGGCCCTCTCCCGTTTTCCTTCCCGGAGACCACCCGTCGCAAAGACTTTTAAATCGACGTTGACGAGTGGAACGTCCGCAGGGGTGCTCAATTGACGAATCATTAAGACTCTCCTTCTCCCTGCTGAAATTTCCCGTCGTATTTTCTCGTTGGCTCGTCGCCATTTTCCCTCTCACTTCGTTACGTCCTAACTTCACTCTCTCCCATCGAGCCGAATCCTCCCAGACTCAGGATTGACGAGAAAAATGCGAATCTCTCGGACAGTGGATAAACAATTCTACCACTCTTTCTACGCGGATATAACCTCTACGGAATTTCATCCTAGGTTCTATTTAACTTATTTTAGTATGAAACTCCGCGAGGGGCGGATCCCTGGCCGAAATTCGATCGGCTAATCGAGAAGCGGTCTCGAACGTGACTCGATGACGCCTCTCTCGAGGGGCGAGTGAGAGGATCGCAGAGAGAGAGAGGGAGACGCCGGCGCTCGATGGCGCGCTGGTTCGGCTCGCTTCCGCTCCGCTTCCGTGGCGCTCGGAGCGGCGGCCTCTTTCGACGCGGCGAATATAAAGCCCGGGCAAATCGAATTACCGAATCCGCGGGACCTTCGGCGCGAGGAAGTCCATTAGGTGTTTCAAACCGAGGCGGAGATGCCCCCGGCCCCGAGGCCCGAGCGTGTTTCGCGAGGTTTCCTCTTCTGCGGGTCTTCTCGGGTTTCGCGCGATCTCCTCGCGGCGCTCCATCGATTCTCGATCATCACGCGCGCTCTCACCCGGTGCGCGCCATGGACGTAAGAATACACGAACGCCGAGCCCAAGCTAGAGGGGGCGAGTGTTCGAGTAAGTAAGGACGGAACACATGGGAACAATAGGAAGGTAGACATATTGGTCAGCCAATATCTTGATTGAGATTTAATTGTCTATCTATTTAATATCTGCGGTTAAACGAGTTATGAATTATTTTAAATCATTTGAAGATCTAATTGATTGTTTTTCAACGACTTCTGAATTACGTTGTATTTAATCGTAGGAAATGATTTTAAAAAATCGCAGTCTTGCCGTAATTAATTGTGCCGTCTTTTTCAGGCCCAGCGACCTGAGCAGAGCGTGATGCAGGCCCTGGAGAGCCTGAACGACTCGCAAGTGAACGACTTCCTCTCCGGGAAGGCTCCCTTGAACCTGACGATGAGACTAGGGGACCACATGATGCTCATCCAGCTGCAGCTCTCAACAGTCACGCCGGCCACGCCGACCACGGGTCAGAGTTGGTTTTATCCTGGGAACGAGTACCCCGATATCGATATCGTGGCTCGACATATTCGCCCCGAGTCGTATTAAATATTCAACTGCAAACTTGCGAATATTACATAATTATATAACATCGTTAAGGTGCTGCTTCTTGAAATATTTGTTGGGTGCGTCTTTGATGTGCGGGGTAAAGGTACCTTTTCGCTTTCTATGTTACTGCAAAATTGCATGCAGCAAAACGCTCCGATTTGTTAATAATAGGCAAGTTGCCGTCATGGATGGTACATAAAGAATTTTAAGTCAATCGGTAGTTTTCAGCATTTAATTTCGCAGAAGCGCAGTGAGAAGGTAGCTTCAAGCACGATAAATCCGGGAGAAACCATATCTATCGGGGAGGCCGTATGACTATCGCTAATTTCTGGCTCGCAATCACCGTCTAATGGTTCTCAAATTTTCCGCAGGTGGGAGTCCGACATCCGGGGCGACGTCGTCGGGAAGCAGTCCCGGGGGCGGGTCGAACACGTCCAGCCCCACGGGGGCGAGCTCCTCTACGGTGCAGTCGAGGCGGCCCACGGTCCTGGCCGCGAGGACGTCGAGCTCTGCCTCGGGGTCGTCGGGGTCAGGGAAGCAGCAAAATGGCGCCTTCGTGACGTCTTCCCTGATCAGCAGCCTGGCCTCGGCTTTGGCCGCCAGCACCGCCCTCTCCACGGCGACGAAAACGACGAGCTCGAGCCCAGGACCCTCGTCGCCGTGCTCGACCTCGACGTCGACCTTCTCCGCCTCGCAGTCTCCCGGACAGACGCGAGCCCAGTCTCCTCAGGGTCGGTCCGCCAGCCCGTCCAGGAACACGGGCACGACCTCGACGACGTCGACGACGTCTCCCTCGTCGTCGTCATCCCCGCGGCAGTCCTATCTCCTGCACCACCATCATCATCATCGCACCCACCACTTCCATCGCAGCCACCATTATCACCAGCACCACCATCACCACCACCATCACCACTCGAGGAAGGTGCCCGCGGCGCTGGACCACCCCCTCGAGGCGCCCACCTCGCTGGGGACCTGTCCGGACCCCCTGGCTCTCGGAGATGCTCCGAGCTCGCCCGCTGAGAAGAAGTTCTGCGACGCTCATCATCATCCCCAGGTGGTCAGTTCTGGGTCCGAGGCTGGCAGGAGCTACGCCGACCTCGGGGCCCAGGGCTCCGCGACCTCGACCTCCGTAACCGAGACCGGCAAGACCGCCTCGTCCTCCTCCTCCGCTACCGCCGCCACCCTCGACACTCGCGCCCTCGCCGAGGCCTCGCGCAACCTCACCCAGAAGCTCAAGCAGCTCTCCTCTGAGGTACTCACCCCGCGGGTCGACCTCGCCGAGGTATACTTACCGAAGCCAGTTCTCCCCTATTTATACGTTTATTCACTTTGGAGTCGACTCGATGCTGTTTCCGGAGTCCATTTTATACCGTACTGACGTAATTACATATAGTAACGTCGTTCTGGACATACGGATAAAAATTCAGAAGTTTACATAAAAAGCTAGAAGTATACTAAAATTTGCTCGATAATTCGTGGATTAACCAATGGCGGCGCTGTAATCATCTCTGCGTCTCTCTTATATATCATAGCGAGTTACACGCGTTCTTTGTCTTGCTAATAGTACCCCGCCTGACGGGGTCTCTCTTCCTCTCGCACCTGAGATTGATAACGCGTGCGATCTCTGGTTTGCGCTGATTGTCGAATTTTTAACCAAACTCGTCGAGCATCGAGCAGGAACTTAGGATTTTTTCATGGAACCTCTGAATTTTTTGGCACGAGTCACTTGCGCGGTGTCGACATTTTTGTGGAATCACAGTTGGCGATCGTTGCTCCCATTTAGGTCGTTCATTCGATTCATTCATTGTTACGGCGAGAATATAAATTATGGAGGCAGCAACGATAAGCCTCTTGGTCGGCTTAAGTGTACATTGTCTCTCGTTCCGCAGGAAAACGCAAGGCGTCGCCAGGGCGCGATCATCGAGAGCATGCACCATCACGGGAAGGGCGTGTACTCCGGGACGTTCAGCGGCACCCTGAATCCGGCGCTTCAGGACCGCTACGGTCGGCCGAAGCGGGACATCAGCACTATCATTCACATTCTGAACGACCTCCTGTGCGCCACGCCCGTGGCTACTACCGGCCATTATAGGGGCCACCACCACCGGCACACCGGGAGTCGCCAACAGTGGTCCTCGACGTCGTCCTCGGGCGTCACGGCCGCCACCGGAAACGGCGCGACGTCACCCGGCACCCACGACTCGACGAATCCTGGTTATTCGTCAGGTAAAATTGGGCAGGATCGAAATAAATCATGATTTTTCATTATTGGAAAAAAATAAAAAAATCGTAGCATCGTTTTAAGCATTCAATCTAAGAGTGACGTCGAAAGGGTCTCACTTATGAAATTTTTCTTTTGAACCGAGTCTACCGGATCGTTTGCAATTTTCCTGCGTAAAAACGGAGGCTCTAGGGTATTTGTTAAATTTGTTTCTGTCTGCTAGTTTATGCGAAGGATCGAAAGTCACTTCGAGGGTTCTGTTCGCAGAGGAACTGTCGAAGGAGAACGAAGCCACCAAAGGAAAGATGCGGCGACTGCGCCTCGTGATGGAGCAGCGGAGAGCGAAGCGAAAAGCGAGACGGCAGGCCCGAGCCGCGCCCTACACGACCCAGTGGGCAGCCGTGACCCCTGACCCCGACCCGAACCACGACCCCAACACCACGTCGACCTCGACCGGAGGAGGAGGCGCGGCCGGGCCGAACGCCGCGGAGCCGCAGAACGAGCCCGAGCTTCAGCCTTGCAGCCCCGAGCCCGTCGTCGCTTGAAATTGTCCATCGTCCTGGTCCTCCGTCGACGGTCGGGACAACCTGGAGAAGTTCTCTTCGTGCCTCGTCCACCAGTGCGCAAAATATCTAAGGCCATCTAGATCCGACGAGATCGAGGGGCCAAGACGCCCCGAGGCGCCATCTTTGCAATTCAGTAGCCTGGTGGCCGTCGTCGCTTGAAATCGTCCCTCATCCTGGTCCTCGGTTGATGACGAAGACAGCTTCAAGGAGTTCCTCTTCCTGCCTCGTCCGCCAATGTGCGAAATATCTAAGGACATCTAGTTTCGACGAGGTCAAAATGCAACGAGGCGCGAATTTCCTGGGATCCTAACGACCGATTTCCATGCCACGTCGTCGCTTGAAATCGTTCCTCGTCCTGGTCCTTTGTCGACGGTTAGGATATCCTCGAGGAGTTCTTCTTGTGCCGTCTACTAGGGCGCGAAATCTCTGAGGCCATCTAAATTCGACGAGGTCGAGGGGCTAAGACGCGCCGGGGCGCGATCTTCCTGGGGTGTCCTCGCGACCGATTTCCACACCGGGGTCGGCTCGATCGGGACACCGTGAATGTTTATAAACGATTTCAGTCATGGTGACCACCAGGACCGATAATGAGATAAGGAGTCCCGAGTGCGCCAGTCGCGTCCTCCTTGTACACCGACGGACATGAGTGCCTTCCCATCATGCACTGGCGACCATATTCCCGGGGAAGGCCTTCATGTCCGCTACTGTACACCGGCGGACGTGGTGCCACCGATATAAGAAAGGGGAAGGCGTTCATGTCCGCCAGTGTACACCTAGGATAGGATATAGAAGGCTTAGGGAATTGATTAAACTTTTCTTTCGTTTCCTCGGTTCCTTTTGGACCTCAACGCCGTCAGTTTTGCGCACGCCAGCCCTTGAGGGGGACCTTGAAGACGCGGCTCTAAGCCAGGGGGATTTTTTTTTTTTCGTTCTTTTCCATTCTTTTCCGTTATCGAGCCAGATTAGTGCCTTTTCTTTTCTTTCTCACTTTTCCGTTCTTAGGTCGCGGGGGTTCCCCCGGATGTGGTCGCGCCTGCGTTTCGGGTAGGACTAGGCGTTCTCCGGGACACGCTGGCCCCGGTACCGCCGAAAGGAATTGTAAGGACGATCGACCTCGAGCCTTTGACTGTGCATCGTGTAATATTACGTAGCCGGAAGTAAGGCCGAGGGGAGTTTTAACGTAAGTCGCTCTATCGCGTGTACGTAACCCGCCGTTGCGCGTAAATTCGCTTCGTAAATATCGTCTCTCGTCGTCGGTCGTGCGCGCCGCGCGAACGGGGACCAGTGCTGGGCAGGGTACAGGTGCAAGACTCTTAGGGCGATGCGAAGGTGCCGTCAGAGATGTCTCGTTTTCGATTTTTCTCCGTACTGGGGGTACCGAATCGTTTCAAACATACCCACGTGAACGTGGAGGCTATAAGGAAGGACGCGACATTCGTGAAAATCCACTTTTTAACAATTTCTTTACAGACATTGTTAATATTTGTATAAAANTTAATTATAATTTTTTTAATAGCATCCCTGCAGAGGGGGGCGTTGTCGGCGATTCAGGGCGGTCGATCTTAGTAAAATTCGAGGATGCTTGTTTCTATTTAGTGCATCTTTTGCATCTATGCCCAGCACTGGACGGGGCACTGGGACGCTCAGAGGGGTTCCCGAGTGAACGTGGACCTTGCAATTTTTTTCGTACGCTTTCGGACCACAGTCGCCACCCTTGAGAGATCAAGGAAACGACGGAGAAGGACGGACGCTCGTCTCTTCGGCATATTCCTCGAGGGTCCCTCTGGCGTTTGATATGCCTCCTTTAGCGAGGACCACCCTTTTAGGAACTCTTTAGTTGGCTAACACGAGGCGATGGAGGGAAGTCGGCGGACTGGGTGGTCCGATAGGTAGAGTTATCGTAGGCAGGGGCTCGCAGCGATTATCCGTTCCTTCGGGTCACCTTGCATTGTCTCCAGCGACGATTACGCGAGAGGCCGACTCACTGTACCCGACACGGAACGACGTGGAGCGGTTCCGGCACGTACCGGCACCGGTACGACAAAACTTCGTAATCCGCGGTTCGGTGCAATTGTTGATCACCTAATTAATGTACCAAAGGCGTTGCGGTATACTTTCAGGTACGTGCCTGACATTCAGCGGTAAAAACGTCTTTCGTCTGTAGATTTAAAGGCGAAGCGAGTGTGGCGTCCGAAAGGTCTCATTTGTGAAACTTTTCTCTGAGCTGGGTCTATCGAATCGCGTAAGAATTTTACCTGTGTGCCAAGGCCCCGAGGAAGGTTCTCATACCCGTGAAATATCATTTTTCTCTTAATTGTTTATAAACGTTTCCTTAGTTTTTTTTTTTTTATAGAAAAATGAAATTGCATGGGTGTTGGAACCTTTGAGGCCTCCGCGTTCACGTGGCAGAATTTCTAGTAATTTAATATATTTAGTTTATACAAAAGTTTCATCAATGATTGGCCTCGCTGATATCCCTTTCACGTCACCTTAAGGTGTTATAAAAGTGTCATACATATGTATATATATAATGATCCTTTCATATCACCTTAAGTGATCGACGTAAGTCATTGGTACGCGCTTTACGAACTTTTGCCGGAACGTGTCGGAACCGCGACGTGTCGTGCCGCGCCGGTCAGCTCGGACCTACCTTCACCGCGCGTCGCTGCCCGGCATTTTTCCCCTTCCTTTTAGTCACTTGTTCGTGTACGGGGACGTGACGGTGACGCAACGATAATGGTAATCGACGCCGATCCCCGGTCCATAGGTGGTCCTACTGCATGGCCTCGTCGCCAGGATTCGCTTAGGTTTATTAGGTACTAAACAACATGATATATCATCACCTTACAGCATACCGCGTTAGGTTACTTAGGAAGAGTTATTATTACGACTATATTACTACCACTACGCTACTATTACTATGATTATTACCGCAGTTTCTTCGTTTTCCGAACCGGCTCAAGGGGATTGTAACATATACGTCTGTCGGACCTTGTCGAGCACCGGAATATTAAAAGTAAGAGAACCGGCCGGACGTCGTCCCGGCCGGGAACGGAGACAAACGACAAAACAACAAAAATATGGCAATAGCACAAAAGCGAAGACGCGTACGTAACCTCGTTTGCGGGTCTCTAGGGTGTAGCCCGTTTATGGCGGTTTATAAAGTAAGTTCGGCGCGCCCCCACCCCCCCCCCAGGGAGGGGACGCTCTGTATTTTTTAGCGAGGCGCGCCGCAGTCGCGCGCCGATCTTTATCGTTATTGTTATCGTCGGCGGAAAAGAGAGAGAGAGAGAGAGAGAGAGAAAGATGAACGAAATGATGAGACTTTTGCCGCTAAGGCGGATGTCAAGGAAGGGAGAGAGAGAGAGTGTGAGAGTGACGAGTTTCGAGTTTCGAATTTCGGAGGGTAGAGAGAAAACCGGCCACTTCTCGGTGGCTCCTTTGTTCCGACTTTTCTTTTTTTGTTTCCTCTCTTGTTTTCGGTTTTTTCCAACCACCCCGCCCCCCCACCCCTCCTCCTCTCAGTCTAGTGATACGTAAAATGCGAAATTGTTAGGCGTTGAAGGTTGTGTACATTAAACTGGACCGTACGGGCGTTTAGCTCCAAATCGTTTATTTTCTTTAAATTACCTCTTACACTCTAGCTCTTGATGTACGAACGTAAAAACTTACATCGATCGCGCCCCCCTCCCCCCCTTTTTTTACGTATCTCTCTTGCGGTTCGTCGACCTATTCGATGGGCTTCTTTTTTTTTTCGCTTTTACTTTCTTTCTCTTTCGCACTAACGAGCGCGCGCGCGCGCGTTGTCCCTTCCCTAAGAAATGTTATCGATGGTCGACCACGATTATCGAGACGTGCGCTCGTGCAATTGTTCTTATCCTTTATTTTTCAATCTACCATTTCCTTTCTTTCTTTATTATTATTGTTATTATTATTATTACTTTTCTACATCTATTTTGGCAAAGACAGGTGAGACGAGTCTCATCTGTACTTTAATAACGAGTTTGTTCATCCACCAAGGCTTAAGGCCGGTTGCACCAACATTCGAGTTAAAATCCTTAATCGAGGATTACTTAACGCGCGATTAAAATTAACCAACCGATTTAAGGTTACCAAACAATGGATCTTAATCTTCGATTAGTTTAATTTTTTTTTTGGTTCAGATTAACTAATCAGTTGAGAAATTTCATCCTGTCTGCGGTTGGTGCAATCGGCCCTTAGTTTACACCGATCACTTGATATGAGTACCAAAGGCATGGATTTAGTAAACTGTCCGGGGAAACGATAGTGTATCGTCTTGGTACAATACGCTTAAGATGTGCGTTCCATGGCGTATTGGTACACCGTTGTTTACATCGAGTTTGATAAAACTAATCCATAAGGGGATGTGGAAGTGACATCTAAAAAGTACATCGTTCCAAACTTTACAACCCGAATACAGAGTCTACAAGAACGGTCCTGACAACCGTAAAATAAATTTCATTTTTCGTAACGGGTAAAATTTTATTTTTAATCCATTTTTTAAAAATGTTTATAAGCAAATTTAAAAAAATTGAAATATTATGGATGTCGGGATCTTCCTTATATATCCCCCATATTCACGTTGTCAAAATTGAACGATTAGGTAATCCCAGTTCGAAGAAAAGTTTGATAAACGAGGCCTCATTGACGTCACTTTCACATCGCCTTAAACCGTCGGTGTAAACTAACCTCTTAGAAGTGAATCCTCATTAAAAAACGAGCCGATCATGCGACTCCTCGACGTGTCATGAGCTCAGAATAATCGCCAAAATCGGAAACGCCGTAAATACAATGATTCGTGCCGTTTGTCGAGGCCTCTCCAGCCATTGACATTGTACAATAACAGATGCCGAAGTCTAAGCGCCACTGCGAGGAGTATCGGCCATGATACTGTTTCCTAAACTTAACGCCATAAACCGTGCTTAGAGAATTAAACGATAAAAAGGGACATCGCGTCGTAATCGAGCCACCGTTAACAAATGATTCGCCGTATCAAATAGGGGGAAAACTTTAGCTATAAGCCCTCGCTCAAATAAACCCTTACAATACGCACAAGCGACTCTGTAAATGAGACGTAGAGATCGAACCTCTTATTGCACGCGGATTTAACACGCTCATGATCCTAGGGTCCCGTTCAACGCATAAAGCCTGCGTTATCGGAAACGAATCGGTTAATACAGGTAATTAATTAATAACAGTCGCACACTGGGATGTGATTGCACATTTACGGCGTTTTCGATTGTCGGGGAGTTTACGAGAGGGCTTGAGAGTGGGAATTGTCGGGTCGAAGGGGATGCAACGCCATATTGATAAGGAAATGGACGGGACCGAGCGGATTCGTACTCGGCTCTCGAAGGTAACATCGAAGTCCCACGGCAAGAATCGCAAGGAACAGGGAATTCCATCGAGGCGCGTCTTTCGCCAGACGCAAGGACTATGTACAATTATGGCACGGGACTGTACAACGCGAGGGTTAAAACTTCGGGGTCACATCTAACACCGTATTTCATATTTTGTTTTTTCTTCCTTTTTGGCAGTTCCGTCGCACGGTAAGATAGGGTTGGTGGGATCGTTAAGGTGGCATGAAAGTGGCCACTGAAGGATCTCGTTTATGAAACTTTCCTCCGAACTCAAGATACAGAATCGTTTGAAATGTTATCACGTGGATATGGAGGCCCTACATGGAATATAGGGAAAGGTCCTGATTTTTAAATGATTAACTTCTTCACTTTTGTAGTAAAAAAAGAATCAGGAAAATGGGTTTCAGGAGCTTCCTTAGGACCTTTATATTGGCAAGGTCAAATTTTAAACGATTCGGTCCACATCATTGGGAGAAGTTTCATAAACGATTGACCTCTCAAGTGCTACTTTCATATCGCCTTAAAGGTGGTTGTACACGTTACGATAAATCATGGCGACTCGTGATCTGTGCAGTTAAATCTCTACTGATCGGTTTGCACGGATTTATCGCAAGGACTTATCGTTACGAGCGCAGCCACTTTTAGACGCTAGGTTGATCGCGGGACCACTGAAAAAGGAAAAGCAACTTCCCGGCGCCCGGGAAATCAGTCCTGACTAGTGGACTTCATTTGTCGTCTTGTACTCGGTTTTTGCGGCGGTTGTACAGGGTGTACCGGACAGTCCTAACGCCGGATGCACATCGGAACACAAATACCTACATACAAGGCAAAGTGAAACGCATATCTCGTTCATAGCTCTTTTCCGTATACGAACGAAATCAACAGACTCAACGAACGAAATTTTTTTAGATGCACCACTGTGAGGCTCGCTTTGGACTGTTCTGGAACATCCTGTATACATCAACCTATCTCTCCGTGGACTCCGGTCGAGGATCACGCTCAGTACAAGTTGATCTTTTTGGTAATTGTTTTGCGACACATGTGGCAGGTCTTCAGGGGCGTCGAGCAGTGTTCGCAGGCCCCATGTCCGCAGAGGAAGGCGACGTTGCGTCGACGCTCCATGCAGATGCTGCACATGTTCGCTTCCTCGAGGTCAGCGACCCTAGTCTCGAGATACCGCAAACGTTCCAGGTCCTTGTCTTTCTCTCGGTCCCTGTCTTCCTTCTTCTCCTCCTCGACGGCGTTCTTTGAACTCTCCTCCCTGTCGCTGCTCGACGTCCGCTCCTCTTTCACTGATTTCAGGGACAATTGGAATTGTGAGCAATCGAGGAAGATCTAATCTAAAAGACGTTGTTCAAGATCGCTCCTCACCATTGACTGCGACTTGGGGCTTTACGTCCCCATGGGCACTTGGCGATTTGACGCTGCCTCCGGGATCAATTCTGTTCTCCTCTTTCCCGGTTATCGCGAGTGCCGCGTTTCCGCGACACTCATCGACGTCGCCGGAACCGCGTCCCGACTTCCTGGAGCTGTCGCTTGTTGCCTCAGACTCTGCGATCGTCTCTATCCGGTAGATCGGCGGCACCGTGCTACCGGAGGACGGATTAGTTTCTATCCTGATGGGGAAAATTGGAGATTATTGTTAGTGGCATCGGATGGTAAATTCGCAACTTATTCGCGACTTATATACGACTTATTTGCGACGTATTCACTGCCAACTTACTCTAACTGACTACCATGACTATGTCTTTGGGATTGGTAGGTCCGAAGCAAATCGGCAAGCTGCACGGCCTCTGGATCCGACTGCAAAAGGTCGAGCGGTGTCTTCCCTTTCGCATTTTTCGCCTGCTCCAGGAGAAGACCACTCGTATCGACGCTCACCAAGAAACAGGCCAGAGCTAACTCTGTTCTGCCGTTCTGGCTCGCCAGGTTTTGCCAGATCTGCCGTAAAGTATAATTCATGAATAAATAATTTACAATATATATAAAACTTTTCTCCAACCTGGGTGCATAGAACAATTTGAAACTTTAACACGTAATCATGGAGATCCTAATGAAGGTCTTGAAACTCACGAAATTTTATTCTTCGAACAAAATTCTTTTTGGTGCATGTCCAGAATAAATACATTTCTTTTCGGAAAATGAAATTTCGCTAATTTCAAGGCATTCATTATTACGTATAAAAATTTCAAATTATTCGGTGTACCCACTTTGGAGAAAAATTTTATAAATATTTTGAATTTTTGGTGTATATATGACACTTTCATAACATCTTATTTAGATAGCACATTTTCAGGACAACGGATTAACAAATCACGTGTATAAACGCCGAACTCACCGCGTCTATCAGAGGAGAATTTCTACTACTTTCGGCAGTAGCCACCGTGACGGGCTGATTTCGACTCTTTGTGATTGCAAGATGCAACGCCGTGTCGCCATTTTCGTCGGTGGCCGCGATGTCGGCATTGTGGCTGACGAGCAACTCGACGAGGGCCCACTGGCCTTGGGAGGTGGCTAGATGCAAGGGTGTCTGACGCCGGTTGTTCCTGAGATCCACCATGGCTCGACCTCCGGTTTGCAAAAGAAGAGTCGCAGCCACGTCTCGATGTCCATTCAGAGCGGCTAAATGCAGCGCGGCAAATCCATCCTCCTTCTTCACATCCACCAATTGACTTGCTCGAGCAACCAGTCTCTCTGTAGCACTTTAAACAGTACACCACTTTTCACTGTTCCGTTTCAATGAAGTATTGTGCAATAGCATATAATACATATGTACGTATAGTATATGTATGCAAATAGTTTACTGCTATTTAAAATTAAACCGAAAAATAATACTCTTTCAAAATCGACGTCAGTGCAGGATAATAAATTAGGCGACACGTACTACGCGTTTCCTTTGAGTGCAGCATGATGTAAGACGTTGAAGTCCCGCTTGTTGCGAAGCGTAAAATCCAGTCTTTCACAGGAACAGAGGGCATCGATAATGTCCAGAGCATCTTTACCAATCGCGTCGTGAAGCGCGGTGTCACCGTAAGAATCTTGCAGATTTACGTCGCAACCATGACGCAGTAATGTCATGACGCAAGCAGCGTTCTGTTTATCCACGGACACGTGCAGAGCACTGCACCGACCATTATTTACAGCGTCTATTACCGCTCCACGTGATAGGAGCAACTCCATGATTTCGGGTTGATTGCTGTTTATGGTAAATAATTATTTCTGTATGTTGATTTATTTTTTTTTGAATTTATGTTAAGGTCTGCGACCTGGCTTATAGATGAGACGTCACTCACCCAAATGCTGCGTAGTGTAGGGGTGTGTCCCCATCTTCGTCGACTGCTCGAAGGGATGCACCTGCGTCTAGTAAAAGAGTACAAAGTTGTCGGTGACCCTGGTGTGCTGCGATCTGCAAACAGGTCTTCTTGCCTCCTCCGGGTCCACCGGCTCGTACATCCACCTTGCCAGGATACTTTCGAAGGAACTCTCGTACCGCGGAAATACCAGTCTCTCCTCTTGCTGCTTCACGCAGAAACTTTTGTACCTCTAAAGCTGTACCGTCAGGCATTCCACTATTATCAACTGTGAATATTTGATCAACATTAGAAATGGTGGATACTATGGGAAATTATAAACTGTTATTTGAATGTGTGCTTACCTAGTCGATCTTTCATTCGATTCACTTCTGCAGGACCTGGGCTTCCTGCATTGGTACCGGCAGGAACTAGGGTCACACATAATGGATTGAACGTCCAAGTGTGACCATCCAGTGCTACCCGTAAATCACCGTCAGAATAAATCTTAATTATTTTACCAGTCTTCCCAAGAGCCTGTGAAGTAGCATTTTTAAAAATTATATATTAAGTTTTCAATAAATTGCAGTAAATTTTGTTTATTTGTAAATGCAAAAAATTATACAAATATGCTAGAAATGTCAAGAACATACCGTTTTCATTACGTCTATCCATTCCCCATGGTTCCTCTGGTAATGCTTGACTATCGCTGCGTCACTTTTTACCCTCACTATGTCACCAAGTGAGAAACTGTCTTTACTCGTCACTTTGGTCAGAGCTCCGGGATGAAATGTCCACCTATTATCACATCCCTCGTACTGTACGCGAATATCGCCTTTATCCGTGACACGGTGAACTGTACCAACCTGATTTCATAAGATTTTGTAATTACCTCATTGACACAGTATCTAATTTTTTATTCCAGTGACACAGAATGACAACTAGAAATCGACAATACCCTCCCGATATAGTCTGCCATGCGTGGATTCCATCCTCCATGGCCAGCTTGCATGTCCTTTAGCGTCTCGACTTCCATGAGTACTTTTACTTTATCCCCAACGTTAAAAGTTAAGTGACGAGGACTTGAAACAACACTACCAACAGCACTATCATTTGTAGGAGATGCGGCACATTCACCTTCAGGTATTGTTAATACTGCCTGTCCCAGAAGGGGTAAATGTTCTTTGTAGTATGTGCCAGATGTTGCTTCCTCAACATAGCGAAGGTCCACACAGCCCTTATAACCCAATCGATAAACATTGGTACTACCCGAGGACCACGTTACCGTTGCGACGGAACGTCCACTCTCATTATCCCAGCCTCGTATATCCATTACTCTCCCAGTTTTCCCTATGACAATTAATATTATGATTATTAAGTATGACACTAAATTTATAAGGAACTTCAAAAGCAACACTGTAAGAAATATATACCCCTTCCACCATCTTGATTTCCCCATTCCCAGTCAGGACCACGGACCACCTTTGCTCCGATGAATATACCTTTTAGTGGCACTTTCAAATCTCCTTCTCTTGCAGGTAACTGAATTCTATAAACAATAATCATTGGTAATTACAATTATAGTCAAATGTTTAATAGCTTCTAATTCTAGAGAATATAGTTTACCCGATCGAATTTGCTGTCTGAAACCTTTGAAATGTATGCGTTAAATCATGTACATCGGCCATATAACACTGCGTGCACAGATCATAATCGAAACACTGTGCACACTTCCAACGGATGCCGATAATTCCGTGTCTTTTGCAACCGTCGCAAATAATATTCGTATGCTTCACTCCTGCAGCGGCATTGTCGAATATTAGCAGGTCAAATGCTCCGTGGTACCCTATTCGATAATTGCTTCTAGATCCATAGTCCCATTGCACAATTACTGTCTTGTCTGGAGTCTTATCCACAGGATTCGCATTAGTTCCTGAATTTCCAGAGGAAGGAGGCTTCCCAATTTCTATGACTGTGCCGGCATGGCCTTCTCCTCCGTCCTGATTTCCCCATTTCCAGTCTTGCCCTCGTACCACCCTCAGACCAACTTCCAACATCTTGGAGCTAGGTTCCAGCTCCAGCAGCTGTTCAGATGAAAAAAATGTTAATTTTCAAGAAACATGAATTAAAGTGCAAAACATTGAACCAAGCCCCATGAGATACGTCATACGCAATGGTGGTAAATAGTTAAAGCATCGTAAAAGTTATGAAAGAACAGATTGCTACCTTTCAAAATCAATGTATCTACTGTGCGGGAAAGCGAGTGCATATGCTAAAAGTATCTTACGAACCTGAAGCGAACGTCTGAATAGTACTTAGGGCGAATCATAGACCAGACAACGACCGCCACCGAAATGGGAAAATACAAGAACCTAGCTCTGACTTAAATTAATCAGAAAAATAGTGCGAGATGTCTCAGACACACGACATTATGTAGGATCATAATCATGGATTAGAGAATTTCTCTGAGAACATCCCATACCAGAGATGAGTTGGGAGCATGGACAGAGATGAGTTGGGAAATTGCTCACGGGCAGGATCGTGCGATCGCATCCTGTGCTGCCCTCTGGTTTCGTACGTTTGCTTTCACCAGCTCTGGTACGCGACACCGACGCGTGCCCCAAAGCTCCGCATCACGTCGACTTCGTGGCATCAATGTACTTAATAGTAGTAGATAAGTAGATAAAGTCGAATGGAGCGTTACGATTGTTCTTCCCTTACCATGAAAAGCGAGCAGTATCGATAAGCGTAGGTAAGCCACCACCATCAACTACCGCAGGGTATTACCATCACGAGTACGTGAGCCGCCAATGGCGACTGGTAGATGGTACCGCCATCGCGAGTGCGCGAGCTCCTGTCAGAAATTCGTTGTGCCGCCCTTGGGGGCAAAAAACGGTGAAAGCTAACGTACGAAACCAGAGGGCAGCATAGGATGCGATCGCACGATCCTGCCCGAAAGCAATCTCCCAACTCATCTCTGATCTCTGCTACCAACTCATCTCTGATGTTACACGGTACAGGACCCCGGCGCCATCTGTGAGAGATGACTTAAAGTCAATAACACTCTCCTTCAATACAGCCGCGAAATCTAATTTTGAATCTGAAAAATCATTCCACTAGTTCGTATTTAATAATCTATTTATAAACTTTTTTTAAAATACAATGAGTTTGGTAGATGTTCTACTTGCTGATCTTGGGTTTATTTAATCACGCTGTAAACCCAGTATTTTGTTGTTGCCAATGTATTTTCTAAATTTCAAGAGCTGCTTATAAAAGTAAGAAAATAACACAAGAGCAGTCTGGTAAATATTTAATTCTTTTTTATCCTATTTTGATTGAGTACAATTTATAACAGCTTACAAACTGCTGCGTTTTACCGATTGTAATTAAATGTCTAAATTCTCGCAAATTCCATTATCCGTCGTGCTATTTTTATCGCCATTCAATAACACGTTCGTTATATGACCCCAGTTATAGGGAAAGTCTGAGTAGTTCAAGAACTACTGGCTTTAGATGAAACAATGCCCTAAAACGTTGTAATAACGGAAGGCTTAATAATGTAGTAAAACCTAACATTGTTTGAAAACAATGTACAAAGTATATGATCTAAGAGAAATAGTTCCAATGAAAATAATTTTATGCCTTACAGATGTACATACGTCTGATATACACTTGTACAAAAATAACAGTAATACATCGACAATTGTGTTACTAATTTTAACATGCAGGGTCTCCTTGATTTTTTCTCCTTTTCGATTGTTCCTTCCGATTGCAATTGTCACCTAATGGCCTCTTCTGCACGGAAGGTGTTGAGTTATTATTATTTAATTGTTCTCTTTTATGATTAGATTCGTGGTCTCCGGTGCTACCATTTAACAAATTTAAGGAACTAAATCCAACAAATTGCAATCCTTCAGACATTGCATTCTCACGCAGCTCCCGGGCCTCTTTTTTTAACTTCTGCTTATCTTTCCGTTTAGTTTTGTTCTTCTTTTTCTTTTTACCCTCCTTATTTGTAGACTTCTCTTCAGATTCCGAGTCACCTTCCGAGCTTGCAGAACACACGTCTCCATTTTCTTCTAACCGTTGGTTACATATTGCGGCAGGTTTACTATTTTCTTCTTTTTTCGGAACACTAGAAATAAACATTCATCATAGTATTGTGCGAAATTTCATCTGTACCTATTTTCATATCTGTACTTACATATTAATAGGTGCACCAATTTGGGAAGCTAGTCTGTTATAAGCAGTCTTAGCATCCTTCGCTAATGTGACAAGTACCCTGTACGCTGCCATACTTTTTGCTACAGTATTCCAGTCCCACGCTTGTGGAATCTGGTGTGAACGGACAGTGTGTAATAACGTGAATAGGAGGCAAATAAACTTCTGTCTAACTTTTCCAGTTCCCTTATCTTTATTCGTTATAGACGTTTCGTTATTACTTGAATTAGAATTCAATTCTTGCAATAACTTTATGCTGGTCTCACATAATTTCTTTTCCATTTTAAGACGTACTTTGGTATGTTCTTCATCGGATCGAATTAATCTGTCATTACGATAAAATATTGTTAGGAATTCTAAAGCCTGTCCTCTACGGAAAGATCTGATTGAGCTGTCAAAGGCAAAATCAACCTAAAACAGATAGATTTTTGATTATAATTTAGATATCCATAGAATTATTCTTCAAATTTCATTCAATGCGAATGAAAGTTTACCAGAAGCGGTGCAAGTTGCCAATTTCCAGCCCAATTTAATTGCAGAATACTCTTGAATAGAGTAACGGGAAGAATGCAGTCCCTTTTCCTAAAGAAGGCTGTTAAGTTCTCGCAACAGATCTCGACAAATGTAGTCGCAGGTAAACTTGCCTGTTGTACACATCTAATGAGAAATGTGCAACACTCGGCTAGTTTATCACCCATTTCTTGACAAACCGAAGCTGACCGTTCCCCTTTCTCAATTAATGCCTTTAAAAAATTGTTACCGACCCATTAGAATATGATTTCAGGTAAAAATGATTACATATTACTTGAAACTTCCATAGTACTAACCTTCAGCACATCGACTAACAGCTGTTCATCTACATCCTCTGTATCCTTGAATTTTCGAACCGTTGAGAACTTTTTCAAACACGAACGGACACGATTTTCCAGAGGTTTCTGATGGGGATCCTTAATGCAGAACTCCAACAATGAAAACATAGGAACTAATATACTCAATGACAGTACCATCGAAGGACAGGAGTCTAGATACATGTCCAAGAGATCTACAACACGAACTCTGAAATGTGTTAAAGCCTGCGCAGATTTTTCTTGCTTTTTAGAACGGGAGCGCCGATTCTCCCGAAGAATTCTGAACGCAGCTGCCAGTGACTCGTTGAGTCGTTTTCCTTCTTCCTTACTGATCTGATCAACATCAATGTCTTCAACATCTGTCACCACAGAAGCGTCACCAAGTGCTTCTCGAACAGCTAATCTTAATCGATCCGTTACAGTATCATCTTCTTCTTCTTCTCTGTCCTCATCAGCTGATCCATTACTGGAATCAGTATCACTCTCTTCCTCCATGTTTTCATTTTGTTCACTTTCGGTTTCTTCGTTACTTTCAGCGCTGGAATCAGAATCACTTTCTGCAACTGATGATTCCTCATCGTGTTTATCATTTTTCAAAGTAAGTGGGTCTCTGCTACTTTTTATATCCAAAACCTATATAAACAATCGAAGAACATCTTAAGTAAAATAAATACATTCGGTTCTTATTCATATTCATATGTATACGATTTTATAACTTACTGCTAAAATCTGTTGAATAGACGATGCTGTAAGATATTGACAAACGTGTGGGAACACGCAGCCAACTAAAGAACGTAATAGATGACTATTTCGTGACAGCAACGACAGCAAAAGGTCGACGACGACATCAACCCACTCGGGTTCATCTTCATTGATACTCTCACTATTTTTTTTTAATTTATTAAATTTCTTTTTGGTCAATCTGTCAAAACAACTATGCAACTCATCAATAGACCCAATAGCCATCTCTGGGTCTGAAAATAATTGTAAACCCATGTGCAGATTCATTGTATGAAATATAGGTACTGCTTCTGTGTTCTTATTCTGTTCTAATTTTGTAATCAGACTCATCATTCGTTTCCAAGCTTGCTTAGCTGTGTCTGCTAAAGGTGCTCGAAGCTTCAACGATGGTTTCGAGAACACTTCTTCATGAATATGATGTACAACAACACTTAGCACGGTCCTTAAATCAAGTAATTTTGGAAACTTCTGGTCTAAAGCACGATAGAAGCTGTCCTTAATTTGTGCTGAAAAAACATGTAATGAGAATAATGCAGAAATAAGTAGAAAAATAGCTGACGATATAAAACAAATTTATAATTACGTGATAATTCCCCTCCAACAGTAGGTGTTTCACAAAGTCCTAAAGTAAACAAAAATATGAGCTGATGTAATCTCCAATCTTTATCCAGGGTAACCGCAGGATGTCCAAGCAGCCTAAAACGAACGATGCATTTGTTTAAATAAAGGTTATTAGTTAAAACACAATAAATTCTAAATCTTGTACTTGAAATACCTTGTTAGTAACTGAACGGCATATACTCTCTCAGCATTTGTCCAAGATTCTGTTTTCGTATTACTTTTTTCTTTGGCTTTACTATTTTCAACAATTTCTGTATATACTTTTGCTATCTTCTTTACACCTTCTGCATTTAACTTTGCAACTATCATTTGTATAATTTTTGTGCCTGTTATTTTTTCTATCATTAAATCGCCTGGATATAGTATCAGTTTCTTGAGTACTGCAACTTGAATTTTCGTTTTGACTTTCTCGTCAGAAACAGTGGTCACTAACAGAGATAATGTCTCCTTAAAAGCTAAGGAAACTTCATCGTTTTTAATCTTCTTATAAAGTTGAAATCGTTTTAACATGTGTTGCAAAAAATTAGGTGTCAATAAAGATGGTATTATGCTTTTGTCCTTAACATTTGATATTATTAATTTGAATATTTCCAAAGATAAGTGTTCCATACTTTTTGATGGTTTTAAAAAATGCTTGTCTATGCCTGCCCAAAATTCTAATGTATAATCTGTTAAGACCAATTTCTCACAGAATATTTTATACACCGGGTGTTGGCAGCAGACAATCCTGGGTGTGTCCTAAGTGCAAGTATAATAATAATTACTATTCGTTCAACATATCGACAACATTCTATTATAGTAAAATTAATGAAAATTTGAAACTTACAGTCAGCAATTCAATAAGATTCTGAATAGACTTTGCACCAATAATCTCATCTGTTTCTAAATGTTTATTCAGAAATGTACTATTAACCATGGCAGGAAATTTATCCTGTATAAAGAGTAGGCCATAAAATGTATCCAATGTTTGCTCTTTCCAACTCTTGCCATACTCCTGTTGAATCAATGGCCATATTACGGCGAAGGATTTCTTGTCAAGTTCTGTTATAAAATCAAAAACAAACGAAGTCGAAATAAAGGACAGGTAACTGCGCTTTTTTCCTGCAGTTAACAATATTTCTAAGACTTTTATCCAATCTTCCTTGGAACTTTTTAAAAGAATGTTAGAACGTATAAGTGCTCCACAAGTCAGTATTTGACCCATGTAAATATCTGCATTTTCCTGATGGATAAAAAACAATATATAACAAACATTCAATGTATTTTACAATTGTAAAATAGTAACTTCAGAGAGATTCTTACACCCTTTGAATTGCTGTTAACGGGATGTAACTGAACATTCATGATGTCCAAAATCCTGGCTACACTAACATGAGGATTCGTTGATAAAAAAGCAGTCAACGTGGTATATGATCCCTTTTTAATAGCCACCCGAGAAGCTCCTAAACTTCGCAAAAGCCTTGTCAGTGCATAATTTAATTCCTTATTCTCTGTTTCCATCTGTCAAATGTTTAAGAAAATAAATAATCCAATATGTCATTATGAATTTATCCAGCAGTCGTCACCGGGTTGTTTTGAGGTTAATATCACGTTATACTTACTGGATCATATCGAGAGAAGTATTCCAATAAACCCGCGGCGCCAGTCAATCTGTCGCGCTCCTTATCTGCCGTTAGTTTTGTAAAGTAATCTAGAACCGTCGTACCCATTTTCCGCATTTTTCGCTTCTCGAGATCACACGATTCCGGACCCGCCATGTGGTACGAGCCATTGGCAGCCATATTGACTCTCTGACGACCATAGACTGCTCGAAAGTATAGATGTCATAGCAAAATGAAAAAAATGCGTGCACATATTTGGTTAGATCCAATGAAACGAGCCAATGGGATCATAAACAATTTTAGTCATAGAAATCTTGTCCACCTAACCAACTCATCCCTGCTAATACAGCGTTCCATTTATGAATGAAGAACAAAATAGAGATCATTCGGAAACGATTTCAATCCGCTATCTCCCGCCGCAACCTTCGCTTGATCGGCACGAGTCAATGGAATTATTGACATCGATATATTAACAGGTTAATGTCCGGGCCCAGAATTTACACCGGTGAAATATCATTCGAAGCTTGTTTTTAAGCCGGCATAAATTATACAGTTCACGTATGCGTCTCATGATAAATTCTAAATGTAAAACGGTCTCGTGAGAACTCCATTGTGGGCGAACGAACGAGCTCGAGAACCAGAGGGCGGTTTCGATCTATGATCATATAATTTGTTTTTCCCGCCCACTGATCGGCCGTCGCTTCCATCGGCGACTCGCCACCGAATTAATTGAATAACGTCACCGGCGTGATTTGTATTCTCGTGAAAAGCTTTTTAATGATAGCGTAAAAGTGCCAACTTGATAGTAGTGGCTCGCTTGACTCGCGCGGTTCTAGCCAGTTTCGGGCATCCAACATGGCTGGTCGAGGTGGTTACGTAGAATTGAGGCAAGTATCGCCAGTAATTTCCCTCGTTCGTTGATCTCGCTAAAGTTTTCGAGTGTTTCTCCCTTGCGGGACAGTCGCAACCTTCCAGCTGCTCGGAAAGGAATTCGGTTTCCGTCAATATTTTGCCGCTTTAAGGTTAAGTGTTCGGCCGCCTGAGTGCAGCGCAACACTTTGCGAACGTGAGGCTGAAACACGCGGCTTTATTTTGACCGGGCAGTCAGCATTCGAGCTGATTTAAAGATTTCCTACCGGGAATCGGCGAATAGTGGTGATCTTTTACTTCTTGACTTCATGTGTCGAATCTCCTGGATGCTTGAAAATATTACGCGTTTTCTATAAATCGTAAAAGTCTTTCGTGGTAAGATAAGGTACTCGTGAGTGTCAAACGTTGCAAAATCCTGGTTTAACTCGACTGTGTTAATGGAGACGCTTTCTCGGCCTTAAATTGCCTTCAGGTCCTATAACTTTAACATTAGCAATTCCAATGTTGACATATGTCATTGTGCTGTGAACTCGGAATATAAGGAGTTAGTTTAACGTTCAGAGAAATGTTAATCCAGTTTTATGGTTAAAATATACTTCAGATGTAATGTTTCTTTCAATACAGTGACATTGTCTCTTGTATCTGTAAAAGTGGTTCTATATCTCTCAATGGAAATATTACGATCAACGTATCGAAGTAAAATGAAATCAGAGTACATCGTTTATGTGGATGTTGAAATAATTTACATTTTAAGAAGGACAGAAAAATTATTATGGATCTTATGGATTTAGATATAATATTACATTTTCTTTTTATAAGTTACATCATGTAAACCATGTTTTAATTATTCTTTGATTTTACAGAGATTTTTCAGGTGGACATCGTATGGGCAAAAAACCACTGCCTACATCGCCACCTTACATCGCATATGTCGGAAATTTACCGAATGGAATTGTTCAAGGAGATGTAGATAACATCTTTTCAAAACAACATGTTAAAGGCATTCGATTGGTCAAGGATCGCGATACTGATAGGTTTGTATACTTTTATTTCTTAGTAGTTTGTGTACATATGTATCCATGTTGTAAAAAAATAGAAATTTTTAATGAATTTTACTTTTCCACAGGTTTAAAGGATTTTGTTATGTTGAGTTTGAAGACCTGTCCGATTTGGAGGCTGCGCTGGAGATGGATGGCGTTGTCGTGGTAGAAAATAACTATATCAAAATAGATGTAGCCGACAGCAAAAGAAACGATCGAGGAGGAGGGTTCGATAGGAGAGGGCGAGGACCTAGTGGTAGCGGCAGCAGTGGAGGTGGTTACAGAGGTAGAGATGGTGGAGGACCTCGAAATGATCGCTATGGCGGAGATGATTATGGTGAGACTCACATTAAAAATATATTACTAATGTTATCCTTTAGTATATAATATACCAAAAATGAAGTTAAAGTATGTTTAAAATGAATAGATATGAATAGTTTTTACATTTAATTGCATTTCTGCAGGAGGTTTTAATGACAGAGGGCCAAGAGATAGACAAGGAAGTAGTTTCGGAGATAATCGAGGACCACGGGGTGGTGGTTTTGGGAATTTTAACGATGATGGTGGTCGTGAATGGTCCCGAGGTGGTGCTCCCGGTGGAGCCGGTGGTCCCAGTGGCCCCAGTGGTCCCGGTGGTCCCGGTGGTCCCGGGGGTGCCGGTCCCAGAGCATACGGTAACAGACCAGGTCCAGGTCCACGTGGTGGACCTCCAGGGTCTGAGCGTAAATTGAACGATGAACCATACCTTAAAGAACCACCCCCAGGTTATTATAATCATCATTTTTAAACTAATACATTTCAAAGAAGCAGCCTTTTAACATTTTCACATCCATTATTAGACACCACGGGAAGGAAGAGGCTGGTGCTGGCACCAAGAACGGTTCAACGTCCCCTGAATGCAATCGATGAGTCGAGCAAGTCGAGCTCAATTTATGGTGGTGCAAAGCCTCGAGAAGAGAACGTGAAAACTGTCGAAGACAAGTAAACACCATAATTAGTTTTTATTTCCCCATATATCAGGGGACAATTTCCCTCGAGAAAGAATGAATTGTCTTGCAAGAAATGAAAAAATGGTTAGATCCTGCAGCTATCCCAAACTTTTGGAAGTTGCAAAAAGGGCCCCAGAAAATCTTTAAAATTTACGTCAACTCCTCATGGGAGAGTCTTCCCTTGCGGAAAGTGATAATTATAAGAGTAACCCTGTGCCGAAGTTTGCAACCATTTGGTTTGGTGTTTGGTATTTAACGTATGAAATTCGCCACTCCGCCACCTTTCCTTCGTCTCTTCATCGATACAACTATAAGTGTGCACCATTCTCAAAAAGTTCCACTACAAATTAGACAGTTTGTACCTAAAGAACGTGTATGAACAATGTATGTCGAGCGGAGTTGGGCAATTTTTTATTCGAAATTACGGTAGGAAAATAAACTACAAATAATCCATAATCAGATGATTATTCGTTATTTCAGTTATTCATGGCATTCGTCGTTCGTATTACTCCCAAATGTTTTTACAAGGCATTTTAGCTCTAAACGCTACGAAAAACTTTCATAACGCGCTCTTGGGATATATTCTCTGTCTAATATTATAACTATTTTCACTATTTAAGGTATTAACTTAAATTATAATTTATAATACAGTTTATGTCGATCGTATAGAAATTTCATATGGATAAATTATTGACGAGATGTACATGAAGTATTAAACGCTACTATCTATTTATATTTAGCTTAATCATTTAGGGTGTTACGAAAACGAATGAATGATTTCCCCGGATAACGAGTGACTTAAATTATGCCCAACTCTTGTGTCGAGTACTTAGAATATTTGTGTAAATCATGGCTATTTAGATGATGCTACCCACACGTACATGTTGATATTCATGCCCATTCGTGTCGGCTTTATGTCTATCCGTAATAATGTGCAGAGAGAGCAAGTGAGAATGAGTGTGAGAAAGAGAGAGAATACGTGTACAAATTATCGAAAGGCAAGAGTACCGTTATTTGGTGCGCGTGTACGGTTACACTCACGAATCACCGTAACCGCTCGGTACGTACTCGGGCGTGACATTTCTTTGGAAAAAGAGTACAAAGAGGAGCTGAACCCCCTTCCCTCTAACTCCACCAACTCGCCCCGTGCTCGATCCTCCTACAGAACTTTTTACGTTTGTTTCATAACGCTAATGTATCGTGAACGATTGTTTATTTAAGCTAACTGGGACAATTGTTCAGGCGTACCTGACCTACCTTGAATAATTGCCCCCTAGGATTGTTTATCGGTGTGTCTAACGATAAGCAATTCGTAAGCAAAGAAGCAGAGGTTCAAAGATTTTTACATCATCGAGTGGTATGAAAGAATTATTATACATTAATTACTACCAAGTAATGTATCATTTAACTATGCTAATGGTTTGAGCGTCTGCCGACATCCACGATCGGTGACCAAGAGATGATAGCGAAGAAAATGGAAAACCTTGGAGTAACAATGAATACTATGTAAAACTACGCTTGTATATGATAACATTTCCTGAATAAAGTAGATGTTTGCCTCGTATCCATCCTTAAGGACAAGTATTTCATATAGGCTGTCTTTTCTGTACTTTTTGTAGTTTCACATTGTCCTAAGCAATTGTCCATTGCCTTTAGTATAGGACGTGAGGCTGACATCGAGTCGATGACTGGCACTTTATTATACAGAACGTTACTCAATGTTGCATGTCTTTGGCTATACAATATGCGCCATTCAATTTTATTATAGAAACTGCGATAAACTTTGTCGGTACATAAATACATCTTTACTGTAGAATTAGATCGTATTGTTCAACCACTTCATTTAAATTTTGTCGTTTTCTTTTTATCTGTAAAACTTAACGTATCGCATTATCTTACCACTTCTTTGTAGCCATGGAAATTGTAAACTTATAAGAATTTATAAACAAATCGTTAACATCGGAAGGTGAATATTTGAACCTCTATGTTATATCTGTTTTTCTTGGCTCGAAATAGAAATTGAGTTAGAAAGGATTAAAATTATTAGCGGCAGTATGGAGAATAGTAATTACTGTACTTTAGAAACTGTATAGTGGCAGTCCTTGTTAATCGGGTAAACGAAGCCGTGAAGTACATAAACGAGTGTAATGCCGGTTCCAAATCTCAAATTGCCACGCCTCGCCTTCCCCCAGTTGGGGGGTCGCCCCTCTCTCCGGATACAACATTCCCGGTCTCGCAGTCCGCAGTCGATTCGCGTTCCCTTGCAAATTCCTTACCGTCCCCTGTGGCCCCTTCTATCCGCTCCACCTTGTAGTCCCGAGTTCCTCCTTGTTTCCCCTTCTCACTTTCCTCTGGCCGTTCGATCATCGTAATTAATCGCAGTGACGGTACAAAGACCCGCAGTGTCGATTATTCGGCCAATGGTAACGGTGAATCTAGTAGAGATGCCGAGGAGTCATCGAAAGGTTTGAACGAACATAACCCCACTCCTGACCGCTCTCCGACCCTCCTGTCAGTGTGACTCGCGTGACAATATCTGCCATTTCGACGAATTGCAAGGAAAATCTGGAACGCGTCGTTTCAACTCGGAAGGGAAACGTTGCTCGCGAAATGTCCACAGAAAGTGTGAAGACGGTAAGCTTCTACTTATCACCTTTATTCTGGTTAATCCAATTGGTCTGTGATTCGACATATATATTGACGGTTTTCTGTAAATTAAAAAAAAATCTGAATAATAATTCCATCTCATGATTGTGTCTCGTATTTTAGTTCGCCAGTCTGGAGACTCCTGGGTACGTGGGATTTGCGAATCTGCCGAATCAGGTACATCGGAAATCCGTGAAGAAAGGATTCGAGTTCACATTAATGGTGGTTGGGGAGTCCGGCCTGGGAAAATCTACTCTTGTTAATAGCTTGTTTCTTACGGATTTATATCCAGAACGAGTAATTCCTGATGCCGTTGGTATGGATGGTTACGTTGAATTTAACCGAAATTAGTTTATTTCAGTTTTATCTTGCAATAGCATGGATTTCATATGTCCTGCTTTTGATTTCCAGAGAAAACAAATCAGACTGTGAAACTTGATGCTTCCACGGTGGAAATTGAAGAAAGAGGGGTTAAACTTCGTCTTACAGTGGTAGACACCCCTGGCTATGGAGATGCAATCGATAATACGGATAGCTTTAGAGCTATTATACAGTATATCGACGATCAATTCGAAAGATTTCTTTGTGATGAAAGTGGCTTGAACCGAAGAAATATCGTGGATAATCGAATTCATTGTTGTTTCTATTTCATCTCACCGTTTGGTCATGGGTATGTGTTTTTCATTATTTGGATCTGATGTTTAGGCCGGAATTAAAAAAGTTATTTTATTCTTAATCGGATACTTAATCTGACTTTTGTTCTCAAATTAGATTGAAACCTTTAGACATCGAATTTATGAAAAAATTACACAATAAAGTGAACATTGTGCCAGTGATCGCAAAGGCTGATGTTCTTACTAAAAAAGAGGTGCTGCGTTTAAAAAAACGTGTTATGGAAGAAATTGAAGGCAGTGGTATCAAAATCTACCCGCTACCAGATTGTGATAGCGACGAGGATGAAGATTACAAAGAACAAGTGAGACAATTGAAAGAAGCAGTTCCATTTGCAGTTTGTGGTGCAAATACATTGCTTGAAGTCAAAGGAAGGAAAGTTCGAGGTAGACTTTATCCATGGGGTGTCGTCGAGGTGGAAAATCCAGAGCATTGTGATTTTATCAAGCTAAGAACAATGTTAATGTGAGTTATTGCACTTAGTTTTTAAATTATTCCAACGATAACGTTATGCATCCAATTCATGGCTTAATTTTACAGTACGCACATGCAAGATCTGCAAGAGGTGACGCAAGAAGTACATTATGAAAATTATCGTAGTGAAAGATTAGCTAAAGGAGCACCTGTACCTCCTCGGCGTCAGACGTAAGTATACTGACTTACACACAGTTAATGATTAATAACATTAATTATCAAAGCTCTTCTCACATAACGATTTATTTATGCAACTCTTAGGATCATCGAGTCAGAAAAAGCTAATTCTGTGTCAGAAAAAGATCGTATTCTTCAAGAGAAAGAAGCAGAACTGCGCCGTATGCAAGAAATGTTAGCAGCAATGCAAGCGCAGATGCAACAGCAACAGCCTTAATTTAATAAGAGCGAAACTTAAGAAAGGTAGACAAGGATCTTGATCTTGCCAGGTGCCAAACAATCGGTAGGAAATTATATGAACAAAGGAGTCTATTCATGACGTTGTTAAGAAACGTGTCGGTCGCATAAGTCTTAACATCTTCATGCAAGGAGTTCGTTGGTCGTCTTAGGACAACGATTTAAAGGCAACATATTTGTTCCTAGATAGATTGTCTTCGATATCATCAAGATATATACTTAATCGATTACACTGTACCTTGGTAGTATATTTTTATACATAGAAATGAAAATCCATTTCGTGATCATTTCTAATGTCTATTATTCAGGAAAGAATCCATGCTAAAACAGATGTCATAAATGAACTATTATAACAATCAATGAACAGTACTACCAAGAACGATACAATCATACTACAAAGTGCCTTGCAATTTCTTTGTGACGCGTTGTCGTCTTCCTCGCATCGCGCCTATAATCCATGAGACTTGTTGGAAGTACACTCTGGGTATTGTATTCCTTTTTATTTGCAATATGTATCGATATGTAAGAAAACGTATTATTAATATCGTATCAGATAATATCAATATTTTATGGTTTGTTGCTATATTTAATTTGGAGTCATTACAAAGTACAAGATGATATTTTTCCAAATGATGTAGTTGGATAACTGCAAGATTAAAGAATGTTAGCTATAAATTTAAGAAGAATCAAAGTTAGAAAATGATACCGCATTCGTGAGGTTTGCATAAGTGATTTTATAGAACAATACTAAAAATAACAATAATTGTTATTCAACCAATTTTATATATGTATTCCTAATATCTTCCATACCACGGTTTCTTAACGGTGAGAAAAAGAGAAAAATTCCATTATACAAATTTGATATTCCGTATATCACAATTAGTGTTGCTAGTAACTGTTCAGTAGTCTTTTCCTTTTCGTGATGTGATAAGCAATGACAAGAGTTTGTACGTTTAGAAATATATATACATATATTTTTTTTTTAGAACAAACGGAATTTGAACGTTTGTTCTGAAATCGCAGTAGCCTTTAGTTTTGTCTTCATTGAGAAGAAGACAATTTACTTTTGTATCTCAGACCTCGGTCATCGTATTAATGACGTTTTATATTAGCACAGATTTTATACGATAAATGTTCACAATCTTCTTCATGAGTAACTGTCCGAAAAAGTGTGCATAAAAAGTCAGATAAAAATCAAAGTGCACAAATTTTGTATTGTACAGCTTCCAGGTTCACATACTCATGCGAATTGTACTTATTTGTACGAATTTTTTAATAAAGTGTGTACGCACACATTCTTATATTCACAGAGATGTAGTACCACATACACTGCTTATATATTTTCACCTATTTACAGTAATCCTATAAACTCTATCCTTCACGATTTGTGCATATAGTAGTCGATCGCTGTTGAGAATGCTGCGAAACCTGCAGCACCAACCAAGCCAGCCTTCACACCGGCTAGAAAAATTAACATGAAAATTAAACAAATGGTAGAAAAGACATATAGAATTAATAACTGGCAGTAATACCTCTCAGGCCTATTAAGCCTCCGGTCATTCCTCCAGCATAAGTGCCATTTTTCCAGTCAGTTTTTCCTCTATACTAAAATTAAACAAAATGGTTTGAAAATGTGAACTGGTGAACCTTTTACAAAATTATTTTGCAACATAAGAATTATACCATTAATTCAAGCTGACTTACTGATTCTATAGAACATTCGATAGCTGAAAATACGCAACCTACAACAGCAAAGTTCTTTGCGTAACTTAACGTCGTGGTCTTCATCTCTCGAAAAATTTCTTTAACTGTTTGCTGTTTTTCGATGCTAGCAACATTTGGATTCACACTCGATGTAAACAGTCCTATTGCAGCTCCTAGACCATAACCTGCAAAATAAGGTCAAACTATAATAGCAAAAATATCAATAAACAGAAATATTTATTTGCTACTAAGGACGTACCTAACACGCAACTCATTATACTCTTAAAAGCGCAACTTTCCATCACCATTTCAATCGTTTTTTCTTCATTTGACTTAATATGTACAGGTCCCATTATCCTTGGGATTATAATATTTTCACGAAACCTTTTTTGATTTCCTATTAAGTGCACTGCAATCTTATCCCAGTCGGCATCGTTAACAAAAATACGCTTTTCAGGCTCCGCAGGAGCTGGGGGCTTAGGTGGGTTGACAGAAAACATGTTGATAAGTCTTTTCTAGGAGTTGTACTTCAATAATTCCTAACTGTAACACAAGAAATAATATTAACAAAGCATTACAATTTACGTGTCTCAATGTAATGGGACACGGTTAGAATACATCGATAAGCCTAACTAACCTGTTCATTTTTTTAATATTCCAATTAGGGAGATTATATGAAATCGACATTATTTTAATTCTTGAATCAATGGTACGGGAAAGTTCTCCAATTTTTTTCACTGTCCATCACCAATTTTTCGGGGAGAAAGCAGAAATACTAGCGTCAATGCGTGCCCCTCTCAATAAACTTATTTATCTGCGAATCGTTAGACAAGATCGATTAGTTCGCCAAGTCGATGATAGATGTCGACACGTGGTTGTTCTGTTAGTTCCAACCTTCGCGTGGGGATAGTATGATACAGTTAGTGCGCTAATCGCTCTATAAATAATGATAGATAATTCTGAGTAACTCCAAAAACTGGATTCTATCAAAACAACAAATTCGCATTATTATTAATTATTAATAACATAATTCTTGAACTACACGAATGCAATCCGCGGAATCATCACAGAAAGCATACGAAGAAGATGAAAGTAATGTTTACTTCAGCATGTTAAGTTTCTAATAATAAATAAATTAACAGTAATCATTCGTTAACTATTCATCGTAACTCACTCAAATTAATTTCTAAAAATTATACTTGTTTTTCCATAGAATTTAATTCAAAGTTTTTGTGCAGGAGAGGAGAGAGAGGAAATAGCAAGTTTGGTCTCTAAGCTACCAGTTCTAAATGACTTATTTCAATTGCATTTTAAGATTGGAGAGGGCACGTTTAGCTCTGTTTTTCTTGCTACATTGAAGACGTCCGAAGGGGTAAAGAAATTTGCTGTAAAGCACTTAGTACCTACTTGTCATGTTGGGAGAGTCGAACGTGAATTGAAATGTTTACAAAATATTGGGTAAGGATCGATTTAGTCATGTTCCGATAAAATGTTTGAATGACAATTAATTTCTTATTTGTCTATTTTTGCAGAGGTACGGATCATATTGTTGGTTTAGAATTATGCTTACGAAATGCTGGATCCATCGTCTTCATTATGCCTTATTTAAAACATGATAGGTTTTCAGTAAGAATGTCTTTTTCTTTTAATTTCTGTGATAGTACGATTTATTATTTTGTTGATGTACCTTTTTATTGTGTACGCATTTCTTCTAGGAATATGTGTATGATATGGATGTATACGAAACTAGGGATTATATGAAAGCACTACTGACAGCATTACGTAGAGTTCATAAGTTTGGTATAATTCATCGAGATGTCAAGCCCAGCAACTTCCTATATGATCGTTGCAATAGAAGGCAAGTAGTTTTATGAGTATGGTATTGCAGTAATTAAAGCATTGTGATCACCGCATTGATAACATCATTACTTTGTGGCAGATATTTGTTAGTTGATTTTGGATTAGCACAACAGTACAATGTAGAGAATAAATCCAGCAGTGACTTGAAGGTAGAAGTATCAGAAAATCAGACTTCCAAAAGAAAAAGGTCCGATGAGGTATAGCATTAATTTTCTTGACGTAAGAATAATGCACTGATGTCAAAATTTAAATTGCCCCACTTAAACGGACTTGTATAATTATTTAGAATACAGTCAGAGAACCTGTTGAAGTGACAAAAAGATCAACAGAAGGGAAGTGTGTTTGTTTTGGAAAGCCTAAGATTTGTTCGCTTTGTATAGTGAGACCACCACAAACTGCACCGCGTGCTGGCACGCCAGGTTTCAGAGCACCCGAAGTATTGCTTAAATATCTATTTCAAACCCCAGGTATATTTTTTATGTATATATTAAACACAATTTGCTGCGTATTATATTCTAAAATATTTCAGCGATTGATATTTGGGCAAGCGGTGTGATGATGTTGAGTATTCTTAGCGGCACTCAACCCTTTTTCCGTGCGTCCGATGACTGTACAGCTTTAGCAGAAATAACTACTTTATTTGGTTCCAATAGAATTCAACAATGTGCTCGAAAACTAGGTATTTATCTCATATTTTAGTAGTAATTCATGTTTCCTGGTTTTCATTACGTTTAAAAAATGAATGTACCCTGTGGGTCTACTTGCTTATATCGTTATTAATATTATTTTGTGACGTTTAATTAATTTATTTCGTTGGTATAGGAAAAAAGATTAATTTTAGTGAAAATATACCAGAAGTTGATTTTGTTACACTTTGCCAAAAATTACGAAAACGAATAAAAGGGAAAGCTACAAACGTTCTCGATAACGCGGGCAAGGTATTTTATGTTGTTTACTTTGTTTAAATATATCTTTTTGTTCCGATATAATTTGAAAATTGGTTACGATATGATTTGTAACATAGGATACAGTAGTAACTATTTTTTTAGGCACCTCAAGATTTAAATTATCCAACACCGGCGTATGATTTATTGGTCAGACTTCTAGAGCCAGATTATAAGAGGAGGATAACGGCTGAAGAGGCCTTAAATCATCCATTTTTTAATTCTTAACACAGATGCAATCGAATAGGGTTTGTTTTCGAACCACAATCAGTAAAGAAATAATATAATATGAAGAATATATTTTATTAGCACTACGGTAAAATACGTAGCCATACATTATAAATTATAAATAACTGCATTATTTTGGCACAATCAATTGAAGCCATATTAAGAAAAAAATATACAATAGACTATATTAAAAATCAAAGTATGTCGATGCGAATACAGAATTCGATAAGGCACTTGACTTACTAAACAGTCATGGTTCTAATACTGTAAATATAAAAATTGTGTATATATATATATATTAGTTGCAATAAATGTTCAATCAGTCTATAACACACGATTTCTTGTTCTGCTAGTTATTACATTTGATCCTATCGTGGAACAAGTTTTATTATTTTTATAGTCAGAATTCAAAAACCGGAAACTTCTCATTTAACAGATTTTGAATATATATTGAACCAGTAATGAATTTAAAGCTAATTTAATCAGTCAACAGAAGCTGTTGTCTCTGCAAGTGGTGCCTGTAGATCATCAACATTTTCTTTAATAAGATTCCACTTTGCAGCAGCTTTTAACGCTTCATTTGCCAATTCAATAACTTTCTTATTTTGCACCGTGTCACTTTTTGTTAGTGCCATTAGAATTTCCAGAATGTCTGTCTCGACGATTTTGGAAGCATTTTCCATAGAACTATTTATTGTATTTAGTATTGCAAAAACTCCTCGATGCTGGATATCTGGATTTGGATTGGCAATTAAAAATTTGAAGCATTCTAACCACACTTTGATGTCAAGGATCTTTTTGCAAATCTTCTGACTTGCTGAAGTCAACATGGCTAATGTGCCACTAGCAGCTACACTCGTTTCTTCGTCCTCTTCTTGGCAAAGAATTAGAATATATTTTAACCTATCGTTCTCATCCTCAAATAAGGAGACAATGCTATCAGACATGACTAGATTGTTGACAGCCTGCGTTGCTGCACGTTTCAGCATAACATGCTCCTCGAACATGTATGCTTCGATTTTGGGAAACGCTCCTTCTTTTATAATTCGCTGCCTCACACTTTCACTTACACCAGCTAAATTACACAGTGCCATTAAAGATTCAAAGTTCTCCAAGGCAGAACATTCCGGTTTGAGGAGATTAACAAAAGGTCGTACCACTTCCATCATCCTTTGTCCAGGGAATGCTACCTCTGGATTTATGGTGATTCCAATCCGAGCGAGTGCCTGCGCAGCTTGTTTCTTCCCCTTGTCTGTACCTTGTAGGGCCAAAGGTAAAAGAGCCTTCGCACCACCTTGCTGCACAACAATTCCACGAACTTCGTGCTGACTGCAAATTGCATTGAACACTCTCGCTATAAGTTCTTTGCTGTTTTCACTTTCCGTCTTTGACAGGCTAACTAATGCACTGGTCACTCCCGCTTTGGCCAAAGTAAGAAGTCTTTTATTAACGAAGTCTGGGTCGTCAAATTCGTGCTCTTCCGGTATATGATGTTTGGCAAACTTTGCCAACTCAACCATCTCTGGTAACATTTCCTGCTTGTCATATGCATTACAGAGATTAACCAAAGTAGTGACTACGCCATAAATGACCGATTGATCACCAGTTTTTGCAAGATCTATCATTGCTTGAATGGCTTCCTTGTCCTCAATTAATTTCTCTTTCACTTCTGCGTCGAAAGTAAGATAAGAAAGTCCTTCCACTGCCCACTTGCTCATGTCGTTTTGTTTGTTAGGATTAACCAGAAACTTCCGACAAGCTTCAGCCAGCTTTTTCGTCGCCCCGTCTGCGAATGGTCTAAAAGTCGCGTCTGTTCCACCAGAACCACCCAATTTGCACAAACCCACTAGCGCTCTTACGCGAATTGAATCGTCCTTTGAGTGATATAATTTCTTCAGTATATTTACACCTTGAGATATGATCGCTGTTGCTTTGTCCTTTTTCGAAGCTGCAGCAATAATACATTCGCAAGCAACTTTCTGTTGTAGTGGATCGTCGGTTCCTGCCATTACAAGAATCATCTCCATAATTCCTTCCTTTGCCAGAAATGCATTTCCAACATCTAGCGGACCCAACAATAAAGTGGTCAAGGCAACGATAACTCGAACCTGAAATATCGATGTATTAATTTAACTTTACAATCAGTTATGACACGATAAACACTATGTTGTAATTGTTAGAAAAATACCTTTGACTCTATATCTGGTGTCAGCAGTTTATCTTTGATGAATTCATCAATAGCATTCGTAAATTTTTCCTTTGCAGCATCATAGTACATGTTTTCATAAATGCGTGCCAAGCACACACTGGTAACGGTGCGGGTTGATGATGTTATTTCCATGGCAGATTCATATTTATATTCTTCGAGCTCACTAGCTACTTCCATCAGACGATGTAAGCCATGAATCTCTACGAGTCTTTCTGCCCAGTTTAATGTGGTATAGTGAACATTGCGTATAATTAATTCTATAATGGCATCACGAGCTTGTCCAGATATTACACGACTTGTTACACTGTACACTAAACAAGTAAGCAATGTGTCAATTTCAGCTTTGAAGCGTACACACATTTTTTCATCTGGTTTTGAGTCAGGTTTGTTCTCCAACCCGCTATATGTGTTAAGAATGATCTGTAATTAGATTGTGAAACACAAACTGATTAATACGTTAATGCATTTTTTCTTTAATTTGTATTTCAATTCAATAGAGTATTTACCTGCATGCAATATTGAGCAGCATTAACCCTTTCTTGATTCTTACTGTTAATCATTTCCAAAAACCAGGGAAGGCCCAGTTCCTTTATAATCTGAGTCTGCCTGTCCGCGTTGTTTTTGCATAATTCTGCTACGATACGTATTGCAGTAATTAGTATCTCTTCATTTTTCTCAATTTTCAGTAGTTTCATTATTTTTGACACAATTCCTTCCTTGAACATAACTTCTGCACCAGCTCTTTCTTTTGCAAGTACAAGAAGATTGTTCATTCCAGATTCACGATGTTCTTTATCCTTACTTATGTCAAACGCAACTTCAAACATTTGTGCTACCTGTAAAGCATTCAAAGAAAAGATACAAATTAATCGACCTGCTTAAATGAAATAATTATACTCATTTCTATATACATTTTAAATAAACCCATACATACCTTAGCATTCACACGGGAATTTTCTCTGTTACGTTCCTGTACTATCTCAAACAGGCGAGCAATGATTGGCTGAATAGCTTTGTTATTTGGATCAAGAGAAACTACTTTTGCTGCATCTCGATATGCTTCCTCGTATCTTTGCAAAGCATCGAGAGCTTGACAGCGGCGAAATAATGCTTTTGGATCGTTTGGACATATCTTCAAAGCGGAGTCGCAATCTTTAATCACATTGCCATAATCACCTTGCTTCAAGTAGGCAGCAGCACGATTTTTGAAATAAATTGCTTTATCCACATTTTCTTCTTTTGTAAGATTCAATGCCGAAGTATAACATCTTAGAGCTTCGAACCAATTGCCTTTATTAAATTCCTCGTTTCCTTTCTCCTTCCATTCTTGAGGAGTCAATTTTCTTGATGAATCTGATATCGTCATGATTGCTTGTTCTGAAAATATAACTTTTATTTTATCGAAACAATTTTGACTAAACACTGATGAATTACTCTGTCAAGAATAGATTAATAGTAGAAGAAATACGTAGATACTCGTTAATTTAACAGAATGTTTGAATTGAAGACTTACATTTCTTATAAATTTGAAAATGATCTGTGAATCACAGAGTACCTCCCAGACACAGTAAAACTCGATACTGTAAAGCACTTGATTGTTGAATGATCACTCTGCAGCGCTGGTGCGGTATTAAAAAGGTATAAGAAGGAACTCTCTCGACGCTGCTAGAGCATTAGGTTTATTTTAAACATTGACTTTCGAGCCATTTGGTGGAGGAAGAAATTTCGATGGCAAAAATAGAATCCATGAATCCAGATGTAACTAAAATCAAAAAGTAGTCCATGTTTGCACAGATTAGGGCCCCAGTCCTCTAACGGCTGTGCGTTGAAACTATTCCACATTTAGCATGGACACGCTCCTCGTTCCGGGCGAATAAGAAAATTGTTCGATAAATATTAAGAAAAAGTTACTATTCTACGTAATGTTCAATATTAAATCTTATTGGGTAACCTAACCTCCTAACCTTTTATGCATTTTGAAATTAATAAGAAAGACAGCACAAACTGCGACAATAGAAATTCATCGCAAACAAGAGAGGAATCATAAATTAAAAGAACACTATTTTCAGCTAAACAGTATCCTGACCGCATGAATATTATTTATTAAAAGTAATAAATTACTTTTAATGAAAATTCTTAAATTCTCTAAGGATTTTTAAATTACCGTAACATTCTCGGTTATATTACTCGAATTTACAAATACTAAAAATATCCAGATTCTCCAGATATCAGAAAAATGGAGCTCCCTTTGAAAACAAAACCAGAAGACACAAAAGAATAAAGCTCAGTATATAACAGACTGTAATATAATGAATGTCGAAATTTATCACATGTTAAACAGAACAAGTTTAAATAAATTAATCCAAGAGACTGATGGCTGATTATACTAGTTAATTTCTCCTTAGAATAAAGTTCCAAGATTCACTTGCAGATGGCGTCACTCGATCTACAATTAGGGAATTTTCTGTCGCGTAACGGTTGCGCCGCGGTGATACTTTCTAGAAACGCGGTCGGCTATCTACGTAAACCGTTGATGTAGTTGTGCGAGATTTCAGAATGGCGGCCGTCTTCACTTAGGAGAGTTATCATTCCGCGTTGAGTATCGCGCGATCGTTGAGATTTAGAGGATTTCTATGTGTCTCTTATCGTGCATTTGAAGAAAATGATTATAGAGAATCCCGAACAATTCAAGGCGTGGCTCACCGCCGTCTTGGAGCCATTGTAAGTAGGACAGCTTACTCGATCGTAGCTTCGATGTGTGTGTATCTACTCGACGAAGCAGTCGCTCGTCCATGTGTTGCGCCTGTAGCCTGTCCTGGCTTAACTTACCCATGGAATGTTTACGTGTGTTGCTTTAGGGCCTCCACCTGACTTGCGAGAGACCTCCTAGTGCGGTAACGCGTTCATCTCTATTGAACTTTGTTACCAATATGTTACCCGTTCACTTCCTCCAAAAACAGCCTACATATGATTTCACCCAATTCCCATGCTTTCTCGTCTATGTAACTTACGTATAAATTGTTTACTGATATATCTTTCAAGTTCCTACTACGTTTTTCAAGGATTGGCCAATTACCTTTAACGCTACAACACCTTTGCTGTATCGTCTAATGTGACATTTCCTTCGGTCTGGAATTATTGCTTTGATAATACTTCATCGGTCGCTTAAAAGACTAATTTTATATGATTTCTACTAACTTACATATTTCTTCACCCATACAGCTTTCTTGTACATTCTATATGGGAGATGTTGATATGAATCTGTGAGCACGCTTTTCTGCCTCTTACAACGAGTCTTCGATACTTTACGAACTTGCATATAATTTCAATTGCTTTGTGTAATTCATATTCTTTGCAGTCTTAAAAATTTGTGCACATGAACTTTATTTGAAAACTTTTACTTTATTGTAGATGATTTAGTATAAATTTCTTGACGATTCTTTTTTACATATTTTTGGATTGCCCATCGAATAGAAAGAATTTCTGTAAGATGTTATTTTACATAGCTGTTTTATGTAATAAGGTTTAATGCATATAGCTAAGCCTAGGTTCGTCCAGAAGTCTGTAAGACTATTACTGTTGTGAAAATGATATAGGTTTGCAACTCTGAACGATACACTCAAACAATGTGTTATATTATTTAATTGTTAATACATCATAACTATATATGCTATTTTTTTATAGTAACAGCTTTGTATCCGCATGAATGCAGCATCATTAATTGCGGATACATATCTGCAGATAAGTAATGCTTAAATGCACAAAAAATGCTTATGTTTGCATGCTACAATTGCTTATATGTTGCATGATGTTAAAGCAGAATGAATGTTGGAAAACTGCATGTGTAGAGTATAATAATATGTATTCTAAATCAGTATAATAAATGTTAATATGTATGAATCTATGCTCTCGACGTAGCATAGGTTCCTGCGTTAAACAAGCAAATTCCAAAGCTCCGCCTTATTTGTTCAATGAAATTTCCAGGTGCGATGCAGATCCTGCTGCATTGGCTAAATATGTCTATGCTTTGGTGAAAAAAGATAAGACTTTGGAAGAATTGCGGGGTGGTATGGTTGAACAACTTGATGTATTTTTACAACAAGGTATGTATGGTAATGCAAAGTATTAGATAATTCCATTCATAATTTACTCCTTCACTGCTTCATAAAAGTTTAGAAATAATAATGGAAATGTAATTAATGTCTTAATTTTAACTACTAATTTCCATCAGAAACCAAGAACTTTGTCGAGCTGTTATTCAAGACATTGGAAACTCAAGAATATATATTGCCACCTACGAAAGGAGTAACCGAACGCGGAACAACACCACCTGGTTTAAATCCACCTCCACCTCCTCCAGTTGTGTCTGAGAAGATTCCAGAGAATATAATTCCTGTAGCTCCAGTGACGAGTAGCCCTCCACCTGCTGTTCAAGTGAATGGGTCCGCACCTATAACTATCTCTAAACGTGAAACTAGAAAATCGGATTCCGAAAAAGAAGATAAAGAAAAGGAGAAACGCTCCCGTAGCAGGTAAATAAATACCAAGGATTACATAAATTTAGTTTAGTGATAACAGCATATCATCTCATTTTTACTAATATATAAAAGGGGAAATCTATCTCAAATTATAAGTATCACCTTTTCTGATCTGATATAACACAACATAAAATCGTATCCTTATGCGAATATAGGTGAATTCTCAAATAATCGGAATTTTTTTTTTTTTAACCGAATGGCATTTGTTCTGTATGAAGCAAAACTTGAGTAAATAGTATGAGCTATTTTTAGTACAACAAACTTAAGTAAAAATTATTTCTGAAGAAATTAAATGGGCTGTACATAAATTTTACATTATACGGTAGTTGAATAATTGTTGATTGTGAAAATTGTGAATTGACAAGATTTATTGAACTTTCAAAGTATATGAATAAAGTGTCCACTTCTTTTCTCCAGTTCTAAATCTACTAAAAATGTTAAATTATGTAATCATTTTTTATGAAAATATGTAGTCATCCACAGAATATAAATATATAAATAAGAAAATTTATAAACATATACGAGGTAGAATTAAATGCAATGAAAGAGTTTGGTACATATCTTTTAACGAGGGCTATACAAAGTGATCTAAATTTTTAAATGTCTCGTGGATTTTTTTATAGGAGTGGTCGTATGCGATCAAGGACTAGGTCGAGGTCACGATCCTGGGAACGCGATAGGCGTAGGTCACGGAGTAGAGAACATGTTCGTCGTGACAGGGAACGAGATAGGAGTCGGCCATGGAGGAATAAATCTCCACCTCTTAATACGAGGAGGCATGATAGACGGTTCGTTATGAATATGGAATAATGCGAAATTCAATTTAACGAAATTAGGAAGAGAACATTTAAATAACCGCAGAATTAGAAAAGATCGTTTTCCATTATGCCTGTGTATAGTTATAGTATCGAAAAAAGTAACTTTGCATATATCATCGGTGTCGAAAATTGGAGAATCTAGTTGGGTTCGCCATGTATACGAAGGGGCACCAATTTTCTTAGCCAATAGTAAATTTGTATAATAGATATTCTGCATGTGTGTAAATTTCACTTTGTATGTAGTCTGTGGCACAGTAATAAGTGTCTAATATAAGGAAGAAAAGTGTACAGATTGTTATGTACAATTTAGAATGTTGAATAATGCACGTTCGATTGTTTGAAATTGAGAGCGAAGAAAAATAACTGCAGGGCTAAAAAAAATGATTTTAAGTTATACACATATGTAATTATACTGGCATGAAATAAGTATGTAATCGCAAATTTGAATGTTTTATCACTATCTGGACATAACGTATATTTAAGTCTCATAGACAATTATAATACAACTAATAACATCCATTTAATTTTTAGGCGCACTAGAAGTCGAAGTACGTCTCCGATACGGTCAAGAGTTCGCGATGCACCAGAAAATCGTGATCATAGAGCACGTTTTCGGAATAGATCACCGACTCCTTTGAGATCCAGGTCACGATCAAGATCGCCGGATCGTAAGAAAGCGGACCGATCGGATAGGGCGGAAGTTGGCAGGACTGACCGATTGGACGACAGTCCTGGTGGTGGAACACCAACTCAGGATAGTAATCATGGGGATGTAGATATGAGATTATCGACGACCAGCCAATCGATCCAAAGCGTCGTGGCGGTCGCATCTAATATTCCGAATAATCAAACTGGACCTTTCCAAATTAAACGACGTTGCAGAGACTTTGACGGTAGGTTCTTTTAATGTAGCTTCGCATCAATTTTCATACTCGAAACCATTCTTCTTATAACTGTGCAAACTATATCACCGTGATGATTTAATGATGGATGAATTGTATGTTACTAGAAAAGGGATACTGTATGAGAGGAGATCTTTGCCCATACGACCACGGGGCGGACCCCGTAGTGCTGGAAGATGTAGCTTTAAGTCGAGTTTTGACATTCGGTCCCCATGGAGCTCAAGCTCCAGGAACCGTTCCGGTTACTGCTATACCGGAACCCCCTCCAGGGCCGAATGGTAATGCTCCACCACCTCACCTTCCATTGGCGAGCTTACCGCCGCCTCATCTTCGAAATCAACATCATTCCAATATGGGTACGCGTAACTACTCTCGTTGAAAAATAATACGTTATCGATTATTAATAATCTCAATGCTTTTGTGGTATATTTATTTGGTGCAGATGCTTTTGCGGAATACAACCCTGACGCACCAAGCATGGAGCCCCGTATGACATGGGGCAGGCACCCGCCATCCGGACCGGGTATATATGGACGAGGTCAACGAGAACTGATCAGCGTGCCGGTGATTCCTCACACGAATCCACCGGAGATGACCCACTCGCAGAACAATCCTTTGAAGCGCAAGCAAGCATTTGATTTCAATCGCCTAGGGCCGAAGCAGCGGGCAGTGCACAATCCCGCTAACTGTTCGCTCGAACTTAAGAAAGTCCCGCGAAGCTTGAACAATATTACGCAATTGAATAATCACTTCTCCAAGTTCGGGAAAATTGTAAATATCCAAGTGAACTTCGGTGGCGACCCCGAGGCGGCATTAGTCACTTTTCAATTACCTGCTGAAGCGAAGGCTGCTTACAGGAGTACAGAGGCTGTGTTGAACAATAGATTTATTAAAGTGTTTTGGCACAATAATGTTAACAATAACGCTGCTGGCGGAGCGATCGAGAACGTACCACCTGGTAGGTTGATTGAGGATATGAATTTTCCTTTCGCTTCTCGATATCTTGATGTTAATGAATGTTCATCCGTGCCAGGTTGTCGACCATCCATCAAAGAGCGGTTAGGTGCGGCAGTGACACTTCCTACGAAGGCCGATGAGAACGAGTACGTTCCCACGCGTCGGTCTACCGAGGAGCAGACAACGCAACCCCTAGTTCCTGTATCACCGAAGGCCGTCACGGCACAAACGCGCGAGGACAAGGTGCTCGCCATTAAGAAGACCCAAGAGATGCTGGCCGCCAAGGAGACGCTCAAGAAGAAGCAGGAGGAAAAGCGGAAAGAAGCGCTCAAGTTGACCGCTGACTTGCGTAAGAGGAAGCAGGAACTATTGGACAAGCAGCTGGCGGAGATTCGCGCTCTTATCGAGAGGGCTGAGAAAAATCCCGAACAGAAGGACGCCATTATGGCGACGATAAAGACGATGCAACAGTCCATCGACAGTCTGCGTAAAGATCTGGCCGCGAACGGCCAAGGTGGATCCACGAAGCCGCAGGTGAAGTCCAGAGAGCAGGCGCAGAAGGAGATCTTGGACGCTGAGCTGGACCTCATCACCGCTCAACAGGAGGGCCAAGACGCGGGTGAGTTGCAGAAACGGCTCAACGAACTCAAGGCCCAGGCTGCGATTCTTGGCTTGAACACCGGCCCTAATGCTGGTAGAGGTGCCAGACCCAGTAGGGTCATACGGGGCAGCCACGTCTTGTCATACAGGGGTCGCGGAAGAGGAAGCTTCGCTCACGTCTCGGTAGACCATAGGCCTACGAGTCTTCTAGTCTCTGGATATGAAACCGAGGAGAAGGCTGATGTTTTAGCCCACTTTCAGGTACTTCTTACAAATTCTGATAAATTCAACGTTTAGGCACGTATGCAGGCTACGTCATTCACTAATCTATCTTTTGCTCTGTTATATTTCGGACTCCTGTTACGATTGATACTTGATGGCGATAGAGACAAACGAAACCCCGTGTTCTTATGCCGACGAGTTTTAATGTTTCAGCAATTTGGCGAAATAGTGAATCAAATAGTTGACGACGCCACGCCGTCCATCGTGATTAATTTCAAATCAAGGAAAGAAGCGGAGGTGGCCTTGGTTAAAGGGCGCACGTTCCAGGATAGACTGCTATCGGTTACTTGGGTCTCCGGACACCATTTACACCGTGGCGGTGGTGGCGCTGCAAACTCAAATACATCCGCGCAAACTTTGGCCACGCGATCCGAACAAGTTTCAACTGCTGCAGACGAGGAAATCGACTTGGAGGTAATTGCCTAGCGTTTGTAATATCAGCTTTACATTGTCGGTACTACGTGTTCTGGCAGCGTTCAAAGATAAGTAAATTGGCTCGTGCAAAGAACGTAATATAGCATTGACTGATGTTCACTAATTATTCCAAGTGCGTTAGTTGAATGTACTAAATTCTGTTAAGAACAGGTACTCTATCTAGATTTGTTTTACTGATATCTGACCGTGTACATTTTAGGGTGCAGCAGAAGCTCTACTTCTGGAGGAAAATGAAGAGGAAGAGGACGAGGATGGGGAGCCGCGCAGTTGGCGACGATAGCAGCGCCATTTGTGACGAATGTTTGGTATCTGATTCAGTCACAAGGGGCACCGTCTGGCCAAGTCTGTGTATATTAAGTACTTGCGCTACCATTGCACCGGCTAACGTTGCTATCGAGACCTCAATTTTGAAGATGGAATCAGGTTGCGAACACATCAACGTTATATGAGTGTTATACTATTTGTTATATTAAATATACCATGCGCACTGTAACGGTACAAAGTGGTACTGTGTCGACTTGCGCAATGAAAAGAAAGAAATAGACAACCACTATGCCAGTTTTCAGAAAGGAAAAAAAGAAGAAGAAGAAACGAAAAAACCACTAACCAAAATTATCCCATTATTTGTAGAATAAAATCGCTATGTTTTGTATGGGAATCTCTAATTCTTATTCTGACTTCAAGTCCTTTTATTTCGCGAATCGAATTTTGAGCATTATCTCTTTATACGAAGACCGACGTAACTGTAGTCAAGTTTAGAATAAGTAGGAGCCTGTAATTCTAGGAATTCTTTTTCATGCGGAAATATAAAAGTTTATTTAGAATTCGTATAAGCCAACGCCTGTATTTATTTTTATCGTTTCGGGCATTTTGAAATATGATGCTAACTGCGCGTTCATTCATTTCCGAAGTTTCATTGTTACCGTCGGTTAGTTACTTAGGACATTTTTATAGTAATTAATGTGTTGGAAAACAAGTTTTTTCTCTCTTTTCCTGAAGAAATGTTAAAAGGGCAGGCAACGAAGCCCTTTCTAAAGTACTTCAACAAATAAGTTGTATAGATTCGTTCGATATCTACCAGAGAGATAATATATTATTTTCTAATATTATATACACTCATTTTACAAAAGAGGTAAGTATATTATCTCAAATAAAGTACAGAAGAAATTACATTTACAAGAAATGTGTAAGATACTTAATCTACATAAAGCGTCTTTGTTGCTACATTAATGATTTAACTTCTTAAATGTATCAAGTCAAAACAGATTTTTTAATAGACAAGGTATAAAGTTACAATTATTTATACTGGAATTAAGCACTACTATTTCGAGTGTAATCAGCATATTTTACTCTATCTTAGGCTATTCTAAAGCAGATGGTTTTGTATAGATTTTAATATTACTATTCTAAGGCGAATGGTACCCCATTCTCAATAAGCTCTCAAAGATTGGAGACTACATCACGAATTGATCTAAACGATGAATTATTTAATCGCGTATGTATGTATATACGTGCGGTGGGTTGAGAAAACTGAACAAAAAATGCGTATTTTCAATAAGTCTCAAAGACGGCAAATAGGTTGACGTGCTCAAAACGCTAAATATATGTAATATAGAAAACTCGTTAACCGCACGAATCCGCATTAATGAATTAATCAGAAAATGCTGCCTTTCTGTCGATAATGGATCCTCTGCATTGTTTCGTTAGACTGTGATGTACTTTTACTAATAGCTCTGACAATACATTGTCTTTTCATACGGTGTTTGAGATTATTTTTTTTTACTCTCTTTAGTGTAAGAAGAGCTTGGAAAATCGCCATCTACACCGATTGGACTGTTGCTTGGGAGGAACTTACTTGAGGCACTTTCTTCGTAAGGCCAACGTTTTGCAGTCTATGTCATGGGGCCAGCCAAGAAGCTATTAAACTACCTAGAAGAAGTTGAGCTACAGGCAGTATCACTAGTGGTAAATTAACTGCTGGTCCTTGGATTGAGCCATGATATGCTCCTCGTAAAATCCATCCTCCGAGGCTTACAGATTTATGTGTACAAGTAAACATCGCTGCCAAGAGAATTCCTGTTGACAGCCAGCGAGAGCACAGCACCCAACATACACAACTTACTATTAGTTGTCCGATACAAGCTGAAACATGAAAATGTTAGTAAAGGAATCGTAGAGTTCAAGATTTTTTTAACATTCAATTTCAAAGCTAATGATCGATCATTTTCAATTAAATATTTTATATGAGTATTTACACTTTTCTAAATGTCTATATTAAAGCAGGATCTTAGTTGTTTATTTTTTAAATGCTTAAATGCAATTTGAGATATTCTTTTATGTATTCAACAAAGAGACTTTCGAGTCAGGTACATTGAATGGTTTGCCTTGTAATTTATAGAGAAATGCTATTATTAATATTAATAATCTCCATTGACATACCTATTAATACGCAAAGTAATATGTCTACTGCATGCAGAAATGATGCATCTGCTGAAAGTGCATCACAAAACCAATGGTATGCTGTAAGTAACAATAAGCCTCGAGGGATCCAACTTGTTCGGTCATCTAAGTCAGTGGAATAATCTTTAATAAAGCTCTGTAATCCAATGCCAATACCCAGTGGCATTAAAGTACTATAAACGGTCTCTTTAATGTCAGTGATCACAAGAGGTGGTGTCGATGCTCCTAGCTGTTTACAAGAAACTCATCGTCAACTGCTTATCTTCCAATTTTCCAAAATGAAGACGGCACCCATGAGTTACAATGTTTCATTTTTCTTCTTAATGTTTTTTTTTATAATTACTTACATATATTATCATTATAAAACTACTTTAAACATTCTAATGAAGTAGTTAAGGTGTGAAATAATAGTATCTCAATACATTATTATCTTCTTGTGAAAATTAAAATACTTTCAACTCCGAAACATTAGCTCATACGTGCCTTCTTAAGAAAGGATAAAAGAAGTAACTTTCCTAGCTAGCTTTTGAATTAATATACAAAATTTTACCATGAAGTAGAGTAGGACAGGGGATAATATTATCCCTTGAAAGTGCATCACTATCGTAGTTACCACACTGGTGGATAAATCTGCTCGTGCCACCCGAGTTAAAACCACACTTGTGCTGAATGGAGGTGGCATACAGTAGAATACCTAAAATTGGCGACGATCCATGACTCAGAATTTGAAGTCTTGTATACATTAGAAAGAACATAATTTCCATAAGCACTACTATTTGATTCCCACCGAGGGACATCTACATTTCACATGGTACTGGTGTAACTGAAAAATGTAGCTGCGCGTGTACAAAGTTACCATCTTGAATATCACACTGATTGAGTTAATTATAATAAGTAATGATTTACTGGTGGTAGATTACAACACATTGACACTACATGTTTCAATTAAACAAATTCAGTTTCAGATTGAAACCATTATTAAATGGAAATCAATTTTAAGTTAACCGAACTAATAGTGCCTAGTACTTATAAACCCATACTTCCATTCCTTTGAGAAGCCATGTATTAACTTTCGAATAAATCAGTAAACAACTTCCAACCCTTGCTAAGAGCGGCATCAATATGTATATAAAAACGGTAACAAATATCAGAAGGTGAATGTTGCACAATGCAGCATACAATGATTGTGGACTGCACCATAGTCCTGCTTCTAAATACGTCAGAGGTATAGCGAAATACCGTATCATTAAGTTTCCATTGATTATACCTACACATACAAGATAAATGTTATTATTAGTTTTAATAATTTACTTATAGTAAACTGATTTTAATATAATTTGCTTGATTTAAATCTTTTTCTAAGTAATATCGTTGCTAGAGAATAATATTGAAGTCTAAAGTAAAAAAATCTAATATAAAATGGGAATTGATATTTTCTAAACTAATACGTTGACATATAATGTACAATTTGAAAACATACCATGTGAGCCTCCAAGACTGGGTAGCATGGATGCTAACAACATACTTGTTAGAATTAATGCAAAGAAACCATAACGATGAAGAAGTTCGTTATTCTTCTTGTATCCAGAAAAGTTTTGTTGGTAGTTTACACGCATCTTTATTTATTGTCATTCCGTTTGTTGATTAAGATTAGTATACATATAGTGAAAATGTATATCTGAAACGAGTTAGATTTCGTTAACACCAATAAATTGTTTTCATGGCCAGTCATTTCAGATCTACAAATATATGAATTGAGATATATTTTTAATCAAAAGTAATACATTAATTAATGTCTTTAAGTCAATGCAAAATGTAAAACGACTGGCCATATTAAACATTTATAAAAATACTTGCCTTGTATATATGACTTCTATGACTATGAAAATGGTTGCAATAATCCCAGTCATGAAATTGAACATTCAAAAAGCGAAAGAATGTAAATGGAAATGTTGGTTGATACACAATGCAATTAAGGTAGTAATTAGGAACCTTTGCATTGATAATTTCCGTATAAAACTGACTGCTGCAGTATCGTAAATGCACTAATAGATCATGTCGTGGATAAATGCAAATTATATAGACATAAATCGCAGGTGCAAATTGTAAGATTGTCAAGTGATCAGGCAGCAAATAGCACTTGAACACTGTTCAGTTAAACTTACATTACATGCAAAGGAATAAATTCTCAGTTATTAGAACAGGAAAAACTTATCAAAATAAAAGTGATAGTTTATGATTTTTACCCCTTTTTCTTAATTTAGTTAATTTATATAAAAGTGTATTCGTAATTTATATAAAAATGTATTCACAATTAAAATAATGAAAAATCCAGAGATCGCCCCAGTGCTAATTATCTAGGTACGAGATTTCGAGGATCCCATTTTGGCATTTCTACTAAATGCAAGCTTTATTCCTAGTGATAAAGTAGGTCAATGAAAATATATAAGACTGGATTAATTTAAATGAATCTGATTTATTGCTATTTCAGACAAAATAAAATCTATGTAATCTACATTCATAAAACATAGAAAATAATGTATCAGCGAGAGTGCTTAGGCACGTAAACATAGTATTTGTGAAATTCAGATAAAACTATACTAGTGGCAATAGCAGGCAAATCTGTTAAAATTCTATAATACCGTAATTATCAAATGTATCACAAGATGAAATGCGATAAGAAATTGATAAACGGTGACAATGTGTCTCCAAATGTTACGCTTCTTTCCTACAGGCTTAGACTCCACAATTAAAAAATATTATTTACGAAGAACATTATTTCGAATATGACGTAACGAAAATGTACGAAAATCAAATATAGAACAATTTAATCAACCTACTGCAATACTCAGACTGTGTCTCCATCGTGCTCTAAACCTAGGATTTATCGAATCTAATCGTACATACAATTGGACGTACATTAGTAAATCTCCACCATTGGTATTTATTTAATACCAGATTGGATAAATTCGGGTTTGAGTGTGTCTCTACCACCTAGTAAGTTCGGTCCAACTCATCTCTGGTTCGGTATTACGTAAAATTAGGTGGTGGAGACGTACCCAAAGTCAGATTTATTCAATCCGGTATTGAATAAATACCGACCGTGGAGACATGGTCAATATTTTAATTCACCCGGTATTGCTATAGATATCACGTGGTTGATTTCGCCTAATCTATACAAATTAATTGTTTTTAGTTATACAGGTTACATATTTTGTATATATTTTTAAATATTATTTTCAACAAATAACTATGGGGAAGAAGGGATATAATTGGAAGGCACGAAATGTAGCTGAAGTTGAAATTGACAATTCTTCGTTAAAAAAGGTAAGATATCGAATGAAGTATTAATTATAATTAAAAAGATTGCATAGTTTATTTACAGTGAAAATCTTAATGAAGGATTTTATTCCTTTGCTTATAGGTAACCTTAGATTTCGCACATCGCCTTGAAAATTATGATGAATGCAATGCCTTAGTGCTTCCCAGTAAAAAACGAAAGACAAAAAATAAAGACAAGAAAGTAACTATAACTCGAATATTATCTAAAAAGAAAAGAAAACAATTAGAGAAAGTTATCAACAAGAAACAAAAGAAAGTCCAGGTATGTAATAACTTGTTACAATTTTTAATAAATTGTTTTGATATTTAAAATGTTTAATGTTTAGAGAGCTGAATTATTAGAAGAATTAGCAAAGGTACAAGTTTCTGAGAATGAATTAAAGCAGTATGTGTCTTTGGCTGCCCATCAAACTAAAGGACTGAAACGTCATTTTCTTGAATCGGAAACTAACAACATAATTTCAAAAGATGCAGATGACAAGGAAACCGAAGTCATTAATTCTATTAAAGGGTCAAAGAAAAGAAGAATAGCCCTACTTACAACAGATCATACGCAGAACACTGTATCTGATCCAAATGTATTAGGCTTGAACGTATGTATAATTGACATGCTCCATATATTTCCATAAGGTCGAAACAGTTATTTGATAATGATTATCTATCTTAGGAATCAAGTGATAGTGAAGAAGAATATAGCTCAAATGAAAGTATAGAAAATGAAGTATCTGAAAATAAAAATGAAAACAATGATGAAACAAAAGAAAAATTAGTTAACGAAGACACAAGTGTTAATATATCTCCTGAATCAAACATCACTCAGGTTCCAGAATCGCAAAAAATGGAAATACAGAATTTTCCAAAAAGATCTGTTTTAGTGGATGAAGAACGAAAACCTGCCGTATTCGTTACTGTTAATCGTGAACCAAAGATTCAAGAAGCTAGATTAAAGCTCCCTATTTTAGCTGAAGAGCAAATAATAATGGAAGCAATTAATGACAATTTAGTTGTGGTAATCACTGGAGAAACAGGAAGTGGTAAGATTAACATTTTTTACTGCATATGAGGTACTTACAAATATTTCAATTTGGTAAATGTATATTAAATAGATACACTCACTTTACAATGTATAATTTTATTAATCATAGGTAAAACCACTCAAGTGCCCCAATTTCTATATGAGGCAGGCTATGCAAAAGAAAAGCTTATTGGAGTAACTGAACCTAGAAGAGTAGCTGCAATGTCCATGAGTAAACGTGTCGCAGAAGAGATGAATCTCAGCTCAGAAGAGGTTTCCTACTTAATTCGCTTTGAAGGAAATGTTACACCAAATACTCGAATAAAATTTATGACGGATGGAGTCTTACTAAAAGAGATACAAACTGTAAGTGAATGCAAACACTGGTCCATGATGATTCGGTTCCACCGTTTTGGTTTCTTACATTAAATTGCAATTATAAATATTCATCTACAGATCTCTAGCACAACCCGATCTGAAAAATTCTGACGACGATTATAACAATATAATAATATAATTGTAATGTATATTTAACAGCGGAACTGAATCAGCTGGACCGAAACGGCGGAACCGAATTGTCCTGTCTCATGCAAACACCTAGCCATAAAAATTAAATTGAATGCATATACTGATTTTACTTATTTAAAAGAAAAATAGAAACATGAAAGGAATGATATATGCTCTTTCTAGGATTTCTTGTTGACAAAATATTCCGTTATTATATTAGATGAAGCGCACGAGCGTAGTGTTCACACTGATATACTGATTGGCTTGCTCTCGCGAATTGTGCCATTGCGAAATAAGAGGAAGGATCCTCTTAAGCTCATAATCATGTCAGCTACACTACGTGTCGAAGATTTCGTAGGAAATACCAAGTTATTTAAAGGTCTTTCCCCACCAGTGATTAATGTGGATTCGAGACAATTTCCTGTAACGATACATTTTAACAAAAGAACTAACGAAGATTATGTAACCGAGGCTTTGCGTAAAACTATTAAGATACATACCCGTCTTCCAGAAGGTGGAATTCTCATATTCTTAACAGGTAACATAGACTCTAATGAAATGGAGTGTATGTATTTAAATAATTGAAACGAACAATTTCAATGTTTTTATCTAATGTAGGTCAACAGGAAGTAAATACCGTAGTCAGAAAGCTACGTAAAGCATTCCCTTATAAGAAAAAAAAATGGACGTCCAAGAAGGATAATACTAATATGTTAAAAGAAAATGTTAAAGATGGAAATGACGATAATGAATCAAACTGTTCCGAAGAAGACCATAACTTAGAAAAGGTTATGCGTCGTTTGAAACAAAATAAAAGTAAACGAAATTCAGAATTACCGAACATCAGTCTTGATCAGTGAGTAGAGATAATTACCACAGAGCACACTTATTCCAAATTTATTTCTTAACATTAGATATTTTTCATTGATTCTGCAGATATAGTGCTGTACCTACAGATGACACACAGGGTGATCTACTTGATGATTTAGAGCTAAATGATAATGATGATGAAAATGGTTTCGATGACGACGAAGATGAAGATGAATGTGCTCTTTATCTTGACGGAACATCAAATGCACAACCACTTTGGGTTTTACCACTCTATTCTCTATTGCCAAGTTACAAGCAAGCTAAAGTATGTTATTATGTATGTGATGCTAGTTTAAAAGTACAGATGATACATTTTTATATTTGTATTCAATTGTGAAATAGGTATTTGAAGAACCTCCGGAAGGCTGTAGATTATGCGTTGTGTCCACTAATGTGGCAGAAACTTCTTTAACAATTCCAAATGTGAAATACGTAGTAGATAGTGGTCGATGCAAAACACGAATCTATGATAAAGTGACCGGAGTAAGCACGTTCCATGTATGTTATACCAGTAAAGCAGCTGCGGATCAGCGCAGTGGTCGAGCTGGCAGAACAAGTCCAGGACACTGTTACAGGTACTGTAAAAAACGATCTATTCCTCTTTTTTCTCTTTTTAATAAAATTTCAATGATTATCATTCCAGGCTTTATTCCTCAGCTGTATTTAACGATCAATTTGAGCAGTTCAGCGAGCCAGAGATCCGACGAAAACCCGTGGATGATCTCCTATTACAAATGAAAGTTATGAATATCGATAAAGTCGTTAACTTTCCATTTCCTACATCTCCGGATATTACACAGTTGATGTCTGCTGAAAACAGACTTCGTGTTTTAGGAGCCCTGGAAGAAGTGCCTTCAATGAAGCAAGGTGATTATTTGGTCTTCGGAATCATTTCTTCCTATAAATAACCTTTAATTGAATTTTTCTCACATGCAGATAAATTCTCTGCAAAAGTGACACCACTTGGACGAAGCATAGCTGCATTTCCAGTAGCTCCACGCTATGGGAAAATGTTAGCATTGTCTCATCAGCATGACTTATTACAATACACTGTTTGCTTGGTAGCTGCACTCTCAGTTCAGGAGCTGCTCATCGAAGGACCATCTGAACAATCGGAAGGCAATCTGAAGAACAAGTGGCTTCAGATTCGTCGTAAATGGGCTGGTACTGGAAACAGTCTTTTGCTGGGTACGTAAAATAAAATTGCATACTATTGTGTCGCATAAGATTCCTTTGGTTAATAATTCATATTTTTTCAAGGTGATCCAATGGTTCTTCTTCGAGCCGTTGGAGCTGCGGAACATGCAAGTGTGCATGGAAAGCTCACTACTTTTTGTGAACAAAACGGTTTGCGACATAAGGCTATCGTCGAAGTTAGAAAGCTCAGGCAGCAGCTTACTAACGAGATCATGATCAATATATCAGACTTGAATCTCATCGTTGATTCCGAGTACGTATTTATATAGTTTTGACATCGAACAATTATAGTATTCTGTTACTTTTTCCAGAATGTCTCCTCCAACTGAAGTACAAGCCAAATTGCTTCAGCAAATTGTACTGGCTGGTATGGCAGATCAGGTAGCTCGAAAGGTATCTCCAGATGAATGTAAGGACGAAAAAGAGAGAAGAAAGTGTAAATATGCTTACAAGTAAGAAAGATTCGACACCTTGTGGAAATGATCAAAAGTGCCTATTTGGTTTATATTTTTTTTCCTTCACTTTAGGACGTTAGAAATGGAAGAACCCGTATTCATGCACTCATCTTCTGTCTTGCGGAAGACAAACCCTGAATGGGTTGTCTATCAGGAATTGTTCGAAACTAATAAAGTGTACATGCGTGGAATAACTGCGATACAACCCGAATGGTTGCCCAAGTTTGTTCCCTCACTGTGCCAACTGAAAAAATCCACTTTGGAATCAGTATTAAGGTTTGTTTATGACATTTATAATCTGCAGTTTTCTTAGTACATAATCTATTTCATGATAATAATTTTGTTTTATCCAATTCTAATGTCATTTACATCGGATCATAATTCCAGGAAAAAGGATGATTTCGTATCTGGAACATTTGGACGAACAGGATGGGAGCTTCCACTAATGAAATTAGAAAATGTTTGTACAGAAAATATAACTAGATGAAATTATGTATAGTAAAAGTTAGTTCTTTTGTTTTATCTATTTTAAAAAGAGAGAACATTTACACATTTAATTTATTTGTATATACTTTTGAACACATTTTTTCTTTTTCTATTTGTACAAAATCATCTTTGGTACAGTCCTCTCCATTATGTATAATCAAAAGACGTTAGTTCAGTAAATCAACATTGTAGAATTTTACCACCTTAAAGGCAGAAAAAGTCATGAACATATATTATCACTGTGTGACAGCGAGTAACAAATTAAATACATTTTGACTATTACGAACGACTTTGGTAATGTTTACTAACAATTAAAGAAAAAACATACTATACGAGATTCAACTAAAGGTTATTGAAAATAAGCATACAGATATTCATTGATCTTTTCAACTTATCACTTTAGTAATAACAAACTGGACTTTTTCTTGAAGATTAATAATTACTACTCAAATGTGTACAACCCAAAACTATTGATAATTAGCTATTATTATGAAAAATGGTTCCACATTTTGGTTTTATTGCTCTTAGTCTATAATGCAAATGCGTATATTGCAAGCATAAAGTACAAGACACAAACTTCAATGCAATGTTCTTTGACAAAAACTTAAAATGAAATATGATATTCATAACGTCGAATAGCTAGCACACAATGTTGCGATTTAAACATGAATGTTTGGAAAAAAATCTTTGATACTTACAATCAATGCATGAGCGACAAAAAATATATTCTTATAAATATGTGATCATATCTTGTCATTGATATCATTATTGATAAATTTTTTTAGAGTATTCCATTGATAAATAATTGTAAAATAAAATAAAATCTACAACCGGATAGCAATAAGCGCATGTTTGAAAAATTCAAATTCTGAATGAGAACACCATGGCACTGTGCGCCGCATTGTATCGAACTCGGCTTTGTATATTCTAACAATCCCTATAATTTGTGGAATAATGGCGACGCATTTCAGGTCAGTAGTACTACTAACCTAAAAGTCTGTGCGCATAAAGATGCAAGCTTGGATAATTAACTCATTCGGCTTTTAATGATCGTTTATCTTTTTTCTTGACGGGATTGTTTTTGCAATCCTTGAACACATTGTTGAGATCAAAAGCTGCCTTTACATTATCCTATAATATAATATTTTTGCTCATTAGATGAAATTTAAGATGTATGCAAACATATCAGGTATACGTACAGTCGAAAAGAGGAATTTTACTAGCTTTCCCTTATGATCGGAATGAGGTCGTCTTTCAACTTCTTTGCCATTTTTGAATAAAATTAGAGTTGGAAGTTGTCTACTTGTACTGGAGTCATTAATGCGATATTTGGCAGCTGCATCTGGATATCTACCAATATCAACTTTGCCAAATTTAAAGTTTTCTAAAGCAAATCTAAAAAACCAATGTAGTAATTATTCATACAATCATCAAATCGTATGAAATAAATATTCATTAAATAAATCAAAGTACATACTCAGCTGATAACTGTGAAAATATTGGAGCAAAATTTACACAGGCTGGATTCCAGGCGGTATAGAATGCTACTAGCCATGTAATTCTAGAGTCACGTAATTCTTCCTGTAGACCAGTCGCTCCTCTTAAATAGATTATATTTTCTGGACCTTTATAAGTTGGTTCTGGTAATATTAAACCACATACTATAAGGGTAGAAAAGTGAGCATAAATTTAAAATGCATTTCTACTTTCATATATAAATTATACTGCAATGTTAAGCAATTCAGTACATACAGATAAATAATACTGCGAAGAGGATACCCATACGAAAGTCAGCATAAAACCATAAAATTAAGTTGGCGGCTTTTGTATATACAAAACTGGACGTCAGATAATTTATCATTGTCACACTTCCTGCTTTCCGTGTCCTGATCATTATAACTATTATTAAGAAGAATAAGATTTCCGTCTCTCTCTGCAATAAGAAAAATAGAACTAACATTTACATGTTTTATTGGTGCATGGCTGTTTCATCGTTTGATCTATACCCACCCCATCAAGCTCACACTCCATTTGCCCGAACACATAATGGCATATAAATGGTATTCGTTTTGACACGATGTAAGACAAGCTTATAAGAATGTTTATAAAGTAATATGGTTTTAGCAGTAACCGCAGATCGCTTTTGAGCGTCATTTTGGAGCGGTGTGAAATAATTGACGAACCGAATAATATGAAAGGAAACGTCGTTAATGTAAGTATTTTAGGCAGTAAAAGGAAGCAAACTGCCGTTTACTTCTGCCAATTATTTCTAAATTCTTCATGAAGAATTCTAGACGATTGGCTACTTAAAGGGACGAATGAAACTCACACAAATTTACACTTGCGTTAAATTCAGACATCCTTGGACCAATTCATCCCTGTTCCAATGAGTTTAAACATTTGGAGATCGCCATTCCTTGCTTAAAAAGTGAAGCTTTTGGAATAAGTTCCACTAAACGGCGTTGCTCTCCATATAAATTTAAAAATGTTGCACAGAGATGGGTCATGAAGATTGTTCATGGGGAGGTCGCCCGATCGTTTCTCTGCTGCTCCCTGGTGGAGGATGTGGACGGCTAATGCACTTGCCATTTCACACTCCCCAATGGCGATCCAATTCAGGGATCCTCTATGGAGACTTCTGTATTCTTTGTTTCTGGTTAAGATTGATTTGGATTTTCATATTTATCTTACCGAGGAGATCTTTATAAATATATTAGAGGAAAAACACATAATGGTAAGACAAATTTAGCTTTTTAACTATTAATTCCCTACTCATATGAATTTCTAATTACCGTACATTGTTGTAAAATTCCGAAATGGTAGGATTGAAGTTATGCATATGCTAGTATTTAGTTAAATGATTTATACCGCAGACAGAATAATATTTTTCTGACTTATAGGGTAAAACTAAGAAGACAAGAAAAATTGTTATGCAGAGGTTTGCACAAATGAAGAAAATGATCAGTCCAAGTGACCCAAGAATGTAAGGATTCTGAAAGAATGTTTGCACGCAGGTGCAAAATAAATAATCTCTCCGCTACATAAAATCAGGATGGAATTTATAGAAATACTCTTATTTTCATTTTACAGAAAACCGAAACTGCGAGCTCCCCCAAGGAAGAAAAAACCAGAAGATCCTACTGAGTTAAAAGTTAAAGAAGTGTAAGTAATCTTGTATTTTATAATTTGCATTAAATCACTTTAATTATTGGCTGTTTGATATGTTGACAGGCCGCAGCAATCATCGGCGTTATTCTTTCAATATAATACACAGCTTGGTCCACCCTACCATATTTTGGTTGATACAAATTTCGTAAATTTTTCCATAAAGAACAAGTTAGACATTATACAGAATATGATGGATTGTTTGTACGCAAAATGCATTCCATATATTACAGACTGTGTAATGGGGGAATTGGAGAAACTTGGTCAGAAATACAAGATTGCATTAAAAATTATAAAAGATCCACGATTTGAAAGATTGAACTGTATGCACAAGGGTACATATGCCGACGATTGCATCGTCAATCGTGTAACTCAAGTAAGTTGGATCCATATAATTTAAGCGATAGTTTACATTAAATGCAATACAGTATATATTATTTTATTCAAAACTTTCTTTTAGCATAAATGTTATATCGTTGCAACCAATGACAAAGACTTGAAGAGGAGGATTAGGAAAATTCCAGGTGTACCGATAATGTACGTGTCTCAACATCGTTATACCATCGAAAGAATGCCAGATGCGTATGGTGCCCCAAAAACGTAAACAAATGTTACATAGTTTTTTAGAAAATATTTTTTAATAAAACCGCTGTCTGATAATAGGGTACTGAAACGAATTATCCGTCTCCACAACGTAGGCATGAAATATTAACTTGATTAGAATTACTGTGTCGGTAAGTTCTCATTTATCATCCGAAAAAATGAGTTGTATTCCACTAGACTCCCGAAAGAGTGCGCTGAGGTGTGTTTATCGTGTAGATGGTATCCCCAAAAACAATATTAAAAAAAGTCTGACCGGCCCAACAGTGGGTTACGGTACGTTTTTTGGACAATATTGATATTCCATAATTAATCCAAGTAAATCTAGAAAAAGGATTGAAACCGATCTAGAGAACATTGAAATTTCCCTTAAAAAAACCAGGACCATTTCGGTCTCGCGATGCATTATTACCAAGTATAGTTTACGAAGCCAATAAATCAATTTGGGAATGTGATCGTGCACATCGGCGGAACACAGAGATCGACGTCTATCTATTATTGCGGCTCGAGGCCCAGGAACGAAAGGCGATGTGTTGCAAGTATGCGCTTATGGTGATTATCCCGTGATTGCACCACCATCACTGCGATGATGGTTTATTAGATTCCATTGATTCCGGCTCGAAGATCTCGTGTGGTAAGAAAATCGGTTTTCATCTAAAGAACCTCCTCCCCTTAATACCAATATACAATTTTCATAAAACTTTGTCTCCCGATATAGAGAATACCCATAAGAAAGCCGATCTGGGTCCAGTCCGCAGATAAAAGGACTCCTCTTCTTGCGCCCCATCCGCTGGTCCATATTCCATCCGAAAGCCCCATCAATTTTGGCTCTCCTTTACGGCCTGGAGCAAGAGGTTCAAATATCCCATCGGCGTCGTAAACGCGCCTCGCCGTCTGTACGCTGGAAAATAGATCACCCCGAAGATCGTAATAAAGCGTCCATCCATCTCGAGAAGTGCTCCTTAAGGTGTCGTCGGCAGGAGCGCGTCTCCTCGGCGGGTTCTTGATCACGCCGAGTCAATACGGTGTGTATCAAAATGACAGCATGGACACCGCGACCGAATGATAAGGAGATAAGAAGGCGCAGCTGCATGGTGCAAGAAGGCTGCTAGAAGCTGCACGGCCCTAGAGGCCTCGACCATTTTAGCTATAACCGTAGGATCATATAGACGAGTCACGGGCATGACGCATGAAAGCGGCGCATTATCTCGTGACCTGGGGCGACATCGGGCTTCCAACAGCCGACGGTAAAACATGCTCGATACCCATTCTACCTCTGATCATCGCTTATGTTGCCAGACAGGGACAGGATGATACGAATTCCCTGGGTCCGAGGTCCGACTCCCTTCGGACCGTCCGACCGTCTAGGAGGTCCAACAATGAACCTCTGTCCACCTACCGGTCCGTTCGCTGATCCTCGACGAATACAACGGAGCACCTACCCATATACCCGGGACTTACATTGCCACGAGAAGAAGAAATCCGGAGATCGAATAACGAGATTGCCGAGTAACAACGTTCGCATCGGACACGTAATCGATGAGTTGGATTCTGCAGGCTTTCGTCCAAATTCTCACGGCCAGCTCCTGAATTTTGATGTATTGAGGAAGTGTACCGTTTTTACACGTTGCCGTTGGTGCAGATGGAGAACCTTGCATCGAGACGCTCACGGTGGGTTCTTTCCATGGTTATTTCGCGATGCCTTTTGGTACTCTACCCGGCAGTCACGGTGATTGCAGGCATTTGTCCGATGGTTGACGCATTCGTAAATACAAGTACCTAGATTCATTAATCTTGCCCATTTTATTGTCAGCCGCATTTCGAGCTGGCATGGAAAGTAATGGTCAAAAGCTGCCTAAGGCTCTCTCGGGTGCACCCGCGGTGCCGTTCGAGAGGGGGCATCGGGGAAACCTGGTACACCATGGTACACCCACGTATAGGCATGCCGACTTTCGTAAACCTACCCGGGTTCTGGCTGCTGCAAAAAGTACTCACCGTGTACGCCATTAATCATTTGCAAAAGTTTTCGTATACTCGATGGAAATGTGGATTAAAGCCGGAGTAGTTGCTGCAAGGTTACACACGTTTACTCGAAACGAACGGTCCCAAGGGAGAGAGAATTCTCTGTCTCGTCGTAAATCTAGATCGGTAATTAAATTATCTTTCAATTTTTTTTCAGATCCTGAAACGGATTTCGTGCTACACTTCTACTTCGACTTTCTTCGGTCACTCCAGAAGGCTGGAATTCGGACTTCACATCACCCTAACCCATTGTAGCTCGCAGCATTATCTTCGGACAATGTTGCCGGAGTCGGCCTCGGCAATTCATTCCTGGTAATACCTTCGAATTCACGACTCAAGAACACATTCCAGCAGAACGGGAGAAATTTCGTGCTCCTAATTCCACGATTTAGTCGAAATTGCGCGGTGCGTGCACGAGGCATTCGGCTCGCCTGCCAACGCGACTCGACTCCTTCACCACGTCCAAGGTATCTCTCAAACCCCTTCGAATTAATCGCATATCTATACATTTCCGAATGCAAAATCAACCTGTAACAACAGTGATCGTGGCGATTTATGCCAGAGTTTTTTATTCCTTTCCAGATACAATGGGCAACGAATCCCAGGTCACCCTCTTTCAAGGGGAGTGCTCACTCCTTCGCGTTGTCGCCGAGAAGTGATCGCTCCAGAAATTGAAGATACGACCAATTGGAGCTAGATTCATCGCAGTCAAGTCAGGGAGAGTTTCGCAAGAGTTGAGTCCACCTAGTTCGAGTAGTCGCCAATAGGTAACACCTTGAATCTAGTAAACAAACGCACATGAGACGACATTGCGAAAAATCAGTACCCTTCCTGAGAATACAGAATGGACCCCCTGAAGTCGAAGGTGCGACCGATGGAAGCCGGATTCATCGCAGCCAAGTCAGGGAAAATTTCTCAAGAGTCGTGCCCACCAGGGGTCGTCCCCAATTGGCCGGAGGAACTGCAGCGCGCGAAGTCGGGGAGATCCTCGTCGGATCACGTCGGATCACTCGGGACTGGTTTCTTCCATTTGGGACCGACTTTATATATCTATAGGGCATATCCAATCGGAGAGAATGGCCGCGGCGCTTGGACGGGCCCCGGATGAAATAGGGTCTAGGATCGGCGGCGGAACAGATGTAGAATGGGGGCCGGCTCTTGATTCTCGGAAGCACAAAAGGCCGCTGATTGGGTGCGCGCGCGGTGTGGCGGTTTCGCCGATCGACGCGGAGGCCGCGCGCCTCCTCGTCCTCGCGAAACACCTCTTCCCCGTTCCTCTACCTCTTCGTTTTCGCCTTTGTATTTAAGTAATCTGCCCGGCAGAGCGCGCCCGATACCATCGGGTCCAGGGAGACGCTATTTATAACCGCGGCATTCGGGGCCGTTCCGCGGGGGCCCCTTGCCCGGATAAAGGCCGATTCGAACACGTCCGTCCCGTATCAGCGCCGTATCCGTGCACATCCGTACAAGATCTTCGTACGTCTCCGGGATCTTCGTGATGTAGCGATCACAGGTCCGGTACGTCTCCAAACATCGAAACCCTCGAGGAGAATAATTCAATCCTTTGATATCCTACCGCTTGCCACTCGTTCGGTGAAAACATCAATCCCGGAAACCGTATTCTGTATTTCATGCGATCAACTTTTTCATGGGAAATTAACAATTTCATACATGACTTTCAAACGTTTAAACAATGACGTGACTTTGCACCAATGCGAAATGTTTCATGCGAATCTGTATGCGAGGAAAATTCGATTTTTGTATGGATTCTTTTTCGCATAGGAATAGATTCGCATGAAAAATTTCGAGGTAACGTCGTTGGTCACTGTTCGATTCTCCTCTGGCGCTTATCAACGCCCCCCTGAAGAACAGAAAACTTGTGTAAAAATCTCTAGGCCCGTTTCGGAACATCGGGTGATTCCTCCGCGACGAAGCATGCATCTTCCATGAAGGAAGCAACGGGAGGATCGAAACCCTTTCCGTTGGGTGGCACGCGCGAGCAGTCGGCTACCGAATCGGCGAAACGAGAGACGCGCCGCTCGGCCGAGAGAGGGAGATCGAACGCTGCTCCAAAAAGAACCCGATCGGAACCGAAGCATCGTAACACGCGCCGATGCTTTATTCAGCCTTGAAAACGCCCCGGCGCCTCTTAGACGAAGCCCTCGATCGTATTTCCCGCGTTCGGTGGAACCGCCGATCCGTGTATTCGTCCTCGAAGACGTCCCACGCGAGGTATTAAATCGACTTCCGATCGATCGTGTGCATCTCGACGTGACCACGTGCAGATTAGTCATCCCATATAAGCAGGGAGTAGCTAGGAACGAGAGGGAACCCACGTGGTGGCTATTTTCCGTCTGAAAGCATCACCGATCCCCATCTCCTCACCCGGGGGAAGAAAAATAGTCGCACCAACGTGCTCGTCGTTTCCCCTCGAATTCCCGGCAGGTCGCGGCGGTCGGCTGGAGTCCCGCCCCCGCGCCCTACCTCCGTCTAATTAGCCCCGTTATATAATTCCCGTACAACGAACCGATGCCAGGGATCGCCTCTTCCAACGGAATTCCGTATAGTGGAGGCACCCACCCCCAAGGTCCGTGTCGACCCGTCACGTCGCTCGCGCTAGGACGGAGTCTCTACATTCCGGGACTTTCTCCATCCCGACTGCGATCCCGTCCGATGGGATCTCCTCTCGGAGGAAGAGCCCGAAATCCCGATTCCGGGAAATCCCTCCGATCCTTCGACCGACTGGCCGACATTCCCCAACCGGCCGAACAATCCTACACGGAATAAAAAAAAAAAAAGAAGACATGCATTTTTGGCAATGTTGCAAATAACATATATATAAATATCTACAACAATTACGCATATGTATTTGAAAGAGTTACGGACAAATATACGTTACCCTTACATCTACGATTCGCTAAAATTGCAAAGATTTTTATCACCGGTGCGATAATTCCTGCAGGAAGGGCAAGCCGTAATCAGAAACGCCGTCCTTAGCTAAAAGTGCGAATACGTTTTTAGTCCGTTCCCGCGAAACGTCTATCCGGGAATGTCCGGATCGGCGGAGAGTCGATCGGCTAAACTAGATCAAGCGAGGGAGAAAGAGAGGGGGGAGAAGGTGGTTCAACCGTGGTAACGGATTAGTTACGAGAGGCAGCAAAGAGCACGGATGCAGCGTCGAGGCTGGACCGCGTCTCAGCTCTCCGGCGAGAGAGAGGGCAGTAGATTCGAAGAGGGACGGAGAAAGCCCTAGAGAGCAAGATGGAGGAGCCCCCTCCCGGTCGCAAGGCCCATTCCTCCCTTCCCGATATCTCCCTCTTCCCCCACGCATTATTCATCTCTTGTTCCCCGTGAGGGCCTCTCTCTCCGTCCGCTTGGGCTCTCCCTCTTTCGCTCGAGCCCAGGATCCGTCTCTCTCCGTGGGCCACCCTTTCTCTCTGTTCCTCAGCGGGGCCCGGAGCTCGGCGGCGGCCATCTTGCATACCTGAGCCTCCGCATTGCTCGTTCCTCGAGGGCAAAAGGTAGAATATCTCGGTAAGTCGGCGGCGGGCTGGGTGAGGCAGGAGGGGTCGGCGGGGCACGGCGGGCCGGTCGGGGGCCTCGGAGGGGGGCCGGGCCCTCTCCGAGGGAGCGAGAGAGCGAGAGAGAGAGGCCCGGGGCCCGATGGATCGGAGAGGGACGGCGTCGGGCCCGGAGGAATGTTCTTTCCGGCGGCAGCCGGCTTCAGTCGAGTCGGGTCAGTCCTCGGGAAAGGTGATTTTCGTCGGGGACCACCGCGCGTCGGGCCCACGTTGTGCGCGCGCCCTGTAGGAGCCGCGAGGAGGTCCCAGGGAGATGTCGCGCCGCGCCCACCCGGTCTGAACGCCGAGATAGGGCCCGGTCCGAAGGGCTCCGCGAGGGCCCCTCTCGCCGCTCCCTCCGATCCCCGATCGGACCGGAAGTCGCGACTGGACACTCGCCCCCCGTAAAGGGACCCTCCTAGGTCCGAATAGCGAGTTTCTCCACCTTTCAGCGACCGCAATCGGCAATGACCTGAATTTCCCCAGGTCCCCCTGGACCCGATAAAGCCTGGAACACGGAAGTGGCGTCGGTGGACCATGTCGTCTCTGGGTTTAGGAGATGCGTGGTCCTAGATCGGGGCCATTGGACCGGAAAGGTTCGCAGTGGTCCTAGGGACGAGTTGGATCGAGTGCTAGGGAGTTGTCTAGTGACGTTTGCGTGGATTGAGTCTTGGTGAAGGTGGAGGAGGTCGAGATTGAAGGAAGAAGAGAGTAGGTTACGGGTGCAGGGCAAGAAGGTGGACCTGCAACCTGTCGGTAGAAGGGAGGGGTCGTTCCGGGGCCTCGATAGGTGGTGACCCGGGGGAAAGGGCCCCGGAAGAGGCTCGCTTGGAAATCGGGCGAACGGGCGCCTCGACGCTCTCGAAAATGGATCCTCTCGAGGGAGGGAGATAATATCGAAGAGAGGCGTCCCGCGAGGCGCGGCTCTGCCGGTCAGTGCCCTCTTTACCGAAGGAATTCGCCTCCCGTGTTTACTCGGAGGACGCGTCGGGGCGTCGGAGAGCCACGAGGTGGCCGTCGGCGTCGGTCCCTCCGATTTCGTAGAGCCAGGAGGCGAGGAGAGGTCTCGACCGAAAATGCGGTCCACCGTCGAGCGTCGGAGGTCTTTGTCCGGGATCTGATTTGCACCGGATCACTCGAGCCGGCCTCGGTGGCAAGATGGCACCGACGTGACGCGCCGAGGACGTCGCAAGTGGAAGAGATGAGAGATCGGGCGACGATGACGAAGAGAAGCGACCGGTAGAGGTCAATCGGGATCCAGCTAGGAGCGTGGGAAAAGCGGACGAGAAGCCGAAGAGGGAGGCCGGAGGTGTTCGGGCCTCGAAGAGATGCCGATCAACGGACTGACGGTACTGACCCTGGTCCTGGGACTCCTGTCGAGGGACCAATATGTCGAGGGGGCAAGATTGGATGCCGCGAGCTACGGAACCGCCGACCGGGTCTCCCAGAACCTGCCGCAGAAGGTGGCGAGGCTGGTGCCGAGGAGGTCGCCGATGCTACCGCAAGACGGGACCGGAATGGGTCTGGCGATGCAGAGCAGAGCCGTGGACACGAGGGTACCCCTGGAGGTGAAAGAGGGAGAGCCCAAGGGGACTCTGGTAGGATCCATCCCGGTCAAGTTCGGCTTTACGTACAGGTTCAACGAGCCCCCTCAGGAGTTCACCTTGGACCCGGAGACCGGAGAGATCAGGACCGCCAAGGTGCTGGACAGAGAGGCGCTGACCAGCGACCGATACGACCTGGTTATCCTGTCCAGTCAGCCGACCTACCCGATAGAGGTGCGGATCCTGGTGTTGGACATAAACGACAACGACCCCGAGTTCCCGGAGGCTAGCATCGCCGTGAGTTTCTCGGAGTCCGCCGCAGCCGGGACCAGACTCCTCCTGGACGCTGCGACCGACAAGGATACCCCGGAGAACGGCGTGGTCGACGACTACTTCATCGTCGAGGGGAACACGGACGGGAAGTTCCGGCTGGTGGTGACCGGCAACCCCACAGGGGAGACCTCCTACCTGCACCTGGAGACCACCGGGAAGCTGGACCGCGAACAGGTGGAGTTCTACTCCCTGAACGTCTGCGCCAGGGACAGAGGACGCCCCCCGAGGTTGGGGTACCTGCGGGTCAACGTCACCGTCCTGGATGTGAACGACAACCCGCCGGTGTTCCAGCAGAGCGATTACGTGGTGGCGTTGAACGAGAGCGCCCCGGCTGGCACGAGGGTCCTGACGGTCCACGCAACGGACAAGGACCTGGAGGACAACTCGAAGCTGACGTACTACCTGCCGGACACGGAGAGGCAGTTCACGATCGACCCTGAGACCGGGACCGTGGTAACGGCGGAGCCATTGGACTGTCCCCAGCAGACGTGCACGATCGCCCGACCTGGTGGTAGCTGCCCGAAAAGCTGCGTGATAACGGTCTTCGCCCGGGACCACGGATCTCCCAGGCAGGACGGGCGAACCTATGTAACGGTAAACCTGTTGGACGCCAACGACCACGATCCCGAGATCAAGTTCAGCTATTTCCCGGCAACCACGGGATTCGCGACCGTCGACGAGAACGCGGTCAACGACTCCATCGTGGCGGCGGTCGCGGTAATCGACAACGACGAGGGCCTCAACGGGGAGACCAGCGTCGAGATCAGGGCTGGGAACGAGCTGGGCCACTTCCGACTGGACAACACCCAGAGCTTCGACATCGTTCGCGTAAACGGACGCCTGGATCGGGAGGAGATACCCAAGTACAATCTCACCGTGGTGGCTACCGACCGGGGAACGCCGCCGAGGTCGGCCACCGCGTATCTGGTCATCCACGTGAACGACGTCAACGACCACGAACCGGTATTCCAGCAGAGCGAGTATTCGGCGGTCCTCTCGGAGCTATCCCCGGCGGGTAGCTTCGTGGCAAGCATCTCGGCGACCGACGCCGATTCCGGGCTCAATGCCAGGATATACTACGACTTCGACGCCGGCAACGAGCAGGGCTGGTTCGCGATAGACCAGGACACGGGGCTGGTTACTACAAAGGCCACCCTGGACAGAGAGATCCAGGGGAGCGTCGAACTACGCGTCTCCGCCAGGGATGGAGGCCCTAATCCTAAGTATGCCTCCACCCATCTCAGGGTCACCGTCTTGGATGAGAACGACGAGGCTCCTAGGTTCTCCCAACGGATCGTGGAGGTAACCCTCTCGGAGAATACTCCACCACCGAGCTTGGTGGCCACCCTGACCGCAGTGGATAACGACCAGGGCACCAACGGAAGCGTGGCCTACAGCTTGCATCCCAGTGTGTCGCAGAACTACCCGAAGACGTTTGCTCTGGATGCGTTGACCGGTCATCTGACGACGATGATAAACTTGGATAGGGAGACGGTGGCCGAGTACAGGATCCTGGTGGTGGCCAGGGATCAAGGGACCCCGCCACAGTCGTCCACCGCCACCGTCATCCTCCATCTGGAGGACGTCAACGACAACGCCCCGGTTTTCTATCCGAGGAGGTATCTGTTCCCCGTAGCCGAGGACGCCTCGCCAGGAACGACCGTAGGCAGGGTCACGGCGACCGATATCGACGCCAGGGAAAACGCCCAGATCAGGTACACCATCGAATCCGGCAGTGATGGGCTCTTCGTCGTGGACGATCGCACCGGGGAGATCATCCTGCAAGGTTTCCTGAGGTCCGCACACAAGACTCTGTACGAGCTGACGATTTCGGCCAGGGATACCGGGGACAAGAGGGCGACTAAGGACGCCTTTGTGGAGATCCTGAGGAAGGAAGACCTGGAGGAGGTGAAATTCGAAACGTACAGTGGGTACGAGTTCCGCATCACCGAGGACCGTGGGGAATGTGGCGAAGCGATGTCTGGAGTGGGTCGGGAAGTGGGATCCGTCAGGGTCACGCGTTATGGGAACGCGAAGATGAGCTACTCCATAGTCTATGGGGATCCTAAAGGGAACTTCAAAATAGACGAGAGCTCGGGGGTGATCAGTACCGCGGGATGTCTGGATAGGGAACTGGTGGCCTATTATAGTTTGAAGGTGGCTGCACGTGCTGGCCTGGCTCATGGCCAGACCTCGGTGAATATCACCGTCCTGGACATCAACGACAACCCTCCCAAGTTCCCAAAAGGCGAGAGAGGCGACGAGGTCCTGCTGAAGGAGAACGCTGCAGTTGGGCAGGAGGTGTGTCTGGCGAGAGCCAGGGACAGAGATGCTGGAGCGAACGCAAGGATAACATACTCCCTCAACCACAATCCTGGAGGGCAGTTCCGGGTGGCGCCGAACTCGGGGATCATCTATCTGGACAAACCCTTGCGAGCGCCCCCAGGAACGGTCCTGCACCTAGAAGTCACAGCTACAGATTCCGGGAACCAACCGCTCTCAGCCCAACATCAAGTCAGAGTGACAGTGGAAGACGTGAACGATCACACCCCGGTGTTCGAGTTGACCAGCTACGAGACATCCTTGCCGGAATCGACGCCGGTGAACGACAGATTTTTCGCGCTGGTCGCCTCCGATGCGGACACCGGGGTGAACGGCAGGATCCTCTACACTGTCTCCGAAGGAAATTCCGAAGGCCGCTTTGGGATCTTCCCGGATGGCCAGCTCTTCGTCAAGAGTCCTCTCGACAGAGAGGAACGGGACTACTACGCCTTGGAGGTGACGGCGAGGGATCAGGGCGACCCCAGCAGGAGTTCCGTGGTCCCTGTGGTCGTCCACGTAATCGACGAGAACGACAACGCCCCACAGTTCACCAACTCCAGTTTCACCTTCCACGTGCGCGAGAACGAGCCTCCGGACACCTTTGTGGGGAAACTGCTGGCCACCGACAGGGACGTTGGACGTAACGCCGAGCTGACGTTTTCCCTCTCGTCCACTCAGCAGGACTTCGCGGTGGATCCCAGGAACGGCTTCATCAAGTCCCTCCACGTTTTCGACAGGGAACAGCTCGTTGCCAACACCGGCAGCAGCTTCGTAACCCTGGAGGCCACTGTCACCGACAACGGAGTGAACCGCCTGCGGGATAAGGTGAAGGTGACCATCTACGTCACCGACGTTAACGACAACACGCCGCAGTTCCAGAGGGTACCATACAGGGTCCAAGTCAGCGAAGGCGCCGCGATAGGAACCCAGCTCTTGAGAGTCTACACAACCGACGCCGACGAGGGTCTCAATGGCGACGTCTTCTACTCCCTGGAAGTCGGGAATCAGTACGGTCGATTCGTCATAGACGAAGCTACCGGGCAGATATCGTTAGCCAGGGAACTGGACAGGGAAACCACCGACAACTACGCCTTGACGGTGGTGGCCCACGATGCCGGACTAGAGGTGCGTCTCATGTCCAGGGCCATTGTGGCCGTTGAGGTGCTCGACGAAAACGACAACGTCCCCAAATTCGTAGACGGCAAGCCCAGGATCTCCGTCCTGGAAACGACGGCGACGAACACGGAGCTGGTCAGGTTCAAGGCTACCGATGCCGACCTGGGTGCCAATGGCGAGCTCACCTTCGCCATCGCCGCCGGGAACAGGAGAGACGCTTTCCACATAGATCCTCTGACAGGGGCCCTATACCTTAGGAAACCCCTGGACTACGAGGAACTGGAAACGTACACGTTGAACGTCTCCTGCACGGACGGTGGCCACCCTCGCCTGAGCTCTGTGACCACCCTGACGGTAGACGTGGTGGATACGAACGACAACCCACCTGCGTTCCCCAACACCGCGATAGTCCGTCAGATTCGAGAAGGCATCCCGGTGCACACTCCCATCGTGACCGTCACTGCGGAGGACCCGGACTCTGGGGAAAACGGACTCGTCAGCTATGCGATAGCCAGCCAGGATCCCGAAGACCAACGCCGGCACTTTGGAATAAACCCATCGACAGGCGTGATCCACACCCTGCTGCCCATAGACCGGGAAGAGGTGGACACCTTCAAGCTGGTCGTCGTGGCCACCGACAGGGCGCAGCCTCCTTCTGCGAGGCTCTCCGCGGAGAAGCTGGTGACAGTCATTGTGGAAGACGTCAACGACAACGCCCCCGTCTTCGTCAGCATGTCTGCGGCAGTTCTACCACCAAAGGGGAGCCCCACTTACCGGGCAGGAAAGGAAGTCCCCGTGGCCCAGTTACTAGCCAGGGACCTGGACTCCAGCACCAACGGCCTGGTGACTTACGAGCTGATGGGCTCCGGGGACAATTACTCGGACATGTTCCGCGTCCAGAGGAGCACGGGCCTCCTGACCATGAGGTTCCCCAGGTCCATGAGCAATTTTGAACGCTCCTCTCGGTTCCAAATCGGGGTTCGCGCCACCGATGAGGCCGTCCAGGCCGAGAGGAGGTCCTCCGAGACGTACCTAACCCTTATCGTACCCGGGGAAGAGGACGATAGACCCATCTGGGAACATCGGGGCCAGCTCGAGGGCAGCGTCTACGAGAACGAAGCTGCTGGTGCCAGCATCCTTCGAGTGAGTGCGCGAAGTCGTCGGTCGAACACCGACGTCGAGTACTACGTGACGAATGTAACTGCTGCGAGTGGTGGGCCCCAGGTGGACAGGCTTTTCGATGTCGACCCCAAGGGTGGCGTGCTCTCTACAGCGGCTGCTCTCGATAGGGAGGCTGGAGTGTCCTGGTACGAGGTGGAGATTTACGCCATTTGCGTGGGATCCGGCAAACCCTGCACCACTTCCACCAAGGTGAGTCCATGCTTCGTGTCGCGGGCTTTCGTGGGTTGCAGAATTTCTTGGAAATTGGAGAGGGAGAGATGGAGTTCTGTTGTTTCATCCGGATCCCTGGATCCAGGAGATTCATCTAGGCTGCGGGGAATTCACTCGGAAATCAGTGAAAACGATTGCCTTTGATATCACGTGATAAACAATGCGATCCGATGAGAAGTCACGTTTGGCCTTAAAATCCTGGCAACGTGGCGGTGACTTCCAACGATTTCTACCTGGGATTTCCAGCCGATTTGCAGGTGATTTCTCGCATTAAAATCTATGATTTCTCGAACGAATAAACCCTCGATCTAGTCAGAACGACGAATTAACGGCAACGGGAAACGTGGAAGAGTAGTCTTGGGAATAGGAGCGCAATCTGGTTCGCTCGTACATTAACGAGATCACGTGACGATCGACGATCGGATAATTCGTAACCAGACATGTGCACGAGTAATCCGGAAAGTGAAACGAGAACCGTGGAAAGTCGGTTATCCGTAGGTTGATCGATCCAAATACCGAGTAACCGAGTGTCCAACGCGAGGAACGTTCCTCAGGAGTGTCGGATTTGTTGTAAAGGTTGTACGCGGGATTTCGAGGTTATGGGTAACGGTAAAGTCATGGGGATGTACAAGGGTCCCGTTGCCGGGCTGCTCATCTTCGATAACACCGGTATCGGAGAAATAGATCACCTGTTCTTTAGCGGAACCGATACGACACCGGATAACGCACTGGGGATGATTTAACGAGTCCGCGTACGAGCTTAATGGCTCTGCAAGGTACAACCTGCTTACTAGGTTCGCCTCCATAAATTAGCCCCTCGCTCTAATTCGGATGACGTGTATTTATGGCTGGATTATAAACAGTTACGAAAGCTGAAACAATTTAAACAGTTAAGGTGATATGAAAGTGCCATCTGAAGGGTCAATTGTGAAACTTTTCTCCGAACTGCGTACAGGAATCGTTTCAAACTCCGTCACGTGAATATGGAGACTCTTGACACCCATGAAATTACAATGTTTATAAGAAATTTTTTTAAATACTTATAATGAAATTAAGAAAAAAAATTGAAATATCATAAAATGATATAGTGATAAACGATGAAATAATTAAAATGATAGTGCGTCCGGGATGGAAAAAAAGTTTTATTAATATTCCGACGTTTTACGTATATAGAATGACCCTTTCATATCACCTTAAATCACTTAAAATGAAACAATTATAATGTAGCGTCGACGTTTTTGCCCCGAAAGTGGATCACCCGTTAAGGCAGTACCTAACCTACAATGTTGCGAGCGATCGAATCCGGATCGAAGCGACCTTTCAATTAGGGACACGCTAAGTGCACGATCCTTTATCGCTTCCGAGGAAATTACGCCGAACGAGTACGCGAGTACATCAAAGAGTCGCTTGGCCATTGCGTCTCCAAATCGACTTTCCTATCGTCGAGACGGATCACCGACGATCTATTGGCCGATGTCGGCTATTGGATAAAATCGGCCCGACGAGCCCGGTAGACCGAGGCTTTCGGTGCATCGGAAATGCTGCATTTGCATATTACAATGTAGTGCTTAAGCTCGGTACACGGAGGAAGTACGCGCAGGACGCGCGTCTGCGCAACGTCTGCTCTTCGACTTCTCTTCGAGGAAGACTCGAAATGGGCACTTACCTTCGTACTGAATTTTCATCTTAAGAAGCACCCTACATCCGGGTATTGTTTATTAAGGTGTTATGAAAGTGTCATATATATATACCGAAACGTCAAAGTATAAAACATCTCCAAACGGGGTGCACCGAGTGATTTGAAACTTTAACGCGTGATTATGGAGATCCCAATGTAGGTTTTGGAACTCCCGAAATTTAATTTTTCGAAAAAATACACGAAAAAAAAAAATCGAGTTCTGCTGAGAATTTCTCTTAACTTCGTTCGATCGACCGTTCAACTGATTTCGTCGTTGTACCGACAACGGGAGAGAGAAAAAAAAATGCATCGAACCAAAGAAATATTTTGATAATTCAAAGAACAATCATTTGGCTCAAATGAACCCGAATAAATTGAATGGGACGTTTCTTCGGAGTTATGGCAAATTATTTGAGTTTATTTGAGTGAAATAATTATTCTTTGAATTGTCGAAATATTTCGTTGGTTCGACATTCTGTTCTCGGTGCATGGGTCTGGGTAATCTTTCGCTCCCATTCCTTCGGAGATCTTTCATGGTTGGGCAGCGACCGTGCTTTCGCATTACCTTAATTGAACGATATTCGAAATATCCACGCGTCGACGGAGAGCACGAAACGTAGGAAAGTGCACGCGAGGAAGGTGCGCCGGCGAGAGGGGCGAAAGGGGGAGGGCCATTGTCGGGTTTAAGGCGGTTTTACGACTGGCATCATCGGCCACTAACTCGTTCGATTAACGCAAAAGGAACCGCCACCCGCTCTCGCGTTACGAGGACGAGGACGGCGACTGCACGGGTTGCGTCACTGGATCCGTCCTTTCCGGAGAAAAAGAAACGCCGAGAGATCCATCTCGGGAATTCGTCTCCTGTAGTCGGTGGCGGTAGAGTCCGACTCCTTTTGACGAGCCCGGCAAACCCGTTTCCACGGTTTCTACGGTTTCCACGGGGAAACGACCCGAGGTCGGGAAGCCCATAAACGAGAGACGCCCTGGAGACTTTTCCTAACGACGCCTCTCCTCCATCTAGACCTTTCCGTCTCGTCCGCTCTTACGACACCGCTAAAAATCGTTCGATATTCCCGAGCACTATTTACAGTTTATATACTATGCATGGAATTCGTACGTAGGCGCACACGATTCCAAATAAAGTAATAAATGAAGAAAAACTCGGTGCACCAAGGTGAGGTGAAAATGGCGTCAGAGGTCTCGTTCGTGAGACTTTCCTCCGAATTGGATGTATCTAATCGTTTTAAACTTTGCGATGTGAAAATGGAGGATATAAGGAAGATGCTGACACCCCTGAAATATCAATTTTTGTAATAGTTATAAATTTTTTTATAATATAATTCCATGGTGGTCAGGACTTCGCATATAGCCTCCATATTCATGTTGTACAGTTTTAAACGATTTGGTACATCCCATTCGGGGAAAAGTCTCGTAAATGTTCGACCCCTCGGATGCACTTTCACACCCCCTGCCCCGTAGGTTTAATAGTTTTCGCAAAATTAATTCCTGGAAATTACTTTAAAAAACAAGCTTCTAGACGGTAATACCCCCTTAAGAGAAAATCACGACGCGACGCGGTACCTCCGGAGGGTTGCGCGTCTGACGCGGCGTCGCGGCGGTGCGGCGTCGGTCACACTTAGCCAGGTTCCCATGGACCGAGGAATCCTCGAGGGCGATCGGCCGGTGCGTCCGCGCGGGCGAGAAGCAAACACGTTGCATAACAACGACCTGATGTAATTAAAGGCAATGACAGAAAGTAATGACCTCCGCGAGCGCGCACGAGGTACGTCGAGGAGATGGCGCGAGGGGTGGGATGGGAGAGGGGGTCAGAACGGGTACGGTCGCGAGAAGGGGGAAATAAGCGACAAGACGAACTGCGTGCCAGGAAGCCAAGTTGGATTCGAGTCGGGCTCCGGCTCGCTCGGAGGTTCGGAAGTCGAGAAAAACTTGATCCCCGGCAAGCGAACGCATACTAACGGAGGGACGCGGCCACGGACGTCGGTACGGTGGGTCCCTTCGCTACCGCCGGTTACCGGCAACGCCACCGCGGCGCTCCGAATCGAAGCGCTCGCTCCACGCGGAGATGGTCACTCCACGTGGAGACGCGCATTCTATGTAGAGATGCGGGCTTCAGACGGAGACGCTCGCTCCACGGGGAGATACTCGCTCGCTCCTCTCCTTCGGTCCTCGGCCCGTCGGGCTATGACTCCTCTCGGGATCCGCGCGCAGTTCGGACGTTTTTGTCGGGTCGGACTCTCCCGCGCGCGGGGAATGCCGCCGCCTTCGCGAATCCCCGCTCGCCTTGTCGGACGCGAACTTCTTCTCATCGATACCCCTTTACCGAACGTCGGTATAGTTATAAGTAAACTACTTTAATCCCTGCGGAATTACATGGTTACCTGCCACTAGGGGGGCGCCGGTAAACGGACCCTTCGGAAACGCAAGGTCACGAACGAATAAATAATTGGGGTAAAGGAGTGGACGGGGGAAAAAAGTCGACAACGTGGGCGCGCTTGGCTCCGAGTATTTCCATCGTTTCGACGGCCTCGTATCTCGCGGCGACCCGCGATAACGTCCGATCGACCTCTCGGCATTGATCGCTCGCGAGATTCCGAGAGGATCGGCGCGGTGCCGCCAGGGGACTCGCCTCGGAGGCAAGGACCGCTCGGCGCGAACGTAACCTTGTACACCCGAGGTATACCGCCTACTCGGCGTGTTTCTAACTACGCGTGTTCGCCGGCCAGATACCATCTCGGAAACTGAGCACCGCGAGCAACTACTGTATAACGCCACGCACGCCCATTTTCGGCCGGCCAGGTACGAAGGATCCATCTTGGTCTAACGAGACGTTTCCTAGTTTATTTACACGCGTCGACGCGTCGACGGGTACACTCGGAGCGTTAATATGTATATGTACGGTATGCAATGTACGTACAATGACGGACACACGTATATCTTGGGTACTATTCTGCGTCATATCACCAGGAAAGCAGTTTTGTCCACCCGTACAGGTCAGGTTTGGATAATCTCGCGTTTTTCGACGTTTTTGACGTATATTACGTAAATCAAGTAGTTCACCGTAGCAAAATCGTGGAAAATCAGTAAATTACGTTTCCGATATAGAGGATGCCGCAAATGTACGATATACGATATTCGCTAGGTTATAAACGTCTTTCAGCACATATGTAAACAGGTATGTATTTTTAAGGAATAACTGCGTATATCACATGACATATTATACCTGGAAACTCGCATTCCTACGAACTCGACCTCGAATTTGGGTTTAGTTTTACCGATCACTTGTTACGCGGAGTAAAGATGTGGTTTTATTAAACTCTCGATGTAAACAATGTTGTGCTAAGACGGTACGACGGGCACGTTTCGAGCGCCTTGTACCAAGACGATATACAATGGTTTACGCTGACAATTTGACAAAACCATCGGTGTAAACTAAACCTTGTACTCCGTGGATCCATTGGAAATTCGGAAAAAGTCGCCCTAACCCTTTGGTCGTGTCCAAAAGGGAAACCTCTGCACGTCGTTTCCATAATCGATCTCGCCCGGCCGAGTTCGTCGAGAGGGGAGAGAAGAGGGAGAGAGAGAGAGAAACAAGGAGTCGAGAGAGGGACGAAGCGAGAGAGTGCCCTCTCGACCATAAATTCCGACTCCACCTCTCCGGCTTCGTTCTCGAGCCGACGTCAGATGTCATATTCGAAATCCGCGTACGACGGCCGCATCCTTTTCCCCCCCTCCTTCTTTCTCTTTCCCTTCCTATCTCTCTATCTCCGGCTCCCCCCTTTAGTCATTATTATCATTATCGTCGTCGGTACCATCGTCGTCACCATCATCGCCCTCGTTATCACGATCTTCGTGCGTTCATTCTTCAACGTCTTCCTCGGCTCGCGGCAAGATGGCGACCGAGGACAGGCCCAAGGGTTCGCCGGAGGGAGGGGAATATCGAAAGAGGTATCGGCCAATTCGGACGGTTCGATATCTCTCGGGGACCGGGGATCGCATGACGCGGATCGGACTCGATGCCGAGGATTCTTAGGCAAAAAGCTAGCGCCCCGCTCGCCAGAGAAGGGCTAAGCCGCGTCTGCGCACGCACGGTATGTCCTAACGACGCGCGAGCGATGCGCCGGCCGAGGAATGGCCGCGGGCTGGCGTTTTGGCCCCCTCCTACTTCACCGGGGATGACGAAAAATCATTCGCCGAACGCCGGTTTTTCGACGGGCCCCGAGATGCCCGGCCCTTCGAGGGCATTACGCTCTCTGCCTACGAAACGCCTAAACGCTTCTTCTGCGCCAACGTGGCCGATTTACTCTACCCGCCGGCGTCGCCTCGCTCTTCACGGTGCAGTTACTGGACGCTAAATCGATTAAAGATGCCTTCACCATATGTCAAAATGCATCCAAATTCATCGTTGACGAAATTACTCGCGATGTGTGTGGTTTGATTCGCGATGTGGACTGCTGCTTAGGAGAAATATAGAGTCAAAGGGATGAAGAGCGACGATGCGCGCGCGTCGAGTTGTTCTCCAAGATGGCGGCCGTCGCGCGCCACTGCGAGCGCGCCGAATTTGAATGTTTTTTGTACACATTCGCGCACAGGCTGGATTGCGTATAGAGAATTACGCATCGTGGATAGTTATTAGGTACCTTTGTTCGGATTAACCCTGGACGTGTGTCCAACGGATCGTATAATGGGTGGAGTAGTCCGAAAAGTTGAAAGCGATTCGACGCCGCGCCACCGGGGGCTGCTTAACGAGGACCTTATTAATATTTCCCTACACCCGTGGCATTCCCTGCGTGAAATGTTTCTCGACGGGGAACCTTCGGATTCCCGTGGGCCCTCCATTCGAGGGAATCGACTTGCTCCGCATAAGGCCTTCGAAATTCCTCAAAGTCCCCCCCCCCGGCCCCGTGGCGTATCTTAGAGATCGATTTTGTCCCGTTTTCTCTCTCCCTCTCTCGCACTCCTCTAGGATAGACGAGAGGGAGAGAAAGTATGAGGAGCCGATTCCCCTCGCCGTCCCGGGGGCCTTCTTCGGAAACGCTTCGGGGACTACCTACCTTCTGGACTGTTCTAAGCCGCGGTGCATCCCGCTGGCCGAGGTCTACCTGTTCCTCTTGGACCACCTGGCATTGTCCGTTGGCATCGCCCTCGGTATGCCTGACCTCCTCCGTTTTGTCAGCATTCACGAATTCTCGGCGCGACGCGAAACCCTTCTCAAGTCGGTTAAAGCGCTCGTCGGGACCGACAGGCGTTTCCACAAAAGAGATCCGCCCGACTCGTCCTTCGCAGGAGACGAATCGAATCCGCTTCCCTCTACGCTGAGAAAAAAAAATTATTTCCCTCAAACAAATACATATATCGTTGCAGGGATCATATACGATTGCAGGAAACAATTATTTTGCTGAGAAGAAAAATGATATCCTTTATTTGAACGGATTTTCTCTACTCAGTCTGACATTTCTGCGGACGTATATACATCCTTCGTATATCATTACGCGATAAATTGCAACGCGATTTACACGGTTATTTATTTCAATTATTTTTGTTCGTTAAGCCATTTGAAATAAATATGTATTTCTAAAACTTATATGTATTTATTTCCAACTTTTTTTTTTATTTCATACTGACAGACGTTATTTACGCGTAAAAGGAATTCACGTGGAACGGATATTCCGCGTATTTGATCTCATAATTTTGTTGTAGCAATGTATATTTCTTAGAGAGAACTATTTTCTTTTTTCACAAGGTATCCTTATGCCTGTATCTGGAATCGGCCCTAATGATAATGGCTCTTGATTCTTCGACTTGTCGATGCACCTGCGGATGCAGGAGGTCGATGCTCATGCGATTTCAGTTAATGAGCGTTTCGTTTCCGACTCTGCGGTTTCTTGACCTCGCGATCGGTCGGAACTCCTCGTTTCCGACTGTCAAATATTTGAATAACTGGGGTTTACGACTCGGCAAACGAGCTGGGGGTCTTCGTGTCGGGCACAGATGTTTACCTGGGGCCTATGTCGATGATCTGCTGAACGTTAACGGAGAATCGCTCCTCGGTTGAAAGAGGAAAACAAAAATGGCGGCGAGCGCCGACCCGATAGACGCAAAGTAGCGCAATTCACGTTTTATATAAAACTGGTGGAAATAGTCAAGAAAATGGTACAGTGATAAGTGTGAAAATTTAAATATTCATCCACCCACTGTTTTTTTTTCTCTCTACGTTACATATACATTCGCAAGAAACGTTGATTTTACGCGTTAAGTTTCCGATGCGTTTATCCGTAGTCGAGGAGAGATATGCAGTATAATGTAACTTTTTAACGTTATTTAAACGCGTATTTCCCCACTTTGCGGTTATTGGAACCGCGAGGACTTCGGATTGATGGAGCAAGATCGACGGAGAAGGAAGAAACGCGTCCGATATTTATATTTATTGTTAATGATAGCCTATCAGAACGCGCGTCCCTAATTTCTGCGTAGCGCCCACCAGAGTATAAAAGACGTTGAAATAATTTCACAGGAGGGGTCTCGTTACCGTCATCATTTGGCGTGTTTTGCGCATGGCGAACGAGGATTCGCGGCAAATAAAGAAGTCGACCCCCTCCTGGCTCCTCCGAGGAGGGACCGCGAGGACACTGTAAACTCCGTTTAGTATAACGTCATAATTATTTGGGGTCCCCAGGACGCGTTATGGGCAGTCTCTCCGGGTTTTGACACCGACGCGCGGATGCCTCGTGAAAATATGATCCTCCGGACTCCCCGTCGATCTTCCTATTAAATTCCCCCTTACTCTCTCCTAGAGTTCGAAAACACTCGGTAACGATAAAATTGGAGAAGGTAACCGTGAAACGCCCGATAATTTACCAAGAATATCGAGAATTAATGAGAACATTAATTTTGCCATTTTAACATTAGGTCTCTTCATTTGAGTGACATTTCTTTTAACTAGAAGTTAGTCGAAGTTAAGGAGTAATAAATATCGTTAAAAAATAACAATCCACATCTACCCTGAGAAAAAGTTTTCATCAAACCATAGAATATATTTCTTAGAATAGTACCCAAGAAATATTTTGTTAAAATAAGGAATAATTCGACTGAAATAAACTGGAATAAATTGGATGCAACGTTTCTGCGAAAAAGCAACAATGTATTTGATTTTATTCAAGACAAATGATTATACTCTGAGGTAACGAGATGTTTCTTTGGTTATTTTTTATTTTTTTATTCTGCGCGGACCGGGGGACGAAATAATTTACTCGCCGTTCGGCGGAGTTGCCAGGAAAACGCAGAAAATGTTGGGGTGGGGCCCACCTCCGAATAAAGGAGCCCCCCCCCCCCGAAGCCTTCAAATGGGGCCCGTAAACCCCCTAGGGTATAACGTCATAATTATTTGGGATGGCCGGGGCGCGATAGAGCCGATCGCCCGGTCGGGACGCCGTCGTGGACGTCCAAAGAAAATAGACAAAGTAGCCGGGCATTATGGTACCGTGTCCTCCGGACCCCCCGTCGACCTCGCAGCGGCGGAATGCCTTCGCTATTATAAATATCTTCACCTAAAGGCTCTCGAGGCGTGGGACCGCGCGAGGGCCGCGACGGTTACCGGCTCGCTCGAGCGAACGCGACGTTTCCGTGGAACCGCTCCTCTCCCGTCCCTTTTATCCCTGCAGCCGTGCTTTGTCCTCTCGCGTCTACGTCGACGGCCTCGCGGCGACGCGGCGCGGCGGCGCGGCGACGCGGCGGCGAGGCAGCTCTGCGGCGCAATGGCGCGGCGACGCAGCGGCACGGCGACGCGGCGACGCGCCGATTCTTTGACATTTCGCCAGACTCGGCCGGTAGGAACTCGTTTCTAGCGAATCGCGACGGGGATTCGACTCAGCCCGAGGTTTCACCGGACAAATATGACGAAGCGAGTCGTGCCCGGCCGAAGGTCGAGCCTCTGGACGTCTCTTTATCTTCGACGTGCATGACGCCTCCATCTTGGACCTCGTTCCATGGCGTCTCTTGGCACGCGCACTCGACGAGCCTGCCTAACGATTCCTTTCCAACGAGGAACAACATGGTCGCATATCCATATCCTAATTTCACACGACAGAGAATTCGAAACCGAACATCTGACCTAGAGGTTTATGGGATGGCGTGGAAAAATTCATAACTGTGTCCGGTACAAGGGGTTACTCCTTCGGGAAGTCCCGAATTTTAATGCGAGAAACACGTGGAGATCCATCGGAAAAACCAAGCGGGTGTCGTTGGAATTATAATTAACGTACATATCCAACGATGAAATAGAATTTAATCTACGGTGTGCTTTGGAGCGGTTCACCAGATAATGGTGTATAGAGTTCAGTTAGCACGAGTTATGGAGAATATTCTTGGCGCGGCCATTTTGGGGCCCACCGCGTCGAGATTCATTTTTTCGCCCGCTTTTTCTGGGCAAACGCTTAGGGATGGAGGCTTGGCACGAATCGGGACGCGAATTTCGAGACAAGGGATGATGGCACGGTGCAAGGTCCTCCTTCGTTGCGTTTCGTCGGTGAGATATCCGTGCCGGTATCTGGCCCGGTCGAGGCCATCGGATTCGACTCGTTTGCGCCGGCTAAAGTACTCCCCGATCGCCACCTCGGCTTATCAGCGCGAAATCGTCCGCAGAATGCAACAGGATCCCAGTAGTAGAATTCATTTATCTCGGGGACGAAGGACTCGTCCTGGAAGATAACAAGATGCACGGACCAATTATGCGAACCGACGTGCTCGCTCCTTCACTCGCTGCGAAGACGCGTACGTGCGCGCATGCGCGTGTGCGCGGCAGTGAGGAAGATGGGCGGACGGCAGTTTCGATGGTTAAAAGTCTGCCGATAGGAGGGACGCATTAAGTGACGGCAGTGCCTTGCGAATAGGACGTAAAAGGAGCGAAGCCTTGGCGCCAACCGGAGGCCGCCGTTTTGAATCCGGGGTTCCTTGAAGAAAAGCGTTTTTTTTGTCTTTTCCAAAAATCAAGCTATTTATCGTGCTAAGAGTTTCACACAGGATAGGATTTCAGGGAGGTTGAAACGATGATACGATTCAGGCAAGGGGCTATTCACTTGGAAATCAGTGAAAACGATTTCCTCCTTTGAGAACCGACAGCTTTTGATTTCATATGATAAACAATGCCATTCGGTAACAAGCGACGGAAGGTCTTAAAATCGTGACGTTTTAGTTTTGGAATGATTTTTATGCAGTGATTTTTGGTTACGGTTAAAGATGATTTATATGTGATTTTTCACATTAAGGGGATGTGAAAGTGGCATCTTAGGGGTCAACCGTTCATGAAACTATTCTCCGAATTGGGTGTACCAATTTGTTTGAAATTTTAATACATGAATGAGGAGACCCTAAGGTAGGTCTTGACACTCGCGAAATTTCATGTTATTAAAATAGTTGAAAATAGGTATAAAGAAATTATGTTAAAATTGAAATTTCATGGGTTTTGAGACCTTCCTTACAGCCTTCAAATTCACATGGTCAAGTTTGAGACGTTATTTCGGAGAAAAGTTTCATAAACGATATTTCCCTCTTTGATGCCACTTGTTCACATCACCTTAAAATCCGTTACTTCCTGAGTGAGTACCCCCTCGGTCCCTTCGAGAACATACGTCCGATCATCGAGGAGGCCCCCCGGATTCTTAATGACGTACGCATACTCGCTCACGTATACCGTGAAAAATGATTGCGCCGGTTAAAAGTGCGATAGGAGGAGCGCATTAAGCGGCGGCAATGCCCCGCGAATAGGAGGGGGCGGGAATGGGGTCCACCTTGGGCCCGGGCCCCTTTCGGCCGGATTTCTTCTTCTCGGAAAGCGAGAGCCACCCTCGGACCGTCATATCTGTCGGTAATCGGGTGACCTTCGCATAGTGGCCATTCCTGGGACCTATGGGTCCCAGGCGAAAGTAAAGCGTGGTTGGTCCGGGTTTTTATCTCGCGAGCTCCAAAGCCCGCGCCCGCTAATGACCCTCGGATACGGCCCCCCGTTTAGGGCCCAACTCGCATACCGACAAATGCACGGGAATCGTCAAAAGATGCATCGACGCGACTCAACTCTGGGCAGAAAAATATCCAGCGAGCCTGAAAAGTGGACACTCCTTCGAACGGGTACGGGAATTTCTCCGGGAAATTTTTGCGGAATTTAGTTCGGTCAATTCGGTCGAGTGGTCAAGTTCCCTACGTGGAGGGACCGACTACGACTTCGGACGAGAAGAGAACCGATCGAGCGGCGTTACCTGCCGATTCCACGAAGTCGTAAATATTTCGATTCCTAGGCACGGACCCTTCGTGCGAGTCTCTCTCCCGCGGTTTATGAATCATGCATGACGCGGCTCCGTGGCTCGAGAATGGAAAAAAAAAGGGAAATTGGCAATGAAATGCAAAATGTCTCTCGATTCCCTAGGTCTGCGGTATCGGCGGGTCGGCTGCAAAGTGGTCGACGTCGCAAGGTTATCTCATGAAGTAGTATAAGGAGACAACGATTATGGGCGGTTCCACAGAAAGTGGACCCAGAATCTCAGAATTTCGTCGAGCTAACGATGCGAGCGCCCCTTGCGGAAAATGAGGGAACTCCGACTCTACATGACCAAAACACCTCCCACCGCTGTAAATGACCTGAAATGCTTTTAATTTAGTAATTAAGGTACGCAAAGTGAAACTTTAGTCCGCTTAGGGTTTAAGGAAGGACCTGATAGTCATGAAATTTCATTTTTTTTTAATTTGTTTATAGGTGTCGTTAACATCTTTGATAAGAAATTAAATTTCATGAGCGTCAGGACCTTCCTTGTAGCCTCTATATATACACTGTGAAGTTTGAAACGATTCGGTTACACCCAGTTCGGAAAGAAGTCTCCTTAAAGAGACTTCTTTGATGCCACTTTCACATCCCCTTAATACCCGACGAAATACTCGATTCGTTCTCCAGGGGCGGCCATATTGCGTTAATCATTCGTCACTGAGAACAACGTCGAGGAAGGTAACGGAATCGGGCAATCGTCCCCGATCTCTAGGAGGAGAGGGATCGTTAATGGTCCCACCGAGAAGGGCCATCTCCCTTCTCCTTTGCCGGTTCCCTGAACCAGTTCCTCCGCGAGTTCCCGAACGATTAGTCAAGTGGGAAATCCGCGTCGAACGGCGCGTCCCCACAAAGCGCGCGCGAGGCAGTCCTCGGGGAGGGCGGCGGGACCACCCCGCGACGCGTCTTTAGCGCTCGTATGAGCGCTCCTCGAAGACCTTAATACTCGATAGTTGTGCTCATAATGCACGGTGCTCGTAAAAAGGAGGCTTATCTACCGGCGAGCGACGGTCCAATGGTCCTTCGGCTTCTTTTTCCTCCCGTCGGTACCTCCCATGGGCACTGGCCAGCGTCTGCCTCTCGTTCGCTCGCGCCGAAATGGACGTCGCTTAAGAACGACAAGGGGGAGGGAATGTTTTTTCCTTTTCTACCTTTTTAGGCGCAATCGGACCCCTCGACGCTTACGAAGGTTAACGCAAGTGTGTAGTACAAGGAGGGACTCGATAACGCGATCGAGGGTTAATTCCAAGAGGGCGAGTCGCTGAAGATACCGAGGTATGGGATGACGTGAGAGGGAATAGCGTGAAAGATCTTGAAAATTGTGGAAAATCGTGGAAAGTTAGTGAAACTTTTGGGAAATTGTTGATGATCGTGGAAAACTGTTGGAAATCTTGGTGAGCTGTCGAGAATTTTGTAAAATCGTTGAAAACATTGCTGAGAATCGTGGAAAATAGGTGAAAATTGTGGGAAAACGTAGGAAGGCGAGGAGAAATTCGACTCGCAACGGGAGTAGACGGGATCGATTCGGAAAGGGGCGCGTCCCGGATCGGGCCGGCAGATAGCGCGTCGGTCGCGGGGGGATCCGAGCGGGCGAAAAGGCCGATCGGCGGAATATCCGTAGTCGGGCTTACGGCGGTGATTTATTCCTTCGGAATCCGTGTAACTTTCCGAGTGATTAAAAGGAAAGGGTACGCGGCCGCTCGGTATCGGGCTCGTCATCGTGGCCGTCCGGCCTCGGCCATCGATCACGAGTCTCCGATACCGAAGCGCCTCCACGGCGTGCCGGTAACACCCATAAACAAACAAACGGGCCGAGGACCGTATACGTAGTCGGCATAAATTAAGCGACGCGGGGGGCTCCGGGAATTCGGCCCCGTGGCGGGCCCGGCGTTCCCGACGATTATTGTGCTCGGATTAGATTTATTTAGGACCTAGGCGTACACGGGTCCCGACATATTTCCTAACGATGACCACCGGTGCTCGGGCCCCGACCCCCTTCGCCCCCACCGGCCGTCGGCCGCGAGCTCGCCTTCTCGGAACTATCGTTCCGCGGTCGCCCGTCTTGATTTATCAAAAACGAAGGACCGACGTCCTTCGAGCACGCATTCCTCCCGCCACTCTCCGGTCGGCACACCCGCGCGAATTCCGCGCCTCCTGCCGGCCGGTCGGCGGTCGCGCCTCCGGGGTGGCGGCGGACCCGAAGGGACACGGAAACGCCCGAGTCTCGGGGGCCGAAGTTCGGCCGCTGCCCCTATGAGAGTCTCCCGCCGTCCGTCGGTCCGCGCGGACCGGTGCCGCGGGTAGTCGCGAAAAGGCAGGGGGGGCGAGCGAGAGCGCGCGCGTGCCGCCCTTTGTCCGCGCCTGCGCGGGAACGGCGAGTCCTCGACGGCGCGCCGCGCGCCCGCTCGTCGCACTCAACGCTCCGCCCTCCGCGAGGACGGATCGCTCCCGAGTGCGCATCCTCGTCGAAGACACCTCGGACCCTGCATTCCGCGTAACCGTCTCGAGGTCTCCCCACGAGCGTCGGCGGGCCTCGTCCCTCGGCGTGACGTTAATTTTGAAATATTGTTCGGACCCCTCCCGCGGCGCGCTCTCCCGGCGGGTGTGTCCCGGGTGACGCGCGCGCACGCGCGGCCCGCGAGCCGACAGGTATACCTCGGAAACTCGAGCTAACTTATGAAACCCGGGAGTAGTCCCCGGCGGAATAAAAAGGAGGGGCACGGGCCGGTGCGCGGGGGCGGCCCCCGCCGCGAAACAGGAATATGAAATAGTGCCGTCGGCCGGTTAGTTACTCCGACAATGCGGGGACCAGTTATCACCCGTCCCGGTCCAACTGGAGCCAGGGAGCGTCGCGATTTATCCGCGCGCCGGGACTTTAGTCGAACGCGGAGTCTCCCCGACGCGGGGTTGCCAGAAACGTCTCCCTCCCTCTCGCCCCTCTCTTCGACCGTCGGTGATGCCGATCTCACGGGCGCGACTACCTTTCGATTAATCCGATAAGCCCTAATTAGCATCGGCATTCCTAAGTAATTCCTGTCAGAGGTATCAAAACCCGGAGCGGACGGGCCACGTCGGGTCCCGGGACCGTTCAATACCAATAACGATTAGGGCCGTGTCGTCGGCGGTGTCAGGCGTCGTCCGAGCGACATCCGGGTGCCCGAGCTCGGTGCACGGATCGCTCGGAACTCGTTCTCCGGTGGCCGAGCACGCCGTTCGGTTCCCCGCCGATCCTCGTCCTCGAGGGCCCGCGACGATGCCGACGTATAACGTAATATAATATAATGTAAAGCACGCGGGGCCCGACTCCGCATTATATGGGATCGAGGGCGTGGGGGCCCCCGGGCCTCGCCGACGGGGCCCGGGGGACTTATATACATATACCGAGAGGCACAGGCGGCTTATCGGGCGTACATCCTCGCGAGCGGATTAGCATAATGTCTGCTGCGGTGCGTAGGTACCCCTCCGCCTCCCTTAGCGCGCCCTGGGCCCGCCACCTTGGGCCCCTCTCCCCTCCGCTGCCCCCCTCCCCCCGGCCCCCACGTCCATTGGCGTCCTCGTCACCGACGTGCCTCGAAATCGCTCTCTTGAACAACTCAACGACCATTTGTCGTTTTCTAGTCCGTACCATGAGATTACCTCAAAAGATCCATCGAAAGAGTTAGATCGATCCTTGGAAGGTTCGAGATTCACGGAATGTCTTCGTTGAAGCGAGGTTAGGTTAGGCTAGTTTCCGGGGGGAGAGGAGAAAAGTGACTGGGGGAATCTAGGAAAGATTCGCGTCCCGCGATGCCCACGCCGGTGTCGTCCCCGAGGCCTCGATATGGAAGGGGCTGCTGCGATGATAATATAATAATAACAACAATGCCGGTAATAATAAAGGAGGGAAAGCCTTAGGGCGATCAGAGGTGCACTCGCGGAACCGGCGGGTTCCACATATCCACCGGTCGCGCGGTCGCTCGTTCCCGCCGCGCCGGGAGCGCTGGCCCGCTCGGCCGGACTCGGCATCGCTCGGTTCTCCTCGGCTCCCCTTGACTCCCCTCGGGCTCGCTCGGCCCGCTCCTGACGGCGGAACGGGGAAACGACCGAGCCCTCCGACGATTACCTGGAAACGCGCCGCGACTCGCACGATACGCCTCCGAGGTGCTTGTCACACACTCGGCGCAGATTGAATCCGAGATTATGAAAACGGAACGCGGGGGGAAACGGCGCAAGAGCGCCGATTGAATTACGACTCGGCGCTACCTTCGCGCGCACCACTCGCCTTTGACTCCCGTGGGGTTAGGTTAGGGACGAAAGAGAGCGCGCGGCGGGCCGTCACGCGGCGCCAACAGAGAACAGATAAGACGGCCAGCTCTCTTTCTTTCTCTCTTTCGGTGGATTCCATATTCTTCCGGGATTTCCAACGTCTGGAGGGCCGCCGGTCGAGGGATCGTTCCTTCGGGAACCTGGGCAAACGATGTCCTTTGTCGAGAATCGATTGACTTTAATTCCACACGATTAGTAATATGTTTCGGTAACAAGCGTCGATCGGCCTTATAATTCTGACAACGTTCCGGTGATTTCCGACGGCTTCCACGCGATTTCGAAAATTAAAATCCACGGGCTCCTGAGTGAATAATCTCACGTGATCGCAGGGCGAGGGGGGGAATGCCGATCGATTTGTAAATGACGCCGATCTCGAGGGAAGGGCGAACGGTGGTGTTTTGACAGGCGGAGGAAGGGCGGCGGCGTCGGCTCGCCGAAAAATGGTCCCCGGATAATAAAAACGGAAGGACCGGCCGCGGGGGTGGGGGCAACGAGCGGGACCTAGGGGGCTATGGGGGATGCGGGGGGAGAGAGAGAGTGGCCCGGTAAGCGCGCACGGCAACAATACGGGCCTCCTCCCGACGCGACGGCAATGGGTTGCGGGTCCCGGCCCGAGTCGTGGGCCAGGATGCGAGAGAAGAGGCCCAACCTCGCTGCCACTGCTATTATGGCCAATAATTCATTGAGTGACTGCCAAGCTCTCCGCCGACCGGCCCTCGGCCGCCGCACCCCTCTCGTGCGCCGTGCATACACAGGGTGCTACGAAAATACCGGTCGACCCTCGAGCTCCTCCGCACTCTCCGCCGAGCGGCTTCCGAGAAATCGGCCGACGGTCGCTCGATCGACGATACGTCGGCCCGCGGGGCTGCATCCGAGCTCCCCGAGGGCCGAGGCGCGACTGACGACCGCATCGAGCCGACCGCTCGAGCCCGCCACGTCGGTGTCGCGATTCCGTCGATTCCGACCGCTCGAATTTGTGCCTCGGTTCCGATGACTAGGATGAGCCCCTTGAACGGTCGCAACGGTCACCCCACCGCTTTCGGGAACACCCTCGCGAACCTTCTGCCAATCGATGGCTTGTTCGAAACCGAGTAGAGTTAGATAGAGTAGCGTTATTAGTTTTGTTATCGTTTCCTATTTATTCGTAATCATACCAATAGGCAGTATTTCTCTTAGTTCAGTCTTGCGTTTATTTTGTTTCCTTGTGTTTATTCTCTTTCTTTTATTGATCGACCGTGTATTAGTGGGTGCATGCGCAAAGAGTGTGACCCGGCCGAGACCGCTATCATCCCTCGCTTGCTTTTCATGGCCACTGGTACATTTGCCTTAAGAAATTTCACCCTAATCACGGTTGGTGCAATCGACCCTAGCTAAAGGGCCAGAAGGGCCCACTGTAAGATTCCAAGCATACAGGCGCTCTTGTTAAGTCGGTCTCCCTCTACCTCCGGTAATTACCGCGCCGTAAGACGTCGAAGACTCGTTAGGTTTCTGGACAGGTGGAAACGTTACGACTCTTTGGTCGAAACCACGGAGGAACGTCTCGGAGGGATATTTGAGGACTCGCTTAAAGTGATGGAAGTCGGGAGACGCATAGAAGAGGGTTGTGGGCAAATTTCTTTAAGGTGATATGAAAGGGTCATCCTATACATATCGAAACGTCAAACTATTTATAAGACTTTCATTTGAACTAGGTGTTGCGAATCATTTGAAACTTCAGCGCGTGATTATGGAGGCCCTAAGAAAAAACGCCACGCCCGTGAAATTTCACTTTAAATAAAAAAGTATGTGTCCTTGGTTCTAGTCTGAGATAAATAACATTTTCTTTCTTGAGAAATGAAATTTCACGAGCATCGCGTCACGACCTTTTTTAGAACCTGACGTTTTCAACGATTCGGTGAATTCAGTTTGGAGAAAAATGTTATAAATATCTTGGCGTTTTATATATACGTATATAAAATGACCCTTTCATATCACCTTAAGAGTTGAGGTGAAACTAGGAAGTACTTGGAGTTGCTTCTTCTGCTATGGAAGGTAAATCCGTCGAAAAAGGAGTCTTACCCAGAAATCGCTCAGGGGCGGGACGAAATTCCGCGGACCCCTTCGGATTTGAATCGCGATCTCGGCCCCCCGATGGACTCTCCCTCTGTTATTATAATACAAATAACGATTAGCCGCCCGAGGCGGAATCGACGACAGGCCCGGTCCTCGTGGGCACGGGCAACCGATGCCTCGAATCTTAAATTTCGAAATTCCTCCGGTTTCACCTCCAGCACTCCTCGTCTTTTCTCCGCTTCTCCTCTTCGCCTTCTATTTGTGCACTTTACGAGCTGGGCGCGATGCATTCGCGAAACTTACGACGGTCGCACACGTAACACACGGGCGAGGGCGAGCTTTAACGCGACTCGCGTGCGTCTCTCGTCCGCGAGGGGGCGACGATTCCACCTAACGAGTTCGGCCTGGAGATGCGATTCGATGTGTCGGATAATTTTCTTGCTTTCTGCTTATTGCCTCTGAATGCGCGAGGAAAAATATTGCATAAGTTCCATGATTCATGGCGTGAGAATACGCATCGCGACTGTTTTAACAGTGAGCAATAAAATGATTAGAAGATAGTCAAGAGCGAATTTTAACGCGATTTGCATACGTCGCTCGTCCTAGAGGAGGGTGATGATTCGACCTAACGAGTTCGGCCTGGAGATGCGATTCGATGTGTCGGATAATTTTCTTGCTTTCTGCTTATTGCCTCTGAATGCGCAAGCGAAAAGGCAAGCACTATCGCGCCGATTGGCATTTTTCGACACAAAAAAAAAAGTCGTTTGGCTCTCTACGCAATCAAAGACAAGTGTTATTGCGCTGTTCGGCATTTTCTGACAATGTTTTTTTTAATGATCCGTGAAATTCAAACATTAAAATCGTGACAATGTTTCGATGATTTCCAGCCGATTTCAACGTAATCTCTCGCATTAAAATCGATGATTTCCCGAGTGAATAGCCCCTCGACATAAGTCGCGTCGTTATTCCGCGATCTATCGACCATGGGATAGGAACCCGCGTCGCGTCCATTTCAGCATGGAGTACCGAGATGGGTAGAAGACAGTCTGAAACCGACGCATCTTGCACCAGACCCCATCAAATGGTCCTCATGTGGCAGTTAAACGTTTCATAGCCTTAGACGCGTATTTTACATCCTTTCGCCCACTTAGAGTCCAGTTTGGTCGTTTTCGCCGTTTCAACCTGCAGCAGCTGCCGGCGTATGACAATGGTTATTTGACGAGCGTCCGAAACGTTTTAATGGCGGCGTTGCGGTCCGCGCGGCGTCTTCCGAACTCCGGCTATTTCTGGCCGGTTAAACCGCGAACGCGACGCAGGTAACCGTGCAATTTTCACCCGGGGTCCCGTTCGGTTAAATCCTCGGCCTTCGACCGGGACATCCTTCGGTCGAAGAAGAGGAGTCGGCGATCGGAGCGTCCCCTCGCGTTTTCGCAAAAATTCCTCCGGGGCCCCAGGACGCCGAAAGCGCGAGTCGCATGGCCGCGGTGCGGAAAAATGAAATCGTCGGATCGAAGCGGGCACCCGGGGGGGATAATTGCAGAAGGGCTCGCTTTGCTCGTGCAAAGGAGTCCGAAGAAGAGATAAGAGCCCTGCGATAACGATTGGGCCCCGCGGGAACGGTTGCCTACGCGTTGCACACTCTTCGGCCTGGGCACGTATACGCGAGAAAAAGCGGACCGTGACGCACACGACGCTACGGCTTAAAAAGAGGGACGCATGCGCGGAAATTAGCATAAACCGATCTCGGTGCGGAGATCTCCAAACGAAAATATTATGTATTACGGGCTTATGGTAGAGGGAGCAGAGGGGGCCCAAAGGACCGAACGGACCCCTTCGCCGACTCCTTTTCTCCTCGTATTTCCTTTTTCTCGGACGATATCGTTAAACGGAACCGTTCCGTCGTGCCGACGCGACGCGCCGACTTCCAAGGAGCTGCCGAAATTCACCCCCGGTCATAGTTGCGATTCTCGCTTCCCTCTAGGTTAGTTTCTAGGTTTAAATTTCTTTACGACACATTTTTCTTTTATTTCCCATAAAAATTGAAATTTTAATGGCCATCAGAACCTTCCTATAGCCTCCATATTCACATTGCAAAGTTTGAAACGATTTGATCTCGGAGAAAAGTTTCATGAACTTCTCGGATGGCACTTTCGCATCCCCTTAAATAAAGATTATCGTGCTGTATTTCTTGGTCGCGAGGTCGGGGACACCCTGTATATACATGCGTATGGGTGCATTTGTATCGGGAAAAAAAAAATATATATAAAAAATGCACATAGAAATTCATTAAGCATATGTCATTCTTGTCGCTCCAAAAATCCGCTTTGCACCACGTCCGCCGAAAAGGCAGAGTCCTGCAAGGTCGACTCAATTAGGCTGTCGATTTTGAACGAGCCGCGTTGGGGAAGCGATCGGCGCGTCGGGCTTATAAACAACCGAAGACAAATAGTCCGACCGGCCGAGGAAGGATTTGGAACTCGGACGGATCGAACGTGTCCCGAGTTGCGCACGTGGGAGGGGGCGACGCCCGGCCGGGGAGTGGCTGCGAAGATTTCAATCGGAAGACATTAAGAAGGGTTTAACTTTAAAGGGCCTCGTGGCTCCCAAGGACAGGAGGCCGGCCGACGACCCGCCATTGTTTTTTCACGACGTCGCCGAGGTTTTTTCCGAAGCCTTGGAAGCGCCAAAAGCGCCCTCGAAGGAAATTCTTGATCTGATGATTTTCGAAATTGCATCCCTTGACTCGGAAACGGGGGGCTATTCGCTTGGAAATCGGCGAGAACGATTGCCTCTGGTCTCATACGATAAACAATGCGATTCGGCAACAAGCGACATTCGGCTTTTAAATTATAATCATTCCGGTGATTTCCAACGACCTTCCAGTCATTTCCACGCGATTTCGAGCGTTAAAATCCAGGATTTTAATCATTCAAAGAATCTGACTCAGATAAAATCCACGGAATTGGGTGCGACCTTTCCTCGGGATTGCGACAACTCATTTGAGTGAATTCCTTGAATTAAAAACATACTTCTTCGACCCAATGAATCTTTTTTTTTGTTTTTCTTGGTGTACTCGTGAGGTAATACTAGATCTAATGTGTAGATATATCTTGATCTGCGACAATGAATTCGAATTATTCTCAATGTTTCTCACCTTTATGCTTTACCATCTGCGGGTACATCTGTAGAAAGGGTCAACTCTGGCTCAAATCGTTCAAAAATGATTTCTTCACTCGTCTCTGGGTAATGTCGAAAAATGTTCTCGATGAAATGCTCGTCGCCATATTTTGTATAAAAATATTCTCCATTAAATATGTCGAGGGAAGATCTCGGTTAAGGTGCATCGGCGAGATCGTCGTTCTCATTTAAGTAGAAGAGAACGCTTCGAGATATGCGATCCGTAACGTACCGCACGCGAGACGCGTTAAAAACTCAGAGGTACCGGTCGTGGTCTTCCATTGCAACCGAAACGATTTAAAAGTCCACGGCAAGAGCAAGAAAACCCGCGATGCTCACTGTCCGCCGGTCGGCTCGGCCGAGCCGGTATAAACGGCGTGCAAATTAACTGTCCGATACTGGCCGACAGGGCCGAATGCCAACAAAGTCCCGCGAGTCAAAACGCATTAGCATTGTCTCGTTTCGAGCTACGAGAGCACGAGTTGGCCGAATATGGGAGAACCTCCTGCCAGCATCGCATGGGAATCGTCCGTCGATCTTATCAACTATGAAACGTTCTTATTCGTTCCCTCGTGTCGGTCGATCGTCTTCCGGAAGTTGGGGCGGATCGTACGAAGGGATTATTCACTTAGGAGATCAAGGATTTTAATGCTCGAAATAATGTGCCAAACGGCTGGAAATCAACGAAATGTTGTCAAAATGTTAAGGCCGATCGTCCCTTACCGGATCACATTGTTCCGCGTATGGAACGAGAGGCAGTCGGTTCTCAAAAAAGGAAATCCTATTCCAATTTCCAAATGAACAGCCCCTCGGATCGTCCACCTGGATTGCGTCGGGTGTTGCGGGCTAACCGCAGCGGATCTCGCTCCCGGTTTGATGGATCATTTACGAGCTCGCGACACCCGTAGAACACGCCGGGAAAAAAGATCGAGGCGGGAGAAAAAGAAGGGCGTCGAGTCAGAATTAATTAGGCGAAATTAACGGCCCTTTTCGATAAGTCTCTCCGAGCCGATCCTCGGGCGTCGTTCCGGTTAGCTCTCGTTCGTTTCGAACCGCGGAATCGAAGGTTTGCGCTCGTCGATTCGTCGCAACGTTAAGAGAGAGAGAGAAAAAAAAAAGAACAGATAATAAAAGCATCGAAGTGCAATAACGAAGTCGCGGCCTCCATGGCCGTCCCTCGAGTCGATTCGATCGGAACTCGCGAGGGGTACGCGTAGGTCCTTTACGAAGTGCGAAACCGTTCGGTCTCTCGGCGAAGAGAAAAGGAAACGGGCGAAGAAAAAGACTCTGGGGAGAGGGGAGAAAGGGAGAGGAAGAGGAGGGCGAGAAGGCCCGGTCTGCTTTTCTCGAGGGACCTCGAGAGGTACGGCCACCTAAAGACCCGGGAGAAGCGGTATTCCATAAAATGCCGCGGTATCTTATTACCGGATTATAATAACGATGATATTGTTGTTACGCGCCTAATGCTAAGAGCGAGAGGCCGCCGAGGGGAATTGACCGAGCCGGAGGGAGAAAGAGAGGGTCCAGAGGCCGAGGGCCTGGAAAAATGAACATCATTTTTGCTCCATTTCGCGGCTTAAGTATCGGGCCCGAAAATGGCGCCCAACGCCCTCGGAAGCCGGCGTAACTCGCTAATGGGCCATTCGTTAAGCGAGCGACCTTCGTCGAGGGTGACGCGATTTCCGCGACTTCTATGTAAAGGAGACCTTTCAAATTCGTGACGTGATTCCGCGATAGGGCGACTTCGATGTCAATTTCAGGTTGTCAAATTCGTGGCCTAAATATCGGGTCCAAAATGGCGTCCAGCTCTCTCGGAACCTCGAGTAACTTGCTAACGAGCCATTCGTTAAGCGAGCGACCTTCGTCGAGGGTGACGCGATTTCCGCGATCCGGTGCCTTCGACGTAGGTGGGACCTTTTCAGAGCGTTCGGGTTCGGAGATAAACTCGAGCCCGTCGAGCCGTGAAGTCGACTCGCTCTTCTTTGCGCCTGTGAAAATAACCAGGCCCCGCCGCCAACCGAAGAAAAAGAAGGCCGACGCCTAGATGGACTCATTGTAATTGCGTTAAGACCCTCGCCGCCGGAACAGGGAACCCGGGAGTCCATTATCCACGGACTTTTAGTGCCACCACCTTGGGTAGATTTCCTCGAGACGAATTCCCACAGTGACCACGGTGGCCTCCCATCGATCCTACCCCGATTCGGCCCGGATATCGGATATCGCGATTATCTTCCGGGAGCTTCGTCCCGATTTCCTGCGTTCACGGCTGACCCTCGACAACGAGCGAGGCGAATCGTCGCGATCGTCGAATTCGGAGACATTGCCGATTATCGATCGCTTCCGTCGTGGCAATTAATTCCACTTAGTCCCGGTCCTTCATTCCGGAGATTACCCGTCATCTACTCGTTAGATAATTCAATATACCCGGTACCGGGAGGCTAACCCACGTGAACCTGTTGCTGGAAAAGGGACGATTACTCTCGGACATTTATTTTCGTCGCGCGGTCGAGTACCTCACAGGAAGTATAGTGTTTAGCGCTAGATCGAGTCGTGCAAGTACGTGAGCATGATGCTAATAACGCTCGGGGTCGATCAAGAACCGGCTGATTTTCCATCGGCGATGTCTCGTCGATGCTTAAAGCATCCATCGTCACTTCCGTTGAGACGAGCTTGCGACCCTCTGGGCTTATCGAACAGTCCCCAGAGGTGACGTTGCTCGTAGATCGAGAGTTTCTCAGATGAAACTAGCGGGCGACCGTAGTCGAGTGCGCTCGCTTCGGCCCCACTGTCCAATAGATTTTCAATTTCCAAAATCTCATTGATGCTTCGTCGAGACGAGCTTGCAACCCTCCGGCCTTATCGAACCGTTCGGAGAGGCTTCGTCGCACGTCGGTCGAGAGTTTCCCAGGTGAAACCAGGGGGCGACCGTAGTCGAGCGCGCTCGCTTCGGCCCTATTGTCCACGGGGAGCCGTTCTCTAATTGCGCGAGCCCTAGGTGGACGTATTCCCATGGGCCCGCGTGGGGGCCTATTAGGGCACGGCATTCAGCGGCGAGCGTCTACCCTTTGGATAATTGAACGGCTTTCGGCACCAAAAGGCGTTTTTTCGAGTTTCCGGTAGCGACACGGGGAGATCCTTGGTTGGCAACGCTGGTCAAGGGCCGTCTCATGGCGAATGGGCCAATGGACGCGCGGGCGGCATAGGTGGACCCGGGGGAGAGGGACTTGCGATGAAGAAAGGTGCCCGAGAGGTGCGACGCCCGGCCGCAGGGAAGACGGGCAGGTTTAATCGTGAATTCAGGGGTTGCATTGTGAGCCTGTCCGACGTCGCTAGACGAGGGTTCCTTCTTCCTCTCCTCGACTCGGGCTCTCACACTTGGCGGATCTAACGCGCACAAAATGGCCGGACCGCCGGGCGAGCGCCGTTTCGAGGATTCGCGCCAAGTGCGCCGATTCCATTCCCTGGGGAAACTTGCATAGAAAAAATAAAAGAGAATGGTCAGGAAAACCATAATTAGGATAACCCGGAAGTAGTATAAGGAGACAACGCCAATGGTCGGTTCCATAGAGAGTTACCCAGAATCAAAGCGCCATCCCATGTCACCCCAAATTGGAGCCCATCAGGTCCCTTCGTGCAACTTTTCTCCGAATGAACAACACCGAATCGTTTCAATTTTCCCCACCCAAATATACAAACTCTAAGGAACGTCCCTACGCTCATAAAATTTCATATTTTTATTTAAATTCCCGGTAAATGTTTCAATTGTTCGGAAAGTGAAATTTCTGCCCCTGAGTTGACATTTTCAAATCCCCTTAAGGTACTGTGAAAGTGTCATTCTATATACATAAAAACGTCAAAATATTTATAAAACTCATCTCCAAACTGAGTGCACCGAATAATTTCAAACTTCACCACTCGACGAAGAAAAAATTCTTTTCACTCCTGCCCGAGATAAATTTTTCTTCGTTCGGATAATCATGTGTTAAAATCTGAAATTATTCGATGCACCATTGAAGAAAAGTTTTATAAATATCTTTAGATTTCCTATATATATTAATTGACCCTTTAATAACACCTTAACGATGCGTGGTTCAGTGGTGGTTTCAGTTGGATTCTTCCCACTTCTTCTTTTCCTTCTTTACGAGTGGCCTTTGAAGGTAGCCTCGTCTAATTAACCAGAGTCGCGAGTCGCGGCAACCTGGAGGCCGCTCGTCCGCGCGTCGCTTTCCCGCGGTGGCCGATGACTCGCGACGTACGAAGTCGCCGGGAATCTACGCGGTCGCACCCGGTACGTGGCCCCGAAGGTGATGCCAAATGAAAGAAATAAGCGGACGGAGAGAGGATCCGAGCCGGCAATGCCGTTCTCGCCCGTCTCGGCCGCGCCATTGTCGTGGACCTCTTTCAGGGCCCTCAAAGAGGCATCAGCCCGGCAAGGTGACCCCCGGGGAACCATCGGACGGGTCCTTGGAAAACGTCTCCGCTCTAAACCAACCCGACACCGGGTTCCCTCTTCCCAGAGGCCTCCCCTGGCCTTTGTTCCACGGGGGAACAAAAGTTCCACGACACCCCCGCCCAGCCCTGATTAGGACCGGGATTATTGGCCTCCAATTAGACCGCCCGAGACTCCCATTGCGCCACTTTGCCTGAAACCGCGTCCCTGGCATCGCGTCGGCAAGACGGCCGCAATTCGTTCCGTCTAATCGGTGCACGACGCACGACCGTTTTTCCCGCACCTGCCCGTAATGAAAAACCGACGCCGATTGGGACGCCGCTAATTGAATCTCCCGATCTCCCGATTAATCTACAACATGACTCCTCGAAATGACTCCGGCGAGAGTGTACGTAAAGCCGCGCACGTTAAGGTGACATGAAAGGATTATTCAATATATATTAAGCGTCAAAATATTTATATCATTTTTTCTGGGTACACCTAATCGTTGAAAACTTCACCGCGTGATTACGGAAGCCCTAAGGAAGAACGTGCTGATGATATTTCATAAAAAAAGAAAATATGCATTCTTGGTTCTAGTCTAGAATAAATGCAACATTTTTGTGCAATTCGGTAACGAGGGATGTTCGCCCTTAAAGTCTTGACGGTATTTGGATTAATTCCAACAATTTCGTGGATTAAAATCCGCGATTTTCGGGGTAAGTACCCCCTCGAAATATTTCTTTGGTTCAGTGGATGTATTTTCTCAGGGTACGTGTTGCGCACCTCGTGGCCACCTTCTGGGGTGTCCGTGCACACCCTCGAAGGGTTCTCCTACGTGGCCGTCGATGCGTGCCGCGCCACGAAGTGCGCGAACGAAGAAGAAAGGGGACGCGTAGCGATAAAAGGGAGCAAGAAGAAGTCGTTAGGGACGCCGCGGGCCGCGAAGGTTGTGGAGGTGGAAGCGATGGTGGAAGCGGAGGTCGGTGGGCAAGAGAGTCGGTCTCGCCGGCAAGAGAAACCCGAAGAAAAGGACCTCGCCGGGGAGCGTAGAGAATCGACTCATTAATAGAGGCGGTCGATGGTTGAGGTCGACTCGAGCGCTCGCCGAGGTCTAGAATCGAGAGTTAACCCTTTTCGCGTGACGCGGACCCCGCTGGGAGTCGAGGGCGCTCCGAAATTGGCGGCTTCCCTTTTCCCCTTTTCGCGAGGCGATTCCAGGCCCTCTAACCTAAAAACACGAGCCAGACGCACGCGAGACCGATCCGGGGATCAATGGAATCCGCGGCACGAAAAGGTCGCCTCGAAGGACCGATAATCGAACGCGCGATCGGCTGCGTGATCCCATCGATCGAGCGATTTAATTTTATCGAGAGCTTTATAGATCGATGAGAGATAGACGTGCACGCATGAGAGCGACTTGCTTGGGAAATTACCGAAGAAATTTGGCTCGAAGAACGCGAGCCGGCGCGTTAGGGTGACATGATAGGGTGAGGTTTAAGGCGATTTATGGCAAAATGTGAAAATATTTATAAAACTGGGTGCACCGAATAATCTGAAACTTTAACACCTGATTATGAAGGGTCTAATGAAGGTCTTGAAACTCAGGAAATTTTAGTATTCGAAACAAATCCCTGTTTTGGCTCTTGTTCTGGATGCCGTTCGATTCCTGGAATCGTGCCTCGAAATTCCTGGAAAACTCGGCGAGGGAAAGAGCGGATTGGGTCCACTGGACGGTTTGTTGTGGATGTTTCGAGTTTCAGGTGCAACGACGTACGAGATGTCCGAGCGGTTTTAATTAGAGCTGGGGACGACGAGGAGGGAGAAGGTGCGGACGGACAGGTCCCGACCTTGCGTTCCTCGGGAGGAGCCGGCCCGAGAATCGTGCACTTGGCGGTCTTCGGACCCTCTTCGAAGTCGAAGGTTAAGAACCTCGGCGCGACCGAGTCTGCCTATTCGCCTACCTTCGGCGAAGCCCTCGGAAACGCATCGAGGGTCGAACGTGCCAGGAATTCGTTAGCCACCGCGATACCACTCGAAAGGTTGCCCAACCTTCCCGGCTACTCCGAAGTGCTGGCCATGCCGAGGGAACGAGTGCTACGAGGAATGCTAAATTGCTGGCATCTCGCGATAGAGTAGCATTCGCGTGGACGAGTTTGCACCCAGGAAGCCGAAGTACAGGGCTGAACCTGATCGGATCGTCGACCTGTACCTTGACCGAAGGAATCGACGCGACCAATCAACGGCACCAATAGTGGCGAGCAAAATCTTGGTCCTAGTCTCGCATCCTCGAGTCCTGCAAAAGTGCAAGATGGAAACCAAGACTGTAAGGCCAAGATCGAATTTCCCCATCACCGGTCAGAGGTGCGAAAATCCAGCAAGCCGGAAGAGGAACTTTTCCTCCGACCAAGACTTTCTAAGCTCTTTTCGTCGATGGTTTTCTTAACCTGAAACGAGGGTCCTTAACCTTGGACTCATTGGCGCATCCTTTATAACGATTGGTCGGTGTGTCGGTCGGTGCCAAGTCAGCCGTCCTGGCTCGGGTCGGCCAAAGAGACGGCCAGCCGGCCCTCCTTATTTATTTCTTTATCCTACCGCACGCAGGACTCCACGGTGTCTTTGCTTCTCGGAACGAGTGTCCTCGGATATGCGATTATCCTCTCGTCCCTTTCTTGACGTCTTCAACGACTCGGTCGGACGACGTCTCGACGTAAACGATAGCTAAGCGTCTTGCGATTTTACGGGGCGCCTTGACGCGCAGACGTGGCCGAGGTGAAACCGGCGGCGAAATTCGCGACCGATTTCGCTTCTCGACCCTGAGTGAAAATTCCTCGACGAGATCGCGACCCTCGCTCGAGTGCCGGAAATAATGGCAATGCCCTGGTTAAACCGCCTTGCGGAAAGCCGATTTTTAGTCGCCCGCTTATCCGCGGTCGTTCCACCCTTTCTAAAGGTATCTCCATCTTTGGCCGAAGCAACCTTCGGGATCGTTGACTATTATCGAGCCGTCCTTTCCAATCACTATCTGCAGGAGGTAGGTGTGGCTAACCGCTTAACTTAACGTGGCATAGCGAGAGACAGCTCCGACTTGGATATCCGGTAGACTCGGCTGGGTCTCGGCTTTTCCGTCGTGAAATTCCACCCTGCCGATTTCTCTGCAGCATCGCAGCACTCGATTGTCGATTCTACAGGAGTCTCGTCCACTCCGATGTCCCTTTCGTCGGCCCTTCTTCGCGCCATCCCCCTGTACGCAGGAAAAGAATTCAAAGAAATGTTCTTCTCTGATGACAACAAATTGTATGTCGCTCATCTGTTTAAGTATGCACAGCGATACTTTTTTCGTTGTTGCAACAAATTCATTTGCTAACTTAGCAAGCATTTCTGTCGTTGGTACGAGTATTCTTACGGTACGAGGGTTGATCGGCAATTCTGTTGTTTGCTAAAATCGCAACTGCCTATTTTTCCGGGTACCGTCCAGGAGATGTTCCGTCGATAGTTGTCCTGTAGACAACCTGGGAATAAATCTCCGTTCAGATTTCGAGTCGATTTGCTCTTCTCCTAAGTTTACTGGCGTCGTTTCGACGGCCGCGACGCGAAGGACTCGCGTTTACATTGAGCCTCGGAGGCGAAAAGTCCTATTCTGTGCGTTCCCATCCGGGAACGAGGTGTCCAATGGCTTACGGCTTGAAAAGGACGGGGAACGAGATGACTAGTAACAAAAATGTACGTCTGGACTCGCCGCTGGTGACCTTTGTTCTCTTCCCCCGGAGTATTCGCGAGAATAACGTCGGCTTTGGGTGTGCACGAAAACGGCCGAGGCCACTTTGTACCGGTGACTTCGCCTTTGAAAGAGACTCGCGGTAGGTTGGAACATGGCGAGGCAGGTTGTCCGGATATAAAGAGCATCGACGACGAGATTCGAATTCCTCGGACAATCGAAATCGGTTGTCAAAGGAGCGCGCATCGGACTTATACCCTGAGCCGGCCATCGGACCGACTAATCGGCCGACTTTTCATGCTCGTTAATTTGCTTAAAACGCGAAACGGCGGGCAGCGATCCGTTAATATCGCGTGAGATGAGAATTGCACCGTAAAGAGCTGCATAATACGGAATCGCTGGGGAAAGAGCCCGGGCAGGACTCGCCTCTAGGTAAGAAGGCGAGGTTAGAGGCAATTAGCCCAGTGCTAATGCGCGACCCACCTACTCGAAATCTTAACGCCTTCGTGGGCAGATTTCAACACCACGAGTTGGGGCGAAATCCAGCCTGGAGGCGAAAGATCGATTGTATATCTTAACGTCCCCCGAAATTCGTTTGCAGCTGGATTTCTCCCAGGATCGATTCCGAAGTCGGCGGTTCATCATAATACTCGATGCGCTCCGTAAACTAGACTTTCTCGTGCAAAGGTGTTTGAACATCTTGCAAGACCCGTTCGAGGTCTTATTCCTACCGCGGATCCTCGCACGGAATCGGCGAGCTGTTCTAATTGCAAGATCTTGCCTAGACCCTCCAGATGATCGACGCAGACTTTATTTACCTGCGTAAAAGCTGTTATCTTCGTACGAACTGGTCGAGAGCTATTTGCGCGAGTATTTAGACTTATGATCGATATTATAATTGCACCCAATCTCCTCTACTCGGTGAATTCGTTACCGAGGAGTCTCTGTAACCCGGTCGCGAGGACGTCGCAAGGGAGGTACCAAATTCGATAACTCAGTCGCAAGCACTGTTCAGAATTGGATAACCCAGTGGCGAGTAAACGCGAGCACGTCGCAAGAGAGGTTCGGAGGGTGGCCTCGACCACGTAAGGCCTACGGCTAGCATGCAGGGAACCGGCATGCCTCGCGCCGCCATCAACCGAGGAGTCTCGAGATCGAGTCGAGTCGAGGCGAGCCGAGAGCCGAGTCTCAAGCTGAGAGGCTGAATTCCACACTCTATACCTTTTATATTGGGTTTGACTATGCCGGCCGAGGCGAGGGCCGAGGTGTAGGAGCGGCGCGCGAGCGCGAACAACCCGGCAGGCTCGTTCCGCAGCGCTTCCGTGCGGCGCGGCCGGTAATTGCTTCTCGAGCGTGTCGCGGCGCGACCCGGACCTCCGACTTCGACCACCTTCAAAGGACTCCATCTACCAAAGAATTTGACCGTGCATCCCGTCGTTTTCTTGAAAACTCCCGTAAATTCTCAAAGATTCTCGAAAATTTTCGAAAATTCTTGAGTAAATCTTGAAAATTCCGGTAATTTCTCGACAAATTCTCGCATTGGCGAAACGAGAGAAATTCTCGAGTAAATCTTGAAATTTCGGTAATTTCTCGAATAATTCTCCTATTAGCGAAACGAGAAAAATCGACCTCCAGGGTGGCGGCTCTTGGAAAGGAACCCGACATCGATATCAGTTGACTTCGACTGGAAAATACGGGGATTGCGACGAGCATACCGGCTTCGAGGCTGGAGAAGAGATACGCCCGCAATAGATATGCCAGTCTGTCGGGAGGCTTTATACCGCGATCGTGACGGATGTACCGGGGTGACCACGTGTCCCGGCCATCCTCTTAACCCACTCGCTGCGACTGCACATAGACGGATGTAACCTGGATATCTCGATGATATAACCTCCCGTCTTCATAGGTTACGGGTCCTAGGGCCTGCTCTTGAACGCTTCTTAACACGTTCCGTGCGACGTGTACCACCGATAATACGCGTTAACCTCGGGTGGTACACGGCGTGGCACGGAACGTGTTAACCAAACTCGAGAAAAAGACTTCATAGACTTGCAATCGAAGGTCCGACTGATGGAATTCGCTCCGCCCTGAAATAACTACTGTTGACATACATATCGTTGCTTGAAACGTACATAATCGCAAAAAACAATGATATTGTTTTTCGCAGGATTTTCTTGTCGCAATGCATATTTCTTTGAGTCGACCAACTTTTTTTTTCCGAGGGTAAGGGGTTGTAAGGAAGGTCCCTATACCCATGAAATTCCATTTTACCAAAAAATCTAAAAACTATCTTTGAACTAATTTAAAGAAACTTGAAATTTCCTGGGTGGAGGGACCTTCCTTGAAGCTTCTACGTTCACGTTGTCAAGTTTGAAACGGTTCGGTACGCCCAGTTCGTAGAAAAGTGGCATAAGCCCTTTTGACGGCACTTTGACATGGTCTTAACCGTCGAGCCGTCGCTCTGCCTGAGGTGGAGAAAAGCCGAAGCGTCGGGATTTTCGGCGCGATAATTCCGTGTCAGGTTCTAGATCGAATTCGAAACTCGGGGCGTTTCCCGGGGCTCGAAACAGCTTGGCCGAATTTCCTGGACGGTTGGGCCGTAACCCAAATATCCCGGGTGACGTTAATCGAGAGAGGTCCGTGGACGTCGAGCCGTCGAACGCGATCCTCTCGGAAGAGCCCTCGGAGCCTTTTATCCCGCCGAGAAAGAGGGACTTATCCCGTCCGTTCGTTCCGCGCGTTCAAGGCCGTCGGGTCTTCTCCGGCCGCGACGGCCGCGAGCTCTTCGCCGTCCTCGCGAATCCGTCATGCGGAGCGGCCGAGGGGCCGAGCGAGACGTCGGGAAAAAGGGACAAAGCGAGGAAAAGGAGGAGCGAGAGAGCGAGATAGCCGGATCGATAATCGTTTTAACCCCCGGACTTCGGCGTCTCCCTCGGCCTCGACGCCCCCCATCAATTCATTCCGAGGCGTACGAGGCGACTTCGACGCCTCTCTGCCTACGCGAAACCTGAATCGAGGATCCTCGACGTCCGTCGCGACTCATCCTCGTCCTCGAGGTGGGCCGCCCTAACCCGAGTTAACCTCGACGGGAGAGTTACTCCCGTATTCGAAACCTAACCTATCCCACCGCCGAGGGAACGATCCGAGGGATTATTTGCTCGACTGGCTCCTCCTGAGGCCGAGATTCTTCGAGACGTACCCAGGGACTCGCGGCCCGGGAATGGGAAGAATCTAAGCAGGTAACGAGGGGGAGCGGAGGGAGGAGTACGTAAATAGCGAGGAGGCTGGATGGACGTTGAGGAACGGTTCCGGAGGAGCCTTCGAGCGCGGACTCGGCAGAGGCAGGACGCGAGATTCCCTCGCACTGTTCCGAGAGTACCTGGCCGAAACCGTCGAGTGTCTGACATGAAAAGATCCTACTTCCACGTAAAACCCATCCTTTCCAAGTTTGCCGGTAGCACCTCATCGGCGACCTGTGTGAAAAAATCCCATGCTTTTCAATTTTAACGGCGACAGTAAAATACATGGACACTTTTTTTAAGGGAATTGACCGGACCGTTTGAAACTTTGACACATGACTCGGGAGAACCTAAGAATTATCCCGACACTTTCAAAATTTGGATTTTCAAAAAAAAAATTGTGTGACATCCTTGACCAGAATCAAAATGGCGTTGAGTTGAGAATCTCGCATTTGAATGGAACAAAGGCAAAAAAAGGGTTTTATGCGTTTCCATGCTAAATCTATGGTTACACGAAGTCTTGGAGAGAAAATTTATTGCCACTGAAATTATAGATGGTGCTAGGTGGCATTCTGCAGTCACAATCGGGGTATCAAAAATCGCGAATCCAGTGATTTTGGATACCCCGATTTCCAGCCATTTAGTAGATCACCCAATATAATTCGACACAGCTGTTAATATACATACGAACGTCGTTTTTCCCGACGTTGATAAAATTTCTCGACGTGTTTCACTTCACCTTAAGCGTCTTCGGTATGCACTTGCTCGGTCAGAGGGAGGGACGCCGGTCGAATCGGAAAGAGCGCGCGCAAGGATCTTGGGAGGCCTCTCCGGATTCTCGCCAAGTGGCCGGCCGTTTTGAGCGCCAGCGATCCGAGCGTGCAAGAGAGCCGGACGAAATCACACGGATTTACATATTATGATTTACACCCTTGCCCGGTGCCTCGTCTGCCCCCTCTGGCCCCCTCCCACGGCCGACTCGTCCCTCTCCGGAGCCGAACCCGCCGCGAGCCCCGAGCGAGTCGGCGAGCGACCCTGTCCCCAGGGAGAGAGACCTTCCTGAAATATCCGGAGCTACGCACCTTACGTTCCGCGGCGTCGTTACCGGGGGTCACCCGAGACGCGGGCGACCCGGGGCGCCGAGGCGCTCGTAAAACGACGCTCGACGAGACGCCCGGCCGGAGGCGAGCCTCCCTCGAGGACGGCGCGAGGGCTGATGAGCGAACTCGAGCTCCGTCTCGCCGACTCGGTCTCCGTCCACTTTTTCGACTTTTTCCACCTTTTGCTCGGCTTTCTTTTTGCGCACCTTTTCGACGTTTTCAACTTTTTGCATTTTTTCATGACCAAGCCCAGCGCCGAATTTGCTCGTCGCTGAGACTCTTGCCAAAGGCGTCGAGAATTTCGAGCGCAACGATGCACTTCGTACGAGGGCGGGCCTCGTGCAGGGGGTTATTCCCTCGGAAATTTACGGACTTTTAAGGCGAGAAATCGTGGAAATGGCAAGCAGAGATCGCTGGGTAGAAATCAACGATACCTTGGTACGAGTTTACGGGCGAACGTCCCTTTGTTATGATTTGCACGCAAAGTTACCGAATGGCATTTTTGTTTACCATCTGAAATCAAAGGCAATCGATTCTCAAAGAAGGGAATCGTTTTCATTCATTTTCGAGCGAACAATCTCTCGGGTGCGTCTTTTCCGCTCGGTAATTACACCTAGCAGAAAAGTTGCGGCGACTCGCAGACTGTCGACTGGCCGCCTCTCGATAAAGTCACTTTTTCCCAGGAGGAAAGCACCGCCACTCGAGAGCACCTTTCCCGTCGCTTCGGCACTTATCGCATCCCCGCTTAGCGTCAATGGCGGATTTCTTTCGAAGCGGCGAACCGCGAGGCATCCGCAGGAAGGACGTGCCGGCCGTGAAGCTCGCGCGGCCGTTCCGCGTCTCGGGGGCCGCGACGCAATAACGTCCCGCGTTAGCGACCATTCGTTAGCGAGCACTTGGCCCGAGCCGATCGCTTCCAAGAAGAGTCCGTCGACGGGGTATCCGCGAGAAAAAGCCGCGACAACGGCCGCCGAGAAGCGGCCGAGACGCTGCGGACTTTCCCGGCGAACCCGCGGGACACGATTCGGGACGCGCATTCGGCGCAAATTGAACGAGGCTTTGCAATTCTCGCATTGGATCCGTTTGAAAGGCATCGACGAAACGCCTTCCACCGAAGGGCTTCTACCGGGTTCACAACCTAACCTAACCTATACAAGCGACTTCGTTCGCGCCGCGTCCTTCCTTCTCCCTTGCAGGCGGGAAAATGCCTCACAGTTGTGCTACAAAATTCTACATTTACGATATAATGTAGATACTCATGATTTAGTTGTATTCACGAGGTGGTGATCACGACTCCTGGACTATATTCGATTCCCTAACCTATAAAAGCGAATTCCTCCGCGCTTTGTCCTCCCTTCCTCCGTACAAGAGAATGACTCGCAGTCGTCCTAAAAACCTATACTTTCCATAAAATACAGATAATAGGACTTCGAAATATTGACAAATGCCGCGATTTGTTAAATTTTTCATGCGAATCCATTTTGATGCGAAAAATATCCTGGGACTCGTTCGATTCCTAACCTACCCAATGCAATCAATTTCGTCCACGCCGCGTCCCCTTCCTCCGTGTACGGAAATAACTCGCAGACGTGCCGCAAATTATACTCTTATCATATAATACAGATAATAACACGATAATAAATGTCGGCAAGCGGGATTTAATCGTATATACGAGGTACCGATCCATCTATCTAGACACTCTTGCGGGGTGACCGCGACTCCCGGGATTCATTCGGTTCCCTTCGCACAGTTCCTCGGTGGAAACCAAACGGGAACGGTCCGATAAGGCCGTCTGCCCACGTAACTCGAGTCGCAGAAAATCGGAGAATGCGGCCATTATTGTGCGCGGGCCACGGCCCACTCTCTTCTGGGCTCCCTTCGTGTGCGGCTCGCACACTCGTTCGGACACACGAGCCACGTATCGCGTAACCGACGCAACTTTCTCTCGGAAGCCCCGGAACCCGATTGCGGAGTCTCGGCCGCCCAACGGTGGCGGCTGACCGACCGGGGCTGAAATTTATTATATCCCGATCGCGCCGTCGATAACGCCCGGGTAGCGTCAAAAGCGGACGGCAGGAACACGCCCAAGCGGCCGTCCGAGGCGCGTCCTCGCGGGGAATCCGCAGCGGAGGGACCGACGCCGAAGAGGCTCCCTTCGTTGGACCTTTCGGTGGCCGAGGAAGAGAGCGTGCGGATTGGGAAACGCGTTTACGGCGCCGACTCGTTATGACTCACTGGCTCTATGAGTGGCGGTCGCTCACTAATGTGGGAGAAGAATGCACGCGTGCACCACGGCCGAGGGAAATGCAGAAGGGAGATCAAGGAATACCTCTAACGCGGTTTTCCGACCTCCGAAAAGCGTCCTATAACCTCGCGACATTACTCTCATCCGTGCAAAATCTACTAAAAAAATATCACTCATTACTTTGAAGAAATATATTACAAAATGTAATGCACCACATTTTTAGCAGATCTATTGAGAAATATAATAGAAGAATTTAGTATCTTTCTAAGAAGTCTTTCAAAAATGTAGTCTATTTCGTTTTCAGCAAATGTTAGAAATTCGATTTATTACGTTTTTAACGCCTGTATTGAAAACGTATTCTATCACGTTTCGCGAAAGATTAGTCGTCGGACACAAATGCATATCGACATATACCTAATGGCCTGAATCAAATAATTGCAACAAGCAATCCTTTTAATCCGAATGAAAATTACATCGCCTATTTAATCGAATCTTATTCCCTCTTCCTGACATTTCTTTCGACGTATCCGATCGTTCGTCCTACCAATGCAGATATTGAGTCACCAACGTTCTCCTCACTATAGAGCCTGCATTTAGACATAGCTCAATTCCTCCCCGCGAATAGCTCTCGGGGTTCCTTCTCCCAAGGAATTCCCGAGAACGAATTCCCAGGTCGGCGAGCACGCAGGGAGTGTCCGCTCGCGTTGCACGTCCGTTCCGTTACCGCGCGCGGGTATTGCGGAGGGATCGGCCGGCGCATCATACCGCGGAGGTCGAACCGTAGAGGAACGGCCGCGTCGCGCACGTCCGAGGCTCATCGAGATTTCCGTCGGTGATACTTTGCCCGCTCCCTCCCCCTCCTACAAAGGGAGACTAATACCGCAGCGTCACGAGAAGTCGAAGACTCCACCCTGGGTGAAAATTCCGCGCGAAAATTCCGCAGGTCTCGTTTCGACTACGAGCCGCGTAAAGCCCGGCGCGGCGTGGCCCGGTAGCACCGGCGGCCCTCTTTCAATTAATGACGTGATCATAGGTCGTTAGGTCCCTTCCTTCGGCGGACAACCCCCCTCCCCTCCCTCCTCCCCCCCTGGCACGGCGCGCCACGCCGCTTCCCTTCTCACCTAGTCGCTCTTTCCGTGCCGGGCCGCCCGGTTCCCCCCTCTCGTCCTGGCTCCGCCGCTCCCCCGCCTCGAGGTTCCCGCTCCTCTCCCACTCTATCGACAGAGACCGAGCGAACCTGGCGCGCGACCTAACCTCCAAACGGGCGGTACCACCTCGGACCTTCGAACGTTGTTCCGGAAAGCGACTCGTTGACTCGTTTCTTAGTACGGAAGCGACCGCCGGCGGGAGCCTGATTGCGGAATTTCGGCGTTTACATGCCGGATTAGCCAACGAGCGATACGGAATGCCCGGCACGCGCGGGAGCGTCTTTCCGAGGGGAGAGTAGACCGTATCGTCCGGTCCGCAACCCGTCCCATTTACGCGTACGCGAGGCGTTAGGACGGTAACCCGAGGGGAATGGCTACGGGGGAAGGGTAATAACGTCCACATCCTTGGAAAGCGATCCCGAGATGCGAGCGGCCCCACTCGCAGAAACACGAATCCTCGGAATGTGAACCAGCCGATTACACGATGTCCCGGTACCATTAATTGGGCAACGGTGGTTCCCCTTACATTTTTTTCGACCCGACCCGCCGACCGTCATGGCCACCTCGGGATTTGCCCGCGCTTGGGGGAGCCTCGTTACCCAATGCGCGCTGTATTAGACGTCTGCCTATACTTTCGTGAATTATTCGAGGTGTATTTTCGAAGATCGACTCGAAGAATGGACCGGGGATTGGGAAGGATACGGGTCGAATTTTTATTCCAATGTATTTGAGCCCAATAATTATTCTTTGTATTAACAAAATATTTCTTTGGGTCAATGACATTTTTCTTTTTTTTTTCTCGGTGTAGGGAGAGTATATCGCGTCGAAACCTATTTTAGTCCTACAATTGAGGGTTCTGGGGAGAATGAAAATTTCGACTCGTTTGGTATTCGGCACCCCTGGGTTGTGCGAAGTTGCCGTCGATGGTATCGCGGTCAAGGGACGCGTCAGGACGAAACTTTGTCCCTTGACCGCGGACTCTCGTTACGCGTCCATGCGACGTAGGTACGCGATATTCCTGCCCTCTGGAACGAATGCAGATTTTCCCCCTTGCGACCTGCCGATCTCGCGGGGACATCCGAGCCGCGTTTGCGGTCGGGCGCGTCTCGTCCCCCGCCGGGGGCGAAGGCGCGGTTCTCCGTAAAACCCAATATTCTCGCCCCACGAGACCGGAGAAAAGTGCGTCGCGGCCCCGGGGACGGGGACAAAGCGTCCCCGCGTACGCGCCCGCCGAACCGACGACCGCGAGTCGTACTTTAAGGGCTTCCACCGTGGTCACCGATACTTTCGATTTTTTGTTAATTGCGCCACCGAGACGACGGCGAACCGCCGACCGCAAGTACTATCGGGCCCTTTTCTACACGCATCGCCACCTCACCGTCGAGGTGGCCGCCCTTTGGGGACTCGAGACCAGGACCTCCCTTAACGGCGTTCGCCACCAAAGTGGGAACGATGACTTCGACCACTAGATAGCATCGGCATCGAATTCGGCGGGAGGTAACACTTTTCTCCGAAGTGGATGCATCGAATAATTTGAAGATTTAACCTCTAATTATCGACCTCCTAATGGAGGTCTTGAAACTAACGTAATTTCACTATTCGAAAAAACATTTTGTACTTATCCCGGATAAGAAGCAAGAAAATAAATTATTTGTCGACAAATGAGATTTCGGGAATTTCAAGACCTGCCCGAGTACCAAATAAGCCGAAAATCGTAGGCAGAAATCGCTGGGAATGGAAATCGCCGAAACATTATCTCGATTTTAAGGCCAAACGTTATTTGTTACCGAATCGCATCATCGTATGAAATCAAAGCCAATCGCGGTTCTCAGAGAAGGAAATCGTTTCCACCGATCTCCGAGTGAACGGCTCGTCGATTCGGATTGAGTTTCTCGATCTTAGTGTTAAAAAAAGAAGAAGAAAAAAGTGCAGAATCGAGACTGGACCGTGCAGGTTCGATGCTCAATGGGAAGGACCAAAACTCGAGTATGCAGGTCCAAGACCGATTTCGCTCATCACTATCTCGGACTTGGCGGTCCCCGTGGAGGGGGGCCCCCAAAGTACGGCGTGGGGCCCCTCCCTCGGACGAGCAAGATCGACCGCGAAAGCGGCCCGGCAAAGGGGCCCTATCGCGACTCGAAATCGGCCGATCGAGTGACAATCGGGAACCGTGAAGCTGAGCTATTAGTCGTAACCACGGAAGATATATCTTATTGTCTCCGAGCGGTCCGACAGAATTATCGTGTGCTTTGGTCGTGGCCTATGGGGCCCGGCGGTGTCCAAGGGGCCCCGTGGCCACGTTATGTATCGGGTGACTCGGTGGTTCGACCCCTCATAGAGAGTCCCGGCCAGCGGGGCGAGGGGCGGGGGTGGAAGAATGGGACTCACTTCGTGCACGACCCAAAGAAACCCCCGCTGAGCGACTCGATCCGATCCGCTGATCCCCAACCGAGCTGACGCAGATACCATCTTTCCTTGCTCTCCCAAGGGGCCCCATGGTCGCCTCGAGAGCGCTCCGGCCACGCCGAACGCGACTATACCCCATTTGTCCCATTGCCCGTTACTCTTATCATTATGAGCGCCACGGAGCCGTTTCGAGGCGCTTCGGGATCCGACACTGATATGAAGTTAACTGGATACGGCATCGGGGCCTTAAGGTGTTACCAAAGTGTCCCATATACGTACCGAGAAGCCGAAACATTTGTACAACTTTTCCCCAAACTGGGTGCACCGAGTCATTTCAAACCGACGTGTATTACTGGAGGTCCTAATGAATTTTTCGCATAAACATTTTGTATTTAATCAGGACAAGAACCGGAAAAAAGGTATTGTTTTCAGCAAAATTAAATTTCGTGAGTTGCAAGACCTTTATCAGGACCTTCAAAATGGCGACTTTCTCCCTCGGAAGTCCGAGGAGACGACTTCCTTCCGCTGTGCCGGTCGGTAATTGAATCGTTACCGATTCGGGAAGCGCGCTTCTCGGCCGTGGCTTCCCGGTGCAAAAATAGAAGCGCATAACGCCCGTTACTGTACGCCTCCACCCACGTGCAACGCGTGTAAGCCGGCGACGTACGTCTATATACGCGGCACCGATTGCATCTATGTACTCGAGGCTCGTTGAATTCCTCGACAACGAATCAGCCGATCTAAACCCGAGCGCGCCATCTTGTTAGGCGCCTATTGAAAACGCTTCGACCTCTGGAAAGTGCCCCTTGAATTTTTTTCGCATCGCTACATCCGCGTGCGATACATAATACGGATTATTCTTCCGCCAATAAGAATGAAATCAAAATGACGCATTCCATTTATCACCGTAACTCGTTCCTGAAGGTGACATGTTAGAGGTTCGAGTGCACCCGAAGGGCTAATCTCTCGGAAATTAGTAAAAACGATTTCCCTCGTTGATAACCGGTTGCCTTTGATTTCGTACGATAAACGACAATGCGATTCGATAATAAGCGATGATCGGCCTTAAAATGGTCGCAACGTTTCGGTGACTTCTGCATGCGATTTTCAGCTGATCTCCCCGTGATTTCTGAATAACCCCCCGAGTGCACCTTTCGATGGAATCTTTTTAAAATCGCTTATAAGGAACTTTGACACCCCCTCGGGCCAGTTCGATCGATCGGTTGGGGATAACCTCCATTCCCGATGCATTCGTCCCCGGGAATCCATCTTCCTCGAAAACGCAGTGCCTTTAGAAATCTCGGTCGGAATGCCTCGCGTCCTCCGAAGCTAATCCCCGAGCAGAGATCGACCGGAGAAATTCCAGGGCCGCCCCTGCCCCCGAGCTTACAGGCGGTCGTCGCGGCGCGTTACATACCGGCCGGTGACCACCGCCTGTCCCAAACGAGAAAGGGGACTCATGCGTCGTCCGATACAGATAGCGCTAGGTTTGGGACTTGACGCGACCGCTTCTCTATTTGTACGATCACGTTTGATCGGATAAGCGGTTCGGCTTCCCCGGAGCCGTGGCCCCTCCCGGCCCGCGCGAGCTCCCGGGTCCGATGCGGGCCCGATGCGGCCCGATCCGGCTCCGATCCGGCCCCGATCCAACCCGGGCCCCTTGCCGGGTTCGAGCACGGCGCATCACCGCCACCGGCATCGCCGGCGCATTCTCGCGATCGGGCCCAACTCTTCGGAGATCTGGCGCTCCTTCCTGGGGTTCTTTTTTCCTTATAGCATCGTTTACCGTCATCGGAGATGAGTCCCGCCGGTGGAAGTTCGGCCGGCCCCCCCGCCCCCGCGGGCCCATCCCCTCCCGGGTCGGGCCTATCTCGTCGGCATCGCGATTCGTAACTTTCTCATGGGTCTGCCCTCGTCCCTCCAGCTCGTCTTTTTCGGACGCTAGCCCAGCGTTTAGAGTGGCCCGCGGGCCGGATCGGCGCGATCCGTGATCCGCGATCCGCGATCCGCTCCGATTCGCGGGACCCCTCGGGGCCCTCTCCAAACGACGTCCCTTGGTCGTTTCTCGGTGCCGGGGCAGAGGGACCAGGGGGTTGCGCTTAAACGACGGCTGTGTAATGGCCTCGATGAAGTTACCATCGATTATCGGGCCCTTCTTGCTCACTTTTTTGCCGGCATTACTTCTCCTAGTCATGTAGCCGGACGGGCGACGTGACCGAGGATTTAATGGAATTGGACGTGCGCGGATGACACCGAAAAATCGCGGTTCTCACGAGCCCTCCCACTCGACCGTCGACGCCGCTCCTTCGAGGGTGGGGGAGGCGAAAGTGGCGCCAAAGCGAGCGAGCGCCTTCCTTTCCGTTCCTTTCCGAGGAACGCCTCGACGTCGCTTGACCGCCGATAGGACGCGGGCGAGCGATACCGGCCGACACCTCCGCTCTCTTATCCGACCAGCCGTAACGGCAGGATAATGCGTGCAGGCGCACATTTACAAATGTCTGCGAATGTCAACAAATATCTGCAGACGTTTGAAAATGTTTGCAAACGCATGTGGCACTCGATACCCTTTCGTGTGTTTCACATTTCTGCCCATTTTCGCGAGAAAAACGGAAGCCAGAATTTTTTTTCCAAGATTGATCGCCACGATCCCGAGGACGACCTCGGTGGAAAGAAAATGGCCGGCGAAACGTAACTCTCCCAGCCGTGTCGGTCTCCTACGTCGGCTGAATTATTTATCTTCCCCTTGCAAGCCTTATGACGCGTCTCGCCGTCGCGCTATGAGCAATTTATTCGGGAATTCGAACGGGCGAATACCCAAAAACGTCGAGCCTCTCGTTTAGGGATTCCGCCACCATTGTGCGTGCATGGCGAGTGCCCGAATGACAAACTCGAGAGGCGAACGACGCGCGTGACGTTAAGCCCTCGAAAACGAGCGGCCGTCGCCGCAACCCCTCTTAAAAACGACCGGCCGAAGGCTAAGAGAAAAGATTTTCGAGAAGCGCCCCGATCCTCAGGGACCCTGATAATGGCGCCCTTCTGGCCCCGATTAACCATCTGCCCATCTACGGGAGCTCGCGGTCGACGGCCGCCATTTTTCGACGCCTCGACCGAGGTTCGCGCGTCCAAAGCGTCTCTCACGAAATTCCATGCTTTTCGAACATAACGCACCTCGAGGCTCGACGGAAAGTTATAGTCGATCTTCCGAAGATGGAATATGAGATTTATCTCGAAAGCGAACGATTGATTGCGAGAATTTTCAGGAAAGTACCCTGATAATGGCGCCCTTATAGTCCTGGCTTTAGATCGATGGCCGCCATTTTCCGATCCTCGTTCGAAGTTCGCGGGTCCAATGCGTCTATCTCGAAATTCCCTGTTTTTCAAACAACGCACCTCGAATCTCGGCGGAAGGTCACTATCGACCTTCCGAAACCGCAATATGCGATTTATCTCGAAAACGAACGTTTTCACCCCCTCTTTAACTAGTCACCACCTTTCTGCGATCCTCTCCATATCTATCTCCACCTTGCCGTGGTTCCCTCTCTCTCTCTCTCGCTTGCACCCCTTCGCTTTGTGCCTGCATCCCTCTCACTCGCTCCAGACGAACTGGTTCCATCCGACGAGCAACTGGTAGCACTTGTTGGACAATCCGTAGTCACGCTACCGGAAAAATCCATCGCTAGTGTTATTTGACGAGGAGCCGAATATGCGGAAGGTGTCGGGAATACTTTTCATCCCCCAGGTTATCCTAAGGATCGCAAGGATCATGCAGGATCACGGACGGGATCGTGTACAAAATACACGGGCAAAATCACGTATAAAATCGCGTAGAAAATTGAGTACAAAGTAGCGTACAAAAATCGCACGTACCGTGACATCCGATTACGACAATCGACGAAGAAATCGACAACGACCGATATCGCGGGTCCAACCGGTTCCACTTAGTACTGACGTCGCAGAACGTGCTTATATCTCGATCGGTTGACATCGCACTGACAATGAGAAATAAAAATTCATCGAACGAACGAAATATTTGGTCAATTGAAAAAATAATTATTTCGCCCAAATAAAGTGAAATAAATTGTCATCATTTCGAAGAAACGTTGCATCCAATTTATTCGAGACTGAGTCGGATAATTATTTCTTTGGTTGAATGGACATTTTTTTTTCTCAGTGCCCGCGCGATTCGTTGCAGGATTTTCGATTCTAGCATTTGGGTCAGGCATCGATGTCGTTGACCTAATCGAAAGGTCAAGGTAAACGATTCGCGATTGAATAGCGAATCGATTGCGAGTCGCGACGGCGCTCTTGCTTATCCAGGTAAAATTGCGTAAACGGGTTTGCACGCATGATGGAGCGTAAAGTGCAAAAATCCCACGGCGACGGTTTATCGATACAAAGCATAATAGCGGCTTTACACGGTTGGTTCGTATCCACGAGACACGCGATTTATTCCTGGATGGTAATACAGAGAAGGGATTAAGTCGGATTAGAAGACTTTTTACGAATCGCTGCGAAGCGTCGAGCGGAACCGATCATGCACGCATAAAAAGAATTCCCGATCGTAAGAAGAAATATTACTTGTCGCAACGCGCGTGAACACTCGAAAATGGGCCAGCAACATTTCTGTTATATCGACTGGAAGCTGGAATAAATTGGATGCAACATTTATTCGGAATTATGACAATTTATTACAGTCAAATAAATTATTCTTCCAATTAACGAAATATTTCTTTGGTACTATTCAAAGAAACATTTCTATCGTTGGTGCGATTATTCCTCCAGTGAGAGCAAAACTTTATCAGTGATGCTGTCCTTTGCAAAATGTGCGAATGTATGTTTTTTGGGGCACGTCGAGCAGATATCAATGTGGTATCCATATTGACTTTCCGTTCTACCTGCATTATGCAAATTAACAATTTATTCGGACTAATGACGGTCGGGATTTGTCCGTTTTCAGGAGTGAATTGGGGGGCGCGATGCGATTTTCCGAAGCACCGTTCCATAAATTAACGCGATTGGTCGCAACGCCCTGACCGAGGCAACAAACGAGCTCGACCATGCGCTCGTTACTAACGTCGAGTATGGGAGCACCGTCGTAAATGTATGTTAATTAGCGAGAGCATAACTTATGATCGGTTACGCGACGAGTATACGACCAGGGAGTTCTTAAAGTCGATCTCGAAGACGAGCCTGGAGAATTCTTCGATGCTCTTCCGGAGGAAGAGGATCTAAAACGGAAGTCCTGGTGCTACAACATGCTACAAAAATCCACCTAATTTTTCGTATCCACTCGACGACCGATGAATCGATCGATCTCGAATAATCCAATCTTCGCGACTGGCAACACGCAGAAAAATATTTCGATGATTCAAAATTTTCATCAGCATTTGAACGATCGAAACAAACGAGTTTGGTCGATTGAACCAAAATTCGATTCGCTCACCCGAAGCGTTTTCTGAAATTAATCGATTTTTATTATTTTTCTTCTGCGTGAAAGAAGGGTCGACTGCGCGCCGAACCTTTCTGCCACATCCGATCGAACCTGTGACTTGATCGGTCCATTAGAATATGACATTGTGTGCGTGGAAACGATCTCGATAGTCGAGAGAGAACGCCTAATCTGCAGCCTCCATCTTGGGAAAGCGTCTCCCGATCCTCTCGTTGTCTTTCGTAGAACTCCGAGACGCGGAACAAAGAGTCGAAGTCCGGCTTCGGAATTTATATTCGAGAGCTGCTCGTCGGCTGTCGAGAGGCTAGCCATGACCCCAGAGCTTAGTGCTTAACGAACTTTCTCCGAAAGGGACTTGAACGACATTTTGTCGATCTCTGCGGATAAGGAAGAGAAGCTCCTCCACCTCTTCGACTTCGAACCATCTAGGCCAAGTTGCTCAGCGAGTATTTCCGCGGCGCGCCATTTTATTTAATCGAAAATGCTAGATGGGCACGCTGATCCTTGAACAGGTAACCTTAGTCTTTGGAACCGGGAAACCATGTATTTCAATGCAAGAAATCATATGGAAATCGCAACCAGAAATCGCTGTAAATCATTAGAAGTTACCGAAATGTCACAATATTAAGACCGATCGTCCCTTGTTATCGAATCACATTGTTTATCATACGAAATCAAAGGCAAAGGCCCTCAATTTTAGTCTTGTACTTTTTGCGAGACGAAGATCGAGAGCAAGATCAAAACCAAGCCTGCGAGGTCGATTTTCCTCATCATCGGTCGGTCCTAGATCGAGGTCATCCAAAACTCCTTCAGGACTCCTTCGAGACTCCTTTGGGACTTCTTCAGGGAAGCGACGAAAGAGTCGACGCGTGTCCTCTCCTCGGAGCCATCGGATCAGAACGAGCTCCTTCTCGGAAGGGGCATGTCCGTTTGGTCTCTCCACCTGCTGGAACCCAGTCTATTTATCCCCTTGGAAAGCGGTCCAGACTCGGTTGGGTTTTTCGCTCCTCCGCCTGCAACGACCAACGCATGCTCTGCCTTTAACGCAGCCTTATTACCGATCCATTTGCATTCGTCCCCGGAAGGCTCTTACTCGTATACGATCGACTCGACGCGTTTCGAGGCGAAACTACCAGCGGACCTATCGGGCCCAGTTTTCTTATCGAAAACCCGAGTCCGATGGTCCTCGATATCGCAAGGCTCGATTGAAGGCGCGAGAAGTCCTCCAGTGCCTGCTAATAATAGGCACCATCTTCGGGATCTAACGACATCTCCGAATTACACGGGACTAATTTTCCGCCCGTGGAGTGCACTCTAAACCTGTTTAGTCCTTGGCACGCGGAGAATTCTGTAAAGCTAGGAAAAAGGACCAGCCAGAATCGATACTTTCCGTGCGAGGGACCATTTCGACCCATCTATAACCTAAAGACGTTTGAAATCGAAGACGGGTGTGAAGAGACCAGTTGAGATGGCTTGGGATCTTCTCGTGGAAGCCCGACCCTTAAAAAACTGAAAATAGGGAAAACAAAGATGGCGGCGACCTCGGTCACCTCTCGAATGGCCTTCCTGTATGGTTACAAGTATTCCATCCAGTTAGGCCTCGCGTGTGAAATTAAAACCGTACCCCAACTGCTCTACCGCGGGCGGAAAGCCTTCGGAGCATCGCGTATTATCTTTACCGTAACGCGGAATACAGTTAGGACAAATTCGTATGTACAGAAGGAAGTCGAGGTGCGCGTCGTTGTTCGCGTGGATTTGCGGATGCTCGCAGCGTTGCGTGCCGGTTAAATTACTCCCTATTGAAGAATTCGGCTTGTACGTCAGTCTAGTCGAAATGCGCGTGATTGCGGAGCTGCGGCTGCGATAACGCCGCCTGCTGCGCCGCCATCTTTGAATCGTGCTCGGGCTGAAACGATTAGGCTCGTAATTGCCCGTGCGAATTTCCGCGCCGCGATTCGGACGCCCCCTTCGATCCATCTTCCTTGGGCACATCCCTTCCTAAAGAGAAATTGCATGTCGAGGCCGAGTGCAATAATTCCCCGCAGCCGATATCACAAAAGTCTTGAACGAGTTATACCCGGGCGACATTTAGCTGTGCGATTAATCAGTGCTGGTGATTTAGCAATGCCGATATAATCGTGCTGATAAAAATATCCGATATAAGGACACCTCTAAGGAAACTGAAGAGTGGGTCCTTGACGTATATAACTCACGATCAATACACAAAAACAACTTCAGAACTAAACCGCTCTTATTTACGGCTAATAAAAATAACAAAAAGGTAATGTACGCGGCAGTAGCGTGCATGAACCGCACTGCTAAAATTTGTTCATCGTAAAATCCATCTTATCACGGTATGCGATATATAAAAGGGGGTTTTTCGACATTGTCAACCCTTATGTATCTTCTAATCAAGGAACTCTTAATTACAGGTGCGTGTGACAGTTCTGGACAAAAACGACGTGGCTCCCAGTTGGGGCGAAGGACCATGGAAATTCGAGATCTCCGAAGAAGCTCCTCCAGGAACGCTGATCGCGGCCCTGAAGGCTCAGGACCCGGACACGATCGGAACCTTAAGGTACACCCTGGTGGCGGATCCAAAAGCGGACAACGAGTCCAACGAGGTCAAGAGTCAATTCATTCTCGACTCGGACTCTGGTCAACTGAGACTGGCCGAAGCTCTCGACAGAGAGGCGAAAGAGAAATACGTCGTCAAAGTGAGAGCCGACGACGGAGTGCAGCACACGGACATCTCCTTGACCATCCAGGTGAGCCTTTCCTTGATTACTACTCGAGGTGTATATACGTAAAGAAAATGTTTACATTCATCACCACATGTCTCCGCGTTTTACGTATATCAAACATTTAATTGACATTACGCGTTAATTTTGTCGATTCGATTATCCCTAGTCGAGAAGAAACGTATATATTAACGCAAACACTGTGAAAAAAGATTAGTTGACTGAAGCAGGTATATATCGTTGCTGAATCATATACAATTGTAAGGAACTATTATTTCGTTGAGAAGAAAAATTGATGTAGAGTTAAAAGAATTTTCTTAACTCAATGACATTTCTTTGGACGTATGCATGGATTTTGTTGACGCGATGCTGTTTTGAGTCAACCAATTTTTTTTCTGTGTTCGATACGATCGAGATCTCCCCGGTACGAAGGCGCTCTTAAGAATCAAAATCAACGGTAAATGTCGAGTCGGCGGTAAATCGACTGGGAATAATTAGTCGGATAACGCTTAACCCGAACGATCGTGCGGACGATCCAGTCGAAGAACGGCACGGCTCTAAGCGAGGGACGGTCCCATCGGCCGATTCCATCGGCGAACCCGAGAATTACGCTGTCAATCGCAAAACGGATGTAGCTACGTCTCGTACGTCGATGAAAATCGCAACGGCGTCGACCGGATAGAGCAGGAAGTCGCATTGTGACCTTTCAGCCCCGGAGCGCGCGAGCGTGGGTTGGCACGACCGGCGGTTCCGGTACCGATGCCGAGAACAATCAGCCCTTTTATCTTCCTGGCTCTCCACCTATTTCGAAGAGACCCGAGAAGAAGAGTCCGCCAGCCTAGGGAGAAAATTCTCTCTTGGGGCCGCACACCCTCAACTCCCACCTTCCGTCATTTCCGCGTTCTCCGGAGTCGAAATTTTGATCGTAAAGTGAATCCCCACTCTTCATAAATAACATTTTTCATAAATAATGAAGTTTCACGGGAGCCCCGATGAGGTGTTGGAGCGGCTTCGATCACGATCGTTTGTCCTGGATGGATGGCTGAGATGTGATAAGAGGTCGCGATAATGTAGGTGAAGTTTGGCGATCGGGGTCGAAGTGTCGGTGCAGGCCAGAGATGCAGACGTCTCTCTAAGGGAATCGTAAAGTTTAACGACAACGTCTAATACTCGAGTCAGATAAGAGGCCACTCCTTGCAGAGGCTGGAAGGACCTCGTCCCACCTAGACCGTCCCTCAAGGGACGGTTCCGACAAGGAGCGTTTTTAGTCTACCGACGACGAAAGTTATGTGCCACGACTGCCAGAGGAATAAGCCAAACGAGTCTCGCCGCATCCTAGGAGAGAATTATTAGCTCGGGACGAGGCATTCTTTGAATTATCACCGCGAATGCACCGCATGCTGAATATCTCGCCAGGGAATCTGAGTCGTATTGGATTAACGCGCGTTAATCCATCGGTGGAGGAACGGGCATTGGATGTCCCGTGCTAGTCGGTAATGCGACATTAATGATAGGCATACGTATCGCGGGAAATGATTAACGAGCGTGTAATTAGAAAGTGCACGTCTTTCGACATCCACGGAAACTCCCTTTGAGAGATGCCTTTTATGCAACGGTTGACCAAGAGTCGCTTCGAAATCGCTCGAAATATCTTTGAAACGATGGACTTTGCAACGCGTTTCTCCGCCTAGTGTACGTAGGAAAAGAAATTCACAGTAGACCCGACAAAGAGTGGAATAAACGGGACGACAACCCGGATTTACGTTTCCAGCTTCCTTTGGAATCTTGATCTCGATCGATGCAACGATATTCCGCTTCCGGTGAATTCCAGAAAAATGTAGAAATTCCTCTTTTCGAAGGACCTCCGATTAGACGGATCGGAGGTTCGTCGAGACCTCCATATCGAGGAATAACCTCTCGGGGGAAGTAAATAAAATATAGGCGCCAGTTCTTTCGAATCGCGAGCAATTAGTGCCGGTGCCCACGGCCTGGTCGGTACCGGTACCGATAATCGACGATTATTCGACAATGTCGCCGTGCGTTTCTTCTGGCCGTAACTCCTGGCCGGTATGCGTAATAATCCCCCAGGGAAGAACAAAGCTCCCGTTTAACGAGGGGCCCTGAGCAAGGCCCCCTTCGAAGAAGTACAAAAGTCCCCTTTATGATGCTTCATTAACGGGAGGAATTCTTTCGAGTCCCACTCCGGCATTGTCCGCGGCGATGGCCGCCACTCCGAAAGGCAGCAGGAATTTCGGACCGATCATAGCCGGCTCCTCTTTGGCTCCCCGCGGAATCTCTCCCGCCGTGCTCGCCAAATCCCCACCGGAGATCCTGATACGCTTTGGGTTCCTTGGAATGCTACCGACCACTTTCCGTTAGGATCCTACTAAAGAATCCTAACGGGGAACGTCCTTCTACCCGCGAGCGTACGCGGCTCGTTGCAGAAACGAATATGCTAAATCCCCGTCGGAACGTTCGTCTCTTCGACGGATCTCGAGATCAGCGATCGATCTCCTGAATCTTAGATTTTGGTCAATGTACTTTTTCCTAAGCCAATTTAGCGCTGATTAACAACGAATATTTCTAACTTCACCGGCTCAAAGTGTTCACTACTTTTCGACTCGTAGCAGGAACGAATATGCTGAACACCCGTCGAAGCCTTCGTCTCCTCGATGAATTCGAGATCTGCCATCGATCGATCCTTCGAATCTTGTATCTTTGTCAGAGTACCTCTTCCAAATCCAGTCCACTAGCGATTAGCAACGACCATTCCACACCCCACCGGATCGAGGTGCTCGCCTTCTTTCTTCCCCATCTTCCCGGCTTCTTTTTCGGCCATTCCATTGGTTCCTCTTGATTTGGAGTCTCCTTTTGGTTTTTGCAACCCCTGAAAGATCGCACGCGTTTGTTGGGCTCGCATGGGACCGAAATACTCCCTCCGCTCTCTGTTCGTCCGTCATTTTCTTTCCCGCTTAGGAATTCCCTTTGCGGCCCCGATCGACAAGATTGGAACGTCCTGGGTCTTCTTTCGCATCGGGAGTTCTTCGGGCCCTTCTTTCCTCTTTTCTTAGCCGAAAGTAATTGCGGCCGACGAGCGTTCGCTCGTAAACCGCTCCGATAGAGATATGAAGAGTTTTTGTAGGACCGATCGAGGTGACCAAATTCATTTGGCAGAGAATCTAATTGGCGACACGAGGAGAAATTTTCGCGCCTTAAGGTGATGCGAAAGTGGCCTCAAAGGAGTCTCGTTTATGAAACTTTTTTATAAACATTTTTAAAATCCTTTATAAAAATAGGGATTCAGGACCCTCTTTATACCCTCCATATTTATATTGTCAAGTCTGAAACGATTCGGTGGATCCAGTTCGGAGAAAAGTTTCATGAACGATGAACCCCTCTGATGCCACTTCACATCCCCTTAACAGATATAAAGAGCTTTTGCATGGCCGAGGTGACGAAATTCATTTTCTAAGAGATCTAATCCACAACTCGAGGGGTGGCTTTCGCTTCGATAGAGACATGAAGTATTTTTGCACCGTCAATCGACGTGATCAATGTTTTGGTTCATCTTCCACGCCAGCTTCCCAAGAGAACGTCGATTCTTAGCGTGTCGCCGTAACTCTATAATAAGTGTCTCAATTGTCTCGCCGAGCCCCTCGCGTCCGTTTCCCCGGCATATACGTAGATGTTTACGGTTAAGCGGTTATCCGATCGCCGGGGAAAAATCCGCGGACAATCCGTGCACGGAGACGTATATTTAGCGGTAATAGGACTCGACGTGCGGTACCCGCCAGGTAATCGCAAGCCACGTCCGCGGGGTATCGTACGGTACCGACGCATTCTGAACGCAAGCGACGCGACATCGACGGATCGTCTATTTCCAACGTTTCGAAGGGAGTAATCTTTATTATCCGCGATTCCAGGTGACGGGCGCAAATGACCGAAGGAATGTTCGAATATTCCCAGGGAAATTCCCGGAGAAACCGAGAACCGATCGCCTTTGATTTCTCGTGATAAATAGCAACGTGACTCGATAACAAGTAACGTTCGCCCTTGAAATTGATAAACATTGAATATAATAAACAGTAACGTGATTCGATATGAAGTAACGTTCGACCTTCAAATTGTGACGTGTCAGTAATTTTCAAGGATTTCCAGGGATTTCTGCTTGGGATTTGTAGCTGATTCCCACGTGACTTCCAGCATTAAATTCCATTTCCCTAGTGAAGAACTTTTTGTAACCGATGTGACGGTCAACTAATTTGCAATATTTATCATTCCAGGTGACGGACACGAACGACAACGCGCCGACGTTCCAGGTGACGGCGTACTCCTTCGACGTGCCGGAAAACGTTCCGAGAGGAAGCCGCGTCGGCCAGGTCGTCGCGACCGACGCCGACGCTCCGGGCCCGAATAGCCAACTGGGGTACGTCCTTATCTCCGACTGGGCCAACGACGTCTTCTCCTTGAACCCTGCTAGTGGAGTTTTCACCCTCACCGCCAGCCTCGACTATGAACAGGTTGGTACCCTTCACCAATTTCTGACTTCCGAAACCGCGGTTGATCCACTAAACGGAGAAAAATTCAAGATCACGCTGAAAAATAATTTCCGATGGAAAATAATTAGTCGATAAATCATTTTCGCAGGAAAATAATGACACGATAAATGATGTTCACTTAATCATGGCTCTTTAATACAAATATTTGGTTCAACTAATATTGTTTTTCCCAAAACTGAGCAAACGAGTTTAACCAAGTGAACCGAAATTCGGTTTGTTCAACTGGAGTAGTTTTTGAAATTAGCCAAGTGCAGTCCATCAAACGGTTTCGTTCACCGTGTAGCGCTTTTTTCTTTTTTTTTCTTCGTGTAGAAGAATCGAACCACACCCGTGTCGCGCGTTCGCACGACGATTTACATTCGTAAGTGGCCTCGCGGCCGGTGGATATCTGCTTAATTATCGGATTTTGCCTTGCGCCTTTTCTGCCCGTTTCCGTCTCTCTTGCACCGCCAGCCCTGGTCCGACATTGCTCTCTTTCTCGCTATCCCTCTCTTTATCCAGTGGCACGCTATATTGGCATCGGTCGAAGCCAGGACATCTTCTCTCTATTTCGCAGTGCGTTAAAGGATAATTATTAGATACAAATAAACTGAAATAAATTCTCACAATTCCGAAGAAGCGTTGCATCCGAGTTATTCGAGTAAAATAATTCCTTCAATTCCTTGAATTAACTAACCGTTTCGACATATGGGCGATATTCATCGAAGTGTGCAGGGAATGTTGGACCAAACGTCGGACGCCTTTAGGCGCTCTTAGGAGCCAAAGGGTTAAGAAAATATTTCCTTGGTACCATCCAAGGAAGTATTTCTCAGGTTGAATGAAATGCTTTTCTTGGTGGAGAGACAGCTCGGGTAATGGGAACGACTCTACCCTAACCTACTCGAGTCTAGTCTCGGGGTCATCGCTCGCGACGTTGCACCTGTCCGTTCGGACATGATGAACTTTAACTTGGGAGAGCTTTTAACGGGAGAGGAGGAGAGAAGGGGCTGACTAGGCGTCCGGGTCGAGAGGGAGTCGAGGCGAAGACCGCGGGCCGGAAAAGAGAAAAGAGAGGAGAGAAAAGAGGGGGAAAGAGGACCCGAGAAGCAGCCACCGCTGTTAAAATTCGTAAAACTGCCCAGGGCGACGACGATGAGGGTTTCTTGGCGAACACCGACATGGCCGAGAATAGGCACGCGTGGCCTCATGCAGGAGATCGGGTCCTAGAATTTCGAACAGACGTTTCTAATGCTAGCCCGGCGCTGCGTCGTGGACGAAAGGGGTTTCTGAGGGGGGCAGGGCTCAGAGGCCCGCCGAGAAGGGGGGCCGAAGGCCGTTTATAGAACCCTTCATCAACCTAAACGCCCTTCCAGATACACGCCGAGATTATTACCTGACCGTGCGCCAAGCGCAACGCGTTTCGCGGGCCCAGTGGAAACGCAGAAATAACACGGTGCTTCCCCTCCTAAAGTAGGTCCTTGCAAAGTCGTTAAGTATAGAGTTCAAGGGTTCGATTAAAAGGCGAAGAACGGCGCGACCGTCGGTTCAGGGGCCGAGGGGTGGCGAAGCCCCCGTTCGGCTCTGTGAGGACCTCCAACCGGAACGCCGCGAGGACGTGAAATTCGAGTGGCGGGAATCGCCGAGACTCGCCTCAAAATCGTCTCGAAATCGCCGAACCGCCGCGCCGCACCGGCGCCATATTCGAGAGCGTTTCTTCGCCTCTATCGTGAATGGTAGGATGAAGTCCAATAGGTACGACATTTGGGAAAAAAATTCGGAGATATCCAGAAAAAATTTGGAGATACCTAAAAAAAATTCTGTGGTATCTAGAAAAACTTTAACATTGACTAAGGTGTCTGAGAGATACCGCAGGCCAAAATAGAAGCTGGAAAGGATAACGTAAAAAAAAAGCACGGGCCAAGTCCGAGATATCCTGCGAAGTACAGATCTCGATAGAACAACTCGAGAGAAGATAAGAGTAACCTCGGCAGAAAATCCACCTGGAGTCAAAGCCCGGTCAAAAAACGAATGCCGGTTTCATTTGGAGTCGCGATCGAAGACGACCGGTGGAATTGATTTATTCGCGCGAGTCCTCGCAGGGTGCTTCATTCTCGATAACGAGGAATCGCACGATCTCTCGAGTAGCCACGGGGCATAGGATCTACAGTGTGAGAATTGACAATGAAAGATTCGCCTCGATTTCGACGTATTCTTCGAGGAGGCTGTCTCGAATCCCTTCTAGCCGAGGGAAGACGGCAGGAGGAGATAAGAGATAAGTATTGAAAGAGGCTGCCGGCCAAGTAAAGATCGGCCACGGAACGTCGGAAAGCCTCGAAGAGGCATGACCGGCCGAAGGGACGGAAAGGGGAAAAACGGAGATGGAAGGCGAGCTCTTGGTCGATTCGGCGAAGGCGGAAACAAGAAGCGATCTAGGAAATTGCGTAACGAGGTCCCGGTAAAAAGTTACCCGGTCACTCGCGAGCTGACTCGTTCGATCTTTCGCGGCTGAGTTGGCCGACTCCGGTTTTTATTCGACATTTCCGTGTCGGTCACGTACTAGATAATGGTGCATCGATAGGTGTTAAACGCTGCACCTTTCAGAATTCAATACCGCCGCGTTCGCAAAATTGGATAAAATTGTAGTGCGAGGGTTTTCCGCCATTACTCGCCCTAAGGATGTTAGCAAAAGAATGCGTTGTAAACTGTCTAGCGGGTCAGCCTGTTATGAAAAAATATGATAATTTTATAATATGGCTCCTAGCTACCGGAGCTAAAGAGCTTCGATGGATCCAATGGGTCCACGTGGTTCGATCGACGCTCACCTGGGCAAGGATTCGTAACACCACGAGGCGTTATCTAAAATGTCCCCTCGTAAACGGGTTATCTTGACGAGTGTCGATTAACTCGCAAGCAAAGGTGCGATTAAACCTCGCATCCATGTTCGCAGGTCCAGCACTACATCCTCGTGGTCCAGGCTACCGATGGAGGGATTCCAGCCCTATCGTCCACCGTGACCGTTTACTGCAACGTGGTGGACCTTAATGACAATGCACCGATTTTCGAGGCAGGACCACACGCCACGGAGGTCCCAGAAAACGCGACGGTAGGTTCTTCCGTCCTTTCGGTGACCGCCCAGGATTTGGATTCCGGAGACAACGGGAGAGTCGTCTACGCCATCGCCAGCGGCGACGAGAACCAGGACTTCGGGGTCGCCCCCAATGGCACCGTCTTCACCAGGAAACCGCTGGACAGGGAATCCAAGCCCATCTACAATCTGATACTGAGTGCCACCGACAGTCCGCAGCCTCCGGGTCGACCTCTGTCCTCCACCGTTCAGGTTGGTCATCTTCTTGCGTAGCCAAGCGTCGTCGGCCGATCTCGCGTTTCCGAGGCTCCTGCAATTTGCTCCGAATGGCCTCTAAGGCTAACAGGACTCGGGACGTCCACGAATGGTAACGAGACGCTTTCGAGATTAACCCTTTGAAATCTGCGCCTGCAGTTTCATCGAGTCGTCTACGGGACGAATGTTTTCCGTTTCGACTCGGCGAAAAAGCTTCAATTGCAATTCCCGCAATTTCCACCATCTTGGTACTCCATTATTGGTATTCCACGGTATTCCTCAAAAGAATTCACGGTCATAACAGGAAATTTTAGCCGCAACAAACGTGAATGCTTGAAAATCGGCCAGCAACATTTTTGTTATATACGACGACAAAAAAAAAAACGATTACTTCATTGGCGCAACAAAAGTTCTACTCACAGTTGCAATATTCTTTTCTGGCAACGACAAATTTATTTGCTAATTTAGCAAGCGCTTTCTCTTAAGAGAGTCCTATAATCTATATCTACGATCCGATATAATTGCAAACAGTTTTGTTGTCGGTGTGGTGATTTTTGCAGTAAGAGCAAAACTTTATCGGTGATGCTGTTCTTTGATAAAAGTGGAAATGTCATTTTTTCGTGCAGCTGCGACCGATGTCGAAAATTTGTATCTTTCGTTATCCCCAGGTTACGGTGACGCTGCTCGATGTCAACGACGTCGCCCCGGAATTCATCTCGCCGAATCAAACCTCTGTGGCGGAAAACACGTCGCCCAATACGGTGGTGATGGTCGTCAAGGCGATAGACCGCGACGAGGGCCGGAACGGATACGTCGAGTATTCTTTGGAAGACACCACGCTTCCGTTTACCTTGGGCGGCGTGGACGGTCTACTTCGGGTTTCCGGTCCCTTGGATCGGGAGCACAGACCTAATTACACCCTGACCGTCACTGCCAAAGACAGGGGAGAGCCTGCCAAGTCATCCTTTACCACCGTCACCGTCGTCGTTCTGGATGAGAACGACAACTCGCCAGTCTTTGACCCCAGACAGTACTCCGCTACGGTAGCGGAGAACGCCAGCATCGGAGCGAGTGTTCTCCAGGTAAACTACGGTCGGCAGTATTTTTATTCCTATTCGATTAGAACATATCCAGTAAAATCACGAGGTAGTATGATAATCGTAAGGACCCCAGATAGTATTCTGTTGTCGTAACGGAGAACGCCAGCATAGGAGCGAGTGTTCTCCAGGTAAACTACGGTCGCCTGTATTTTTTTTTCTCCTATTCGATTAGATAATATCCAGTCAAATCACGAGGTAGTTTGTTAATCGGAAGGATGCCGTTATAATCACTGTGTTTTTCCATCTTTGTACAGGTTTCGGCCACGGATCGGGACGAAGGCGCCAACGGCAGAGTTCGGTACAGTATCTCTGCCGGCGACGACAATCGAGATTTCACTATCTCGGAAGATGGCGGCGTCATCAGGGTAGCGAAAAATTTGAACTTCGAGCGAAAGTCCAGGTATCGTCTCACGGTTCGTGGAGAAGATTGCGCACCCGAGGTTGGAGAAGTATCTCGCGACGACACGGCAGAAGTGACGATTTCTGTCCTCGACATCAACGACAATGCGCCGGTTTTTCTCGACTCGCCGTACCTTGCACACGTGATGGAAAATATGGTGCCACCTGGAGGGGGATTCGTAATACAGGTGTGTATTCATTAGACACTTTAGTATTTTCTTCAATTTGGAATTGGTTTCAAAAAGAGAACGATCGCAATCGTCACATGGTCGCATGGTCGAAGGAAAGTGACAACGGGAACCGTTTTTCTTCGTCCAGGTGAAAGCATACGACGCCGACACACCACCTTACAACGACCAAGTCAGATATTTCCTGAAAGAAGGAGATACCGATCTCTTTCGAATAAACGCGAGCACCGGGGATGTGTTTCTCCTGAGATCGCTGGACAGAGAATCCGTGCCCGAGTACACTCTGACGTTGGTGGCGATGGATACCGGTGAGTCACTTTCCAAGTTTCTCTTTAATTCGGCCTTAAGCCAAGCCTTAAACCTTGCAAAGTCCTCTACGAACAGGGTGTGGAGAAACTAAAATTAGAATAAACCCTCGACGAGATCGTAATTACTCAGTTTTGAGGACCGCGCGCGTCGTCTCGCGTGGAAACGAGTTGCCGCCATCTTGGATACCTAATACACCGCGTATAACGTTCTCCGGCTTGGCACGCTCGTCCACACCTTCGAAATGCAGATGCACATTCCTATGAGGCACGTAACCGTAATAATAATAATACTACTCGAAATAAGCCCGCCATAGATAACGTGCTTTCAAAAGTTTAAGCGCGTCCCAGGAAACGGCACTCGCGTGAGAGTGTTCACGTGCATTTCTTCGCCCGTTTCCTAGCACTCGATTTGCGAGTCAGGGTCGACTTAAGGCGATATGAAAGTATCATCAGAGAGGTCTCGTCTATGAAACTTTTCTCCATGCTGGGTGTACCGAACTGTTGCAAACTTAATTATATGAATATCAAGGCTATAGGAAAAGTCCCGATCCCCATGAAACTTAAATAAAAAAAAATTTTTTAGACCATTTAAAAATTTGTTATAAAAAAAATATATAATTTCATAGGCGTCAGGACCTTTCTTACAGCCTCCATATTCACGTTATAAAGTTTCAAACGATTCGGTACGTTCAGTTCAGTGAAAAGTTTCATAAACGATTGACCCCTCGGATACCACTTTCGTGCCCCCTTAACGCAGAATTACCCCCCAAATGCCGTCGTTGTCGAATCTTTTCACGTTTCAACTTTTCATTAATTGCACTTTGCGACTTAAGTGTGAACACGGTAACGATAACCTACTCGAAGTCGCGTTTGTCATGACGTGACGTAACAAGATGGAGGAAACTGGTTCCGCTCGGTCCGAGTCGGTAGAGGAGCGCCGATCTGCGCAGACGCGTCAGATAGGAGGTGAGGTAGGTACCTAGCCACGTTCCTCGAGGTCTCGGCCCGAGAGAACCGAGTGGTACCTAGATATAGATGGGAGATAGAGACGCACGGAGGCTGGGGAAAATAAACCAATAGAGAAAGCAGGAATGCGAGACTGCCGGGACTCCGGAGAGAGAGAATTAGGCTCCCTCGACGGCAGTCCTGCGCCGCCACTGTCGTCTTCGCTCCTTAGATCTATCTCGGTCTTTTCCTTCTTCCGTCCTCCTCCTTTCTAACTTTTATGACGGAGGTGGATTATCGCGCCGGCGCACTTAGGCGGGGAGGCACGCAAACTACGTCCAAGGGATTTATTATGTCGAATAGGCTAATCGTATATTATAACCAGCTTCCTCGTTCCTATCCGAATACCTCGGCATAGATGCCTCGCTACAGCGAGATGCGATTATCCTAATCGATCGAACTAAAATCGAATTCTGGCTAATCGACACGTTCGGAGCGATCGAACGCTCTATCGGCCATTAAGGGCGATTTTCCAGGACCTCACAGGGACAATGATTCGGAATAATTTTTGATAAGTGGTCATTTTCATATTAATAAAAAATTCAACGATATAATTCCCGTGCTCTTTTAACCAGGAAGGGGTTGCTTTAGCGAAAATCTCCTGTGTAAACACGCGTCAACGTTTTATCTTTAGAAGGAGCACTAGTTAAGCTCGATCAGAGGAAAAGTACGCTCGGAATTGTTATCTTCGTCCTGGAAAATCACTGCAGTGGTGAGCGCCCTTAAGGTGCTCGTTTGAACGTTTTCTTGGTTCGTTAAGGTCCATAGGATCAAAACGATTTTTCATTTTCTTCCGGCTAAGTTTTGAGTAAACAGTCGCGGGCTTATCGCAGAATTCGATTTCGCGCAATAAGGTCCGAACGTACGCGGTTGCTCCGCAGGCGGAATTTATTATGTCGGGCGAGGAGACTGTAGATTCCGAGGAGCTTCCCCCGTGCTTTTTAAAACTCTCGAAAATTCATACGACCGACTCGCAGATGGACACGGATAAGCTCCTGCTACCCGTCCTGAATGGAGAAAATATTACCGGAAAGTAATATCTTTACTATTTAATGGTTTCGAGCATCTTTCAAAGATCCTTACGATAAAGCGACCGAGGGTACAAGCGAGGGTTGAATCCGTCTTGGGAAAAATTTCTCTTCTCCTATCGCGGTATCCATTCATAATATAGCGCGGAGAGAACTATACTGCAACTATACTCCAGCTAAGATTTACCGTACACCCGTCCTGTTAAAAATCACGCGTAGAATTTACACCACGCGGCGTTAAAGTCTTTCCAATTAATTTCAAGCAACGCCTGGCTACGAAGAATAGGAACCCCTGGTAGAATTGTAAATGCATTTCGACTTTCAGGAAAGGTATCCGAGGAGTCCCTCGCCTTCTATGATCACGTGTTAAAGTTTCAAATTATTCGGTGCACCCTGTTTGGAGAAAAGTTTTATACATGTTTTGACTTTTTTGTATATATGTATATGATACTTTCATAATACCTTAAGGTACAAAGCGAGCCGCGTCACTCTGTTTCCGTAAAATAACCGAAGTTAAGCGACGTCGGGGGTGGTATTTCCTTCTTAGATGGGTGACCAAATTCAAAAATCGTGATAATATTGGGTCGATACTGGGCCAGAATCCAACATAGATATAAGTTCAAATCAAGGGCAGAGTGTGTGCAATGCGCAAGGTGCCGGGAACCCCCCCCAGAGGTCGAGGGTACTCGGGTAAAATTCGCGTACAAGGCACCCGGTCCGAAGGTATATGGCAGAAAATATAAGGTTAGGCATCTTCTCTTCGGTCTTGGGCTCACTCGGATCCAGTCGGGGATTATCTGCGTATCGAACCTCGCGGCGACCGATACGAGTTCTCGCATTATTCTCGGCTGCACGCAGCGAGGGAATCGACCGACTCCCGACCGTGAACGACCAGAGTACTTCCACGCAAACCCCCTAAGGGACTTAGAAAAAGAGACCACATTCCTTTTTATACACGTGGCTGCACTTTGTCCGACAGATCGGACTAGATTAGACATGGACAAAGTGCAGCCGCGTCCGTAAGAAGCAATAATTTCGTTTCAGTCGGGTTTGGTTCGGTCGGAATGGGTTTGATCGACTGTAGCCATAGTTTTAGGCTGTTATCACATCACAACAGATCAGATTATGTCAGATCAGATCGAAAAAGTAATTTTCTTTCTAAAGTGAAATTTGAAGACCGTGATTAGAACCTCCATAATCATGGGTTTAAAATTTTTAATTATTCGGTACACTCAGTTTGGAGAGATGGTTTATAAATATTTTGACTTTTTGATGTACGTATATGATACTTTCATAAGGCCTTAAAGGCGCTCGCCACTCCAGTGCCATCTAACGATTGAAGTCATCGTTCCCACTTTGCTGGAGAACGCTAAAGGGGTATTTACTCAAGAAATCGTGAATCTTAACGAATTTTCGAGATAACGTGGAAATCAGCTGGAAATCGCAAGAGAAAATCACTGAAAATCGTTGAAAATTCCCGAAGTACTGTCAAGATTTTAAGGCCGAACGTTACTTGTTACCGAATCGCATTGTTGTTTATATGGAATCAAAGGAAATTGGTTCTCAAAGAAGGAAATAATTTTCACTGATTTCCAAGGGAATAGCCTCGGTGAACACCGTTTAAGAATGTTTAATTCGGTCGGATTCGGTCTAGTCTAGTCTGGTCTGATCTGAACGGATGTGATCCACTATGTCGGATTCATAACCTAACTAAACGATCCAGGCGAAGTATTCCGTTCGACCGATCTCTACCCCTCTTTCTCTCCAAGTCTTTCGACCGCAAACGCGTATTCCACGCTCGATTACCCTTATTAATATACGAAACGTTCCCGAGAAGCAATTACAATAGCGAGATATGCTAAACGACGCCGCGACTGGAAAAGGGAAGAAGCGGAGGAGCGCGGCCGATCTTATCCATGGCGTTCGTTAATTAATTAATCGACAGGATCGCGGCGCGGAGTGTGAGCTCTTGGTTAAGCTCCCCAGTTATGGCCTAGCGTGTAATAAACGCAATACCAACGGCCTAACGATACGGTTTATTTACAGCGGGAGCCGTAATAGTTTCGCGGTGTCGTATTCCACCTTGAGCAAGCGATTACTTCGAATTTTTTCCCGAGTCCTGACCGACTCGCCAGGAGTCTCGAGACCGGACGAGATTTCGATTTCCTCGGACCCGTTTACACCGACTGGCCGCACGCGCGATCGAGATCCCGCCGATTTATCGACGCGGTCGCTTCACTTGTTAATTTCTCGTTAAGAACACGAGTTTAGGACGCGCCACCAAGGAAGCTAACCTTCGTTCCTCTATTCCGAACCGATTTTCAATGTTCATTTATAAGATTAATTAGAGAAATTTGTGGTGATACCATTGTCTCTACGGTTTTATTATTACGGGTACAGTTTAACCCGATTATATTAAACATCGTGAACATTGACGGAAGCATGGATGTTAAATGGCCCCAGGATGTAGTTGCAAATTTTCCTACAGGGGGAAAATGGATAAATCTCATTCGAAAAGCGCGATTATGTAATCGGGTGCTCGAGGGGGCCTCTTTTCTCAGATTTCGAGCGAATTCCCTCTTAACTCATCGTACCACTTTCACCAGCCGAGCAGAGAGAGGTAATGCTCGATTCGATCCACTCGATCCGGAGGGAAAGGGGTGAACGTGATCGACGAGTGCGATCCCGAGCGGTGTAATTACTCGAGGAAAATTCCCCTCGGAATTGGCAACTAAGGAGTGCTACGAGTTTACCAGGAAATCTCGACCGACATTTTTTGCGAGACCGCCATTTAAAGGAGCCGGAAATTCTCTGGTCTTGATTTTTATACTCCGATTCGCTCACTCGAGGCAACGTCGAGGCCGAACGAACCAAAAACCCGAATTTTCATATTTACAGTTTCTCTGATCGAGTAATTCGTGATCCGTTATTTCCGACGCGTTCTCGGAGCTAGAAAATATTGACGCTGAACGAACCAAAAATCCGGATTCTCATATTTCAATTTTCTCTGGATCGAGTATTTCGTACTCCGTTAGTTCCGACGCGTTCTCGAAGCGATTCGATGCCCTCGACGTCGCGGCGATAGTCGGCTCGTTTACGTGGTTTGCCTGAGAAACTAACCGACTCTCCTGGAAATCTCGCTTGACCATCGGACCGCTCTAACGGGACGCTTGGCTCCTCAAGGGAGAGATTTTAATACTCCGATTGACTGACGTAACGCGCGTAATTTCAAAGGTACGTCATTAATACCGCGGAAATTAGAGGGCGCTTAACCCCTTCGGGGCCTCCTGCACTTTTAACCTTCAACTTTCGTCAGGAATCGATTACCGCCAAAGTTTGGAATTTCCATTTTGAGAGGCTCCCCTGGAAATTTATATAAAAAATCAGTGAAAACGCTTTTCTTCCGTAAGAGCCGATCGCCTTTGATTTTATATGACAAACAACGATACGGTTCGGTAACAAGTGACGTTCGGCCTTAAAATTATGGCAATATTCGGTAATTTCCAAAGATCTCCAGTGATTTCAGCTTGGGATTTCCACATTATTTTAAACGATAAAATCCATGTTTCCCTGAGTGCTGTATCACTTCCCGCCGGAACTCGCCGGGGAGATTTCGTCCCAGATTCCTGCGCAAGACATGGGTGCAGCATTCGCATCGAAATGCATTTCAATTGAACCGTGGACTCGATTTAAATAATCGATTTATTCGAAATAAATCCTGGGGTCGTTGAATGAGACGCTCGCGCGACTTCCACCTCGAGTCTCGTTTTATTTCGCCGACACACCCCGGTAGTCCCCACCCTCCGAGGAGGACCTATCCCGAAGGAGCTCGTCCGGCCCGGGTGGAGGGGCCCTCGGAGTTATGACGCGCGATTATGATAATCGGCCCCGAGTGCCTCCCTCCCCTCGACCGCCCGCCCCCCGTTTTGGCCCTTATCTCCCGCTTTTACCCACCATGCATCTTTCGGGGCCCAACCGCTCGCATATTATATTCTACTTTATTCATACTCCGGGGCCGTCACACACCCTTATTCTCTTATTAAAGTGCCCCACTCCATTGAAATATTATGATTATTATCCCGGTCCCGGGGTACCGTGAATAAATGGGACTTGGGAGTCCCTCGCCGCGCAGCCCCAATCGGAGAAATTGTTTTTGACAGGGCGGCATTAGTGGGCGTGATTACACCCTGGCGACAGCATTTTTGACGGCGCCCTCTCCCGGGAGAGCTTCCTATACTCCACCTTGCCAGTTTCTCGGATGCGCTTTTCTTAGGAAGCTCCCGGTTTCTCCCTCGTAATTCCCGGTACCCCAATTATGTCCTGCACCGGGAACGCGATTAACCCGCGGGTTACGCTCCCGGCGCCTATGTACGACTATGCTGAGGATGAGAAAAATAAGAATTTCATCGAGCTTCGAATTTTGTTAATTCGAAGAATAGTTATTTCACTGAAATATACTCGAATAAATTCGATGCAACGTTTATTTGACACTATGACGATTTACTTCAGTTTATGTTAGGGAAAAAATTACTCTATGAATTGACGAAATATTTCTTTAGTTCAATAAATTCCTTTTTCTCAGTTTTGCCACGGCGTTTTGCGCTCTTGAGAATTTCATAGCGCATAGTAATACATTAATTAAGATTTTCACCGATTTCCTATATCATCTTCCTCTTCTAGGTTATGATCACTTCGGAATAAATTCTTTTGTAAAAATGGTGTTCTTCGAAGTGTAGTATTTGTCAGGCTTTCATCCCGAGTGCCGTTATTTCAGATTTGATGTAACGTATTCGAAAGGGTTTCTGGGTAGCGATAAATTTGAACACCGTGGAACGAGTTGGCCGATCGTCAGGGTGAGATGAGACGCGTTCATGGTACGTCTTACAATAGGTACGCCATGGAGGCAAGGACTTTGGATTTTCCAATGGAGGACAATGCCGACGAGGCTGGCGGCACAAGGTCGCGTCCACGCTCCCCTCGCGGACTCCCTCGTTTACCGGAGCATTTTTCGCCGCCGCGTCGCGCCCCTATCCCCTCTCCTCCTTCCCGCCCATGCGGGTCGGTCGCGCCTCGCCCCCTCTCTCTCGCTCCCGCCTGCGGCGGCGCATGCCCTCTCCCTCTACCGCGAGCCGCCTTCGCAGAACGCGACGTTCCATTCATACGTGTGAAAATGCCAGTGTTATTCCAAGCCCTTGGATATACGGACGGCTCAATGTCGCAAATCCGATGGTTTGCTGCCCTGAGGAAAAGAATTGAACCAAAGAAATATTTCCAGGTACAGTACCAAAGAAAAATATTGATAATTCAGAGTTTCGCTCAAATAAACTGAAATGAATTGTCGTCATTCCGAAGAAATGGAGCATCCAATTTATTTGAGTGGAATTCCTTAAATCAAGAAAACATCTCTTTAATCGGATGACAATTTTTTCTCAGTATCCCCTACGCTATAGCATGTGAATATGAATATCATATACTTTTATGCCTGCGATTCATGATTGAAATAAAAGTCCCGAGGAGGAAAGAGTTCTTAAGTACTTTGTCTCGACTTTTGCCGCTCAATCGCGCTCCGAGATAACGAGGCGTAACGCCACTTATTTGGCGTCCATAACGAGTCGTAAACACGCCGGACGTAATAACTCGTTTAGTTTTCCTTTCGCGATGGAGTTCCTTAAACGACCTTTGACCGATTGTCAAAGGTTGCATGTTTTAATGATGCTGGTCCGATGTTAAGCGGATACCGTTAAGCGCGGTGCGCGCTCCTGGCTGCGCGGTCAAGATTTCTCACTTATTCCTCAATTAGAATTAACAAATTTTCAAAAACGTTTAATCGAAGGAGCATTGGTGAAAATTTCGTTTCGCGAGTGTATTACACGCTTTTGTTTAAATTTTTGTTTTTAACGCGGTCGGCTTATATATCGTGCAAGATCGATAATCACGAGTAACAGTTACGTGCGTCCAGGACGTGCCGTTAATTTATCAAGCATAACAATTCATTTAATACTTCACAAGGGAATTACCTCGCCCTTAGATGGGTTATTAGTGCTCGCCTTTAGATATTTCAGTGGCGTTATTATCCTGTCATTGGTGCCGCAGCGCGCTCGCTTTCAGTCCTTCTTCGTGCCGCTTCTCTCCCATTTCTCGTCGCATCGTCCACGCCCGATAAACACAGAGTGGTGGAATATACATGGAAAAATGGTATAAAGCCATTGACTGTAATCCTATAAAATAGGTTGCGAAAAAATGTTCATATTTTCGTCCTTTCCGCGAGAAATTCAACGTCGATATAACGTTCATTCCACGTCTGTTAAACTATCGTTCAATCGTGGAACACGAACGTCGTTTAAATGTAGTCCGTAGGTAAAATCGTTTATAATCATTTACTGTATGTTCAAATATCGTTAAAGCACTCGTTTCTTCTCGAATGGGGATCAACGCGTCGCAAAACTTAACGCATAAAATCAACGTTTCATGTAAATGTATATTTAACGTAGAGAAAAAACCGTGGGTGGATAAACGTTTAATTTTTACACTTAAGGCCCTATTTCCACTGGATTTACGGGTGTAATACGTGAATTCCACTACTTTGTGTTTATTGGCCGAGGACGCCCATTCACTGGTCAATAAAAATAAGTACATACTGTACACGGTCTCCAAATCCACGTATAATTACTTTTCACTTCGACGGAATGTTTCGTTCGACGCGAGATGGCGAGGGTTTAACGACGTTGTTAAATTCGGGCCCACGCTTTAAAGGGAAGGATGTAAAAAATGCAAAGTTCGGTCATATTTTCACTTTGCCTTTCTCGTGCCACCCATCGGTTTGGCCGTCTTTTAAATGACACATTAACGAGAGAGAGGGAGAGGCAAGCAAGGCGTGAGAAGGAAAAAAAAGCGAATAAATTTACCAGTTTTACCATACTCGGTGTGCCGAATTCGAACACTCGAAATCATTTGATTTTGTCAATTTCTCCTTTAAAGTGACGCGAAAGCATTATCTGGGGGAAATGAAATATTTTTGTCAGGGTGAGGGCACCGAATAATTTGAAACTTTAACACCTGATTATGGAAGTCCTAATGAAGGTCTTGAAACTCCCGAAATTTAATTTTTCGACAAAAATTGTTTTATACATATGACACTTTCAAAACACCTTAAACACCTTTTTCCTATGATGGTCGGATCATGTAGCGTGGTATATCCTCCGGTGTACATGATTCACAAAAATTTGCCAAACGAAGAATAATGGTATTTCGATATCGTGCTTCTCGAATCCACGGCGGTCTTTTGGCTTTGGCCCAAGTCGTTAGAGATTTTAATTATTCTTGGACTCGTTTAACGAGTCGGTCCAACTGGTACATCGTGACGCAGCGAGTGCGGAGTCCGAAGAGAGTCGGGTCGAGACTTGGGCGAAGAGCTCGAAGATAGGTACGCGAGAGGGATTTTATCTCTGACAAGAAAATTGGGCTGGCCTCGGCCAACAATAGGTGTCCGCTCTTTCCTTTCTCCTTCGCGTTCGGTCGCCATCGACTTCGCCGACTAGCCATTTCGTCGTCGTCGACTTTCTGCACGTAGCGCCGGCACGTCTTTCCCCTTGTACGAGTAGAAATTATTTTACAGAGATAGAGATCGGCTAAAAGTTGGATATTATCTGAGTACGTCTCGAGGGAATGTTTGGACCGAAAGAGGGCAACTGATTTTAGACCTTGTAAGCTGGGTTCACAGTCGGTCGGTGGGTGTCGATCGGTGCGGTCGATTGCTTTTAAATGGGTTTTGATACGATATACCTTCAAACCTTCGAGGTCCTACTGTAAACCTTAAAAATGGCAGATATTTTTTATTATTATTTTGTCTACTTGTAGGTCCAAAGTAGGACTTCATTCTAGGAAAGTAGAACATTAAATGTTAAAACGAGGAGGTAAATAATTGAAGCGCGATCGAAAGAGGTCTTACTTTATGTAGGCTCAAAGAAGGGTTAAAATTTTGATTCGAGTACCAAAAATGGCGCGGTGTCGCGGCCCAGGGAAATGTCGTCGAAGGTAGGGACACCCTATAGACGTATGTGCCGGAGGCATTGTATGTGCCCCACGTATCGCTACGGCGTGGTGGCGCGCGGCTTGAGATTAATCGCAGACGAATTTGTCATACCCACACAAAGGCGGGCGCGTAGGTATGCGCCGAGGTGTGCTGCTCCCTCTTTAACTCTCCCTCTTGGCAATAGAGCCCCGAAGGAGACTCTCTCGTCCACCGACTCGGTGGGTATATTCTCGGTGGCATCTCAACGGAGGCGTCGAGCTCGAGTGCGAATAAATCTACGAGTAAGCTCGCGGTACGTGTCTTTGGCCTCGACTCCCGTACGCCATCTTCTTCCTTTTTACGCCTTTTCTCGAACGAGACCCGAACCTCCGACTTTTCTATCCCCCTCTGGTCTTGCAAACACCAAACCCCATTTCGGTAGAAATTTCACGTCGTTGTGTCATCATTTTTATACGACATTACAATTTTAAGCTCGCGCAGGAACCCTTCTTCCTTTTTACGCCTTTCGATCGAGATTTCATGTCGCGATGTCATCATTTTTATACGGTGCTTTAATTTACTACCATCATATCATAATTTGGTGGACTCTAGTAGAGAATTCAATACACGCGTTTCATAAGTTACTTATGGAATTAGTGTACCACGTCTGAACGGAACTTCTGGGAAGAATGCTACAAAATTACGAGACTTTTTACTAACGGCGCAGGGAAATTCTTTCGGTGAGAGTAGCGCTCGTTAGTCGATTTAATAGTCGATTTAATAGTCGAAGCGCCGCGGGAGAAGATCGACGCCCGCGCCGTTTCACCGCTTATTAAATATAATCTACGGCTCAAATTGGCAGACTTATCACCCTCGATCGGACGAGTCCTCTCCACTATCTTTATTCGATCGTGGCCTTTGGTCTTTCGTCCTCGGGTGGGCTGCACGCGGGCATTCCGATCGGTTTCGGTCGAATAACTCGGCCTAATGTCTTGTAAGAACCAAGTATCGGTACCATACTTACATTTAATTAATAAAGTAACCGCCGACACCATTTTCACTCGGCGTGCGCGATATTCCAGAAAGTAATTTTGCAACTTGACAATTTTTGAGGATGCGAGAGTGCGACCAAGTCATGGGGAAATCGCATGGCCCCGCGCGATTAGCAGGGAGCGAAATCCTCGTCGTCGTGTTTTACAGTCGTTAGACGCCATTTTCTTAGCGTTTCAAGTCGGCAACACCTGGTCGCATCGATATTTCTTCCCTATGAAAACGGAACCACGCTCGTTAGAAGACATCCAAGTGCGCGTGAACTCGACACCATGCACAATGTTAGGAAAATTATAAATTACATGAATTAACGAGTGCACCAGCCATGTGACGCTCGCGTACCTGCGCGCGCACCCGGTTAAGGTGATATGAAATGGTCATTCTATGTACATATAAAACGTAAAAAAATGTATTAAACTTCTCCAAATTGGGTGTATCGAATCATTTGATACTTTATCTAGTATTGAAGTCATCGTTTCTGCTTTGGGGGCAAAGCCACTTTGCGGAAATGTCTTTTCACCTAGGGAGGAAGATCCGCTCTCCTGGATCCTCCGGGTGGCAATATCGTAACGTAATTTTTAACGGCGATGTAATGGAATTTTAGTAAGGAGATATATGTGATAGATGTAACGAACGAGGAGGCACGCAGGGCTTTATGGGACGAGATTTTGCACCGGCGAGGAGAGACGACTAAGCTCCGCAGAAGTCGCATGCCTTCGCGCGATAAGCTGCGAGCAACATTCGTGCCGGCGTATTTTACAGTTACCACCCTGTATCGAATCTTGTTCGGGCGAATCGCTATAAGCCAGCCCACGGATCGGCCCGTAGAAACTCATTGCGAGTCCAGGCTTCGGCTCGTTGTTGGAACACCTATGCCCATGGCGGGAATTCTTACCTCGATCCCCTTTCCATATTCATTTTCGAGCGTCTCCATATCGAGAAGAAATCCCATCCTTATCGTCTCCGAGCTAGACGGTTTTGTTTCTTTATTTCTTTTTATACATTTGTCCGATTTATTTTTTTTAATCCAGGATCAATGATTTCTAAGGAGCCAACACGCTGCTTAACTTTGGTAATCTGACAGGAACCGGTAGACTGAGAAGAAACAATTCAATGAACCAAAGACATATTTCGTCAATTGACAAAATAATTATTTGACTTAAATAAAAAATAAACTCGAATGAATTGGATGCAACGTTTCTTCGGAATTGTGACAGTTTACTTGAGTTTGTGCCAAATAGTTACTCTTTCGATTAATGGAATATTTCTTTTTTTTTCGTATCAGTCAATGAAATATTTTTTTTGTAAAATTCAAAGAATTATTTCTTGGGGCTCGATGGATTTTTTTTCTCTCGGGACGGTCTCCGAATTTCTGTCCTTTGGCTCTCGACTTCTGTCCTATCGGCCTATGGACCAAGTCTCGCCTTCTCTATCCGCCATCGGAAGGGCCGGTTCCTTGGTCTCTTTCTCCCTCGATCGGTCCCCCACGGCTCTGTCCATCGTTGTTAAGCAAGGCATTAACTCATGCTGGATTATGTCCGTGCAAGCACACCGTCCACCGAGCAAACCCATAAAAGCCTGATACATTGGCACCGTTCCTCGCGGGATCCTAGGCAGCCGGCACTCGTGGATCCGCCGGAGACGCAGTCGCAAACGCAAACGCAAACGCAACTAATAGGCGTTTTAGGCCCCGGCGCGATACGCTTCCACGAAATCCTCAATTACGCGAAAGCCGGATGCGCGGACGTCGTAAATGCGGCTAGAATTGCACGGTGCAACGCTCTCCCGGTGGATAGTCCGTTCCTGGACCGCGCTGGGAAACTGGAAGGCTGGCCCTGTCCGAGTCCCGAGGTCAAGTCCAACCGTGCACGGAGCCGGCGGTTCGTAGGAATAATTGCTAAGCTAAATGCAGTAGTCCTGGGATGCGCGTGGCCGAGTTGCGGGAGATTCGCAGACGCTCTTTCGAAGGAAGGAACGGAGACCGGGAAGGGAGCGCGAGACTAATTTCACTTCGGTGCTCGATAGCGATGAACGGATGCGAGACCAAGGTGGTCTTGGACTTGATCTTGTATACTCGAATCTTAGTCTCGCACATTCTGCAATATCAAGACCAGGACCAATTCTGCTCGTCCCTAATGCACCCCATGGCAGTATTAGATGTATCTATGTTACCGCTTACGCAGAAAGGCGAGTAAACACCGATGACCCGATTTTTAAATTTTCTTTTCCTTGGATTCGTAGGCTCCCCACCCCTAACAGGATCCGGCATCGTCAGAGTCGTGGTCCTTGACGTCAATGATCACAGTCCAGAATTCGCGAGGCAGGAGTACAAAGCTACGGTCACTGAGAATCTCTCAGCAGGAGCGTGGGTTGCCAAGCCCTTGGCCACCGATAAGGACGAAGGACTCAACGCGAAGATTCGGTGAGTTCCTGTTCTAAGTTTTCCGGGATTTTAATTAAAAGAGTGACCCTAATGTGACAGCTAGATGTGAAAATGTGAAAATGTGAAAATGCGAAAATGTGAATATGTGAAAATGCGAAAATGTGAAAATGTGAAAATGTGAAAATGTGAAAATGTGAAAATGTGAAAATGCGAAAATGCAAAAATGCGAAAATGCGAAAATGCGAAAATGCGAAAATGCGAAAATGTGAAAATGCGAAAATGTGAAAATGTGAAAATGCGAAAATGTGAAAATGCGAAAATGCGAAAATGTGAATATGTGAATATGTGAAAATGTGAAAATGTGAAAATGTGAAAATGTGAATATGTGAAAATTTGAAAATTTGAAAATTTGAAAATTTGAAAATCCGAAAATTCGAAAATCCGAAAATTCGACAATTCGAAAATGCAAAAATGTGAGTACATAATTGGGAATGTGAATTTGTAAACAAACGAAAACGCGGTGTTCTACAGGTACAGCCTACTAGGAGATAAGGCCGAGAGATTTTCGGTCGACCCAGACACCGGTGAAGTGATCACTTTGGAACCATTGGACCGAGAACAGACTTCCGTTTATCATCTGACCTTGATAGCTCAGGACTCCAGTCCGACAGAGCCACGTGCTTCTGCCATTAACTTGACGATTTCCGTCAGAGATCTGAACGACAACGCGCCTAGATTTTCCAGCCCTAGGTACACGGCGTACGTGCCGGATGCCACCAAGCCAGGTAATGATAACGATGATATTCGATAATTTTTCTTGTGAATGTGGACGTAGATTATTCCTGCGCGGCACTTACAACTTCATTCGCATTGCGTGATTTAGCTTTATTCCTGTGCTTAAGGTTTCATCGTAAATTGTAATTCAGGTAGGAGTAACGGTAGGAAAGTTCGTTCTCACGTGTCGGTAATCGGCAGGGTAAGAGTCTACTTCTAGGTCGGTTTATTTGCATGTAACTGCCAGATAAATAATTAACATTTCTTACAAGTTCAGGCGGGTAATCGCGCCTAGGTAAGAATTATTGCCCATTGTTTCTTATCCTACGATTCTCGAAGAAATCTTATCTGGTTACGTATTTCATGGCTATGTACAGGATGAACAGGGAAATTATTGCCGATGCGTCCCGATTAGAGTAATCATTTTCTTCCCGTTGAACGGCAATCCTTTCATTGTATAGGTGTTTAGAATGTCCGTGAATGTATTAATCCTGTATTGACCCCTACAGGTGACTTTGTGTTTGGAGCGAAAGCCGTTGACGACGATGACGGGGAAAACTCTCGCATCGTTTATAGACTCCAGGGGGAAGATGCTAAAAAGTTTGTCATCGATCCACACAGTGGAGTGATAAGGGCTACTCAGGAATTAGCTACCGGCGCGGTTACGACTTATCAGCTGCAAATCCTGGCATCCGATTGCGGGGTCGAGCCGCAGTCCGTCACCGCCGATTTAGTCATTCATCTCTGGGAACGACAACTCTTTCCCAACTTCCGGTCCACCGTGAACACGAGGTTCACGCTTCCTGAAGACGTGCCCGAAGGAAGAGTCATCACGACCCTGAGTGCCTCTACCCCGAAAGAAGGAGCTGCTGGAAATCTGGTCTTCGGCATGGCCGGTGGAAACGTGGGAGACGCTCTTAGGATCGACTCTCACACTGGCCAGGTAAATTTATGTCCCTTCTTGATCTTATTATCATTAATAGTGAATGGCATTAACAATCGGGACCTAAATACTCATAAAGCCAGCCAAGAATCTGTTGCGTACCCGACTACATAATTGACCGTGTTTCAGGTGCTCGTAGCTTCTGGGTTCGATTTCGAAACGGCACCACATTACGAGGCTTGGGTCGAGGTTCGCGATTCGGATACACCTGCTCTTAGAAGTGTCGTTCAGCTGCTCGTTAACGTGACGGATGCAAATGACAATGCACCCGTGATGGAAGCACCGCTTTACAATGCAACGGTACCGGAGAACGAATATCCACCGCAATTTGTCGCAAGAGTATCCGCCAAGGACGCTGACTCTGGGGAAAATGGCCAAGTTACTTATCACCTGGTCGACGACTTTGCCGAAACGTTCGTCATCGACGAGAACTCTGGAGAGATCAACACGAACGCAAAATTAGATAGAGAGGAGGTGGGTGCTCTTCAACATTTCTCCGATACTTTTCTAGTACCTATTGAGGTATGGTTTATTTCTTCGAAAAAAAAGACATTTGCACTTTTAGAAAAATTCAGCACGGCTAATAAAGTTTTGCACTTACTGCGGGAAAAATCGCCATAAACAAAATGCTTGCTAAAGTAACAAATGAATTTGTTGCAACGGCCCAAAAACTATTGTCGTCTCTACTAAAACAAATGAGCGACATGCAATTTTTTGTCGCTAGAAAACAATATTCCAATTACGAATAGAATTTCTGTTGACCCAGGGATGTAATAGTTTTTCTGTCGTCGATGTAACAAAAGTTTTTGGGCAAAAGTTTTGCTGGCCCATTTTTAAGTGTTCACCTTTGTTACTGCATGTAAAATTTCTTGTTGTAACTGAATTATTTTTCTGCGTTTTACGATTGGCATAATAGGCATAATTATCCCGTTTTATAGATTGCCAGCTACGAATTGATAGTGGAGGCCCGAGACCAAGGGGAACCGCGACTCTCTGGCACCACCACAGTCTTGATCACCGTTCAGGATAAAAACGACAACCCTCCCAAATTCACTCGACTGTTCAGCGTAAACGTCACCGAGAATGCAGAAATTGGATCATTCGTAATCCGATTGACCAGCAGTGACCTGGATGTCGGTCAAAATGCCAACGTGACGTACACTCTCGCAGAAAATCCAGGAGGAAAGTTCTCGATCGACCCCCTCAGTGGAAACGTCACGGTCAAAGGACACCTAGATAGAGAAGAACAAGATGAATATCTCCTGAAGGTTGGTTACTTTAACAATGCGGTTTAAAAATATTAAAATGAATTAACCAATAATTGGGTATTGATATACGTTATTTTCAGGTCGTTATAACGGACGGCGCCTGGGGAGCGCAGACTCCATTGACCATAACCATCCAGGACCAAAACGACAACGCCCCAGAATTCGACGAGGAGTCTTATCATTTCCACTTCCCAGAGCTGCAACGACGAGCTGCCCATGTTGGTCAAGTCACGGCAACCGATCGTGACAAACAGGGTCCGAATTCGGTGATATCCTACAGCCTTCTGCAACCATCCGATCTCTTCACCGTTGACCCTGCCACGGGGGACATCTTCAGCAAAAGGACCTTGAGATACAAGCACACCCACCGGCCGTCTTCCCCGGAAAATCTGTACTCCTTAACAGTGGTTGCCACCGATAACGGAAAGCCACCCATGTCGTCGAAGACTGTCGTCTACGTCAGCGTGGTGGACGCCAACAATAACGCTCCAAGATTTGAGCAGCGTTCGTATTTGTCGCCTGTACCCGAAGGGTACTCCGTTGGGAAAAAAGTCGTCATGTTGGTCGCAAAAGACGATGCAGATTTCGGCGTGAATGCAGAAATCGAGTACTCCTTTGTGAGCGGTAATGGTAGCGAATATTTCTCTGTAAACGAGCGAACCGGTTGGGTACATGTCCATAAGAGCCTCGCCGGTCTCCGAGCTGGGACCACGTTTGTTCTGACGGCTCGTGCCATGGATAAAGGGGTTCCACCACAGAAGGACGAGGTCCCCCTGACCCTGGTGATAACAGGAGAGAATCGCCACGCTCCGACCTTTACCGCTCTGAGTTATCAAGTGATAGTGCCAGAAAACGAGCCGGTAAATTCGACTATTGTTATAGTCTCCGCTGCCGATGGGGACGATGGACCAAACGGTCTCGTGCGGTACAAGATTTCCGCCGGGAACGAGCGGAAAGAATTTTCGGTACATCCAGTCACAGGAGCCGTCATCATCCTGGAACCTCTAGATTATGATACCGTCAAGCAGTACCGATTGAACATCACGGCGACAGATTTAGGCTTCGAGCCGCGACAAACCACCGCCACTTTGACCGTCATCTTGACCGACATCAACGACAACCCACCTATCTTCAACCAGAGCCTCTACGAAGCTTTTCTTCCGGAAAATTCACCGCCTCATAGTTTCGTCTATAAAGTGGTAGCCACGGATATCGATTCGCCTAAATATGCGATCGTTCAGTACAGGATCCTGGGTGGTACCGGTAAGGACCACTTCCAAATCCAGCAGAGCTCCGGCGTCATCTCGTCCAAGATGAGCTTCGACTATGAAGAGGCAAACGAGTACACTTTGGACATCGTTGCCGCAAATCCAGAGTCCAATCCCCAAATGGTTGGCTTTACCACCGTCTCGGTGCACATAACCGGCGTCAACGAGTTCTATCCAAAATTCATCCAACCCGTTTTCCACATGGACGTGTCCGAGAGTGCCGAAGTAGGAACTTCCGTTGGGTTGGTCCAGGCAACCGACCAAGATGCTGGAGCCGATGGAAGAGTCTACTATCTCTTCGTAGGTTCTTCGAACGACCGTGGTTTCGGCATCGGTCCTGAAACAGGCATCATTAGTGTCTCCAGAAGGCTGGATCGAGAAACGCAGAACAGAGTCGTCCTCACCGTCATGGCGAAAAACGCTGGTGGAATCCGCGGCAACGATACCGACGAAGCTCAGGTCATCATCTCGATCCAGGATGGAAACGATCCTCCGGAATTCCTGCAGAACACCTACGACGCTAATGTATCCGAAGGTGCCCCTCATGGTACTCGTATCTTAACGGTCAGAGCTGTCGACAAGGATGTTCGTCCACAGAACAATCAGTTCTCGTATTCCATTATTGGAGGCAACATAGGCCAAGCTTTCAAGGTAGACCCACAAACTGGAGAAGTTGAAACTGCTAAACAACTGGACCGCGAAACCGTGCCGACGTACGAATTAATTGTTGGTGCCATCGACACCGGATCACCGCCGCAAACGGGAACCGCGACTGTTCACATTGAACTCTTAGATGTTAACGATAATGGTCCAGTTTTCGACCCACCTGAAGTAACTGGATATGTCAGCGAAAATGAGCCAGCTGGGACCAGCATCATGACGCTGAGTGCAACCGATCCTGATCTTCCACCGAATGGCGCTCCATTTTCCTACAGAATCATCGGTGGTCGTCACAAAGACGCTGTGGTTCTTGATAAACACTCAGGATTGCTGAGGACCACCAGAAGTTTAGACAGGGAAACCATGCCACAGCTGGATCTTATAGTACGTATTACCGAACATTCGCGCATGCTTTTTAATGCATTTGGTGCGAAACTCTACCGAGTTTCCTGATTTGGTCTGAAAGAAACTTCCAATAAAAATGTTATAAAATTATAGTATTTCTTTAACAGTGTATGTACTCGCGCAACACTCACTGGGATTATTCAAGTGGTTAATTCATTGTCTCTTCTAGGTCGAAGTAGAAGACTCCGGGGTGCCAAGGATGAAGAGCGAACATACGGTGACCGTGATAGTGCTGGACCAGAATGACAGTCCTTCGACTCCAAGATCCGTTCACATAATGGTCCACTCGTTTAACGGGCGTACTCCGTTGGGAAAAATCGCGGACATCCGGCCAAACGATCCCGACACTGCTGGAGACTATACATGCAAAATACTCCAGGGCTCGAATTCTGGGGTACTCAATATTCCGGCCGCTTGCGATTTGCATACCAGCAAAATTACACCAGGTTCGTGTTCGGAAGTTCATAAATTAGTATGAAAATTGCCGGCATCGAGGGGACGAAGGAGGAGAGAGGCATTAATAATTCATCGCATCTTAGGAGATATGTTACGTTAATAAACAAGTAATAACATCGTTAAGAGTGTGCGGAGAATAGAAATATCATCATCATTGCCTATTTGTTTTTCTTGTAGAACTCGACTATTCTCTGAATGTTTCTGGTAATGACGGCATACACCCTGATGTGATATCCAATGTGACTTCTTGATACATTATCTATTTTTTTTTTTTCTTGTAGAGCTCGGCTATTCTCTGAGTGTTTCCGGCAATGACGGCATACACCCTAATGTGGTATCCAAAGTGACCGTGGAGTTCTTGACCTTCTCCAACGCCACAGTGGAGAATAGCGTGACTCTACAGATATCCAGACTAGGAGCTGGTCAATTCCTAGGGCAGCATTATCGAGCTCTCTTGGACCTCCTGCAGGCTGAAATCAATGTCGGCGATTCTCTGTTAATTTACAGCATCGGCGAAAACAACGAGAACCTGGAGATCCCACTAGCCATTGAATCACCCCAAGGTTACTATCGTCAGTTTTAAACTAATCGATAACGTGATTTCCGCCACGTTGTTGCCCACTGATAGATCACGATTAACGGCAAATTTTAATTCGTTCCTTAGGATTTTTCTCCAAGACCGAAGTAACGGACCTACTCCTACGGAAGAAGGAAGAGATGCAGACTCTGTTGCAAGGTGCTGACATCACCATCGGTTATTCACCGTGCAAACACATGGCATGTGAGAATGGAGGAATTTGCAGCGATCAGTTGGTTGTTTATGAAGATGCCAGAATCACGGACAGCCAGACATTAATCCTGACCTCGCCAAGAGTGGTACACGAAATGGTTTGCAAGTGCCATGATGGATTCACCGGCGATAGATGCGAAAGAAGACAAGATCCCTGCTCTCCAAATCCTTGTCTGCTCGTGAGTAGTCAACGAATTGTTGCTTCCTTCCTTTTAATAGGTTTTAATAAATTCTGCGAAGGTACATACTTGACTATGATTTATTTAGGGAGGTCAATGTCGACGCCTGGGATACGACTTCCACTGCACATGTCCCGCCGATCGAGAAGGAAAACTATGCGAATTGGAAAGAGGTGATGCCTGCGCCAGCAATCCTTGCAGAAACGGAGGCTCCTGTCGCGAAAGTCCAGATGGATTCAGCTTCTTTTGCCTTTGTCGTGCTGGATATAGAGGGAATCATTGCGAGGCCGTTACGAACTCTTGCAGACCCAATCCTTGTCTGCACGGCGGACTATGTGTTGGTCAGCAACCAGGGTACGTGCTTGGCGATAGCTTTGAATTAATATGTGTTATGAGAAGGTACATCCTAAACAAGTGTCTAAAACCAAAAATATTAATGTACCTATATTTCTGCATCAACAGGTACAGGTGTAGCTGTCCAGAAGGCAGATACGGGAGACATTGCGAACGCTCCACATTCGGCTTCGAAGAATTGTCGTACATGTCTTTCCCATCGCTGGACTCGAATACAAACGACATTACGGTCGTTTTCGCCACGACGAAACCGAACGCCCTTTTGCTGTACAATTATGGACCCCAAAGTGGAGGACGCTCCGATTTTGTTGTCTTGGAGCTGGTCAACGGTAGGGTTGTCTTTTCCTACGGAGGCGCAAGAAGTGCAATCACGTCGATTACCATCAAAACTGGACGACATTTGGCTGATGGAGAATGGCGTAAAGTAACGGCCACTAGAAATGGACGCGTGGTCTCGTTGAGCGTGTCCAACTGCAGGGAACATGGTGACGTCTGCGATGAATGTAGACCTGGAGATGGATCTTGTTATGCCGATGACGTTGGACCTACTGGGTTGGTATATTTTGACGCGATATATCTTCATCACGTATATCAAAAATTATAACAATCGATGCTCCTGCTCAGGACCCTGAATTTCAACAATAATCCTCTGATGCTCGGTGGTTTGGCTAATGCCGACCCGATCTTGGAACGACCCGGACAAGTTCATTCGGATGATCTAGTGGGCTGCATTCACTCGGTCTCGATAAATGGAAGGGCCCTTAATTTAACTAATCCTCTGGCATCTCGTGGGGTGAAACCAACCTGTGCCAGGTCGGAAAGAAGCCCATGTGCCAGGAGCAACGACGACTTCTCGGTTTGTGGCAATGCAGGGAAATGTTACGACAAGTGGCACCAAGTGGTTTGTCAATGTGGCAAGCTTACCGCACCCAATTGTCAAGGAGCTCTGGAGCCCATCACCCTGAGTGACGGAGGATACATTGAGTTCAAAGTACGACAATTATTACTTGATCTAATAACTGAAGAAATTGTAAGTCGTTGTTATAAAAATAACAAGTTCGCAATACTTACGTGTTATACTCTAATCAGGTCTCGGACAAGCATCGAAGAATGCAGTTACTCGAGTACCTCTACAGCGGATCCACTTTGTGGCACAAACACCGGGCTACTCGAGAAACCATCGAGGAAAAGACCCTTCTAACCTTGAATCCAGATCCGCCGAAGACGATTGGATTAATGTTCCGGACCGTTCGACTGGACGGTGTCTTGGTCTATGCTGCGACCAACAAACATTTCACTTCTGTCGAGGTAGTTAACAAGAACCACATCATAGTAATTTGTTCAACGATCAAAAAGGAACTCTAATAACTCAAGATAAACGCTTAACAAAGAGTGGAATATTGTGTAACTTAAACTCTTCATTTTCCAGCTTCGTGATGGGCAGTTGACGTACACATCCCTACTAGGATCACCAGTAAATATGACAGCTACCATCGATGGAGGACTGGCCGATGGTCGATGGCACAATTTGACCCTCCATGCATACTCCCGAGGACTTCGGCTGTTCATCGATGGTGTCCTAGCTGGCGACGAATTGGACTCTGCAGGTGTACACGATTTCTTGGATCCGTACTTGACGACACTATTCATCGGTGGAGTTAGACAAGACCTCTACTACTCCCACGACGCAAATCCGAAGAACTTTGAAGGCTGCTTGGCAAATTTCACGATCAACAACGAGGTCCAACCATTCAATGGATCTGGATCGGTGTTTCGAGACGTAGTTTACCATGGAAAAGTGGGTTTGGGATGTAGAGGGCCCACAGGCATCAGTGCAGCAGCTGCACCCGATCCACTAAGCATCGGAATAACTTTGGTGATAGTGTTCTTCGTCACCCTCCTGGTAGCGATCCTGGTCAGCTTCGTCGTGTTTCGATTAAGGCGACAAAGCAAAGAGAAGTCGGGACCTTCGGGCGTGAACAAAGGACCAAACGCCATAATGAGTGGCAATTCTTTGGTTGGCTCCGGAAATGAGAACATCATGTCCCGCCACGAAAACACTTACATTTCCGACACATCCGACCTCCGAGGTGTGGGGCACATGGGGCCCGAGTTGATCTCTAAAAAATACAAGGAACGAGAGATCAACACCACAGAACATAGGCCACAACGACCGGATATTATCGAGCGAGAAGTGACAAAATCACCGCCGATCAGAGACGAGCACCCACCGCTACCTCCACCAGCTCCCAGTTCCCTGCATACGCACGAACATAATCCCGAACCTGATATGCCAGAGCACTACGACCTGGAGAACGCCAGTTCTATCGCACCCAGTGACATCGACATTGTCTATCATTACAAAGGGTACCGAGATGGTATGAGAAAATACAAGGCTACTCCTCCTCCGATTGGGAATTATTCGAATCATCACAAACATGCTGGACAACAACACAGACATGCTGGACCATTTCCCCCTCGGGCCATGCCACCACCAACCGTTGGACAGACTCCAGGGTCAGCTCCTAAATTACTACAAAGTACTCCTCTAGCTAGACTATCTCCCAGCAGCGAGTTGTCGGCTCAGCAGCCTAGAATTTTAACACTACACGACATCAGTGGAAAACCACTCCAAAGTGCTCTGCTTGCGACGACATCCTCGTCAGGAGGAGTGGGCAAAGATGCACTGAATTCCAACAGCGAAAGGAGTCTCAACTCTCCCATCATGAGCCAATTGTCTGGCTCCACTGCGAGTCGCAAGGCTCCACAGTCAAATAATGAAAATGTTAATAATGTACCCTCGGGCCCCATGGGTCTTACTGCTGAAGAGATAGAGAGATTGAACTCAAGGCCCAGAACGTCCAGCTTGGTCTCCACTTTGGATGCCGTCAGCTCCTCCAGCGAAGCCAGGGGACCTCCAACACATGGACCTCTACATCTCCATAGAAGGCACACTCCTCCACCTGAAAGACTCGAAAGGAGGAACTCCTCCACCACTGACGAGAGTGGAAACGACAGCTTCACCTGTTCTGAAATCGAGTACGACAACAACTCCCTCGTTGGGGATAAGAGGTCGGACAATCTCTTCAGCAAGCCTGACGACGAAGAGGTCGCCTCTAGAACCAACGAGTCCTCCCAGTCAACAAAACCTCCTCTACCTCCCAATGTCAATTATGATGGATTCGACAGCTCATTCAGAGGTTCCTTGAGCACTCTGGTTGCTTCGGATGATGATCTTTCCACACATATGGGTGGTCTTTACAGGGCCACCAATAATGGGTCGCCTTCAACAAACACTGCCCTGAGTTGGGATTATCTTCTTAATTGGGGCCCGAATTTCGAGAGTCTAGTCGGAGTCTTTATCGATATCGCCGAACTACCCGATAGTGCCAGCAGAGTGCCCAGCACTCTTAGACTGCCTGCTAGCATTCCTAAACCTTCCGAAGAGTACGTCTAATCGAGCCTCGAGAGCCCAACCTAATCAGTCTCTCGAGAATTGGTGTCGATTTTCCTTTTTTGATAATTTTTGCAAGACACCTGGTTTAATGTCCATGCAATCTTCCGAAATATCCAGACGATTGTCAAGAATTGTCCGCTTTTATGGAATATCCTCCAGTCACTGAGCCATGCCTGTACTACACCGAGAAAGATTAGTTGACTGAAACAAATATACATTGTTGCTCAAGTCATATAATTGCCAACAATTATTTTGTTAAGAAAAATTGATGTTGATTTAAACTAATTTTATTTACTCAATGACATTTCTTTGGACGTACCTGATGGACTTTTTGTTGTCCAAGTACATATTTCTTTGTGTCAACTAATCTTATTTCTCAGTGTGTGCAATCGTTTAGGAGAGAACTGGGAATCTGCCGATTCAGCTCGGTTCCCGAAATTAACCGTAATGTTCAGCTGGGCTTGCGTTACGTCGAGGTACTAAATCTCTTGCCATAAATCGTTCCCTGGAATGGAATTCCCTCGTAAATGGTCCACGAGGTTGCCAACACTAGTGCTAGGTAGTGCCTAAATACTGGTCTTTAACGATAGTGCGGCATCTTGTATCAGGGTGTCTGTGAATTTGTACAGTTTTTAGTAGAAGAAAGTAGTTGAGTTAGGAGAGGCGTTGTAAGGAACTTATTCGCAATTGTGGCGAAACAACGAGGACTTCCTTCAGGTGCACATCGAGAGTAACACTCATGCGGTGCTTTGAGATCGGTGCAATTCATTCTCGAGGCGTTTCATAATATTTTCTATTTTCTCTTTCAAAGAACCTGAACTCGAATAATTTGAGATGTTATCAGCAATCTTTCGACGCAAGTATAACGCACGTCTGCAATTTGTTGAACGCCTTTTATACATGTAATATACTTAACATCGGCGTAATTGGTATAAGAGAAAGAAACGTATTGATCACTACGAGTCGTCTAGAGACTTTGAATCATTCTCAATTTAGTTTTAACTTGGCGCAACTGACTGTTAATAGCTTCCTTGTGTCAGAGAGTCTTTATATGAATAGATGACTATTTTGCCGAAGAATACTCACCGGTGAGCATTTTTAAAACTCGCAACAAAACCGAGAGGTTTGCCATCCTAGCTGTAACGACATTCTCACAAGAAATGCGATCGTTCACGCTGTTAGACTGATTTTATACTCTGTAATATAGCCACGAAATCGAGTCGGGTCATCTTCTAACATTGTAAATTATGAGACTTGTTTGTAAATATTGTATGTGACAAATAGTACGACGATTTGTATAAAGAGGGATACCTGCGAATGAATGTCACAAATGTATGTTGTATCTATGCTATTTACTATACGTGAACATAAAAATTACGTTTCTATATTTGGTTGTTTGTTGTTCCTACCTCTGATCACGGCATCTACATATTTGTTTTAAATTAATTATCAATTTGACAATGGTTTCATGTTTGAAATAATTAATAGTTAAAACTAAATTAAAGCCGATTGCTTTCATTGTTGTTGCAAGCTTTATTACAGATGAAACATATCGTATGTAAATTCATAAATATATTATCGTCTTTTTTGCTGAATACATTCAATACACACAATCTGAATCACTGTACACATTTTTTACGGAGAACATTGGAATATATTCTTAAGGATATTAAATGTACGATCAGCCTTCCATACGAAAGAAAAAGGAGTTTCTTTTTCTTTATTGCCTAACTTACGTCTAGTCAATGTGTGCGTTGAAGAGCCTATATAAGTAAAGCGATACTAGGAAAATATCATGGAATAGTTCATGGGAAAAGCTTTCTCATAGACTATATGCTCATACAAATTTTACTAATCGATACTGATACATGTTCAAGACATTTACGTAACTAGTAGACCAATTTGTCCATAAACGTGTTGTCATATTTTCTTTTTGACTAGGATTAAATTTCTGACAAACGTTCAAGTGACAAAGTTCTGGATTCCATTTAACTTTATAAAAGTACCTCTCAAATAAGTTACTGAAAATAAAGAATCTTTACAATAAATCATTAAAAATCTATCCAGTCTGAAAGAATTAAACATGCACTGATTACAAGTCAAATCTCTTGCAAATATAAACGACATATAAAAAGTACAGGCTTCATTACCAACATTACTATTTCTTGTGATATAGATAATTAAACCCCTTAAGCACCATTTTCGTATATGCATTATATTTAATTTCAGTATACTGCATTTAATATTTTTAATGTTGAAATTAGGTGGAATCCTTAATTTGAAAATAAACTTATATACGAATAATATACTTGCACTCAATAATGACAGTTCCTAAAGGGTTATTTGTAGGAACGAAATGACTTCTCTTATTCAAGTTGTAATATAAACTGGATGTACTGCAAACAATTACGCAGCTAAATGCTTACATAATCTCTGAAATAATACTGAGCAGATCCTCATTCAATTATTTTAGAATTAATATATAAAAGCATCCAAATTTAAACATTCAAATTGATAAAAAAATATAAAAGGAAACATGTACAAGTCTTGTTACTAATCCATGCTAAATTATTTGATAATTTTGCAGTTAAGGAAGAAGATACACTGCACAAAGGAAGGAAAATGTACCAGGTTTTAACTGTGTGATCGTAGAAACGCATTTACCAATTATCTAAAAATTCAAAACCTGTCTTTGGGATTTCTTCTTCTTGATTCAGTTGTGAAGATTGGAAGCTACTGTAGGAACTAGGAGTCTCTAACAGGGCAGTGGACTCGTCAATTTCATCTGACTTGAGTCTTGTAGACATAAGACTAATATTCATTTGATTTTTATCATTGTTTATGTTCTTCTGTGAACTCTTGGCCATACCAGTCTTTAACGGAACTAATGTTTCCATATCATCATCGAGCTTGTTCTGTATCTTTAATAATGATGTCTTATTTATAAATTTGGCAAAGATGTTTTCCGAGTTATCATTGTCAATCGCAGCAGCTAAGAGAGTGCCATGTTCTCCGCTTACAAATACATTTTCTGAGAAATTTTCAGACTCATAGAAATTAAGGTTTTCAGATGTTGAATAGTTATCAGTTATTGAACTATCGCTAATCTCTTGCATCTGCAGGGGTCCTGAGAAAAGTGGTGAATCATTGGCATAGTTTCTTAAAGGCATAGATTTTACATCTTCAGATGAATCTGAATATGAAAGATTCATTTGAGACTGCGTCATGAATGAGAAGGGTGCAGAATGCTCGTCTCTCCAACGTAAAGTCTGAAATAAATTAATGAACTATTTATTTTGTCTTAACGACTCTATTGCATTTTATTGTAATGAAATAATTTACATTTTATACCATATATCGCACCAAAAATTTCTATCAACATCAATTGAATGTAATTGTATACTTACTGAACCGGTATCATCTATAACATATTTCATTCCTGTTTGAATGCATAGTTTTGGATAATATTCTGGTAAATCTTGTGGAGCTTCAGCATTCTTCAAAGTATACTTCAATGCTACTTCGGGTTGGATTATTGTTTCATCTATAGCTTGGTTGCGTTCTGCGGTGCTCAAAGTGCTCCACAGCCCTTCATAGGCTTCTTTTGTGGCAGCTACATCTTCTCCGATCCTTTGAGCCAAAGAATTGATACTGTAAAAATACTCCTCTGCGACTGAACTAAATGTCTTCACACTCATTTTAACCAAATGATCATCGAAAAATCTCACTTGTACATACAGTTGCAAGTAACAATTACCACTTCATGCACGACACCTTCTTAAACACGCGTGGTTAGCACTTCTTTATTATAAAGAATTACGTATTATACTGAATAAATCGTAAGTACACAACGATTTTTCATAATACGTTCTGATATTAGCGCTCTATTATTATCAATATCACTTAAATCATATGAATGAAGCAGAGTATTTACAGCACAAAATCGATTATCATACATTGAATCATAGAGTAAATAACCTCTTCAAACTTATTATGACAGATCCGAGTTTAAACCATGCTGCCAACATAAATATCACGATACAGGAATACCAGAGATGAGTTGGGAGATTGCTCCAGAGATGAGCAGAGATGAGCAGAGATGAATTGGGAGATTGCTCACGGGCAGGGTCACGCGATCGCATCCTGTGCTGCCCTCTGGTTTCGTACGTTAGCTTTCACCGTTTTTTGCCCCCCAGGGCGGCGCAATGAATTTCTGATAGGAGCTCGCGCACTCGCGATGGCGGTACCATCTACCAGTCGCCGTTGGCGGCTCACGTACTCGTGATGGTAATACCATGCGGCAGTTGACACCACCGTCAGTGTCGGTAAGCGTAGGTAAGCCACCATCGGCTCACGGGAAATTCGTACGTCGCGTACGAAACTATCATGCAGCGAATCTGTGGGAGTGCGATCGCTCCTAGAAATCTTCGCGCGTCCCAATCAGCCAAGCGCCAAGCTACGGGTCGAGACGTTGAGTATGTGTGCGTTCGGCGCACACCCGACGAGTATGCGTGAGAGTCGAATACTGCGAAAAATCCTCCCGAAGCTTACCTAACTACGGATACAAGCCGAGCCATTTCGCGTATGATTTTTACATTTCCCTACTAGCGTTATCGAGCGTTTTCAAGCGTTTCTAGAGCGTTTTTTGAAAATGAGTAACTCACGGTATTACGGAACGTTTTTAGTGGTGAAAATGCGAGACCATACACATGAATTGGCTCGGCACCAATTTTTAAGTGAAATGTTTAAGCGAAAGCAACGATGAGTTGGCTCCCTGAATTGGGCCGCCATTGGGAGAAAGTGCATGAGTCGCCTGCATTCTCCAACGAGGGCAGCATAGAACTCGATCATACGACCCTGCCCGTAAGCAACCTCCCCAACTCATTCTAATTGCTAAACTGGAAACAGTTCAGTGGAGACCCACTAGGGAATATTATCAATATTCTTTAAAATGTTTTGAAGACGGTTGGTGTCACTGATCTGAAGTGACTACTTTCACGGTGTTTCGGGCCTCTTACGCGTGCTGTGAACTGGCAAGGTATGTTTTAATGCCGGACCAAAAAGGATTTTAATGTGGAAGAATATTATTAATAAAGCAAAACTATATTTAGAAACATGTAAAATACTGTTTATTTAATTTGATAATTTCCTTGGAGGATTCGGATGCTTTATCCCCAACGGGATACGGAACGATTTTATTTACATGTCTGGCAGGACAATTTGACATGTAGAACGCCGAGTCTCTACGTATTTTTTTCTCACAATACTATTTATTAAGCCTTTTGACACGCGTTATACAAGCACTACTTTAAACCTTATATTCGGCTATTTTTTGTGTTTTTTAAATTGTATATCAAACAGACTCGCAACCTAACCTTAGTCAAATAACATTTAACTTTGTCATTAATTACTGACATACATTTAAGAGTAACGTCATTTTAGTAATCTATTTTTAGTAATAGCGTATATTAATGTTTAATTATTAAATCTTCAATTTGTTTTCTAGATGTACACAGCAAGTGCCAAAATTGTGAAAAGCGGCGGGGCTGAGCCTGATGCCTTCGAAACCAGCATTGCCCAAGCTTTGCTGGAGTTGGAAATGAACAGTGACTTGAAATCACAATTAAGAGAACTTTATATCACTAAAGCAAGAGAAATTGAAACTAATAATAAAAAGGTTAATCCTTTTTTAATCATGTTCATTATATCTTAGTGGTTTTTAAATGATTTTACTTTGTTCTGTGCAAATTAATGTTCGTTTCTGCATTTATATTTGTCCGTGTTTTCTGTTGTAGTCTATTATTATTTACGTACCGATGCCAAAGCTGAAAGCTTTCCAAAAAATTCAAACAAGGCTGGTACGTGAATTGGAAAAAAAGTTCTCAGGAAAGCATGTAATGTTTGTGGGAGAAAGGAAAATTCTTCCTAAGCCTACTCGCAAGACACGTACGAAGAATAAGCAGAAAAGACCTAGGAGGTATAACTTTTTTTTTCATCAGATTATTTTTCTCCAAATTTATACTTGAATATTAACTTTTACTTTGAACAAGTAATTTGAAACATATTAGATTGTTAATTTATTCTTTTCAGTCGTACGCTCACCGCAGTATATGACGCATTATTGGAAGACTTGGTATACCCAGTAGAAATTGTGGGCAAGCGTATTCGAATTAAATTGGATGGTGCTCAAGTAATCAAAGTACACTTGGACAAAAATGAGCAAACAAATATAGAACATAAGGTACGTTTCATATTTTTTTATGCAAATAATTCATTTTCCTCATTTTGGTAGAAAAATATATTTTTGTAGTCAATAATTTAAGTATGTAGTGATAAATATAATTTTCAGGTTGACACGTTTGCTGCTGTGTATAAGAAGTTAACAGGTCGTGATGTTACATTTGAATTTCCTGAATCATATGTGTGATTTGCACTTTAATAAAAAATAATTAAAAGTGCATTTGTTTAAATATTATTTGAAACGATCCTTGTGAAATATTTTGTCTTTGAATTCCTACTATAAACAAATTTCTTATTTTCTAATCAACTTAAAATTGGTAAATTCACATTCCAAGTTATTTAATGTGTTAGCAGGATGGAGATAAAAACAACATTTACAATAAATACAATTACAGAAATTTTATTATATAGATACATTGTTAATTTTCTATACAGGTTGAAGGCACAAATTTCTGTAAAATGTAGTTAAACAAAAGGTAAATGCAGTGGTTCCAATATAAGGATCTTACATGGTATTTATATAAAACTTTGTAACTTTGTGCTAACATTACTTTTTTAATAAGGTATAGAAATATATAAAATGTATCTATTCCCAACATATTTAAATCTAACTTGGGAATAATAGAATAAAGTAGTCGTACAATGCACATTATTGTGGATGTAATCTGCTACACCTGCTTAATAATGGAATTAAATTCATAATGGCTACGGTTTTTCACTTAACGCATGCATACTATTGTTATATTAATACATGATTATTGTAGGATTCTCAGTTCTATCCGTTTCATAACCAATTAAACCTATAATCCTACAATAGTTTAAAAATAGCATCTTCCTATTCTTTAACCATTACCTATAATCTTCAAAATTTATGTACATAGATATAATTATATACATAACGGGTAGAATAAATACATAAGCAACTGAACTGTTATACTTGGTGTGAAGGCAATCTGAAATAGCATATTTGACGTCATTAATATTTATTAACAGTGAAGAAACATTAAATATTAAGATTAATTTTGATTTATCTTATTTTGTACAAGTAAACTAATATAAATTACGCAGTTTTGACGGATACATACAATAATTAGGCTAAATAAACGTCAATTTGCAACAATTCAAATCACTGCCACATTTCTAAACGACTTACAAATTGCTGAAGTATTACAGCAAATATTATTTAGTAACTCTTTGTGTAAACCATATAAAAAAGCAACACAGCAATTTTTTAATTAATTCAGATTATATGTACAGTTTACAACACCGTAATTCTCAAATTTTACTTTCGACAAAATAAGCGTTATACAGCAAGCTGTATAAAGTATACTATTCAACATTCGTATACATAACAAAAATAATATGGCAACTTACAGAATGTCTATGTATTTTTCAGTTCACTTTGCGAGGAGTTACAACGCATTTCAAATTATCTACCTACAATTCGTGAGACTTAACACATTTACATACGCGAATTTAATATTAAAATGGAAATAAATGAAGTGCACTTTGTGAGAAATGAGCAAAGAAGATAGGAACGATTCACAAATTTGCAACTATTATCAGCTTTGCGTTATTCTTTACTTGATTATGTACTTCAAGCATTATTTCTTGCTTGACTTTACATATTACATGACGTTACCTTGGGTCATACGGATGTAGATTCTGCACTAAACTGAGTTAACGCATGACAGTGCTGCTCCAAACGTTTCACATTTGCTGTTAAATATGAATTTTCGACGTAGAGATCCTTAACGAGTAAATCAGCCCTTGCTAGTTGATCGGCCTGAAATTATAACAACTAAAATTATGATATATATTTCATATTAATCATATACAAAATAAAAGCCTTTGCAAGCCATTATTCATCAATAAAGAGAACATACCTGTTCTTTATTCGTCTGGATTAATTGTTGTAGCTTTCCTTGAGTACTGCGAAGGACAAACTGTAAATCGGCAACTTCGGTACGATGTTGCGCCCACGTTTCTATACAAATGATGAAAGGAATTTAATTATTTTACGCGACAAGTGTTAGCCTATTTTTAATCAGGTTTATTTGTCAGTGGATTTGGAATTTTACTAAATCAGAAATATATATGAAGTCATCGTATGAAATAGCAATACTTACGGTGTAAAATTCTTTCGGTGTGCAACTGATGCTGCTTAAGCGTAGCCTGCAGACGGTGACGTTTCTGTTCCTGTGTTTGAAGTCTTGAATTTAATGCTTGCAAGACGTTGATATCAATGCGACATGCTTGTTCCCTGACATCGACTTGAGGACAAAGGCAATTCGTAGCTCTAATATTCTGCAACGTCAGGATTTCTTGTATCAATTTTTCTTTTTGCTTCGTCAGGGAAATACACTCGGAATTAATATCTACTTTCTTCTGATAAAGCCGTTGCAATTCATCTTTTTGAATTTTGCTCGTATCACCTGACATAGTGTGAGCTTCTGCCTGTTGATAATTAGGGTTTCGAAGATAGGACGATACTCTCATTAATTGTGGCAACTTAACATCCTGGGATGAAATTACGTTCTCTTGGTCCGTCTTAAATGAAGAAGTCAGACTGTGAGAGTTTGTATCGGGCTGAATTAACTTCGATAACGACTGTGTAGAAAATGGAAGACCAACATTAGTTACGTTTAACTCGCTCGTATCAAATCCATCGGATAAATCCTGATTCGATGAGCTCTCTAAATTTGAGAAAAGTTCGGGCTCTTCTTGCGAATATTGAACACACACGTCGACGGTCGCTGGTCGTATGTCGCAATGCAATTTTTCACGCAATTCTTTAATCTCATGGTCTTTTTTAGACAGATCTTCTTGTATTTGGCATTTCCATTTTTGAAACTCCTCTTCCAAATCAATGTACTGGAAACATAGTAAAATTACAAAATTGTATGCAGATGTAATAAGCTGTATGATGGGTGAAATATTGACACGTGAACCGTACCTGCTGTTCAAGGTTAAATCGTTCCTCAATGGGAGATAACCTTCCATCATTACGAGATTTATCACCCGAACCAAACTGCTCTTCATACTCCGCCATTTTAGCAATTAACTCTGACAATTTTTCATCGCTGATCTTCTGCTCTTGTTCAAACAATTGCCTCTCTTCTTCCAATTTTCCAGCCCAGTAATCCTCACATTGTTCATACTCGGCTCGTAGTAGATCTAGGCTTCTCTCCAACTCAACACACCGTTCAGTCAACTGCTTCTTTTCGATTACATATTTAGTTTCTTGTTCCTCCAATAATTGCTTCAATTTTTCCGAATCTGGAGCTTGTTCTTGTTTTACGATATCTAAATTATTCATGTCAGTCTTGTTACTACATAAATGCGCAGAAGTGAAAGGAATATTATTTTTATCTTTTTCGGTTCTGATTTGATCTCCAATCGAATTGTCGTCTTTGCGTGGAGGGTAGTCCCTGAGACTTGTTACTTTGCTTTTCGTAACATTTTTCATGTCTAGATTGTTATAATTTTTATCAATATTATGTATCATATCGTCGCTACATGACATTCGCTTTCCAAGCTTAGACTTATCGTACTTACTCACAACCAAGTCTCTGAGTGATTCACTTGTACGTTCCTCACATTCTGTTTCTAATTCATTCGCAAGACTTACATTAGAGTCCTCTGCTAAGAATTGCGATAAGAGGTTCAAATTTAGACCATTAATCATATCGGATATTTTGCTTTTGAAGATACAGTTCTCACACGCACAGTTATTTTCTTCTAGGAGACTCTTCAGCGTTTTCACAGTGGTTCCTAGTAAACGATTTAATTCAGGTAATTTTGTATCTATTAATCCATCCTTACTCGAACCATTACAGTGAGTTTGCAGATTTACCTAAGTGCAGAAAGAAAAATATTATGACATATTACACTTGAATTCTGAAGCTAAATCAATGAACCAAGAATGCAAAATATGATGATCCATATCAGGGAATTACACTCACAAATTCGGACTGTTTTAAAAGTTTTTCTAATTCATCCACCCGATCCATCAAAACTTTAGTGTTCATCATATGGTTCGTATCTGTAATTATTCACTCTTGTCATGAATCGAAGTATTTTTTCCCTAGTTTTAGTGTTACACAGTCATATAAAGTACATTATAAAAATATGCAATGAAATTTCTATTGCTATTTTATTTCATTTAGAATAACAGTATACCTTACCTTCACTCGCGGAACACAATACATTTTTCATTGAAGTATTTGGTGAAGTTTCATGTTCCCTACAATAATTCATTTTTTAGAATATAATTACTGCAAATGATACTGTATTAAAATGCAACAAATTCATGAAGGTAAAGTAAGACTTTGTAATTTGTATACCTATTACTTGTCACTGTAGCCTCACGTCGTTTTAAATTTTCTAATTCAGACGAGAGTTCGTCATTTTGATCTCTTAACATCGTTGCTTCTGACTGAAGACTCCTTATTCTCTCGATGTAAGATACAAGTTGTTCGTTTTGTCTAGCTTCCACAGTTTCTACCTAGAAATATTTTTTATACGTTTACTATATTTTAAACACAATGAACCAAAAACTTTACCACAATTTTGGGGGTTACGATATGATTCAATTATGTATATCTCTAAATTATTCACCAGGAGTAATAAAGTGGAATAACATTCTCAACCACGTACCTCATCGTGCTCTGCAGCAAGTGCTTGAACTTGTATTTGTAACTGACTGTTAGATAATTTAAGACGCGAAATTTGGTCAGAAAGTTCCTGATTTTCTATTTCGAGGTTATGGGTTTCCTGCATCGCATTTGCAAGCTGGGTTTTCATTCTCTGATCCTCTTGCTGCAAACTTAACAACTGTTGATTCATTAAACTCATAGCAGCAGTGTTAGTTTCACGCTCTATTGTGAGTTGATTTGTTAACTCTTTTATTTCTTCATTGTGCCGTAATTCCAATTGTTTTAGTTGTTGTTGGCTTGATTTTTCTAATCGAATGTGATGCTCATCAATTTCTTGAGCAAGTAAACTAGCACGCTCATTAGCATCAATTATATCCATACGCAATTTATCTCTTTCATTGCTCAAGTGTTCTAGTAAAGAGCTATCATAAAGAAAAAAAATTGAAGTACTTTAAAATACTAAAGTGAGATATATTTGAAAAGACAATATTATTTAGTAACATATTTAGAATAGAAACGTACTTGAGGATTCGTACTTCTTCTTGGTAGAGGATTAACGCTGCTTTCAGTAGACTTCCATGTGTGCCTACTAAACTATTTCCTGATTCATCGCATAGACTTTTTAGCTCATCAGAAAGAACGTGTGTTAATTCTGTAAGACTAATATCCGTAGAAGTAAAGCCTAGTTCAGCTAAAAGAGCTGCTGCATCAGGAACTCCAGCAACTTCCCACATATCTACTATTGTATTGCTTCTTGCAAATCTGTTATTTTACATTTAAAGAGGGAAACATTTTAAAACACACACACAAAGAGATGTAAAATAAAATAAGTCGAAGATTGTAATAATTTGTACGAATTTAACACTTTAAATAAAAAACGTAATAAGAATGTAGGACAAATGTATTTACATACCCGGTGTGATGGGGGCCAAGCATTTGAATAATATCTTTCTCAGAGTTTTGTTTAACTACATTGCTTTGGATTCCATCATTCCATCTTAATTGCTCTAGTGGTGTTCTCCCATTTTGAAATAGTAGAAAAAAGTCATTCAAACTAATGTGGCCATCACGATCAGCATCGAGCTTCTCAAATATTTGTTCAATAGCCTAAAAATATTTATTTATTCTTCACTATCCATTGACAATACTACATTAGTCTATTAAATTTCCATTCAGAGGACAAGGAAATGTAATCTTGCATATATCGAGTCTTAAAACCTGTCGTGGAAGCGATGGAATTCCAAGACAGTTTGGTGTGATGCACAAATCTGAAGAATCCATTGTTCCATCTAAACTACCATTCACTTTGCTTCTCAATTTTCGCAACCATTGATCTTTGGAGTTACTTCCTATAATATTTAACATTTTCTAGTAATTTCTAGTTATTGCCAGTACATTTACAACATAATACAAAATCTACCTTTACCCTTGTGTTGAACATCCGTTTCATCTTGAACTTGACCATCCGGTTTTGACCAACAGTTATATTTATTTTTCACAATAGTGGACTGCGTCTTTTGGTCAGAATCATCCCCAACATCCTTTCCAGAATAATTTGGAATTCCTTCTTGCGACTTTCCAAGTAACGATAATAATCCATCTCGAAAATCAATGAAAGTGACACCCTTTTGTAACGGCGTTTGTTCCAACAGACAAGATATCAATTCTTTCCCACGTTCCTCTAGTTGTAGCTTATCGCATAATAAACGTAAACCGTCTTCATCCAATCCGACTTGTTCTTCCTTCAAACAACTTTCATACACTGCTAAGAGCTGCTGTTCATAAGGATCATTACATCGTTCCTCCATGGCTCCATTCCATTATTTCTCATCAGACACATTAGACAGAAATCTGAAAAATTAAAAGATTTACAATGTAAAATAAAATCACTATTTAATAAAATCACTATGACGTAGATAAATATATCTTGTACCGGCCCATATACTCCATTACATAATTTGCTTAATAAGGCATTTCTGAATTCCTCACAAGGTGATGTTTACATTTTGAGTGCAAACACAATTTTTTTTACATTCTGGATAACTGACCTTTGATAGAATTAAAGCTAAGTACCTATGAATATTGAAGAAGGAAATTTTACTTTATATGTAACGTGACTCAACATTTAATATCATAAATTTGACAAAATTGTTTGTCGAGAAACGAGTTACGCTGTAAGTTATTTGATTGATACGTACATGTGTAATTACAAGTGTGCTTCCTTGGTTATTGTGGTAAATTCCTAATACTGTCGTTCTATTCAACTAGATTTTCTTGCAGAGGCCACGTTAAGCCATGAAAACGTTTGTAACAGTAGGCCCCATTAGTAATAATGGATTGAAATATTAAAATAATTGATAAAACTTCCGACCAGATGATTGTTTGCTTCCAGTATGCCCTTGGCACTTGTGAGCAGTTACGATATACGAAGAAATCACCTGATTTGTCGCACAGGCCAACAACATGACGGAATGGGTTACCGACGCTTAAAAATGTCAAATATTTCTGAACGTCATACAGCGTCAAAAGAAGATTAACGAATGATTTTATGGACACTGTCAATTTATCAACTGACAATTTCTAGATCACAACATAGTGATTTTTCCATACAACTATGAACACAACGAAACTAGAAATCGTACAGGGTTACCATACAGCACAGAGAAGATGAGAGTAGCTAGACCCAATGGAACACAGCTATCAAATTTATTGCTTCACGAGCGCCGTTATTCCTGCGGATGTTTCTGGTACCTGAAGTGCCTATGCGAAAGGAGAACGAAGGATGAAGCGCCATCTCATAAAGGAATTTAAACAAAGGTACCTATTTTTAAAAAAGGCACATGAAAATTAAGGTACATACCTGGAGAACTTGGGGAAATCTCTCTGATTGATGTTATTAGAACGGAGATACAAAATCCACTTACTGTGGTTACTTGGATAGTACCGCTACGTTCCTATAAAAGTAAAATTTAGGATGATATAATAATGAATTACATGAAGTTTATTATAAATAAAATATTTATTGCATATCTCATATTACTACTAAACATTTGTTTAACAAAATATACACAGTATGTAATACCATTAACCATCCTTATAAAATGTCTTGCATTTCATGTACCTTGCTCACATTTTATATTTCATGTAAACGAACCAACAATTACTCGCGATAAATACAATTAGATACTCAAATAAAAATTCTGTTTCTCAGTTAAACATTTCTGAAATTGATTATCATTGTGAATTATTCTTCCTGCTGTATTATTACTTTACTCTCATGTAAAAAAGGTATAGTTCATGTTTTACTACTTAAGGATTCACATAATCGGTGATTATTTTTTATGAAGTATTACTTAAATCTCATTGTGATCATAATATCTGACCTGCTCTAATAAAGGAACTGTTTATAAAGAATAACAATTATGTCTGCATTGCAAATCTGTACAAAAGGGGCACTCTTCGTGTGCATTAAAATAAAAGGCATTTTTAACTATCGTATAGCCACAGGATCAATGTTGTATAATCAACATTTAGCAAGGTACAAAATAAGAAAATATTTCATTTTTGAGCGGTAATTTCTCTAAGTCAATGATGATGACCGGTTGCAATTAGGGCAGGTAAAAAGGAGCCAATAACCAGTGCAGCTATTTCTTTAAATTTAAGACCATGGGTTGTATGTGATGCACCTTCAGTTGTTGGTAATCGAGCATATGAAGTACTGGCTCTGAGCATTAATTCTGGCAGTACATGAACAGTGGCTACGTATAGAAACGTTCCAGCGCTAAATAACATCGCAAGCCCAGTTGCATTAACAGTGCTTAAAGTCTCTTTCCCTTCCTGTAGAAAAAAATTACATTTGTTTTATTGAGTAATTTTGTTAATATTGGTTAGATAACATGTGGAAAATTAAACATGGAGGAATAACAGACAATTTTTAATTTAGAGAATTCTGAATGTCTGGCATGATGTGAAAAACTAATACTTATTTTTCTTTTTATTACCTTCCCAATGCAAAAGTATGTGAGAAGAGCAAGGCAAGGGGCCGAAAGGGAGAACACTAACAAATGTCTGCTTATCCTCTTCTTATCGACCCCTTCATGAAGTAGGAATGATACAAGACCAAATGCAGCGGGAGCCTAAAAAATTATGCAAATTTATAAGACATCAATTAACTAAATGTTCATGAATCAATCTCGAGAAAAAGAACAGACAAGATTGAAATACACTGTTCACTAAAGGATATTAAAAATCTGATGAACTCTACTTTATGCAGCATTATGGCCAAGAACACAATCGCTTCAACATCCGGTTGCGAAGTTGTCGCAGCAGCTCCTAGTGCTACCCCATCGGCTGCTGCATGAACTACTAAACCTAACGTTGTCGTGAAACTCTTCTCCTTTCCACCATTCCCTCTAGATGTGCATTGTTCGACTAAGAGCATAAATATGAAGCCTAAAATCAAACTAATACCTATAAGACCGTGAAGATCACCTGTAATAAAAAAATCATTCATCATCAACTTAGAGATAATCAAACTTTGTCAACATTACTTTCTTCCGATTAGAGAACAAACAACATAATCAATTAAAAATGGTGATAAAACCTTACTATGAACTTCACTGTGCTCGTTATTGTTTTTGCCACTGAATAACGCTTCAACTCCTTCCGGAATAATGACGGCTAATGCAGTACCCACGAGAAGACCCGCACCTAATACCGAAACTAATTGCAGCTTGTCCTAGATTTATAGAAAAAATGTAAATTTAATTTATCCAACATTAGTACATAGGACAATATGATTATTCAACACAAATCTGTAACACAGAACAAGAGCACTTACTTCCGATAAGTTCATAACCAGAGGAAGCGAGCCAGCTAGGTACGAACCAAGCATCATAACCACCGCCAGCATCCATAGAATCGAAGACTCTTCCATTGTATATTTCAATGGAATTAATGTTACAAGCTGTGTAAAGTATGATAATTCATCACCCTAAACGTGTTGCACCACCGTATTGTGGTGAGTGTGTCGACTGCACGAATAAATGGAGCACCGCATGTTGTCAACAGGTCTCCCTGTCTGCTGCTCTCTCCACGTAGTCGATTTCGCAGTGCAGCAGGCAACAGCAAGCAATGACTGCGAACGTGGCAGCCGGTATTTACAGAAAAACTATTTGACACATGACAATCATTGAAAATGAACGTTCCGAGATTGTCAGACTTGTGCAGACTTGTGTCCAATGACCAGAGTTCCAATGAGCGCATCGAAAGTTAGACGGAACACGACGCGTTAATGCGTCTAGGATGGAGAACCAATCAGAATGCTCGAAATAAGACGCTCGAAATGAAGCTCCATTCTGATTGGTTCTTCAATCTCGCCACGATGATGCGACGCACCCTGAAGGACACCCGTCGCGATCAGCAGAACTGCGGCCTGTTAACGATACTATTGGCGCGACATTTGAAAATGCTCCAACTACCCCGGGATTTAAATCGCATAAAACCTAAGCGGCAATAAACAAGAAACTTCCGTATCGTTATAAAATAAATGTTTTATTTTTCGCGTACAATGTTTGCGCTTTCAGTCAATGATGATGATGATGCCCGGAGGCAATCAGTGCAGGAATGAAAGAACCAACGACCATTGCGGCTATTTCGTTGAACTTAAGACCAGATGTCTGTTGTTTATCATCTTCGCCCGTTGACACGTAAGAATAAGAAGATTTTTCTCTCATCATTAATTCTGGTAGCACGTGAACAGTTGCAACGTACAGGAAAGTTCCAGCACTAAACAACATGGCGGCGCCTGTAACGTTTATGGTGTGCAGCGTCTCCTTTCCTTCCTTAAGAAGAATAAAAGGATGCAGCGAATGCCAATTGTCATGATAACTGGAATAAGAATACTTTGTGGAATAAAATCGTTGAAATTCGTTACCTTTCCGATGCAATAATACGTAAGCAATGCCAGACAAGGTGCTGACAGAGAAAATACGAGCAAATGTCTTCCTATCTTTTTGCGCTCGACTCCCTCGTGAAGTAGAAACGACACGAGTCCGAATGCAGCCGGAGCCTGTTAATAAATACTCAAGTTGTACGTCTGTGCAAAGAGATATTCACATTTCGGGTTATGGTGACTAAAAGTGGTCACCTTATGTAACATTATAGCTATAAAAACGATCATTTCAACGTCCGCCTGAGAAGTTGTCGCAGCTGCCCCTAATGCAATTCCATCGACGGCTGCATGAACTACCAATCCTAATGTAGCCGTAAGACTTTTCTCTTTTCCACCTCCACGTCTATAAGTGCACTGCTCTATCAGAAGCATGAACACGAATCCTAATATTAAACTAGTACCTATGAGGCTGTGCGAGGTACCTGAAATAACAAGTAACAATTATTTCGATTGTTTGCACTTTCATGAGAAATAGAAAGAGTATACAAATTTTTACTCTGTTCCTCGTCACTTTCGTGCAAATCGTGGTCGTGATAAATATCGTAATCACGATAATCATGATGGTGATGAGAGTGTTCACCATTGCCTAGTGTTTCAATTCCTTCTGGAATAATAACTGCTAATGCAGTACCAATAAGAAGGCCTGCACCCAGTACGGACACTAGTTGCAATTTTTCCTAAAAAAAAAAAATAGTTGCTATAATCATTCTAAAATGTAAGAACTCCCTGAGAAATTACAAAAATATTCAAGTTTTAAACATGCGCGCAGATTCTCAGGATAGAGAAGGGAGAAAACGTTAATATATGAAATATACGTTAGCATATGAAACCTTAGATGATGTAGGGTTGATTTACCTCTGATAAGTTCATGATTACAGGAAGTAAGCCAGCAAGGTATGATCCGACCAGCATTACCAGAGACAGTACCCAAAGGAACATGGATCCTCCCATTTCCATAAATAAAAGAACGAATAAACAAAGTACACTGCTCAAATCGTCCTAACACCTCAGAAGTGAGTGTTACACTAATCTTTTGCGATTTCCATGTCGAGGTATTATTTGAGATGTCGCATACTAATGGCAGGTTTTGTACATTTCATTGTCTTTGTCACGTAGCAGGATTTTGCAGCGTTGCCTGACCGAAAAACCCGAGTTAAACCACCGGCAGCTCTTTCGTTCGTAATACTTTTATTAATAAATTATTACATTAATAATGGTCAATATCAAAGTCGAGTCGCTCGACGTTAACAACAATTAAGTACCTAATTACATCGGCATTCCTTCCAGGGAATGAGAATCGACGTGAGTACCTAAGGCGTTCATGTACACCTGCGATGAACACAAGAGGGGAAATTATTACCGAACGTTGCAGTCTTCTACGGAAAAATTAATGACATCAGAGTATTAAAAAAAGAAGAACATAAGCACAATTGGCAGCTACGGTATTATCAGCGGTGCCAAATTAAATCTGTTCTATAAATAATTAAGGTAGCGGTAGTAGCACGCTCGAGCTTACAGGGCGTCGACAACATACAAATGAAAATTCACTACGAATGTGCGAAAATGTGAATCCGCATGATCGGTGATCGTAATCCCCGATCACGAGCGTCAGCGAATGTTACAATTAATTAATAAAAGACCGGCGATGAAACCAAACATTCTCGCGCTGAAACTGTCTGCAGAAGGCGCAGCCGAGGTCGTCTTCGAGGCCGTCGTCTTGGAGCCTTCTTCTCGCAGAAGACCTCCAACGACCTCTTTCCCGTAGCAAGGGTTCAAAGAGGCCTTGTAATCAACTCGATACATCTCGAGATACTGAACCAACTCCTCTCTGCACCTCCACTTGAGAGGGTTGTCTCCGAATTCAAAGGTCTTCAGGTTCCTGAGCTCGAGGAGGCTCTTCGTGTAGATACATCTAAGATTGTTTCTGTTCAAGGAGAGATGCTCCAGCCTGTAGAGATGGGAGAAAGCGTTGGCCTCTATCTCATGGATGGAGTTGTTGGCCAGGTCGAGACTTCTCAAGTTGTTCATATCCCGGAACCAGGAGGATTCAACAGTCGCTAGCAAATTGTCTCGAATGGTCAGCCTCTCTAGCTTCCTGAGATTTTGGAACGCCAGGGGATCGACGTCTCGCAGATGACAATTGCGAATGGTCAGCTCAGTCAGATTGTGAAACCTGGAAAACATGCCAGGGGGCAGGTGAGGAATGTGTAGGTCGTGGAGTTCGATGGAAGTGGTGTGACTTGGAATTTGTTCCAGGGTGGAGAGATCTCCCAGGGTACATGAGTAGTGCATCCTCCGCTTGACGATGACTTCTTCACTTTTACACACCCCGATGGACGGTGACCTTGTAGGTTGTGGTGGAGGTGGAGGTGGAGGTGGCGGAGGAGGTGGAGGTGGTGGTGGAGGAGGTGGAGGTGGTGCAGTGTAACGATAAGTGGTCCTGATGGGTGCCAAAGTTGAGACCGGGTACTCCGTGCTGACCATATAAGGTACGTCGTAACATTGCCATCCGTTTCTGATCTTCTCCCTGAAGAAGTCCCTCTTGTACGAGATCCGCCCGCTCTCCAGGAACCTGAGGAGCTTCTGGCCGCACAGGCAACTCCAGGGGTTTTTGGAAACGTGGACTACTTGCAGGTGTTGCAGACGAGCCAGAAAGTCGACTCCGATGCAGTTCAGCCTGTTGTCATTGATGGCCAGGGTCGAGAGGTAAGGTACATGAAGAAACACGTCGTTCGCAATCCTGGCGATATTATTTTGCTGCAGATCGAGCAACCGCAGACGGTTCAAACCGACAAACCACTCGGCTTTGACGGTTTCGAGGTCGTTTCCTCTGAGGACCAAGGTGTCCAGGTTCTCCAGGCCGGCAAAAGCCCTGTTATCGATACTCTGGATCCCGCACTCGTAGAACTCAAGTCTCCTCAGGTACCTGCCGAATCTGTAGAACATTTCGCAAGGCATGTAATTCAAAGTAGCCCTGGTGAACCTGATGGCGTCCACGGTGCTGGGAAGTTGCAGCAGGTCGACCAGACTGCTGCGGAAACAGACGTAAGGTAGCCGACCAACGTTCGACCGATACCCGTTATCTATTAAACAATTCGAAGTGGATTGGGTCTCGAATTCGTACAAGGCACTGGAAGAGTCCTCGTGGAGGAATCGCGTCGAAAGAGCCTGATTCTGTACGGTCGACCTGGTAGACCTCGAGTACTTGGCAGTGGCCAATCCTGAACTCCAATGGACCGTGCCAGAGGGTTCAAAAGTCGCCAGGACGACGAATCCTGGCTGGAACCCATCTTCGGTGGGATCAGGCCAGGATTCGTGAGAGAATCCCGTCAGTTCGGACCCTGGACGCTGTCTCCATCTTTGGGAAGCCTCTTCGACGTCTTCTTTACCGGCCGCGCAAGATCCGCTGATCTCGTAGCCGATGCTCCTCTCGGTCAGGTATCTCTTCAGGGTCTCTCTGCACTCGCAGGTCCAGGGATTGCTCGCTAGCTTCACCGATTTCAGCTTATGTAGGCTCGATAGTAGGTTCGGTGATAAGCAATCTAATTGATTTCCGTGTATGTCCAGGCGTTCCAGGTTCACCAGCCCGGAAAAGGCCCCTTCCTCGATCTTCTTGATGTCGTTGTTCCGCAACACCAGTTCCTTCAATCCGGTAAGGTCGTGGAACCAGTCCGTCTGGATCGACGAAATCCAGTTACCGGCGAGTAGCAGTCGCTCTAGTTTCGGTAGCCCCGCGAAGGCTCCTGGTTCTATTTTGCTGATATTGCAGCTCCAGCACTCCAGGCTCGTCAAGCTGTTGCCAAACCGGAAGAAGGCGTATCGTGGAACGGTCGCCAGGTGTGCTTGGCTGATCTTGATCCATCGCGTCGTGTCTGGTACCCGATCTAGAAGAGGTAGATAACTCAGGGGGCAAGTGGATGAACCTTCTTCCAGGGTTTTTATTTCAGGTGACGACTGCCCGTGATGATGCCGATGATGTCCAGACAAGGAAGAGAAGTTCCTAGAGGAGACGCCCAAAGCGGAAGGGTTCAAACTTGCCATACACTCGAAGTCCTTCGGGGCTCTTGCTGATCCTACAAAACGAAAACAACGGTACAGCATGCGTACACTGAGAAAAAAATGTCTTTAAATGGTAGCAATAAAACATTGAATTCAAAGAATAATAATTTAACTGAAAATCGAATAAATTGAATGCAAAATTTCTTCGGTATTGTGACAATTTATTTCGGTGCATTCGAGTCAAATCATTATTCCTTGAATTGACAAAATATTCCTTTGGCACTATTCTTTGGTTCAGTGAACTTTTTTAAAGCACATCCAAAGCAGTAGTACCAACCTTCCTCCCCATTGTGCATTCGAACATCCCGATGGAAGAACCTGGCCAATTCGGTTCTGCACTCGCAGAGCCAAGGATTCATATCCAGCTGGACATTCCGAAGAGTCCGAACGGAGTCCAGAGTGTCACTCGGGAGACAACTGAGGTCGTTATCTCTGAGACTCAAGGTATCCAGCTTCCCTAATCTAGAGAAGACCTCCGGCTCCACGTAAAGAAGCTCAGCCTTCTCCACGGAGAGCCTGGTCAAGTTAGGAGTATCCTGGAACCAGGATGCCCTGAGTGAGCCGATCTTCGTGTTGTAAAAGACCAGCCACTCGAGGTGGTCCAGACCCTGAAAAGGTCTGGGGTCGACGCTTCGAACGTCGCAATTATAGAAGGCAAGCCTCTTCAAGGACGAAAATCTAGAAAAGGCTGCACTAGGTATGGAGTGCAGCCTAGAAACCGAGAATTCGATCCAGTCGACGTTCTCTGCGAGCTGGTCTAGATCGGCCAGGGTGCTCTGGACACAAGAGTAGGCGATGGATCGATCATCGTCGGTGGAAGTCAATGTGCACTTCCCCAAAACGGGAGCGACTATGGTCAGCATCCCAAGGAGCAATATGTGGATCATCTTGATCTCCATGGCCAACTAATACGGATCGTTAAATCCCCAGGTTCCGGTCGATGCCTATCGGCAATTTACTTCATTCCCAGCTCGGCAGGCTTTCGATTTACGGGGCAGATTAACTGGGAGATTTTCGCCGCACTTCTCGAGAGCCGGCCTCCACCGAGGCGAGTCCTTGTCCACCCACGTTTGGAGCTTTAAACGGCCAGCTTACGCAATCCTTAGGCCGTTTCGCGATCCAAGGCCCTTCCCGTTGCGCTTCGAGCTCACCACTTATACACCCGCGACGTGTTTTCGCACTTTTCCGAGCCGGAGGGTACCCCGTCTCTCCTCGTGTTCGTGGGCGAAATTCCGTGGGAGTGCGGAAGTCGATCTTCCGGGCAGGAGGGAAATATTCCGGACTCGATTCGCGAATTGGATCACTGGGGAATATTCCTGGGCACTTGGATAGGCGATGGAAGGTAGTCGATAGAGGATGGTCGCTAATTTTCGCACCTGGAGGGGCCGGGTCACGGGGAGGAGGTACTAAGGGTTGGCTGGGATTGGTACCAGGGGAGATGGACACTTTTAACCCCCCATGTCTTCTGTTTTTGAGATTATTGACATGGTTTCAGGCACCGGTTATCTCGACTGCACCTGCCGATGCCGACTGATGGACGGGAGGCTGATCGGCGGTGATTCACAAAGGATAAACGAAGCGACCGACTTCCCGAGCGCGAATAAGCCCGCGATTCGCGAGCGATCTCGTTATATAAACTAGGAAGGCCAAGGTTAGGCTTGTCCCAGTACCCACGGTGCCTATCTTTAGAAGAGCGCTGCTTATTTGGCGGAGCAAATGGAACTTACGCACTTACCGCGGTGCGTTTTACCCTGGGTATGAACACTATGCCCTGGCGCAATCGGTGCCACTCTCGTCCCATTCACAGATTCGCCGTGACTTATTGGTCCCCTTTCTCTTTTACAACCCCTGAGACTCTTTTCTTTCACGAAGCTGACCTAGTGCAGCTTGCAAACTCGACCTCGTCGGCCGATACTCGCCCCATTAAGGTGATATGAAAGTGGCAACTGGAGGTCAATTGTTTATGAAATGTTTCTTGAGTGTACCGAATCGTTTGAAATTATGCCATGTCAACGTGGAGATCCTCGAGGAACTCTTGACATTCTTGATATTTCATAGAAAAAATTGTTTATGAACATTTATTATTTTTCATGGAAATTGTTATTTCATGGGTGTCAGGACTTTCCTTAGGGCCTTCACATTGACGTAGTCAAATCTTAAACGATTCGGTACACCCAGTTCGAGAAAAAGTTTCATGAACGATTGACTTCTGAAGTACCACTTTCATATCGCCTTAAGAATTTATAGACTATATAGGTAGAGGTATATTGGAAGCAACTTTTCACTTTGTAATTAGTACCCTTCTCAAGGTGGATCTTTTTGATATATATTATCGTTTATAACAATCGTATCTCTGTATAATTAAATGTTGAACAAATTTGTATACGAATGTGGGAATAATGAGATCAGTTTATCATGAGAGAGAGGTTTCAAGTTAGCAGCAATTTAGGGCATGGGCAGGGCTTTACGAGAAAAGGGGCGAGTACTGTCGGGTGTGCCAATTACCCGAGTCAATTGTCGGCGAGTATGGACAGTTAAGGACGTACTCGACATAATTTCTAAGTCCCTCGTAAAGCGGGAAACCTTGCGCCTCCGTGAAGCGTTTCGCGGTCGTTTTTAATGCGTACGCCGATCAAAGGCGAGCCGGGTAGTTCCGCGGAATGGTAATGACTGCGTGTGCCTTTTCATTACACGCTACGTACGCGCGTAAGTATCTAGGTACGCATCCAGGCAGGTATTACATAGTTAATATCGAGTCAGGGTTCAAGTCCTCCCCGATCTCGAGGAAACCACTACGAGTCCTCGAGGATGTCCACGCCTTTCCCCGAGAATCGGAAGAAATCTAGGTGCTCCTTCTGGAGAATTCATTACGAGCTCTGCTTAGGTATTCTTACCCGAACAAAGACGCGTTCCGCATCTTGGATTGCACCTGAAGGTGTCTACGTGTTTCTAATGGATCAAATTACGCATCTCTGATAGCAGCTTAGATTTATTTATATCTCCTCGAGTGCGCGCTAGAATACGTAGATTTAGAAAAAAATAGTTTCATTGAACCAGAGAAATATTTCGTTAATTCAAAGAATAATTATTTTACTCAAACTCAAATAAGTTAGATGGAGTAAGTAAAGAAAGATTGAATAAAGAAAATTAACATAAATCAACGACAATTAGTTTAAATCAAGAACGTAAATTTTTCTTCTCAAGAATAACTGTTTCTTGCAATTATACATGATTCAATAATATGTATTTGTTTCAGTCAACTATTTTCTTTTTCCTTTCAGGGCAGTTGCGAATTATTGGACAACTTTGGTCGGTATTTTCGGTATTATCTCGTATGAACAAGATTCTTATTGTTAAAAGTGCTTTTGTAGAGTCGGCGGAGCATTGATTGAGATATTAATGGTTAATGGTAATTAATATCTGCGCCGCATTCACGCTTCGTGGATCTCGGGTAGACGTCCGGTCACGGTTCCACGTGTACTTCCTGGTACATCGGTGCTACCTTACGGAAAAAAAAAAATTTGTTAAACTTACAGAAAAATCTGTGAAACATGCAGGTTTTATCCATTGAAATAAGGACAGAAGATTTCTCCCGTTAGCGTTACGATAAAGATACATTTATTGCACCTACAATTTTGTAATACTTTAAATGTACCAGTTTCATAGCTATTAATATTCACGGACATTTTCAGCTACAGTTACAGCTGACTTTTACAGAAACGTTTCCGCTAATTGTACATGTAAGAAAGTAAAATTGAACAGTTTTTAACCGCATCGTGAACAACAATTTCTTATTTAGTTTATTATTATTACAATATTATATACAATTAGCTTTTGTAACTTTAAGGCTGTTTTTTTTTTCCGTGTAGGCAAGACCGCTCCCAAACGTGCGCCGCGCCCTATTTATTTCCACCCTCCTCGACGACCAGGTCGTATCAGGGACTAATTTACCTCAAAATCTGCATAAACCGATAAGAGGCGGCGTTATTATCCACTGCTCTTATTATACTACCAATTAAATCCCGCTTCTCCCCGTAAACGGCAATTCCTCCAGTGACGAGCGGAGGTCCCCGGAACGGTGTCTCTCGGAGTTTTCCGCGAGCGACTTTGCGCGCTGCATGCCAATCGGGAACCAGAAGTGGACGAGCTCTTACCGAAGAAACTCGTGTCCTTAGTCGCGAGGTGCAGCCCCGTAAATATCCACGGGCCTCCGTTCGTCACGTTCCTCGATGTGTTTCTCGGTACGTTTCACTTTGCATGTTTTTCTGCACTTTTGCCAAATACACATTTCTTAAGGCGATACGAAAGTGGCGTCAAACAGGTTTCATTCGTGAAATCATTATTCGAACTGAGTGTACCGAATCATTCCAAACTTTACAACGTGAACATGAAGACTATAAAAAAGGGCCCGACACCCGTGAAATTTCAGTTTTAAGAAAATTTGTTTATAGATATTTTCAACATTTCTTTATAAAAAATGAAATTTCTCGAGTCTCAGAATCTCAGATGCCACCTTCATAACCCCTTAAAATCGTGACTAAGTTTCGATGATTTCCAATGATTTTTAGTGATCCCTGCTTGCGATTTCCAGCTGATTTCAAATATTTAATTCCATGATTTCCCGCGTGAACAACCTCTCGCGTTGCTCAGCCCACGTTGCTGATCATTCGGCTAGGTTCACGCTGCTGGGCATACGTTGCTCGTCATTCGGCTAGATTCACGCTGCTGGGCACCCAGCTAGGTTCACGGTGCTGGATACCCTACCCGGTACGTCCCACGGTGTGTACAGGGGCGATCGTCCCGGGCGCTCGTGCAGTCTTCCGCGGACGTTCGCGCGAGTCGCGTGCCAACGCACCGGGAAAGAGAGAGACCCGTTGCCTGGCCGGGAGTGTTAGCGCCGACCACGCATGCCTGGACATATAAGTACACTAACGACCAAGTCGAACCCAACGGCGGTTGGTGGTTACCAAGAAGTCGGCATCGTCTTCGAGTCCCAACACTTCGTCCAGCATCCGAGGTCCAGGATTCACCGGACCGGTGGGAATCTCGATTGAAATTCGAATTTCCCCCGCTTATAAAAATCATTTCCACTGATCCAGATATGGTAGACTAGCATCTTAAAAATCATTGCAAACCCGTGCTTATACCTGACGACGCGTAGCGTCTTCATCGGTAACATCTCCCCCGACATTTCTTGAATTTCAAGACTTTCCTGAGGTCCCATTACCGTCAATGAAATTATTCTTGCGCGTTGGATTGACTCTTGGCATTTCGTTTTAAGGACTCCAGCGTCGTCGAGCGAATGCCTGGGACCTGATGACGACTTTTCCCCGGTCACCTGCGTTCACTCCGGCTCTGTGTATAAATATCATCACGATCGGGTAATCTTTCCTCCATTCCCTCTTCATACGTTTACTGTACCGTAAATCAATTCCCTCGATACCTAACACGATAGATACTCGATTCGGCCTTCCCATAACCCAGGGCATGATTTACAGGTTCCTCTCCCCGTGCGCCATCAACAGCCTCGTCGAGGAATCCGCGCGGCCTGGAAGGCGAGAAAAGGATCACCGCGAGTGCTATTGAAAAACATGGAAGGAAGAACGGAAAGACGTATCCACTTTACCGAGGCTAAAGACCCGGCTTTGGTGGAACGAGCTGGTATCCTTCCTGCGGAGTTCGCCAACTCGTTGGGTAGGTAGAACACCTATTTCAGGTATTTGGAGCGCGCGGTGAGATCGGTAAGGCAGGTCGCGAGCGTCACCTTTACCCCGCCGACCTCACGCAGAAAAAAAGCCAAAGAAATGTCTTGTTAATTCGAAGAATAATTATTTCACTCAAATAAACCCATATAAATTGTCATGATTCTGAAGAAACGTTGCATCCAATTTATTCGAGTTTATCTCAGACAATTAATTCATTGAATTTTAATAATTTATTGAATTAACAAGATATTTCTTTGGTTCAATGACATTTTTTTCCTCAGTAAAGCGACGACCCTAATTCCTCGGAATCGGGTCAATCGTTTAACTCCCCTAATTGGTTGAAACCTTATAAATCGCGTTAACAAAGTGAATTTAGAGAGTTTCGCGAATCTTGCGATTTCTACGTGGAAAATTTTTGCGATGTTTTTTATTAATAGTGCCCACGCGGTCAGTTCGCAGGGGGGTTCGCCTATTACCTAACGGGGTCTGGTGTAAACATCGTTAGCGCACAGCCAGGTCGGGCTGGGTAGGTGCGAGTTAAACTAGATTAAATTGGAGCGGAAGGTCACCCACTTTGGAGGGGCCAAGGCCGCGATGGGATCTAGACTCGCGTGGGCGAGCGATTAGTCCCTCTGCTGGTTTTACGCCGAGTTTTTCATCGCCCTTGCCGTTTCTCTTAATGGTCGATGAGTATCTTGGCGGAGGAAGAGAGATTATCGACGTGGAAGAAGGGTGGTACAGGGCCGCGTTTATGCAAGCGGATTAACAGGTGTCTCGGGCGAGGTACCGTGAGTCCTGAGGAGCACCGATTGGACGCCATTTTCGAGTCGAGGGGTATATAATACGAGAAAACGCTTCCAATGAAAGTTATTCCATGGACTAGAACGGTCAACTTTTGTAAGAAGCATTTTTCGATTTCGTGCTCAGGTGTCATGATAATCGCGGATCATTGGCGATGACCGGTCCCTCGCCGCGCTTGGCGCGCCGCTTACGGGGGTAGATAGGGGAAACTGGAAGTACCGTAAAGGTCAAATTCGGGGAACCGGGCGCGCGAGTTTGGACCATTCGGCAGCCCGAGAACGCCGCGAGGTGCCGGTGAGAGGTTAAGTCGTTTGCGACCAAATGGAACGGAATGGAGAGGAGTGGAACGGGGCCGCGGAGACTTGCGGAATGAATATGAGCGGCGGCCACAGTCGGCGGTTAACTTCCGAATCGGCCTCGCAAAGCCCCTCGCGGTTTTCGCGGGTTCTGCGAGTCGCGCATCCTGCGGTCCTCGCGGCTTCCTCAAGATGCAAGACACAGCCACCGACGCCGGGCGTCGGTACGTCACGGGCGTCGCCGCGCTCGCCTTGCGCAACCCACGTGTCGAGTGAGCGCGCCGATGATCCACCTTTGTAGCCGAACCGTAAGTTCAGAAGTCACATAAAAATTGAATCTTTTGACTGCACTGATATGCACCATTAAAATCCATTGTTATTCCCACGGGAAACATTAAAAACATACACTTTTACTTTCGAGTTTATAATCTGACAACATTAGGTAGTAAAATTCTACGAGTTTCTGACGTTGGGAACAACAATATTGGGTTTCTACATAAATCTACAAATTTATAAATTTATGATACCAAAAGTTATAAAATTCCGTATTACCCTGAGAAAAGGATCTCATTGAACCAAAGGAATATTTCATCAATTGAAGGAATAATTATTTCACTCAAACTCAAGTAAATTGGATGCAACATTTCTTTGGAATTATGACTGTTTCTTTGAGTAAAACAATTATTCTTAGAATTAACAACATGTTTCTTCGGTTCAATGAATTTCTTTTTCTCGGTGCTTATAACGCGGCGGGGGATAAATCGTTGATTCCTCGCGGTGTTTATCTGACGAACGGAACGTGAGAATATTAATATTAAATTAGATGGGAAATGTTTAATTTCCAGCTCGAGCCGGCTATCGGTCTTGTAGGATAAAAGGTGTTCGGGTTAAGCGAGCCGCGAGTCGCCGAGTGGGCCGAGTGCTGCCAGATGCAATGCATAGCTTACGCTCTCGCGTGGGTCGGGGCAAACGCAGAAAACGTTAGAAACGTAGAAAGCGTAGAAAGGGTCAAAATCCCGCCGGCAGGCCTGCCACATGACGTTTCCCAACGGTGCCTCGTCACTTCCGCGCTTTTTCTCCTGGCGAGTCCGCCTGGCAACGACGACCATCGCGGGGCTCGGGTCTTCCCTTCCTTTTTCTCCCGTTTTTCCTGGCAATATTTTTTTCTCCCCCCTTCCCCGTTCCTCCATTCACCGGGCCCAATACCTCGGGATCATTGAAATTTGACCCGATAAATCCACTGCGGAATGGCCGTTTAATTCCCGATTACCTGAGGAGGGATGGCCCGTAAAAAATGGCGGCGGCCATGGCGCGAGACGTCGTAATAAGTGTTCATATTCCACCCCTAATAGCATATAATAATTTCTAAATATTTTTTTTTGTTCTAATCTTTGCTACATATATTCAAGCGACAGGTTTTTTAAAGATGCTTCGTAGATTTCATTTGACGATATCTAAAATATTTGTTGAAAACCTCAATGATATGTTCGTTCATTTATGAACATATAATAGAAATACATCTTTTATTTTACGATTATTGTCGAGCACTTAATTTGGTATCGCAAATATGAGACAATATTTTGTGCTACTAGGGACTTTGCATCGCGCTTATGCTGGGAACCAGTTAGCAGGAGAGCAGAGGAGGGCGTCGATGTGTACACCTTTTTGTGCGTAATGTACGGACACGCCTTGGCCGGGAGTCCTCTTTATCACTGGTGGCGAGCTCTTATCGCGATCGCGTTCTAATACCTGGCTCAGATCGCGGGCTGCGCCTCTCTTTTGCTCCTCATTTTAGCGGAGTTGGTAACGAGAGTCGCGATCGCGTTTCCAATAAAGTTATTCACGATTTTCGGACGAGTTGTGCCAGGATATGAGGGGGGAGAGTCATGGGAAAACCTCTGGAAAATCGACGCTCCTGGAAAGTGGACCCTAAACTCGCGTCTTCTACCGTTACGCTCCGATTTCAGTGATTAAGTGGCTGGTTAAATGATCGATTTAGTGCTTGATGATTGCAAATGTTAAATAACATTAATTTAGTGGAGGGTGCGAAGTCTGCAGATTCTTGTTTGACGTTTAAAGGTGGTTTAATCGGGCCGCGAAAATGCTGCGACAACTTCTTCAGGTCTTTGGAGGACACTCGGTAATGGCGGATGCTTGATATACGTGTATAGGTTTATTAGAACGTCCGCCGGTGCTTAATCGCAACCGGTGGGTTGTTAATTTCCTTTTTCATGGGCCATGTCTTTTTTTTCAGGCTGGCAGCGGACCGCAGCCGGGGCAGGAGGAAAGTGCTCGGTTTAAACGGCCACCGTGTACGACCGATGACGACGTTCGCATTGATTCCAATACGGCGATATCCCAGATCGATAATGCTCGAAGAACTCGGTAAGTTCGACGGGAAAGAATTAATTTCGCAACGCTTTTTCCCTGTTTTTAGATAGCATGGAGTAGAGTTCTGCGTTACCGACGGTAGATATAATCTGATAGAGGTTAGCTAGTTCGTCCGCGCGATGGCAGTGTCTGTCCCATTCTTCAGTCGATTTTCGTGAAGTGAAAGCAAGGAAGCCGGAAAAATCGACTCCGTCATAGACATAACCTAACGAGAGACCTTCTTGTATTGTTATTAACCAAAAAAAAAAACGATCGATTGTTCGAGTTAATTACCGGTATTATCAGTTAGATTATCACAGTTGACTTATATCTAGGTTGGTGCCACACACTAGGGGTACAGCTGAATGGTAGAGCATTCGACTACAGAGCGAGGTCCCCGGTTCAAATCCCGGGTGTCTCCTTTGTTTTCGGTCCTTTTACCGTTTCCTTTTCTTTCCTCAATAGCTGCGAACCCATTACCTTTTTATCTCGAGTATCGGCTACGTACCCGACACGGTGTACAATTAGCGAATTGGCGCAATCCCGCTGAAGTGGCACTTTAATAGACCTCGAAAATCGCCGGAGGTGGCCGCCGGTGAAACGGACAGACACCACTCTGTTCGCTAAATACGTCGCGAGGGCAACGACCGACGGTCGGCGGACAGGGACCTGCGGAAACCGAGCCATTTTGAGAACGCTCCTGAAAAGTTGAATGAAACTTAATGAAAAATCGAATTTCTACATACCAAAACCCGTCAGCCCCTCTCTTACATACTCGCTAAGTCTTAAATAAAAAAAAAAAAAACATGGAAAATCTCGTGCTTTTAAAAATGAGCTTTCTAGAATTATTGCCCTAATAAAGATTGACTTTTTCAGCTTGAATCCTGGTCCCAGGCCCGCCGTAGCAGCGACTCGCCGAAGAAACCCGGTTTCGTTCTTCTTCGGGCCTAGAAGGCCGCCGAACGGAAACATCACCTTGGCCGAGCACGTGGCACGCATCGGTCCCCGGTCGGAACGTGGGTGAGTCGCTAATAATTTCCTTTATTGCGCGCCTCTCGACCATCGACGTCCTCCCCGTCCCCAGGACTTCCTGGATTAGACTCCTTCCTGCGGGAAAGTGCACCTGCTCCGTGGGTGCGCAGTTTCGCCCGGTTCGGTCCCGTTCAGCTTCGTTCTCCTCTTACGCACCGGGTCAGTGATCTCGGCTCGCTTCCACTCCCACTTATTGCGTGTCGTAAAAGGTACTCGGTGTACCGGAGACTCTCCTCGCCACCTCTCCTCCTCTCTGAACTGGGCTAAGAAGAGTAGGGATTGATTATCACGCCACCAGGTCACTGGGGATGGCAGGGAGCTCTTCGCTTTCCGGCATTGCGCGTCCCTGAAATTAGGATATTAGGTGACGTGTCATTATCTCGTGTCTTCGCTCGCAAAAATTAACTTTTGGAGAAAGGATTACGTCCTTGCTAGGTGAACGTGAGGTTAAACGTGATCATTGGGATTCCTGGGCCCGACGAAGGATGCGTGACGGAGGGGCTCAGCCCGCTGCACTCGTAGGGGCCGCATCCTTGCGCTGTCAATGTCTCTCGAACTGGTTCTCGCCTCTTCGGCTACCTCGACTCCTCCACCCGGGGTATGTTCCCCCCTCGCCGCCTACCTTGAACTCTCGTTGCTGCGATTCCTTCATCCGAATCGCGCGATCCGAGTCCAAGAACGAGGGACCAGCAGAGAGAGTCCCTGTAAAAAAGGAGCGGATTGAATCGACAATAGATATAGCTTGAAAGAGTCGAGTGGTTCCCATTGAGGAACCATCGTCCCTCGTCTCTTGCCTCGCTAGGGATCAACCGACTTATGACAATTTTTTCACAGGGTCCGACCGACTATTGCTAGCTATTCTTGTCAGGTTTCAATCGATATCGCCGACCGGTAGCCTAGTTGTACGGCGTAATCGAGGATCGCTGGAACGCTAGGAACCGTTCCTTCCGTCCCGGACGATCATTGGCAATCCTCGGCCCTCGGACCGTGACTCTGCTTGCTGCTTCTTGCTTCGGCCAGACTGCAGCTCGCTGCTTCTTACGGTCCGGAGAGTCAACCACACGAGACCGCCGACCCAGTGGAAGCGAGCGGAATGACTCGGCCAGTAAGGACGACCTACATACTCGGTGGCGCTAAAGATGTCCCCTGTGAAGAGTCACAATGATATACCCAACTCGGCAAAACATTTTAGCAACCATTTCGAACAATTTCGAACAGCTGACGGCGGTTCGAAGTCATTCGAAGAATCAACCGAACGAGATGACCGAGTCGCTGGAAGCGCATGAGATGAACCTCCGGTAAGGACGATCTGCATACCCGGTGATATCGAAATCGTCCTTACGTATTTCTCGTGGGGCCAAATCGAAGGCCTACATTTGAAAAGAATTAAGAAACGCCATTCCTGATTATATCACCGTGGTCCTCGACGTCGTCGACACTTCTGTCACCCAATTCCGGCGCTGTCGCCGCAGTGATTACGTCCATCCACAATGTCATCGTCTGCTCGCAATGGCGAATAAAGGCGAGGGCTCGATTGACTTTGAGCGTCTCTTAGGAGCGAAGTCTCGAAAGAGGCCAGACGGCAATCGACGTCCAGATATCCAATTGACTCTCCTTCGGGACCCGGAGGAGGATAAAGAAGGGACTGTCGGGCCTGGAAGAGAAAAAGCACGAGAGAGGACGAGGGCGGTTGCGTCATCGAGAAAAATGTCAAATGTCCGAGTTAACGCTCCAATATCGCGAGGTTGTTTTAACATCGGTTATGACTAAGTGCTCCAATTACCTTCTCTCATTTTGGCTACTTCGTTGCTCGGTGTTCGGTCTTTCAAAGTTGATTCATCGGTCGCTGCATTCGGCGGCGACCGCGTCGACGCCCGTTATCCGTCGTTGCGTTTGTAGATAACGCGATGTCATATATCGCGTCCTATCGCCTCCTCGGGAACGACGATAGGCGATAAGGGCCCTCGCCCTCCCAAGATTCGACTCTGAAACCGAGAATCCTTGATAAACTTGAAATGTCAATTCTGAGTAATCTGAAACCGAGAATCCTTGATAAACTTGAATGGCAAAGTGTGGAGGATTTGAAAGCAAGAATCCTTGATATACTTGAAAAATTAATTCTTAGTAATCCGAAACAACGACAACAACGAATTTTTTTTAATGTGCGATAACGTCGAAGTAATTGCAACATGCGGAACGGTAAAAAACGCGGAGAAGAGAGTAACTTTCGAGGACTGTTGACAAAGCTTGATAATTGCCAAGTGGGATTGCTTCCGGCAATATGCCGGCCAAAGTCATAGCATTATTGCGACTTCCGGAAACATACATTTTTTAAGAAAAGAATCGCAGACTTCCGCTCGCCGCTCGACTGTGGAAACGCACGACGGTGGATTTATACTCGATTTACTCGATGCACCCGAGGATTCTCGTAACGGGATTTAACGTCAACATCGACTATCGCATTTCTGCACCGTCAACCGAAAACGAAGGTCTATAGGCGGCTCCTTCTTACAAATACACATTAACGAGTGCTAAATGTGCCTACGGTACGGTACGATCGCCTTTCAGCCCACGAGTCTGGCTGACAGTCGTGCCAAACATAAACCATTCAAGACTAAAAGAATATTTCAAGATACTAATTTGAAATTGAAATTAACCATTCGGCTGCGAAAGGCGTACATATACTTTCAACATTTGGTCCACTGTTGCCTGCACGTGGGGACGAATTTCGCCCATACGTCAAAAAGGTGTAACGATCAAAGGGTTAACAAATATCTCATCGAGATCTCTCCAATACGCATTAATGTTAACTACATATTAATTAATATCACGGTGACTCAAAGCGCAGCATCTACGCTGAGAAAAAAAAACACCATTCATTGTACCAAAGAAATATTTTCGTATGAATAGTACCAAATATATTTTAATATCAAAGAATAATTATTTGGCTCAAATAACTCGTCACGATTCCGACGAAACGTCGCATCTAATTAATTGGATTTCATTTGAGTTAAATCATTCTTCTTGGGATTGACAAAATATTTCTTTGCTACCATTCAATGGATTATTTATCCGGCTCAATGGACATTTTCTTTCGATGTAGACCATGGAAGGGCCCGAGGAGATCTCGGGGCAGGTCGAAAATCTTTTCAACACTCTGTATACGCCATATGTCGACCGTATGAGAAAACTGGTCGACGAAGCCGAAGAGACGTCCGCGGATTCCGTGGCCTCCTTAGGCCGCCTTTGCCCCTCCCGGCAGCCGATCCAATCCGATCCGATCCCGTCCGATCCGAGTCCGCAGCTTACTTTTAAGTAACTCTCTTCTTACGGCAGCTTTGTGCCGGCCCTCGACCGAGTCGTTCTCACGCGACGCCGGGAAATTAGCAAACTTACTGGGTTACATCGCGTTATTTAACGGACCTTCGGCCTGGCTCGATGAAACTTACCATAAATTAACGAAGTAAGCGGCCAGGGAAACTTTCTCACAGCGCTTTCCTTCGACTCCTGCATCGAATCAACGATGGCCATTGCCGCGGGCCTTTAATCGCTTCTAGACCCGGACATTAATTCTTCCAAGATTCGATAACTTGATTTAAAAGTTGAAATATATATATTTCATTCTAACTACTAAAAGAAATATTTCTTTGGTACAATCAATTATATTCTGAGTGTATGCGTATCAAAAGTCAAGTTATCAAATCTTACATGTATTTCATCTTTAAAATCAAGTAACGTGTATATGCAAACATTCATAACGATGATGAAGTCCCTTGACAAGGAATGCGACATCATTCCCGAGTCTGGGAAATCGTTTAACAATGTTCACCGCGCAACGCTTTATGGTAATAACACCTCGTTATTCCGCAGGGATGAAACGCCTCGCTCGCACGTGTTAATACATCGGCAGGGCCATTGTGACCTGTTGTAACAATACCGACAATGCGTTTTACTGTACTCGACTTTTTTCTCATCGAGTCGACGCGTTTCTGCCGGTCGGGCTTTTTTCCTGGGCCGCCTTTTGCAGAGCCGATGATGCTGAAAACACCCTTGGACGCCGCGCAGGGGTAGCTCCCTTTCGTTAAAACTTAAAAAGAGGCGCAGGGCCGGATATGCTACTGCAGGGCACCGCACCATGCTATGGGGTAACATGGGTACCATGGATCCCCACGAGGTACCAAAGGGCTCCGAAATAAAGAAGAAATAATAAAATAGAAGAACCCTGTCTATGACAAACGAGCGCGAGACTTCTACGCGCTCCTCCGCTCTTACCGCATCAATATGCACTCGGTGTGCATCGCATATCCGGTATGCGCAAAAAGTGCGCACGTATGAGCAGCAGATATGTGCAAAAACCTATTTATCGAGCTACGTGCCTCGATAGCGCATCGGGCATTTTGAGAAATCCTAGCATATATACTAGGCGACGTTACGTTATCAGATCCTACAGACTATTTTCTCAAGGTGTTACGAAAGAATCATTATACATATACATATATATCTTTTTTTTAATGAAGATGTGTCCTTGGTTCTAGTCTGGGGCAAATAAACAAAATGAAATTTCATAAGCATCGCGTTTTTCCTTTAGTCTCCACGATCATGTGTTGAGGTTTCAATGATTCGGTGCACACGATTTGGAGACAGGTTTTATAAATACTCTGACGTTTTTATATATATAGAATGACCCTTTCATAACACCTTGAAACGGGAGGCTTTCTGGGACGGAGGGACGCCTGGAAACCTTGAAACACCCTGTACATCGGGTCTCCTCGGTAGGACAAGAGAGGAGTTGGGTCAGTGTCGGGTGATCGGGTCCCAAACCCGCACCTCCGTTCCGACCGCTTTACATATTTGTCAAGTCGTGGCATCGGACTTCGAAATTCTGATCGAAACTCGAGAGTGCTCGACAGTGCTTGACAATGCTCGGCAACATCCATTACTCTATAAAAAAAAAAAAATGAATCGTTTCTTAAAGCGAGTCAAGCACTCTCGGTGCACCGTGTACATGAGCGAGCCTCCTTGGCACAAGAGCGGAGCCGAAGCAGTGCTGGTCGCTCGGGGCCCGGACCCGCGCCTCCGTCCCTCGCCGTCCTGACAATGGTGGGGGACCTCGGGATCGGGCCCGGGCACCGAATCCCCGTCCGAGCGCGACGGTGCCCGACAGTGCTCGATGCACCGTCGCCGGGCGCGCCTCGCTACCCTCCCCGCAAACCGGTCTTCGATCCTCGAGGTCGTTCCGCGACCTCGAACGACCCCTACCCCCGCGCACCTCGAGCGAACAGCGCGCGATGGACCGGCTGGACCGCTCGTGCCCCGGCCGGAACCCGGGGTCGTCAGGGCCCTTTTGAGAGCGGAGACGAGTCGTCGTCCCGGGGGATCCGGCTCCCTCGGGGAGTCTCCGGGTCTCAGGCCGACTCAAGGAAGCTGGGCCTTATCCGTCCGTCCACAAAATGCGGCCAAGTCGGGCCGAGTCGCCCGGTGAAAGAGAGGACTCCCGAGGGGACCTCGATGCGCCCATGGCGGACTCTCCGGTGCAACAAGTGGTAGACCGACCGGGGCAACGGGCGCGCTCGAGCGAGTAGCGCGCTATCTGCCTGACCGGAACCTCTGGAAGTCGTCATCGAGAGCCGTGAGGCAGCGGACGGAGCCCTAGGAGGCTGCACCCGGAAGCGCGCTTAAGACTAAGAGGACTCGAAGAGACGTCCTGAAGTGAGAGCGGCCAGGGCGGTTTCGAGACCGATCTCTTTCTGGAAGTGTTTCTTGGTAACGGCTGACTGTCCGTCGCAATTCGCTAGGCCCCCGCTAATGGCCGCGGGCCCAGGGTCCTGGAGCACCGGGAATGTCCCCCTGGAGTACCGTTCGGTGCCGCTGCTTTGTCCAGCGCTGCTCGTCGCTTAGGAGGCCGCTGCCAAAGCCGACTTCGATGACGTCGCCAAGCCTGGTAGCCTGGATTTCGGAGAAACGCTGACATGAGACGCCTTTCTAACAGATCTGTGGGATTATCGAGGACCTCCTCGGACCCGTGATCTCGTAGTGAGCGTCCTCTTCCTGGCGCTACTCACCTTCGAGAGGCGATATTACTTTGTCGACCTGTTAGGTGCAGCAGCGGGTTTGCACAGCTGACTCTTCGGCGCTCTAAATTTAGGTGACACGCCGGAGGCACCTTGGTGACGGATCCGGCGTCGTTGCTATCGCCGCGTTGGCTGGAAGGCTGGAGATTTTCGGGATTTTAGAGCGCTCCGAACCCTCGAGCGGAACGTCGTTCAGTGTTGTGTTTCTTTTTTGCCGGTTGCCTACCGGGAAGAGCCCGCTCGGACTCGGTGCGGTAGCCAGTTCTGCAGATTCGGCCAGTTTCTTCAGTTCGGTCGGCTTGGTCAGACCGTGGTGTCCTTGGAGGCCACTATCGCGGACTCGTGGACTTTTTTATCAATCAGACGCCGCCCGTATCCGTTTGCCCTGAAACCGTGGTACCTAGACAACGTGGTTGGACTTGGGAGAGTACTCACGGGATATTAACGCATCCCGACATCCGTGATCTCCTAGGACTCCGCCCGCTGCACCCGCTTGCTCGAACCTTCCCGACGAAGGATCCTGGACCCTGAAAGCACGAGATAAGATTACAGAGCCGTATCCTCATCGCTCAACCGAGGTTGCCGGTCGTCGCGGGCCCAAGGATGCGGTCGCCAACCGACACGTCCAGCGCGATCGCTTTCACCGCGGCGATCGAGGTCTAACCTCGGCTCTCGGTTCCGAAATACGAGGGGAAACCTGAGGCGAAATAGGAAATATCGTTGAATCGAAGACCAAGGCGGCGTCGCCCGGGACGATGGAGTGCGCGCAGAGGCATTCGCGGCGGGAAAGTCGATTCTGGGACGTTATCGTCCCCGAGGAGTCGCGAGTTATCGGGGGACTGGCCCGATAAGACCTCCTGGCGGTAATCCGAGCTCGGTTGGCCGAGATAGACTCCTAGGGGGAGAGGGGCCTCGAGAGACCTCGGGGAAGCATGCGCTGGCTCGTCGAATTCGCCAAGGGAACCGTCCAGAGCTCGGCCAAGTGACCATGATGAAGTTCAAATCGCTCTTTCGCAGAGGACAGCACAGCCACTCGTCCCAGCAGCAGCAGGGCCAGCACTCGCACCAGCAACAGGTCCCCGTACCTTTGCGCCAGGCCTCGAGCGCCTCGTCGCTCGAGGGCACCCACGAGACTGGATGTTCCGCTGCCACCTGGGGAGCCGCTCCTCCCAAGGAGCCGTCCTCGAGGGCCTCCAATCTACCTGCGGCCAAGTCCGCGGCCAAGACCTCGGCCAGGATGCAGGAGCTCGAGCGGGAGCTCGAGATCTTGCGAAAGGAACGGGCCAGGCTCGAGGCTGACCTCCGGGACGCGGCCTGCGACTCCCAACGCATCCGGGAACTACGCGCCGAACTCGCCGCGCTCAAGGTAATTGAGGGAACCACCTGTTGGAAGGGAATGCGGTAAGGGGTGAAGCTTCACAGTCGAGAGGGAACCCTACCACTTGCACCCGTTTCTCGTAGTTCAACTCTTTTCATTATCCTGCGTAACTAAAAATAATAGTTCGCACATTGCTTTCATATTTGACGTGGCAAAGGAAGATGTAGTTATTATAAACCAATGAATTTAGTCGTGTCAACCAAATATAGGTGGTTGTCCATATAATCATATTCCGTGGTTGAATTTTATTCATTCGACCAAATACTTTTCAACGTCAAAGGTCCTTTCCGATTGGTCGGTGAGCCTTCCGCTCGAGCGCTCTAGGGGAATCGCTGACTTCCCTTTCCAGCATCCCCTCGCCACGCCCCGACCACCCACCCAACCCCGACCTTACAAGGTAAACATACTTACTCGCGTTAGAGGTTGCGTCCGCCTGAACGAGCGCGTACGATGTGTAGCTTATGACGAGGCTCCACGAATACCGATCGAGTGCCGGCGAGTCCTTTCATCGGACACGGCTTCAATCACCAGTCTCGATTAATGAAATTAACGACCCACTCGTAAACTGATCCTTTTTTCTGAAAATTTATCGCCCTTGCGTCCTTTAATCGTCCCCTGTGCCACGTGGGGTCGAGTAGACCTAGAAAATGGCGGGTCTCCAAAGGATTGCATGCGTCGTGTGTTTAAATGTTTATTTGACACACAGAGTTTCTCTCTGACATAGATCATCGACGCCTTGGCATTTCACGCGACGCCGAGCGAGGCGGTTTTCGCCGCGCCGTTCACCCGCGTACTTCGTAATCGGATCCTGTTTTATTGGCTCTCCCTTCGAGTAACTCCTCCTTCGCCGAACGTTTCCCGCCGTGGATTTCAATCGGCGCGAGAATAATTCGATGTTAATGGCCGGAAAACTTGCGGCTTTCTCCTCCGCCAGAGCTCCGACTTGCTTGCACTAGGCATCGAGGTCGATAAATTTTCACCTGTATACGAGATTAACTTTAAAATTCCTCGAGAGGATTAAAAAAAACTCCCCCGAAATTCACGATCGCCCTTTTAACACACGAAGTGAGGGGTTCGCCATGTCGAAAATCCCGGGGTTCGAGTAAACTGTCGTATGACCGTTACCGATCAAAAGCGGCGGCTCTGACGGAAATACCCAATCGGTGTTCAGGGGTTTTCAAAATGGCGGATCGGCGTCGTTACGCCGCGTGGGCTGCAGATCGGGGGGTTAATCTACCCCTCTTTCCGGATCCTTTTGCCACTCTCCCTGGCGGTAAGACGACACGTGCGATTTATTTAATTTAACCGGCATCATAAGGTTTCGAGATCTGACATTTTCCTCTCTATTTCTAACGGGGAATTGGATAATTTCCAGGGACTCGTTAGCATTTTAGCCGCGATCGGCCGGCGTGTTTCCCCTTTCCCCTGGATCTGCAGCGCCCCCTGTACCGGGCTGCCGGTTGGACTATCGCCGTTGGGCGCAGTGGCGGTTTTCGCGGTATTTTTCGACGTTGGTCGGCATTTTTCTACGCTCGTTGGCATTTAACCGACGCAGGGCGTCGCAGGGCTTCCCAAGCTGGCGGGTCTCTTCGTTAATCGCGCGCTCACGGACCGAATCGAAGGCGCGTCGATATCGGTCGATACTCATCGAGGAATGTTTACCAGCGAAGAGAGGAGGCTGCTCCCGTGACCGCGAGAGGGAGGGAGCGAACGCGCGCGGGAAAGAGGGAGCGAGAGAGAGCCAGCGGGAGGGAGACGGACCGAGAGGCGGAAGCGGCAGAGCGACGGAGAGGGCGCGAGAGGGACGACATGAAGAAACGGTGCATCGGCTCGGGCACGGTAACTTAGGCTCGTTATTCATTAAGTCCTTACCGTTACGTAACCCTATGTAACCGACGCGACGGCGTCGCTCGTCGCCGCGCTCGGGACCGCGGAAATAGGAAGACCGAGACCGAACCTCCTCGTGGGGGAATCGCCGTAGACCCCCGGAACGCCGGAACGCCGGAACGCCAGAGGACGCTCTCCCAGCTCGGACCTAACCTCCAGCGCGTGACAGTTACCCGGGTTGCCCCAGGTCGTGCCGGGTCTCGCCGGGTCTCGCCAGGTCTCGCCTTGAATGGTGCGGTGTTAAAGCTTCTCGTGTCATTGGAGCGGGCTCTCCTACCTATTGGATATCGGTATTGCGCAATCCCAGTAATTGGAGGAGGATCGTCCTCGGTGGACGTTACGTCCGAGCGAGGTCCCTCAGGGCGGCGGGAATTACGCGATTACTTGTGCGCAATGTCGTTTCGACAGAGAGGCAGCTCGTAGGCGCCGAGGGAGAGAATCTACGTTTTCAAATTCCTAAGGAATGGAAGTAATTAGAGAGTTTTTAAAGGTTAAGAAGTTTTAGAGAGATGTGGGATGCGTGGCTATTGCTTGGTTTTCATGGGTGTTACTGAGATGTTGGTTTGGTATCAAGACGTGAAATGAATCGGTTCGTGGAAGGTGCTGCAATAGGTTTTTTTGTTCTTTTGAAGAAGCATGGAGTGCATTGACGGAGACAGGATTGAGGGTAATCGATAATAGTGGGTTTGTTTGTATCGCAGGAACAACACGCAGCGGAACTGGAGCGGCTTGCGGAAGAGAACGAGGCTCTGCGAGCTCGCCTTCGAGATGTCGCCCATTCCCCGTTGTCGGATTCGGAGAAGCAGCAGTTACTCCTTGATGCCTCGAGGTTACATAATTCCGCTCCTGCTTCCATCGCCGTACCTCAGGATGATGGTTTGCTCGCCAATTCGAACATGGCACAGGATGACATCCAGTGTACTACCCCGGAATGGGATAAACATTCCTCGAGTTCCATTTCGGAAGTCTCGGTTGCGTGCCTTCAAGATAGGATCCTGCAGATGGAGGAAACGCACTATTCGACTAACGAGGAATTGCAGGCAACTATTCAGGAACTCAGTGACTTGCAGGTGACTCATCTATTTGAAAATGGTTTTCCTCGTTGATGTTCTTTTATTCAATTCATTTTTTCTTGCCTAGGCGCAATTGACGGAGTTGCAAGCCGATAATGAAAGATTGACCGAGGAGAAGGGAGTTTTGCTGGAGTCGTTATGCAGACAAACCGAAAAGTTGGAAGACTCTCGATCGAAGGTCGATACCCTGCAGGGACTACTTCTTCGAGAGGAACAACCGCAAGAAGCATCCAAAGGTTATAACACCGAAAGGGAACAGAAATTAGTAGATTTACTCAAGGTGAGTAGATTATAACGTCCTGCTAAGCATGTCACCTTTCAGCAAGCTACAACAAAATATTTCTAGAGTGCACAAGAGGAGAGGGAAGCTTTACTCCAAAAGCAAGAGGAATTAACATCCGAGTTAAAGAGTTTGAGAGCAACGGCAGATGCCAGTGCCACCGAAACAGAGCGCTTGACCAAGCGAGTTCATCTCCTGGAATCTACGGTAGATGCTGCGAATACTGAAAGAAAGCAACTCGACTTGGAGCTGATTGAAGCACGTCAGGAAGGGGCAACTCGTAGCATCGAGATAAGTAGGCTAGCAACTCTGTTGGAAAATGCACGAGCAAAAATCGAAGAGTTGGAACAGTCCAGACAACTCGAGAGCAAGACAGAAGCTGATGAGCTCTTGGATGCTGCGAGGCGAGAAAAGGACACTCTCGAGACTCAGGCTGCTGCGCTCCAGGAACAATTAGCTCGGTCACATTGTGATCATGACAGACTTCGAGATCAGTTCTCTCAGCTTCAAGAAGAATTCAAGGTAACGTCTTATCAAGAACATTCATTCTTTTCTTTCTCTTTCTTCTTATTTTATAATATATAATAACGATTCAGGTCGCTCGCAACAATGCTAAATCTGCCATCGATGACTTGGAGTATCGGCTTAACCAGTTGAAGGATGAGCGAATCTCTTTAAACGCTGAACTACAGTTAGTACGCGACTCGTTGGCGGAATTGCAGTCCCAATGTCAGCGACATTTGGAGGATAAACGAGAGTTGAAAGCTGCTCTGAGTGAAGCTCAGCGACGAGAAAGGGACGCGCAAGCTCACCAGTTCGAGCTGGAGAGAGCCCTTTCGGAGGAGAGGAAGCTACATCAAGAAGAAAGTGCCGAATGGGAACAATTCCAGACCGACCTCTTAATGACAGTTCGAGTGGCGAATGATTTCAAGACCGAAGCCCAGAGTGAGTTGGAACGAGTCGTCATGGAGAACAAAGCACAGAGGGACAAACTGAGAGCTCTCGAAGCCCAACTTGACAAGCTTAATAAGGGTGAGTCGCTATGTTCACGATGTTAAACATCCACTTAGGGATAATTAATTTCCGGGTGTTCCTTCTCTCTTTTTCTATTGCACTCTTACACCTTACCACAGTTAAATTTCATTTATATGGGGATTCGATGTTCGGTAGAAATTGTGACTGATTCTGTAGAATAGTTTCGGGCTGATAATTTGACAACGTAGACAGATTAATATTTACGGTCGCGTCTGCGTTGCGACATTGTGAACGCCGTGCTTAAATTGCGAACGTACGGGAAAAGAAATTCGGATAGAAGGAAAAACGGTCGAGTGTTGCGGAAATCACGTGGCGCAATGTCTGCACGGCTTATGTAGTCGTCCTAGCGACGAAGTCTATTATGAAAGCTCTCGGACCACCTCCAGGACGGGGAAAAAAGAAAAGATGCTAACATTTTCCCATCGATCTTACGTCGAATGATGATTGTAATATAATGTTGTCATATTTTTTTTGTTCCTCCGACCGACGCATCAGAGAATGCAGTATTGCGCGAGCGTGGTACGTGTGACATGCAAAGTGGGTTCGATCGAAAGCCTTCCAGTGTTATTTTAAAACGTGGACGTACTATTATAAAGAAGCGAGCAGAACCTCGGACACCCACTTCAACCTGTGACATTAAGAACAATGCCATCCTCTACAAGGAAGATGACGACACTGTTGAGACAAAGGACTCCGAGTGCACCGCACTGGACAGGTCTGATTCGAGCTTGTCTGACTCCGATGAAAATCTGGATACAAGTGCGGGTAAGGAGGCACCGGAAGTCGAGGGTCACATCGAGCTGTCAGAAGACTTTCATCGGTCAAAGAACGTGCCAGAAGAAAATTCTAATTCCGATGTGATAACCAGTGCAATGCGCATCGAGGATAAAGTGATCAAAATGACTCGGAATGAAGGTTCTGACATTTTGAAACAGAGGCTTACAAAAGATTTTAGCTTGTCAGAAACAGACTTTTTGGGAAGTAGGGAGGAACTGCGATGTTCGAAGCCTGAGACTTTAAAGAGATTCAAGGAGGACTATCCAAAGCTGTATATTCCTGTGGAACCAACTGAGAAGAAAAGCGAGCCGTTCGAAAATCCGACGTTTAAGGATATTAAAGCCATTCACAGTATCGATGACAATGCCTATGGTATAAATATCTCGAACAGTCAATTTTTCGTTCCGAAGAGTTATATACGTCCTAAACTTTCCTCTTTGATGAACGATCTTAAGTTTCAAATTAATCCTGATATGGCCAAAGTGTTTAGAGAGAGCGTGACGAGTGCCTCTCCTCAGGTTTTGTTAAATTTAGCCAGCGAATCAGCCTATGCAATCGACGAAAGCATTTCTGAGAGCGTAAAACAGGAAAAGAAGGTTGGAGCGATCGGAGTAGAAAGCCAAACAAAGCTTTCTGTGGATGATACTGTTGCAGATGATTCCAAATCTTGGGAACCTCTGTCGCTGCCAATAATAGGAAATGAAGAAGAATCTAAAAGTTTAAGCCCTGAAAATATACAGGCTGAAACAGCGTCAAAGAAACGTGGATTATTTTTGAAAAAGCAAGAATGCAGACCTAGCAGCGAAGTCATTGATATGATGTGCAGTGACTCGACTAGGAATAGTTTGTCAAAGAATAACTTTTCTCGATCACTTCCAGATCTAAGTACTGTTAAGAAACTCTTCGTATATAATGCCGATACGGGGGAGGAAAAAATAAGTACCCATGTTTTAAAGGATTCTTCATTTGCTTTAAGATCTATTACCAGTCAAAATCGAGTTAGGTCTGAAGAAAGATTATTACGAAATTCGGTAAACACTTACAAATTGGATTCAATTAAACATTTAAAGGCTTCTGAAACCTTCTCAATATATGACATCGATACTGCAGATAAGGAAATAGAGAGTATTACTGTTAAAGGGTCTTTGAAAAATTCAAATTCAGTGATGAATACTAGTGAATCGAAAGGAAAAAGACCAAACTCGTGTGATTCAAGTTTTTTCTCCAGCGAGCAATTAAACAACGTTACGCTACGCAAGAAAATCCGGTCAGAAGAAGCGGAACGTCAGCTGTCAAAATCAAGGACTTTTAGTGTAAAAAACGATGCCAACGGAGATGAAGCCAGATCTCCGCATCTAAAGCAAAATGACTTGCATTCACATAAAGCAAGGTCCTATGAAGAAACTCAACAACGTGATGATTATGTTTTACAAAGACGTAATTCGTATCCATCTCGTGCAGTAGATACCGCATCTGTGTACTTATGTAATGAATTAAAAACAGGAAATGCACCAGGTACGCCAACAAATGGCACTGATTCTCCTTCGAAAGGCAACTCTTATGTTAGACAACGACCAAAATCTATTTTAGAGGTACAAAGGAAATTCGAGGATGCTGCAACTAACCATGACAATATTAACAATGGAAATTACAAAGATCATAGAAACGTTCAAAGTCCGGAAACAACCCGACCAAAGTTTGACAGCAAGATCGATCAAGGTACTATCGGCTCGAAGAGGATGAAATTTTTAGAATGGGCAAAGTCAACATGGTACGCTGCAACTGAACAACCAGAATCATTGGAGAAAGATTTAGGGAAAAGTGGAGATTTAACGAGCAGACAGAAGGAAGGAATTAATGTGACGATGCCTGAGAAGAAAGCGTGTTTGAAGTTTCGGAAGGTCGAACCTTTTGGAGATTCGAAGAGGGTAACTACTTGGTACGTGCCCGAGGAAGAGCAAAATTCGTTGTCGGGTCGCACATCTTCTTTAAGAGAGAAATTCGAGACGATCCTGGAAGACGTGGAGCTCAGATCGGGACGACATGGAGATCGAGCTGTTCTTGCAAGCGGCTCCAATAGCGACCGTAAGTCGCAAATTGTCCCGAAAGAGTCCCTTGCTTATTTAGTGGGTTTTTGTGAGTTCGTCCAAGTTTGTAATTTGACATTAAACAATACACTAGGAGTCTCGAGTGTTGGCGTGCCTCCCTTAAAAGCGCTGCCTTGTAAGCTGTTGCGTAGATCCTCGAGGATTACTGCCTGTGGGAAGAGCTAGTGTGTTGCTCGCTTCGTACATCCTGTATATGTGACATGCTTTTCGGGGTATGAGTGTGTAAGTATGATAAAAAAGAAGGTACAATAACTGACAGGAAACGTGCCTTGAGAGATTGTTTTCGAAGACTGGGTGGCGAATGTGAGAATTAAATTGCAAAAGTCTTCGTTGGAGCTGTCAAACTGGTAGGATTATACTTGAAATCAAGGCTGGGCACATTTTTAGATGACTAGAAATTAATGGCAAATTATTATTGTACATTACTTTTTCATGTAATTGTGCATCGATACTTCCGTACCTCAAAGAAGTGCGTGTTAAATTATTATGGGCCCATCCCTGATTGAATTCGATGCTTTAAGCATCTCGTGTGCCGTGGAGTTTTGTGCACTTCATTAACCATTACAGCAAATCCGTGATGCTTTTATTTTCCCTGTTGAACATGTTGAACAAAGTCCTTCCGTTAGTAACTGAATTTTTCTGAATTTCTAGCCAATCAAAAAAGTGTAGTGCCGGCTCCACGACCAGCTAGCACTCCTACGGAGACTCAGCACAGCGTATTGACCAGTGTCCAGCAAGAAATGGCTGCACGTCGAAAAGCTAATATATCTCGTCAAGATTCAAGACTCTCTGTCAAATGTTTAATAGAGAGCATCGAAAATGCCACGAAGCAGGCTAAAGCTGGTGCGTATCAGAAACTTTGGCATTGTAGAAGTAAGCTCTCGATGGACAAAGTAAAACCTTGCCAAAGAGAAAATGAATGGAACGAACCTTTAGACATAACTTAATTTAATTTTCAACGCATTAATAAAGAACTTAGTAATTTGCAGAAGGATTGCGCTGTTCCCACGGTAATCAGAAAGTATTAATTCTTATTTATTCTTAACAAGGACCAGGAAGTCGCAGTAGCTCAACGTCATCCATCAATTCCATTGGAACGAATGACATAATGTCCCTGAAAACTCCTCTCAGAGACCAGCAACAGATCAATAACTTGATCTGCCCATCGAATCCAACGAACAACAATAAGACGCAGTCATCGAATGCCCGAAAAGTGCTTTCAGGTAAATTCATTGGATCATTAAGATAACGATGTACAGGCTGTCTAACTTTCTGTAACATATCCATACAATTTAAGCTGCACTCGCTCACGCTTTGATCTAGAACTATACTGATTAATCTCTCGCAAGCTCGCTTTCATTATTTAAACTCATTCCGCTTTGCTTTCTCTCGCTTAGTCACGTAACAATTGCTGCAATTTCTTTCAGCGCGAGGTGGTTCTTCGTTGCATGACCATCGCTTGTCTTCTGCGCGTTAATAAAACGATTCTTAATTCTGAATATCTTGGTCGTTACTGGTGCTCCCTGCTCACTTTTCACTCGACGCCTTTCTCCCATTCAACGTCATCGTAAGAAATGACCAATAGATGAAAACACTCCGACTTATATTTAACATTCAACTTCGCTAACGAGCTATCATTGCTATCACTCGCCTTCGCTTCTCTTAAGTCATTTTTATTCATACGTGAGAATAGACAAAAACGAGGTGTTATCGCTATTTCCCTTCGTGGATAACGCAGAATCGAAGTCCGTGCCGGTCGTCTTGAGCCCCGGGGAGCTGTTGGACTCTGCAGCTCTGAATGCGAAGGCCATCGATTTCGTGAGACGCAACAGCGTGACGGATCTCTCGGAACGGAAGGATCCGCTCTGCGGCCTCGTCAAGAACGGCGGCTCGAAACGCAACGCCCTCCTCAAGTGGTGTCAGAACAAGACCATCGGATACCGGAACATCGACATCACCAACTTCAGCAGTTCCTGGAACGACGGCTTAGCCCTCTGCGCCATCCTGCACTCGTACCTGCCCGACAAAGTACCCTACGACTCCTTATCCCCGACTGAGAAGAGGAGAAACTTCTCGATAGCCTTCTCAGCTGCCGAGAGCGTCGGTATACCCACGACTCTGGTAAGTGATAGGCAGGGATTCAATTGAAGATTTGTGTCCAATCGAAAACCTTGGGTACGATTTATCAGCTTAAGGTGAGGTGAAAGTGGCGACACAGAGGTCTCGTTTATGAAACTTTGAAACACCCGGAGAAAAGTTTCATAAACGAGACTTCTTTGACGCCACTTTCACATCACCTTAATGTATTCTTTAATACTAGTTTTTTCTTTGTTCTTTAATTTCTTCAATACCTTAGGTAAGATGTAAAAAGTAAAAAAATTATATAGTTACTCCGGATAAAAATTGAGAAAAAAAATAATTTCGAAAAATGGAGATTTCCTGAGTTTCAAGACCTTCGTTAGGACCTCCATAATCACCGTGATGAAGTGTAAAATTATTCGGTGCGCCCTGTTTGGAGAAAAGTTTTATAAATATTATTTTCATGGTTTGGTATGTATAGAGAATGACCCTTTGATATCACCTTAACATTATTCGTTTTTCTGCGCTTCGCAGAACATCGGAGACATGTGCCAGCTGGAGCGACCCGATTGGCAGCAGGTGATGACCTACGTGACGAGCATCTACAAGCACTTCGAGACGTAATATGCGGAGATGAAGAGGAGGGGCTTCGACTCGCGTGAGGTCTCCTGGCTCGCGAGATGGAGAGGAGAACGGCATCTAGTCAACTGAACTCTGGAAGGCGTCGATGAGTTACGGGCACACACACATACACTAAACTAAACGAATACCGAAGGGATTCGCAGACGGGAACGGTCGGGTTGGAGAAAGAAAGGTCGAGGCTCCGTCGAGGGGCCTCCTCGCTGTAGCGCGAGCACGAAGAGCAATGCGACGGAAGGAATTGCTTTTACAATGAGACTGAACAAATGATACACCCAGAGATATACGTTATAAAGACACTAGATAAATACCTAGAGAACATTTAGGACGGCAGTAAGGAGAGAGAGACAGACACGCGCTTTGTCGACTTATGTTTTGCGATCGCCGGAGCATGTTTCGCCGGGAAGGCCGAGGACACGCCTCCCCTTAGGTCTTTTACTTTCGCCTCTCGCGAAGAAAAGAGAAAAAAATGAAAAATGTAATGGGGGCGAGAACATATTTCTCTACGATATATAAATATATATTTACTAGATCGTGCGTGCACACGGGCGTGAGGAGACACCGAGTACTTTACTATGCGCGCACGAACGCTCGAGGGCCGTTTGCGTTTCCTCGTACCCCGCGAGTATTTTTATACTTGTATTATTTTTCGACGAGAACTTTTTTGTAAAATCGTAAGTAATTGCTCTGTATAGAACGCGAAGCGCCTTAATTTAAGATACCTAATTTATTGCCGTAGTCGTGTTTAGTGGTATATGAGTGGGGTGGAAAGAGACCCGACAGGCTCGCTAATGCATTCTGTTTACTGTGGCTCACGAGATGAATACGAGAGGCGTGCGTTATATGTTAAGTTCTCTGTGATATAGCGAAATAGCCCCGAGACAGAGATACACGTTTGTTGTTATTGCCTTTTTACTATTGCTACTATTAACGTCAAACCGCATCGTCGTTGTTTCACTGTCGTAGTCGTGTGTCGCCGATCGAAGTAATAAACTTGCCTAATGTGTACACGCGAAGCTGTGATTTCTGAGAGAGAAAAAAGTGAACAGGAGAAACTAACGAAAGTCCACGATATAGTTGTGGCCGGAAACGGCTGGTTTATGTCGGTCACGTTATTATTTTTTTTTTTTTGAAAGAGATAGTTCGCCGTCGAACGCGATTAATGCACGCATGCATCCTGTTAGCGAAAGCGTAAAGTGGCAGCCATTTCTTGTGGTCGGTTAAAGATCTATATAGTTGGTTGGTTCCAAAGGTCTATATTATTATAATTACGTTCTACTGTATTTAAGGGACAGATATGAATAACTAGTATGAATAAATGATGTATCGATGTGTGGATGGTACGTACAAAAACTTTTATTCGTCGTTTGCTTCTCTCTTACGCTAGGTTTAGTTATCTTACAATTTCTGTAGCCTAATGGACGTCCTCGCTGTTAACGAAGTAGGATTGCATATTACTACGCTGCAAAGAGCACTGTCTACGCGTAATGCAATGAGTTATATCAGTAGCCTGTTTTTTATAGATTAGTCTTTGCGATCACGTCTCACTAGTGTCCATCTTGTCTTGATCCTTTTCACCGGAATAATATTCGTTAGCAGGTTCCACTACTTTATCCGTATCCTGAGGGTTCTGCCTGGAGTCTGGATCTGGTTCTGGCTGCCTATCCTCTTCTGGTGGTAAAGCGTCGCATGGTACATCCTGCATTTGCACACTGGGCGAATGTTGAATCATTTTTAAATTATCGTACACGTGTCTTGTAATTGCTTCTAAATAATGTTTGCTGTTTGCATTATCCTGCCTAGTCACGACGTCGGGATGCAATGTGAAGTCTGGGGCAAAGTATTCTAGATATTCGGTATATGGTAGTTCGTTGCTAATCTGTTCGTCGACTAACAGCGAAGTTTCATACGTCCAACATCGTGCGACGTTACGCAGTGTGTATCCACCACCTCCCACGGCCAGCAGTGGAACGTTTAAGTCTCTTACAAATTTAACACATTCTCCGTGACCTTTTGTGCTTAAGCTAAAACATCCGAGTCTGTCGTTAGCGAGTGAATCTGCACCACATTGTAAAACTATTGCGGTTGGCTGAAAGAATTCCATCACGTGGGATATAACAGGCTTGAACACCTGAACGTAAGACGTATCGTCAATGCCTTCTTTTAGGGGCACGTTAACCGAGTAATACCGACCACTCTCTGCTCCAATTTCATACATATCACCAGTGCCTGGGAAAAAGTAGTTCCCATACTTATGAAACGACACGGTCATCACTCGATCCGTGAGATAAAAAGCTTCCTGTACTCCATCTCCGTGATGCACATCAATGTCTATATAAAGCACCCTTGCATGATATTTTAGCAATTCCAAAATGGCAATAACTATGTCATTTATGTAGCAGAAACCTGACGCTTCGAATTTCTTAGCATGATGCAAACCTCCGCTCCAATTTATAGCTATATCGCAGCAGTTGTTATTCAACTTTGTCGCACCTTCCAACGAGGCTCCCGTATACATAGAGCAAAAGTCAAAAAGTCCTTCGAATACCGGACAATCGTCGCCAACATTAATGTGGCTTAAGTACTTGGTGTAGCCTTGTAAATTCTGCGGTGTGACTCGTTGCAAAAACTCCACGTACTCGTCCGAATGAAACCTACACATGTCGTGGGTACTGGCACGATAAGGTCGGTATATTTGCATCTTCTTGTGCAATCCATAATTTAGAACCAGACTATGGATTACGGAGAGTCTGTGAGGTTTCATCGGGTGACAAGGCCCATAATGGAAATTGCCTACGTCCGGATTATAAAAATACGAGACCTTCTTGCTGTAACTCATGTTGAGGTTTCGCCTGCTCTGTTATTTCTACAAGCTCTCGTAAATCCAGGAACCTCTTCGTCGACACTCACGTTGGCAGCATAACCCAATTTTTCTGCGTGGGTTCAAGGATACTTCCAGAAATGACCAGCAATCCTCCCTCAACTAAAAACATAATTCCATCCCTCCTGTATTCGGATACTTGACTTCGGATATTTAGGTTAGGTGTCAATCGATTCTTCTCAGCAGGCGCAACCAGCGGTATGTATGTACATATATACTCCCCGCCTCAAACTTTCTCCGATTCCAGGATATTTCTTACTCGTATCGTATTTACTAATTCTCAAAATTAAGGCCGAATCAAAATGATACACACAGACAAATCGGTGCTACTTTTCTCGTGCCAGAATATACCGTTGTGTCATTTTCTTGAACGACTTTAGTCTATTATAAGAACGCATCTAAGCGTAGAGTTCTTCATAAACATTTCGCGAGTACTTGCAAATATTGTCGGTATGTTTTATCTCGAGTCATTACTTTTATAAACGTTCGATTCAATACAGAGATGAGTTGGGAGATTGCTCACGGGCAGGATCGTGCGATCGCATCCTGTGCTGCCCTCTGGTTTCGTAAGTTAGCTTTCACCGTTTTTTGCCCCCAAGGGCGGCGCAACGAATTTTTGATAGGAGCCCGCGCACTCGCGATGGCGGTACCATCTACCAGTCGCCGTTAACGGCTCACGTACTCGTGATGGTAATACCATGCGGCAGTTGCCGGTGGTGGCTTACCTACGCTTAACGAACTACTCGCTTTTGATGGTAAGAGAAGAACACTCGTGACGCCCCATTTGACTTTATCTACTTATCTACTACTATTAAGTACATTGTTGCCTCGAAGTCGACGTGATGCGGAGCTTTGGGGCACGCGTTCGTTGCGCCGCCCTTGGGGGCAAAAAACGGTGAAAGCTAACTTACGAAAACAGAGGGCAGCACAGGATGTGATCGCACCATCCTGCCCGTAAGCAATCTCCCAACTCTTCTCTGTTCAATATTTCTCTTGCGTCCCTCTGCAAGCGATTCTGCGCAGCGTCGAGGGTGGTTTTTGTCGGCTTTATTAAAGAATGCGCGAAGGGCGCCAGCTGGCGCTGGCAACGAATCTAACGGACTGCAACGATTCGCAACGGACTCCGTTGCGTCCGGTTGCGTATGTTTCCGTGTAATTGTAACGTTTCGGCCTAGATTGACCTGTATGCCTCGAAAAGACGTTCTGGGAACGATAAAGGATAGGAGGTAGAATTCGCCAGAATTGTTTTAATTCAATCGACTCGTCCACGTTATGAAAAACCACGGAGCAACGTGAAGTAACGGTTAGTCCCTTTCGGACAATACTAGTAACAGCAAAATTTCAATTGAACTGATTTTAAATTTATTTTCACAAGGACACATAGTAAACGGTGATACAGACAGAGAGTAAACCATGCGACCGGACTCGAGAAGCGTTTCATTTACATTCCATCGTGAAATCCTACCGCCTGGAAGCTCGCCCGAGGTGGTTCGATGCTCCAGAAATTTACGACAGAGATTGCAAGATCGATTCGATAAAGAGAAAATTGTGGATAAGGAAAAGAGCAATGGAAAAGAAAAGGTATCAGAAGAGCGGGACTCTACAGAAAGGGGATGGAACAATTTGAGCCTCGGTAATGTCTCGGCAGATTCCAGACGAGCATTCAGGAGTGGGGCGGAAAAATTGTCTAAGACAATTTCTTCCGTTCGTACTACATTTGGGACGATATCTCAGGTTAGTTGTTAACAATGATTATACTTTATGTGAGTTATATTGTTTTAATTTTATTATTCATTTTTATGTCAAAGAAATTTAGAAGTTCCACTCGCCGACGTCACAGGCTCGATGAGCAGCAATCTCCGAAAAATAGCTCTTGCACGACGCAAACTCCTCAGACACGTTCTCGGCGATTATTAGGCCGTACGCCAACAAAACTGTACAGTCCGTTTGGTATAGAATCTCCTAAGCGTGCTTGGGACAAAGAAAATGACTCTCCGCCATCGAGCGCTACCCCTAAAGGTAGACAGGAACGTGACCGATTCAGGCCATTTTGTCTTGTGAGAGCCAAAGGCTTTTCCGCCCTGAGATAGATGAAGTCATCTCAGTTTTTTTTTTCTGATACCTAAGCGTATTATGGCAAGGGTTATGCATTTTGCTTGCAACCGTACACTTGCTAAAATTAAGCACCTAAAGACAATACGTGTATTTATATTCGATACTTCATAACCCACTCTGTCCTGCACATGGCAACTTTTTACTAACATTATCGCAGCTTTTTGCAGCTAAGTTTACGCGTGTAGCATAGATTCTTTTTTATTTTTGTATGCACTGAAATGTACGCTGTAATACATTTCATATTTGTATTATGTATTGACATATCCATAAGTGCTTATATCTCTTAAGGAAGATACACACCAGAAAAAGCGTTTGCATTGTCAAGTCTGATTAAGTCTTAATAGAACTTAAACGAATGTATTATAGAAGTTTCTTATTACACCTTTGATAAATCATATTCGAGATTGCGCGCCGTTGATCGATGAGCGGCCATTACCGCTACGTGTAGAGGCAGAGATGGCAGTGGCGTTCAGCGTCCTGATTGGCTGACGCCATAACCTAGGGGAAAGGCGCGAATGCGCAGGAGAGTGTATACTGCGCAGTCGTAAAATTACCGCAAAATGCAACACCGCACCCAAAAATCAACTCGGCGGCAAAGGGACTAGTGCGCGTAAAGAGAAAAATCGGTCACCGCAAGAGGGTCGTTCCGTATCCGCGATCTGATATGTGCCATAAAAGGTTAGGACCTCCAAGCACCCTCCAGCTCGGATCATGGAAGGCTACATGAATCGCCAACCGAAGTGAGTTACGCACACACTAGTACTTTCTTACCATTAAACAATTTTGGAGTCATATTTGGGTCTCATATCGACGCTCCGAAAAGATCGGACACAGTCCGTGAAGAAATTTTCTTTTAGGGAATCGTCCTAACATTTAGGTTAAGGTACACGATGCGTTCCGTTGACTGGAAACAAAACGCCATAGTTGCGTGCCTATGCAATGCAGTCGGACTGCAGTGGTAATTCGGTAACGAGAACGCGCATGACGTCTCGAGAGGGGACCATCGAATCTCCAGGTTTATTATTCTCATGTTCCTTTTGGTTCACAGTAATCGCACATCCGGGAAATGAAAAGGCGAATGCGGAAGAGCGAGCAACGGAGCAGGAAAACTGATTACGTTGTTTTTCATGATTTCATAAAGTATCGTAGGATGAGGCTCCGTAGGAGATCTTTTGCATTGGTTGAGCGTAAGATATCAGTTAAAAAAATAAATACTTTTGATGCACAGCGGGAGAGCGGGACAGGACATGGATGCTTACCGCGGCAGATTAGTTACGTTATTTATTGAACATTACCAAGATCACAGGGCGTATCTAAGTATACCTCCATGATGCTAATACGCAGAATAGGGTCGAATGCAATGCGAGTCTGCCGAATAAATATTCAGCTGTACGACAGGAGAAGGAAATAAAGAACATGCATTGCAAACAGAGGAAGAACCGTTAAGTTACTTCATTGAGAACTACTGAGCCTAGCCAGTGTTTTAAAGGATATCTCCATAATGGTAACGGACGGAGCAGGATGAACGCTAAGCTGCTATCAGTAGCTTAAACGTTTCCTTTAATCCAATTCTAACGGAAGAGCCGATGGAATAAATATTTTAACTTCGTACATAATTATTCGTTAACATTTTCATGTTCTCCGAAAGGTCTAGAAGATTTCGATCTAATTTACAGCTCGCTGTGAATTCTTAGCGAATACATTTTTTTCTAAAGATATCCCCGAGTCTTCTGCACTTTCTATGCCTTTATACAGTACAAATTCCAAATAGCTTTATCTCATCGCAGAGCAAAGACGCGAACGCAGTAAACAAAATCGAGGAAAATCGAAGAATCGCACAAATCGCAGAAAATGCGCGATGTCGCAAAAATTGACAATCGCCTGGCGTATGGACGATACTGTTTTGTTAAAAACGTTCAGAAGAAAGATGCGAAAAGCCATTCAAGTCGAGTCCGTTCTTCTGGAGATTAGTTTCATTGATTTCGACCCGGCGAAGCGGTGAAGCGATCTAACAATTTAACGATCTAACGACCTAACGACAGTCCCAGCCCTCTTCAGGTTAAAATATCCCGGAAGCTCCACCACGAGGTACGTCGGTAACGCCCTGGATCCCTCCGGGATGTCATCTTCATAATTTTTCAGCCTCAAATCGTCCAAAGAGCATCCATTGATCGATAAATCGATCCGTTGATTTCTTCGCTCATTGTCTTCCTTTCTTTTCCGCGTCTCTTCGCTTACGCCCACTACTCTTAAAATAAAAAGATAGAATAAAGTAGGAACGCTATGAAACAAGGTTTATCGTAATCCACCCAGAAAACAGGATTTAACATTCATGGGTGACTGGAGAGGAATTTAGAAAATACGGGATATTTTTTGTCGACCTCCCGTTAACGAACTTCGGCGATGAATGGAATTTCGGAGTCGCGATAAGGAGGAATACATGAGTTGAGTGATTTATTGGGGGACTTACGTACGGAGCGGTGTGTGATTGACTAATTGATTACTCGATTGGATTTATGTGCCTTCCGTTATCGCGCCTCGTTAACCCCGGTATCTCCCTCCTCGCTTGATCCTTTTGTCAGTGGACAAAAGTGCGGTTTTAGCGGGTGCGTGGTCACGTGAGATGATTCCCGTCACTTTTCAACACTCACTGCGGGGTGGATTCAATGGCAAGTAGGGTTGGATAATTTCGGGTTTTTCGAGGTTTTTGACGTATATGTATTATATAAACCAAGTAGTTTACGGTAGAATATTATATGTAGAACGTTACGTTACCAGGGTAATATAACGCACTGAAATTTCTATTTATCCCTACCGAACCCTGATAGCAAGGCTCAAGTTATGTTTATATCAGAAGGAAAACAATGCTCTGCGAAATGGTGGGAAATTAGGGGAAAGTGGAAAAGGGGGATAGACGGTCGGGGGATCCTTTTTCCTTGGAAGTTTTCGTTTGGTCATTTTGGCCAGGTTCGAAAAGCGGCAACGCTGTTCCGGGGTACGGTCGGAGGGGTCGGGAAAAAGCGGTCAACCGGTGCCGAAAACCCTCAGTTTCAGTCGTCCGGGCGGCGCGTTACGGTCATTAGTAAACAAACGTAGAAGGGAGCACTCGGTCGAGCATCCCGAACACCGCGTTGTGGCTGCGCGAGACCGTCCTTCCGACCGTGGTGAGTTTTCTGCCGTCCGTATCTCGGAATTTCGGAGCCCGGATCGAGAATCGGATCTCGCTTGAGAAACCCTCGTTCGTTGCCGGCAATTGGAGGTAAACAATTTGTGCGCTGGCAAAGAAAGGAGGAAAAAAGGGAAGAGGGAAAAAAAAGAAAAGTTGGCGTGGTTGGTCGGGGCGTTGCGGCGTCGCGCGGTTCGGTGGCGTGCCGCAAGATGGCGGCGCCGATGGCGCGTCAGTGCCTGGGCCGAGCTCAGTGCGTTCCCGCCCGGCGAGTCAGTCGTGTCCCGGCAGGAGCTGTGCGCGTCGCATCGGGTCTCTTGGTGTCGCGTCCGCGCGCGTATGTGCCCCCCTCTCTCTCGGCCGCTCGCTCGCTCGCTCGCTCTCTTTTTCTCCCTTCGCCCACTTCTACGTACTCGCGCAATGTGCTTACATAATTGTACGTGCATACTAACTGCATACGAGTGACGTGAGTGAGTCCGTGCTTTTGGTAGACTTTCTTTTATTCTTTTGCGTGCGTCCCCTTTGCTCGCCCTCCCCTGTATATCGCTCCCTCTCTCTCTCGCTCTCTGTCTCTATATACCTGCGTTTAGAGTAGCCTGTACTCTTCGTATTTCCGTCCTTGTCCGATTGGCGCGTTTCACGTCCGGGCGTCTCGCTCTCTCTCTCGCGCGCACCGAGCGTCGGGTTTGGCTTCGTATCTCTCCGTCCTCCTTCTGACAGCTTGGTCGATTCAGAAATTCCGCCGGGATTTCCCCCTTGACCCGCGTTGCGTTTAGCCTCCTCTTTCCGTGATATTCGTCTTCCTTTTCCCGATTTTTGGGCCTCCTTGGTGCGCGGGCGGTTCTAGTCGTGCCAGTTTTTGAGCCAGCGCCTCTCGGGGACGCCGATAAACAAGTAATTGCGGGATCATTTTCAACGGTTTTTCCTCCCCCCTCCCAACGCTGTTGGAGGACGCGCGTCCGTTTTATCGCGCTTGCCAGGTTCTTTCTTGGCACATGGCGAAATTTACGTGCCTTCGGTGCCGCGAATAGGATATCGACTCTCGGGGGCTTTCGCGAGAGGGAAGACCTACTTTCAATTAGTAACCATACGAACGAATTGGCCGAGCGATCTCATATGCATTCTTCTAACCGTAGCTTAAAATAACGAGCAGCCACTGGCCCCATCGAGGATCCCCATAGGACTCGGTGGTATTTTGTTTTTGGTAACGAATCGCTTCTCGGACTCTGCTAGTACGGAGCTTTGTACTTGGACAATTGTTTAAAGCTATATCGGCTATGGAAGGAGGAAATTATAGGTAACCTAGAATTTTTGTTTCGTTAGTAGAGGCCTATACGCGGTGATTAATGTGCGTATCGGAGTTATAAGTTAGTACATGGTTATTGCAAATGCATTCCTTGGTATGCCTTTAGTATATACCCCGGTGCCAACCGTCTGGATGCATTAGTTTACGGCTTTGCTTGATGGATTCTTCGTTCCTTCACTTAATTTTAATTCGCTCGTTCCGTTTTGTCCTTACTTGCCTTTGTTTGTTTGTTTCTCGTACACAGGTCTGGCATCACTCACACGCACATTTATTTTCTATTTATTTTAAAAGCTTTTAAAGAGAAAAAAGCGACAATAAAGACAGGCCATTGGGCAATCATGGCATATCGCGGGGAAGACCTAGTAATGGATTTGTTTATATTTTTTGTATTTGCCGACCCTGTCGATGGTTTTGCTCGGCGATATCAGCTGGAACGCCCAACAACGGCAGCAGCCCTTAGACAACTCGAGCCAACCGAAGCAGCAGCAGCAGAACCAAGGATCGAACCACTCCGCTGGAAGGGACTTTGGCAGGTTCCGCAACATGACCGATCAACACGAACAACAGCAGCAGCAACAGCAACACCCACAGCAACAGCAGCAGCACCAACAGCAGCTTCAACAGCAGCAACATAACCAGCAGCAAAACAAGGACGAGGATGAACCACGTACCAACCTCATTATTAATTACCTCCCTCAAAGTATGACGGAGAAGGAGCTCTACAGCATGTTCGTGACGATCGGACCGGTAGAGTCCTGTCGAGTCATGAAAGACTATAAAGTAAGTGCGATCTCTTTCTTTCTCTCAAATATTTTGAAAAGTTGCAACGATCGGTCAAAAATTGACTGCAAAACTAAATATATTTAATCAGTTTTTACTGTTTCGTTACAGACTGGATACAGTTACGGATTTGGTTTCGTGAACTACACGAAAGCAGAAGATGCTGCGACTGCTATAAGTACGTTGAACGGACTGCAAGTGCAGAACAAACGGCTGAAGGTGTCCTTCGCACGTCCCTCCGGAGAAGAGATCAAGGAAACGAATCTTTACGTTACAAATCTTCCAAGGTACGCACACGCACGATGGATCTCCCTAATTCGTAGCGTTCTCTTATACACCGATGTTGTTTGACAGTACTGTCTTCTAAAATTACAGAAATATAACGGAGAGCCAGATCGATGACATCTTCAGCAAGTATGGAAACATCGTGCAGAAGAACATCCTCAAGGATAAACTGACCGGACTGCCCCGGGGCGTCGCCTTCGTTAGGTAAGTTGAGTTATCCTCGTTCTTTGAATCGCATAAATCATTGGTCCACTTGTCCAAGTGTGATTTAGCGAGGACTCGCGAAATAAACATCACGTCCGGCGTCGAGAGGAAGGCCGAGGGAGGTTCTAGCCTAGCTCGAATCGACTGGCATCTAGCCATTGTTTTCACAATTAGTAACGCGGCGTAGTAGAAAACGAGTGACCGGGAATGCTTTTCTGTTTCCTCCGGATCGCACGTCGACGAGATTATAACCTCTTTCGCGTTCGGTTCGCGTTGCGTCAGTCCCGGCGACCTAACCTCTCGATCTCATCGTGAGGTGCACGTGCACGTGCTTTTCTTTCCTTCTTTTTTTTCTTTTGCGGCACCCAGAAGCTCTCGTTTCGAGTGTGTAACCAGCTCTAAAAACCCGGTCTATCCGAAAATTGGATTAAACTCAAAATTCGCCTGCCCAGCTGTCACTCTCGTCGCATTAAACTGGACGACATTATGCAAGCCCAAACGGCCGGTCGGGACGCGCGAATAGCCCCTCTCGCGTACCGTCGGATCGTGCCAGAATATTTCTGCGTGCTCGACTCTGTTTCTCTCTTCCCCCTTGACTTGCACAATTGCGATTTACGTCTTTGAGTGCCATCGGGCCGCTCGACCCGTTTGCGAATTCGAGGGTGCTGCCACTGTTTATAGAAAAGCGCCGTTATGTCAAATCTCGCGGCTGGCAGGTGCAGATAGCTTATATTAGGTCGAGGAATAAGTTACCTTCTTTTTCTAAACCTTTCTCCAAATTGGGTACACCAAATCATTTGAAACTTCAGCACTAAGGGGGCCCTAAAGAAGAATGCGATGCTGATAAAATATCATTAAAATAAAAAAAAATGTTTGTATTTATCATAGACTAGAATCGAAGGCACATTGTTTTTTTTAAATTAAATTTTATGATCATCACGTTCCCCCTGAGGATCTCGATAATCACATGCTGAAGTGCCAAATGATTTGGTGCACACGATTTGGAGGAAGGTTTTATCAATGTTTTGACGTTTTATATGTATAGAATGAAGTTNTTTATCGTAGACGGTGTTTGCCGGTTTGGATCGTCCAGTGAAGAGAGATCTTTTGTATATCCGTAAATCATACATATGTATACATATATGTACATGTGTATATATATAGATAGATATATATTTATAGATAGATATATATTTATTTACCGGTATCGTTTCCGCGTTTCTCGTTTATGTTCCGAACACATCTCGATAATCACATGCTGAAGTGCCAAATGATTTGGTGCACACGATTTGGAGGAAGGTTTTATCAATGTTTTGACGTTTTATATGTATAGAATGAAGTTTTCATGTCGCCTTAAGGCCGCGTGCGTCGAATCGGGCCCCGGTTGGTGTATTTTAATTCTAAGACTTTATCGGTTTGCCCAATCTCGACAGATTCGACAAAAGGGAGGAGGCCCAGGAGGCGATCGCCCGGCTTCACGGCACCGTACCCGAGGGAGGCTCAGAGCCGCTCAGCGTGAAAATCGCCGAGGAACATGGAAAACAGAAAGCGGCGTACTACGCGGGCTGGCAAGCCGGCTACAACCAGAGTCGTGGTGAGTACACTCGACATGATCGTTAACAGTGTTTGTCACGTCTTCCCTTCGAGAAATCACTTTTTCTTTCTTTCTTTCTCCCTTTTACGAAAATCTCTGTCTTTGCCTCCCTCCACTGTCCGATAAATCTCTCTTCCTCTATGATTTATCGTTTCGCATTCTCTTTCTTACTAACCGTTTATTACCGCCCGGTAGCGGAGAGTTGACTCGACGCTCGCTTTTTAATTGTCCGTTTACACGGTTAATGGTATGTATACTTGCATATACACAATTGCATGCAAGCTAAGACGCGTTGAATGTATATTTAATGATATTTGTTTTGATCTCTCGTCTAGTATCTTAGTGATTTGTCGAAAAGTTGGGCTAAACTTGCCTGTAGTAATGTATGTAAATTTCCATCGTTTTTTATCAGTGCTTTTAAAAGGGACACATAATCCGTAATGTATGTGTAACGTGTCTTACCGGAGGAAAAGCCTCTTACGAGGCTTCGACAAAGTCAACGATCTCGCTGTCGGGCGTTGAAAACAAATTCGTAGCTTCGCACCTTCTTTTACCCTCTAACTCTCTCTCCCTCTTTCTCTGTCTCTCTCTCTCTCTCTATTTCTCGATACGTATACAGAAATCTACACGGTACACGGTATTATGCATCTACTACATGTGTACACACGTCTTTCGTTGCACTAAACGTATCCTGAATTCTTTTAAAAAGATACAATGAACGAAGAGATATATGCTAGAGGACAAAAACAATAGGGGTTCTTTTCGTGCTCTCGTAGACGTATGTACGACATTGTATGTACGTTCCATTGACGACTCGCGCGTGCATTGCTCGAAAAAGTGCGCAGCCCGTTTACGTTCACTTAGTTAATTGTCTAGTCCTTCGTTATCTCCTCTTTGTCGGGCATTGGGTAGAGTTACATGTGTGTTACTTATATGTGTATATGTTCACGGCATATACATACACATATTTATATTTATATATTAGGACTAGTAATGTAAGTGGTACCTCTCTCCCCTCGTGCCGTTTCCTCCTTTTACATTCTCGTCTTATCGCTCTTCACCTTTGGTTGGCGCGTTCTGTTTCTTTGCGTCTTTTTTCTTCTTCCTTTTTTTTCTCTCCTTTTCTTTCCTTTGGACTCTCGTTTACGTTCTCCCACACCTCGCCTCTCTGACTGTTTGGCGAGCATATCATTCGGGCCTTTTAATCATCCCCTTTGGCATGCCTTCGCAGCCGGTGTGTTGTTTTCGTCTACGAGAAACGTGATAACGTGATAAGAAACGTGTACACGGATTTACACGAATTTGCGGGGTTTTCTTCTTTTTTTTCTCCTTTTTTTTTTTATTCCCCCTTCAACGAGAGGAAAAAGACGCGATCGCCATATTTCAAAGTGTCAAGCTTGCAGGGAGAGGAGTCGATAACTATTCTGAGAATTATCTCACGGTGTTAACGAGGTGTGTGTGTGTTTTTTTTTGGTGTATGTATGTGTGTGACGAGGTCGAACCCCGAAGTATTTAACTCCCTCGGAGAGACTGGTGTGAAATTATTATTTTTGTTTTCTTTTTTTTATATATATATATCCAAATGTGTGAACAGTCGTAGGACGAGGCCGTATGTGCCGTTCTTATTGTATTCTGATTTATTTTTGTTATCTTATTCGTCTGTTCTTTTTTTTTTTTTGTAACCTGCAAACCGAGATAAATTGGTCTAATGTATACGTGTTTCGCCAGAGAAGATGGCCCACCCTATGACGGAGCACCACGAGCACCTTCGTCCGAGTTTTTGAAAGTGCTAAAAACGAGGTGCTAACCCCTCCCGATTGGACCGGGAAGCTGCGATATCGCGGGGAGACTTGTTTGTTTATTTATAGTTATTTATTTCCTTCACGAAGAAGTTCCCGGTTAAGCGAGTCCCGCGGTCGCGTCTCGCCGGATTCGCGGGTTTTCTTATTATTTCTTTTCTTTTTTCCCAATCTTTTCTTTCTTTATTTCTTTATTTAATTCTTCAAGTGCCAAAGAGTGTTGTCGATGCAGTGATATCGGGGGAAGAGAAAACAGGGACTGGAGAGAGAAAAAGTAAACGCAAAAAAAAAAAAGGAAGGACATTCTGTAAAGTGTGCGACGATCGATTCGTTTCTGTGTGACCGGTGAATAATTATTGCAAGTGGTAGAGGAATTACGAGGGGAACCTGAAGAAGACCCCGAAGTGGATGCCGAGAAGATGGCCTCCGATGGATCCCCGGGGATATCGAGTCGAGATACTCGCGAGGAATAGAAAGACTTTCGTTTTTGCCCTGTGGAGGAGGTACCCGACACGTGGAGGCTCTTCGAGGAGGTGGAGAAACCTGGAAGACACGTCGACGACCCTCTTCGTCGGCCCTGCGACGAAATGCCCCCCCCCCCCCCCCTTTTTTTTTTCGGTGTTGCGTGTACACGAACCGTGAACGTCGCGTCGACTCGTTTAAGCTTCTTCGTGGCTTCGATTTAATTTATCGTAGACGGTGTTTGCCGGTTTGGATCGTCCAGTGAAGAGAGATCTTTTGTATATCCGTAAATCATACATATGTATACATATATGTACATGTGTATATATATAGATAGATATATATTTATAGATAGATATATATTTATTTACCGGTATCGTTTCCGCGTTTCTCGTTTATGTTCCGAACACTGCCGAGGCAAAATATAATTTCCCTCCTCGTCAACTGGCCCAAGAGTTGTTTCTCTCTCTATCTCTCTATCTCTATTTTATTCCCGCCTCCTACCGGGGAGTCTTCTTTTTTTTTTTTTCCCCTTTCGTTCTTTCCATTTTATTCCTCTTGTCCCGTGCTCTCTGATGTCCCTGCTAATTATTGCCGAGTTTGTAAGCAGGGTGCAGCGCTACTCCGAATTCGAAAGCTCGGTCGGGGGAGGAAGGGCTGGAAAATTCGATTGGAAATTAGCGGGCAACCTTGCGCGGGTACTTTTTCTTATTTTTCTTTGTACTCTTTTTTCTCCCTTTTTTTTTTATACTTCTTCGTTCTGACTGACCTGGCGAATCGAGTTACCTCACGGGCATTGCAAAGATCGCGGTGAGAACGGGAGCAGGCTGCACCGTGACTGCAACTCCCTTGCAAGCTGCGCTTCGCTGACTTCCAAGTTGCATGCGTGTGCCTTGTTATGAGCATTTAGGCCGATTACCACGTTAACGTGAGGAGAGTGCATCTGAGAGAAATCATGTCTGTCTATTTTTTAACTGATGTCTACTTCTGTATTTCCAATGCCTACCAATCGGCGAAGGGGAGTGCCTGTACGCGACCAGGAAAAAATATCAGCACTACTCCAATTATCACAATTAAACGGGGGAGAGCACGGCGGGCGTAATTGCGCTCGGTCGCTCCTTTAGGGAGGAACTCTAAGAAGGGATATCTCTTCGCTTCAAGAACCGGGAAATGGGAAACGAATATTAAAATCTTGAAGAAAATTAGACAACCGCCTGGGAGGGGAGGTCCTTCTTAGAGGCCCTTAATGATGATCATTACCCGGAGAGTAATCTGGCCGAAATTAGATAAAATTACGTGTACGCCTCTCGAGCGTTGTTTAACCAAACTTGGTTCGCTAGAAGTTGCGGCTGTGCGCACACTGATAAAAACTCCAATGTAAATTTATATACTCAATTGTTGGTTGTTTCGAAGACTAGGGCAATTCCATTGAAATTACATTGTCCCTGTGACGTCACATTCGGTGGTCTGAGTTAAGTTAATGACAATTATAACTTGTAGATTTATGTAAGAAATAGTTGATCATTTCACCGTCACGGTAAATTGCTGTTGCATTACAATTAAGTTAATGAAAATTATGACGTAACTTGACATTCAATTCAAGTAAAAATTCATTAACACGGTAAACACACGGTGTTAGGCCTATCCATACATTTTCTATTGCACGGTGTTTCCAATTTTCGTTTATCTGCGTGAAAACTGCAGTTACGAGGGTGTGCAAAAATGTATGTAAAATTGCATCGATTTTTTATCAGTGTATCTGAAAGAACTCTCCCTTATCCAGCGATGATAAACGTCAGCCCTTTCCGCGCTGAAACTGTATAATCCGAATTTCTCTCCTCGTGTAACGCGATCGATTAAGTATTGATATATCCACGAATTGGCGTGTAAATGTCTCGTTACTCTATCATAAGTGTTGACTCAGATTTTCCAAACGAGGGGAATTCTCGTCGGCGCCGGAAGGGCTGAGACGAAGTCGTAGACCTTAAGACATGTAGTTGTTAAAAGTCTCGATCGTGCGTTACGCGATCTCGGTACACATCTTTCTCGGTCTCTCGAGGCGTGCACCGTCTTCCTAGAGTGTTTTAAGCGTCTGTCGGGCAGGTTATTTCGGAAGGCGCCCTCTCGCTTAGAAGTTTCTTCCTCGATACGTAACTTTGCTTGATAATAGCGCCGTTTACGAGGTCGTACGATGCGTCGATATTAGGTAAAATAAATAATAAAAAAAAAAAAAGAGAAAATACGAAGGAGAGCGATCGTAGGAATCGTCGGCGATAATGAGAGACAGGGTATGATCGAGACAAAACGTGTTAATTGACGGATTAGAGGGGAAAGTTCGGTCCGGCCGTCACGATCGTTAAATGTCTGAAATTCCGTAGGACTAATGCTGTGTTAAAATAGTCTGTCGAGACTTTGGTCGCGACCGAGGCCTCGCTTAATGTTCCACGACGGCGATGGCGACTGAATTTCCTCCCTCGGTGGTTACATTTACGGCCTGTAAACGTTATCGATCGTTATCGCGTAGAACAGGGAGAATCGTTGTCTCCCTTCGGTCGTGACAGAGAGCGAAAATCAAAAGCGAGTAATCGTTCCCTAAAATGGATCGCTGTGACGTGACGGATCGCTGGTATTGTCGTAATTAAAGTAATCGTTCAAGTTTTCCGGCTACGGCTGGGATCGACCGGTTTTTTTATTTCACTTAAGGTGTTATCAAAGGGTCATTCTATTATAAATGTATATGAAACGTCAAAATGTGTATAAAACTTTTCGCCAAACTGGATGCATCGAATTGATGGAGACTTCAGCATGTGATTATGTATAGACTATTTTTTTCAAGAATACTTTTTTTTTTTGTTGAAAAATAACATTTTACGAGCACCACGTTCTTCTTTAGGATCTCCATAATCTCATGCTAAAGTTTCCATCGATTCGGTGCACCCAGTTTGGAGAAAAGTTTTATAAATATTCTGATGTTTTATATATATATATAATGATTCTTTCTTATCACGTTAAATGGCGGTCTTTTAGACAGTCTTCGAACGAATACTCCAGAGCGGCCTCGAGTCGAAATTGCGGGTTTTCGGAATGCTCATTCGGCGGATCATAATGAATCCTGATAACGAATAAGGGACTCGCGCGATCCCGGAATTTTGTATGAGTGTCACCGTGGGCACGTCTTTCAATATCCTCGAATCACCTGGAATTCCATCGATTTTGTCTATCGATCAGGGGTATCGGGAAATCTTATCTAGATAGTTTTCCGAGCGACAATCAGAGCCTAATATCGCAATTGCTATGAGAGATTCGTTCGAGCGACCACGTGTGCGAGCCTTTGCGACCAAAATCTGCTGATACGAAACAGGCGAGAGTGTCGTGAAAAATGAGTAAATTAATTAAAACGCGATGATGTTAGCCGAACTGCCACGGGGAAATGTCGTCGGGATGCGACGAGGAGTTATCCAGTCGTGGTGTGAGAAGCGATAAGGTGGTTGGATGAAAGAAAAAAAAAATATGATATGGAGGAAAGTGAAACTTTGCCCCCCCTCGCGAGGAATTTAGTGGGATCGCTTATATTCGCGAGTCGTCGCAAATTGGGGCCGCAGAGGCTGTGATTAGGATTTAAGGGTTGCCTAGATTACTACGGCCAGTATTTTTCATCGTATCGATATTACGAGACATTCGTCCTTTTAACTCTTAGACGTTCTTGAGGTGATATGAAAGGGTCATACTCCATATACCAAAACCTGGAGATATAAAACTTTTCTCCAAACTGGGCGCACCGAATAATCTGAAACTTTGCCGCGTGATTATGGAGGTTCTAATTTCAATTTTGGAAAAATCATTCTTTTCTTTTTTTGGTTCTTGGGTCCGGGAGAGGTACAGAATTTTCCTTCGAAAAATGATGTTTCGCGAGTTTCAAGACCTTTATTGGGACCTCCGTAATCACGCGTTGAAGTTGCAGATTGTTCGGTGCAGCTTTAGAAAAAAGTGTTATAAATATTTTGACTTTTTGGTATGTATATATGACACTCTCATAACACATTAAGAGGGAAAACCGCAGAAATCGAGCAAGGCGATGTGGAGAATTTGTTCATTTTTTGTTTTTCTTTCTTTCTCTCCTTGTTTTTTTTTTTTTGTAGTCACGGAAACGACGTTTCATTCAACGGGAGAATGGTGTTTATCGTTATTTAATTTGTCACTGTTAGTTCGACGAGGCCTAATTGTTCTAATTTTTCATCCCAAGGAAGAATAAGGGAAGTCTGGAAAAATGTCGCCTTGCTCGTAATACGCGTCGCAGTATTTTTAGTCGCGTAGATATATATCGTACATTCTTACAATTAGTGGCTCGAGAAAAATGGCGGATAGGACATTTACTCGTGGGATTTAATACCGCGAACGAGCGTTTAGGTATATATTATATACACTCGTCCCGAGTGGCGTCGAAACGCGACCCGTTTCCGATAATTACATACGAGCGATCGATCGATCGATCCTCGATCGGTCGCGCAAGTCGGTGCTCAAATCGCTTAAGGTAAGGCACGGCGATATTAGAGTAAGACGGAACGAAGGCGGGAAAGAGAAGCGAGAAAGAAAAAGAAGAATGTGCTCTCGTAGGATCGTTTGGCGAGTTAATCTATGTACTTTAGTGGTTAGGGGTCTCGGAGGCGATTTTTTTTTTTGCGTAATCTGGGATTTTCTTTTAATTTAACGACCCGTGGAATGCTCGCCTCGTTCCTTTTCCTTTCCTCCTAAGGTCGCGTTTCCACACTGAAGAAGTGAGGAAAAGTTTTTTTTTTATATATATAAATATTTTCACATTTTGATGTATGTATAGAAGAGAGAAATTCCATATCACCTTAACTTGCACTCGCGTCCAATTTGTGGTCGAAATTGTTATTCTTAACGTGTAATATTTTCGTTCCTATTGTTGTATTACTTTTGCACTCGACCAGTGTCGAGTTTTCTGGGTGAATCAAGCATTTCGTATTTCGGCGAGTCCGTGAGTCACGCTCGGATAAATTGCGCAAGGCGCTCTCCGTGGTGATGTATGACTAATTATTTGCGGTAAATGGAACGACATGACGGAGAGTCTGGCCAAGAGTAAGTCCTCGCCAAGTTGGCCGCGGGCTGTCTAGTAAAGTGCCGGCCATTTCTCGTTTCCTGAATTGTCGGCCATCGCGGGATAATTCGAGAGGCGTCAAAATTTCGGGACCGTCGCGTATTATCGCGGTTATGGTCGATTATGTGATTACATGTCGGGTTTATGGGGGCGAGGTTCTAATGTACTGAAAGGCCCTCCGAGACCCCTTCCTGCTTAATGCGCCGAATGAGGTTCTTCGTTATTTGTTAAGCTTCTTCGATGCACGAGACACCTGTCGCTGGTCTTTCTTGCCTTCTCTTTAAACCCTTTCTAAGGAGTCTCTCGTTCTGGATATTATTTTATGGTACTTAAATTTGTGGGGCCTTCCGGGAATGACCGTCCGTTGTTGCCAGTGGGTTAACCTTTCGCAAACATTGCAGTTCGCTTCACTGATGAAATGTTCCCATATGGAATGAACCTGTTATCATCGATATCTGACTTGATGAAGCGAATTGCAATGTTTTACGAAACCTCGGGTCACTGCACTGAGAAAAAAGAAAATTCATCGAACCAAAGAAATATTTCATTTCTACAAAGAATAATTATTTAACACAAATAAATTGTCATAAGTCCGAAGAAATGTTGCATTTGATTTATTTGAGTTTAGTTCAGTCAAATGATTGTTCCTTGAATTGAGAAAATATTTCTTTGCTTCCTTGACATTTCTTTTCTCAGGGTGGCGACAACGGACGCGAGTCATCTCCGGAAGCCAGCACAAGTTTAAGGAACAACTCAGACCGCAAAAGCTTAATTCCTTAATTATCTTATGAAGTGTTCAGGGTAAAAGGAAAATATATTCCTATAGTGTGGTGAAATGAAGAGGTGGACTTTTGACCCGATTCAACCTAATTTCTCGGTTTAATAAAGACTTCCGGCAGGTGTTAGTGGGTGTACTAGATGCAAGGTGCAGCATATGACAAACGTCATGCGAGAATAATTCTATGTCGGCTCGACCCGGAGATCGCGATGCATTTCTACGAATGCAGGTCTTCCCTTACACTAGTGCACGTTGCGTGTATGTCTTGTGTCGCGACAATCCGCCAGAAATGTTGTTTATATTCACATTCGGTGACGAGTTGAGAGATGAACAAAAAGAATCACGGACAGGCCAGATCGACGGGGGAGAGAAAAAAAAAAGATAACGTGGAGGCAATACCACCGCGTCGTAATTTCTGTCACTTCGATGTTCCGACAGGGAAATTTCTCCGCATTTAGGCGTGTAGATATACATATAGCCATACAGATCTATATACACACGCGTATATGTATATGTATATCCGGATCGCAGTCGCGCGTTACTTCGTAATCTATATATATATATATATAAATTATATATATTACTATTAACATTTACACATGTTGCAATCGTTAAACGAGTGTTCACGATTAATTATTGCGATTGTTTGTACATTTATATCTCTATGTTGTTGAGCGTCGTCGGGCCGACCAAGTCGGGTTGTTCGATATCTTCCTCTTTTTTTTTCTCGGATATATATCTCCCAGAGGGAGAGATTGAGACACTCTCCGGAGAGTTTATGTCGACGCGTTTCTTCGATTTTATTCCGCCGATCTTCGAATCCGGACTCTAGGAGGCCGCCCGTCCTCGTCTCTCAGGTCTCAACCTCGGATTTTGAACTTTTCATCGTCCGATGGGGTTGGAAAAACGTCCTTTCATTTTCCAGTGTCTATGGCGATGGGTCGAAAGAATGAAGAAAAATCAGGCCCACTGGATTTAATCGGTCCGATCGATCGGTATCGATGCGACACCTTCGATGGTGTTCTATTATCTGCGAGAAATCGGAACGATTAATCGAGAGGCGACGAGGGCGAGTCTCGCCGGGTCTCGTGAGCGATATTATTATATTCCTAAACGATATATATTGTTACCGAAGCGCGAGAAAACACGGTGTACCTTGTTGCTTCGTGGACATTTATTAAAAGTATTAAACTATTGTCATTCAAAGAGCGAGTACTTTATCACGGGCGAGGGCACTGGTAAAAATCGACATCTCTGGGGTTGCTGCAATATTTTTTTTCTTTTTCATCCGTCTGGGAAATCACATCTAGGGCTCGAAGCCTTCTAAGAGGAAACTTGAAGAAGACCCTGTTGAGGCTTCGATGCGAAAATTTTCTAGACTCGGGTTTCTATTATCTGTGAACTCGGCCCATTAATGTCGGTAACGATCAATGAGTGGATTAGAAAATTTCGAGGAAAATCCATCATCGCTTGGTCACTCTACCAGTTATATTATATTATTGTATATTATATTATAGTCCAAACTATTTTACGTTCGCCTCTCTCCTCGGGTCGTTCTCTCTGTCGATCCTTTGCGCCTTGTTTTCCATTTTCTTTCGATCTTCTGCCTCCCACCTTGATCTCTCTTTCTGTCTCTTTACATCTATATCCGTGTCTGCATCTGTATCCGTATCTGTCGCCTTGCCTTGCCTAATTTTCTTTCTCTTTCTCTCTCATTCTATTCGCCTATCTGTTCTTCAAAAAGAAAGGAAACATGTTTATCGCCATTATTTATCACTGTCGGCGGTATCTCTTAATCCTTTACACTGTGACAAACTTGTGTAAAATTACCAGGTGTCGGGAGAATTGGTTAATTTCTTTTCTTTTTATTTTTTTTTTATGGTGGTTGATGCGGTTGGGGTGATTTAATTTTTTATATTTAGGGGTGGTGGATGGCTAGAGGGGGGTAGTGGGAAGGGAAATGCAAAGGTTGTGTATTGGTTTTACGGTGTAAGTGGGAGAAGGTGGTGAATTTATGCGTCGCGTCTCTTTGCGAGACCGAGGTGTCGTTGCGGAGGAGTATTGAAGCGTAATTTTACCAAACGTGTACCAAGTCAAAAAGGAAAACGTTATTTTGCAGGAAGAGTGAAAGACGGTCCAGCAGCGAGGATCAAAGGTATTTTTCAATATTTTTATTCTCTCCTATCGCCGGGATCTCTGTTGTGTACTTGTCGTCGGTGTCAGGGACGTACGTTATGTGTACATTTGGAAGAAAAACTCATCGAACCAAAGAAATATTCTGCTAATTTAAAGAATATTTAGTTGACTCAAATAAATTGTCACAATTCCAAAGAAATTATGCATTCAATTTATTCGAGTTTATTTGAGTTGAATGAGTTCATTCGTTGAATTAATAAAATATTTCTTTGCTTCAATGATATTTTTTTCCCAGTGTCGGTAATCCTGGAATCGAGCGAAATTGGGATTCAAGCTGGACGCACTGCTTTTAAGGTTATGTGAAAGGATCATTCTCTATATATAAAGCACTTTCATAACACCTTAACAGTTTTTATTTAGGAAGCCATTTTGTTTCCGTGAAGTCAAACTCGTCCCTATTGTTCTTCTTCTTCTACTTACGTGTCCATCAACTTTCTCAACGCTCCCCTTGAGCTTTTGGAGAAATTAGGCTTCAATAATCGCGGGGAACTCGTTGATCGCGAAGAGACATCTCAGTAATTTTACACAGGCTTCTTATACAGTGTAAAGAAACGGGTCTCTAGTCTTGAACGTCCCGCGTAAAACGCGCCAGAGCTGCGCGCCGATAAACGGGATAATGTAATTGAGAAATGCATTGAATGCCTCACATTATTATGTAATACACGGTGATACTTCCTCACGTGCGTATCCGATTCGGTGGCATAACCTCGTGGCCGAGAAATCAGCTTTCGATCGGTCCTCTTCGCGACATCGCACGTCACGTGATCGGGTGGCCATCTTGTTTTTCCGCAGACCCGACTCAAGATTAAGAAAATTGATTTCTCCCCGAGATTCCACTCGATCTAACAGAATTTCGATCGGATACCTACGCGTGAAAGCATCGAACCTTTTTAATCACAAGAATCAGCTATAAATGGAAAATTAGTAAAGCCCGCCTGGTGTAAAGGTCAGTCCGAAAGTCTCCCTAGCGTATTTCCACTTTCCACGAGAAATGCGACCAGTCGAACCGTTTCAACACCCGCGTCGATTTTATCGCAATATTGAACAGCCCTGGTTCAATGACATTTATTTATTTTCTCAGTGTACCTAGATATCGAGCGCGAATATTTGTCGTTGAATATTCGACTCGTCGCATCGGTAATTTCAACCGACGACCGTTACGGCGGGAGATTCAAACGGCTAATCGAGTTTGATTTTTCCAGGTGCTGGTCGAGGTCGAGGGGGTCCCCCCCCACCGCCGGGCATGGGGATGGGCCTGGGGGGCGGGCCAATGATCGGCCGGGGGGGCGGCTTTGGACCCCGCGGTGGCCATCATGGCAGTTTCCTCGGAGGCGGCAGTGGGGGAGGTGGTGGCGGCCCGGGAGCTATGAGGATGGAGAAGATCCACCCGCACCGGTTCAACCCCATCGGCATGGGCGGCGGATACGTGCAGCCTCACTTCTGGTGACCGGACTCCCCGCGTCCAAGGGCTCGGCGCCCCTACGACCGCTGACTCGGCGACGCGCCGCCCATGGGGCGACGCCGGCCTCCGGGAGCGTCCCGAGTAGCGCCCCCGCGTCGCCCTGTCGTCGTTCGGTTCGTTTCCGTTCGTTCCTTCGTTCGTGCGTTTCGGTCCCCGTTTCTTCCCCTCCCTTTGCTGCGCGGTCACGCGGAGGTTGCCTTTTAAGGAGGGGGCTCGTAGGTTAACGGTTGCCGGATTTCGAGAGTTAGTTTGGTAGTGGATCCGCGCCGAGCGTGCGCGCGCACGCCCGCCGATCACGTGACCGGTCACGCCGCCATCTTGCTTTTTTTCAACCGTCGACGAAGAAGGGAAATCGCTTCCTAAGGAAATTCCTGTTACCACGCGTCACTTTAGGCACGCTAGTTCGGATATTAGGTAATGAAGGTTATGAATTGTAAAATTATTGGTGGCGGTATGTCTCCCGTCGCGTGTTCTGCGTTTAAATTGCTGTAAGATATTGTATCGTCGAATTGTACCGATCCTTTGATCGATCGCGGATCCCTGTATTTCGGGCGTGCATGCGTATGGAATTTCGGACAGATCTCTGCACCGACTTTGACAAAACGAGAGAGAAAGAGAGTTAGAGGCGAGAAACCACGGCAGTGTAAAGTCACGGCGCAGGAGTCTTAGAATTCTTGTATAAACTATGGCGTCGGTTTACCGGACCGCAGGTTGGCGTAATAGAGGGAGACTTTCTTTTTCATTTTTTTTTCTCTTCTCTTCGTATAGTTAACGCAGTAGAGGCCGCGACAAGGTTTACGGTTGAGATCGTTGCGCCTCGGTTTTTAATTATTAGGCGGGATTTTTCAAGTTCTCTCTCTCGAGAGAGTTCGCGCACTTTGCCGACCCCAGGTCGATTTCGCATCTCGCGGCTCTTCTCATGTATTAAGCAGATATTTGTATTAACACAATCAATTGGTTAACGTCGAAATCCCTCGACTTACTGGCGATATTCGGGACTATCTCGCCGGGGCGAAATAGTCCCTGGAAAAATGGCTCGGGCTTCTCAGGAAATTCCGTCGCCCGTGTTTCGCTTCGCGGAGGTCAGCGGGTCCGCGTGTTGTACATTTTCTTTTTTAAACCGATAACGTTTAATCCACGGTATACATGTGTGTATCTGTAGGGCTGTTTTATTGAGGGGGACGTTGGGAATGGCACTGGAGAGACAGTGAGCCAGTAATAAATGATTATACGAACTCGTGTGCATCGGATGCATCATGCGTGCACACGAGATGCAATCCGCGAAACGCATGCAACGTCGACCCGATCAGGACCCGAGAATAATGACGATCCTAGAACAATTGTCACGATTTATATACGTATGTAATTATCGGAAATTAGTGGGCAAACATCCGTCGACCTGCGACACGACTAGGATATCTCCGATCCGGTGGCGAGAGTCTCCTTGCCGGAATCTATGGAAGTAACCGCGATATGTCCGGAGAGAACGTCTTTGTTAATCTACAAGCACTCCAAAATGCGAACCTATTGTCTGGCAGGGGGCGAAAACATATTAAGATCAGGTTGCACATTAAAAACGCATTAATTCAGCGCGTAGCATATGCTTCAAGAAACATTTGATGCACCTATATTCCGGGAGATTCCCTTTATGTAGATCTATGTACACGCAGCAAGTGTTTGTTGCATTAAGGGGGTGTGAAAGTGGCGTAGAAGAGGTGTCGTTTATGAAACTTCTCCGAACTGGGTGTACCGTAATTCGCATTGTAACCAAACTTTACAATGCGAATATGGAGGCTGTAAAGTAGATCCTAACCCATGAAATTACAATTTTTTAAAATTGTTTATAGACATTTAAAAAATTTTTTATATAGAATCAAACTTCTTGGGTGTCGGAACCTTCCTTATAGCCTCTGTATTCACGATGTAAAGTTTGAAATAACTCGGTACATCCAGTTCGGAGATAAGTTTCATCAACGAGACCTTCGACGTCACTTGCACATCCCTTTAAGGTGGTATTAAAGTGGCCTCTGAGGGGTAATTTTACCACCCGATTATGGCGGCCCCGAAAAAGGTCCTGACACCCGTGAAATTTCATTTTTTATACAAGAGTAATGTTTACAAAATGTTTATAAACAAATTGAAGAAAGTTATGAAGTCTCGTGGGTGTCGGGACCCACGAAGTTTTAGGAGGCGACACGTTTGCCGCGTCGTTGGTGTGCAACCTGATTAAAGGTACATCTTGCGTTCTTCAAGGTCTGTAGCGGTTCCTTGCGTCGATGTTCGATTTTTGTAGAGGATGTTCGCGAGTACCGATGCCACGCCCGATGCGCAATGAGACTGAATTTTTATAGAAGACAAATTTTAAGCGATCGTTGAGTATGTAAACGTGTACGGGCGCCGCGTTGAGCATCGTCCCCTTAGGGGAATTTATCGAGGATTTTTGGAGCACCTCTCGAGGAAGAAAAGGGAGATCGTTGGCCTAGGTCGTGGTCGGCTCGAGCCGCAGCTGGTTCTCGCGGATTTGTTGTATCGTTCGGAACAGGTGCTCGATGTTCGCACCGAAATCGGGTTTTCAGTGAACTCGATGCGGTATCGCGAATTGCATGTGGTTCGATTAGGGGAAATCAATAGTAAATTGCCACACTATGTGCGGTCTGCTCGCATTCTGAACAAATTGAAACGTTTTTGGCTCCTAGAGACTGACGCCCTGCGCATTTGTGTGCCCTTTTATGGATTTCTGCGACTATTAAAGAGATCCGAAAGTGGCATCCGAGGAGTCAATCCTGACATTTCTCCAAACTACATGTACCGAATCGTCTCAAACTTTACAACGTGAATGTCAAAACTATAACGAAGGTCCTTACACCCAGAAAATTTCATTTTTTTTTAATACAAAATTTTAAAAATCGCTATAAACAAATTTTACGAAACATTGAGATTTCATGGGTATCGGGACCTTTCCTTTAGCCTTCGTATTCACGTTGTAAAGTTTTTGAAACGATTCGGTACACAAGGTTTGGAGAAATGCTGATATACAGATGACTTCTTGGACGCCACTTTCACATCGCCTTAATTCTATGCACTGGAAAGGTCTTATTCAAATGACAGTAGGTATGTTGTGTGCACTAAGATGCTTCGTTTCGCGCCGTTGGAAAGTTCAGCGCGAAGAGGTTTCCAGCGGCGCCGGAAACGGTTATTGTTTATTGTTAAGCGAATTTTTGCGAGGACCCGTGACCGACTCGAGCCTCGATCAGGAGTTTCGGAACGTTGTTCCCATCTTGTCGGGCATTTACGTCGTCGTCTCCCGTGTGCTGGAGATGGCTTCGAATAAGAGGCACGTCCGCAAGACTCGTTCCTCCGCGTGCGGATCGAAACGGCGAATGGAGGTCGACGGAGCGAATGAGAAATTCCATTGCGACCGGCGGTGATTGACATCGTCGGAGCGCTTGTACCAAAAATGTTAATAAAATTCACGTCCTTTGGGCAACGCCACGCGCGTCTCTCCGTTGACACCCGGCGAACCTCCGAATTCAATCTGAAAAAGTCACAATCTTGGAGATTTACACCGAGGTAAAAAAAAAAATGGCAAAGAAAATTTTCCTATTCACCCTCGTACGAGTAACAGTGAGATATTACTCGAGGTGCAATTTGTTACCTTTCTTCACTCGGTTTTCAGTTACATTAACAGCGTGATGGAAGGCCTCCGGTAATGGGTAAAAATGTGGGAAACACTTCGCCTCTCCTTAACTGGATCTGGATGCCCGCCGGTTACGGAATCGCCCTTCAGGGGGCAGCTCGCATTTCGAAATACAGCAAAGTGCCCGATGATGAGCTGCACCGTAACCAGCTGTAAAGTGTCCTCAGGGTGTAGTTTAAATCCTTGCGGTAAGATCAGCCTCCTAGTCCACCCTACAAAATCCCCCAGTAATCAGAGAATTTATCCACGAGGTCCATTAATATTTTTACAACGCGCGAATAATTATCCTTGTTCTTGCAGGTACTTGAAATGCACTTTATGTAGATCCGGAACTCGTCACGTTTTTACTGCACGAGAAGTGATATTATACCGGTCTGAGAGATGTCGTCTTCGGCGAGAGGTGGACGACTGTCGACGCAACGAGGGTACGCGATGCTGCTTGCTCGAGGCTGCACGAAAGTCTGCATTTTCGGAGGATAAGGAGAAATTTTATAGAAGCAAGCCACGCTCCACCCACAGGAAGCTGCGCGGTCCGAGATTAACCGCGAACCGTTTGAGGAAACAGGAAGGGGCGGCTGACAACGACCACTGCACTGCCTACGACAGGGAAATCACGCTAACCGAGATACTCCCTGGCAATGCACTGTCGCGATACTGGACTCGAAACGCTCTTTCCTGTTTTGCTGACTAGATGAAAAGGGCCCTGTGACAGGCTGTCTTCCTATCCTGCCCATTTTTTCAAGTCCCTTCCGGCGCTGCACGATAAGCCTACCGTGGGTGTCCTGGCGGGAGATCTATGAATTTAATATGAAGATTTTAATATCAAGAATATTTCGTTCGTAGTAGTGACTAGAAGTCGAGAATTCGGAGAACTGTGATAGGCTGTTTTCCTTTCCTGTCCATTTTTCCAAGTCCCTTCCGGCGCTGCACGATAAGCATACCGTGGGCGTCCTGTCGGAATACCTACGGATTTAATGTTTTCATTTTAATATGAAGATTTCAATTTCAAGAATATTTTATTCGTAGTTGTGACTCAGAGTTAAGATTGGGGAAAAATGAGAGCGTGCTCAAATGATTCGCTTTAAACGCGAAGGTGGCTTTACTTCGATCTTCACCAGACGTTACGACCTCCGCCGTGTCCCCGCGACGAGAGGTTTCGTCTCTCTTGACATACTTGCAAAAAATCTCCGAGATTTCCGAGTCACCTGCGCACCAGGTCGCATCCCTTGACCCGGAGTGGCGAAGTGGCCTCTCAGCTCCCTAGATCCACTTAAATCCAATTAAAATGTTATTAGAATGTTTCATTCGAGGATAACTGGCGATTGGAAAGAAAGATATATCTACAAAAATCGAACTTGTCTTGAAAGATCGTTATGCCACGTTTGTTCAGCTTGGAGATTTAGTTCTAAACTTTCGGGATAAGCGGAATGAAGCTTTAAGCGTCGCGTAAAAATGTAAACTAGGTTTTTCCTGACGCTTTCAAATTATCGAACTTTCCCGCGAATGCCTTTTAAGAGATCTCGAATGGGGCGACCGACAGTCTCCTGATTTCTGGCTCACAAAGCCGCGAGGATAAGGATTCTATTTATTCATTTTTCCCCGGCATCCGACAGCCCTGGATAACGGCGATAACCCTATCTCTCGGACGAAGAGAGTCATTGGCCACGCCGGCACTTTTCATCTCTCCGTTCGGTTTCCTCGGTAGAAAATCTCTTCTCCAGGTTTGGACATACCTGTAAGATATCTGCAATTTCGTGTACCAGATATTAACTGCTACTTTATGAAGACCTGAATTAGGAGCTCAGTTTATGTGCATGAAAAAGTTCAAGCTCCGTTTACAAGCCATACATCGATATCTATCCTTTATAAATAATTTTTGGGTCGATTAAACGTGACGACGAGAGAATTTCAAATCACCCGCGCGACTGTTGGTCGAGTCACGTGACCGTTTTATCGAATTGACCAACAGAGTCAAACCCAAGATGGCGCAGTTTCCCGCGGCCCCTGATAGATGGTAGCATCCGTAAATTCCTGCCCATCATCGCGAGAACGATTTCAAAATTCGTTTCAAGCAGTGATATAAATATTTATCGACCTTCAGAGTGTCAACAATTCCTGGGAATTATATGGATACGTTAGAAATTACTGGAATCTAGTCGAAGCGACTCGACAGTGCGAGGCTACGTTGAATCGATAGAAATAGCTAAGAGTATCGATAGAACGCTATTATCGTTCAAACATACTTACGGATAATCGATCGAGCACCGAAGTCATTGTCAGAATGGACTGCCGATCAAAGCTCGAACGTTTGCGACCACGCGGAAGAATCGGTTAGGTCGACATGTTATTCTTGAGTTTACTTTTTCATCTCGACATCGCGATGCCCTTTACGCGATAAATTCTTCAAAATCTGAAAACACCCCGCACCGCGATCAAGGAAATAGAGTTTTACACTGTTTTTCGCGTATTACCGTCGTGTTTTGCGATTTTTCCCGACATTTTGTATACATTTTTAGAGAGAAGACGTCGGAAGAGGAACCGGAACCGACGCTAGGCAAGATGGCGGATTGAGATCCCGTCGTCACAATTCCAGAATTCTCGCCGATGAAGGAATTTTATTAGTACGCGGGTACTGGAAAACACCGCCGAACCACGGCTCGACGTGGAACGACGTCCGGAATGAAACTGAATCGCATCCATGAAAGAAGGGTCGCCGAGGAGGGAAGGGAAGCCAAACGGTCCGCACGCGGTGCCCCGCTTCTCCCGTTGCACGCGTTTCGCCGTCCGACTCTGGGCCCCTCGTTCGTCTCTCTCGCACCCGCGGGTCGCGGCCTAGCGCGGTCTCGCTCCCACTCACACGGCGGCCCAGGAAACTCGCACATGGACGCGCGGCGGGACTCCGGATCGGAAACCCTCCTCGATGTCCCGTGCTTTCCGTTCGATCGTTGCTGCTCGTTTCGAGATCGACATAACTATTGATAATATTTGTTATTAATTAACGTAGCCACGGGCAACCTCCAAATTGTGGCAATCTAATCTGCGCAGTTAACCTCCCTACCGTCTACGGGCCCAATTAAAAGCCGAGCCGATTTTCCATTTTCTCTTTTACTTCTTTGCAATTCTTTGAATTACATAAATATTAATCATATAAACAAATGTACCGTGGTATTACGTTTGTATTTTATTATCACGGGTCTATGTGAACTCGACGGCAGTAAACTAGGTGGAAATTGAAGAAGGATAAACCCATATTTTTTCTCCAAAAATTAAATTTCGCGAGTTTCAAGACCTTCATTGGGATCTCAATAATCACGGGTTAAAGTTTCAAATTATTCACCGCGTCCCGTTTGGAGAACAGTTTTATAAATATTTTGCACTTTGCACTGTTACACTTTAAATAGAGGTCTTTCATAACATCCACCTCCAGGTTTATTGAAGCGATTTATTGTTACGAGTGTAACCACCTTTAGATAATCCCCGCGCCCGAAGGTGCTTCAATAATTGTTACCGTATCTAGTTTCTCCGATATTGTGCGAGCACGTATAAATACCGATTATTGTATTTACAGGTACCGCATTGTGCCGGCCAGAGCACGTGATTGTTTCCTGACTCGGCGGCTTCGAGAAGAGGACAACACTGGGCGAGAAAAACCTCGGAGCCGGCTTTTCTCGGGATTACCATAGGGGCCCGGGTAACCGTAGGGGTCAGAGAGCAGTGTCCCGGGCCAGTCGTCGAATTTGCATTCCTTGTTCACGATGAATAATGCTAAGCGAAAGACGCTTCGCGCCGCAGACGAGCGGGACTCTCCTCAGACGTGGAGAGTCGCACCGAGAAGGCTAATTATGGGTGTACACTGATTTGGAAATCAGTGAAAACGATTTCCTTCTTTGAGAACCGATTGCCTTTGATTTCATATCATAAACAATGCGATTCGGTAACAAGTGACGTTCGGCCTTAAAATTGTAATGATGTTTCAATAATTTACAATGATTCGTTCTGATTTCTAGTTGCGGTTTCCTGATTTCCACGTGAGTTCGAGGCATAAAAGCCACGATTTTTCTTATTAAGAAACTTGTATCCTTGCCCTGCAGACGTGACGAAGGTAGGGTAAGAAACGACGCATTCATGCCCTTCGCTGTATACGTTTGATTATCTTATTCCTATTTACGTTACCTTTCAGGAACAGGGCGGTAAAAAAAACCAAGCGAGAGATTCCGCGCGAACGAGATGCGGAGTCAGCGTGTCTTGATGACGAAGAGGTCAAGTTCGTAATTTCCGAGGTGCAGAAGTACTCGCCGAGCGACGAGTCGCAACAGGAGGCAACGGCGGTACACCTCTACGAATAAGGGGCCGATTATGAGAACAGCTGTCGGCCTGCTTGCGAGAGAACACCAGTCGGTGACTCGCGTTTCTGTGTACGCACTAAGGACTCCCTGCGTAGCAATAAGTATCCTGACTCAACTTTCGAGAATCCGTTGCCTCGGATTCCGAGATGTGTCTAACCCAACGGCGCTACCTAATCTAGATAATTATCTGAATCATTTCTAATTGGTAAAAGTTGTCGCATTATCATTTCTTCCTCCGAAATGACCAGTCTCCGAGCTGTGTCCGAGCTGTCTCCGACCAGATTCCGAGATGTGTCTAACCCAACGGCGCTACCTAATCTAGATAATTATCTGAATCATTTCTAATTGGTAAAAGTTGTCGCATTATCATTTCTTCCTCCGAAATGACCAGTGGGACCGACACGGAAATGATTTAACACTCTGAAGGAATTTTTCTGTATTTGTAATATTTAGAAGGTGGGGTGTAATTGATATACTATTTATTGTAATATCATATTTGTAATCGATGTATTATTTTTCAGTGCTCCTTCAGTCTGCCGGTTGTATTGGACTTTTGACGGTTCGATGGTGGCCCTTCAGGTACGAACACGTGCGTCCCACGTTGTACACAAAGGAAACCTTGGGCTGAATTCGATGCTTAAGGGCCGTGCACACGTTTTCTCTTCCAGGCTTAGTCCGGGGGTCGCAGAGGCCTCGAGAAACGCTTCACCCCAGCGCTCCAGCTTTCAATCTGGCGGCCAATTCTAAGGAATTCTGTTGACTTTTCAATGGAAGCACTAATGCCGAAGGTATGCGCGTCGCTGCTCGACTGCCTTGTTCGCCCTCGTACGCGTTAACGTCGAGTAAAAATTGCCATTTAACGTCCGTTCGCAGAAACACCGCAACAGGGAAGGAGAGGGATCATTCATTCGGACGTTAAAGGAAATCTCTCTTGATTCGACCTTGGTCGAGTAAGCACTCCAGATACGCGAAACGCGTGGTATCAGGGACGTGGATGGAGTTTTGCATCGAACGTCGGCATCGAGGCATATAACGACGTCGGGAAGAAATGATTTAAAAAGCGGATTCTGAACTCGCTCAAAAGCGAGAGTTATTTCTGCTTTCGAGCGGACTAGGAAAGAAACTTGCAGAAGGCGGGGCATCCTCGAGTGTGAGGAAAAAAACGGCGGTGGAGCATCTGGGGCCTCGGAAGGGCCAGCTCGGGGTCCCTGGAGGTCACAAAAAGTGTTTATACACCCTGGGTGCGTGGGAGCATCTTTTTTTTTCCGACGATCTCCCCGCCGAGATACCGTCCAGAGATCTTGAGATTTTTCGCAGTGATACTCGGAAACTTTTCAATTCACCCCAGCTCATCGCCTTGGCATGTCTCTTAACTATCTCCAATTCAACGAATCGTTAATTTTTCAAAATGAATTTGGAACTTTAACACGTGATTATAGAGGTCTTAAAACTCATGAAATTTCATGAGTTTCGAGACCTCCCAATGCAAATTATTTGGTGCACCAAGTTTGGAGAAAAGTTTTATAAATATTTTCACGTTTTGATATGTATAGAATGACTTATATCAATTCTAGGTGCATCTGAAGCTTGAATAACCACGCTAGTTGAGCGTGGCGCCATCTACGCGCGACTCCCCCAAACTCGTAGCGGTAAATCGATGAAGCTTACCGACAAACTTTTCAGCGCGAACTTGAGCGAATGTTTGAAACGACGATGGGTAAGTAACTAAAAATGATGTAAAAGAACGAGTAGATATTTACAAGAATGTGTATATATTTATTGATAAATAATACGTAGAAAAATTTATAATCGCTGGATCTCTGTCGTAGATAGAGAGGAATAAGTGGTCCCGGACCGAAGCGAAGCCAGCCAGAACGGGGCCAGTTTATGTCGTCTTCTGAGGTCTTTTTCCGAGCAACGAGTTAAGTAGAAACTTAGAACCTGTAAAGTTCTCGCATTTGCCGATATTTAGTACTCGATGGTAACCGTTTTCGTTTTTAGGTACTCATTAAGCGCTTCCTGCCCCAGGTCTTTGCCGAAGCCGGACCTTTTGAACCCTCCGAATGGAGCTGCGACGTCAGTTTTATTGTACGTGTTGACGAAGACGGTTCCCGCCTCTATTTTCTCGGCGAATCTCAGAGCTCTTCCGATGTCCTTGGTCAGCACTCCAGAGGCCAATCCATATTCCGTGTCATTCGCCCTGGCGATCACTTGGTCCATGTCCGAGGAGCTGAATTTGGAGATGACCATGATGGGCCCGAAGGACTCCTCCTTCGCGATGAACATTTGGTCCTGGACATTTGTGAATATCGCCGGCTCGAAGTACCATCCTGGCCTGTCGACTCGTCGACCTCCGTATTCAAGTTTGGCACCGTCCTCGACTCCGCGCTTAACGAACTCCAGGAGCTTCTCCAGATGCGCTTTATGATTCTGGGGCCCGTGAGCCGTACTCCTGTCCAGGGGATCTCCAACCGATATCTTCTTCGTCTCCGTTATCACTCTCCTGACGAATTCATCGTGGATACCTTCCTCCACGAAGAGCCGACCTGGAAGTGAAAGAAGAAGGTGAATATCTTTCCCTCACCTATCCGTAATGTTCTCATTATTCGTAGAAATTTATAATTTGATCGATACCAGCGGCGATGCAGTTTTCTCCCTTGTTGAAGAAGACGCTTCCCATGGCGATCCTGATCGCCTGTTGCAGGTCCGCGTCTTCGAATATGACCAGAGGACTTTTGCCTCCCAATTCTAAGGACACTTTTTTCAGGTTGCTGTCGGCGCAGGACCTCATGATCAGCTGGCCGACTTCGGTGGACCCGGTGAAGCCCAATTTTCGTACCGAAGGATGAGATACCAACGCGTTCCCTGTTCCGGACCCGGTCCCAGGGATCACGTTGATGACCCCGCGTGGGATTCCTGCCAGCACCGAAAGCTCCGCGAATTTCAAGGCCGTTAGAGGAGAAACTTGGGCAGGTTTTATCACTACTGTGTTCCCTGCTGCCAGGCAGGCCGCCATCTTCCAGGAGAGCATCATCAGCGGATAATTCCAGGGTGTTACCAGACCGCAAACACCGATTGGCTCCTTACGGGTGAACGTTAGGTTGCGATTCGGCCTTGCATGAGATATCGGGATGGTAGACCCTTGGATCTTATCGCACCAGCCTGCAAAGTACCTCCAGGTCTCGATAGACATCCCTATGTGCGTCTTCAAGGCCAAGGTGTACACAGCCCCAGAGTCTATGCTCTCGATCGTCGCCAACTCCTCCTTGTGGAGCTCCATCAGGTCGGCCAATCTAGATAAAAAATATTTCATAAGCTTTGACAAACCTCAAGATTATATGAAATGGTCGTTCCATAAATATAAAATGTCAAAATATTCATAAAACTTCTCCAAACTGGGATTCATATTTATTTTACAAATGTTGAAACGATTCGGTGCACCCAGTTTGGAGGAAGGTTTTATAAACATTTTGAATTTTTGGTATTATTGGTTATATATGATAACACCTTAAGGTATCATTCTACCTATCATTTTCATTTAAACATATCCGTTTTTATTTTGGATATGTTTCGTACCTTGCACATTGCACGTTTTACAGAGTAGTATCACAAACTACTCCGATTTGACAATCGGTACTTCTACCGTAGAGCAGACGTCTCGCGAGGGACAATTTTCAACCGTGCATTGTACAAGGTGCGAGTACAATAGGCTCGTTTTGTCTCTGTACAGAGTTCTCCGGAGTTCCGGGGAGTGTGGCGAGGTGTGAAGCTACGTACTTGAAGAGCAAAGCTCCTCGTTCTCTGGCGCTGATCTTGCTCCACTCTCCCTGCTCGAAGGCGATTTTCGCGGCCCGGACGGCCTTATCGACGTCCTCGACGGAAGCGCTTTCGACCGAGCAGATGATGCTCTCGTCGTGGGGATTGATCGAGTCGATGGGCTTCGCCGTGCCGTTTACGAACTCCCCGTCGATGAAGAGCTGCCTGGGGAACTTGAGGTCCAGATTATTCACGTGGATCTCCACTGCTTCGTACGTCACCTCGGTCGCCGCTTTGGCACCTCGAGCTGCCAACACTACCGAGTTCACGAACTCCAGGAACACCGGAGCCATGAAGACGTCCGTGTTCTGCAAGCTAACTCCGATATTGTCCTTAACTTCCTCGACGAGGCGCACGACGTCCATGCTGCCTGCACCTGAATCGCGATCAGAAATATTTAAGGTGTTATGTAAGTGCTAATATGAAATAATTAAGATATTTATACAACTTATCCTCGAACTGAGCGCAGAAAAAAGAAACATTACTTTTTGATTCTTGTCAACATTTTTTTGTTTGAAAAACTAAATTTCGCGAGTTTCAAGACCTTCATTAGGATCTCCATAATCACGTGTTAAAGTTTCAAATTATTCGGTGCATCCAGTTTGGAGAAAAGCTTTATAAATATTTTGATCTTTTGATAAATATATAATGATCCTCTCATAACACCTTAAAAATTGTAGGAAAAGAAAACTAAATACCAGCGAGGCATCAATAGACAGCAAATATTATACTTGCCAGAAGCGAAGAAGTCGGTATCGTCGTCAACGTCCTCCACCTTGAGGATGCTGGACCAGATCCTGCGGATCGTCTCCCGGTGCTTGATCTCGTCTTCGCTGAATTCAAGGGTTTGAGTCCCATTTGTAGACTTCCCGTACATGCTCGCTCGTATCGTCCTGTTCCCTACTTTCAATGTTTCGATGTTCACTAGGTTATCATCGGCTGCGACGACGACGAGTCCTGATTCGTGGACCACACCTGGTCGTCCGTCCACATCGACCTGGTCACCTCCTGGCAAAGGAGTGGTCCAAATTTTCGAGCCATACAGCCGCACTTCTTCTCCGTTAAGAAGAGTCCAAGCACCTGGTGTGCTGTCCAGAGCTCTGACGAAGTTGTGGACTTCTTGAGCCGATTTGTTCCAGTCTACGCGCTGGATTTCCTTCTTGTTGACCATGGGGTCGTACGTGGCACCATCCTTTGGCTGGGGGATCTTCGGGGCCGTTCCCTGCGCCACGAGATTTACGGCCTCGCCGATGGCTTTGATCCCTTCTGGATACAGGAATCTGTTGTAAAGGCTGTCCAAGGTGTCGTTCGGCTCCACTGGGCAGGATCTCTGCAGCAATATCGGACCTGTATCCAGCCCGTCGTCCGCCCAGAAGACGGAGAACCCTGCGGTCTTGTCGCCTTGGATCAATGTCCTGAAACAGGCGCCGTTAGAAGACGTTAAACCCTCGAGACACTTCTGGAACGCCAAAGTGTCGCGTATTAACTAGGGAAGGAAAGAATCTGTTTGGAAAGTAGATTTTATCAAAATTAATGGAACCTTCAATCGACGGAAATTGACGAGTCGTGTTTAATTCAGCTTTTTGGGATTCCAGAGAGCGGATTGCCTCAGAACCGGAAGAAAGAAAGTCTACCGGCTTGGCTTATGGAGCGTGAAAGAAAACCGACTTTAACCAGTTAAAAGGCCCCAGGCGACCCATACTCGCGCAATGTCGTTTGGCGTTTTACGATAACTTAACAGCCGAGCTCACGGGCAGCAGGGCAACCGTTACACACACTTGCGTTTCACTTCGTCCACTTATCCATCGTTTCTTGAATTCTATCAAGCTAAGAAAATTGAAAATACGTAGTAGGTAATTTTAAAAAGAATTATTTTCAATTGAAGGCATTTTTATGGTTTATTTGGAAATATTTATTGTATGGTTTATTTTTATCTCATCTGGTTTCAGGAATGGGATCGAGAATGGACTTACCAACTTATGGCGCTGGCTCCGCGATGCTTAGGCAGAAGGGAAGGATGATAACATATGCTTCCATGGCGAGGTCGGTCGATCACTTCCATGGGGATAAATTGCGTGCAAAAAGGGAGAATATTGAGGTCGACTGCGATTCCATTGTAGAGATCGAGGACCTCTTGCAGGGCAACTCCTTTACTTCTCCAAGCCTTGATCTTGAAGACAGGTGTACCGTCGATCTTTGCCGTTGTAGCTGCAATCGATGCAACTCAATGATAATTTTCTTTTTAACGACTTACAGGAGTTAAGAGGATGTGAAAGAGGCATCTGAGGGGTCAGTCGAAGAAAAGTTTCATAAACGAGACCTCTTTGACGCCACTTTCACATCACCTTCACATAATTTAATTAAGGAGTGCGTTCATTTTTACTCACCCAGAGGATCTTCCCGATCCCCTTTGTCAGGAATTGTAAATACTCCGGTGATTCGATGTCCCTCTTGTCGCAGCAGCTTGTAAACTTCTGCTGCGAAGTTGCTCTGGCCGATTATGGCAACTTTTAACTGGGCCATCACCGCCTAGATATGTACAATGGTGTATTTAATGCAACGGTAATTCAATGCTGCATGAATCGATGAGTCGAGTAATTAATACTTCACGCCGAATACTGGATTAATTGCGCATGCGGTAATTAGGGATTTGGTCAGTTTCATTTATTTTTGCATTTTCATCACACGAAGTGCAGGCTCGCAGGGGAACAATGGTTAGCCCGTACAATTTATATTAGCAGCATGAAAAAGGATTTATTGATTGGGGTCGTTTAAGCGGATTAACGTGCAAGGTAAAGGAGCGATTTTTCTGTGACGCAAGCGCTCTTGCTGTAGCTGTAACAAATACGTACCTAATTAGAACTAAAGGAGAAGCTACCGAAAACCTCCAAAAGACCTTAAAGAAGCTGTAAAAGAATGTCGAACACTCGAATAAGTGAAAACAGTCAGTCGATGTCGTTTCAACGGAGGCTACTCGTCTGTGGAACAACAGTGTTGCACAGTAAGCAGTTAAATTCTAAAGGATTCTACTATTACTCCACGTATTAGTAGTATTCACCACATACAACCCCGGAAAGTAACATTAACGTTCCGATAATTCAAACTCTTCCCCCTTTTCTTTCTGTTTCTAATAGCTTAACAGGGAAAAATATTTCCAACGTTATATCGTAAAATTAATTTTACAGGTGAGAAGTTTTGGACGGCTGGGAAATATTCAATCGATGTAAGAAGAGGACTTACGGAGGCGACTGCAAAGCTACGTTTGGTAAAACGATAGCCCAGACTCTTAGGTATCAGCATCTGATGCGGTTTGCACTTTCACTATCAGAACTAACGAAGGATCGAGTCTGCGGTCTTCTGGATAGATGCAAGGAGAGCAGCCAACGACTAGCCAAGGAAATCTAGGAAACCGGTCGGCTGGCTGCACTTGCGAGAGGCAGGAGAAGTAATTGGTGACCGGGGCCAAGATGCAGTCTGGTAACCGGCTCGGCGATTTCCTCTCTTCAGCACTCCAACAAAGTTGACTCGAGTTGACTGAACCACCAGAGAAGGAGCTCGCCTTATATATAACCGACTACTATCTGCGACCATTGGGTCAGGACCTTTAGCTTCATATTAACGCGCGATTCTCCATTAATGCGTATAAAATTAATGCATTTAACGCGGTGCACTTGCACTACAAGTAACACTATGACCTCACCATGCCCATTGTCAGAATAGAGCACCCGAAAATGCTTCAATTTCCAAAGAACTCATTTTTTTTAAGTACAGAAGATCAATGAATTAGCGTTCAATCGCGTTATACCCTGAGAAAAAAGATTGAAACAAATATATATATATATATATATGTTGTTGCCTGAATCATATACAATTGCAAGTAACAATTATTTTGTCGAGAAGAAAAATAGATATTGTTAATTTAAACGAATTTTGTTTACTCAGTCTGACATTCATTTGGATGTATTTGATCGCAGGATTTTGTTATCGCAATGCATATTTCTTTGGGTCAAGCGATTTGTGTTAATAATTTGAACGGCACTCTGATCCAATACTGTTATGTAAACATTATGCGTGCTTCGCAGAAATTCTTTGAAAAATTCAGTGCCCCGGCGTTTCGGATTTAGACATCGCCTGGACTGGTGTACACCGGTTTCGAGGAGACTTATCATCAATGATGGGGTCGAAGATTATCTACATGTTGTTTACTCGAAACCATAGAACCAGATCTCGTCAGTTTGAGGGCGAACCTCGGGTCATATCTACATTAAGAGCAGGCAATGACAGTACGCCGCGATACCGATTTGCGTAAGCTGGATGTACTTGCACATTTTTATTCTTCTACGGGGAATTTTTTGGCACAATCGCTCAGTCATCTATCTTGGAATGGCGATGACGACGTCAAACGACTATACGATATAAATTATTTCGACTTAGTTGAGAACTGTTGCGTAAAACATTTCGTTTATCCGGTTGATACGTCCAATATACATATTTTATACGTTCCATGCAGAAGGAGAGTGTACCTGTTAACTTAGCCGAAACCAGGCTCAATAATAAAGGAAAGCCAGGACTTGTTGCTCGCAAGGAATTGATCCCTTGCCAGGAATAAAATGCTTTCGCCTCGTTTCCTGGTTACAAGGGGACTTTTTTCTGCGACTTTCTTTCCTCGCGTGATATCCCTGGATAAATCCGTCTCAAACCGGAGTCCTAATCAGCTCGAAGTCAGCAATTCGGTACTCTTTCCTCCTTCCTTTTTATTCCCAAGTTGAAAGGTCTTTAACCTAATTCGTCAGCGTGCTCTATATTAATTATTCTCTTCAGATAATCCGGACGGAATAAACAGACGATTTTTCCGCATCATGACGAAGTTATCTGGGAGTGTTTTCGTGAAATAAACACGACCTTGCCACGTGCATCGACGACAAGATTTGCTGCAACAATTTGACCGTTACAAAGTGCCATTTATCTCTTCCCGATTTTCTTCGCCGTTATCATCAGCAAATAGAGCTGGTAGAACGCATCGATACTACCGTATATTATTTCACTAGCGGTTTATTATTTTATTCTTGTAAGCGAAACAATGTAATTATAACTCGTCACTACGGCGATGTAGCGATGAGTTTCTTTGCGACTGCTTAATATTATTAACTGAGGGATCTAAGTTATTGTTCATTTAATTATAGCCAATTGTCTTTTATCTTGTAATAACTCTCCTTGGTTTTATCATTAGCACGAGGCGAAAAGGAAAGCAGGCTAGCGGGACGCTTCGGGAAGGCATCGATACGAGCAGCGACAGCGATTACGCTTTGCGTCGCCCCGCATAACAATGTTTAATCGGCCGAATCAACTCACTCGCCCGAGAAGGATTTCCGAGGTCCCTTGCATCGAGTGAACAGATTTTCAAGTCTAAGGACGGAGAAAGTACGCTTTTACCTAATTCGCTATATTTTGAGCATAACCGAAAACACTGCGTAGTTATCTTCTACGCGAATCCAAGAAAAACTTGGATTCAGGCAGATGAGATACTTCCGTATCATTCATTATATTTTTCATGAAGAATGGGAATTTGTCGACCGTAATTCTCAAGTTTCTGTCCACGTACATTCCGTGGATTTAATATTATCGCTGATGTGGGTTTAACGTGAGTTAACGTTACAGGAAAACCCGGACTCGAGGGATGACGAAGACGTCGCCAGCGTCATGGGCGAAGTCGGTACCCTGTAAGAATTTTATAAAAGATTTCTTGGAGGCCCACCCCTTGGAGGAGGACGAAGTGCGTCACGAGGACGTCGCAGCTTCGACCGGGAGCTCGACGCAGTCGACGTCCCGCGTCGTCGACGTCGGCGCGGGTCAGCCAGAGCGGCGTCGTCATGGCGACCCGAGACACATGCGCGAAGATGCGTCCCAGTCAATCCCTCTCGCGGCTCGACCTCGTCGAGGTCAACCATACCGAATCCGTGCCCTGGAGGCTCGACTTCGCGAAATTTCCTGAAACTCAGGCTCCGCCACGTAAGAGACGCTGAGTCGACCTGTCCTGGACCCTTCGCCCTGGCGAGATTAAAGGAGCTTCTTCGAGAAGAACCAGCCTCCGAGTACAGGAGATAAGAGAGAACGCCGTAACGGGGACATCCGAAGATCCTAAGAAGAACTTCTCGAAGACCCCAGAAGACGACGTCGCTGTCCACCGGGGGATTTAATTTTTAATTAGCCATCTTCTTTGGACCCTTCCGAGAGATGCAGTCCAGCCTCCTGCAGGTGTCACTGGGGCTTCTGATGCTCGTTCGCATCACGCTTCAGGTAAACCACCTGCCACCTGATCCAGGTCGTCGAGATTCGCCTGCGGTCCCTGATAAAGTAGGACTTTATTCGCAGATCTTTCTCTACTTGTGGAACGTGACAGTGAATTCCATCGCGAAACTAGTTCACCTTTGAGTACCGAGTACGCAGGACTCGCCGTGTCGATTGATATGTACACCTTTTTCTCTCATCGATTAATCGCTAAACGTATGCAGCTGGTTTGGAACTGCGACCTGAATGGAAGGGAGAATTCGATCGCGATTGGATGTTGAGAAAAATTTATTAGCTTTGACTGGTCGTTACACTCTTTCAGATTTCTGTTGGAATGCGCGGATTTCGGTACCGAGCATGGAATAACGTAGTGGCCAAATAAAATCGTTAAAAAATTTTAATCAGAACTTTTTCGCGGGAATATTTTCTTTCCTTTAGTAATTTAAAATCAGGACTTTACTCGTGAATATTTTATTCCATCAGAAATTTATAATCCAGTTTGACGCACCAGACTAAACATCGCAAATAATGACTAGGTCAGTGTTTCATGCCTATATATTTTTGGCGCAAAACTCTACCGCGTTTCCTAATCAGGATTTTACTCGTGAATATTTTATTCCTTTAGAAATTTGAGGTCATATTTTTACTCGTGAATATTTTATTCCTTCAGAAATTAAAAATCGGGATTTTACTTGTGAATCTTTTCTTCCTTTAGAAAATGTCCGTACCAGTTTGCGACATTCTTCCAGCAGGGAGATGGGAATATCCGTTTTACTCCCGATTCCCTCGGGAGCGCGTATCTCCCAACGAGTGTCCCGAATGAATAATTCGCGTGTTTCCGTGTTCTCCACTTTCTGTTCATCCTTTGGCAGGCATCCTCGGCGACCTCGTCGCATTACACAGGAGCCGTCGTCGAGTATTATCCGGTCCGTGGGCAGTTCAAAGAAACTGACTCGGGGACAAGGATCGCGAACGAAAATGCGAAGAACTTCGAGACCATCCTGAAGAAGGCGACCGAATACGTAAGACCGCTTGCAGTCGTCGTCCTCGTTAAAAGTACATGAAAAACTATGAACTAATTCCCTTTCTCTAACGTTATCCCCCAGGCGGTGGACATCATCGTGTTTCCGGAGAACTCCCTGCTAGCGGGATTCGTCTTCTCCTTTACCAACAGGAGTCACTATCCAGAGTTCTCGTCCTTCCTTCCCGACCCGAAGGACTCGGTGACTCCTTGTGAAAATTCCACGTCGAACGTCATGGAGGTAATGAAATATCGCAGATAATGACTAGGTCAGTGTTTCGCGCCTATATGTATGTATATTTGGTGATATCTCTTCTAGGCGGTGAAAACGATCTCGTGCGCCGCTAAGCGGTACTCCATCTACGTCGTGATGAACATCCCAGAGAAACAGAATTGCACGGGGATAGAGAATTGCCCATACGACGGGTACTTCTTCTACAATACCAACATCGCATTTAACAGACAGGGCGCCATAGTGGCTCGCTATAGGAAATACGACCTCTACGCGGAGCCAGGATTCGACAGACCGCCCAAGCCGGAGATTTCAACCTTCCTGACGGACTTCAACGTTACCTTCGGCCAGCTCTCCTGCCTCGACATCCTCTTCCAGGTAGTTTTCAAATTCTCCTCACTGGGGCAACACAAATACTATCGGTAGTTGCGACATTTTTTTCTAGCGACAAGTTGTATATTGCTCATTCGTTTGAGTAGGACCGAACAATATCTGTTGGCTGTAGCAAGAAATTCATTTGCTAATATAGCAAGCTTTTTCTAAGGAAAGCTCTCCAATAGTTACATTTACAATTTGATACATTTTTGGTGTTGGTGCGATTATTCTTGCAGTAAGAGCGGAACTTTGTGGGCAGTGCTGTTTGCTAAAAGTGCAAATCTCTTTTCTTTCCATGCAGGATCCTGCATTGCGTCTGGTCAGGGATCTGAAAGTCACCAACGTTTTAGTGCCGACCCACCGATACACAGAATTACCATTCCTGGCCACCATCCCGACCCAGCTGGCCTGGTCCTACGTGAACGACGTCAACCTACTCAGTGCTGGGTACAATCTTCCAGTTAGTCTAAGACCCAGTGGCAGTGGAGGAAGCGGAATCTACGCAGGAAAACGAGGAGGCATCCTGGCGATAACTCGTTCCGATGCCCCGCGCAACATCCTCCTGGTGGCCAAGATTTCCAAGGATATCAGAAGCCCCGCCGTCAAGGACTACGGCAGCCACGTGGAGACCTACGTCTTCAAGACCTCCGAGATCTCCACCACGGTGAAAATCGAGGAGATCCGGTGGCAAGGACTCGTCAGAGAGGACTTGTCTCAGTACACCACCCGCGCCATGGTACCAGGAAACGAGACCTACAACCAGACTCTCTGCAACCGTGGCCTCTGCTGCGATTTCTTCGTCAGGGTGAACTACAACTCCGAGGTCATCCGAAAACCCAATGTCAATTATTACAGGTACTGACCTAGCTTAGGTTCGCTAAAGACTTTATAGATATATTTACACTATTTTAATAAGAAAATGAAATTCCATGGGTGTCAGGACCTTCCTTACTGTTTCCATATTCACATTGTAAAGTTTAAAACGACTTGGTTCAGGATTTCGGGGAAAAGTTTGATAAAAGAGATGCCTCAGACGTCACTTTGATATCACATTAAGTTATCATCCAGATTTCCTGGCTATCTAGTTTTGTCCGGTTCGTAGGTACCGCTTTGCAGTCTTCAACGGTGTGAGGAAGCTGACGGGCTTCACGTCTGCGGGAGTGGAGGTGTGCGGCATCATCTCCTGTACAAACGATACCCAGGACAGCTGTCGGTTCACCTTCACCAAGAACGCCACCGTGGTCCATCCCGTTACCTTCGAGTCGGTTGTGGTTTCCGGAAACTTCTCCACGGGACCGGACGTGTTGCGGCTGCCCATCACTCTGACGACCGACGTGGTGCCCCTCAACATCAGTGACTTTTCCTTCGCGTCGAAGGATGCCAATGACACCCACGCCAACGTCGCCTTTAGTCTGGTTCGTCCCCAGAAGCGACTCATGACGTTCGCCGTCTACGGGAGGAACTTCGCCGCGGATGGGAAAGACATTACCTCAGGGGCCTCCATGGTGATCCTGCTGGACCAGCTCGCGTTGATCCTGATTAATCTTACTTTGCTGTTTTCAGGAATTGTGCGGATATAATCCGTTCACTTAAACGCTACTGTCATAGTCTTATTAAGGTATTTGCGCCCAGCGTGCGTCCTTTCCAAGGAGACGGTCCCCTTCGCGTGCCAGGTCGAAGCTTCGATTCGTCTCCGAGCGATCTCTTCCTGCCGTAGACTTACCGGAGATACCTTTTTAGCGATCGGTGCCGCGCGTTGAACCATAGACGTTCTTCTCCCCGCCTCAATCGTCTTCACGTTAACGGGAGACTTCGCGCCGGCGAGGTATATCGGGCGTCGAAGTCTGCCGAGTCTTGACTAGTTTCTCTGATCTCAAATTAGGCGTATCTGATATTACATCGTAATTGTCCAGTGGAAGCGGAATGCTGCGGGGATGTGATAAGAAAAAGTAAACGAGAGCGAAGTTATAGAAAACAACGAGCGAGAAGCGTTATTATATTTTGTATAGTATAGCGTGAGATATACTTAGAATCTTACACACGCAGACAGCTGAAATATATATGTATATATATGTACATATACATGTTACGTGTACGTGTATACGATATCAATAATTTATGAGAGTTCATTGAAGTTGTGGGCTTTGATTCCTTCGACGGTGCCTTCTGGCGAAGGCAACTCAGTGGACACTAGTCATCGATCACAAATTACTACGGATCACCTTAATACCTGGGGACTTTAAACTCTGGCCCACCGTCTAGACCTGTCACTGGTTTCCTTTTGTTCATTATATTCTGAATCTTCTGCCACTCACGGTCCAATTCTGCCTTCTCGTTCTTCTCTTTGTTATACTTCCTTGTTCTACGACCATCTGCCATTTTGACACCATACTGGAACGCTGCCTTCGGCAGCGCCTCCTTATTGTTCATGTATTCGCTGTACTCTTCGGGGGTGTCAAAGTCCCATCTACCGATCGGCCCCTTCTTATTACCTAGATCCATTTTGGTATAGTCCACTTCGTCGTCCGAATCATCAATCGCGTCTTGCATCTCATCCAGTCCTGGGTAGCACTCAGCATAACCTTCGGGTTCTGCTGCCAGTTTATTGAGCAGCGCTCCCTTCTTTGGAGCATTTATATCTATATTCGATGGTAATGCAGAAACGTTAGGTAGTTGTGGAGCATTGGATTTGTCTTCGACATCTGCACGAGGTTCGTCAGGTTTGTCGAAGTAGGATCCCTTTTTCTTATCCTTTTGATGATTGGTGTTGTCCTTTTTGCTGACTGTCGGGACATAGTCACCTATATCGCCATAGATGCTGTCATCTTGCGGTCTAGGAGGAATGTCCATGTCATTCATTTCTTCTAATCTAGCACGTCCTTCTTTGTTCTTCTTTCCCTTCTTTCCATGCCTACTGCCTTGTCGCAAATACGTTAGAATTTGGGCTAATTTATTAATTACGATATCATTTGTCGTTAACGTTGGTGTTGTGTCAACAGTTGGCACATCTGCCTTGCTTCTGATTAACGTCGTAGGTATGTCTACTTCTGCATTCTCGTCATCTAACTCAATAACGTAAGCCATGCGGCCTGGAGTAAAAAGCTCGTTCCTTTCGATTTGCTTCGACTTCATAATCATGATAGTTTTATGGATATTACGGCCAATCTTTGTCTTGAATTGCATCTCATCCTCTTTCTTCTCAGGTTCTTTTTTTTCTTTGACCTTTTCCTTTGGTTTTACTAGCTTCTCCATTTCCTGTTCCTGTTCGTGTTCCTTAGCTTCGATCTCACTGCGAACCTGTGAGGACGAGGTGAGAAAAAGGATGACATGAAACAATTTTGTCATTAAAAAAGAAAAGATCTAAATGATACCTTTTGCAGAAGTGCATAATCCAGTCCCTTTACTAAGTGAGTGTGCTCCATGTCACCTCCCAAGAATTTAGATTGTTGAATCATTTGCCTTCTACGTTCAGCTGCGTCCATGCCTGACTTTAAATCAGGCGCAACTGCACGGTATGCACTAGCGCTATTCATAGGATCTTCAGCTTGATAATCTTGATTAGTTCCATCTCTACGCTCTCTAGCACGGTCCCTATATTTTTCTGCCAATTCTGCCATCTTATCCTCTTCTTGTTTTTTGAGCTTCGCATAAAAGCTTTTTTTCTTGCGACGTAATTCTGCTCTACTACCACCACTAATTGTTGGAGTTTGTGCAGTCTTAGCAGCTGCATCTCTAGCGGTTCCTGGTACAGATGCTGGAGTGGCAGATGGAACGGATGCCCTCGGCGTCATTAAAAGCTTTCGGAAGTCATCATTTGTCAACCGCACTGACATTCCCATGTCTTCGTCTGTATTTTCCGGCATCTTGATCGTCTAAATTACTGTAAGAATAATTTTAATTAGAATATAGAATACTTAGAGCGGTATTAAAGGATAATTAAATTTAATAGCCCATACATACACTGAGAATAACAGGTTTAACAACAATCAGTTGAATTTGGTTAGGACGCCGTGCTCATTTAATACTAGCAATTATCTTCACCCGACGCCCATTGGCCAGGTTAGCTTGCCACTACTTATTTTTCTTAGGAATAATAATATGGTTATTTTCCTTTTCTTTATCGGACAATAATCAACCATTAACAAAAAAATACAGAAGTCTCTGTATTCTTTGATTCGCAGAATATCTTATGCAGTCAATAAACCATTGAGATTAGAAATTATGCAATACATCACACTAAACCAACAAAGCATTACGATCATCTGCAGCGCCATCTGACGAGTAAACATGAAAACGAAGCTAACCTAATACAGAGATGAGTTTGGAGATTGCTCACGGGCAGGATCGTGCGATCGCATCCTGTGCTTCCCTCTGGTTTCGTACGTTGGCTTTAACCGTTTTTTTGCCCCCAAGTGCGGCGCAACGAATTTCTGGTAGGGGCTCGCGCACTCGCGATAGCGAGTAAACGTAGCGAGTAGCGAGTAGCGAGTAGCGATAGTTTTGACGATCATACGTCAAAAATGTCTAATCTGCTAATACATAGTTGATTAATATATTTCAAAATTGATTATTAGAATTTGGGGATTTTATGATGATTAGGATTTTATTAAAATTTATTAATCAACTTTGTATTAGATATTTTTCACGATCAACCAATTTTCAAATTCATGTTGATCTCGAGATCTCTCCGAGATCTCAATCATTTGTCAAAATTCTTTTAACCCTTTGCCCTACAGCAACACGTGAGACTCGTGGCCCACTGAACACCAAACCTAACAGTTACGTAACCTAAAACGAACAAATAACATAACATTTATTACAAACATCTAACTATAATAATAAAATCTAATAATAACTGATATCCAACTTCCATGTTACTTTTATGGTACATAACATGTTAGTTTCGAAAACGTAACATTTACCCAACAGTTATATAACAGTGTTCACTGAGGGTCAGGTATCCGGGCCAAAACTGATTATCACGTGTTAGTACATACCATCCTTATGGGATGGCACCGACCCTCGAACCAGCTGTGAGTAGAATTTAATACAGATAAAATTTCACCTTCCCATAAAATAAATAAGATAAGTTAAGGTTAAAGTCAAAGATGGCGCCACGAACCCGAGATGGTTGGTCTCTCAACTCATCTTTGTTCTTTACTTTTCTCTGTTCAAATTCTTTGACATTCGATTGAATGTGATGCGCGCGCAGATGTCATATCATGGCATAGAGAGTATACCGTTGTTCGTAAGGGATTAGTGATTTCGATTAAAGCAGTACGATTTTGTTCTCGAGATAAATAAAATAGATCTAGAACCATGGATTTATTGGGTTCTATTCTTAATTCGATGGATAAGCCTCCAACAGTGAGCGAAAGTCAAAAAGCATTGATTAAAAGTAAGCATCGATGTAACCCCGTTCGGTCATTGAAAGTGTACACACTTGAAGTTGCAATTATATTTGTAAATGACATATTATTTAATTTACATTTAGAACAGCGCGAAGAACAACAAAAGCGTCAGAGGGCAGATGCAGACAGACTTAATAAATTCAGGGAAAAGGTTGATTTTTTTATTTTTCTACTCGGATGGCGTGTGAAAGTTGTAGAGTTTGACACTTGAATTTGTACAGGTTGAGGAAAAGATAAACCAATTTTTACGCGATGACAACGCAAAGGAGTACAAGTTCGCACCTATGGAGCAAGTCTATAGAAGCATAGTGTACTCACTTTTGTTTCTCTAATTTATTGATGAAACAAATTCATAAGTTGTAATAACGTATAAATGTATTTGTTTCTATAGACATGATGTTGCCGAAATAGCCAATGTGTGGGCTTATTCTATCGGAGAAGATGGAATTGATAGACATATTATGATCTTCAAGAGAGAATATGCACCATCGGAGGATCATTTGAATGCTTTGCGAAGGGGAGAAGAATGGAACGAGGAGATAGCAAAAAGGTTACAAGAAGAACGAGTGAGGAGGGCTAAAGAAGAAGAGGAAGATGCTAAATCTAGGAAACGCAAGCAAGATTTTGTACCAAACTGTAACTATAAGGATAAGTATGAACATCTGATAGGCAAAGAAGCTGCACTCGAAGCTGCTAGAAAGACGGAAGCAAGTAGCACTTATGGCTGTGGTGAGTATAACAAAGGAGTCATACCATATCAGTTTATGGAAAATGTTATCAATTTATTCTTATAGTTCCCAGTGAAAATAAAAAAGATCAGCGAAGTATAGAACAAACTTTAGCAGACATTCGAGCAAAACGGAAGAAACTTGAAGCTGCAGCTGCTGATACAAATGCCAAAAGTGATAGTACAAAATGACATATTACTTGTCTTTTATGTAGTTACTCATGTTTTATCTCTTATTATTCTTTCATGGACTGTAAATAGTTGGAATCATGTAACCCTTAAATACAGTAACAACCTTTGTTAATTCGTTTAATAGCATACGAATTTACGTTAATTACTTAAGTATTATCAGCCTAGTTTCCACCAGGCTGAGATTATTGTATTTTCATGACAATTTAATAAAAACGACGATTTAGTACTTCTGCGTATAATTTTGTTGCAAAAATAATTCTTCCTTCGTGTATTATTTAATTACTCAACTTATATAATATTGATCGATACATTTTTAAGAATGAATAGACTATTTGTCCAGTGTTGCACAATGGTATTATACAGAATGACAAAGGAAAAAGTTTTAAATATTTTTTAAAAAATATGTACACGATACTATACAGCGCAACATATTACAGGTACTCTGTAGTTGAATATTTAGGAACTGATGTTCTTGGTGCTGGAACTGGTTTCGCATTGACAGTTGGCTCAAAAATAATTTGGTCTTTTAACGCTGTTAGCTTAGCAGATGTTTGGCCTGTGGCGCTTTTATAGAATTCTAAAGCCTTCGCAATCACAACATCACGAACATAAATAGCATTGTCTTGGACGAGTTTCTTCTAGAATTTAGAATTTGTTATTATTAATAAAGTATAATTAAATAATGAATATACTAACATTCCAACTTACCTCTTGTTTTAATTTGGAATTACTCAGTGCAGCTGTCAAATGTTGAATTTGAGTTCGCAACACAGAGACCAGTACACCGTCAATAGTGGATAAGAGTTCAGGAGTCGTTACACTTAAGCAATCCTCCAGTAGACTGATATACAATTTCGAGAAGGCTAGTGTATTGTTCGTTAATAAAATCCAGCTAACATTTGATAAGTACGACTGCGGTACAGGAATACCCAGGTCATCCAGTTCGGCCACCAGTTTATCAAGATTTTGTTGGGTTTGTAGATTCGAAGGTCTCCAAGTATCCTCCGCAGCACGCACTTTTACAGCATCGACATATTTCTCTCCTGCATCTTGTAATGCTCTTGCCAAAGGTGATCTCAATTGACCATCCAACTGATAGCGGAAGTCCATACCTAATTGCGTTAACTGGGAGAATTATGTGACATTAGTATGGTAAATGGATCGAACAAGATCAGGATTAATCGGATATGTACCTGGTCACAATATCCTCGAACCGCAGAAACACATTCAACCAGAGTACTAATAGGCACTTGTGGAATAAATACTTGCTTAATCAAATGAGATGTCAAGTGCTTGACTTCTTGACTGCACCACACTACTAAGCCTGTACATGGAAATGATATAATATTTCTCCAGTATAAATCAACAAAAATCTGTACTTACCAGATGTACAGTTCGCAGACTGAGGAAACATTTTTAAGAATTCTTGAGCCATTTCCCCGATGTTGCTAAAGGCAATTGCACTAATTTGCTTTACGTAAGGAATTGTGGCGTCTTCTCGCTTAACTCTTTTTAAACGAGTTTTTAGTGCTGCACTGCATAAGCGTAAATATAATTGAGACGCTTGGGCACTTCGGTCAAGTTGTATCAGAAGTCTAACAGCACGACGAGCGCTTCTTAAGCTTCCACCTTGATAAGCCTCTGCCTCAGATTCTAGTTCCTTTGTCAGAACATCTACGAGAGATCGTGCTCTATCGTTCACTTTTGTTTTTATATCTGCGAGAAAAGGGGTTTGCGGTGTTTCATTTAAGTATGTCCGTGCTCTCTCCAAAAGGTTGTATGCCTCTTCGAAGTGACGTTGTGCTATGCATGAATCTAAATCTTCCGTTACTTCTAGTAACCATTCTGGTAGAGGCTGATAGCTGTCTGTCTCATCAATATCATCCATTCCTGTTAATTAAAACAATCAGTCATGTGGAGCAGACAAATAATACTGGTAATTAAATTGAATTTAGAATATCTGTTGTGTATGGTCAATGATATTTTACCTAAAGTATTCGAATCTAGAGACATGGACCGAGAGGGTGCCATCATCTCCTCCTTCAAAACATTCGATCTGTCTATTTCGGTTTGATTCTCTGCAGCGAGTCGTACTTTTTTTGCTTGCTCACATTTGTCTAACCATTCTTTCTAGAAGTCAGATAATTACTTTGTCTGAATAAGTTTTTAAATTTTGCTTAAAATATTGTTGGAGAAATAGTATTTACAAACCTTACTTATAGCAGTAGGACATTGAAACACTCTTGTATCAGGAAAAGCTAATAGTTTGAATGCCAATTTAAAAGTCCCTATATCTCTAACATTTATAACTGCCAAACTATTGAGGTCGTAGACAGCTTGCATTTTATATCTTGGCGGGCCTCTTCGATTCCCATTAGCCACCCACGATGCAATCATTAATACATCATTTAACAAGTAAGCGTGAATTCTCTTTAAAGGTGTTCCTTCCAAAGGATCTAGTTCAAGAAGAGATCCTTCATGTATGCAGACTCGTCCAGGTGTCTCAACTAAACTCTGTGTAAAGAGACGTTTGCTTAACTATTTTTCATTATTTCATTTAATAATAATCTTTAGATTCAACAGTTAGGGTTGCGGATCGTTGTAATAATATTGTTTACTCACCATTGCTCCTTCAACATTTTCTAATAGTTGCACCAATTTCTGCTTTTGTTCTTCCTCTTTTGACATGCAATTATTAGAATTATCTTGAGGACCATCCAATGTGTCATCAAATGTGACTCCCGTCATGGTTGTTGCAGTAAGTGCACTGAACAGCGAACGCTGCTCACTGAGTAATTGTGACAACTGATACGTTTCACTTTCAAGATGTGAAATCTCCTTTGCAGTCTCAATAAATTGCATATAGTTTTGGTAAACATTGCGTTTCAGTTGAGCAGAAGTAACATCAGCGAGTTCTTGAATTTTTGCTCTCTGCTGTCTGAGCTCGTCTGCGCCGACACACTGAGCACTGAGGTCTTTCACAACTGCATGACGTTAAAATAAATGATTAAATAAAGTTAAATGAAATTAATTCAAATATCTATAATGTGTCACAACTTACACTTATCTGGATTGAAATCCTCGGCTGCAAAATTTTTTGTTAATCCCTCACTCATTTTTACAGTGTCCATTCACTTCTCGATTTTAAAACAGCATCAATTGATATATTCAAGATCTTTAGAAAATAATTTTTTCAATCATTTAATCCTTGCCATACCTTGACACCTTTTCCCAACTTCGAAGTTCTGAATCTTCCCACTTTGTTGGACGTGTTCAGAAAAGTTCGATGCTGGATTTTGCAGTTGTTATCAGTTGGTACATTTACACGTTAAATTTAAACCTTAAACCGATTTTATAACTTCTGATGTCGGTGGGAAAACCGGTGTAAACCATTGTTTACACAGTGCTTAACTTCAATAGCACACGTAAACGTATTTAATTAATCTTCCACCTCTATTAATATTTTATTTAGAACAAATTTTCAAATTATATTAAATTGCGATGTAAAGGAGGTTGTGCTTATTAACCCGACAGAAATAGGCAGAGGAACTACAGAAACATGAAGTTCCATATTCACGTAAATTATATCGGGTATGTATATACATACAACTCGTGACATAAAACCTAGTTATTTACTGAAAAATAACTATGTATTACTTGGAATATTTTACTTAACCTAACATCTTGTACAAGGAACATACATTTTCGTTAATAATTCTGTCGCAAAATTTCTACTAATAATTTGCGAATGAAAGGCACTGGTTAACCTCAATGTATTGTCCAGATTTTTATTAGTGCAATCCCTTGCTCGATTATTCTAAAATTATGGATCGGGTATGTAGACATTTTAGGTTACTTACAGTACTTCATGTTTTTTCAGCACTTCGAGTAACCGGAGATTATTGATAATTTAGGAAATCATAAAAGAAGCTGATTCGAAGCCGCTTATATTATTTGGAAGAGACGTAAGGAGAATTCCATGCTTCCGAGACAGTTTCCTCTATGGAATCAGTAGCGGTCTAGGTGGATTATTAACAGCGTTCCTGTTCACTAGTAGAGGGCAGTTGTCCTGTCATATCGGAATGGGTACCTTTGTCTGTGTTACATTGGGATATTGGACTCAATGTCGGTACGAACGTTTAAAAGACATACAAGCGAGGGCAGCAATTGAAGCATCAATCAACGAAGCCGCAATTAGTGGACAATTTGACGAGTCTTCCGATAAACCGCCTCTAGTCGATGCATAGTTCCTGCGAAGATATATAATTAATGTATTAAGAACTCGATCGAGGCCACATTGCATATGTATATAACCAAATTAGTGCAGTGTATTATGTATGTAGATATGTCCATTTATATCTGCTAGGTTTACTTTACTCACAGATTTACTCTAGATGCTACATGAGTATTTTCAATACGAACAGCTGACAGAAGTTATTGTACATTGACTGGATCTTAAATTAAATCCTCGTACTGTTGGAAATACAAATATTTAACCATGAAGAATCAGAGAAGCATCTTGCGAAGCCTTGTAGAGCAAAAAGCGCATTGCAAATGCCGATTTAGACATTGAAAAATACACTCTTGAGCTTATTTCTGATCTTCCATTCGGAACTAATGAACATTTATTTCTTTAGTTGTCGAGCCCCTTTTGGTTCTATAAAAATCGACCACCCCTTTCATGGGCAACCTCGTGACTGTTTCTTGTTTGCAACACTGACTCTAAAATTAGCATCCAGCTACTCTAACTCGGTTTTGCTTTCAAACTCGGTGGAGAAGATCCTGGTCTTTTTATCCCATATCAGGATTTTTCTTGTCCGTGAAAGCATTCCCTTCTTCGAGACCCCCAAGGTTCTTTGCCCCTCTTGACCTAAGGTTATTGCGGATCTACGATAGAAACCCCTTAACCTCTGGGGGATTAACAATTCTTTTCAGGTTGAATCACGAACGTGACTCTAAAATAGCATTCCGACAAGAATTCGTGCATGTTTGTCAGCCGTTAATGACTTTTCCACTCCCATCCTCCCGTGTCTAAAGGTTGGGGGTTCCACGTGTTTATGACAGCAATTCTCCATAAAACTGGGATCCCTTTCGCAAAAAAGGAACAGTCATCCGACCAGTTTGCTACTTCTAGCAAGCATGGTCCTTTTGTGGCTGCGGTCGTTTTGGAAATTGACCTTTATTTCCATTTTTATTCCTTCTTGATGCTTCCCTTTTACCGCTCCGAGCGAGAGGTCGAAATCGTTCTGGGAAGACCAACCGGAATCATTTTATCGTGGCCCTCGATTGGCCGTAATATTGGTATTTCTCAACCTGTTGAGGCTTTAAGGATGATGATTCGTCCAAAGACGAGCGAAGGTAACAAGCAACTGGTTCAAGCCGGATGTACAACATATTGTTAAAAATATTCCTAAAATGTATACACTTGTGGTACAATGTTGGGATAAAATTATAAATCTGATGTTTTAAAAGTGGTACACCTTTATTACAGATTTTTGACTGAATGTATAATTTATTGCCACCATGTTATAATTTTGAGAAAAATAGGGAAATTCATACCAGTGCTAAATTTATCAAATATATACACGAGATGTTATAAAATTAGAATGTTTTCCCTTTTTTTTTTTAGTTTATGTGGGAATCAAAAAATATAAAGTCAGCGACGAATCATTCTGGCCTGACTCCAAACATCATCGCCGACATTTACGATCGGAGGTGGAGCCAAACTAATGGTCCCTGATAACTAGATACCGGCAGTGCGTCATTTATATTCACGTCTCGGCCGAGGGCTTTGAAGTCTGCCTGTGGTGGCCGTAATTAAATTAAGAAAAAAGAAATAGGAAAACATAGAAAGGAAAAAAACCAAGCAGATCTTATATCGCAAACGGTAGTACCCGATCCGGATATCTAGGACATTAGCATTTACAGAAAAATTCATTTCGAACGCCCGAGAGATTCCAAGATTATTCAATTACGCGTTTCCTAATATGTCGAGGATTATACGAGATGACGTGAATCCGTCTAGTTCTTAGTTTTTTTTTTCTATTTTTATTTTTTCGTCAACGTCGCCTCAAGTCCTAATTAATCTTTCGACGTGTTTCTGCAGGAGGAAGTCACATTAAATTATCGTTACAGAACGGAAAGGAGCGATGAGCTAACGACTGACCCATCTCTTGGTTGGACAAGGTCGATGGTTTGGATAAAACTGTTTCATAGGATGGGCGCCTTTTATTCCCGACTATATTAGTGTCTACTTATTAATGTTATTTATCGCTCTTGGCCGACGTAAATCTGCGCTCCCCCATAGTCAAGATAGTCGGGAAATTCATCCACGAATTCCTCCACGGGAAGAAGAAAAGCAGACATTTGCACTTTTAGAAAAGGATGACATTGCTGATCGAGTTTTGCTCTGACTTAATTATTTTTCTCCTTGCGTTTAACTCGGCGTTATCTATGGATCCTTATATGTATTTGGCGCGAAACTCTGCCGAGTTTCCTGATTCTCAGTTTTTTACTTGAAGTCGTAAAAATCTAAACGGTGGACTCGACTTCCAAATGCCAGCTACGTTTGCTTGTAGCTAAATCAAAATCGACCATCGAGCTAATTGAGTCGTCGAGACTTCCTGGACGAATGATAGGATTTTACTTAATGTTTAAGAATTGCAAGCTAAAGGACCGCTCTTTTCGGCGATTCGACGGTGAAACGATCTCGTAATTTACGTTGCCAAACTGGGGTCAGCTGGTGAGATTAAACTCATCACATCGGCAGCTTTCTAACTCGTTCGCCAGAGACGGGAACTACTTCTCTCTCCTATTCTTTTTCCTTTTTTCACGGGCATAATGGCAAGGCTATTAAGTGTACCAGAGCCTCGGGCCAAATTTACAAGAGTGAGATGTTTTCGCTCGAGTTAACACGAGGACGTGTTATACGTCCTGCAATTTTTAATTACAATTTTTGCTGCGAAGATCCTTTACACACACGGAGAAAAGAAATGTCAGAGAGCCGAGGAAATAGTTTCTTAATTCAAGGAATAATTATTTGAGTCGAGTTAACTTGAATAAATTGGATGCACATTTATTCGGAATTATTACAATCTATTCGAGTCAAATAATTATCCTTGGAATTAACGAGACATTTCTTTGGTACTATTAAAAGAAATCTTTATTCGGTTCAATGGACTTCTTTTTTTTTCTCAGGGTAGGATGATCATTTTTTTTATGAAGATCCTTTGCTCAGGTACAGTCATTTCCAAGTTACAAATTTATCATAAACAAGGTAATCCCAGCTTTCCCGATATTGACTCGAAGAAGACATCCTTTAAGCGTTATTATCACATAATTTCCTGGTTTCCCTCTTTAGGTAACACATATCACGCACGTTGCTCTATTGTGGGCGATCTCATCATCAATGCCGTGGAAAATAAATCTCCTTGATAAGTTATTAGAATGGAAGTCCTGATCAACACCTCTAAGAATTCTTAAGATGAGCCCGTGAATAATTACCGGAATTAAATAAAAATTCACCAAATAAACAGACATGCGGTGCAGTGACTTTCCCTCAAAAAAGCACAACGATGTGCAATTGCAGAAAGGAACGTCGATCTCTCACATAAGGTGAACGTCCTTTTGATGAAATCATACCGATTAATAGAACATACTTCATCATAAACCGTTTTGATTATTTTTCTCACCTGTGGATCGTTTCTCCGGATTTCAGCAACCCGTGTTCCAAATTCCGCGGCCGATGAACAGGTAGATTAACATTAACGGAGGCTGGAAATAAAAGGAGAAGAATAAGAAGTCGTCTGTTACAAAAGACAGGACTTTGCGAGCGTACGTAGGCGAGCATAAAAGTACACCTCGCTCGATGATTTAATCACGATTTCCATACGGGGTTATTCCGCGAGACATCCGGTTCAATCCGTAAATATAGACACTGCATTTGCAACCCAGGAGAGCATATAATTAAAAACATTAACGTTCATCGAGGAACGGATGCGCGTTCTCGAGAAGAGGATCCCGGACGTTTCTTTCGCGTTTTCCGTTTCTGGAAGCACCATGTTCGGTGGATTATTTTCGATAAGGTTACCTCACGGTTTAATGGGCCCGACAGTCCGTTATTATCGATGGTCTTTCACATTCCGGCGATAAATTCCACGAGCGGAATTAACACCGAGTAGATCATCCTCGGTTCCTCTAAGCCGCGGAGAGAAATAAATTTGTCACCACGTCCGGCCGGGTGAAAGAGCGATTTTTGCCGAGGTATCGCTTTCTATCGTTACGGCATTGAAAAGCCTCTTAGAAACTTAAGATGTCCAATACGAGCACCTGTTATACCCGGGAGGAGGCGAGAAAGAGAGGCCCGGCGCAATTGCAATGGCATTACGCAATTATTCAAATTCCTCAGGGATCTCGTTAATGAAATCGTCACCTTACGCGAGAGCTCATCGAATACCGAAAGGAAAGCCGCGTTAATAATTACCCCTGCTCGTAAACATCCCGCAAGACTTTCTTGATTTCTCAAATTGGACCCTGCGACGTCGCCATTTTTAACAGCTGAGAATTTTGAGTGTCTTCCGGCTTTGAGAAAAACTGCCCTTGGTCCCTTGAGACAAAAATTAATTGAAACTGCTTGGGTTGGCCGCGGACGATTTTTATCTCGTCAAATGTCGAGTCGTGTTTCAAAGTGCAGTATTGACATTGTGCAATTATTTAATATCTTCGGGGATCTCGTTAATAAAATCGAACCCTGCGACGTCGCCATTTTGAACAGCTGAGAATTTTAATCGTTCCGGCTCGTGTTTGGACGAAAATGCCTTCGGTCGACCCCTTGAGAGAACAATTACTTATAATTACACGGGACGTCTTCTTCTCGTCAAATGTCGAGCCGTGTTTCAAGTCGACCAAGGCCGAGCCAATTTGTCACTTCGGAGCACACCTCGATGCTCAATCACTGGAATCCCAAATCGAAGGCCGTCCTGGGCTCCTTTCTAGGTGAGCTCCGGCGCCTCCGCTTCCTGAAAGGGAGGTCGACGGCTCATCCCGGTGTCTTTTTTCAGGCTTCGCATATTAAGATCCCTACACACAATGGGTGGTATATAATCCGCAATTCGTGATTCTCCAATTCGTACAAATTTGTCTATAAGCAACGAATTGGCATCCCTCTGTGCGGTTCGTGATTCGTGATTTTCAGTGCACCGATTCGTACAAATGTTTTACATGCAACTAACTGGCATTACACCCTATGTGGTTAATGATTTGCAATTTAGGGTGCATTAATTCGTACAATGAAAGCAGTATACCCTACCCGAGTCGAAATTTTGGATTTTGACCCCCACAACGCCCACGGTATAAATATTTAAAGTAGAGTTAAAATTTGTATTCAGGTCGTGATTCGTAAAAATTCGCCAATCTGGCGAAGCAGTATTAACTGGATCGAACCAATGACGTTGCGTATACATTATTTATACACAAGACACACCATGAATCGCGAGTGTGTAGGATCCCTTACGCACATCGCGGCGGTAAATCGGCATTTGACACCTGCGGGACGGCCTCTCACGCATAATTGGTCCGTAGAATCCGACTCGGTGGAAAGGATCTCCTAAAGTTCAAGACCAGGCTCCAGAAATTCGATGGAAGGAAGAGGCCTTGGTCCTTAATTGCAGGTTGCTCCCGAGAAGTCGTCCTGGAGGATAGTCGAGCAGTCCGGGGGGCCCGGCCTTCATGCGACGATTATTCCTCCTTATTACTCCTTATTACTCCTCATTACTCCCTCGAATTTCGCCTCTCGGCCATCCAGCTCGACCTCCGCTCTCATGTCGTCACTCCATTTTTTACGGGGCAGCGATTCATCGCGCCACGCGGATGCGCCTGGGGAAAAAAAAAGAAAAAAGAAAGAGAAATAAGAAACCTCCAGATCGATTGCTCCCAAGGATCGCCACTCGCGATCTCTCGCATTGTCCAGACTTGGCTCGCGATTTCGAAATTCCGACCTTTTTTTCTCCCCTCGACGAAGAGACGCCGCGAGAACGCGGACGCAAGATGAACGGCGAAATTCTTGGCAGAGGCCGCAGCGATTTCGCAACGGCAGGCTCCAAGGGGACGACGGTCGAAGGATCACAGGATCTTCAGGATTTTCGGTTCCCTGGGTTCCTGAAAGCCGATTCTTCCTTAGGGAACGTTTAATGCCACCCAGCATCCACGCTACGAAAAAAGAATTCATTGATCTCTCCGTTTGAACGGTACCGAAGAAATATTTCGTTGATTTGAAGAATAATTATTTGACTGAATTAAATCATTATACTATCAATAAAATGTAGCATCCGATTTATTCGAATTTATCCGAGTAAAATTAATTATTCTTTGAATTACCGAAATATTTCTACGGTTCAATGGAATTTTTCCTCGGAGCACGTGTACCTCACTTAACGCGTTTATAATGTTATTTTTGGATAAAAAAAGTACAATTAAATAAATAAAGTGTTTAGAAACTTATGAGAGTAAGATCAGGTAATTAGAACGTGCAGGTACTCGCAGAAAAATATTCGGCTGAACCAAATGCAGTCAATTTTGATAAATGAACCAATGTTTTCTTTCTGCGGGTCATTTCCAATGAATTATAGTGATTTCTGTTTGCGATTTCGAGCTTATTTCCACGTGATTTCGATGATTGAAATCCGTGATTTCCTGAGTGAATAACCCCTCGCTTTCCTGGGCGCCGGATTATAAATCGATCCCTCCAGGAGATCGATCGATCGGCCGATCGAGAGCCGGGCTTTCGATCGGCGCCGCGCTCAGCGGGATGTTTATCCAAACTATCGCCGGCAACTTTTTCCAATCGGCAGTTCGGCGATTACGCAAAGGCTCTCTTCCGCTCGTGAAATTCCATAGATGTCGTCCGACCAGACCGGCAGTGGAGAAAAGTGGACGCGCGTAGGGATCGTAGCGGATCGGAGTAAAAGTCTGGTTCAAAGGTGCCCACCGAGTGGAATTTGGTGGCTTCGTCAGAAATGTTGCAACTTAACCGAAGGTGAGCGTCATATTTCATTGCAGACCCCGGAATCTTTCCCGGGCTAACGCGATTCCTCGACACATCCGATATTTCGAAACTGATATTACACGGGGAATGAATAACGCAACGAGGAGCCTCGTAACACGCGGATATCGCCGTTGCCGATCGTAAAAAGGGGCACGGCGAAAAGGGACGAGACGTCCTGCGTATTTCCGAGGAAAAGGGGCACGACGAAAAGAGACGAGACGTCCTGCGCATTTCCGAGGCACGTAAGAGCACTTTTAACTATCCAGGGACATTTGACTATTCCCACCAGGTAAAAGAAACGGGACGTGTAATCACGTATTCCAATATATATGCGTAATAATATATTCGGTATGCCCATTTTGGATAAAAGCTTCATAAACAAAGGTTCTCGGACGCGACTTTCAAATCGTCTTAAATACTTCGTACGGTGAAATAAATTAAAATTTATTACTTACTATATAACTGCACTTTGATGATGTACGGTCTGAAATGTGTTGGGCTTGTTCATGAGACGCGGTTGCGTCTCGAACAAGTTCACGGCCCTAAGCTGGACGCCGCGTCTCTTTACGCCATGCATCGCCCTCGCCGACATTGAAATTTCTTCTGACAATGTTGCAGAGTATCTGGACACTTTTTAACAAATTTCAGTGGGTTCATTACATATCATGCGAGAGAATATGACAAACATATTGTTTTTGCACCGATGATGGATGGGTCTCCATGAAAGTCGAGTTTATACGATCAACTTCCGCATGCGAATTTGACAGTTTTGCAGAAGTATCATACAAGACTTCGAAATATTGACAAATGACGTAAAACAATGCAAAATGTTTCATGTGAATCTATTCGTATGTGAACAAAAAAAATCCGCATGAACTCGAGAATCGAGTCCCAGAGGATGATTCGAGACGAGTCGAGAGAGTCTTTCACAATTCGAGGGCCTCAAATTGATAAATAATACATCGATACCCTCCACGTGTTATTAGCCGAGAGTAAAAGCGAGGCCATTTCACCTGAGTCTTGGTTTTTGCTTCAGGATTTGCGAATCGCGAGAAACGTCGCAGCCTCGAACAGCCTTGCCAATTTCGGGACCAATAGCTGGACGGATTTACGTCGGTCGACTCGGAATAAATTTGTCCCCGCAAATCGGGATTTTGGATACCTTATTGAGTCATCCATTGGCAAGTCCAGAGGCGAGTCCATTTCTCGCGAATCGATACGATCGGACGTGGAGGAGTAAACGCGTCGGAAGGAGAGTCAATCGAGTCAATGCGATCTACATACACGGATAGATCTTTAAATACACGAGGATAAAATCAGAGTACGCACACGTGTACATATACAGGGTGTCCTGCACCGAGAAGAAAATTCATTGAGCCAGAGAAATATTTTGTTAATTCCAAGAATAATTATTTGACTGAAAGAAATTGTCATAATTCCGAATAAATCATGCATCCAATTTATTCGAGTTTATTCGAGCCAAAGAATTATACCTTGAATTAAGAAACTATTTCTTTGGTTCGGGGAATTTCTTTTTCTCAGTGTACGTTTTGGACTTCCAGTTCGCATTGGATATTCTTTTTCAGAATTCGATAGAGATACTTGTGATATGTTTATTATTTGCGAGGTTTGGGACACCCTGTATATGTACACATATAAGTCGATCTTGTTTTCACGTCGACCACTCGCTCTACATAAAGCCGAGCTGTTTTCTTTTCAGCGTCGAAATCGTCAAAGGCTCGCAGTTGTCACTTACGTTTCTAGACGCTCTGTCGAGATACGATCCCTCGTGTCTTTTAACACGTAGGATTTCTTCCTTTCTTCCCGTATAGGCGCCATCTTTGATTTTGAAATCCAGGTGGCCGGACCTGACGAATGGTCCCTCGGTGGGACATCCTTCTTCAAGGTTCCTCGAGGCTCCCTGGAACTGTTAAAGAGCTATTAGTCACTGCTTTTATGGAGATATTAATAAAGGGATTCATAAACTATTAACGTAGAATCTTATTTATAGATAGGTAGAGGAGATGCCTCAAAGTGACACTTTCGGTTTCTCTCTCGACGGATTTGGGCGTCGGGGAATCGGTACCTTTGTAATCGATTGCTCGGCCGTTGCTTGGGCAACCGTAAGTAGAATAATTATGAAGCATAAAAATGGCATATAAATGGCTGGTGCGAGGGGCCGGCGCTGTGGAATTATCCAACCTCGGTGTAAGTGATACCGGGGGGGTCAAGCTTTTCGAGCTCGTCGTTGCGTCACTTGGTCGCCTGGAGATTCGCGTTTTCAACGAGTAAGAGTGACTGGAGAAAATGAGGAATTTTCGGAATAATTATTGATATCCGGGGACTCATCTATGCACTGATCCCGTGAAATCATTCCACTTCGGAGGACTCGTCGAGGGGTCAAACTTTTTCTTCTACCGACGTTGCGTCACTTGGTTCATCCAGGAAGTAACAGGAGGCTCTCTTCGTGGTTCTGAAATGACTGTGGAATCGGGGGTCATTAGTAGGTCCAAATTTCACCTCCGTGTCATAATGGACGGTTCGGCATTTCCAAGGAAAAAAACAGAAAACAAGCAATTACCATCGACCGCGATTCCAAGTAGGCGCGAAACAGCCCCTTCGAATTTTCCCTTTTATTTTTTACATCCTGAAAAAATCTCCAATGAATGGATTTAAAAAATAAGTAACACCAAGTATTTCCTTTCTCACGTTGTACACGTCAAGCATGACGCGTGAGAGTTTCGCAAGGTATCCTTGGATGATTCGAAATTTCGAGCTATTCCGAAAATCCATCGACAGGTTCCGCAATTTCTGGCCGGAGTTTCGCGTAGAATTATCGCTCAAAACTGACCAGTTAGCCAACAATTCCCGTTCCTATAAGCTGGAATTTTTTCAAAGTGAGAAAATCACCGAGGAACTCGAATGCGTAATATATGACGGTCCGGAGGCGTCATCGATTTTCAACATTTCCTCGTTACTTTCTATAGAGACATGCACTTGTACGTACACCAGGCTGAATGTCGCTGTACCCTTTATATATTTATTTGTACACGAGTGTACACGGGTTGTTCGCGGATGTTTGCGGATGTTGACGAATGCTCACTGGTGTTCAGGAATTACGTATCCTGCAACCGTGCGAGTACGTAGTCGTATTTACATGTGTATGGTATGACAACGAAGAAGAGGCTGGAATTCGTGGAGAAAGTGACCACGCGACCAGCTCTACCCGATAATGTATGCGTTTTCGCGGTAAAATTCAAGCCAATGATTCTTCAAAGCCGGTGTTAGCCATATTCGAAGATTCACGATGATCAGAGTCGAATTACGTCGCCCCAAGAACCTTGGAGCCCTTTGACAGCGACTACCAAATCCCCTAATTACTCCTACTGACACCGGCTCGACATCTCTCGCATATTTTTCTTCCAACACTACGAAAGATTTCCTATGCACATTGTCGAATGGAAATTTTTCTCAGAGTTCAAATTTCGGAGATAAAAATTCATTTCTTTAGTTCTCCAACTCGCCCTCTACTGGGGGAAAAAAATATCTTCTATCGAAAGGAAATTATTTATTTGACTAATGCTCATTTGGATCATGATAGGAAGAACGTGTAATTACCCCAAAGAAACATTTGTCCTTCAGTCAAAGAAATGATAATATGCTGCGAATTTAATTTCGATTTCTTAGTATATCATTTTAAGATATGAAGATCGATGCGGTGAATCGGAGTTCAACATTCGGCATTTCTGTGCGAAGGCTATATTTCTTTTATTTCATGCTACAGTTTCTTTAGCTCCATTCAAAGGAATAATTTTCTTAAAGGAAAGAAATTGTTTCTGGGTGGATATCCTGAGACACGTCCGATCCTTTCTTGACGAGGATAAATAAAGCGAGGAGAATAGAGCGGTGATTTCTCGAGCGCTTCCACGAATTAAATCGATACGTATCGATCAACGCGTTCTATGTCGTCGATCGAATCCATATATAAATATCCGATGACTCGTAGCTAGAACCGAAGTGCAATGTTGCGACAGTACTGACACACGCACGAAACGTTTCGATGAAATATTTCGCTCGTCGTCCGAACGGGGTCAGGGGTTAATATCATAATTTCTCCTTAGCCCGCCATCACTCTCTGTCGATCATTGGTTAATGATTCCATTATCGGCGCCCATTCGACACGGAGGAAGTCACTCATTGACATTCGGTCTTGATCGGCGAAATCAATTCTTCAGCCAGAGAACAATTCACCTACTCGAACCTTTGTTGCGTAACAATCTTGCTCAACAATCCCGCGAAAATTCGAAATTCCTCGACGGATCTTTCGGATCCCGCGATAAGTATTATCACTTGATAATCGAAGCCGGAAAATTTCTTCGCTTTCTCGGGAAATACCACAAGCCATCGGGAATAGTTCGATTTCGAGTGCCTGAATCATAGCTCGAATGCCTTAACGACGTTTTAATTTGTATGGGCATTTTAAATTGTTAGTTAAGTATACCTCAAATTTTTTGTATCTAGGAAATTATTTCTTGGAATAGAGTACCAAAGAAATATTTCGTTAATTCCAAGATTAATTATTTCCCTCCAATAAACTGGAATAAATTGGAGGCAACACTTATTCGGAGTAATGTGAATTTATTTGAGTCAGCTAATTATCCTCGGAATTAACAAAATATTTCTTTGGTACCATTAAAAGATGTACTCCTTTGGTTTGGGCCTTTTTTTTTCTCGGTACATAACGAAGCCTGACGAATCGAGTGCAGAGGAATGGCAAATCAAAGGTGTCGAACGGTCGGGTCCAGTGTCGGACACGCGAGGGCGAAATACCGATCGAGAAATCGAGGGAACCCGATTTTGTCATTAAAAATCACAAAACCACCGGTTCACTTTCTCCGGCGCCTCGTGGGTCCTTCTTTCGTCCGGCCAAAAGTGGAGCTTCGGTTCCCTTTCCCGGTTCGCGATTTCCGCAGCAAAGTGGTTCAATTATCATCCGACTGATTGTTCCCATCGAGAAAGTATTTCCCTTCATCCGGCTCTACGAACCCACACAAGATCGTTTACGCAATTAACGCAATTGCGAACGAGCTCGTCAGAGGTTCAGATCCTGATCCAGATCCAGAGAAGAGCGTGATTCAGCGACTCGTCACCTTCGGACTACCGTATCGACACACTGCCATAAATAACCATCGAAATCGATAGCTTAGGAAGAATCGATGAACTACGATCGCCACGTCTTTATCGGGTCTAAATTGGACGTACCTTCCTTGTAATCGTCGTCGGCGTTTCTTGCATTTGTCCGGACGTCAGGTGTCTTCCGTATCCGAGGGTGATCTATCAATTTTCCGGGAAAGGTCTCCCTTAAGGAGATCCTTGATCCTGGAACGGCATGACGATAGGACTTCCGATCAATGTCAATCGATCTACAGTGAAAGGACACGTGCGATTCCTCCTTTTAATGCACTGTTAAAAAAGGATTTTCTAATTATATACATTTTTTCGGGAGTTTTGTTCTAACGGTGCACTAATTTTGATGTGACATGGTTGAAAATTCATGATCATATTTGCGATAAAAAATGTCTACCGAATCATTTTAATAGTGCACCTTTTGAATGTGCGATTTGAAGGGATGCTTTGAAAGAAGGCAGGTCTCTTTCCATGAATCGAAGATCAGTGGAGATAGTAACGCCGGGCGGCGCACTATTGCATAAGACAGGAGCCTATCCTGGTAAAGGTGGGTACAGAGAACTGTCATTGTCAGTATGCTGGAATTCTACGTGGGTTGAGCCTTGAGAGGGCCCACGTACTGACTTTAGGTAGACCTGGTGATTCACGATTCGTGACGTCTCCTGACGTCATAGGCAAGACACGGATCGGTCCAGGTTGGTCCATCCGATCTCGACTCTAAATAACTGAACCGTCAAATTAATTATGATGGTAATTACAATAACCAATTTGTTTATCTAGACATTAACACTTATCATTTGCAACCCCATGGTTGGTACTGATTTTATTAGAAAATTATCGAAAAAGTAAGAGCAATTTAATTGCCGTTCAAAATTTGCCTCATTTTTAAAAATAAAATTGCCTTTCCATTATATTCATGATGAATACCGTTTTAAAGCGCAGACATCTACATCTTTATGGTAATTTGAACAATAATAGTGGTTCAGATATTAATTTCTATTTTATTTAAAGTAATTGAAGATGGAATAAAGCTCCCTGGGCAATCTGATAATTGCATCTTTGACGCTTTGGGTAAATCCAGCCATGCTCCTGATTATTAACAAATCTCAATTTCAATCGCAATCCAGCTTTTCGGTAATTTCTTTCCAAGCAGTCCTAAATCAGGATTAATTATACAATCCACAGGCAACGGGTTCGTGTGTCTACTCGAACTTTGAATTAACGGTTCGAGTGATGGATGAGCAGTTTCTGGTAAAACTCATGAGCAAGAGTATACTTTTAGTGGTCCAGCAGGATCATCGGACGATTGGCTAATTGTGGCTCGAAATTCCGACGTAGAATCCGCGTAGATCTATGGGAGTGTTCAGCTGGAAACGTTGGATCTGGTTGCTGATGAATCCGGAATTCCCAGCAGCGTCAGTGGTTTACCAAGAACCCAGCCATTTCGTGGCCTAACGGTCAGGAAGTTATTTGCGGACCTCTGAAAAAGGAACAGAAAACGATTTTTAATTCGTCTCGATTGAACCCGGAGATATGTCTTTATTATCCTAGAAGAGAGAAATGCGTTCGACGCATCAAGATGGCGTCTTGATTTGGCCCGCCGAGTGGCAATACCGAAATCGAAAGTCGAAACGAAGACAATCGGCTGTTAAGCGAAATCGGGATAGCGAAAGCGCCACCTCGATTTACAGGAGAGACTCCTGATCCTTTGATTACCGAGGCTAATCAAGATTGATGACGCCTCGTCCAAGGCACGACTTCTGAAATACGTAGGACTTGCCGAATCACTAATTATGTTTCCGGAAGCGAAATTTTTGCGAGAGGAGCATCGCTTATGCGCGCGTTCAAGTCACCGACGAAATTCGCGGCGCCACAGAGAACAGATTCTAGATTCTTCATTTTTTTGTCTCTTAATCGCTAGTTATGTTTCTGGAAGCGAAATCTGTGCACATTGCTCATGCGTGCGTTCAAGTCACTGACGAAATTCGCGGCGCCGCAGAGAACAGATTCTAGATCCTTAATTTTTTCTTCTACAACTCAGGACAAAAAATACATTGAAATGTAAATACTACAAGTATTTAAATTCTCGTCATCGTTCTGTATTTATTAGCGGATTAATTCGAGTCTATTTAATTTATGGATCGAATGGGAAATGAATATCGTGCGTTAGCTTTACAATTTGATCTCCTGTGACGAAGTGCAGTTAATATCCATTGTTAGGCATGTCAGGGCTTATTTTGCCGGCGAAAAATTCGGGCCTGGAATATATTGAGACCGAATTCTCGACTTGGCACGAATCCTGCTCGTAGGAGGCCATGGTCACGTTCGGAAACAATGATGGAGTCTACATCACTACCTTGACACCTCGCTGTGTCACCGAGGTGCGCATAATGCCCGGTAACGTAATGCCTACCGGCGCGAATTTCAATATTACCTCGATGAATCTATTTAGATAGTGACTCCGTGGAATCCATTACTTATTTTTGGCACCCCGCGCCAGAGAGACGCGTCCAATCGTATTCCCGCCCGGCGATATTTTCAGCGCGTCGATTGTAACCGCGACAATGAGCAGCCATTGCGAAATGTCCTGGAGCTTTTTATTCCGTTTTTATTCCACGGGATTCTCGATGGAGTAAATAGGAAAGTCACTGAACGAAGAATTCGTGGACTACGTGCTCTGAAATCCCAACAAACCGCGACCGTTTCAATGGAAGCGTCGCAATTTTCTGCAATCGGTGGAAACCAAGATGGCGGCGCAGGACGCGGACGGAAAAAATTGAGAAATTGAAAAATTACGACCGGCTTCGTGGCGCCTACCTGTCGGATGATTTACGGCGTATCCGTTGGTTCCCTCGAAGGTCATAAACCAAAGAATTGATCCGGAGGTTAATATATCTTGAGGAGAGGCCGAGGATCTGCTTCGCCGGCGAAGAAGAGCGGACGCCATGGACGGGCGTGGGTACCGGTCGAGGTTTTCCATTTTCGGGAATCTGAAACTGCGAAAATCGACGAATTCAACGTTGGAACGCGCGCCCAAAAAGAGCGATCCTGTACGGGCAAATCGTGTTCTACCTTTTTTCCGATCGACTCCGCCATTTAATCCTACCAGACAAGGTCGGCTCAGAAGACGGGCCTAACCCAAAGGAGTAAAAGGACTTTCCTGAAAGGCGATCCTTTCTCGTCGCGCGTCCACCAAAAATAGAACTTCGCTTTTCGGGCATTCCAGAGGAATTACTCGCCTCTTGTATGAACCGTCCGAAAAGTGTTCGCTCGTCACCGGCCATTTCGAAGTCCGCAAAACCGCAGATGCGGATCTCCCAGTCCAATCGTCACCTGCAAAGAAAGCATCTTTCGATATTTTCTTATCGATGACTTATGATACGACACGACTTATTAAATCATAAGAGATAAGCTGCAAAATCATTCTTATCTCCAAGGCTGAGTAAAATGAATACCCACGAATCGAATAACGCACTGAATAAATGCACCCGAAAACAGGACGAGCTAGGTCCTGTATAAAAAATGAAGGAAAATCAAGTAAAATTAAGTGAAATTAAACAAGATTAGGGAAAATGAAGCAATAAAACCCAAACGGGTCGTCAATGGGGCGTCGATAAGTCGTCAGGATTAAAAGGCTAAGGTCACGGTGTCGCATCCACCTCCTGCGTGTCCGTGTTCGGCCAGGAGCTCGATGACTCGGTCGAAGAAATTCAGCCACACTCCCGTGGCCCATAAGAGCACACGAGAGCACATAAGAGCAAACGGACGATAGTGTGTCCAGGATAGGATCTCGAAGGACGGAGGAGGGTGGACACATAGTGGGGATTCGCATCGCGCGAGTATGGTATAAGAGAACCTGGGATGTGGAGGCGTCGCCAGTCACACTGACTTTCTGTGAGCAACACGCGTGCATTTTTTAAAGGGACTCCTTCATTAGGTGAGTACGAGGCGTCGCTTCCGATGGTGTCCTCCGAGGGTGCATCCGGTGCTCGGGACGCCGGCGTCGAGGCGCCCCGGTGCACCGATGCACCGATGCACCGAAGCCTACCGCGACCACGGGGTGTGATTTGTGCAAGAGTACCTAGAGTACACTGTGACGATCGTGTTTAAGGTGTTCAGTGCCGCAAGAACCCTCTTCAAAGCTCTCAAGGAAAAGTTCTCTGACACTGAAAGAATCCCCATGTAAATTGACGTACTCAATCGTTGGTTATTTCGAATTATTTGTAAATTGCAGGAGAATTACATTGTCTCCGTAAGAGCACATTCAGGGTCCAAGTCTTAATTCATAAAAAAAAAATATATATATATAACGTAATGTTACATTTAATTCTAAGAACAATGCACTGATATGGTGAATTTACCCTGTTGGGTGCGTTTATATTGTTTCTAATTTATAGGTTTAACGGTTCAAGGCTTTCCGACGTGAAACTTCTGTTATGAGGCGTGTAAAATATAGGGAAATTTCAGGAGACTTTTATCGGTGCTGCGTTATGGAATTTGAAAATTGGAACTTTAAGCCTTTCACTTGAAGTTCAACCTCGAGGGCGAACCTGAAGATTTTCAATGGCTAATTTTAGGATGAATTAGGAAAAAATGATATGAAATTAGTTGTTGTATGGAGAACTTTTCCTCGTAGGAACTTCTCACGTTTCTTGCAGGACGGGAAAAGTTCTTTTGAGCAAATTTTTTTCTTTTATTTTTTTTGCTTAATCTTGACTTAAAGGAAGTGCGATAATTCGTCACATCGCGAAGAGTTTCCGAGAGTTACCTAACAGAGGTATCCCGTTGCGCATCTGTTGACTGACTGAGCAAGCCTCGCTAACGTTTAATGCTAACAGGGGATAAGAGGCAAGTCTCGTGCCGTTCAATTACGTTCAAGTTGAAGGTCCAACGGCGAGACAGAAATATCTAGAGAGTGTTTGCTAACGAGCCTGTTATGCGGCGAGCTAGTTGCGAGGGTCTCCGTTAAATGGCGAGTCTAACCGCCTCTAGATACCTTCGCTATTAATAAACCGTTTCAATTTATAAACGAAGCATACTCGAGCCAGTCGGGGCATAAAAAGGGAAACTGCCTGGATGAGAAATGGCTCGTTACTTCAACCAGATTCCCCGTTATCAATTCCAAGATCTCGCCGCTCCTCCTCGGCGATGCGTCGCGATCGAAAGCCATTTTGTATAAATGCATCTCATTATCCCCCTCGACGCGGGATTCGCGTTATTTCGCAATACGAGCATCAGAGTTCAGTCTCGGACGATAAATCTTAAAACGAATGACATCCCCGACGTCCGGGCGACGCATCTACAAGGAGAGGAATTTTCGATTGGTGATGATAGGTCCCGTTGAGATGCACATCATTTTGACCCGACAATTTATCCAATTTCATGGTCTTATCCACAATGGGGAAGAGATCTTCGTTCTCGACATCTGCAAGCAGAATTAGAAATGTATATTCTCTGCTCTACCCCTTTCCATCCCCTTACGGTGGTATGAAAGGGTCGTTCTATATATACGAAAGGTCAAAATATTTATAAAACTTTTCTCCAATCTGGATTCACCGAATCGTTTCAAACTTTACAACGTGAATATGGAGGCTACAAGGAAGGTCAACCCCCATGAAATTTCATTTGTTGTATACATTTTTTTAAATGTCTATAAAGAAATTAAAAACAATCGAAATTTCATGCATATCAGAGGGAATAATCCCTCGTATTTTTAAAAAAGAGTGTTTTAAAAGCGGACATGGTTTATACAGCGAAAATGGAGTCGGAAATTCCTCTACTATTTTTTTCAGTCAGCCAGGACATCTTCTATATATATGTATATATCCAGGGGAGACATCATTTTTTCGAATTTTTCCAGGTCGCCCAAGATGAGAGGGACCTCGCTGATGCTGCTGGGTGCAGTGGCGTTGGCCGCATGCATCAGTGGTCATCCCTACTCGAAGATCGCCGATGGTACCCTCTTGGCCGACGGATATCACTATAAGAAGTCCTCCTCGAGTTCGAATTCCAACAGCTACAGTCAGTCGAACGAGGATAACGTGGAAGTCTCAGGGGTGCTGGGTGGCCAGACCTACAGCGGGGTCAAGAATTCTGGTTACAGCACCAGTGGAGGAAGTCATAGCCAGAGCAGCAGCTACTCTTCGGGTACCTTGAACGGTGCCGTGCCAATAGGGTTGCTGGGAAGTTCCAGTCAATCCTATTCAGGAGCGTCCAGCCAGCCATCTCCATCGGAAGTTGGATACGGCTCATTGGGTCACCCTGGAACCGGAGACCTGAGTCTGGGTGGAGAGGTTGGCTCCTCTTCAGGGTCCTTCAGCTCCTCATCCTTCCAACCTGCTGAAACGTACGGAATTAAAGGAGGAGTAGCTACCTCCTTCGGAAGTTCCTCATCCGGGGCGTCCAACGGATTTGCTCAAGGCTCTGCATCCAGCTCGGCAAGCTCCAATGCTCAGGTCGGATCCAACGGAAATCTGTACGGACTGGATGCTTCGAATGGGTTGTCCAACTCCATCGGCCAGACTCAGTCAGGACAATACCAGGGAGTGGGACAGGAGTCGTCAAATGTCCTTGACCAGTCCCATATATCTGGACATTATGGAACTTCTGGCTCCAGCCAGGTTTCTTTGGGAACTGTTGGTCAATCTGGGTCCTCTGGATATGAGAATGCTGGATCCAGTCAGGCTTCTCTCGGAACTGTCGGTCAATCTGGGTCCACTGGGTACGGGAATGCTGGTCCCAGCCAAGGCTCCCTGCAGTACTGGTGGAATGGACCCGAGAGTCCTTTTGGACCTAATGGCAGGCCCTCTGGAGGATGCTCCAGCAACGGATGTTCTGCCAGTGGGACCTTTGACCTCGGCAAAGGAAGTGGAGCCGCTCAGGGATCTTCTCAAGGAAGCCACGTCGCGATCAACATCCAAGGCAATCCCTTCCTGAGCCAAGGATCCTCTGGGGGCAAGTTCTCAGGGTCCAGCTCCTTTGGGACCACCGCCTCTTCGGGAAGCACCCATGGAGTCCAGTCTGGCCATGTCAACCTGTCTCAGAACCCCTTCTTCGGGGTCGGTCTTGCTCCCAGACCCTTCCAGCCGGCTCCAACTGCTGCTGGACCCTCCACTGCGTCCGCAGGGGCATCTTCATCTGCATCTGCATCCTCCTTCGCGAGTTCATCCTCCAACGCCCAGGTTCCCCATGTGATCGGCCTTGAAAATCCGTTCCTTCAGCCTGGTGCCGGTTCCGGGACCACCCAGCTTCCTCACGTTCCTCAGACCCCGACTTATCCTGGAACCACAGGCACCGCTGGCATTGACGTGGCTCCTGGCAATCCTTTCTTGAGACCTGGATCAGGATCTTCCGTTGTGGTTCCCGTTATCCCCTTGATTACTCCCACCTCGCCTGGGTATGATGGGGCCCACTCTCAGCAACCTGCACAGATCCCCATAGATCAGAGCCAGATCACGCAGACGCCAGACTTCTTCGGCACCAATTTGGTACCTGATCATTCCCAACAAGGACGTCCCGATGCAGAAGGTGGACTCACTGTCAGCTGCAGCGGGGCTGGCAGGATTTGCGTCAACAAGAATCTTTGTCATAATGGCTTTGTCAACACCAACGGAGCTGGCATCATGCAAGTCAGATCTGGGGTAAGTCGAAAACATTTAAAAAATCACTGTCATCGGCGGAAGAGAAACTTACGAGTTACGGAGAACTGAAAGAAAGGAACACCTTAGGTGGAAAATAATTCGCCAAAGAAATTATTCTCCCCTTTTCAATGACGATAGTAATAAAAAAGGAACAACGTTCCACTTTCTGGAAGTTCTCACCTTTCTTCAGAATTAGAACAAATTATTAGAGTCTGCTCGAGTCAAATAATTAATATTTAAATTGAGAAAATATTTCATTGGGACTATTCAATGAATTCTTCTTCTCGGGGTACTTTTATGGTATGTGATGCTTAATGGGGGAAAAAAAATCCTACAGCTTATTTTAAGAACAGTGAGGTGTCTTAGCTAGTCGAGTCGTGATTCAGTGAAGAATTATGTCATCGTCGAAAACAATGGCGAGCACTTTAAGGATGGGAAAAGACCAGTGCACGATTATCTCACTGCATGTCGCTTTACATGCATCGCAAGTCGGCTGCATTATCAGAAATTCCAGCCGCGAGGTCCGGCATTTCCCGAAGGTGACAACTCGCATCCAGTGATAATTGAAAGTCCGCGCACTCGGGTTCCCTCAGAAACGAAGATAAATTGATAAAACGTTAAAAAATCACTTTCGAACGGCGAGTGCACAGAGGGTCACGTCCGGTCCCCGAAATAAGTAGCCGCGGCCTCTCGCATTACCGGCGTACCTTAATTCATCTTCGGGGCCTAAAAAGGGACTCGGTCGTGTTATACAAGCGTTACGGAATTCCAGCAGTTAATTTATGGGCGGGCCGATGCTTCCGCGATTAACCCGATTCGCCATATCGCCCGTTAAGTCTCTCCTCGATCGTAAAGTCCGTAATGATAATTTCCCGAGCCGTGGGTTCGCTCCCTCGTGCGTCATTGTCGCCTCCTATTGCGATAAATAATTAACGACGAGGTCGCCGAGGTCTCTTAAATTTATCCTAAAACCGTCAGGACCCTCCAAAAGACATGAAAAAAAAATCACCCACCAAGATCCGCTACACTGACAAAAATCCATGGAAATTTACATTCATTTTTACACACATCGTTTTTATTTATTTTTTTCTTTCTCACAATTCGTAACCGAACTTTCACGCAGATAAATCGAAAACGGACAAAGTTACAAACGTCACGCTGCCAAGTGTTGAAAATTATTTTTACTACGCATTAATTGGAACGATTAGGGCATTTCTACTTGAATTAAATGTCTTTTACTGTAATCTATCGTGGCGACGAAATAGCGAATGATTGTGTTAATTCACATGGGCACTTTTACAAATACCTTTGCGATATATTAATATTATTTCGCCGGATGTTACTTTTTTTTCTCTTTCTACATTTTGGGCGAACTTTGACCTCAGAAATTCGAGAAACTCGCTCTTCGGTTTGGAAAGTCGGCGATTTTGGGCCCGTTAATGGTGAACCCGAGAGACCTAGCCAAATGACCGGCAGTTTTACTAATTAAACGTTTAATGGTCGCATATTCATCTGAGGGAATAAGGGGGAGAGAGAAAGGGCAGATTTGCATACATTAACATACATCGCCACGATTTCTCGCAGGAGAGCACTCGGAGAGGCTTCGATACACACATATGAAGAATCTGTCAGGCGTTAACGTGAAATATGTCTGAATTCGTGGCGTTTAAATAAACGTTTGCTCCTACGGGGCGGTTATATAACTGTTTTGGTCGTACGCTAAGCAGGATATGCATACAAATCATCGTTCGACGGATTTTTCGAAAGCACGTTCCGTTTTATCGGCATAAAAGTCAGTCAAGGACCTCGACTTCTTCGATTGCTATTGACATTTTCGACATTTTTTTATTACCGGCCCTCTACTCGAAAAACCCGGATGAAATAAATACGACTCGATGAAACGATGCACTGAGAAAAAAAAAGTTGATTGGCAAAGAAATATGCAATGAAAAAAAAAACAATCCTGCGGTCAAGTACGTCCAAATGTCAGATTGGGTAAATAAAATTCGTATAAATCGACTGTATCAATTTTTATTCGCGAAGAAATAATTCTTTCTTGCGATTATGTATGATTCTGGTAACAATATATATATTTATTTCAGTCAACTAATCGTTTTTCTTAGTGTAGGCATAAAACGGAAGAACCATAAACCTAAAGAAGGATTCTCGTCCGACTCGCTTTTATTATCCTCGGCCGGCTTTGCACCCATATGTAACTATATGGGTCTCGTAATAAAGAACACATTATGGGCCTTGAATTACATAATTCGTTTCACGTAAAAATTCCGGGTATTGCCGGCACTAAATATAACTCACATCTGTTTATTGCGCCTCCGGTTTAATTCGCAAAAACAAAAATAAACAACATCGGAGACGGTGAAAATTTCGGCTTGAGGATTTCGGGCGCCGTTAAAAGTGGTCTTACTTTTCCTCGGAGAGCGAATATTATGGGATATTATTGAATATTAGTGTTTTCAGAAGGAATCCTCGATTGCGATTCGAGAAAACGGTAGGCGTTAAACGAGAAAGATCCATAAATTAAGGGACATGCCGCGCTCGCCGTTTAGTCCACTTTTATTATCCTCATGGAGATTTGTACCCGTATGTGACCATATGGGTACCGTAATAAAGGACATATTATGAATCGTACATCATCGTGATTCTTCTTGAGCGCGCGTTATTGCCAGAGGGGAATCCCTGTGGTAAAGGATTATGAAATCGTCTTGAGAGACCGACCTTCGTGTCCGTTACCTCCCTAAACAAAACTACTTTCTATGACCTCTACGTACACTTGTACACGCAGTAATTCCCTAATTTTTCTTTATTTCATAACCGAGAATTAAATTTGGTACATCGATTTTATAAAAATAAGTATGACAGAATTATCGTAATGAATTCGGTATATAGCATCGTCCTTATAAAAATGAGTATGACAAAATCATCGTAAAGAATTCGGTACATCGCATCGTCTTTCCAAAATGGGTGCCCGCGATAACGAGACAGGAGTGCGTAATCTCTCGACCGTGTCAAGGAGTGTTATCCTTAACACTCCCGTCCTCGTGGGGAGAATCCTTGGGCGTGGAGCAAGGATCGTCGCGCAGGCGCGTTGTCGCGGGTTTTACGGTCAATTAGAAGAGAATAAATATGCTCGTTGCACAAGTACCTCAGGTGAGAGAAAGGCGGGAGGGTCGGGGGTTAAAAATAAAGGAAAGCGCGGTATCAGATTCCAGGAGAGACTCGAGTTAACGCCCACGCATTCGCGAAGCGCCACGCATTTTTCACGGGTGACAAGCGACAACGGGGCAACATCAGGACCCCCCACTAGTCGAGGCGGAACATCGAATTCGTGATGTATCTAATGGGGAACTTGACATGGTTTCTTAACCAGCGAGCTAAATTTCGCAACGGAGGTGCCCGAACAAGAGTGTCCGGGATTTTTCTCTCTCCCCTTTTCATACTTTTTGGTCCAGACCGCTTTCGCGTCCAGGACGAGCCGTGCAACTGCACGGGAAAATAATGCACCTGAACGCCTCCGGTTCTGAAAAGAAATGATAATCACATTAGCATAATTGGCTCCAGGAAAGGTTACCGATTTTTTTTTTCTTCCCGCGGCACTCACCGGGGATCCTCTTAAGATGATCCGCTGGCAAAGACTTAGGACTTTATTACGAATAAAACAGCGCCGGGCGGTCGATTGCTTATCCTCGTCTTCTAGCACTGACCCTTAGGCCGAGCATAAATAATTACGCCCGTAAAATCACTCAGTTTCGTCCAGCTTACAGCGACGTTTTAAAAGCGCACTCGAATGGCATCCAACCCCAGCTGGTGATTGGATAAATGGGACGCCGCTAACCACAACTGCGGCTTGCGAGATGTTAATCATGTTTCCTGTCGGTGTCTCTAGAATCTTACATGAAAAACTAATTGCACAAACCACGAACACGGGTACACGTATGCCGATACCCAAAATTTCTTGATTAAAATGTACCTATTAATTCCAACATCCGCTTCAGATTAGACATTTTAGCAGGTGCCATGAGGTGCCATGTAGTATTACGAAGTTCCACGAGGTGCGCCACTGGGTGAATTATTTTTCCTATAAGTCCATGTACATTCACGTGCAACAGATAAATCCGGGAGCGTGGGTATCTCCTCGATGTCTGAAAACGGCCGAAATGTACATTTTATCTCTATTTAATGGGGATCCATTAGGCGTGTATCTGGGAGGCTCCCTAGTCGAGGCAGAACCGGTAGCTCCTGGTGGACGCGTTTGTCAATGTAGTTTCTCAACTCTTGTAGGCCCGAAGGTCCACAGAATCCGTCGAATGTCCATGTCAAGTTGGAGCTCTCGAATTGAGCGATCTCGTCTCTAAGGACGACGGGTTCCCTCGGAAAGACGATTTCGCTCTCTCGATGCGACACTGGTTCACCTTGTGTAGGTTCATCGCACCTAAGGTCGCCCAACAACCTTCGACGATTTATATTTATTGCCCATGCCCCTCGAGCCTCGCGAGGAACGTTACGAAACCTCGAGAATTGGGCAATGTTTTTCAAAAAGTTCACCTCAATTGGAGTAGTTGGCGCCAGTTTTTTTTTTTATATATTTTTGGATCGATGACGAGTGACGTCAAGTAGGACTGCTGAGAAAGGTCGATTTTTGCTTGAAGCCTGGAATTTGACTAAATGATTTTCTGTCTAGTCGGTCAATAGAGAAGTTTCAGATATAGATGAAGTTACCTTGAGGAATAATCCGGTAATTTATCTCAATTATGGAGTTGATATCATTTTTTAATCCTTGGATGATTATGAGCAGCGTCGTGCAGGTGTGGGAAAGGTCGATTTTTTTTCTGGAAACTTGAAATTTTACCCGACGATTTTTTGTCCAGTCGGTCAATCGAGAAGTTCCACACATTTCCATGCAGTTACCTTGAGGAATAATGAGAATCCGAGATGTGAGCGCACCTGGTGAAATGTCAGTTTTTAAGCCTCATCATCGATCAGCTAGCTTGTTCAGTTTTAATTCGTTGTTTCTAGTGACCCTTTTTGTATTGAATTCCGATCATCGAGTTTCGCAACTTGTCTTGCAATTCGACATGTTTTGGAGTGTCTTGTGAAATTCAGTAGAAATTAGTAGAGGTATCCGAATCTGGCGGACGTGTCTTATGTCGGTCGCAGCAGTAATTAGCATAATTCCGGTCCAAGTCAAAATTTGTTTATCCATTATGCATAGGAATATCGGGCGATCAGGTTAAAGGAGAAGATCGTTGAAAATGTCGGCGCGTTGGATTTATTGTTGCCAAGGGAATGGATTTTAGACCGAAATAATCAGCTTGGATATTGGACATGCAAATTGGCACAGGGTCCCTAGCTTTCTACCACGTGCGGACGTCGAATAAAAAAGAATGTGAGAAAATCCAGGACGCGGAATCGAAATCCAAAAAGGACCAAAACGGTAGAGAACCGAAGCGGTACACCGTTCCTTCCAACGTCGATAATTCGGAGCAGATATTTGATTGGCAATTAATGGCATTAGCTCTGGTGGCGAGAAAAAAGTCAGGGAGGAATAAAATTATTCCTCAAGGCGTTATATAAAAGAGTTCGATCAGCCGGGTGAAAGGGGTTCCCAGGAGAGTGAAGAAATTGAAGAAACTCCGCACATGCTCAGGAACCACATGCTATATCGACGGGAGATAATAAAGCCGGTGCAATGCTGATAACGTCGTTGCGTAATTTTGTAGGCCTGGAAACTTTGCATCGATTACCAGGATTACCAGCGATTAAAGCTTTCCCCTTCGACGTGCGAATGACTCCTCGCGTAGTAAATCGGCCGCTAATGAAAGCGCATAATTTTGTTTGCAGATTCAGCAGTGCGACATCAACCGTCAGGTTTGCTGCACCATTCAAGGCTATTCAGGGGTTCCAACCCAAGTTGGGATCGTCCACGGGGTCGATTTCTCTTCGACTTCTTCTGCGGAATCGTCTTCGTACGCAGGACACGAAGAGGGCAGTCATCAAAGCACCCATCACGGGCAGGAGCAGTCTCAGGAGGGACAGTTTGACATATCGAGCCATGGCGTCCAATATACGACTCAGGGTCCAACTGGTCAGTCCACGATCAAAACCAGTTTCGGAAATGGAGCGATCTCCGGAAGCCAGAGTGGAGATGGCTTAATCCACGTGGTGGGTACCAAAAATCCCACCGCCACCACGATCGGAAATGGCCTGATCCATGTGACCACTTCCGGGACCAGTGACCTCTTCGGCCATAAGTCTGGAAGCACCTACGAGCAAGGTGAACATAAACTATTTATATTAAATATTTCCAGACGCTATTTGTCGATATATCAGAGTCTAACTTAGGGGAGGTTTTTCCAGGTGTCCATAAGCAAACCGCAACGAGCGTGTTCGACCAACACGTGCAGACTGCAGATAAGTTTGGAGGAGATCTGAACACTGGAGAGCCTGGTTACGTGTACCCTAATGCAGGAGCTGAGAATATGCCATACTTGCCACCCCTGGGTAGCGATTCGTCCAGCAACGTTCCTTCCTTTTCTCAACCACCCCGGGAAAACGACGGTATGGTTCGCTCTCACGTTTCTGCAAAAACGCTTCCTCGATTTCTCAAGATGTGTGTCAAAAGCAGGTGGTGCCAGCGATGCGGATTCGAAAGTGCTACCTCCAGCGGCCTTCCCACCGGCTCCAGAAGTCCCGCCACAGGTCGGATGTGCTGCCGCCTTGATTTGCGTCGAGGAGAAATTCTGCACCATGGGGGGAGTTATCAGCACGGAGCCGATTACGCTCACCAGCGAGCAGATCCTGAGACGAGTCCCTTTGAGCGTAAGTCCACTTCCTTCAGGAAGGATCCAGCCCTCTTTGGGTGATCCCATCCTTCTACTCGAGAAATTGTGGATTTTATGTTGGAAATCAGGTAGAAATCAGCTAGAAATCGCAAGTAGAAATCATTGCCACTACTCGAACGAATGAGCGATATGCAATTTGTTGTTGCTAGAAAATGATATTGCAACGGTGAATAGAATTTGTGTTGCCCCCGTGAAGTAATCCTTCCTGTTGTCGATTTAGCAAACATTTTTCTGGTCCATTTTCAAGTGCTCACGTTTGTAGGAGCAAGTAAAATTTCTTGTTACGGCTGTCAATTCTTTTTCCACGTGCGCGACAGGGCCTCCACTTATCTCCTCGCTCTCGATATTGACTGCTAAAAGAAAAACAAACAATGCATGCGTGCATGTAGATACGTACAGGTAGGTGCATGCATTCATGAGGTGTACCTTGCAGACATGCAAGAATCCGGATAACGGAATCATTGGAAAGTGCTGCCGTGATCCCAATTACGTCGACCCGTGGCCCACGGGCAATCTTCCGGCCAACTACTCGGGCGGGTTCGACGAGCAAGGCTTCCCAACTTTCCTCAACATCGCCAAGACCCGGCCACCGAAGAAGCCCTCTACTAAGACGCCGCAGCAAACGAAGCCCCTGCAGCCGACCAAGACGTTTTCCAGGCCGCATTTCAACCTGCCCCAGTTACCCCAACTGCCAGTTAATCCTTTCCTCAGACCAAGCCACAAGCCTCAGGTCACGACCCCTGCACCTGAATTCTCATCGCCAGCTCCCATTCCGGACACTCCTCCACCAACTTTTCTTCAGATCCCGACCAGACCACCCGTAGCTCCCTTCCCTAGTTTGCCGGATTCGTCATCGGGACGCAAATCCCCGGTCAAGACCAGCTATCATCCGGACTCCAGCAACCAGAGCCCTGTCTTTATCACACCCCATACCCCTGGGTCTCAGTGTGGACTGAAGAACAAAGTAAGTTCGTTATGTTCACTCTGCTGCCATCAGCGATTTACTACTTGATGTAGGTAGTGTCTAGGTCAGGACGTGGTGCGAGATCCTCCAATTGCGGTGGGTCAACTTGTAGACCTCCAGAGTGGTGTCTCTGGTCGAGTAGTCGGTGCCAAATCTGTTAATATGAGTATATAAGAATACAAGAAATAAAAGCGAAAAGAGTGGAGAGAGGACTCCTTGCTTTAAAAAAAAGACCCAGTCCCGTGATCGCGGTAATTCAAGTACTAATGAATCGGATTGAAACGCAAACAGGACTGCGGATCTTCTCGCCTTCTCTCCATAATTGCTCTTTGTTCTCTTGCTTGCATTGGTCGTGTACATTTGTCGAAATCGCCTCATGTTCTGTTTACACCTCGAGTTTAGATTCATATTGTACATTCTTGTGACTCATGACACCGACATCGATTGGCACACCGTATGGACCGAGTGATTAAAATCTATATGTCGCATATTTCATTGTGTTCATAATTCATGTTATATGTTCAGGGTGAAATGAGTAGTAAGTCGTGTTCATTGTGGCTGTTATTTTTTCCCTCTTCATCGTCGCTCGCCATGTTTCCATTTTTATTGTCAACGTCATCTTCTCAATCAAGGTACAACGCCCAAGTGACTTAAGCGACGTCGACGTTGCTTTTGGTGAGATCCCATGGCAAGCAATGGTGCTGTCGAACCGGGATCGAAAATTATTATGTTCTGGAGCTATTGTGGCCCCAAATGTCGTAGTGACTGCTGCTCACTGTGTGGAAGGGTAAGCACTTTTTAATTTAATTTTTCCTTGGAAATGTCTCGGGGATACTTATAAGTATTCTTTGGTCAGGTTCGGAGCCAATGAAGTGTCCATCAAATCTGGAGAGTGGAAGCTGGGCTACGAGCTGAAATATGAGGAGCCTCTTCCTTTCGAGATTGTAAACGTGGCCTCTATTGTGCCACATCCTGGATATTATTCCGGTGGTCCTAGCTACGATTTGGCGATGCTTTTCCTGGAACATCCCCTGAAGTTGGACCAGCACGTCGACACTTTGTGCATCGGAGAGCAACCCCAACCTCAGCCAGGAAAGAAGTGCATAGCTACTGGATGGGGGAAGACCGTCCTGCAAGGTGAATCTCTAAAACACAAGTTTTAATATATATCAATCTATTGTTTTTTTCGCTTATAAACAAATTTCTAACCTTCAATTTACAGTCAATGTCGCTGGAGCTTTGATGCATGGCATCGATGTGGATCTGTTGCCGTCTGACGAGTGCAGTCAACGCGTCCAAAATGCCGAATCTCACATAGACTTTGACGAAACCCTGGTTTGTGCAAAACCCCATCTGCAAAGCAACAACATGTGCCAGGTTGACGTCGGTGGACCTTTGGCATGCGACCGTGGGGATGGAAACTATGAACTTACCGGAGTCTACAGCCAAGACACGGGATGTTTGCCTACCAATCAGGTACCACCATAGATTTCAGCTATTTCGAGACCAAGACTTGGATTAACCATTTAATTTAAAAAATGGACGTATTATAGAGAATTGAGTTTATCTTTTTGTCAAAGGTCGCCACGTTTGCCCTGATCGACACCGACTGGATCAAGAAGATGATGAGTTCTCCACCCTCGAATGAAGTCACTCCACACTCTCATGAGCCATATTTGCCGCCCAGGGTGGAACAACATGTCGAAAGTCATAGCCATGTCCAACAACCCTGTGACTGCCAGAAGAGCGAATTACCTTCCGAAACTAATCAGTACTTACCTCCCGTGTAGATGGGAACGACTGAAAGGAACCTTCGTGCAAAGGGTACTACTGATACACATACTCCCTCGATGTGTGGAGCCCAACCTGTAACAGTCGCTGTACATCGATACAAATGATTAATTATTAATTATTAATCGGCCCTGACATTTTCTTGCCTTGCAGTAAACGATTGCTCCCAGCAAGGCCAGAAAAGTGTGTGACCAGGCTGCGCGTCTAGACTAAGTCTAAGCTAGGGATTGTTACATTGATGTACACTTTCAAAAAGCTACAATGTCTGATTTCTTATTAATTTATGTATCCTAAGTGTTACGTTTAGGAGTACGGTAACGAATTAGGGATAGTGCATCCACTGGTATGCATATTGTCGAGCTTTCGATACTAGGTCGGTGTCTCGAGGATGTCAAGATGCACTCGGCTCGTCCATTCCATCGGAATTGTATTTATGCAGTCGTTAAGCTGGAATTAGAACGTAATAGCGTTATCGATACGAGATCGTGCATGTATATTGGTTATTGCTTAAATATAATCTGTATTACTGTGATAGAAAAACACGTTTTGCATATCGCCGTACTTCGTAATTTGTTAGTGCACTCGTTAATTCCTGCACTTGCAGAGATCAAGAGTTAAGTATTATCGTCAATAGGTTCGACAAACTAAACTGCAGATTACGGTTAATGCGCGGAATTAATTTGTACGATTACTGACGAAATAAATATCACTGCTGAACTAACGGACGTTAATCAAAAGAATTTCTTATTTTGGGGAAAAGTATGAAAAATAATTTTGGCGCACTACATATCGACTGCTTTATGAACGTAGTTCTGTTAACTCGATCGAGGGCGCCACTGTATCTTCTTGGAAGATTTAGCGATGTTCGATAATCTCCACTGAAATTATATTTCAATGTCGATAACACAATACTAAATAGATCTGAAACGGATTCAAGAAGTGGATATAAGTCGCAAAGGCACTGCTAGATGGCGCGTACACCAGTTCCAAAAATTCGTGACAATCAGGAGCAGGTCAAGAGCTGTTTTACATATCCACATTTCTATTCTTAATTCCGCATAATAATAAACACGTAGAAGTTCCACATTTCATTCTCAGTACATTGAAACTCCTAATTTAAATTTCACATCAGGAAATAGTAAACGTAATGGAACTCATTCATGAGGCTGAAAATATTCCAACCGCAATCAGAGCGCATCGCGCTGATAAACTGCAGTTATTCCTCCAATGGAGTTATTCGCGATTTCATAATTTTCCTACACACATGGGAGAATTTCAATCGCGGCGGTTACACGTCGTTATTTGACTTTCTCTCCCGAGTTGCAGGAGGATTCCTCGGCCGTTGGTCCGAGTAATGTAAAATTCATGTCCCATTTAACGACGCGCAATGGAACTTCCCTTTCCAATGGTGTCTGCGTCTAATCGAACAAACGACAATACAACAACACAGGGCCGAATAGCTGTCCGATTTATAGTCATTTATTACAAATAATTGGCCAATATAAAACCATAAAAACATCGGGTCACATATCTCCGCGTTTGCGAAAGCAAGGAATATTCCATCGCTCAATTACGCACTTTGTTCCCCAGCGCCATGATATACATTGATACAAGAAAATGAGACGAGATACAAATGGCGGAATTAAATGCTTCGTGGCTCCCAGAGGTCTCTAGAGGTCTCATAGTTTATATCTAGAAACATTTCGGAGAATCCGGAGTGTTGCGATGATTAATCTCCGTTTAACGAGCGCCCTAGGTTTCGATAAGCCCGATGAGTGTTGCGCCATCTTGGCGGAAACCAGGTGAAATGGCGCTCATAATTCGAGAACCGATCTTCAGGATCTCTCCCACATTATGCGAGCGTAGATGCCTCGAGAGAGCCTCTTTATTATTCCCCGGGAAGTCGGGAATGTAGAGCGATTAGTCGCGGTTTTACTGAGAGTTATGCGTGCGAAAGCGCAGAGGGAAGAGGGAAACAATGGCGCCTCTTCGGCGCGCGGCCGGAAGTCCCCGGAAGTCACCGGAACCCGAAGAAATCGATCGATGAGACCTGGAGAACGAGTTCCGAGAACGGAAGGGAACTCTCCAGATGCCGTGGGAAACCCTGGGGAATTTCACACCAGACGCAATCGAATTATTTCATTGTCTCATTACGCCCCAGCCTCGTCGCCGCGAAATCTACGATCGCGTAATCGTTACCTCGTTATCGCGCCGCTAGAGACCTCTTTAATATCGGGTCTTTCCATATTTTTATGCCGTTCAAATATTAATTACATACTAATATTATATTTCTGTCCAAAGGACTCAAAGAGCTACCCTAACCGTAGGGAGAAATTATTCTCAGCGAAGGATAATTGCTTATCGAGTGAGATTATTAAATCCTACTTCTTGAAATAATTTCTTCAAATGCAATATGATGGCATCGAACTTATGGGACAAGTTAGTATACCAATGGAAGCGCATTTTGACATAGGGATTTTAATGCATGGTTTTCTAGGAACGATGGAATTGATGGAAGCGAGACCACCGAGGGCACCATAGAAAAACGCTTGGAGCAAACAAGCTCTCGGAATCCGGAGACAAGTTGCCTGGTGGATTCCAATTTTGCAAGGTTTTCGCAAGGCTCATCCGCATTCGGATGCTCCAGCTCTCGACTAGTTGCTCTAGTGCATCGAGAGTGATGCACTCGTTCGCAACGGGCGCATTTGAGCTGCAACTGAGGACACGTGCTCTCGTGCACGGGCTCGTGCCATAGAATGTCAAAGTTGCACCACTTCTCTTTCGCTAACAAACTCGCCGTGCCGCTGCGATTCGCTTCGATTTCGCGACAGTCGATTCCGAAGCTTCCAGGTCGAGCCGGATGAGTCTACATTCGCTAATCCTGCGAAACGCAAGATGCAGAGATGACTCCCTTAAAGTGATATGAAAGGGTCATTCTGTGTCACATATAGAACGTCCAAATATTTATAAAACATTTCCCCAAACGGGACGCACTGAATAATTTGAAACTTTAACACGTGATTATGGAAGTCCTAAGGAAGAACGCTGAGGCTCATGAAATTTCATTTTTCCAAATAAAAAATATGTATCCTTGGTCCTAGTCTGGGATAAATAAAAATATATTTTTTTTTTAATAAAATCTCATGAGTATCGCGTTGTTTCTTGGGACTTCCGTAAACACGTGCTGGAGCTGCATATGATTCGATGTATCCAGTTTAGAGAAAAGTTTTATAAATATTTTGACGTTTGAATATGAATAGAAATGAGTCCTTCACAATACCTTAGTGTAAGTAATAATAATTTTTGGAAGGGAGGTTCGTTACAACGCTGTACATGATTTTAACAAATTTTCATTACACGGAAATGTGTATGATGAGATTAAAAAATCCCTTTAAAGAAGGGATTCCGTGTCCGCGCCTGGCCGGTGTTCTCTCCGCTCGAGAAACCGCTCCGTGACCGTGGAAAATTTTCCCCACGATAAAAGCCAACCTCGATTCGACGTTAAGTTTTTCGCCGACACTTCGGATCGCGAGATACGCTCCCCGATTACAAGAGATCGTATTATCAGCGCCGAGCTGGAGATCATTGGATCTTTCCAAGTGAATCGATTCGCTTCCGCGATGTCACGTCCCGGCTCTATGCCGGCGTGATTCGCGTTACGATATCCAAAACAAAGTACCGCATTTGATTACGCAAGACCCGTCGAATGAACGTATTCCCCTCGGTTAAACGATTACTCTCGGTGCGCTGACATAATCCTCTGCAAGGGGACTTTTCATCCTCGCGTTTCCTCTCTTAGCATCGCTTCAAGCCTCCCCTTAGGCCATGAAAATTCTCGACGGAATCGACGCGGCACTTAATACATTTTTCGGAGCTCTATAGCCATGAGCAATGTGCTAAAAATATATTAGCGACTCTACGAGCTATCTTATACCCCAGGGCGATACATAACGCCTTAACGATCGCCCAGCCATCCTTAGAAAAAGGTATGCGCGCCTTTTTCGTCTAAATGGCGAGTCATTAACACGTTAACACGTGTGGGAAAGGAAGACAGAGGCCTAGAGTAAGGTCGAGAGGAAACAAAATCTATCCATCATCACCAGGCTCGTCTTTATAGCGGCGACGATCGATCCCAACGAGCTCTCTCCGGGTCAGTTGTATTATTCTCTCTCCTGAGTATTATTTCCTGGGCTCGACTAATTAGTACAACGCATAACGCTCTGGCCTCCACTCTTTCTCTCTCACTTACATCGGTACTCTCGTGCGAGAATCTCCCACGAGAGTTGCGCATGCCGCCATTCGAGTCCCGCAAATTACGGACAAATATGAGACCGACGTAGGCCCATAAGAGCTGGTACGCGCAATGTGCGAGGATTCCGCAGCGTCGACGTACGCACGTTTACAAGGATATACATTCACGTGTACGTCATCGCACGTACCCGTGGTTACCGTAAATCGGATGTTACACGGATGTGGGTATAAATACATACACCGCATATATACATTTACATTTTTAAACACACGCGTAATATATTACGTGCATCCGTGTGCACGTGTGTTTCTCGAGAGACACCGAGAGTGAAAGCTATGCCATCTTCTTGCAGACGCGGCGTCGTGCCGTTCGCGGTGACCTACGGTTCCAGGTGGAATGCCTCGACTTAAGATTTCGATTCCTCTTCACGTTCACTCGGATTTCCGATATAATGTGACTTGCGGTCTCCACGTGAAGTTGAAACTGAGGACGAGATGGTCGAATATACGGAGAGATTCCTGAAAAAAACAATGAAAAAGGGAAATTACAGGAAAGAAACCTATGGAACTCGACCTATAGATTGAAACGCGACCTTTCCATGGCGTTGTCTTTTAAAGTGCAGATAAATATCATTGATCGATCCCACTTGGTCTCCTGATAATGCAGAAATTGAAGAAGAGACAGCCACGACCACGGGGAAATTCCTGAAAAATATGGATAATATGTAAAATGTAAATTAGAGGAAAACAATGCGGAACTCGGACCGCGACCTATTCACGATGTTGTCCCCGAGAGTACAGATAGATACCGAACGTTTCTTCGATCCCATTCGGGCGGTGGGACGTCTTTCGAGAAGATCGCTCTTACAGGAGACAAAGGCGATCGACTTGTCTCGAGAAAGTCCCCATCGGACGAGTTTACGTTCGCTCTTGCCGTTAATTAGCCGACGCTCTTCTTCCGGTCGTGCCGCGTAGGTGGAATCTTCCTCGGTCCGCGATCCGAAGTGCCGCGCCGAGGAAAGTGAAAGCACCAGGTTCGCTTACGGAAATTAATCGGCTATCGGGAATTATTTCGCTTCCCGTGCAGCTTGCGGCAAGACAGAAGCCATTCCACGTCGACCCCGGCGAAACTTCGCGGTTTTTAATGCGATGTTAAGGGGAGGACGTCGATAAACTAGTCGAAGAAGTACCCTTTCATATGCGCCAATTTTCCTTTCACCATCTTTTTCCCTAGTAAATTAATTACCGGCAATTACTGCACTCGCCCCGATCGGTTTCTACGGGCGAGGGGCTATTCACTTGGAACTCAGTGAAAATTATTTCCTTTTTTGAGAGTCAATTGCCTTTCATTTTATATGATAAACAATGCGGTTCGATAACAATGGACGTTCGGTCTTAAAATTGTGACAATGTTTAATGTCCAATGATTTCCATCGATTTTTGCTTAATATCTCGCATCGATTTCACATGATTTCCTGAGTGAATAACCCCTCCGGACGGTATCTTCCCCGTAAAGAAATCCCAGTCTCGGCTGAGTTCCGCGTCAAATACATATGTATTATATATACGACACCGCTATCGCCGGCACGAGCTAACGAAGACGCCTCTCCGTGTCTCTCTTAGGAGTGTCATCCATCTCGCTTGCACAATTGCCTCGAGGAATTATGGCGGTACAACGTAACGATTCACCGCGGTATCGGTAGTTACGTACGAGTACAAGTCGCTCGATATTTCTTTGATTCAGGACGTAGCAGAGCGATTGCGCCGTGTATGCACGATTCGCCGAGGAGGATTCAGCCGGGAGAATCGATGATTCTTACCGGTCATTGGGGAGAATCGATTCGCCGGCTCGTGCCGAGTCGACGAGGGGATCTCGAAATCGGGCCGCGTTAACGAGCCGCGCGAGGATAATCCATCGAGAAGATTTTCAGGACCGGTCGCTGCATCGAGGGCTCCGCTTGCTGCAGCCGTTGGTCTCTCTCGAAGAAGCCAACGAGGCACCTCTCGAAGTCGCATCCCGACTTCCAGCCGGCCTCGCTTTTGCTTTCACTTTCTCACGTGGCGACGAGGCCTTCTCGTCGGCGAGGAGCGTCTTCGCCGGTCTCGCACACGACGACATACCTGGAAGAGGACACATCACCGGGGAGTAATCTACTACAGGACCTACGAGCGAGGTGGAATTTTAGTGGAATTCAAGTGGAACTCACATAGAACTTCACGCACGCTTTTCTTCGCCATTAACTGCGCATCTCCCGGACACGCACTGTTAAAATAAGATATCATGAGAAAATAGAAATTCTATATGAATGTTTTGAAAGGCTTACTCAGGCCTTGGTACAATAATTATCTGACTTTTTGTACATATCGTATGAACCGTGTTATGAATTTAATTTGTAGACGATTTCACGAATGCGGTTAAGAGTGTTACCTGATGCTCATGTATGGTCTCATTTCACGAGGACTGGTTTGGGAGGGACAGGCGACTCTCCGTACTTGACAGACGACAGGAGGACAATGCGTAATCTGAAAAATGCTATTCGTGTGTTAGCAAACGATATTGGCTCGCTTTCTCTTGTTTTCTGGGAGTGGGCTAATGTAAGACCAGGTGCTGGAGAGGAGCGGATGACGAATTGCCCCGGGGCTCCCGACGAAAACACTTAGCCTAGGCTTCCGCCTCTTAAAAGCGATTTGGAACTCAAATAGTAAACAGCTGTAACTATGATAAATCTCAATCGAGTGGATGACCGTAACCGATGCCTAAAAAAATAATTTCCGACGCGTGGCAGCTCTTCGTGACTACGTATACACACGTTTATGAATATTTCCTCGAATCTCTCTTTATCCCTGAGGTGCAGGAAGTGGTTATCATTTTTAATCGGGATTGATCAATTCTCCCATTGAGGTCCCGCTCGTTTCTTTTCCGGGCCGTGTTACGTGCTCCCAGGTCAGAGGTGCCGTGGCATATCGATGGGACTTTCCAATAATATCGATCTAACCTAAGGATGTGCCTCAGGAGAATTCGTGCACCAGGAGTGAATTTTTCGAAAGACTAAACCGTGTCACGGATCGCTCGGTCGTGACGCGACTCAAGAGTTGGAAACGATGGCCTTCGCGAATGCTAGCAAGATATGCATCTGCACGCGCGCATCCTCGCCCACCCTCGCTCTTTCTTTTCCCCAGGGTCCTTCGCGTGGGCAAGGATGTCCGCCGTCCAAGATGGTCATCCGAAGAACCACAGAAAATTAGAAAAACAGAAAAATGCCCACCGGATGACCATTCATGCACAAGGCGAGCTTGTCGCAGCCGCCTCTGTATTTCGTCATCGACGACGCTTTTCAACGCTTCTCATCGTGAGAATCTATCGGCGATCGCAGTTTCTTATTATTATACCTGTGCCACCTTTAAAAAGGCTCCCTGAAAGAGGGACCTGCAGGTGGCCAGGAAAAAGCATAAACCTGCACTTCACCCGACTCCGATAAATCGCACCGATCCTCTGATCGACGCTCTTTGTCCTAAACGCCGATTCCTGGCTTCGAAATCCGCAACAAAGCCCGGTGACTTTCTTTCCCGAGGAAAAAGACTCGGTCGATCGTACCGTATCGCCGGCCACGAGCCACCAAATCATTACTTAATTACGTCTGCCGACTTTCTTTCCTTCGTTTGGCAATCTGCACGGAGAAATATTCATCTCGAGCGAGCGAGATGTTTCACGGTCCATGGCTGCCGATACGATTAGCATTCTCTAGACTCCTCCACGCTGAGAAACACTTTTCATTGAACCAAATAAAGAATTCTTTGAATAGTACCTACTTTTAAATCACCTTAAACCAATAAAAATTGTTTCGACTTAATCAAATGTTTTTCTGAATGTAGGAGCCGAAATGGAGGAGGCAAACCTTCGCGGCACCGCGGTTAATAAATAATGGTACATGGCTGTACCGCGGTTACTTCGTAACCCCTGACGGAAGAGCGATGTAGCTGCATATAGTTGGCACCCTTTTGCATCCGCTTAAGTAACTATTCCGCGTTATAAACATCGCAGGGCTTCCGGTCTTCCGCGGCGCTGCGACGTTACGTCTCCTGTTCCGCGTCGCGATCTTGCCGTCGAGGTGGGAACCGTTCCATTAATTCTTGAATTTACTGCTGACAGTGACAATGGCAGCTGCAGAGTCCCGATCCCCGTCGACAGCTTATTACTTTGACCTTTTCCACTTTCTCCGAAGATGGCGCGCCGTCGTCGTGACTGCTACAAGAAGATGACCTCCTAGGCGGGCCGGCCGCCATTGTTCCGCATTCTGGAAAACACGGTCCGTTACTTATCACCAGGAAATTAATCTGCGTCTTTGCAAACTTCTCGCCTTACGTTTTCATGTAAAAGTCAACGCCAGGTACGGCAATTAACAACAAGCGGTACTAATCTCTCTGACCTTTGAAAAAGCGGCGACCTATAGTGCGGCCGCTTTGAAGGAAGAATCTGGAATCGAATAAAAAGCGAGTTGAAAAGAGTTAAGAGCACTGATAAAAATCAATGGAAATTCACATAGATTTTTACAAACTTCATGAACGAAGTTTCACTTAGAAAAACGTAAAGTAGAAAAATTACAAATTAAAAAATGTATAAATACACGTAACATCGTATATTTACCGTATTAGTTCGTTTTTACTTGAATTAAATGTAATTTAACGGTAATTTATTGTGGTAGCGCAATTACTAATGATCGAGTATGCAAATTTACACGGGCACTTTTGAGGGTATCTTTAGATGCATACGAGCGCAACGACACCTGGAAACTTCGTTTCTGCCGCAATAAATCTATTAGGTCGTACTTAGGCCTCTAATGACCGTAATATACTCTCGCGTGTACTTCGAGTTTCGAGCGGTGGTCGGTGATACCTTTGCGAGCGGTCTTCAGGGGGAATCCTGGAGGAGACCGGAGGATGGCTCGGGCATTCTCTTCGTGGATCGCCTATAGGTGTAAATATCGTGCCATCTATGAGCGAGCCAACCGCCGAAGACAACTTTCGCCCTCCAAGGCTGAGAAGATTCCTGCGTCGACCTCGTCGCCACTCCAGCGCGTTCACGATTATTCGCGCCTCCCTAATTCGCCTCTTGGAAGGAAGAGGGAGAAAAAATCTTCGCATCTTCCTGGAACTCGACTTCACTATGACTTCACTCAGGAAGTCCGACCTGGGTATATCCGTGCCTCCTGGAAGGAAGAGAAAGAAATTAAAAAATCGTCGCACCTTCTTTGCATACACCTCGACTTCATTCCGGAAGTCTTACCTCGACACATTCGCGCCTCCTGGAAGGAAGCGAAAGAGATAAAAAAAATCGTCGCACCTTCCTGGGATACACCTCGACTTCACTCCGGAAGTCCGACCTCGAGGTCGAGACCGGAGGTCGCGAGTCGTCACTTCCGCCGGAGAAAACCGACGATGGGATTGCCTTTCGTAACGATTTAGAGAAAGGAGGGCCAGTCTGGGCGTACACAGGAGTCGACACTTTCCTCGGCCAATCCGGGGATCAAGGCGAGTCTTTTTGCCCCCCGACGTCGAGCGAGGATGATTCGACGACGCCCTGGGGCGCCAGAGTATCTTGACGATTGCGAAACCACGATTCCTGACCCCGATCTTCCGAGGCGACGATCGCCGAGGGTCCACGCGATTCCGGCCGATCGTGCTTTCCATTTCACTTGACTCGATTTGACTTCGCCTGCCGTTCACTCTCGTTTGCATCCTTTCGACATCTTGGTCCTTTGACGGCGGCTTTGGGACTCGAACGAGCCTCTTCCGGCGGAGTAGATTTGCCGAAGGACTATTCACGCGAAAATGATTTCCTTCCTTGAGAACCGATTACCTTCGATTTCATATGATACACGACATTTCGTACGTTAAGCTCTAAGGAGTAATACGAGGAGTTATTCATTCAGAAAATCATGGATCTTAATGCTTGGATATCAGCTGGAAATCGCTCCTCTTGAGAGGGAAATGTCCCTGAAACGCGACAAGGAAAGCAAAAAGGAAATTAATTACCCTTTTTTTCATTTTACCGGTGAAACGAGACATTGCAAGGATCATCTCTCGAATCCGGCCTTGTAGAACGGAGATTCATCGGCATGCCCGTGGTAACCCCATCACCGTCATCGTTATTCGACATCTTCCATACTCCAGGAATGTTGCCAGCACTCCCTCGAAGTCTCCTATTAAGTCGACGAAGTCGGTCGAGGAGACTAGGTTGTAGAAGGACGTATCTCTGTGCGGAAGAGCGAAGAAGTCGAGTTCGTGGTTGATGAATAGATCACCGATCCTCTTCTTGTAAAGGTGCGGTGTACGGTTTCTCCTCCGCCCACCTCCCCCTCGCCCCTCCTCGACCTGTCGACACGATCAGGAATTTAATTCATGGATAACAACCCTGATAAAAATACCCACGTAAATTTACATACCCAACAATCGGTTATTTCGACGCCACAATAAAAAGCAGTAAAATTACATCGTCTTTGAAATATCGCATTCAGCATCTAAGCTAAAATAAAGAAGATTATAATATAACATTACATTTGATCCAAGTAAAGACGCCCTAATTCGATAAATTTACCCTGTTACGTGTATTTATACGTTGCCTAATTTGTAATTTTTCCATTCTACGTTTTTCTAGGTGAAACGTCAGTTATGTGTAACAATGTACGTTAATTTCCATGAGTTCTTATTAATGTAGCACTGAATGCAAAAAGATCCTGCCGGGAATGCTATCGATAATGAAGTCGGAGGGCACGTTGGGCCGAAATAATCCATAAAAAATTAACATGCTTAATGAATATTTAATTATATCCTAAGATGAAGGTGATAAATTATAAATATCTTCTCCAACCATGAACTATCTCCAGCCATCTCGCGTTTTTTATCACCTCTTCTTTTGCGTACGAAACTCGTTTGTCGACGAGGCAAACTGGGAAGCCGTAAAGCTCGCTTTTAGAAGAATTCACAGGTGCTCGCCGATATGGGGAGATTAATTTCTAGCACCTCGGCACTTACGTCCCTCTGACGTTCGCAAGGGTTCCCAGTGACGTAACGAGGAGAATAGTTACGTCTCCGATACGTTCTCCTGGTGCCCCTTCCCGAGGTAACATCCTCCCAGAAAGCCGTTCGCCGTTTCCTAGCCATCCCTGAGAGGCTCTTCTTCGGCGACCCGTTCTCCAGCGGGACCACCAGTCGCATCCTCGAGTTCCCTCGAGACGGTACCTGCGAAAAACTCCTTCTCTGCCTGAGACTTGTGAAAGTGAACGTCCGATTCTCGTCGTCTTCGCGCCTCCTCCGGTGGACACTATGACGTCCTTTAGGACGTTCTTCGGCCTGATTGTCGGCAAGTATCCTGAAAAAAGGACCTCTATTAATCTCCCTCCTATTTATAACTAAATATATGACGCTATAATTAACGATTTTCAATAACAAGTGAAATTGCCGAAGAGACCACGGTATGCACCTTGAGAAAAAAAAATTCATCGAACCAGAGAAGTTTCGTTAATTCAAAGAATAATCATTAAACTCGGATGAAGTCAAATAATTATTCTTTGAATTAACAAAATATTTCACTGGTTCAATGAACATGCTTTTCTCGGCGCAGAGTGCAGCGAAGGTTACCGAAATTGTCAAATTGTACAATTTTTCCAATTTTCCAAAACGACTTAAGAAATGTATTGAGGCTAAAGATTGCGGTTTTTTTTTAAATGTCTTTGACCAGTTGCTGGCGTTGATTCGCTAATTTATGAGGCAGTTATGTTTTGTTATAATATTTGTAAAATTGCGAGAATTTTCGTATTAACAAATTAAGATGTTTAAAGGGATATGGATAGAGATAAATTCGTGGTGTAGAGTGATTTTCAGGGCGTGTCGAGAATGGTGAAAATCAATTTTGTTCTCTTTAGGAGTTTAGTCGCACCTCGGTGCTTTCTTTTGGCATGAACGCTTCTCTTTTGACACGGAATCCTCCCACACAGCGTTCCGGTTTCTCGGTCGCGGGCATTGCCGTTTAATGGGGAGTATACAGAGCGTATATTGCGTGAATATCTCACCTATTATGTAGATTTCAGTGAGAAAACGATTTATCCATATCCGTCTAACATCTCCGCATCGGTTACCTTCGCACACCGTGAGAGAACGCACACACAGTAAGACGCATTACATTTATTGCCGCTTAACTGTAGACGCGTGCAATTTCTCCTAGGAACGGGAAAACGGCGGAACAATCAATTAATTAGCGGTTTCATTGGGTTAATTGTTACTAAATTGCGGCAATAAAGGTTAACGACGTTGGCGGAGCTCTCTTATCCAGGAATCGCTATTCCGCGCGCACTCGGGAATTATTTATCACCAACAGCTACTCTTAACAAATGACACAGGATCTATCTCTCTAACTCGACCGGTATACTCGACTCGGCGTAATATAATATAATTACGTAATTACGACTTAAAGATAAAGGAAACTACAAACGTACAAATAATCGCAAAAAATCAGCGAACGATTCCCTTACTTTCGTTACATCTGCGAGGGAGAACATTTCATTGAACCAAAGGAACATTCCCTTGAATGTAGAAGAAATATTTTCTTAATTCAAGGAATTAATTAATTCGACTCAAACGCGAATAAATTGGACGCAAGGTATCTTCGGAATTCTGATAATTATTTTGAGTATGTTTGAGTAAAATAGTTATTCTTTGAATTAACAAGCTATTTCTCTGGTTCAATGAATTTTGTTTTCCTTCAGGGTGGAAATTACGAAGGCGCCTTTCGTGTTCCATTTACTTGATTAATTTCCGCGTAATTGAAATCGTCAACGACCTCATTGACTGAGATGAGTGAAATCGAGGGATTTCGACTTCGTTGTTAGCGTGTTCTTTTTCTTGAGAGACTATGTCGAAACCGTGTAGTGTCGAATCTCTGATGTGGAGAGTCGAGGGACATATGAATAGACCTTTCTGCAATTATTACTCTTCGTTGTGTATAGTGGGAGTATTGTGGAGTTGCATTCTGGGTCTTCAGCGGCCTCCGCCGAGATATTCTCAGCAGTACATGCCGGAAACATCGTTCACCTGTCGCAATAAGATCGTCGGCAGCTACTACGCCGACCCCGAGACGGACTGTCAGCTCTTCCACGTTTGCGTCTCTGTAGCAGGCACCGTGCAAGACTACAAGTACGTCAAGGCCGTCAAATCATCCCCTGGAACATAAACAGAGTGTTCTACCCTAAGAAAACATTTTTTTCTTCTCTTTCAAAAAAATAGTTTCCTTAAAAGAATTTTTTTTCTCCAGAAATTCATTACTCATTATGTAAATTTACTAAGAATATTAAATATGTGTTTTTTTTTTTTACTAGGTTCCTGTGTCCAAACGACACAGCCTTCGACCAGGAGAGTCAGACCTGCGCGGATTGGTACGACGTGGATTGCGAAGCTGCCACGTTGTACTACGCTAGTGACAACTTTGACCTGTACCGAATAGGTTCAGGACTCGAATCTTTGCACTACGACAGCATCCGTACGGATGCCGAGCCCCAGGACCATCTCCAGCGGAGCGAGACCAATGATCCCGTGCGATCTTCGGCGAATTCTCTAACCAGGGTGTCGTCCAACAACTACAACGCTAATGGCAACACCAAGAACAAGGACGTAGCTCGTGGCAGTAACACTGGGGCCTTCTACAACAACCGCAACGCCGCCAAGGACGAGGATTACGACAACGAGAAAGTGTACCGCGAGGAGCCGATACCGGAGAGGAAGAAGACGGGGGTCAGGAAGATAGCGAGGAAGCAACAATACAACAGCAACGGCAACAACAACGACTTCTTTTCCTCCAGCACGGCAGCACCAGCCAGCCCTAGCTATTACAACGCAAACAATTACAACCAGCGACAACGTACGTCGTTCCCATCCTCGACAACCGTGAGGCCATCCAGCCAACAACAGGAACATTTCAGCACGAACGTGAATCAGAAATTCACAGTGTCGTCCTCGACCTACCGCCCGACCACGGTGTTCCAGGAGACATACAACAACTATCAGTCGCCCAGTTCTACCGCCAAGAGTACCGAGTACAACAATTTTAACAACGCGTACAATGGTAACCAGAATTTCAACGGGTTCAACCAGAGTCCGAGCACAACCGCGAAGCCGGTGAGCTACAACAACAAGAATTACAACGACCAAGCGAGTTTCGCTAATCAGTTCAGCCAGCAGGTGCATAGTCAGTCTACAACCCTGGCTCCGAGTACTAACTACAGGGCCAGTGATTATACAACGTTTCAGCAACGAAACTACAACAATATCCAGAGAACCACGGCCTCGGCAGGGTACTCTACTACGACAGCCGCCCCTACATTCTATGACAACCATAATGTTAACGCAAATGACGCTCAATACAACAGACCCGCCGCTCAGACCACGAGGAAGGATATCGTCCAGACAACGCAGAAATATCTAACGAATAATTATGCAGCTAGTAGCTACGTCCCCACTACGTACAGCCCCCTTACAACGAAGAAACTGATCAACACCGAGAACAACGCGAGAGGCGGCGATCGGTACAATGCCCAGAATAATGATAACGGGCAGTATTTCGATAAGTCCGCTCAGGCCAAGTCCACGCAATTCTACGACACCACGAAAGCCCCGAAAAAGGCGACGCAATACAACTATGACAACAAATACTACGAAACGAGCACCGGAAATTATGACAACTACGATTTCGGAAGGTCGCCCTCGGGGATTGGGTTCAGTCCGTCTAGCATCAACCACCTTGCGGAATCGCCCAGGTCTACAACTCCAGTTCCCAGGTATCCGTGTCGTTGAATGTTGTTTTCTGAAAGCACGTACAAGGATAAGTTACAATAGAGGGTTGAAAGTAGATTGTAAAAGTAGTTTGACATTAAACAAGGATCATCATCACCTGATTTGATACACTTTCCAGGAGAACCGGTGCCCCCAGCACGTACAACCCGAACACCTTCGTCAGTACCCAGAGGCCACAGGCTGCGCAGACGACGCCTCGAAGCACCACCTACGTCAGCGGTTCTGCAAGACCTTTCTCGACGACGGCGAGATTCTCCGAAGCGACCACGCCCAAGCCCAAGACCGGAAAGAAGAACGATTACGATTACGCGTACTACGACAATGTTGGTACCTTAGAGTACGACGGTCTCGACCTGGAACACGTGACCGGCAACAAGGAGTCCGCCAAGATCTCGAGGAATTGAATTCCCGGCTCCGCACTGAGAGAAATGTAGGCCCCGACTAAAAGTCCTACAAAAACAAGCGGGAGGGAACGCCCTCGTTAGCAAAAGCCACGAACTAAACGGCATTCGGATACGTTACCGGGGAAGCGACGTCAGGGGAACGTTTCTCGGTTTGTTTATGCGGATTTTTTTTTGCGTACATATACATTGGCATTGTTACAAAGTTGCGTCATTGGTCAAAGCTTGAAAATAGTGTACGAAACTATCAATTTCGCGTGCGATATTTGATTGTATGACGTTGAGAATCGAGCCCCTGTTCTCGCGCTCTACCAAAGCGTCAGTCAGGGCGGCCATTTGCATTTTTCTGAGTGCACAGCTCCGGGTCTCAAGTTCCTCAGGAAGCGGATAATCGGCTTCTTCTCATTGTTATTTTTTTTCCCTCTCCTTTCCACCCTCGATCGTCCATCGTGCGTCGGTTTTTAATGTCTGGCGACGATCGACGAGATCGTTCGCATTTCTGAGGGACTTGCGCGCGTCTGGAGGTCACCGACCCTCGACGACTGGTCGGCCTAGCATGACATCTTAAAACGGCTGACTCGCTTCGAATTCCCATTTAAATCGAGGCTGGGCACGTGAATAATGCCTTGAGAAATCCACCTGGCACCAAATTAACTTAATTTTAGATGCTATTCCCTGCGTTTATCGAGATTCTCCCCGAAAGCCGTTATCCAATATGGCGGCCGGGGGTTCCACGATTAGAACGCCGACGCTTCGGCATTGGATTGGATTTTGCGAGCAGGGAAGCTGCCAACCGATTTTCGCGGACGCGGATCACTCTATTTCTCTTTCACCCTTTTTATTCCAGAGTTTAAGTCCTGTTTGTTCTCTTATGGATCGTATCTTTAGCGATTCGCTTGAGCCACGGATAAGTTGGTGCTGCTTCTTCCAGTTCCGATGTCCCTTCGGGTGTTTTGGTGCGAAGCGAAATCGCCTCTCGGACGGATTCCGCGAGACTTGTTTTTAGTTTGTCCACTGAATCGCTGGAGAATCTTTTTGTATATATACAGAAACGAGCTCGCACGAATTGCGTTCAATTCGAGTACTCTCTTGCTGCCCGTACTGAGTGTATATACATTAATAATATATTTTAAATAAAAAATGCATAAAATACAAATCCTGGTTTCGTTTCATTCCTCCTTATTTTTAATCTAACCTTTTGATTAGTAGGAAAGGATATCTTCTGTGAACTAATCGTCTAAATGTTGAAATGTTGGCAGCGGTGTATGAATTGCCAATATGGCGACTCGCCCGAATGTGGCGCCATCTTTTCGGAAAAACGCGAATTCTTGTGGCGACTCGAGGCGCCATCTTGCCGGACGTTTCAGAACCTTGGCAAAATCGGTTTCGAAACAAAATAGAGAGCTCGGAATTGAGATATTTCAGTTCTCAAACAACAAAAATGTGTATTTTACCGTGTTGACTTAATTGTACTGTGATAAGAGCAATAAATTTGTACATTAAGATTCGTCGTTCAATACTCTAAGTAATTTCATCAGTGGTGTACTCCACGCGGACGTCAATTACATCATCGTTTAGTGAGTTCCTTCCTCGACATTTTAGCTGTTAGGAGGCTTCGAATCTATAATATTGAATACTGAATCCTTTTAAAAATAGTTCAGTTACGATGTCTAATTGAAGAAATTATCGATCATTGTCTATAACGTGTTTCGTTACAAGATTAGAACTGGCTCTTTGAGGTTAAGTTACCACGCACACGTCTTAGAGTTTCACCTCGTTACAGATCTTGCAAAATGTCTGTTTTGTAATGTTTCTATTTCTGGTCGCGTATTTTATTCTTAAAAATACGCTGTGTAATGCGCCCTATGATTTGAAATTTAGATCTTAACTTATCGACTGCTTAGAAGTTTGCGATATTTAAATAGCAAAAGAAATATTGTTCTGTTTTGACTTTGTGGTATTTACATTTGTCCATACAAACATTACAGCCAGTCCCTTAACGAAGGAAAGCATGGGGAATACGATAACGATGGCCACTGTCTCGGCTGCAGACGTCATTGTCCAAAATCGTGATCATGAATTACCAAAGACAAAATATATGCACGCTTCTTTTCAAGGAGAGCCTCCAGCCGAATGTCCTATGCATAAGTCTAAAGCTCAACCAGTAACTGGAAAATCTGCCAGCGAATGTCCAATAAATAAGTCAGACGAGAGTGACATTAATCCACTCAATATGGTATAAACCGCAATCCCATAATTTATTCTATACTTTTAAGTATGCGTTGCCAAACTTATTAATTTATATGAATATAGATGCCTCCTGCGAATCAGCTGCCAGCGCCTGATCAACCTTTCCCGTTGCCTACGGATAGGCAAGTATCGACAATTCCCAAAGCTACGGGTGAAGGAGAATTTTGGGTATATCCTTCTCAGCAAATGTTCTGGAATGCCATGTTAAGGAAAGGATGGCGCTGGAAAAGTGATGATATAGCACCTAAAGATATGGATGATATTATCAAGATTCACAATGCTAATAACGAGCAGGCATGGCAAGAAGTACTGAAGTGGGAAGCACTTCATGCACGTGAATGTTGTACTCCAAAATTAAAAAGCTTTGGTGGAAAAGCTACGCAATATTCTCCTCGTGCTCGCATCCGTTACTGGATGGGGTAAGCGATTACTTATATTATATTTTTTTCTCAAAGGTAGCGGTAAGAGATTATTAAAATATGTAAATTTTCTTTATATGCAGGTATGAATTACCTTTCGATCGTCATGACTGGATCATAGACAGATGTGGGAAGGATGTTAGATACGTTATTGATTATTATGACGGTGGTACAGTAGACAAAAAGTATACATTTGCGCTTTTGGATGTGCGGCCAGCGATGGACTCTTGGGAGAATATTTGGGATCGCATGAAAGTTACTTGGTGGAGATGGAGATATAGCAATGCGTCCAATGAGCAATCGGAAGCTGCAATGCATTAAATCTTAAAACTGCTGGTTGGTTTATACGAAGTGGAGTGTTTTATTTATATTCTTGCAAATCCATGTTCAGATGGGTCATCTTGAAATTGGTAATAAAATACTCCCTAGGTCTATATGTTTGAAACGTACATTACTTTCGCCCATCACAGCTCATTGTAAGTAAAATTATAGGCATAAATAGTCGACTGGTTAAACAAAGGAATAAATACAATGACAGGTACTAATAATGGTATTATGTAGTAGTCATTACACTACAACTTTTAATTTTTAAGTAGCAGATGTTAAAATGTAAAGTAACATTATTTATTTATTATCATATATCGCAATTCCTATATGTCAACCATTTAAATCAAATATCATATTTGAGGTTCAAGTAATCCAGATTTTACATCTTATTGTTAGACTAAAAATATAGTTTGATTAGGTAACACCCAAAGCTGTAACATAAGAAAATTGTAAAAAAAATAAAAAATTATTTATAGAAGGTAAAGTGTATGATAAATAAAAATAAGACAGTTGTTAAATATGCAGTCGTTCAAATTATTTTAAAGTAAACACAGAAGTTCGTAAACCTGAATTAACACAAATTGGCCATGACTTCTTCCTTTGTTTTATGACTTCTACTGTTTTTTTACTAGCAACAACAAACATACCCATAGTGTAGACGTCAAAGCGTGATATGCTTCTTCAGATAAGTAATACATGCCTTTAATACAAAGATTGATGGCAAGCTGAATTGATAACCTCGTATAAATGATAAGTACGATTTATAGAACACTGATTGAAAAGATTCCTACTTCATGGTAAGTATTTTCCTCTATCTCACGAAGTGCATGGTACCGATGCGAACACTTGAAAAATTATATCTTAACATTTTATCAAGATTACTGGTATAAAAAATGTATTAAACAAGAGTGTCTTGAGTGTTTGTTACTGTAGATATCTTCTTCGGCAGTGTTCAAACAAACTATTGATGTATTGGGTGGAAAACTGCTAGTGATCCGCAGTCTGCTCAACAGTTAGGAACTACTCCGGACAACATTTCTTAATGATTACCATGAATCGAATATATTTATTATTGTGCATCATCGGACTAGGGCAGTGTTACACGATTGAACGGATTACTGAGCCACTAGATCTCGGAGAAGGTCCACACTGGAATGCTTTCAATCAAATTCTCTACTTTGTCGACATTACGAATGGCACAATTAATCTCTACGACCCAGCAACCAAAGAACATAACTCCACTACTTTAGGTAAACATTTTGATATTATGAAGATAATATAAAAACATTCCTGCTAACCACTATGATAATTTTCGTGTTAACAAAGAAATATCACATTAGGTAACTTTCGATAAATAGTAAACATTTCAGGCAGTGGACCGGTATCTTTTATAATACCAGTGGCAGGAACAACAGATGAATTCCTGGTGTCGACAGGATTGGATATTAGACATATTACATGGGATGGTCAGAATGATTCTCAAGTACAGAGTTCCATACTCTACACAGCGACACAGAAACATGATGGGTCTCGATTCAACGATGCTAAAGTAGATCGAATTGGTCAGCTGTGGGCTGGTGTGTAATGTTACAATGATGAGCTAGTTATGATATACTTATTAATTTATTTAAATTCTACATTCCCAAATTCTCATCAATTATGATTTAAACGTAAAACAGAAAAGCAACAATGTAACTTAGGCATAACCGATGAAAAATAAGCTGTTGTTAAGATAAGTGCATACTTCATACAGGTACCATGGGACCCGAACCCACTCCAAATAACATAACGCTAAGAACAGGAAAATTATACAGCGTCGCATCTACAACACCACTAAAATCACATTTGGAAAATATTTTAATATCGAATGGTCTAGCTTGGACCATAGATGGAAGCGTCATGTACTATATTGATTCTGGAGACTACACTGTTGATAAATTTGACTTCAATCCAACCGATGACGAATCACTTCGTAAGTCTTACTTCTTTGTTCTATTACATTTCTTAAATCTCTTACAGTAAAATGCAAATGCCTTTAAACGATATTTCCGTTGATAATGAATAAAATTCTAATGTTTTACTGGTAATAATAATTAGGTAACAGACAAACAATTTTTAACTTAACAAAAGAAGGGCTTAAAGGGTTACCAGATGGGATGACGATTGACACAAAAGGAAATCTTTGGATCGCTTGTTATGGAGGCTATCAGGTAACTCTCTGGATAGCTTTATATGATGTCTCAGTAATCAATTTTCTTATATCGCCAATGATGCTTTATCAGGTAATCGTTGTTAATCCAGACGAAGGTAAGTTAGTAAAGACAATACCAATCAATGCCTCACAAGTGACTTCAGTTACTTGGGGCGGTGCAAACCTCAACGAGTTATACGTAACCTCAGCACGAATAGGACTAAGTGCTGACGAAATAAAAAAGTATCCTCACAGTGGATCTACCTTCCGAATAACTGATCTTGGTGCGAGAGGTTATCCTGGTGACAATTATGGAATGTACACTCAACCAAGGACTTCGGGTTACGGTCGCCCTAACCTAAGTATGCCGTGGCAGGCCGCTTTATTCATTGCTTTTTTAATTAATTACGCCTTTATATTTTAAAAAGAAGAGAAAAAAGCTAAGATCACTGTTTCTACATTTCAGAACACCAACATTGAAAAATACAAATAAGTTTTAGGTAGAAAGTAAACACGTGGTTGAAAATCGAAACGTTCAACGGATCCTTTCTTCTAAACACATGCATTACTGCTTTGAGTGGGTGATGTTGAATAATCTAACTCAGATAAAAAAAAAGAAAGAAAGCGTCAGGAACGCTCGTGGAACGTTTCGGAGTCCAAGCGTCACTCGATAATTTTGTTAATAAATAAACTGCTTCAGCAACATTCAATATCCTATGTGTTTTATTCTTACACATTTATAACACTTCAAATTGTAACAACAGGCCACCTTCCGCTTTGACAATATACAGACCCCCTAATTCCTTTGACCATTATCCAACGTAATCTTTACAATATTCTACAGTCGTCCCTAGAAAAAATGCAACATTCCGAGTATTCTGTACAAGTAGTCGTCTTCGACGATCAAACGCACACTAAACTACAGAGCTCTCAAGCATTCTCAATTAGTTTTCTTCTTCGCTTTTGGTGTCCTGTTATGTGAACTGCAATGTGCACACCGCGGCACATATATTTACATAAAATGTTTCCTTTCTTCCTTTCATTAAGCAGATTATTAATTCCCTATCAGTGGGTGAAACGCGTAGCCACAGAGTAAATGACATATATAACCTTTCTTTCGCACATTTCAAATTAACTTTGTATAATAAAAACAAATCAATACCGCTTCGATAGTTACTTTTTTTCATGTATATAATTATAGCAAAGAAAAATAAATAATATTCTTTAAGAATATAAATTAATGGTACAATGCAACTCGATGCATACCCACTTTTAGTTGTAAGATCTGAAAGTCGTAGCACCAGCGAATAGTGGTTACTTTTTAATATTAAGAGTAAAGTTTGGAATGGAAGTATGCGAAAGCTCGTTACATATAGATGACGAAATTGTTTAAATTTCAAAGTAACGTCGAATGCCTCCACCTTTGGCACAACTACATTCCGATGAATTATACAGACCGTAACAATTAGTTTACATGAGGCCAATTAGAGCACCGAAAGGTATAAACCTAATTAAGGAAATTATTCATCATGGAACGGTTCAATACGAAATGCATCACAGGCACAAAATGCAAGACTGAGTTTGACGAGAGAAGCCTGGACCTTCGAATTATTCAATTCACTTATGGCAGTTATGGAGCCTATTTGTTTTTAAAGTGGATGATGTGGCAAGTAATGAAGGCAAGTAGAAGCACCGCAAAGACAAGGGGTTTTGCTAAGATTTTGGACGGAATTAACCATGCCACCCCCATAATCAAATGTTATTTCTTCTCCGATGTCTATGTCTTTGGATGCAAATAAGCACAGATGAGGTATCGGGCTATTGACTCTAATTGGTACAAGAGTGGCGGTAGGCTGGCAACTGTGATTGCAATATCGACCGATGTTGCCGAAATACTTTGGATCTATACAGGTCATTATAGTTCGGTCTGACACATGTTCGGAGACCATGAGAACATAATTCATGGCACCGTCCCTCTGGTTCTGTTTGATTCGTTGTATCGCTTCGGTAGATCCTAGAACTTCACCGGCATATTCGCAAATAAACTGTCCTTTCTTTATCGACGTTTTGGTGAAAAGCCCAAGACCCTTGTTACTTGCCTCTGCCACATGTAGACAGTCTAAAGGGCCACTCTGAATGAGTCTGTTTCCACAATTCTCTCTACATTTGCAGTACGAGTTGCATTCAATGACAGGACCTGCAATTTTCTCGTCGCGTATGCGACCATCGATGTAATTAGGGGAACCACGAGTGCAGCAACAATCTAAACATTGTTGTTCGCAAGAACAGCCTTTGATGAATTCGGACTCGAAGTAATCGATATCCACACCAGGTCCTGGTATATTACTTTCCACGTACATTACCTCAGCCGACAAGTGTACATAATGGTCTTCGCCAGCTTTTGCCTTCATGCTCACCGTAATCATATGCTCATATGTTAATGTAAAAACCGAAGTGAATTGAGAAGTACTTCGGCAGGAAGCAGCACAACAGTAAAAAAGAAAGGCGTTCCTCTTTGATAAAATGCGATCGATGAACCAGGGAAAAGTTTTATATCGCAGATTATTAACGAGGTGAACTGACCTTTAAAAGTCCCTCGACCGATGACTTGATTGATTGAAGTGTTGCGCCGCTAGGCAGTGGAATGATTTTGTATACTACATATAAGACCGTTCCCAATAAGGATGCCTTTACCGTGAAACGTAATATTTTTGTGGACAATGAAAGTGGGGGTATCCTGTGGTTAGAAAAATATTGTTAATGAGTTATTTCTATTATCAGTGTGCATTTCAGAAGAGATCTTAGAATCAAGATTGTAATATAGAAAATTGTATCGTTGAACTAACCTTAGAATAGGAGGAATTTGCGAATGTTTCACTTTTCTCCAATTTTCGATTATCCCTGCCATATGACCGATACCAACAACAGCTACCACCCGACAAGGGGTTGTACCATGTGGCGTTCGTTGAGACAAAGCTGCTAATTGCAATGAATAGGTTAGGAAGATATCTCGTTCATTGATAAACACATCTCTAAGAGCCGGAAACTCTCCCGCCATTTCTGCTAACACTTCCTCTAAAAAGTCACGACGTTTCAGACGCTCAACTTCTTCTAGTGTAACAGCCTTACTGGGCACCAATAAATGCCAACCCATTTTTAAGGTTTGCCACCACGTTAAAGAGTTCAGGGCACGTTGAATGGTTATGTTGATGGGACGGTCTCCCAAATGAACCATGCACTTAGGAACTTTCTTTGCCTATGAGAGAAAATTAAGACACATTTCATTTTGACCTAGACAATTATAAAACTTATTGAAAAATCCAATGTATCGAACTAACCTCAACAAAAGCAGTACGGAATTCACCACCCGGTGCCATGCCTAATTCTTTTGTGAGACGAGCAGACATATTTAGAAGAAGTATGTACATAAGCCCGTTGAAAGCGCCATTCTGTTTGATTACATTGTAAATACTTTCTGTAAACAATGTAATGATAAGTTGGATGAAACGTACTTAAAATCATTAGCAGTTCATAACTTACGAAATGAAATGTTCTTCGCTTGTTCCATTATAGTATTCTCATCTAACTGCAGGATGTGAATCCTGGCACTGCATAGTTCAACCATAACCATATGAGGTTGCACCATTTGAATCACCTTTCAAACACGTTACATGATATATAAGTTTGAAAAGGATCTAATTATTCAAAGGTGTTAAAAGTTACCTTTGCAACATCCTTGTTACTTTCGATAGAAAAATGTGCCGTGCCGATTAGATACACTTTTCCACCATCCTGTGCTGTAAGAAGAGCAACTGTTTCCGGTAAATTATTATCTATGTTAGGATCATATTTCAAAGTTGGTGTTTGCGTCATATCAGAATCACTGTCATTATCCTCGATATCAGATTCTAAGCCAGAGCCAATGCTTTCTGTAACAAAGAAAAATTAATTCCTTAAGGCAAAAAGTACAAGAAAATTTGTCACAAACGTATCCAGGTCGGTCATACAAGTCCTCAACAGATGTGATTAACAGTTATCTACGAACATACCTTGGAACCTTCTAATTTTTCGTTTATTTGTATAATATGCAGGCATTGTGCGAGAATGAAACTCACTAGTGTTCCAGTAACAGAAATCTACATTGGAACACGTGACATTATTACGGCATTGATTTCATTATCCAATTACCTTGGTCTCGCATGGCTTGAAACCTTAAAAAGGTAGTTCTATCCGAGCACTGAATGGCACCGCCCGCACGTTAGTAGGTGATTGAAATTTTACATAAAAAAGGTAGTTAAAACAACAAAACATACTAACGTTCACTAGATGGAAGAAAGCTTATGTCATTCTCCATAGATTCGGTATGCCTCTGTTTATTACTATCGCTTCTCTCGCTATCTTCCCTTTCCATTTGAATGATAGTCGTCGAGGCAGAAGACTGCACGGTATCATTGAAGTCGGATGGTCCCAGCTTACCAGACTCTCTCGATATTAATTCATCTAATGGACTTCGCAAACTTATTCGAGGATCGATGACATTATCTCCTTTCTCATTAACGATGCTAAAATCTTCATTCTCGGTCAGCGGTAAATCTTCCTTTACATCTCCGATTGCATGTTCCTTGAATGCATTTGAAGTGGTTGACATTCTGCACCTGTTAGTTGACATATATTACATTCCAAAGTTAATTGTACCCTCAATGGGAAGCTTAACAAATCTTCTAAATAAAATTAATTTAGAGGAGGTTTAAAAGATTTCCGTGTATTTAGCGAGTTATTATTAAAAGGAGCATCGCACTCCTGTTATACAGAGCCGACGACATAACCTCCTTTATGAATTAATTCACGTACCACAGCAAGACTGTAGGAAACTGGGTTGCATTCGAACTAATGTGACGGATAAATAAGTGTTTTAGTGTTTGCGGGCCAAAAGTTGTCCAGTAAACCATGGCAAATCTCGAACTACAATGTGCAAAGCTTCATGAAGACGAAAAATCCTTACTTGCCCTTATTCACCAATTCAACAGCAATTCCCGACCAGTAACGTCGGTAAAAACTGGGTACGATTTATTTACACCTCTCCGGAAGATTAAATAAAACATATGATAGAAACTTAAAATACCAAGTAAAACTAACACAATGTGATAAATGCATATAATGGTTATTCCGGTAAACGTGTCAGCTCCTCGTAGATGTCGTAGACCGCCATCTGTGGGCCTAAAATTTTATTTTTTGACCACCACCAGGAGTTACAAGATCGAGGCGAAATTGCATTCCTGCACCATCTAGCGGAAATGCGAAGAATCACAAGCCCTTTCTAAAACCAATATTTAAACCTATTTCAATCGTAACAGCTGTAAATCCTACAATTAATTTGAAAGATGCAATTATTAAGCGAGTATATTTGTTTAATAACCTAAAAAATATGAATTGCGTGGAAAAAATAAACGCCCCCGGGTGGGATCGAACCACCAACCTTTCGGTTAACAGCCGAACGCGCTAGCCAATTGCGCCACGGAGGCGATTGGTGTAACCTCAATAATTACTGTACATAATCTACAGGGGCTATGCATGCCTAACAAACAGTCCACAAACAATTAATTTATACATAATTTATATATAAACCAACTGCTTGAAATCTAGGACCACCATTTTTCAATTCTAACCTAGCATCGACTTGATAACGGCACTATTGGATAGCAATAAAAATAGAAAGGTGATTGCACGTTCATAGCGCAATAAATATAAACGATTTTAATAAGCAGCGACACGGAATTATCTTGGAAAGAAAGCCAGATATAACAGGAAATATTAAACGAGGTCGAGCGAACCAAGTCGTGCTTTTGCATTTTGACGTAGATCGCCTGAGTAATCGAAATCAACTATTTTGGCTTTCAGGTGGAATTAATTGGCTGAACGGTAAACCAGGGCCACTGACGGCGGGATTATCATTAATATTAATCGGGAAGTGTCTCCCCGAAGGTGAGAAACGGCCAGTAATCTTAGACCATGCCAAAAGAGGTTAAATTTCCAACGTATCTCCTATGTTTCGGTTTAACGAGACCAACCATGGATGACGTAAGCAACTGATGTAAACCCGCCTAACGACGCCGAAGGTTCCGAAATATTTACCATTTCCCTTGAATATTCAAGGTCGACGAGTCGAGTGGACAGGCCCACTATGCCATTCAGTGCGGGGGTCTAAATAGATCGATTAACAAACCGATTTGCATTTAAGCGTAACTAACTCGATGCAGCGCACAGTTGCATTTATGCAAACTCGCGCGGCTTACAAATGGCGGCATCGCCGGAGCGTTGGCAGGGTGCAAGACAAATTCAGCAATTCTCTTATCCATTGCTTGATGACGTCAGTAAGCTACATATGGTTCAAGAGAAAATATGGAAATTCGGGATAACCGTATGAATTGCGGCATAATTAGTTATATGGAAGTAATTAAGCAGACGCCGTGAGAGTCGCGACTCTCTTGGCACGGTTCGGTGTAGATGGTAAAAGGAAGCGTTCCTTTTTTTTCCAGGATCGATGCAGGGATGCGTAAGAGGGCGGTATCTCGGACGAAGAACCTTAAATGAAGACACTGCCGAAGAGCGGCAAGGTGTCGATAATGAATCTCAGGAGTTAATTAGCTCCGGAGGTGAGGCGATAGGTGGCTCGTCGTGGCATACCGATACCTCGGCAGCGCTGGAACTCCTTGGAGCAAAGCCTAACTGAAACGTCACGCCACTTGTTACTCGTTAGTGTGCACGATGCCATCTTTACTGGGCACTCAGGCTCGAGCTCCCTACAGGAGCCACATCGATGCCAACTGACCGTGTAATTAACAATGCCCCTCGACTTTATCCGCCCTACCACAAGCAACTTGCTACCGCAGAGTCAGAGACCAGCTGATGCTCCAAGGGACAGTTCCGCCTCGACCAGGGCCCTTCCTTATCACGCCCTATCAACCGGTACAAAGAGGTCGTTCGGTCAGCGCATTAAATCCCTGCGGATCTCGCTCGTCCCCTGCAATCATCGCCGAAGAGGAAAATAGTGGAAAATTGTCGCGATTACTAGACTATAGTAGCTAGGAGGAGCTAATTTCGATGTAAAGGTCCGGGACCCGATTCTTTAGTTCGTAAGGATTTTTTTTCGCATATCAATAGATTCGCAAGGAAAATGTTGCATTGTTGTGAAGTCCCGTCATTGGTCAACATTTGAAAGTTGTATGCGAAAGATGATCGTATGAAGTAGAGAATAGGGTCCGTGAAGTACTACACGAACAGCTGTTGGATGCCGTGACTAGTGTAAAACTGCGATATTAAGTCAGTAGGAAGTAGGTTTGGCTGTCTGGGTTGGCCCTTGATTTTATAGCGTCAATTGAGCATTGACAAGGAGTGCTTGGATTATGCTGGGCGGTGGTCGTTCGTTGCATCCGGGACAGCCAAGCCTGTGGTCCCGCATCTGATAGCCTCAGGATTTATGGCGACCCTGATGGTTCATTTAGTGCTAACACGGGAACAAGGGTGGGCCGAGACGCGTCCTTCCGTGTGCGTTAACTCGATGATACCTACAAAACCGTCCCCCTAACCCGAGGTCATTTGTTTCGATTTAGACCACGCTATATCCCCCCACAACGTGGATATACCAATGACATATGCTTAAGGAGATAAAAAAGTAGCATCCGAGAGGTCAATCGTTCGTGAAACTTTTCTCCGAACTGGGTGCACCGAATCGTTTCGAACATGAGAATGTGAATATGCAGATTAGAAGGAAGGTCCCGACACCCATGGAATATCAATTATTTCCAAATTTATTTACAGACATTCTTTTTATAAAGAATGAAATTTCATGGTCCTCAGGACCTTCGTTATAGCCCCCATAATTACGTTGTAAAGTTTTCAACGATTCGGTATCCTTAATTAGGAGAAAGGTTTCATAAACGAGACCTCTGACGCCACTTTCATATCACCTTAAGAGATATGATATAAAAGTCTGCCACGTGTGCACCTGGGATAAAATCCAGAAACCCGATGATCGTTAATCAAGACGGGAAACTAGCAACCACTCGAAACGACACCCTCGCCTAATGAAAGTATCTTATTAAATTAATAACTAACGCCCGCCCTTCGCTGGCGTTATACTCTCCCGTCTAATTACCAATATCTATTTCCATCGGTCTTTAATTAAATTTACATATCTGCCCGAGCGATCGCGGCTAATAAAATATTTGACGCGGTAATGTCGATCTCGTTCCTCGCGATCGCGATATTAATCTCCGATATAGCCACGTATCTACAATCGGCGATCCTCGAGTTACCGGCGCCTGAGTGTGCAATTATCGCGTCGGGTATCGATAAGTGCTCGATATTGCCGGTGAAAATACCGAAAGACCGAGTTTATCGGAAACTAGTAGTCAGTTGGAACTGGAGTCGCGATTTTATTGACCCAGCCGAGGCGAAAACGGCTACCACGTATATGAAGAGTTTATTGAACGCACATAACCATTTGGAAGGCAATATGAGAATTTATGATAAGGAAATGTCAATAAAATAATCGAAAAATTATTAATATAAACTGCAGCCTTAAATTTTACATATTTAAGCCTTTCGTGAACGTAGCAATGCATCGAAACATTTTTAATTGCGTTTCTGAATTTTACTCCTTATATTTTATGACGGTATCCTAAAATTTCTCAATGTTTTATTAAGAAATATGGACTCTGAAGCTCTTGATTCTCAAAATGAGAGAAATTTTCAGAATTTAAGATACTGATTTAAATGAATGTAACAACGCAATTGAATGTTTCTAATGGGTTTCTCTGTTTTATTCCGTGATTTTTCTTTTCTCACTGGATCGTAAGACATTTTAATGTTCTAGCGAGGAAAGTGAACTACTCTGCGGTGAGCTGAATGAAGGTGAAATTTCTGTCGGAAAGATGCATGAAAAGATCAAAAGAGTGGATTTAGAGGCTCGAATGAGATTATTTCGACCCGATCGTTTCCAACGAGTGTCGAGCTCTTTCTCGGGCGCCGTAAAGCGAATTGCACGCGTAGCAGGAAGAGGAAAGGGAGCGACAGATTATGGCTTAAGGATTGTTTATTTGATCCGCTAATGGAGACGTATTGCACCGCGGTCCTGCACGCCTGCGTTAATAGCTGCGCCTTATAACGCGCATACGTGCTGAAACGCCGCGGTTTCCGCGAAATTTCGCCCGCCCCGGCATTACCGCAACATCAATCTCCGAGGAATATGCATATTACTTCTGCCGATCGATGCTAATTCCCGGAATTCCATTCCGCCTCGGTGCATCGTGCCGACCCGAATTTATGTACCAAAGTGCAGAAATAAAGGAGTCGTCCGCTCGGCCGAAACCGCGCCGATTCGCGGATCTCCGCAGCCGTGAATGCGGATTCTTCGCGGAATCCGCGGTTCTCGGAGGAACGCTGCATCTTTGCAAGGACACTGATCGCAAAACGGCATTGTTGCTCTCTAACGCCTGTTAAAAAAAAAAAGAAAAAAAGGAAACTGTAATTTTAGTACAATTTCATTGCACTCAGAAGAAAAATGCATTGCTATGAAAAAAAAATGTTGCAATCAAATACGTCCATAGAAATGTCAGAGGAGTAAATAAAATTCGTTTAAATCTATTGGAATGAACTCGAGTGAATTCGAAGCACTACGTTTCTTCGGAATGATGACAATTTATTTGCGTTCATTTGAGGCAAATCGTTATTCTTTGAATTAACAAAAGATTTCTTTCGCTCAATGCATTCTTTTGTTTCTCAGTGTCAGAAACGTATACTAATTTATTTTTAAGACTCTTAAGACTTATAATGTGAGTACAAGATTATGTACCTTAGGTGTATGAATTTTCTGTATATTTTTAACGGCGCACACAACGCGGCCGATTGCGGAAAAGGTTCGCACGGTCAGCCTCGAGTGAGCGGTTTATACTTTCACTGTGCGGAATCATCAAATAGGCAAATAATTACGGTGATTACTTTTACTGCCAGAGCGAAGTGATACCAATCGCGAGCGTCGACTTCTCGTTCGGGAGCTTAAACGGGAAGGAAAAAAATCGAGAAAGAGACCACCGGCAAGAACGTGCCGATAACGTAACTGCGTGATCGCGAGATGTTAAAAGTGAAAATTAACACGTCTTCGGGTAATCATAAGAGGCCGAGTAAGTTTCCTCCTGACAAGCATCGCGATCCGTCGTCGATTTTATCGCGGACCTCGTGCAAGTCATTCGCGGTGCGAGACCCGCTAATTCGATTTGTTAGATAAATTAGCCAAGGCTCGACACTTTATGGATCCCCAACACAGCGGAACGGATTTTCTCCCTGTTTTTCTCTCACTTTTTCCCATAGCGAGCCTTTTTATCCTTACTGCCTCTGTCGCTGGCGGCGACTTAATTGCGGCCTATCAAATCGGCATATTTATTCATCCCAAACTAGAATCAAGGACACATATTTATTTTTCAATGAAATTTCCGAACCATCGCTTTCACAATTACCTTCCGAAGTGTCAAATGATTCGGTGAACCCGGTTTGGAAAAAAGTTTTACGAATATCTTGACGTTTTATACATATAGAATGATAATTTCATATCACTGTAAATGAAGACATTTTTTCTCTTCTGCGTGTACCGTAACGCGTAACCGGTGTTAATTCGACTTTCCCTGAAAAAAAAAAAAAAAAATAAAAAACTGGGATCTCATGGATTTACGTAAAGGAACCTCATTCGAGAGTGCTCCGATAGAGCTGCAGCAGACCGGGAACGCCTCGTACTCATTAATACCTGTAAACGCACTAATTGATACGGCATAATTGCGCCGCCGTAAATCAACGCATCTTTATATATATCCTGCAAGTCGAGGCTCGAAGCACGAGCGTGGGATCGCATAAATGATAGTCATGCGCAAATTAGTGGTCCGATAGAGAGGCACGATCATTGAAATCGATGGGAAGAACATTGTAACGCGCCGCTAATTACCTGAATTACCTGAAAAGGATACCTCGGCCCGGCGCTCTAGGCGAGCGAGCAGGTACCCGGCATTCGTACGTCGTCGTCATTTTTCATTTACACGTTGAGTATAAGCCGGAGGATAATTTCTTCCGTAACCTTGGTGAACGTCGAAGGCACGGCAAACGGTTCGCCGGTCGATATACCTTTCTATCGGGTAGTCGTGCCAGTGAACTGATTCCTGCGATATTGCGCAATTTCATTTATAGTGCAACCTTGGGCGCCGTAAAACTCCCGGCAACGTCACGTTAATTACCCGGGTTTCCAATGGGCACGAAGTTGTATCTCCAAGGGAGTACTTAGCTACCCGCCGATTGACAGATACCACTACCGACTGCACGTGTACTCGTCGCTGGGAGAAGGTCGAGCGCACCTTCTATGCCTCTCGATGAGGTTGTAGGTGGGTCGAAAGTTTTCACGAAAATTGTATGTCTTTAAGAATAAAAAAAAAATATTCTTACCCGAGCGCGCATTCTGTATCTCTCGATGAGGGTGTAAGTGGGTCAAAAATTCATATGAAAATTGTTTAAATCCTTAAGAATGAAATAAATATTCGTACCTGCGCGTACATTCTATGCCTCTCGATGAGGCTGCAGATGGCTCGAAAATTCTCACGGAAATTGTTTGAATCCTCATGAATAAAAAAAAAGATCTGCACATCCTACTGTTAAAGAATAGGGAAAAATCCGCAACTTCGCGTCGAACAACCTCTCGAGGAAGGTACAGGTGGCTCGAACGTTCTCCCGAAAATTCTGAAAAATAAAATGATCCGCTCGTCGTTACTGGGAATAATTCGAAGAAGATCGAGGAGATCGGTTAACGTCAGGAACGATTTTCTTGGATCATCCTCTCATGGATTCTCATCCGCTCGTGGATCTATCCGCGAGACCAATCGAGACGTCATCGACCCGGACGTCTTCGGCGATGGACGGGCGATTCGCCGTTGCTGACAGGATAGTCCCTGCGACAAATCGACCTCCCAAGAGGGAAACGCGAGGTCTCACAGGGAGGTGCGCAAACGCGTGTGCGTGAATGCGCCGCATGCCGTGGGAAATGTGACAGGCTCGCTCCTAAACCCGCGGCCCCCGATGGCGCTTTGCTATAGAGGTCGGCCCCGGTAGCCGCGGGAGCCCGATGTGCCCGATTCGAGAAATCTTAATAGCCGCAAGCCGTAAATCACTCATTTGCCGGTCGCGAAATTGCGCCGCGAGGTCGGCCATTTTTACCCCGAGAGGCCAGGAGCGAGGCCTGGGCCCCGGACATCGAATCCTTGGCAGGATCACCGAGCATCGTTCTCCATCACTCTACGATTTGTATCCAGCAGGTGCATGGGGTCTAGAGAAATAAATTAAGATTTAACCGTGAAAATGAAAGATTAGGAAATAACGCAAATGTAAATTATTTTATCATTCTTACCGAGGAGATGCATCGATTTTGGAGCCCTGGACCTGGGGCCTCGAATTCTTGGCAGGCTCACCAGGAACCACCCCAACTCAAATTATGGTCCATTTTCATATAAAGCGGAGTTCATATAAATTTCGACTTAACCATGAGAATTAAAATTCAGGATATCACGCAAATGTTAATTATGTTGTGTTCTTACCGAGGAGATGCATTGATTTCGATGCTCCCAGTTTTACAAGGACACGGCCAGGATCACCGGATCGCTGCCCGGTATATCTACAAGGCCCATCCCGGAAGTATGTCCGAGGTTGTCCGGTTCGTCGGCTAAAATAACTTTGTAGACTCGGCCTCGTGTACTTGGTGAACAATGCAGTTTCGGTCAGGGGAATGTCTCGGGAGGTAATGGCTCGGAGGAATGTCGTCTTCGGCTTCGGTTCCTCGAGGACAGGGGTCACGCGTGGTTCTCGTCGAGAAAACACCCAACGGTGGTGCAATTTATTACGGCTGACCTTCCCTGGGAAGTTTTCCGCGGTTCCAGCCGTTTCAGCCGTTTCTGCCTCGCCGGGAGAAATCTTCATTCCGTGGCCACGGCGAGAGCTCGGGTACCGTTGACGCCGATTATCTCACCGATGCAAAAAGGCCAGAACCGACCGATTTTATCCCCAGGAATTACGGTAGGGTAGAGGCTCGGTCTGCCAAGTTGGAACCGGTTCCGCAGCCGGTTCGATCTCTTGAATTTTCCAGGCGATGATTCCTCGCCTTTGCCCCGCGAGCTCGAGGATTGGCCACGGTGTCAACGGGGGTGACAAGGGTTTCGCGAGTCGCCGGTCAGAGGTTGAGGTGTCGTAAAGATTCGGATGTTCATGGGGTCCAGGGGGTGGAAGACGGCTCGACCGCGTGCGGGCTCGCGGAAACCCCGGCCATAAGTTAAACGGCGATTAAAAATCAACTTATACAATTTATCGTACCTAACTCGCGCTGAAACTCTGTCAGAATTTATGGGAGGACACCCAGAGTGACCGACACGCATTAATTCACGTCGCAGAGGGAAGTGCACTGAATTACCTACTAATAATAGAGTACTTGATGGAAATGGCGTGTAAATTGATAAGGTATAAAAGAGGATTTTGAAGATAAAATTTTTGATACGGATGCGAGGGGGTGAGTGTGGCGGGACCGAGGCTATAAAAGGCGCGACCGACCCCGCGAGCGTTATTCGCCGCGCAACCCTCGTGGGGTCAACATCTGGTAGGAGGTTTTACATCGAAAATGTCGCGTATAGAGTATGTGTACTGGGTAGGTATATAGTTCCATTATTGATTAGCGAATGACTGCGTTAATGTTAATGCTAACTGTGCAAAGTAAACTCAAGTTGGACATTAGAACAGGGGTTATGTATTCACATACTTGTACGTATACTTACTCCCACAATGTCCGACGACACTCGCGGTTCCTCGGGATACGCTGCGGTGTCCCTTTCTCTAATTTCGCAACCGCCTCCTTGGATTCAGCATAAAGCCGCGTGAAAATGAATTAGCTAGATGGGCGACTAATCACTGATCTCTTTACGAGCATGAGTTTTTCCACCTTTCACTTTCTGCATTTACGATTACCTGCGTGCGTGTCCGACGCGGCGCGTAAGGCAACTCGGCGCGAGGCACATCTTCGAACTGCTCGAGGTTAAACAAATAGTAGAGTCGTTTTACAGATAATTATCACCGCAAGGTCAGGCACGGAGTCTACCTCTCTATGTAAAACCTCATATTTTACATAGAAACCTGAAAATTCCACTTAATCCCTAATTTTTATTCCGCATCCTCAGGTGCAACAATGCAGTCACAGGGGGATTCCTCGTGTATGGCTCTGCAAATATTGGGAAAGCATATTTTTTAACTACTCGAGGTTAAAAAAATGTCAAAGCGATTGTACATATAATTATCATCCTGAAATCAGGTGAAAAGTCTGAGATTTTACATACAACCACGAAAAGTCTATTCGACCTTAAATTGAAATTCTGCATCCTTAGATGCAACAATGCTGCCACCGGGGGATTCCGCGCACGTGGCGTCGCAAGTAATGGGAAACCAAGTGCAGTAATTATTCCAGCTTAACGAGAGGATCGATCGGTCCGCCTAATCAGAAATCTTCCGATGGCTTAAGTCCGCGTCGATTCACCGTCCACCTGCCGTAAACGCATCGGATGTCTGAAGATTCTCCTCCCGGAAGGTTCTCGCGATTAGTTACTAGGAGTTACTCGGGGATTTTTCCCCCCTCCTTTTTCCCCCGAGAGCGCACCTTTATAGGAAACGACGAGGCTCGTCGATAAATGCCTCCGGAGAAACGCGCCTCGACGAGGTCGCTTCGGGCTATGATATCTGCGATCTGATACACAGATGCGTCACAAAGAAAACGCGGATTTCTCCGCGGCGGGATATGCCGATGGAAAAACGCCGAAGAAACGGCATTTGCATACCCGCCGCGCGCGTTTCCAGGCCGCGTCCCCTGAAATTCCGCAGCCCGGAGGCCCGTCAATCGACCTGCCGATTTCGCTCGCGAATCCGGTCGCGGACGAGACGAAGGGATCGTTTCTTTCTCACCGGGGATAGGTGATAAATCGATTTTCTGGGAACCGGTTCGACGTTCAGGACGTCCACTCGCCCGGTGTCGGGACGTCCCGGGACTCCACCTTTGTGCCGGTGACTGCCTCTCCCCTCTCGGCTACTAATGATGACAAATATTTGCAACCTAGTGGTCCAACCGATTAATAACGCCGACGCTCAGGCTCCATTCGTTTCGTTCAATTACAGCCCCTTCATCGCCCTCGTGGTGGAGGGGCACTCCCTGGTTATCGCCCGACTTTTGTGGAAAAATGTCCCCCTTGCACCCTGCACCGTTTAAACCGTATCCTGATTTCATAACACCTTTTCCAGGTCACTTTATACGTGGCTTAATAATTTCGTAAAGATTTATTTGTACGTCTTAGGAACAATCACGTTGTACGTCTACAAGGGTGGGCGTTTCCCTAAAGAATTTCGCAGGATGTTAAACTGGAGTTAGGAGGTCGTGGATTTAATTAGAAATATGTATTCATAATTAATGTTAGCTGGCGGTTAGGCGTCAGATTTAGAATCTCAGGGTAGATATTAAAAGTGCATCGATTAAGGGGATGTGAAAAGTCGCATATTCGAGGGGCCAATCTTTCATGAAACTTTTCTCCAAACTGGATGGGCCTTGACGCCAAATTTCTTACGCACTAAATTCGGGGCGAATCAAATCGATATTCGATCAGCCATGAATAAACCCCGGTAATACCTGGTTAGGACATGAAATCTACTCGATCACAAGTTGCAGGAAACCAGCCGATGCATTCTTACCTGGGGAGCGTTTCCAGTTACCGGAATACCTGGTTGGTACCGCTGGAGGACGAAATCAGCGGTACCCGGTTCCTGGATCTCGAAGTCCTGCTGATTTTCCCGATAACCCTTTCCCGCAGGGTCCAATAGTTTCCCAGGTGAGCAACCCTGTATCCCGTAATGGATGCACATGCAGGATCTCAGCAAAGGCCGAGATTGGTGACATTTCCCAGTGGTATCGGGTTCTGTGCTTCGGTCCAGTGGATAAATCATACGGATTGTAGACATTAACGCTCGAAATCACGGGGAGATCAGGAAATCCAAAGTGGAAATGAGTAAAAGCCTTTGGAAATTGCTGAAACATTGTCCGGATTTTAAGGCAGGCTGTCCCTCCTTGCCGAATCGCATTGTTTATCGCATGAAATCAAAGGGAATCGGCTCTCAAAGAGGGATATCGTTTTCACTCATTTATGAGCGAATAGCCCCTCGAGCATATCGATGTCGTGTTGCAATAATTGCCGGTGGTTTTTCCTTTTGAAGATGATCGACTCCTGTAGGTCTGGGGACGTGCGCTCGCCTTTTGCGAAATTAATCGGCCGAACACGCCCGACTTGCGCAAACGGGACGACTTCCCTCTGGCTACCAAGTATCGACCGACAATTTGTAACGATTACGAAGTTATGCCGCGATCACCGCCGATAAAATCCTCACCTTTCCGACCGACCAGAACCGGACGCTTCGCTGGAACTTGACGCGGGATGGGAATGTCGCGCGAGCTGCAGAAATATCCCGACTTCGTAAATTCAATTATGGCAGGCCGAGTCGATTCGAGGAATAATAAATGCCGGCTGAACCGGCTATGCGAGCTTCGATAGGGTTTAAGCGGTTCCTATCACCTCGTGGCGGTGGTTTAATTAAATTAAACCCCGGTTTAAAACATACCTCATACCGAGACGCTGATTAAACCTCTATATCTTGAAAATTCAAAGAATTACCCTCAAAATCAAAGAGATAATATACGACTCTTTAGAATTCCGACAAGTTGAGCGAAATTATTCTTGAGATTAAATATATGAATAAATAAAAATATATTTATTTCGGTAAATGAGTGTTTTTTTTTTCTCTCGGTGTATATATTGTGCTTTCGTTAAAGGGTCTTATATTTTCTCTTTTTTTGGGTTTTATTTTTTTCTTATCCTATGACAATGGGAACACAGGTCACAGCTGATCGGACTCGAGTGACCGTAGCTGACGGAGACGAGTTGGGAGATTACTCACGGGCAGGGTCGTGCGATATCACCCTTGCCCTCTGTTATCTCTCAGTGGCGGCGCATCTCATCTCTGTCAGAAATGAGTTATCTTTATATATCGCGACCCTTGGCAATTCAGCTCCCGGATTGGGCGAGGCCGGTCCTAATCCGGGACGCCCAACTCATCTATGTAACTGATCCTTCGTAAATTCAATTATACCGACTCTGGTCAATTGAATCGGACGGATCGGTAAAAACCTCCCGCGATGCGCCCGCCGGAGATGCACCGCTCCGTTGCAGTCGTACGTGCATACAATTTGTACCTCCATTACGCCGGTCGGCCGCTTTGTTGGTCCTGCTGCTATTTGCATAGAGTCGCGAGAGCTCCTGCACGTGCGCTATAATTGTCGCGGCTCGTCGTAATGCCGTTGTAATGCCATTACAACGTCGCGGCATCTGGGATGCGCGCGGCTCGGGGGTACGAGAGAATTCTTATTAAATCCTGAAAATGTCAACACCCAAGCGCACCTATTTTCACGAGATGGAGACGGTGCCGAATATTTTTTATTACGTAGAAACTTACAGAAATAAGGAACATGTCATTTTGCGAAGGCGAGGGAGGACGCGCATCGCCATTAAATCCTGAAAATGTCTTTGTCGAAATGCACCTATTCCGACAAGGTACCTCATCCACATAATGAGGACATTTTTTTGGTGATCTAGATTTCGAAAAAATGTTCATGCAGATGTAGATCAAAGTCTTTTCGTGATGCGTACGACGTTAAATTAAACTGCAGGTAAGCCTGAAAATCTCATTGCAGGAGCGCACCATATTGCGAGGAATTTCTTATTTTGCTATATTATATTTTAACCTTTTCCTTTTAAGCGTTTTAACGGACAGCAGTAGTGATTTGATTACTTTTAACCATTACTTGGGTATTTTTAAATGATGTCACTTTAACCCAGCTATTACCGATCTCGGGTAATGTTTTGTCTTCTCAGAGTGGGCGTACTCGGGCCCAAAAACTGATATCGCTTCTCAAGATAAGCAAGGGGTGCGTCTCTCGCGATGCCACGTCCTCGTGTAATAGTTTTTTACCTCGAAACCCCTGGGGAAAAAGTGCCGCCAGGCAAGATGGAAGCATTATTAATTGTCCTGCGTAGATGGCGCGTGGACGCAGACCGAGTAGTCTAGTCGCGATCGCGGGTTTCTTACCCGTGTTCCCATATAAGCGTTTGTGTATTCTTTTTATAAGCTCCCGAGAATGTCGCGGAGGGTACCGGTTTCTCCGAGTCCGAGGAAACCCTCGAAGGAGGGGCATTAATCGCGGGTTTCGATATCCCGAGTATTATTCGGTATTATATTTCCTATCACTTGGGCACCGAATCGAAAATCGAATTTATTTCCGCGCGGCGCATCCTCGGGAGAAATCGCCCTCGGGAGATATTCCGAAAAATGGCTTTTCCCATCTGCACAAGCCGTGCCAATAAATCCAGAAGGCTTCGGCAGGTTTAACCGATCCTCCTACCGCGTCCATAAATCCTGGCCGCGCTTTTGCGGCAATCCGTCATGAATATCGAGGCACGTCTCGAACATCGGCTTGTCCCTGTAACGATCCGCCATTAAAAAATTCCTCGATTACGCGCATTATGGGAACTGCGAAGAAGACGTAAGGTTTTGTCGAGATGATGCATCGGCCGGGGGATATCAATTTTTACCTCACGTCTCAATTTCCCGTCTCGTAAAATTAAACTCCACTCCTGGCCCCGTCTCGTACGATCTCTATATTTCTTTCGTTTCCATAAAAGTGATCCCTTATCAGATCCTCGATACGTTCCAACTCCCGTGAAGTTGAATATTTTAAATCTCTCGAAATACCGATTCTTATCCGCACCTCGCCGCGTCTCTTCCGAAGTGAATGCTTCGTTCTTTAAATTGGTTAAACCGCTTAAAATGATTAAATTGATTACGTCCCTTGCGCGTTACGTTACTACGTGGAAAGCTTGTCTGAAAAGTGCAGTTGGATTGCGCCTCGAAGTTGCCCCCAATTTGTAGAACGCCTGTAGGGTCAACGGGGGTCAAGTTCCCACACGGGAGCCCCGGAGATTTACTCCTCTCTTCCGCTGCATCTCTTCCGAGATAAATACGCGAGTTTGGTGCTACCGATCGTCGATCCGCCCCATGAGTTACGCCACTACGTTTATCACGGCGAAACAAGCCCGCTTTGCAGAATTATGTTGCCGGGGGTAAAGGAACGACGGGGCAATGGCGGCCGAGCTGGCAACCGTTCATAAGCTTCGGCGTTATAAATCGGGACGAGCACCGAGGCGGAGGTTCGCCAAACTGGTCGATTCCATATTTCAGCGGTTGTAATAATAACGTCGACATTAGTCTAGTTTCGCTGGAATCGCGCCTTGCTACCGTGCTAAATTCCGAGGTCGGTAGAACGGAAGCTCCGACATATCCATGAAGTTTACTCGCGATTTTCTACGTCGATTTATCCACCCCTTAAGGTGATATGAAAATCATCATATACATATGAAACGTCGAAATATTTATGAAATTTTTCTCCAAACTGGGTACACCGGATCATTTGAAACTTCGGCACGTGATTATGAGGAATTATGTCATAAGGAAGAAGAACGTGGTGTTCATGAAATTTCATTAAAAGAAAGAATGTGTATTCTTGGCTCTAGTCTGGGATAGATCAAAAGAATTTTTTATATCAAATGAAATTTCATGAACATCGCGTTGTTAACTTAGGACAGGGTAACAATGAACGCCCTCCGACTCGTCACTTTTCTCAAATTTTAATATCATAACCCTGCCAAATACAATAATAATAATTAATAATGGTAATAATTATTGTAATGATAATATCTAAAATATGTAACCATCATCTTGATAATAATAAGCCTAGGAGTAGGTGTAAGTTTGCACGCGCTTGCGCACTGTTACACGATCCCCGATCAGCTGACGCATGATACGCGCCGGAATCGCGGCATGCCCGATTAATATATGATACAAGTCTGCGAAGTCATGAAGTCATGAAGTCATGAAATCACGAACTCGCGGCTTTCGAGATTTCCGGCGAAAATAACGGCTCACGATTTTCCAGAAACACGGGCATCCACGATGCACTTCCGCATTACTGTATAAATATAAATCGCATCGCGGCTACATATATATATATATTTATTTATTTATTTATATTTTTATATATTTTTATCTATATATATAATATCTTCTTATTCCCGGCTATGCGCGGCACGCGTACGCCGTTGAGTCGTCGCAATAAATAAATTATCCAAATCAAAAAATATCGATCGATAACAGCGATAAGGTGTAGTTACAACCACATTTACATATTCTACGTATGCGCTACGCACTAATGAACCTCCCCTGTCGATGCGCGTGATATGATAGCGTGACGCCTGCAAGCAACGCGTTAGAATAATGGAAAATAGAATGTTAAGGTAATGCCTTTGTTTATACAGTGGGTGGTAATATATTATATGTCGTTCTACGGTATTGCGCCTATCCGTCATATACACTGTGTAATTCTTAACAGTTAATAGTTATTGGCGCGCGATCGCAATGCACTATGGAGAAGTCTCGAGACGTGAGTTCTTTTCGGTTTTGCTCATAAAGAAAGGACTTAATTACATTTTCGGTTGCTTTCCAGGTGACGAGCAAGTCGGTCGTCGTGTTTGAAAGAAAAGTTAGTGTCTAATTGGGAATTAAAAATGGAATATTAAAAATTTGAATTGTCTACGCCGCGCGCCCCATGGTGTATAAATCCGTGCGAGATCCGAGAGAGAATTACTGGCCCCCATTGGTTATTTATGAAAATTGTATTACCTAGTCTAACAATTGTCCGCTTACGTAAACTGTATAACTTTACAAACTATTTACAGAGTGGACCGGATACGGCACGGCTTAACGGCTAATAGTTTCCCTTAAATTTACGTGAACTTCTCGTACTTATGTGTACCCTCTACTGCTTAAAGGCGTGTGTCCCGGGTCTTGTTGCTCTATTGTTGCTCGGTTTATTTCCCGACGGATGATTTTTGTCGGAATTTGGTGCCGAAAGTCGAATCGAGCGAGCGGTATTGTCGATTTTTTCTAGAATGGCTTCTAGAGCACCGAAAAGATTTCGAGCAGCGAGTGCGACCGCAGTAAGCTAATCTATGTCGTATATAAGTGTTGATAGTGGTGTAATGGCCCTAGCACTTCTCTATCATTAGCTACGTTATCTCTAGGCGGCACTTGCAGTTTCATCGAGAAGCCGTTGATTTAATAGATTAATTTACATGAATTCTAGAACGAATTCGAGCTTTTTGCGCAACCAAGCAGCGATTGTCGAGGGAACGCGCGTCCAAGTCGGAGATACAAAACCTTTACCGAAAAATAAATAATCCTACTAGATCGTCCCGGATTATTTATTTTAAGATAGCAACAATTTAACTAGTATTCGCTCTCTTCGCAGGAATATACAAAGAGCGATTGTGAACAATGGGCGATTAAGGGTGCAGGTTGCAGTCGTGAATTGTGCTTCGGCGATGCATTGTGCATTTAGAAATTTTAGTTAATTCGAAGTTCAGTCAGATTTTGAAAATGGAATGAAATTTCGACGCTGATCGTTATGCCGATTTTATGGAATTAAGCTGTTGCGAAAGGATCATTCAATATACACTGAGAAAAAAATGTTCATTGAACCAATGAAATATTCCGCTAATTTAAAGAATAATGATTCCGGTCAAATAATTATTCGCGGAATTAACAAAATGTCTCTTCGGTACTAGTCGAAGAAATATTTCTTTGGCTCAATGAGATTTTTTTTTCAGGGTACATATCAAGATATTAAAAAAAAACTTTTCTCTAAATTGAGCGCACCGAATTATTTGCGACTCTAAATTTTATTTTTCAAAAGTAATATGTATCCTTGATTCTAGTCTGAAATAAATAAAAAAAATTGTTCTTTTAAATTTGAAATTTCACGAGCATCGCGTCCTTCCTTAATCACGTGCTGAAGTTTCAAATGATTCGGTGCATCCAGGTTGGAGAAAAGTATAAATATTTGGACGTTTTCATACGTACTGAATTAACCCTTTCGTAACACCTTAAGGGTTATCATAACGCTCGACTGCAAAGTTCGCCGTTTGATTGCTGCAGTTTTTCGAATTGACTGCGTAACCTCGATTAGTTGGTTGTCAGTAAACGTCTCTTAAGGCACTTAAAATGCTAATATTCCCAGGCGGGACCTCCAAAGAAAATTGTTCGCATTCATTTAAAGAACTCCTTTGCCCACTTGGCGGCCATTCATGGGCCGTGCACGGGAATTGAATAGAGCGCATTATCATAAGAAACAAGCGTGGAATCGTTCAATTTTACGAGTCCTCCTAAGACTCCCGTTAAACGTAGGTACAAATATTTGGAATGTTATTCAGCCTTGAACTTCGAGAGGATACTTTGAAACCGTAGCCAAGCGATCCGATGGACACAAAGTAGTGGATTTCACGTTTTATATACGTAAGTATATGAAACGTTATTTTTTCACCTTGAATATACATTTACAAGATACGCTGATTTTATGCGTTAAGTATTTGGAGCATTTATTCCTTGTCGGGACGAATGGTGTACTTGAACGATTTAACGTTATTTCAACGTATAGTATACGGTTATGAACAATTATTTTACGTCAGGCAACGTTTAAAAGACGTTCATGATACTCGACCAAAACGATAGTTGAATAAACGTAGAATAGACGTTATATCGACATTGAATTTGTCGTGGAAAGGATAGAAGTGTTTTTTTTTTGCAATATGGTTTACACGATTATTGTCAACGGTTTAACACCGTTTCTCAAGGTGTGTTCCACTACTTTGTGTTTATCGGGGGTAGAGAGAGAAACCTTATCCCGGAATCACAGTCAAGGTGAGAAAACTTGTTAAAATAGAGGGGGCGAGCATCAGATCTGCTAAGGAAGAAAATACGGAATAGCTGGAACGTGTTTCCCGCAACTACAAGCACGCGAGCACCTGTCGAAGACACTTAACCTAGGTTAAAATACATTTTCTCTCCAAGTTCCTCAACAAGCGTTTGTACCGTAACGAAAGTGTACACTTAGAGTCTAACTACTCGCGTGATTATAATAAATAAATCAATTTCGCTTAACCCATACGAGGCGGACCGAAGTCAACCAAGCTGTTCTAACGCACGATCAACGTTAACGATACATACAGTACTTCTCGACGTAACAAAAGCAACCGCGATTGCGAACCAACCCGACCTTGCGTAATTTAAAACTCGTATAAATCTCACACCTCCTCGGTACGCATAAATAATTTATCTCCAACAATAATTACGACTAAACGGAACGATTTATCTCACGCCTTCGCGCGATATTGCGGCTTCTCGACAAAGCCGAAGAGAGAACGGCTCGTCGTTAAGTACTAACGAGATAATCATACTTCGCTCCGATTTAATTTCATTTCACTTCATTTAAGCTGGTAGGAAATTTCGGCGAGGGGGCGAGAAACGTTGCGTCGCAGCTTTACGCCGTTGTTAAGGTTAACCGTCGATGCTTGTCAATTTCGTTAAGGGGGTATGAAAGTAGCATCCGAAGGGTCCATCGTTTGTGAAACTTTTCTCCGAACCAGGTGTACCGAATCGTTTCAAGCTTTACCACGCGAATATGGAGACTCTAAGGAAGGTTCCTCCCCCCACGAAATTTAATTTTTTTAGGAGAAATTTTAAAAAAGCTGTAAATAAATTTAGAAAAAAATTGGAATTTCATGGGGCTTGGGATTTTCTTTGTAGCTTTCGCATTAACGTTCGTGAAGGTTGAAACGATTCAGTGTGCTCTGTTTGGCGAAAAGTTTCATATCACCTTAAGAGCTGGAAATTTAGTGCAGACGTCGTTGTCGGGGGCGCAGGGTCTGGTGGAGGCTTTAAAAAATGATTATGGTCAAAGATGGTGTCGGCGTAACGTCGGGCAGCATTTCTCAACGCCCTCGCTGCTCTCGTATTACCGACAGCACAGAGCTGAAGAGACTCCCTACAAGGAAACAACAACGGTATCAGTCATCGAGAACGTAAACGGCTCTTTAGGGTGGCAAGTCCTCCGTTTTCGGATAGAATTTCACAATAGCGAGAACGCCGGGATCATTCACGCGCCCTAATCTGGTCTCAAAAATCAAGAGACTCTAAAAATCGATGGGAAAAACTTCAATACACTCTAAAAATCGACGCACAAAATTCACCATTAACGGCGATAAATTTTCACGATCATTTGTCGATTCGATAACTAGTATGAATTAGGCTGCGTAAGGCAGTTCAACCCAAGTCTCACTTTTTATTGGATTTAAATTCACGTAAAATAAATCCAAATTATTATTATTATTATTATTATACATTTGAAGAAAATTAGGAAACGCCAGAAAGAACCGAAAAACCCGAGTCTCCTGTGAATGGATTTCTAATCATATGCAATGAAGATGATAAATAATAATTATGAATTATTTCCCGAGTCTTGCAATGCGTTCCTAGATTGGGACGAGTTTCTCATCCATTCGGGGGTTACTTAAAATATTAACAGACATTAATTCCAGATTCGCCAAGTCAGGAGAAGCGTACAAGCACGAGGATTCGCGTGACTTAAGGCACTAACGACAGGCTTAAGGCCTAAAACAACGTTCACCTCTTTAACCTTAGAAGGCACTATTTCCTATTAAAATACACCGCGTAATGACGTCACTTTTCACCGACCGTATTGCAAACTTATTGCATACGAGTTCGAGATTAACTGGCTCTGGCATGTACCGATATCGAGATCCATCGATCATCGGATCTCGGGCATGTCGAAGTGCACGATCGATACGCCCAATGCACAGTTGCATGTCGATCTGTTAGAAAAAGGCCCAGAATAGGATTTTCAAAAAGGTTAGCTTGGCCACTACCTTGCTACAGCGTTACGAATTTCTACGTGATTAATTGCGTTCCATCGTGTGGTCGTTGCGAAGCAGGCGCGAATTATTTCCCCTCTTTTTTTTTTGTAAGTGTGATTAAGGGGGTCTCTTTTCAAAGTGCAGCATGCCTTAAGCGTTATGTTCTATACGTGGCGAGTGGAGACATTGCTTAGCTAGTGCATTTCTTCTACTTTGGCACCTTCATACAATTAGTAGCACGATCGTAGCGTACCCCGAGAAAGGAAATTTCAGTCAACCAGGGAAATAGTTCCTTGAAGTGAACCGAAGAAATGTTTCGTTAATTCGAGGAATATTTATTTCACCGGAAGAAACTGAATTAAATTAAGCGCGATGCTTCGGCGGAATTGTTGTAATTTATTTCAGTTCATTCGAGCCAAATAATTAGTCGGAGAATTATCAATATCTTGTCCTTGGTGCCGTTCAAAGATATGTTTCATTGGTTCCGTAAATTTTTCTTTTTCTCAGGGTAGAACAAGGTATACCGTATGCAAACCGACGTTATCGTTATCTGAGCGTATATTGCTTGTTTTCCGATCGACCTCGATCACGAAATCAGGAAATAAGTGCGGCGGTTATACGGTACGTACTTCCGAAAAGTCATACGGTGCTTTTCAGACTTGAGATAGTTTTAATGCGCTCGTAATACTGGATCTCGATATATCCCCTCTAACGATCTGATCGTTCGTGATTGTCCTTCCCTAAACGCAAAATTCTTTGTGCATCTCGAGTAATCTCTAATAACCCTTTAGTGTCTTTTAAGACCATGATTGTATTCGTTTAACTGAGCGTGCTAAGCCCCAAGCTCCGTTAAAGGAGTCCGACATTTCCCTCGTTATTCATTTTTATCTTAAAATAATGCTTCTTACCGGCTCCGTTTATTATACCAGATAATAAAGATGCTCTAGACTAATTGAGCCGCCATATTTGAACGCGTTCGCGTCTACGGAATTCGAAGAAATAATTTCCTAACAATTGGAATAACGTCTTTCCTCGAAAATTAGCTGAACCTGCAGCGGTCTCTGGCTGCTACCCAGTTGCAATTTTTCAACTTTAAACTCGGAGTCGACGAAAACCTTTCTCGTGTTTTTGGAAAACTAGGATTCCCGAAATCCCTACACCGAGAGAAAAGAATTCCATTTAACCGAAGAAATATATTGCTTAAATTTAAAGAACAATTTCTTGACTCGAATACACTCTAATAAATTGTTATCGTTCTGAAGAAATGTCGCGTAGAATATATTCGAGGTACTTCGAGTCAAATCATTATTGTTTGAATAATCAAAATGTCTCTTTGGTTCAATGGAATTTTTTTTATCAGTGTACCAATGACGCGATCGAGACCGAAATTTCGACTTTCGTGGAATATTCTGTCGAGCACTCGTTCGTTCTTTTTTTCGCTTCGTTCCCATGGAACTCCTGGCTCGAAAAATGCATTGTTATCGAATTATCGTATCGCGTCAATGCTGTCTCATAAATATAGGAAGGAAATGATCGAGAACCGCTTTCGAAAGTGTATCTGGGATCGCTGGGAAACCAGAACGATCCTTTCGATCCCTCGTTTCGAAATCCGTGCACCAGCTCGGATAAAGTAATCAGCCTTGGGCGGTCACGAGTGAACGAAATTTCGAAAAAGAATTCGCCGACGAAGAGACACCTCGACCTCTCGTTATATCACATGAAAATTAATCATTTCTCTATACCGGGCAGTGGAGAAAAACCCGCTGATCCATTTCCAACTGCCCAAAAAATTCGATTTTCCCTTCAAGGGGGTGTGAAAGTGGCATTTTAAGAGTTAATCTTCTTCACGAAACTTTTTCCCCAACTGGGCGTACCGAATCGTTTCAAACTTTACAACATAGATATTAAAACTATAAGGAAGGTCTTAACACCTATGAAGTTTTTTTTTTTTTATAAACAGCATTAAAAATATCTATAAACAAATTTTCAAAAAATTGAAATTTCACGGGTGTTAGGACCTCCCTTATAGCCTCGATATTCACATTGTAAATTTTCAAACGATTCGGTAAACCCAGTTCGGAGAAAAGCTTCATAAACGTCTCCTAACGTCGCATTCACATCCCCTTAACATTTCCCACCGGCCGCTGAAAATTCCAGAGCTCCGTTTTCGACTTCTTATTCCGATAAGAAAGTCCCCAAAAAGGTAGTTCCTCTTGTTTTAATTTTCTAAATCGCCGATGCGCTCAAAAAAGGAAAAAATGCCGTCGCGTCGTCGATGCTGCAGATTGCTGCATGGCTTGTGCATCGTTGTTTCATTTTTTTTTTTAAATAAGGACAGGACATCATTTTCCCGGATTTTCGAGTAGATTAAGGCAGGATGGACTTCCCCATGTCCTGGGAAAATAAACAGATACAGGAGGAAATGATTTAGCAAGGATATAAATTCGTCATCCACGGAGCTCTCGTCTCGCAACTCGATCTCGCGTGCACCTCTCGATGCGAACACAGCATTGACGGATCCTCTATGGTCGAATGATACGCGCTTTTTCGTTAAACTCTAAATCTAGTGAACGTGTTTTTTTTTCCTATTTCCCCTCCTCGTCCGATTCGAAGCGCCTCCAAGATGGCCGGCTTCGTTCTGCCGAGGCGGGGTTCTTCAGGTCCCGAGTGTAATCGTCATCTCGTCTAGGATCTCTGCGGGCTTTCGAGCTGGCTCGTCAGTGCCGTTTCATGTGGAGAGACAGGTGATCGCTTCGCGAAAAGGATCTCTGGCAGAGATGGCACTTGAACGGCTTTTGCCCCGTGTGCTTGCGATAATGCCGCGTCAGCTCGTCCGATCGGGCGAATTTCCACGTGCATCCCTCCCACGTGCACTGGTACGGTTTTTCGCCTGAAACAGAAAAAAAAAAGTCCAACATTTAGTCACCGGACATTTTTAAACACCAAGAAAAACCAGATTATGTCCACGTCTTAAGAGAACATGTAAGTGGCGTCAAAGAGGTCTCGTTTATGAGACTTTCCTCCGAATTAGGTGTACCGAATTGTTTCAAACTTTACAACCTGAACATGGATGCTATGAGGAAGGTGAAATAAAATTTCAATTCCTTCGAAATTTGTTTATAGGCATTTCAAATATTCTCCTTTTATAAAGAATGAAATTCCATGAGCGGCAGGACGCTCCTTATATCCTCCACATTCACGTTGTAAAGTTTGAAAGGATTCGATACATCTTATTCAGAGAGAAGTATCATGAACGATTGATCCCATGGATCCTACTTTTTCATGTGTTTAAATACCTAAATATTAATCGCGTAAATAAATTTGCGGCAGTACTACTATTTTGACATTTTATCACCGTGGGTTCTAGGGAATCCCATGGCAGGGATGATGTGAAAATTGGGGAATGCACAAGGGTTGATTTCCTGAATTTTCTGAATTTCGAATTTTTCGACGCGGAGGTGTGTTTCACGAGGTACTCGAGGCGTTATAAGGCAAGGGGTAAGTGTGAGGAAGATGTCTTATGGGGTCTCGGGGATTTTCTGTTTATGTCTCCAGCCTCCAATTATATGCCGACGAACCGGCCTTCTCGAAAACCCGATTCGACGAGACCACCATGGCTGCGACTGGTGAGACCTACTGGGTTTTACAATGCCGACATCGGGAGTTCTTACGCGCCACCATTGCGCGGTAACTATACCAGCAAAAAGTGACAGTTCCAGAGACGCCATAAAATATAGAGCAATGTCGATCCTAAACACCGGATTCAGACTCGCCGTAAAAACCGGCATTGCACTCCCGGGGCAGTGTGTTTTATGCGTAGTTACCGTTGCCTTCTTAGGCGCTTACCGCGAGTACGACTCGCAGCTTCCCCTAAGGGACACCGAGATCGCATAAACCGGGGCATACCCAGTCGCCTTCATTTTTAACTTGCAAATCAACCTACAATTATAATCCGCCTCGATCACTCGAGCAATTATCCTTATTTAGCCAAAATTCTCGCGTCCCGTCTGAAAATAGAAGGCCAGATGAGAGCGCCTCCATAAATGCACTCGTTGCATGGAAAGTGCATCGCATGATCTACAGAACCTCGATGATAGAGCAGAGAAATTCGCTCAGAAGTGATCATTAACCGAAAATGTCGCGTTTTCTATAAAAAGAATAAAATGCAATTCGACCGACACGATGGATGCATTCGTTGCATCGTTTCAGATGCACTCTGGCGATTGGCTTTTTAATCAAAATTATGACATTAAAAAAAAAAGAAAGTAATGAAACTCATATTCAAATGCACTCGCTGCATCGCTCCAGATGCACTCTGGCGATCGGCCTTTTAACAAAAATTATGACATTAAAAAAAAAAAAAGAAAATAATGAAACTCATATTCAAATGCACTCGCTGCATCGCTCCAGATGCACTCTGGCGATCGGCGGACGTCGGCAGTAAAGCCGAGAAATTCGCTCAGAAGTGCTTCCTCGAAGGACGCACCGATAGTTAGGCGGTTTAATGTACCGTGTTCTAGGTAATGCGCTAAAGAGCGCGTTGCACCTCGGATTACCGTGTTCCGTGTGCATTACGGGATTCGCGATTGCGCAACGACAGATTCCATTAAACGTCCTCACGTCCCGGCTAAATGACGAGCCCGGCTAAAATGTCTCTCGAGATTTCTCCTTCGGGCTCCGGGGATAATTGGTGGCCGAACAAATGGTTACAGCATACCGAGGCAATTCCTTCCACTTATCTTGTCATCGGTCCGCATCTCATTATGATACGGCGAGGCCTGCAGCTGAATTTTCGAGCGACGCCGTTTCGTCTATTCCTAATTAAGATGGCGTCCGGCGATTTGCCAGGAAGATGAATTAACGTTTGTCCGAGCCTGGCGCAACAATCGCGCACATTATCCGGGATTCGATGATAAGCCCTTGAGGCTCTTATTAATTGAATAAACGGTAATGACGGTCTAATGACTTCATTCGCGGCTTCTTTCCCTCCTTCCGCCGCGGCGCGAGCTTCGGACGTTACATGCGTGCAAGAAAGCGCTAATCATAATTATGTAATCGCCAGGCGCGGGCAAAACTGTAATTTCAAAGAGCACCTCGTATATCAACACTTTCTCGGGGTGCCGATTATTCTATTCTCGCCTCCCGATTCGATATTTTAACCCTCCTTTAAGGTGATACGAAAGTGGCGTCAAAGAGGTCTCGTTTGTGAAACTTTTATCGCTCGAAATTTTACAACCTGAATATGGAGGCTACAAGGAAGGTCCCGATGCCCGTAAAATTTTGTTTATGGTCTTTTCAAAATTTCTTACAAAACAATTAAATTTCACGAGCGTCGGGACTTTCCTTATAGTCTCCATATTCATGTTGTACAGTTCGAAACCATTCTGTATTATATTATTGTCTCTATAAAAATTATTTCCATATTAATACCGCTTTTATATGTTCCTTCAACGGTGGAATGAAGTCCTAAAGAACGTTTAGGTCTTCCTCGAGTTTACGGGAGGTTTCTAACGAGTCCCTCCGTCAGGCGTGATTTATCCCGCAATTTTCAATCAAACCGCGCAGACCGCGAAGCGGCGCAGCATCCATCAGAGGATACCGTGGGGCATGCAACAAATGAAGGCCATAAAGTAATGAAATTTCATCTAGGATTTATCGCGCGTCCCGCGATCGATTTTTCAGAGCGGGCTCGAAGGTGAGCCCTATCAATAAAACGGAGAAACCAGTCCGGACTGCGGCTCCACGTGAAAAACGACACTTGCACTCTTCTACCATGTACCATTGCCGATAAAGTCTAGCTCTTGCCGTGGTAATAATTATACCGAGTCCAGAAATAGTAGCAAATGCATCGAACATCAATGTAACCGCAGGAAGTCTCCCTTTAGAAAAAAAAAAAAAAAAAAAAAGTAGGGAATAAATTTGTATCTACTCCAAAGGAACATTTTATCCTTATTGCTCTATTCAATGACTAAGGAGCACAGTCTATTTTAGAATAACTTTGTATGCTTTTATTACATCTTGGAATTATTTTCATACGCGTGGCACTTGCTATTCCTTGTAATCCCCTCGTATTAGTTCCAAATCATCCGAAGCGGTTCATAGGGAATCTCCCTTTAGAAAAAAATAAAAATAAACGAATAAAATTCCAACTACCCCAAAGGAACATTTTATCCTTACTGCTTTATCCAATGGCATTCAGTTTGTTTCAGAATAACCTTTTATGTTTATAACGTGATTTGGAATTATTTCCCTACGCGTGGCACTTGCTATTCCTCGCGGCCCCCTCGTATTAGTTCCAAGTCGTCCGAAGCGGTTCGGAGCCGATCGGAGCGGTGCGAGGCCGGAGAATGAGTATCGAGCGGCGGCTCTGGAACAAGTGGAAGATCATTTCCCTCGATATGGAGCAGGAATGTAAATAGCGTCGATACCGATCTGGAACACCACGGGCACGACGTCTCAGGGCCCAACAGGTGTCACCGATGACGTCCCGACATGGCGTTCGCGATCCGAAAAAATCCCCGGCCCGTTTTCGCTCGCTCGCGAATCGCATTACGCGAATCGCCCGGCGAAAGCAGCCGGAGCGGAACGCGCGCCGGTTTACGCGATTCCCAGTCGAATGCGAGGTGATTTACGCATCCGAGCTCTAGCGTTCGCCTAATGCCTCTTTATAGCGGCGCAATAAACACCGTCTCCTACGAGAGACCACAATAAATCTCGTTCGTTCCTTCGTACCCATTACTGGAAGGTCGATCGAGATTAAATCGTCCTCGCAGCGATCGAACGTTCCTCTTGTGTTTCGTTACCGCGGACACGATTCACTCCGCTGAGGTTCACTCCTACCCGGAGATGCACCTCGAGGACTAGGCAAGGGAAGGTGCAGCATTTAGAAAAATTCCCCGGAGGGTAGACGATTAAAAAATTAAAGAAATATTTGCAAGATTTACTTTTCCAATTTTGCTAATTGTAAGAAAAAAAAAAACATTAATCTACTTTAGTGCCGCGGATGCGATTTATTCCGCTCATATTCACTCCTACCCGGAGATGCACTTTCTCGATTAACAAGGGCAAAATTCCGAAAAATTACTTGAAGCCTAAATAATGAAAAAAATCGGAATATTAATGGTAATTACTTGTCAGCTGATTCAAGTATACAAAAAAAAATCACCCTTCGATGAAGCGTTTATTATCCGTTCGTGTCTAGGTATGTTTAGAAATGTTCATCGGGGGGAATAACACGGTGGAAAAATTCCAATTCTATTCAATGTAGGTATTTCATGGATGTTTACGAATAAGCGTAAAAAGTGAGATGAAGAAGAAAGAAAAATGAAATTTGACGTAATCACAGCGCGGGTTCAGGGAGAAGAGGCTCGTCCGGGTGAAGAGTCGCGCCCAAGGCTGCGGCTCTTCAAGGCAGGGAGAGAGGGAGACGAAGAGGCCTTCGAGGTGTAACCCCGATATCATCAGGACGTCGAGTCAACGTCACTTCACACCCAATTATTGGTAGAAGCGACTATCTTGCGCCATTGTGCCGCAGGATCTACGGGCGTTGCGTCAGTTCTCGGACGCGTTCCCTTATCATGGACGCGGCCTCTCTCCGACATCCGAGGATGCTTGACGCAAACTGCACCGAAGACGATCTCGGAACTGACCATCGCTCTTCTATTGTATGCACGTCCTGGTGCACATCGCAAAACCTCTTCGAGTCCTCTGTATCCTAGCGACTCGAAAAGCACTTTCGCGAGTGCACCTCGACTCGAAATTTCAACCCTTGAGCTTGCACAACTTAAGTGATACTTCTTCGTAGGAATTTTACCAGCAACTTTTTATGGCAACACTACCAATAATACGGTACTAGTAAGTGCTGTTGAAGTGCAATCGGAACCTTGCATCGCGGAAAACGTCGGGGGGGAAATTAATTCGTCCGTTTTGAGAGCGGTTTCGTTAAGGCGAGCGAAGGATCGAAGGAAGAGTTTGTTCGTAGGAATTTTATCAGCAACTTTTGATAGCAACACTACCAATAATACGGTACTAGTAAGTGCCGTTGAAGTGCAATCGGAACCTTGCATCGCGGAAAACGTCGGGGGGGAAATTAATTCGTCCGTTTTGAGAGCGGTTTCGTTAAGGCGAGCGAAGGATCGAAGGAAGAGAAAAACCGCGGATCGATCACGGATACGTGCACCACGTCGAACGCCGATTAATATTATGTAAGAGAGAGAATATAAACTAATGACGGGGAAGGAACTCACCGGGGGAATTGCGTAATTGTGAGTAATTAGTCCATTTACGAGAGCCACGATATATGGGCCGCGCAACAGAAGCACACGGGAGAGTCGGGAGTGAGGCACTAACTAATCGACTCGAACGTTATTAATGCATTTTGATAATATATTTTTTACGGGTCAGGGTTTTGCGGTTACGCCACGATCGGGCGTCGCTTTGCCACGTTTTTTTAATTGCTTGATGGGAAGTATGACGTGAGCCGATAATTTGTATCGAATAATAAATTTCAGTAGGTGAAAAATTGAGAACACATTATTTTAATTTAATACAATATAATATGTTATAATTAATTTTCAAGATGATTTTTTTATCGACTCTAATTACTTGTATGAGCATGACGAGCATTCGGATCGACTAATGAATACTAGAAGTTGGAGAACATGGAAAAATGGATATTTTTCATTCGCACGAGAATAATTCATAGGATAATTATCCCTCGCTATTCAGAGGCTCGTCGCTGTACTTGGCGTAATGACGCCGCCTAATCTCTGGATCGCGTATGGAGATCCTAGATTTGAGGACACCGATCGCCGGGTCGATTTGCAATTTAAAACGAATGAAAGGGCGGCCAGAAGAGAGTGCACCGCGTCATCGGCGATGATTGAAGAACGTGGAAGAAACAATTGAAACTGTCGACGAAGTGGCACCGTGGAAGAGGGGCAAATGAGAGGCGTCCCTGTAAAAAGCGCGGCGGCTCGGCAAAAAATCAGTCGGAAACCGATCGATAGTAATGCCAGGACGCGGAGGCAATATTACGACTTCGCCTCTCATTACGCGAGACGTGCCGAGGCTCAAAGTAAACGAGGGCGAAATTCACATTTAACGAGAACTCACTGAGAATGAGTTAACGAGGGCTCGGCTTTGGCATTCGGAGATCCGTCCGTCCGTTTACGAGGACCGCTTTAGTGCCTCGTTCGGATAATGGCTCGAATTAACGTCTTAAGTTGAACTTGATTAGCGGGTGCGCGGATATGCGTGAGCACGGTGAGTTCAATGCCGGGTCACGCCCAAGATTCGTCAGGGTGTTCAAGGCTCGATCCCGTGAGAAAGACTCGCCTCTTCGGGCAATCGGGCTAGTTTCGGGGGACTTTATGGCCAAATCCCGTCTAGCCGACTCCCATAACAGACCAGAATACTAGAGGCTACCAGGAAACATAGTAATTGGTGAACGCACGAGACCCACTCGGGATCAACGTCTTCAAGACCTTGTAATTTCCACCGCGCTCATTCGACCGTTTAATAACCCCGCCAACCTCTCGTTTTTTTCTTCGGCTTCCTCGAGGATTGGGATTAAGGTGTAAACGCCGTTTTACGGGGTTCCAGAAAATCTGCGTTCCTAAATACTGGGAAAAAAATTCGGTTTCAGTAGATTCGTAGGAGAGACATTTCTTAGGTTCACATTCTCATCACTTTACAGGGCACCGTCCTTTCTGGGTCCTGGGTGAAAATAGGCCTTTTTTTAAATCCGCTAGAAAACGGTGAATTCTTAACCCTGAAGAGCGGTAAAAAATAATTCGGCTTCAGCAGATTCGTAGGGCGATTTTTTCGAATTTTCACTCTTGGCTCTAGGGCATCGATCCTGGATGGATGTCGGCTTTTCCTAAAATAGTTTTCCAGGCTGGATATGGAAGTTAGAAAGGATCATATCCTGCGAGTGAAGCGTCGATAGGCCGTAGGGTCTCGCCGGAGTAACTTCGATTATTTCCATCCGCAATGGCCTTTGGATTAATTAGAGGCCTAGCCTTCTCGTTAAGTCCTTTTTTGGCCATAGAGTCGGCGGGGCACTCAGACCTGCCCGTAATGACACGGTCTTGATTCCAGCCATGTTGCGATCTACAAAGGCGAGCCCTCGATCGCTCGCGATCTAAATACCGAAACGGTCTCACCGATCCTGCCTATGACCTCTGACCCTCCTCGAGAAAAGTCTGGACATCACACTCGAGAATCCGAGTCTCGACAATCATCTCGTCACTTCCTGCTGCCGGTGAAACGGCCAGTCATCACCCTCGAGTAGACTCGTCAGCTGGACGTGTGAAAAATTACACTTTCATGCGCTCAATGAGTGCCGGTATCAGAGCTTCCAACGCGGTTCTTAATTATAAAACGATTTCGTTACCCGACTCGTGAGAATCCCGAGAATCAACTCTCGCGATGAGCAAAGTCGGTCTTGGTCTTGATCTTACAGTTTTCGGTCGTTCCCTCATTTTAATCAAACGAACGTGGATTTTAATGCAAGAAATCACGTGGAAATCAATGCAAATTACCGAAAGATAGTCACAATTTTAAGAACGATCGTCACTTGTTACCGAATGATATTGCTGTCTATCGTAGAAATTCAAGGCAATCGATTCTCAAGGAAGGAAATCAGTTTTACTGATTTCCGAGCGATCGGCTTTTCGTTGAAGCGTATTTTAAATTGGGCCAGCAATCGGCGTGATCTTTGGAGATCGGAGAGAAGACTTTAAGTAGACCTGAAAAGACTCTGGGAACATTTTCTTTCCACTCGCGGCCACTCACATTGGCTTTAATCGTGTTACCCGGTTATGAGAATCGACTCCGGTGAGAGCTTCCGGTTCAAAATGGAATTATTCGATGTGGAGTAATTGCCTCGGTAAATTGCTCCAATTTCGCGGAGAAATTTGGCCGGTATTCGATCCTTTTAAGGAAGTAGCGGATCGTTCTAACCAGTGCATAAATATCGATTTATCTCGGTGAGAGTTGGATACTTAAGGTGTTATGAAAGCGTCACATATACATACCAAAATGTCAAGATATTTATAAAATCTTTCTCCAGACTGAGTGCAGGGAATAATATGAAATTTCAAGGACTTCATTAGGACTTCCATAATCACGAGATGCATAACTTGCGGAAAAAGTCGGCATCACTTTCGGAGCGGGATAAATAAATCCAGGAAAAATGTATCCCAATTTTTGTGCGCTTGTAAAATTGTTTTGCAAGCAGTGTACCGTAAATACATATATGTCCAGGCACCCAGAGGGGTCGGTAATTCAAGTGTTTTCAATTTTCGCAATTTCCATTGGCTGCAAATAATTCCTATCCCCCGTGGGCATCTTCTAGCTCGCACGAGGAGGACTAACAAGTGTGTCGACAACGTTGTATATCGCAAAATGTAAGCCTAGGGTGAAATGACTCTTCATGTACATTGTAATGTTAGACCCGTATACGACTTCATCACGCAGGGTACATTCGGTGGAATTTGCAGTTGCAGGGAACCCTTAACCCAGGAAGGAATAATCCCGCGGTAGCCTTCAATGGCGTATAAGTGCACGGTTAATGATGAGTCTTGTAAGGGATGCTGCGGTTTGTCATGACACGATATACTCGGCGAGGGGGCCTACCATTGGCATGTTTTCGATATCACGGAATCCGCCTATGCCCCGGCCACTTCGCCATAATTAATACACGAGATTTCACCAAACCTCCCCCTGTCTATCATAGATCACGCTAAGTTATCCGAGAGCCTCTCCAATCTCTCTCGTCTCAGACTGCACATGCAGAGTTTCTCATTCGCCGTTAACCGAAATTAATAACAATTTATGCACGAATTAAAATTCAACATTAAAACGAGGGGCCATTCACCCAGGATATCATTCATTTTAAAACTTGAAGTCATGTGGAAATCGGCTGGAAATTGCCAGAAAAAATCACTCGAAATCGTTGGAAATCACTATCACAATTTTAAGTCTGAACGTTACTTGTTACTAAATCGCATTGTTATCTGTCATATGAAATCAAAGGCAATCGGCTCTCAAAGATGCAAATCGTTATCACTGACTTCCAAGTGAATAGCCCCTCGAATGAAAATCGACCGGTCGAGACTCCACATTTTTAATTCCAGAGGAATGTTTTGCATTAGCCATTAATTAAATTAGAAATGAATCTGAACTTTATGTAGGTGTACAGGAGTGGAAAATTTACATTTAAACGCATACATCGAATTTCCACAATTCTTTTGAGGGGGTCTGAATCTGGCATCTGAGGATCTATTCGTTTATGTAACTTTTCTCCTAACTGGGTGAGGAAATTTTTTATTTCAGGCTGTTGTATGGGTCCCTTTAAAAGGGAATTTCCTTTTAAGGGGCTCATTTTTAAGGGGATTTAAAATCGAAGAGCGATTTCCTTGCGTTAGCACCGGCGAGGAAGTACCGCAACCCGGGGCTCGGTCTTGGGAACGGAATATGACATTTCTTCCGCGGTGCCGCAGATAAGAGGTCGACGAAGATGAGACCATGAGGTACCGAACGTGCACGGCCTACAGATGAAGTACCTCTGACAACGGTTAATCGCGCAACTATCGCTTACTATCCCTCCCGGTGCAGAGTACTCTCCGTGTCGGTGCGCATCGTGCATCTTGGATGCTGCTAACCAGCAGCGAATGGCTGCTGCCCCGTGGGCATTATAATACTTGTTACACGGTCTATGCAAATACGGTACAAATTATGGCGGGAGCTCATGAGAACCGAAGCCGCGTCGCGATTTTGACACCGACCTCCGATCTCGACGTCTCCATCCCAGGAGGTGAAATTTCAAGAAATTAAAAATAAATCATTTAAAATGCTAATGAACACGAAAGATAAAAATTCCGGACGACGAGCTATCGCGACGACTCGCGATCTCCAGGAAAAAAAGTAATTATATATGTTGCTAATGAATAAAATAAATAAAAATTCCCGATGACGAGCTATCGAGACGCTTCGCGGCTCTACGCGAATTTCTGGAGGCCGTGGATTTTTGAGCTGTCAGGATTTTTCCGAAAATTTCTCCCTCGCTCTGGGGAATGACTGGAGCTCGTCATCCATCACTTTGGCACCGGGTTGGCATTTCCGAAGATGAAGTATTCACTTGCAAAATCCAGGCCCTCGGGTCTCTCGTTGGCGGTGGGCTCGCTTACACCGGGCATCGATCTTCCTCGAGCGAAATCAATTCCGCGCCGGCGGGACAAGTCGTACGACACGTAGAGCGGCCACAATTTACCGGAGCAGAAACGGAGAGATTACGGTAATCAATGAATTGGCATTTCCCACATCGCGGCTCTGTCGGGGAGAGAAAGGTGGGAAAAAGACGGAGCACCCTCCCCGGGAAGAAATCCGGATAATGCTCGGCGTTAGAATGATAGATCGGAGCCCGGTTACCTACGGTAACAATCGCAGAAACAATTATTTCCGCGCCAACCACAATGCCAGGAGGGAGTGCTTTACTCTGGCCTTTGCGACTCACGATTTCGTAAAACTGCGAGCAATAACGACCGTGAGCATGCACCGAGCTTCAGGAATTTCCAGGCTGTCGTTGCACCACGGAATTGCATATGCAAAATTTCGGGAACGCGTCTTCCATTCGGTACTCTTCGTTCCTATCTTTTACTCCGACTTAACCATTAAAGACCGCTAATAATATTTATTAAATGTTAGGACAGAAGGATGTAGGGAAATTAATAATTTCACCTACCATGTACTCTTGGTTCTAGTCTGAGATATATAAATAAATGATTTTTTTTTATCAAAAATCAAATTTCACGAGCTCCACGATCTTCCTCGAGGCCTCCATAATCACGTGCTGAAGTTCCCAACGATTAGGTGCACCCAGTTTGAAGATAAGTTTTCTAAATATATCTGGATGTTCTGATATATACATCGGAAAAAAACAAAATTAATTGAACCAGAGAAATATATTTTTAATTCAACGGATTTGGCTCAAATAAGTTACCACAATTCGGAAGAAAATTTGTAAGCATGCAATTTATTTGAGTTTTGTTTGAGGGAAATGATTGTTTGAATTAACAAGATATTCCTTTGATACTATTGAACAAAATATTTCTTTCATTCGAGGACATTTTTTTCTCAGGGTATATATACATATGACACTTTCGTAACACCTTAAACCACTTTTAAAGTCACAGGCAAATTTAACCGTTCTAATTTAATTATCCTCATATTCCCACACGAGGGCATCTATGGGAGCAACTCGGTACCCACAGCCCGGGGATCGGAGGTTCCTGATCGAGGATGAAGATCAGGGAGGAAGACCCAGGAGTCAGGGTCACGGGCAGCATCGATTGAGCACCTCGACGCCGGTGCATCCCGGTGCACCCCGGTGCATCCCGGGCGCAGGACCAAGGATCCTGGTTCCCACGACCACACCCTCCCCTCCACGGCTCCTCCCGACGGTGGCGCCGTTTCACGATCACCTCTACCGGAAATTCTCTAGGTTCTCTCCGCGAGTCAAGAGTTACCGACCTCGTGTCGAAACCCGGGGTCACGAGAGCAAGTTTCTCCCCATGGGCTCTCAAAATACAAAGTCGGATTTTTCTCCACTTTTCTTTCGACTCTACTCCCGATTCCGCTTGCACACCTGCACGGAAAAAAAAAAATTAATTTGCACTTCTAGCAAGGGACAATATTCTTGATAAATTTTTCCGCTTACTGCAGGAATAATTGCATCCACGAAAAAAAATGTTTGCAATCATACCGAACGTAGATGTGACCATTAGTCCTCTTTGTTAAAAAAAAAAAAGCTTCAAAATTTGAGGCGGGATTTTTTCGGGAAAAAATTAATTTCCACTTCTGGCAATATTTCAGGTGTTCATGTTTGTCGTACACTGAAAAGAAAATGTTCATTCAGCCTGGACGATATTTCTTCGAAAGTGCCAAAGACGTACTTTGTCAGTTGAAAGAATAATTATTCGACTCAGATAAAATCGAGTTAATTCGACGCAGCGTTTCTTCGTAATTGTGACAACTGATTCTACCATAGCCAAATAATTATTCTTTGGTACTATCCAGAGAAATATTTTCCTGGTTCCTTGAATTTCTTTTTCACAGGGTAACAGATAGAATTTCTCGCCGTGACTGTGAGTACTTTTTCTGCGAGTGAAACCGTCCCCGTTGAGGCAACATCACGGATAATCGGAAATACCGTGAAATAATGTGAAATAATGTGAAACAATGTGAAATAATGTGAAATAATCCGAAACAATCCGAAATAATGGAGAGTCTTCATTTTCAATTCGTGTCGAAAACCATTAACCGGTCAAGAGATAATTCGGATGCATCGCTCAGTGCTCGATGGACCAACAAGACTCGTGAACTCGAGATTTCTCAGTCGTGATAGATTAATTACGACATTAGCGGCGTTTCGTCTTTCCGTTTAAGTTGATCGATTCCGAGCCGAGCCGAGATTAGCTATGCAGTTCGGATGACGGCAAGATCGAGAAGTCGAGACGGCTGCACAATTAGCCATCGAGTCGAGCCCCCCTTCGGGGTGCATGCATTTTCCATGAGAACCGCGCCGTGTATTCGGTAATGACGCGCCGATGACTTGCCGTGGGAAAATCGCTTTAATGACGCCAATATGCGCCGAGGCGGACAAAAGTGATTTCCTCTTCGCCATTTATTCCCGAACGAGCTAAACGACAAGTAGGGGGCCCAAACCCACGCGTGGCAAATGCACCGGTAATTAGTTCCTTTTTTAGCGAGATCCTTCTTCTCGATGCGGTTTCGAGAAACAATAAACCAACGTCGCCTCGTAAAAGTAATAATCTCCCCCTCGGGCGCAATAATTATACACAAATAATTATACTTTGAATTAAGAAACGATATCTCTGGTTCAATGAATCTTTTTTCTCCGTGGAGGTGCCACGTGAATGCAGTTCAGATGCACTTTTTTAAAAGGGGTCTCGAGGCTTCTCCAAAAGATACGCATGTCGGTCGCGGGTTTGCATGCCGACGGTGTATTAATCGCAGGAGGGACCCGTAAAATCGGCGAAATACGAAGTGAAACCCTGGAGATGGGAATCCGCATTAAAACGGCATATCGGCGCGTATCAGAGGTATAAACACCTGAGCAGTCGTTAGCGACGTCGGTTTATTAGTCATCGGTTTCTTTCCCCCCTTCAGGGTCGGCGAGGGTACTTCGTACCTTCGGGTCGTAAGGTGGCCGCCTTACGACCCTTAGGAGGCTCCACGTCGAGGTTGTAACCTACAAAGGGAACGACTCGAGGAGGGGGCACGACTTACCGGTGTGGGTCCTCTTGTGGGCCTTCAGGTGAGAGCTCTTCGTGTACACCTTGTCGCACCCGGCCACGTCGCATCGGTGGACCTTGCGCCTCTTCAAGGCGTCCCCGCATTCGCCGTCCACCCCCAGGTTGCCCCCGTTCCCGGCGACGCCCCCGTTGCCCCTGGCCCCGATCCCGATTCCTGCCGCCAACGTGGGTCGCTTGTGAAAGACTCTGGAAAAACAAAACATATCATCCCCTTTATAAAAAATTACTTCACTACAAAAAAATATTTTTCATCTTCCTCGGAAGAGAGAAAATTCCAGCGGCCGACGTGGGTCGCTTGTGAGAGACTCTAAAAGTTATAAAAAAATCATCCCCTTCCGAAATAATGATATAAACCCTGAATTATATTTCCTATCCTCCTCGGGAAGTTCGACGATTTTCCCAAAGCGGATAACTTTTGAAAAACTCTGAAAAATCAGAAAAGAAGAAAACCACCCCTAACGAATTACACGTTTCATCTTCCCGGGAAATTGTGAAATTCCAATCGTCAACGGGGTCCGTAAAATATGAATATTTTCTTCTTCTCTTCTGGAAGACCGAAAGCTCCTGATGCGAGTTGCCTATGGAAGACTCCAGATAGGGGGAAGAAAATCACCCCCCTCGTAATCAGTCCCTTAATCACTGAATTATATGCTTTCTTGCTCGTGGGGGAGATCGAAGATCGTCACGGGAGCACTCAGGGTGATCTCGAAGCGATCGATCCGGAGATCCCCTCGGGACGATATCAGGGTAAATCCTCGAGGGCAAGAAGGATTCCCTGAATCGTCTCGATCTTTTTTCCGTCCTCGCGATCCCGAGATCCGATCGTGGATCCAGAAGTCGGAAGCTGGCCCGCAAGAAACGAGGAGCGATAACGGGAGCGGCTATCGCGCGGCCGGCGAGATCTCGGCCGAGGAGATCGATCAGCGAAGACACGTCGTCGGTGCAATATATCCTTCAGGGAGTGCAGTCATTGCAGTCACACCGAGGCTCGATTGCCGTCATGATCCGACCTGCCAGTCGTACCGGAGATCGCCGATCGCCGATGGCCGCTCGCCTTTTTGCGAGCCGTCCAGCGAATGCGATTCATGTACGGACGTCTTGTAGGATGCGTTATGACGAGCCTTCCGGCAAAAAGTCCGGCCATTCGAGCGGGTACCAACGCGGGAATATCGCGCATACCTACGTCTTCATGCTCGGACCCTGAGGAAGAGGGGAGATTGACTTGTCCCTGAATCCGTGTGCAAAAATTTCGCGACGTTCCTGGCTCTTAGAGTCGCACTAGTCCCGACTTAAGTTTATATTGATACATCTTTTAGTATGAAATACGTAATTTATCTGAAATTTTCAAATGGCTAAAGGACATCATTTAACGCTTAAAGTGAGGTATGAGTCCTGACCTACCTCTAAATCCTATATTCCCACCAGGATTTATTTTGCAAAATAATTACAGAAATTTCAGCCCCATTCAGCTCATTAAGAAGCGGCTGCAAAAACCATGATTGCACCTGTTTGATGAATAATTTGTATGTAATAGTAGGAAATTAATTTAGTGTCAATTAATTTTTTATCAAACTGTATATACGGACCCCGATTTGTTTACACGATCTCGTCAACGCAGAAAATATTTCCACGTGGGATGTACGAGGAAAATCGTGCTCCTCGTAAATAAATTATTAAAAGGATAGGAAAGATCCTTGATAAGATGAAAAAAAAAAAAATCTGGAAAAATTGTGCTTCTTCGATCTGACAAAGATACAAGGGTGAAGGCGAGGATGAGTTATCACCGATACGAGAGGCGAGATAACAAAACTCTAGCTGTCGATCTCGCGATCGCCAAGAAAATCCCGGGAGAGTAGCGAGGAGCTTCCAACGAAAGCTCCCAGGCAGTAAAAGCCATCGAAGAATCATTTCTCGTAAATCATAGAAATTTAAGCGCTGGCACAACCCACAAGGCGCTCCGCAACAATGGGCGGAGACCGCCCCATTTTGCGCAGCTTCTCCGTTTAAATATCCGCCATTCTGTCCAGGACCCTGGACTTCATTTTCTCGACTCTTCAGATTACCGGTTTTAATTCTAATTGCTTAGAAACGCCGCGATGGTTGCGCAGTTCCTTCAGAGGGAAACAAAGAAATCGGCGACGTCGCCTGACTGCAACCGCTGCACGGGAAAAAAAGGACAGCATTGTTGATAAGGTTTTGCTCTTGCTAGGCTTGAAAATAAAAAAGAAAATCAATAATTGACGCTCTGCAATTTTATTCGACAATTTCTGGAACCATACTTCATGGAAAATCCGTGAAAAGTGGTCATTTCAATTTCTTTTTGCGGAAGGTTCTCATTGATAAGGGCCTCGCGGATTCCCGAAAGTCTTGTCATCTCTTTGGAAGTCCTTTCTTTCGGGATGTTCAACTTGTTCACACGGTTGAAGACGAGCTCCTCGGGCTGGCGAAATAATACGTTGGAAATAGCTGTTTTCCCGCGCGAGTCGTATTTTATCAAGACACAGGACATTCGCACGTGGCGTATCGTAAACTAAGTGGAAGCAGTGTTTAGACCGGCATAAATCCGCTTCCTTGAGGATAATGCAACGCGTCTCCAGGTTCGGTGTCCGCGTCGAACTGGTAATGCGAGCCTCAGGTGGAATTACGCGCGAACGCCGAGTGCAGCTCCCTCATCCCTGTGTTCATTTCTGCCGTATATATGTATCCGGTATTGCCGGGTAGCGGATTTGCTCTCCGAGACCGCCAAGGGCTGCGTTTCCTTCACCTTAAACTCCAGCAAAATGCGATGGAAACACGAGATACCTCGGAGAGAAAAGAAATCAGTGGCATACATATTCACGGTAGAGCCAACATTTTACTCTACTTGAAACCTACATTCGAAGGCCTTAAATGGGTTTTAAAATAGATGTAAAGGACATCTGTAGAATTAGGATTGTAGCTCTATTTCGGACCTTAAGACTGAAGTCTTCTACATGCACGCCTTAAGGGATTGTGAAAGTGGCATCTGAGGGATCACTCGTTTATGAAACTTCCAAACTGAGCTTACCGGTTCGAATCATTTACCACGTGAATGTCGAAGCCTTAAGGAAGGTCCTTCCCCCATGAAATTTCAAATTTTATCTTTTCAATTTATTTATAGGTATTTTCAATTTTTTATACGAAACATGAAATTTCATGGGTGTCGGACCTTCACTATAGCCTCCATACTCACATTGTAAAGTTTGAAACGATTCGGAAAATGTGAAATGCGAAAATGTGAAAATGTGAAAATGTGAAAATGTGAAAATGTGAAAATGTGAAAATGTGAAAATGTGAAAATGTGAAAATGTGAAAATGTGAAAATGCGAAAATGTGAAAATGCGAAAATGTGAAAATGTGAAAATGCGAAAATGTGAAACTGCGAAAATGCGAAAATGCGAAAATGTGAAACTGCGAAAATGCGAAGCATTTTGTTAAATCATAGGAGGATGTGAATGCATGGGTAGGTACTGCTTAGGTATCAATACCTGATCGGCTTGCATTATATCCAACAGTTCGCGGGGGCTGGCATCGGGGCTAATTTTTACGCGTTTAAGAAATAATGTCAAGGAATTATTCTTGAGAACCAGGATCGTGGAGGCCGTGGGGATACGAGATCTGATAGATACGTAAAGAAGCGACCGGCGAGTATTTGTCGTAAAGTACCGCTCGGACGCGCATCCTCTGCAGGGGGCGCTGACACGAGAGTATGTGTGTATAGACACGGGCACCGACACGAGCTCGGTTCGGGTACCGCGTCTACAAGCACCGGCGAAATTTATATCCCACCAAAAGTATAACTATTCCTGGCAGCTTGCATCTAACGGCCTTAAGGCGCTTACCGCGACGGCCGGCATGAGACAAGAGCGACGATTCAAGAGCTCCTCCTTCAGAAAACTCCCGCGAGAGGGGAGGAGATGCTGCGAGCACCTTTGTCTAAGACGAGACCCTGGGCAGAAAATTCATCTCGGCAAGATGCAATTCTACCGATCCAACAGGCGATCGAGGAAACTTTATCGAGAGAATCATTAAAAATTGATATACGAATTTTTCAATTTTTTTTTATCCTTGTTGTGAGATAACGAGAGGAGAGTGGGGTGCATTTTCAAAGACTTCTAGATGGCAGCTGTCTTTCACGGTAGATGAAGTTTTCCGTATCTCAGAAACTCAGCTATTTCTTACTCCTTGGAGGGATTTTCAGAAGTTATTTCGTGCGAATTTCAATATTTTTTTATTGTCGAGAATCAGCGCAGAATAGTCGGGTACTTACAAGGGGGTTCATTAGTCCGTGCAGATCAAGAAGCGTACTATCGAAAACAGTCAGGTGATAACTATCTCACAGTAGACCTGTTTTTCGGTAAAGCTCGTTTTAGAAAAATCGGCTGCTTCTTTTATATTTGTTCGTTTTTTTGTCTAATTAATCTCACATGAATTCTCATCCGTTTTAATTGTTGCCGATGATAAAAGTGGATTACTCGGGTACTTACAAAGAAGCTTCCTTTATCCTCTGCAGAGCAAGAAGCGCCGCCGACGAGGAGACGAATACAGGATCAGGTGGCTCCATCACGCAAACCGATACCTCTCTCTCCCTGTCCCTCTCCCGTTCCCGTTGTCGCTCCCTCTCCCTTTCTCTCTCGCGGACCCGCAGCTCTCGGTCCCGCTCCCTCGCGCTGGACTCGCGCTCCTGGAGCCGCTCCCTCTCGCGGTGTTCCCGGTGTTCCCGGTGGTCCCGATGCTCCCGATGTTCCCGATGCTCCCGATGGTCCCGATGCTCCCGGTTCCGGTCTCTGTCTCGCTCCTGCTCTCGCTCCCTCGCGACATCTCGAGTTGGCGGCAGCGGTGGAGATACTGGAGACAAAAGACATTCCCAAAATTAATTTCATGCCCAAATCAAACCTCACATACAATGAACAAAATTATCTATCAATATTATACACGAGGAATATCACGGATAAAATATCATGAAATAAATTCCTAATATTAAGGCGATGTGAAGCCCTTCTCTCTCTAGTCAAAGAGGCCTCGTTTGTGAAACTTTTCCCCGAATTGGGTGCATCAAATCCTTTCAAACTTTACAACGTGAATCTGGAGGCTGCAAGGAAGGTGCCGAAACCCTAGAAATTTCAATTGAGAAAAAAGTTTGCTTATGAACATTTCTTTAATTCTTCCTAAAAAATGATATTCCATATTCACGTTGTAAAGTTTGTCAATATTCGGTACGCCCAGTTCAGAGAGAAAAATTTCATGATCGATCGATGCCACTTTCACGTCCCCTTAATGCGTTGATAATTTATCCCGAAATGAAAATTCACGATAATCTCCAATTATTCATGAGATGTGTAATAGAGATATGGAAATAGGCTGATGAGATTAATGCGTTATATCGCGGAATAAATTTCGACGGTGAGCTGAAATTATGTTGGATAAAAATATAATGGAGATCTCGGCGTCGGGTCACACTCTTCCCTTCTCGAGAAGACCCGGGAAGCGCACGTATATTAGGGATATATCGGGACGTCGTGCCCGGCGTAGACCGTGGACGTTTCCACAAATCATCCGGGGACGATATATCTGCTCGAGGACGACTATGCAGGGAAACATGTCACGATCGTCCTACAAGACTCGAGGCGAGCCGGTATTTTCTAACGCTTATGAATATTGTAAATGCTCGGCGCGAGATTCATGCACGTCTCCTCCGCGACTTCTTGCCGCGGCGGCTCGCAAAAGCGACGACCACGTTAAATACCCCCGACGTTACGGATACTAATTAAACTTGCATGAGAGCCGATACCTCGACTCTGAGAATTCCCGGAATGTCGACATACGTAACGTCCATTCCGCGGCCGATTTACCAGGGAATCGGATTGGGCATAAAAAATGGTTAATTATTGTCATCCGTTGTAAGAAAATGCGAGCAATGGCGTCGGACATATTAGGATTTAACTTTTCAGAAATATGAGGGGGTTGCATTTCTTATGGCGATGGAAATTAACCGAGGGAAAGAGTCCCTGACAATTACGGAGATTAATTAAATCGCTTCGGTTTTGTATTTATGTCGAGGAAATATTCGGTATGCGCAGGCCGGAGCACGGGTGTCATAAATTCCCACGGGAATTAAGACTTGGGATCTTATCGCTCTTTCTAGCGACGAAGAGATCCATCTTGTACAGGGTGAGCTATGCTAGAGATTTGTGGGAATTCCTGTAAATTGAATGCTCGCGTTAAGGCGATGTGAAAGTGGCGTCGAAGTGGTCTCGTTTATGAAACTTTTCTCCGAGCTGGGTGTACCGAATCGTTTGAAACTCCACCGTACAAATATGGAGGCCATTAGGAAGGTCTTGACCCCCATGAAATTTCAATTTTTAAACAATTTGTCTAGGGGCATTTTTATAATTTTCCTTAGAAATTGATATTTCATGGGCGGAGGAACCTTCCTTATAGCCTCCATATTCATGTTGTAAAGTTTGAAACGATTCCGTACACCCAGTTCGGAGAAAAGTGTCATGAACAATTACTCCCTTAGATGTCATTTACACATCCCCTTAAAAAAAGTGCTGAAAAAAGACAAAAAAAAGTGGGTGAAAATTCGAGCTATATTCATCAGCCGACACTCAAGAGTTCAGGAGTCGAGAAACTCGGCTGCGTCTCGCGCCAAGTACAAGAATCACTTAAAGGGATACCGTGGGACCGAGTGCAGGATTTTATGCCGGACGTAAAACCAAACGAGCTTGAAATCCGAACGGAAGATTGACCGGTTTTGACAGCTTCCTCGGCATTTACCAACCATCCTCGTCCCGCCTCCGATTAGCCACGACCCAAGTACCTAGGTACCTAACCACAAACCCTCCTCCGTCAAGGAGCATTAATGTAGCCCGATTATCCCTCAATTTGGCGAATTCGAAAAATCCACGATACATTCCGCCCATAAATCGAGGAATTAACCCCGGCGTTTAACATTATCAATTACCCTCGCCCCCGCCGAGGTCTCTTTACGCGCGTCGACGTCGATTGGGTCCGTACGCGCGAATAAGAAGGCAAATCGCGGTACCTATGCGCCATTATAGGTAATTCCCGGGGTTAACATCGGGCCCAGGTGAGAGAGAGAATGCCGGGAAATCGAGGAGAGGTCCATCGACCTGAAGGACCGGTGCCATTAGATCTTTTTAATGGTTATGGTGGCGTTATGGCGCTCGGCTGTCACCCAGCGTTCGTGGGACTCGTTAAACGAGCGACGTAATTACGAAATTTAGGCCCTCCGAGAAAACCTTTCCCTGGAAACACGAAATTCGGGTCGGCGGGCCGTTTTCGAGGTGCTCTTCAAGATCCTCTTCGAGATGATCTTCAAGGTCTGCTTCCAGATCCTCGAGATGGTACCGTGACGCGTTTTTGGACAACCGAGCCTGATGCTCGTCTTCGACTCGCGTCGAGTACTTGTCGTAATTAAATTAAATTAAATCTCCCCTGGAAGGAAGACTGGAGCCCGCCACCCTGGCAAGAAGAGTCGTCCCGTGGATTATGCGCATTTCAAGCGAATAATTATCTCTTTGTCAAGCGCCGCATTACCGCGACGGCGTTGCAATTAAGCGTTGCGCACGTGCGCGATAATCGACAAAGAGGCAATTAGTCCCGGGTGAAAGTGCGCGCGCCGGAGATACAAATAAGACACTCGTCAAGATTAGGCGGCAGTGATTTTTGTGTTCTTCAGGTTCTCTCCCAAGAGGAGAAGGAGAAGGACAAGACGGGGCTGGGTAAAAACTGACTCTTCGGGATCGTTTTCAGGGTCGTCTTCGAGATCGTCTTCAGGATCATTTCGAGATGCGTATGAATTCCCGAATGGAGTGAGAAGGAAACTTTGTAATAAAAAAAGCCGACTTGAGACTACCTCGAAAGTACCCTCTGTAAGAGAAAAAAAATAATCATTTAAATCGGATAACTCGGGGAAAATTATGCGGGAATGTACGTCAAAAAAATAAATAAAAAATATATTCGGGTCGAATTGAAAACCTCCTTTTTTTGAAGTCGTTTGGAAATACAAGGTAAACGAGAGCCAACTCTGCAGGATGGATTTGCCTCCTCGAAAATGCACTTTTTCGATGCACTCGAGTGCCTTATCACTTATCAGCGAGACGACGAGGACCTTCAGCTATCGGCAGGGTTCGACCTGGACTCTTTGCAATTCGCTCCGCTCCGATCGGAGAAATATCGAGCGATCAATTTTTCAATAAATCATTATTTATAGTCGCGATCGCGGCGAGAAGATAAGGGGGCGCGCGCGATACCGCAACAATATGTAACCCCCGTATCGTAACGCTACAAAGGCGTGAGAACATCGATACTAATGGTCGACGGGCAGCTCGTCGTGTTGCCGGATCCCAGATAGCATCTTCGCTAAGTGCGATATAATGTCATAACTCCAGAAACGGAGCTGGCAGCAGGAATGCGTGTACGTATGCACGCGCGCGAGCTCGGGAAGGGAGGGAGCACCTGTAAATCTTCCCGAAGGACTCAGAGTCTTGCCCGAGCGGGAGAGTCGGGAAGAATCCCGTAAATCTCCCAAAAAAGGACGAGCCGCTTCAGTTTTAATCCCTCCCTTCTATATTATTTCCCCCCTTTTCATTTTGAGGTTAGGTCTGCCCGCAGGCTGAAAACGCTGCTCGAGCCATTATTTCTTTTTTCCGTGATGTAGGAAAAATCAGATCTGGACCAATTGATCGATTTTATTCGTCATTGTTTGTTTCATTGTGGCATTTTATTTCCTCCCTTCTATATTGTTTCCTCCCTTCTCATTTTGAGGTTAGGTCTGCTTTCAGACGGGAGAGGCCGCTCGGGCCATTCTTTTTGATAATCCGGCGATCTTGACTGAAGAGGCTAAAAATGGGAAGGGTAGTCGGCAAATGCCTGCGCGAAGGTATGCGCTACTCTCTTATCTAGTGGGGACGCGTAGCGACATTTATCTTGGCGAGCGTCAAGAATGCCTTAAAGCAAGAGGTCGTCGTCGCCGTCGTCGTCTTCGCGAGTTGCCTCTGGGGGAGATGCGATCTCGGCAGTGATCGACGTTAGAAATCACCCACCGCGAAATCCGCGGCGCCCAATTTATCTTGGGGAAAAATCGACAAAGACGTGTCGATAACGAGGCTCGGAAAAGAAATCGCTTGCGCAGGTGCAGCGAGATGCATCTCTGGTGCACTCGCTGCAACGACGCCACGGCAGGCCTGATGCGCGAATCGCAACCCTAATCGAAGAACATATTTCCAAACGTACCTTGTATCAAAATCTCCGGACAAATAAAAAAAATAAAAAAGAGTCTGGAAGTGAGACCTCAAAATAAAGATGATTATCAGGTATTGATTATGCTTCATTATTCTTTCGGGCGGTGCTTATCTTGAGAGGAATTAGTTTGTATTATCTCACTCTGTCTAAAATTAACAAGGAGATAGACCAATTGTTAATACTATAACGTACTGCAAATTATTCGCTGGTTCTCGAGATATCCGGATGGTCTCCGGAAGGTCTCTCGGCCCTGCTCTGATAAGCGTGAATGGGACAGGCGCTGTCCGCGAGGGTCTCGCCGCGAAACGGTCGGCGCACGTTCGGCACCAGTTATTTAGTGGTGATTACGAGTTGACGAGCGGCAATACTTTTTTTTTTAAATGCCCAAGGCCCTAATTGGCTACACTTGTCTCTAAACGTCCGCGCCGGAGGAGGAGCCTCCCGGAGTGGACGCGTGCCTCTCTTTAATGGCATCCTTGCACCTGGCCGAAGGGAATCCAAAAGAAGTGGGGCGCTTAAGAATTCACCTTCCCTTCCTACCTCTTCTTCATCGTTTCCTAACTGACTACCCCTTATATTTTCTTGTTAATATTTTTTTAATATTTCTTGAGCACGACATTTCCCGTTCTCTAGGGCGCGTCACTTCTTGAAGGTGGACGCGCCGCTTATCAATATTTTCACGAAGTTTGCCTGAATGTTTCCACTGGTAAAAATGGCCTCCTTAGCGCCCTTTGTACATAATATAATTGTTAATTCACAATATATTTGTTAGTTTTCGACTTCGATATTTCGCGCTCTCCAGGGCGCGTCACTTCTTCAAGGTGGACACGCCGCGTGTGTTCCTTGGCACGAGACTCCATTTCAATGTAGCGAAGGTGTATAAATTGTCGAAGTGGGGCGGTTCGCGGAGGTGCCGATGCTCGATAAATCTATCCTCGAGTGATAGACGAGCCGAGGCGGTTGGGTAGGTCGGTTGTGCAGGCGAGATGCAGGTTGTGCAGGCGCAGGACGTTGCAACTGCACCGCGACTTGGTCGCTCTTCGTGTTCACCTGCATCGAGCCCCAGGCGTGGATGAGGAGACCGAGCGCGTGCTTCGAGTCGATCAGCCAGTGTTCTCTTCCCTTGAATTATGTCTTCCTCCCTGTGGTTAAGGTGTCGCTAGGATGGAGACAAAACCCTGGACAAACCCGAAGAGTGATGGGATACCTCCCATCAACGATTCCGCTCTCTCGGAAGAGTTATTAAACTCCACTTAACAATGAATATCAATTTTCGATAAATGAAACCGAGGCTCTACAGGATATTCTTGAGGTTGTTCTTCAAGCTGTCCGAGTTCCTGAAGAGATCCCAAGGCGACATTAAACCCCACTTAACAATGAATGCGGACTGCCGTTAAATCGGAGCAAGGATCTTCAGGCTGTCCTTCGGGACGCCCAGCTTCTCAAAGAGACCCTGAAGAGGATGCCGAAGAGACCGATAGGTCGGGCCATCGTGCCAAGTGCTAATTGCTCGTTCGCACGACGCCTGGGTCACGGCAACATCGATTAAGGATGGTCAGGGTCGACCTCGACCTGGAGGAGATTTATCGTCCGCGAGGCGAATCGCAGCGGAAAAACCGCCGTGGTCGTCCTCCCCGAGGACGGATCGGCGATTCATCCCTCGGGATGATCTTTTCCCGGGGAAACGTCACCTCTCGTGAGCTATCGTCATGGCGGATTTATGGAAAAGCGTCGCTTTATCCGTGACCCTTGTATGCGGCTTGCGAAGTGATGCACCCTGCAGCGTGTTACGAGTACGCGTATGCGTAAGCAAGATCTTCAAGTACTCGGCTAATAAATCCCGATTTTTCCGCAGAACCCTCCAGAGCTTCCCACCTCTGGTCCTCGGGACGTCCGGGATTTTTCCGCCCGTCGGAAAAGTACCCATTACAAGGATAATAAATTAACGCACACGACCTTATCGAGCCTTATAATTCATCACGAGTGCGTTACGTGTTCACCGGGATTTTACCCCATGGCCGCGAGATTTGCGCGTTGACCTCGCCAAACTCGGCGACCTGGGGCCCCGGCTCGAGGAAATAGTGCCCACCTTCGGTGGAAACCTGGCCGAGATTAAAAACCCGCCCTTACTTATGGCTCGTGCGATCGGGCTACGTGTTCTCACCTAATGTGCGGTCAGCCTGCGGGAATTATTCCGCAGGGGAGCCTCCACGACTGCGGAATTAACTCGCGCGATCCCTAAAGAACCCAAAATTATTCCCCAGAAAATTGCCAGCTCCCTGTTCTCACTTTTCGAAATCTTACATTTACCAAAACCTATTCCATTTATCATTCTACCCTGCGTTTGTTTAAAAACGCCGAGAGCTCCTTTTAATGTCGCCTCCGGGATAAAAGTAGAAGTTTCGTTTATGACACCCATGAGATTTCAATTTTTAAAAATTCCCTCATAGACATTTTTTAAATTAGCTTTTGTTCATTTTTTCTTGCAGCCACAATTTCGTAACACTTACTGCACGTGCTTGATAATAATTTTTATTCGAGAGAGGGAGAAAGAGAGTCAAAGAATTTGCGATCGCACCGCTCGACTGGAGTCTCAGCTCGTTGCGGAGAATTCCCCCGAATGCGGAATTCCGCGCAAGGTCGCGAAAAGTATCAGGCACTTTTTCTAACCTCGAAACGGACGTTTCGTATCTCGATCATAGCGGGCTCTGGCGACTATGTGCGGCAAAGGTATCGCAAGCAATTCCAGGTGGAATAACGAGGCAGCGGTCCCGCAATGGACAGCAGTTGCCATTATCTCCAAAGACAGAAGTCCCCATTGGCAACCGCCTATATTTCCGTTCATTAAGCTGCGCCGATATACCAACTAAAATATCGATCCAGTCCACCAGCCGGGCACTTTCATCCTTACTTACTTAGCCAATTGACCGGGACGTTTAATTCGCCTGGCCGGGATTCGACGTTTTTATTGGTACAGCATTAGGGAGTTTGCGTAACCGTAGAAGCCAAAAACGTGTCGGAGGAATTCCCGCTAACAAGGCGTGGAAAATAAGTGTGGAGCGATTAATTAGCAGTGCTCGCCATCTAGAATATCATTTCTCTTAAAAAGTCTCCATTCTTCGCCACGAGAGAACATCAAGCCTCCCCCTCGAAGGACTCCAACCATCTCCATCCAAATGTCCCTTCTTGAATTTTTTACTTGCATGCAATTTTTTACAAGGTACGGCGTAAATTAAGATCGCCCATAGAAATTACCGCGGAAATTAAATTAAGGGAGGTGTGTATGTAATAATACTTTTATTCTCGGCCAGATGGTCCTTTATGTCGGGTTCTTCTATATTTTAGGAGGCGGTCCAAATTTTACAATTTTCCTATGCATTTGATACACTGATTTATTTATGACAAATGCATCGCGGAAGAAATCCGTGCCTCGGGTCAAGATATGGCCCCGAGATGAGGCAAAGGACCCGACGTCGGTGTCCTACAAATCAGGAGGTAACCGTAATCCTGTTCAGGTCTCGTTCTATCTTCTTCTAGAATACATTGCTTGGAAGATTAGTGTGCAAAGAGGAGTAGGTTAACGCGGGCGTACGTCGATCCTTTGTGCGATGTTCTTATGCGAAGCTGCGAGCTCGGCCGCCATCTTGGATGCTACTCCGCCTCGATCCGAAGACTTGTTCACGGCGTCCTCGTCCTCGAGGGCGATTCGGACTTTATGATCCTTGCTGCAGTGTTCGAGTGCAACTTAAACAACTATTCATAAATATCATAACGCGCCAGGCTGGCTGCAGGACTTTAGCTTCAGTAAATCCTGGAGGAGTCGCAATCGACGACCGCAACTGCGACGGAGACTTCGATGCCTGGATTTCGCGCATCGCGCGCAGCAACATTGAACGAAAAAATTATTTTCTACGCTGATAATGACTGCAAATAATAATTATTTGAATTAACTAAATATTTCTTTGGTACTCTTCAAACTAATATCTCTTCGATTCAATGACGTTTTTTCTCAGCGTAGGTGAAATTAATTACTCGTGACTATCGAAACGTTTCTTGTCGGAAGAAATTGCGTATTTAGGTGGGGTTGAAAATTATGAAAAAAAGATCATGAACAAGAATCCTGAAGGATCATGGTAATGAAAACACCCATTTGGAGGCGAAAGCGAAAATAATCGAGCAAGCTCGAATTTTCGCGAATTTTTATATTATAGACTTCCTTAGTTAACGCGCATTTTTAGAATTCGATTGTTTTAGTCATTGTTTCTTTTGTTGTTACTTAGAGGTGATCGTCATGCCGAGATGGGCTGATCACTAACGAGTGTACTGCCGTCTTATATCATTCTGGTAACGAACTTTGATGGCTTGGAAGAAACAGTCCTGGGACAATACGCCGCGTTCTTCGATAATTGCGCCGTGATAATGGCTCTCTGTTTCGTGGATTTACGATATCCGCGGATATTTACGAGGCTCGTTTGCATTCGATAAAACTTCCGAGTGAAGCTGCTAGTCGTAAAGGTCGATCGCTCCAGAGGTGGTCCATACTGGGCGTTCCTTGCGAGGAATTCTTTTGAGATATCAGGGAGTCTTATCAGTCACGCAAATTACTTCTTAACTGGTAATCATTCGAAAATCTGGATCAATTCTCGATTAAAATTTTCTCAAGACTAGAAAATATCGATAATTATATTAATAACGAAAAGATAATTATTATTGCAGTACAAGAGCATAATCAGTAGTGCTGCTTTTTGTTAAGAATGCGAAGGTCTTTTTTTTCTTGGGGGTATTTAAATTTTTGGGATTCATCGTGCGATCTTTTCGAGACTCTCAGGAGTACTCTCTCGTGATCGATATAAATTCTTCCTTAAATAAACATCGATAACGATGCCTGAGGATTGATGGATCCTAAGTACGCGGGAATTGGCGAGCAGCACATCGTTCACTCCTGATATATGGCTATCGTTTCGAGAGTGCAACAGGTGCAGCAAGGTGCATCTCGGTGCACCGGCTAAATCCACTCCTAGGGATATTCCGGTTAAATTCGCACTCAGGTCAGATCTCGGAAGGTTTTTCAGTTACCTCGTTGCTCAGAAGCAACACTTACGAGCAATATTTCACCCTTTCAATATTCCTCGAAATGAATAACGAGTAGTAGCGAGACACCGCATGGACCGAGTGATATAATGCCGGAACACCAATCAAATGGTCAATGTTGCTAATTGCTCGGTAAAGAATAAAATATGACTTGCGAACCAGTTCGACAGGGTGCAACAAATCAGGTTTCATAATTCTGAGCCTAGAAATATTTCCCCGAGGAGGTCAATTTTCTCCACCAAGGAAAATAATTCATTGAACCAAAGAAATATTTCATCGAATAGTACCAATGAAATATATTTCTAATTCATAGAATAATTATTTGCCTCAAATAAGTTGTCCAATTTATTGGAATTCATTTGAGCCAGATAAGTAAACTTTGAATTAACAAAATATTTCTTCGGTATTATTCAATGAAATATTTCTTAGGTTCAGTGAACATTTCTTTTTCCAGTGCACGATGGGTGACAATGGGCACTTGAAATTAATCGCCATTTTTTCATGTCCATCGGTCGGTGACAGTCGGACCTCGCTCGCGACATTGCGTCAAGAATCGATCGATCCGATCGATCCGATTGCGGTGCTCGTGGGACAGGTTGACTGCAAGGATAACGAATACCTCACGCCGGTAACAAATTATTTCGAGGCACAGTTGCATGCGAGATCAGGGAAGGATTTCAAAATTGCATCGCCAATCGGCCCCCTCTCTCCTTTCCGGTTGCTACGTTTAAATAATAGGAAATCGAGTCGAGTCTATCGGACATGCCGGAATTAGCAATGTAAATAATAGTCGGAATGCTCCTTCTAGACGTGAGACAGGAATATCGATTTCGGGGAGAAATTCTGCGGAATTGCGAGATCCCTTTTCGCGAGGACCTCCTTCCAGCTCGCAATGCACCTTGTGCATAATTCCATTTTTAAGGGCACTTTCGTCGGCAGTTTTCATAATTAATTCTGTAATTATAATAACCTACATAATCCCCTTGTAATTAAGAAGTCCCGAAATTAACAATATATTAGTAAATAACGGTCGAAATGCACCATTTAAAGGGGACAGATCTCGCGATCATCCCTCTCGGTGCATCCTGTATGCACCTCATACCGAGAAAAAAAAATTACAAAACGTGAAATAAAATTCATACGTACAGAAAGGCTTTCTAGGAAAAATGCATAATCGACCTGCAGTCGGCCACGCTCTCGTCCTAATCGAGCAGTGAATGTCTTGCACTGCAATCGATCTATTTCTCGGACGTGTGTGCCAATGCCTAGTTGATATGCAGAAAACCCATCATGCCGTTTAAACGCGAACAGCCGAGCAGGGGAATTTCAAAACAAGGAGCGCTTAACGTATGTAAATGGGCGCGGGATGAAAATGGAAGATGGATCCGATGGACCATTTTTTATAAGAGCGGCCGCATGTCTGGCAGGTGAATACTATGGTATAATAATTAATGGCAGCATCGCGATTGATTTATCCTATCGAGTCCTTGCAGACTTTCTTGGATCCTGGGAATGCGCACAGCTCAATACAATAATGAACAGCAATTTCAGGACTAAGAGCGCCATTTTGCGAAAAAATGAAATTTTCTGTTACGTCACGGGTGAATTTATCCTGCCGAGTCCTTGCAGATCTTCTTAGATCCTGGAAATTTTCACGGCACAGCATCCATCGAGGAGCATCATGCACGAATGTAATAATTAACAGGAATTTCTCGATCAAGGATGCCATTTTGCGGCTAAATGCAGTTTCCTCCGGCGTCACGTGTGCATTTATCTTGCCGAGTTCTTGCAAATCCTTGCTTTCTTGGATCCTGGATATTCTCACGGCTCAGCATCCGAGAGTGGATCCATCGAGGCTGCGCATGCGCCAGAGAGCGATGACGTCGAGGCTCTGTTCCTCGGGTGCCCTTGCGAAATAGCGAGCTCGAACCCCGTGGACGGCAGCCATAAGTTTCGCATGCAAATCCAAAGTGCATACAGGAAGTCGTTCCGGGTGCTCCTCCCCCAGAGGGCGTCACTGTTCAGAGCTTAGACGGCATTCTAATGACGTTGCTGCGAGACTCGTGGCTCGATTTAAGGTGCATCATTTGCGCTGCATCCCGCACTGCCCTTCTTACCGTTAAAAAAAAGCGAATAATGAGGTATCGTTAATTATCCCTCCCCCGCGGACTGAAAATGGATTTTCAAAACGTCAAAGCATCAAATCTATAGTTTTACTACAAGCGGGTGTATTAAAAGTGCATGAATTTTATGAAGACAATTCCGAGGATACGTGTAATGGTCTAATCCATCTTGGGATTTAAAGGGCAGGTTACTATAGTGGTCTGTCTTGCATTTCAAGATGGCGACGCGACGCCATCTCGTAATGGAACACCGTTCGGCGACTCGGGATTTATCGCGAGCGATTCCGCGTCTAGAGAATCGGCCGGTGCATCCGCGTCGACGCCGACGACGCCGAAGAGAGACGCCGAAGAGCGGGTCGACTGCGGGAAAAGGTGAAGCGGCAGGCTCGGCGAGGTCGCGGCCGTGCATATCCAATCCTAACGACGTCCTTAGAGATCGAGAGGCTTATTGCTCGTAAATTGCATATGACTTCCGACCCGCTTTCTCGTTACACGCCGCCAAGTATGCGCGGACGCGAGCGGAGATCCGCGTGGACCGGAGAGATCGAGCGGGCGTGCATAATCCGCGGCGTGCCAGCAAAAGATCTTCCTTTCTGTCGCCGAAGTGTATTTGGCGCGAAACTATACCGAGTTTCATCCAAGATCGAGCCACTTCATTACGTCACAACGTGTACTTGGCGCGAAACTAAGCTGTACGTATATGTGCGATACGTATTTGGCGTGAAACTCAACCCCGAGTTTTCCGCCAGCCCTTAAAAATCGATGAATTACGACGTGTCATTTTTGTCTGTATCTCTCGCTAACTCTTTCTCTCCTCCGTGATACGCACTTGTCGTGAAACTCTACGTTGAATTTCTGTTTACAAGGTCGAGTTACTTTGATATTCACGTCGCTGTATGTATTTCCCGCAAAACTCTTCTTCTTTTTATTAGGATTAAAAGAATATAGTGTATCATTTGGTAAAAGAAACCTGGTATTTTTCCCTACACAATATGCATTTACCACGAAACTGAATCTCGAGTTTACTCCCACGAGCGTTCTTCGGGCGCTCTCTCTGGCAACGAGGAAGAGCTCCGTCGAAAATTTTCCACCGGCTTCGTTATCCCGAGTAAATTGACTTTAAGCTTGCCCAGTTTCGCGTGCAGCGTTAACACGAGTTATAATCAGGATTTTTACGGGAGGCGTGATTTATTGCGCGATTTATCGCGAGTCTGCGCAGTCGCGAAGGGACAGTCGCGACTTTAGACGCGGATACGCGAAGAGTGGGCAGTAAAGAGAGTGAGACAGGAACAAGGATACGTCATTTTCGACGTCGGCGATTATCAACATTCCCGACCCACCTGGCGAACAGTAGCGAGCGAGTAAACGACTGTTTGATTTTAATTAACATTAATTTGCATAATGCCCCGCAGGCGTCGGCCCTGGAGTGCCCCGAAGGGGGTTGCAACGTCAACGAACTCGCATAATGCACTTCGGTCCAGGACGAAGCTGCACCCTAGTCGCACCTGGCTCCTTAATTATAAATTCGCCACGGTGCGCCGCCACCTTTTTTGCGATCATTACACCGCGGGAAAACGACACTCTTGACTGCACCCCGGAACGAGAAAACGCACGTTGGGAGAGTCGCTTTCCGAAAGTACATAATACGCTAATGAGATCGTAATTCAAGGAGATTACCTCAAAGGTAGAGTCCTGGAAGAAACGGGGAATTACAAACGCGGACCTCAGGATTGATCGACATTGTAAACCCAGCGTTTCCATAAGACGCGGCCAAGATGGATCATACTGTTAAGACGTCGTTAAGAGACAAATAATTATTCTTTGAATTAAAGTATATATTCTTCGAATCAAAGGGATATTTTTTTTACCCAGGGTAAAAGCGATGTTTTTCATATTTCCTCGTGGATTTCGGAGTCGATCTCGAGGAAATCGTGGGATTTGGGGGGAAATACTTGAAGTTGGCGAGAGGGGAGATAAGAGATGTCCAGGGCTTCCGTGGGACAGCGGGGCCTGGCAGCCATTCGTCTTTCGGGACGCTCTCGTGTCCCGTAGGAGGGATTCAAACTTGGAGGGATAGAGGACACGTTAAAGGGTTGATCGAGGAGGGATCAATCGATCGGTAAGCCTGTCTTTAAGGACAATGGCGCAGCCGGCACTATAAATAAGCCTGCAAGTGCCGGGAATCGACCTCGGCGTTTGATCCGCTCTGCTGGGAGAGACTCTTCGGGGACCGAGAGACGCGAGACGCCGTCGAAGAGATTCGGACGTCTCTTCGGGTTTGTTCGTCCAATACTGTTCTATTGTTATAACAAAATTATTCACTTTTAATGATCAGCGATCACTGCTTCCATCGGGTTCCTCGATCACGAGCTTTGACGAAGGAAGACCCCCTCAAAAGTCACGAATCATAATCCGACAGGCCACGTGCATTGCGCAAGGTCAGTATAGATGCACTTTTCTCCTGGTCTAAAAATCCGCCTCCACAAAATAATTCATTTTTCATGATCAGCGCCTACTACTTCCACCAAGTTTTCTCATCTCGGATCCCGAGGAAGGGGAACCCCCTAAAAGCCACAAATCATAATTCGACAGGCCACGTGCATTGTGCAAGGTCAGCGTAGATGCGTGCACGGATTCCGGCAAGTGGTCGCTCGCACTCGGGGGTTACGGTCGTAGGTAATATTCCCTATGTAACCGATCCAGGCGCGGAGCCACGACTGTTATTACTCCTGTAGATTGATGGAATCAAGCAAACCAGTGATTTCCCGGAGAATCAGTGAGAATTAATACCAGGCTATTAATTTCTGCCGGTGGTGTAGGTTGAGCCCGAGAAAGAGAGAGAAACTACCCCGGTCGATGCAGTATGCACCTCGAGTGCACCTAGGGAACCTCTCGGTACCGCAGTCCGAGGTGCGCACTCGGGCTTGGGTGATTTAGACGGGTTTTTCTCCCTGGCCAAGCCGAGCTTGAACCCCGTGAACTCTTCTGGTGGGCTTGCCGGCGCTGATGAGCATCGGAAATCAGTCAGTCGGTGTGAATTAATGCCCCGGCATTAATTATACGATTGGATTCTTCTGCACTCTGGATGAAGATTGAGATGGGGCCACGCACCGCGCGCGGATGCTGGATTTGTACTTGCCGGCCTAACTCGAGGCTTGGGCTGAGAAAGTAACCGGGAATTGAATATCGGGCCCCCGGCACACCTGCTTACTCCTACACTTCCGCAAATTGATGGCCGGGAGAGAGACGGAACGAGAGAGTTAGTGCACTCGTGGGTGCACTTTAACTCGAGCGTCGTCCCTCTTGTCTTTCTTTTCCGCGGTGACTTCCAAGATCTCCTGATGAGCCGTTTAAAGGACCTACCTCGCCCCACGAAGCCCTACCAATGTATTTACGTTTTTTATTTCCAAACGAGTGCAACTCCCATTTCTTTACATTGCATACTTAATACGCGTATCGTCTCCCTTATTTTTTTTTTCGCAGTGACTTCTAAAATCCGCTGATGAGTCGTTTAAAGGGCCAGCCGTTATTATTTTGCTTCCCATATTTATTCATTTTTATTTTCACATAGACGTTTAATTTTCTCTACCTTTCTCTCTGGATAGGTGAACGTAGGGTTTATAAACTAGGGAAACGCGTCGGTGGGAAAATAATATATACCGAAGAAATGGCAATAAAGTCGGACGCGACGTCTCTCCCCGAGTTTGTCGAAGCGTCAGGGCGACAGTAGGCGGCGGTAATAAAATCGATAGCATCGCTCGATGGTAACGAAGTATCATTGTTCCGGGTAGAGGAGCGGGCGTAAAGTGCACGCGCCCGCGACGGTAAGTCGCAGTAAGTTACCATTATTGACTGCGCTTAAGTGTACCGCGGCGCCGGGCGAGCGCCTTTATGAAGCCGTTGTAAGTTCGCCGCGGGGGTCCTAGTGCCGGGCGTGTTACTTGCCAGCATAAATTACGCGCGATTTTGCATTTACACTGAAACCCGAAAGACACGGAAATTTATATATCGCCCGGCACCTGGATTTGTCGGCAAAGACGGCGAATGCATCTCAATTGTTGGTCGGCGGATGGGGAATTAAAAATAATTGCAATTTCCCCATTTCCACGTACCGAGGAAAAGTTTAATCGAACCGACGAAATATTTCTTTCAGTAGCATCAATGAAATATTTTCGATAATTCAACAAAATAATTATTTTCCTGGAATAAACTCAAATAAATTGGATTCGAAATTTCACATTTCCTTCGAAATTACGAGAATTTATTTGACCTTAGTTAAAAATCATGTCCATTCCGTGGTTTCTCGAGTGGCTACGTCTCAATCGAGATTTCGAATCCTTGAAGTGTGGAAAACCGCCAAGAAAACCGCAGAACCGATGGAGTCGTTTTCCAAATCTAAAGGAGAGCACCAATTAATCTCCCCTTACACAGTCCGGGGCGTGCATTACTTTCGAGAGCAATTACGTCGCTGATCGAGCTCACTTTCTACGGATAACGATCAGCCCCGATATCGCGCACCTGTGTATTCAAATGTGCAGTTTCCAGTGTCGCTTGTTGCGGATTCAAAGAGGCTAAATTAAGAGTGATTAATCGGGCCTTATCCCAGGTGAGGTCCCATTTCGACGAGATTCTTGACCACGGCTAATTGCACTCTACATGGCCCAATCTCGATATTCCACATCAGTAAAATCCATCTAAGAATATTAACAATAATCCCAGCTGATCCTGCGGAGCATTCCGACGCGCCTGCTGTTTTATGCGTACACTACCGATGCGTACACCGATTTTGCGGAGTCGATGTCGAGAGATAGCCGTGATAGCTAACACCTTTATTGCTTTACCGCACCGGTGCATCGATATACCAGGGAGCTGATACTACGGAGATAGGTCTTGGAGGCAAGCCGCGATTATCCGGATTTATCGGACATTACTTATGTAGTGGGAAAATGGTTCTCCTTAACCTCTTGCCGATTTAACTCGGAACCTTGGACTTTTCATGTTTTATACATTTTTACATATTCCCGAATGTTTCGCCATTAAACATTTCTTTTTCACGGCCAAAAAAAAAAACGGTATAACGTGAAGGCAGGATTAAACACACCAATTAAGTTTTGCTAAAAAAATCAAGTAGTGAGACTGAAAATCGTAGGTATACGATTTAAACAAAATATGGCGTTAGAGGGATGAAATGTCGAGGGAAAAAAGTGGAAAATGGAATAAAAAAATATAAGTAGGTATAGGGTTCAATGTAATATCGCGTTAGATGGATACAAAAAATGAGAATAATTGGGAGGTGGGTTTGAAAAAAATGGGTGATCTAGTCGAGATGGCTCGTTTAAAAGCTTTTGGCTGTAGGTTCTGAAGAAGGTGTGGTAGGTGCGGTAGAAGGTTCAGGATTCCGTGAAGGATTAAGGGCTTCGATCGGCACGGGGCCACTGAATATTCATCGGGTATCCATTTTGCAGTTGGTTTTGCAATTGACACCTCGATTAAGGAAGGCAGAGACCGGTTTCTCCAGGAGTCGACTCATTTCCAGAATAATCCAAACGGCGGCCGGCACGAGCTATTCGCGGAATTCGGCGGGGGTTTACACGCAGGGTATTACCGCTTAATGGATAAACAAAGTTCCCGCCCGTCAAACCCTGGGCCCGATTATTCGTTCAAACCGGTGATTTACTTCCTTACACCCGTTCGCACCAGCAATCGAGTTTCTGCCCTGGTTCCCTCGTCAACCGGTAGCCGTCTCTCCCGTATTCCGTTCCTTCAATTACGCATGGATCCGCAGGTGAATTGATTAGGTCATTTTGCCCCACGTGGGTGGACGCCCACGCTAATAGCAGAAACGCATTTCGAGGTGGAAGAAATAACATAAAAAGAGGTTCCCTTTCGCTCGATCCCTTGAACAGACCGGCAATATTGTCATTCGTTTCAATATATGGGAGCAATTTTCGGCGAAACACCTCCTCTTGGTTAAAAAAGCCCGGGAATTATGTCGTTACAATTTTTTATATGAAAATGACTACCCCACGAAAATCCACATAAACATCCTCTAAATAAGTGAATTATTTAATTTTACAATATTTTGAGACAGATCAGTTTGACCGTGAATTTTTGGGAGTTGGTTCCTTGTATACCATGAGGAGAAAGAATCAATTCTACTTCTCCTTCTTTAACATCTCGTCGAGTCGATTTTCAGAGATCTGAGGTGGGTGCAGTTGCAACCATGCACTCGCATGTCGGTGAATATTGTGGGTATTGTGCGGAGAAATCAGCCTGGAGAAATGGCGTGCAATTTTTCCAACACCTCGGTGGCCGGCGAGCCCGAGTTATGTTGCACTCTTCTGGGTGCATAATGCACCGCAGTGCAGGCACGGAGTCGCCGAACTGGCGAAAAATCGGCGAAACGATCGCCACCAGAACGCATGCGGGGTTTCTGGCCTCCTTATTGTTAGGCGTAAAAGGAGGTGACTCGCCAATAAGGAATCATTCATGCACTTATCGATGTATTCTCGGGCGATTACTTACCAGAACCATGGAGGCTTTTGTCTTTAAGCCGGCGTTATTCCAGAGCTCGCAAAGTGACGTTCGTTAACTTGGACCGAATGGGAGTACACTTATAAATACAGGATAAGGTATTTCGAGAGAATAATGCGTGGCGCGTAATAGGGCCAGACTGCACAGGAAAGTGCAGAGACGCGAAGGGGGAGAAAAAATTCTGTTATTGGATTTTTCTGTCGGTAATTAAAGCATGCGATAAACGTCAAAGCGGTTGTAAGAGCGAAGTTGGAGAGGCGGGAGAGTCGAGCTCCGTTCCTCTGCATCGGGGGCTTAGAAATGCATCCTATCCCGGAGGTGCATCTCCGCGATCTCCCGGTCTTCCCTCCGAGTCCTCGGGGTCGTGCTCTCCGCAAAGTAATGGCCCCTCCTCGGCGACAGTGCGGCTTGTCCTCGCAATAAAATTAATCACGAATCTTTTCCTCGGGACCGCGCAAAAATCCTCATCGGCAATACCTAATCGCCAATCACCGGCGGAATGCCGAGAGGAGAGTCCTTAAAGGGAGCTCCGTTTCCCGGGGTCGTTTGAAGATTCGCTCTCACTTTGAAATGCACCGCCTGGGAATAATCACTATCGAGTGCATAATCGAGGATGGATTAATTATCGAGAAAAATGGGCAATCCTGGCGGGTACTATTTAATTCACAAGTGGGATTATTTACAAGCGGACGTCCCATTAATTTTGATAATTGATCGGGGATGCTGGATTTCAGGGAACACCGCGAATTAGCCCGGCGAGTTATCTGCTGCACATCCCCGATGCACCGCGATGCACCGCGATGTACGCCGAAGATATGTCGTTCGTATTTCATCCGAGATTCATGGGCTCGGGATTCACTCGATGTGTTGCAGGGATCCGCGAGGCTCTCTAGATCATGCATTCGGTAATAATAATTCGAGTGCACTTTTGTATGCACATCCCCTCCTGCAAGCGGCCGGCCTCGCATAAATCCCACGTGAAGTCGTCATCGTCCCCTTCGAGGCGACCTTTCGCTAATACCAAATCTGCATAAAGTATTTCGGTGCACGATGCAATTAATTAAACTGCACCATAGCCACCGAGAAAGGAGAATTCCGATTCGAAGGACGCTCGTAAAGCACGCATCTCACGAGTTACGCGAAGTGCAGTTGCAGTAAACCACTCTTCAGGGTCGATTCCTTTCTAGATCTTCAGGATGAATCGAAGGATCGATGAATTGCACTCATCATTCCGAGAGTAACGCGAAGAAGCACCGATCATGGACTTCCTAGTGAGAGAAATCAGCATTGCCTGTGAAATGGGATTCTGCAACGGAGCTCCCATCGCATCTTAATTCGAATCCCCGGAAAAGTGCATCCGCACGTGTCCAGGATATTTCCTTGGGTCTCTTCAGGGTCGTCGATTACCGATAGGACGCGAAATAAGAAGCCTTCAGAAACCCATCCCAGGGAAATCCTTGCTAATTACGCCGATTTAATGGCTGATACATTTTAGCTCCGAGCGACTGCAAGGACTCGATGCAGCTCCCGCTGCACCGGCAGCTGCACCAAGTGCAGCTGCAACGAGTGCGATTACGGACGCCACCTCACGCATTTATCATCGTCTATTTTCCTGATCTCGGGGCGTCATCCCATGCGGAAATTGCAACGTACAGGGTCGTTTGCATGCCTAATGCACCGGATTAAGCCAACAGTGCACCGCTTCCTTAATTATGCACCTGAGTTTGACGGTCTATTCGGCTGAGATCTTGAAGAGATCACCTTGGTTAGGTAATAATTGACAATAATTACGGTTTCTACGCGACAAATCGAGTCTCGACTCCATTACTTGAGGGATGCACCGGCCCTCCGGCGACTCCACCCCCGGTCGTTAATTAGCGAAATAACGAGACTGCACTCAGGGCATGAAGACGTCAACGATTGATACCCTGAGGATGTCCGAGTGGTAGAGGAGTCAGTGCTTCGCGCTAATTACGCCATTTTAATGGCTAATATGCTGGCTTCGGGCAATCCTGGAGAGCTCGGTGCATCGCCATTGCAGCTACAAGGCAACTGCACTTGCTCAGGTGCATGCCGTTGTTGCCAGACGCGTGGATTAAATTCCCACTGATTGATTTCCATTCCCACTCATTTTTCAAAAATACCCAAACTTTCTTATATTCTCCTCTTAAATAAATATACATTTTTTAATAATCATGTGTAGACTGGCATTGAATGGCGTAAGGTGTCCTTTTAATTTTTTTTTTAAGTCATGACGATAGGGTCTTAAGCATTATGTGTCCACCGATAAAAATCGGTGGAGATTTACATACATTACATTCATTTCATTTCATAATCAGGAAATTCTGGTTCCAGAATTAATATCCAAGATATTTAATATTCTGGATTAAAGACTTACATCTGGGTTTAAAATCCCCAATCTGGCAACACTGGTGCATGCACTCGGATGCATGCTGCACCAAGTGCGATTACGGACGCCACCTCGACGCATCCATCATCGTCCGTCTTCTGATCATGCGTGGCACTCTTCGTCGCGGAAATTATAACGCGGGTGCCACGCGCTTGCATAACCCACTAAGCCGCTATAAAGCAATTAACTTAATTATCGTTCAATAAGGCGGTGCACATAGGTTACGAGGAGTCGTCGAGTCTTATGAGGATATCGGCCTCCTATCTCCTCAGCGTCATGCAAATGCGCTCTTCCGCGCGTGCGCACAGGTGTGCATCCCGCGATGCACTTCGATGCAGGTCGGACACCATGTTCCCGAAGAGAAAACAAACCGTGAGAATTCAGGATCTCCCCTTTACCGCGAAAACCCGACTTTTTTTTTAAAAGGTTCCTTACATTTTGGTCATTTTTACAATCGCCACTTCAAAGTGCATTCCTCGGTGCATCTTCTCTGTCACACATTTTTTTCCCGCCGAGTCGCAATTTTATTCCCATGCCGACATGCTGCCATGGGGAATTAATTTCGGACAAGATCTGGTAGCTGAGAAATGATTCCGCCGCTTTTACGGCGAGACGTTATTTGCATATGCAGATATCCTTCCTTGCTCCCACGCCTACGCCTAGAAGCAGCTGCGCGGGGATGAATAATCATCGCTAATAAGTCGAAGAATCATCGATCATCAGGGAGAGAGTGATACTTACCGAGACACGCGACTCCTGTCGCCAGGATTAAGGAGCAAGATCCGAAGTACTCGTCGATTTGTAGACTTTGTCTTATTATCAGGTCGATTTTTCGTAAGAACATGTATGATTTTTCGACTCGGTGACGGTAACTTCTTTTCATCACGACTACGATGATTTTCCTCTGGTCCTCATTTTTTTTTATATATTAAATTGTTAATATTATCGAGAGATGGAGGCGAGACGATGTTGATGGTTTTTATCGTCGTGATTACGATGATTTTTCTCTGATAATGTTCTGGAAGCAGTTTTTCCTTTTTATAAAATTCGGAATATTATCGAGAGGTGACGACGAGGCGATGATGATTTTTCCTCTCTTTGTCATCGTGATTAGAATGATTTTTCGGTGATATTGTTCTTGATCAAGTTCTTTTAAATAAAAATGTGAATACTATTGGAGAAGTCGAGGAGAAACCGGGATCGCGCAGATGGCTCGTGGCTTGCAATGCCCTTTAATTGAGAGTGCAATTGCCCTCCAGTTAGGAAGACCAAACCGGAGATATTTCTGGGCGGGGAAGCCGAGGATCTCCTCAGGGTATCTCATTGTCCTCTCGAGGTGTGGGTGTCAACGCCCCCGACGGAGTTGCGCACGCCACGTCCGGCACACCTATGCCAAAGAGGCGATACCTCGGCCGAGGGGAACCTCTTATAATTGCCTGCACAAATTGCATATCTCATCGAGTATCATCCTTCCATTTGTTTCTCCGATTTTTCGCCCCTCTCCTCACTTCCGGCACTCGCGCCGCCCCGACGACACGTACGGCAAATATTGGCATTATTGCCAAGAAGATGAATCTCCGCGCGCGTCGCCACTCGTGATGACTTCCTTTATCTTTCCCATTAAATAAAAAATAAATTTCTTCCATCGCAACAGAAAAAGTAATGAAAAATAAATCTCTTCGAAGACAAATTTAGCGATACCAGCGCGAAACCTGCGACGCGAAGTCGCGCTTCAATTTAACGCGAATGATATCTTTTCATCTTTCCTTCGTAACGAAAAAAAAAAAAAAAAAAAAAAACAAGAAACTAAAAGAAGAATAAAACATGGAAAAATAACTGTCACCCTTTGGAGACCGATTCGAGATATCAGCCATCTTCCTTGGTCCTCGCGTCCGCGAATTACCATCTCCTGGGCATTGCAAGTCACATAACCGTAACAGCGGTGCATCAATCGGAGAGAGATAAAAGACGGAATAAAAAGCATCCTTCTTGTCTGCATTTATCGAGGCTGAAGTTGGGTCTGCGGAGGTTTCGTCACGGCGGACGATCCGTGCGAAAACTCACGACTGCAGGATGAAGGAAGGCCCCGCTCGAGGAGGCGGCAAGGAAGCGATGCACCCGAGGTGCATCTCCGGCCCAGGATCTCATTCCGTATGCGCGAAAGTGTGATTTCGCGTGGGAGGGATTATAATAAAGATTACAATGTAATATCGCGGGCTCGATCCTTTCTCTTGACAGCCGCCTCATCCTCGTGCATTGTCGACTGACGTTGCCCTAACGGTACACGAGCCACGTAGTCGTTTCCACGCGTTATAATTCGCTCCGTCGTTGCAAGGCTTTTCGATCGGAACTGACCTACCGCAGGCCCAAGTGGAACGTGTGAGAACCCAGCTGAACGTCTCCTTTTAGATATCCCGGTCGAGAAAGAGGCAAGGATGCAACGTCGTCTCCCACCGCCTGCTCGAGAATTTCGTAGAAAATGAAGTCGTCAAACATGCACGCGACTTCGCGAGTTGCATCGGATCCTTAATAACGAGATTAATAATTATATAGCGATTATCAAAGGTCGATTCGGGGATTGCGTCCGTAAGGATGCAAGGAAAAGTGCAGCTAGTAAGGATGCGATCAATGAGAATGAAATGAAAAGGGCCATTCACGAGGACGATGAAAAAAAAAATGCAGCCCACGAGGACGCAGGAAAAAGTGCAGCGCGCGAAGATGCAGCGAGAGTTCACCGGTCCGCGCAGGCGCGATCGCGAGTGCGTGTACGGATCCATCCGTCTGCGACACGCATTAATTCACGTGGGCAAGTGTATGTATTTATTCGCGTGCATTCGTCGCTCTTCTCTCCGGCCAACAATGAGACACTCACCTCCGCGTGGGACCCGCGCCTTCCTCGCTAATACACACTTTCCTGCCTCCTCACAATGACACTATTAATTATTCGATTCGTTTAATTGCTCCTTCGGGGTTGAGCGATATATATCCCCTGGCGGCCGGCGCACTTAGAGGAAGATTTAGTGCCGACTTACCTAGGTGCGATTCTGAGGAAAGCTCGGTTGCGAGGGTGTCCCCGGTAATTACCGAGTTCGATCTTGGGGAATTAATGCCTCGACACTTGCGATTCGCCTTTCGACGCGTAAGAGTCAAGCCAAGCCATGTCCACACCACATCCATCAATGAAAGTAATTTCAGAGATTTAATTCAGGACAATCACGTATTTCCACACTTTTTTTCAAACTGGGTTCACCGAGTCATTTGAAATTTCGGCACGTGATTAGGAATTCCCTAAGAAAAAAATGTGGTGTTTCTGAAATTTCATTAAAAAGAAAAAAGAAATGCGTACTCTTGGTTCCAGTTTATCCCGGGCAGTTTAAAGAAAAGTTGTATAAATATTTTAACATTCCTAACACCTTGAGGAGTCTGGACAGCTCGAGAACATATATTGAAAATAAAAAGTCACTTCAGTGACCCTAAATCCGCGACATCCGACCTCGCTCCCGGGATCTCTGGATTTCATGGATGGTTTATGCCGCCACTTTCTACGGGGTCTTTTAATCCAGCCTCCATGGGGGATAATTTACGAGCGTCGAATTAACGACGTTAATTCCGGGCGCGCGCCAGAGAGTTATGGCGGAATTTTGAGAGCAGTGCGAGAAGACGCGAGGAGACGCGATGGAGTCATCCTGATTTGTGGAATGAAAGAGAAATTCGAATGAGTTATTCTCTAGGGCGCCTTAACGGGGGACGAGAGGTCGCTCCGATTTCGCAAACCGAGAGGCGGATTACGCGAGCGGAGCCTTTCTCGCACGCGCCTCCTCGCGAGGACTCGCGCTATCGGCGCTACAGCGAACTCGCGTTTGCATTAACAGGCGGTTCACGCGAGTCGTTTAACGCCGGCCCTAGGCGGCGCTCTTCGCCGCAGGCCACGTTAAGTAAAGCACCGAGAGACGCTAACTGCACCGATATGCCCCGCCGCATATGCGCCGCATGCGAATTACGTAAGTCAAGGAGAAAGAGAGCGCACGAGCGAACATCCTGGTGGCGTATCCGCGATCGAGGCCCGTCGACAAGAGAGCCCCTGGATCGGGGTTATCTCGTTATCTCGTTATCTCGAACGAAAACGACGCAAAAGTTATGCCTATCTGAATGAGAATAACTTAATAAAGCCATTCGCGTGGATTGAAAAGGTACCTGGAGTCTCCTTACAACGGCACTGACCGTCTGAATAAAATTAAAGGTCCGCAGGGGGATAGTTGACGTAAAGAGACCCAGCGTCCGGGAGAGCACGTGCACTTGCTGGAGACGCAGGCGCGACTCTTCGTATTTATACTCTTGCTTTTTCCCTCGGAATGGGTATATTATAGTCAATCTAAGTGGCCAGGTGGTTCGTTCTAAAGCGCAATTGGGATAACCCGTAAAAATGTTTCATGCGTGTAAAAAGCGTGTAAATGTTGGAAGGTTGGTGGTGATTTTGGAAGGGATCGAATAGGTAACTAATGTTTAGGTTAAAGCGTGTAAATGTTGGGAGGCTGGTGGTAGTTTTGGAAGGGATCGAATAGGTAACTAATGTTTAAGTTAAATCATGTAAACGTTGATTGGTTGGTGGTGGTTTCGGAAGAGATCGATGCCAGGAAAGAGAGGAAGTCTGGAGACGACTATGGAGAATTCCAGTGGAGTCGGCGGCGTTCCATCCCGACTCGTCGATTCCTGCGTCCCGTTAGTTGAATCCCGAGTCCCGTCTAACGGACAAGATTAGGGATCGCACGAAATCTCGCCGTCGTGGGGCAGAGGGGACCCTTTTCTCGGCAAGGTGCGCTCCGCGTTTAAGGAAGAGGCCGCGCCGAGGGAAGCGCGACCGAGCCTCGAAACGGCGAAGCCTCTCGCGTACGCGCCTCGGGCGGTGAATTTATGCATCCCGCGTAAGTGTAAAGGTAAAAGCGATGATACCCACCTAACCTCACCTACTCCGCCAGGAGTGCGTGCATGCATACGGCTACGGGGCTAGGCTGCCCCTTGACCCTCGCTTACGATGCATCCTCGACGGCCGCGCGTCCACCGACCTGGCCTATACCACTATCTCACCTTCTCTTCCCTGCCTCCCAGTTTTTTCATTTCCATTCCCTCCAACCACGCAGAAAATTGCAATTTCAAAGGAAATCGCCAGGAAAAGTCCTGGCGACTAAATTTCAGGAGGGATGAAAAAGACATCGGACATTTTTAGGAGGTTTCAGGAAACCCTGGGGATTTAATTTTCAGCTAGATGAACGAGACGTGGGATGTTTTTAGGGATCTTTAGGAAATCTTGACGATTCAATTTTGAGATCGATTAAGTGGACGTGGGATATTTTTAGGGATTTTTCGGCTGGCAAAAGCTGCACTTGCACGTGCATCGGGTTGGTGCAGCGAGATGACGCGAAAGCGGAAGAGGGCTCGCACGGAGCTCCTCGATTAGGGGTAATGCACGAGGAACGATACGGAGCAACGAGGCTCGGCTCGTTAACGGAGCTCGGCAATAAAGGCGCGCACGTGTTATTGTTAAGGCGGTACGTGCCAAAGGTGGGCATTACACCTTGCGTCTTCTCGATTAGGCGGCATAATCTCTCCATTCGCCGGCACGAGCGAGCCATCGCGCTGCGCCTACGTGAGGTACGAGCTCTTACGTAAAGTCGAGCCGCGCGCGGTGCACCTAGATGCACCTAGATGCACCTAGTCGAGGGATACGTCGGGGGCGAGAGGCAACGTCGAAGAGCTTCGAAAAGAACAGATGCATCGAAACGCGGATGAGATTCCGCGAGGCATCGAGGAAGGCCTCGTAGGGGTGTGGAGTCGCGCGTGCACTTGGCGCGGAACTCTATCGCGGTCATGAGGTACGTCTCTCGCATCGTCGCGGTTTGACGGATCGCCGATGCCACCGGACACTTAGGCCTAAGTATAGACCTCGAAACTGCACCCGACAAATCACTGCTCTCGACGGCGTCTCGTCGACGAGAACCTGTGGTCTGCAAGACTGCGAGGACTTTGCAGCAGCCTCTTTTGTAACCCTGAAGAGATCACGCGGTGCAGGTTCAAGAGAGAATTGTAAAAAGATCTGTCACGAAGCAGGGAGGATTTGAAAAGAGACGCCGAAATCGCGGTTCGCGAGTCGTTCCTCAATTTCAGGGTCGGACGTTAAGAAACGCGATTCAGTTCCGCGCCAAATACGTAAACGTGATATTGGGGCGAGACGCGATTGTCTGGGAAATCTAGCCTGGAATGTCGGATTCGGTGGGAAATGTTTTGCCAGGAATAACTCGATTGGATTAGGATGAGACAGATTCTCTGTCAGAATTTTTTCCCCGGTGAAAAATCGCAGCCGGAAAAATCGGAAACTCGCGACGAGTCTCTCTCGACGATAGCCGAGGCCAGATCTTTAAACTCGATATCTCGCGTAGCTTCTTGTTTCCACTTTCTCGCGCGAGGGGCCCCGGATAATTTGCAACCTGTAATTTTCGCGGCTGACAACGAGCAAGATGGAGGGCCGCCGGCTTTCTACGGGCGTTAACGTCCGCGCGAATTCGATCGATCGCGATCGAGTCGATCGATAACTGCGGGTCCGAATTTCGAAGCTCCACCCCCGTAAATAAACCTTACGGTATAAACAACTCCAGCGAGCGGCGTTCCTCCACCTTTTCTCCCTTTCCTCCTCTTTCCCTCGGGGTGAAAAATAGAAATCAACTGCCGCGGATTAACGAGCTCCGATTAAAAGCCAATTGCGCAATGGTCCCACTTCGCCGGCCGTGAGTTCCATTCTTCGAGGCCTGAATTACGGGTTTATATTAATTTATCCGACGTGTCAGTCGGTACTTTTGTTTTTCCTACAGCTCGGATACGCCTCGGAGAATTACAGGGAAGTGGTCCGAAGAAAAACCGATCGGTTTCCCGCGTTAAAAGTAAAACCCCGAGACACGCAATGGACGGATGCAATTACCGCAAATCCACAGAAAAAAAAAAAAGAAAAAAATACATTCGCACTCTTACCAAAGGACAACATTGCCGATGAAGTTTGCTCTTACAGTAATAGTCACATAACCAACAAAAATCCTTTTTTTGTTGTCGATATAACAGAAACGTTTCTGGACGAAAATTTTCCTCACCCATTTTCAAGTGTTTATGTTGGTTATTTCGTTGATTTCTTATCACTGACTCATTACCTTCCTCGTTATCCTTGGCTTGTGCGTTTACGTCGAGATCTATGAAATTTGCCTCCCGGCCCAGACTGCACGTGCTCTTGGCGCGCGGTGCATGCTGATGCACCGCCAGTCGATGCACCGCGTGGCAAGTGTCGCAGTTTACCTGGAATTTCATTCCGGCGAGGTGTCCTCGCATTTCTGCATTGCGGTATCCGCGAATATATGCGTACACGTGTACATGCACGTACGTATAATAAGTGCATCGCGACTGCACTCGCGTGTTGCCCTCGGCTGGGGGCGTTTCCTCCGCGTGTAACCACCGGCACTCGAGGCTAATATGCATATGTGCACGCACAAGGGCATATGGCTACATGCACATGGGCGTAGCTGCCGAAATCGTTGCAATTTGTGGTCGGACCGTGAAAAAGAGTGCAACTTCCTGCCAAGGCTCGCGGTCCATTACTTTGTCCGGCGAATTATGCATTTCGCGCGAGCGTTACGCGCCAACTGGGAGGAATAAATTTCGGCGCGAGTCATTTGCGACTGTAAATTCTCGAGGCCCTCCGAGCGATGCGATAATTAATAAACATTCCCGAGAGATGCAAAAAGGTAAGAGAAAAAAAATTAAGTCAGTCCCGGGGTGAAGTCGCAGTGCGCGCCTCCCCTGCGCCTGCACTCTCTTTCTCCTTTTTTATCCTCTCTTTATTTTTTATTCCCATCCAACAGACATCGACGCGATTCCATAAATCATTCGGCGTATAAAAGTCGAGCGTGTAATTACAAGTTTTTTAATTACACTGTCAAATGTCTGTTGGCAAGCCTCGCGCCGGATTAATGCGCTTTCGGCGCCGCGAAACGAGGAGCTTCGAGTGCACTCCGATGCGTTTCTTCGATTAATCCGACGGGGGGAAGTAAAAAGGTGGAGGGCTGTATTTTATGGGGCAGTGGAGAAGCGCTTGTGTTATTTAGGGAGACATTTAAGGCGATATGAAAGTTGCGGCTGAGGGATCAATCGCGGAGGAAACTTTTCTCCGGACTGGGTGTACCAAATCATTTCAAACTTCACAATGTGAATATAGAGGCTATAAGGAAGGTCCTGACACGCATGCAATTTCAATTTTGTTTTCACCTTTTTTCATAGACATTTTAATAATTTTTATAAAACATGAGATTTCATGGGGGTCGGGACATTTTTTATAGCCTCCATATTCACGTAGTAAAGTTTCATACGATTTGATGCATCCAAGTCAGTAAAAAGTTTCATAGTGATCCTTGAAATATCACTTTCAAAACACCTTAAGGTGCTTGGAATCGAAGGAAATTCGATTTTTCGTTACTTTCACGTGCGAATCCGAGACTCTTCAGACGCGGTCTCTTAACAATGAACTCGTGATTGCGATCTGGCGAAGGTGTGGCCTAAGTGCGAGCTTGCGCGAAATGCCGCATCACCCTGGCAAATCATCGATTCGCCACGGTGATCGCTCAATTAATGCTACTCTTCGGCGGGCGGTGCATCCCGGTGCATCTTGGTGCATCTCAGTACCCGTAGGTTTCCGCGATCACACGATCCCCTAAATGGGTGTTGCCCCTCGAGTTTCGCCTCCACAATCGCCTCCATTCACAGAAAACAAGAAATTTGCCCTTTTAGCAAAGAAAGACATTGTTGATAAAGGCTTACTGTAGGAATAATCACATCAAAATGTTTGCAATGATATCCAATCGTGGATGTTATCACTGAAGAACTCAAGAAAAAAAAGTACTTGCTTAATTATATGATTACAGAGGCCGTAGGAAGAACGTGGTCATGAAATGTAATTTTTAATACAAAAATTCTTTTATTTATCCGAGGCTAGAGCCAAGAATACATATTTTTAGTTGAAAAATGAAATTTGACGAGCACCACGTTCTTCCTTAGGGCGTTTATAACCACGTGTTGAAATTAATATGTTTATATAGAATGACCCTTCATATCACCTTAGGCACCGAATAGGGTGCATAAATTAATTCAGAGGCCCGAGGAATTTTCGATCGACCAAACGAGTTTTTGTCGCCGAGGTCGATACGAATCCCTCAATTTTTATGACGTGGTCGCGCCATAAACATCGACTCGAGAAAGAGACGAAGGAGGGCAAATATTGGAGGTTTCACGTTAGAGAACGCGAAACCTCCATAAAATGCACCCCCGTTTATATCGGCGGTCCACTTTACGGTAATCTGCCTCTCGACTGGTTTGTTACGAGGCCGAAGTGCACTTTATGCGATTTCGATGACGCCCAAATTGAAACTTGTCAGCCATGTATATTGGCGCGGGCCTTGTGAAATTCGTCCCTGCGAATGTCGCGAGACTTACGATACTCTTGCCGCGACAAGTAATACCGACGTAATTTGTAACTACTGTCATTAAGCGCGGGCCGCGCGAATTTATCGAAGGGGCCCTCGCGAATATAAAGGGAGTGACGCAAGCTCTTTCGTGAATATTTAAATTACGCTCGCCGTCCGCATTAATCGCGCCGACTCGGCCGGTTTTAAACGAAAACTGTTAAACGCTCCGTCGGCGACGCGTGTGCGGCCACTTTATGAAAATTAATATTGCGCAATAAAGAGCCAAGCGGCGTCGCCTTTACGAGTCGTAAAGTCGTCCTTTCGAAACGTCGATGCCCGATTTTCCCCATATACGGGGTTTAACACCCCGGCGAGATCATGTCCTTCAATGATCGAATTAAAAAAGAAGTATCGCAATTAAACGCTCCATTTCTCACGGTTAATTCACCGTTTTTGAATATTCACGAGCACGGCGACCGTGCGTCATGGAAAGTGCGTAATCAAGGGGGTAGTGATAATGCCTGACGTCATCTTTACGTGCCGTAGAGCCATTTTTTTTTCTAAAGGAATCGAAAAAGAAATATAGTAGTTCAATAGTATACTTCAATGTGCGTAATCAGGGGGTGGATCCCTCGTGTTAAGTGATAACACGCGAGGTGCACCGCGTGATGTACCGCGTCCTAGGGTCCGTCCATATCCAGTTTCCTGATAAATCAAAGAACAAGTCCATGGTGGTAATCGAGTTAATCGATCGCGCGAGATAATCGATAATGTCGGTAATCCGTTCTAGGTGGTCCGGCGGGCACGTGCAATCTGCGTTAAATGATGCGTGTAATGGTTGTCAACGAGTGACTCTTAGACACGGCACATCTTCATTAGGCATTAACACGTCCGCCTGTAACAGGTTTTGTAACGCCCGAGATCCTCCTCGTAGGAAATCGGTGCCTTCCCGCGATAAAACGCGAAATCCCGATGCACGCAATCCGACTGCATAGGAATGCACTCGGTGCAGGAGTTCCAAAATCATTTTTCCACGGTTTCAAATTTTCCTGGACCGTTCCACAAATCTTCAGGCAAATTTTACATGCAGCTAATTTCCTTTGGAAATAATTCCCTACTTGGAATAATTCATTATTAATTAATATAACGATATGGTTCCTTCCGACCCGAAAAAAGAAAAGAAAACAATACCTGGCCTTTAAAAATCCATCTTTCAATTTATGGAAAAATGCAATATTCCCTTGCAACGTTGCAGGAGATCCCGGAGTACCATATGTACATGAGGGAGAATTGCAGGATGCACTCGGCATAACGCGGCGATGCATTTCGCAAGGGGTCAAAAGTGCGTGCGCGAAAGGATCGTTTCGTGTGCGGTTTTCCGCTCGATCGGGCCCGATGCGGCATCCCGTACATACAAGGGGTTCGATTGAATTAGATTACGTCACAATGACGGCGATTTGCGTGGCGGGCAATAATCAAGGAATCGTTTCATCGTCGATCGGCGCTGCCAATGGGAATCGCTTGCGCTGTAATAATATTTCGCCGATAACGCGGCTCCCGCTGGCCGGTGTGTAATTATCGTTTATTTAACGCGCCCCTTGCCGAGCACGGCTCACTTTGTAAATAAGCAGGTACACGAATAGAAGAGGTACACGACTCTGGAAGGCGCCCATTACTCGTAATCATTGTCACGCGTACAGACGCCAGTCGTGATCCGCGATAAGACGCGGCTCGATCCGATCTGTCAATTTTTTGTTTTCTTCCCATTTAAGTTTTCCCATTCTTATCAATCCCAGATATCTGACTGCACCTGTCTTTATATCCTTAGTCAGGGTTTACTTAAACGCCGATTATCCTTCCTCGTCGCGGAGTCCTGGCGGAAAAGGCCCATCAGGCCGCGCAATGACCAATTTTCCGCAGAGCCGGTATTAGTCCAGAGATTTACAGCTGGGAAAAATGAAAGATTATTGGGTCAGCCTCGACAAGTATAGGTTCTCAAATCGCATTATGCCTTCCTAAGCCGGTCGAGCGACTCGAACCACTGGGTTCACGGCACGAATAACTATAACATTAACCACGTAAAGCACCGACGTTTATATCTGCCGATCACTGAATAGAGTATTTACCTGGGATTCTATCTACCGGGTTTCGAGCGATTGTCTATCTCCAGGTGACTTTAAATCCTCGATTAGCCAAATTCCGAGTCCTACTTCCGAGTGCTACCTCACCTGGCATCAGGGAAAATGGATAAACACAGCTCTGTCGAATCACCTAAAATGCCTACCTTACCTCTTATGCAACCATACTCGATGCGGTACGATCAATTAATTGCCATTCCGTGCTCTGAATAAATGAAAACCTGAACTACCGAAAATTAAAGCGCTCAAGCTTGAACTTAACTTAAAATGTACCGCGGAGATAAATGATCTGTAAAATCTACAGATTTTATCCGTTGAAATAAACCAACCGATTATTTCTGTTAGCGTTACGATAAAGCTTCTCTTACTCAAACCCACGTTACAGACAAATATCTGTAACAATTACATATAAGTATTTGGAAGGGTTATGGATAAAAAGTGACCCTTAACCTGTTGAATCTATTAAATCTGCAGATTTCTTCCGTAACGCTTATAAATATTTTTCATGTTCCTGAAAAAAAATATATATATTTATATAAACAGACAAAATCTTTGGTTAAAAATATTTTTTTCTAACGCGCGTACCATTCCTCGGTATCTAAATCGCCTCTACGGATGCACAGCATCCTTACCTCCGTTCGGTGCATCTCAGCGATGCGCCCATCGGGCATGTATACTTAAATCTGTCATCGCGTGTCGCATCCCGGCGCGGTGCACTCGCTCGCGCATTATGCAAATGGCGCGCGGCGGCGCTTTGTGCCTTTATCAAGAGGCGAGCACAAATTTACAAGCTCGGCCTGCGGAGCGCCGGGGGCAGAGCTAGAGAGCGAGGCGCACAGGTGGACGGGTGGCGCGTGAGTGCGAGCGAGACCGAGCGATGCGGGCCGACGGGGGAGCGAGAGAGACGCGACTAGGCCCGGCCCCGCGCTTCCCCCGCTATCGGATTAGCTCCCGCGTTTACCGGCGCTGGTGTGCGCGGCTTGTTATCAGCGACGCTACATCTTATTTTACGCGGTCTTCGGGCCAAGTGACATTTCTATGCGCCAGCTATGACGTCGGCTCGGCCAGCTCGAAGGTGCCCCGTGACTTCTGTTGGACGCAAATTGACCGCGGCTACCCCAGGCGGAATTAAACGGCGGAAAGGCCGCCGAGATTCCGCGGCCGTTACGCCAGAAAATCAACGGCCAGCCTCCGGAATCTCGGATCTCGCAAACGGGCACCCTCCTATCTTCGGAGACGTCATCGCCCTCGCCGAAGACCGAGCGCGAGGATTATCTATATCCTGATAAAAACGCCCATGTAAATCTACACACTCAATCATTGGCTATATTTCGATTCCACGATGAATTCCAGTCAAATGGTCTCGGTAATATCGCATTCAGCATCTCAGTTGAATTAGAAAAAATTACAACGTAATATTTCATTAGATTCGAGGAAAAAATCAGCAATACGATAAATACAGAATGTTGGGTGTATTTATACATTTTCGAATTTTTAATCCTTCCATTTTACGCTTTTCTATGTAAGCCTTCATTTATGAGGTGGGTAAAAATGTATGTAAATTTCCATGGATTTTTATCAAATATGTAAAAAAGAAAAAGATAAGGGACACCCCTTAACGGCCCTCCGAAATGCAGACGCAACGAGGTTACCGGGTCGACCATATTTTATCGAGCAATTCGACACCGCAGATTACCTGGGCGGTATCGCACTTCGCAAGTCGAGGTCTATAATGATAAATCATATTTCTTAAGGGTTATTATTTTACGGTAAATCAACGGGAGCGCGTTCTCGTTACCGTGCGCTTTCACCGAGGCTTTTCTCGCCGCCATTTCGGGGACGGTCTTATCGGCATTTGAGAGATCGTCAACGATGCGCCGATCCTGGTGGTCGAAGTCTCGTCGCGAATCTCGCGGCTCGTTAATATCATTGATCTGATGCATCGGTACGCGAGAAACGACGATCGGTATGTGCGACATGAAAATCGCGACGTCGAGGTGACTCTTTGCGCGAGTCGCGACGAGCCATTTGCACCCTTTGCGCGCCATGAGAAAATATATATTTGACAATATAATAATACTACGTACAGTTCTGGGTGCATTTTCGCATTTCCGAAGTTCGAAATATGAAAATGCGAAAATGCGAAAATCTGAATGTGTGAATATGTGAATATGTGAAAATGCGAAAATGTGAAAACGCAAATATGTGAAAATGCGAAAATGTGAAAACGCAAATATGTGAAAATGCGAAAATGTGAAAACGTGAACATTTGACCACTGTAAATCCATTTGTTCCATAAATATATTTTTTATGTGGTGTGCCCTTACTTACCTAGTATGTACGGTGTGCCTGTACTCACGCACATTTTATCAGAATCGTGGGCAAGCTTGAGAGGTAAATATAAATGTGTGGAGAATAAAAATAAAAAAAAGAAAAATGATATGGAAAGATCGAGGAACTTTTAGCGGAGCTGTGACCCATTCGGCCTCGGGCCGAAGCGCGTAAGGAAATAAGGAAGGAAATCGGCTTACAAAAGGACCCGAACGAGGAAGATTCGGCCTTAAGGCCGTCGGCGATTGGCGATATCTCGCAGCTGTTGGCCCGGTAACGGGCCATGCCGATTTCTTCCCGCGATTCGATCGAGTGCGACGCTCTCGGCCAGTCGTCGCACGATTCTTCCATTACGGGCACGTCGTAAATAAAGGGGGGGTCGATCCTATCGGGGCATTATCGTCTGCATCTTAAATCGGTCTTCTTTATGACTCGGATCCGCGGATCTCGGCCGACGAAGTCGGGCACCTCGTCGAAAGATCCGCGATTCGGGCGTCGCGACGCCCATCCGCGCCCCGGGCCGAAAGATCCCCTACGTGACCCAAATGTCGATTCCGCCCTTAATTACAAAATGAGTCTTAATAATGTACACTCCAATTATCACTTAACGACTCGATAAACCCACCGCGATAGTGCTGGGAATTTGCATAAATTGCAAAATTTCCTCAGACGCGGAAATTACCTTCACGAGGGGCTCTACAGAAGTCTACACTGAGAGGGAATTGTCATTGAATCAAAAAGAAATATCATTTGTCAATTCAATAAACTGGACCCAAAAAGAAATTCCAATAAATCTAATGCAACGTTCCTTCGGAATGATGACAATATATTTCAGTTAATTCGAGTTAATTCGGGTACCACTCAAGGAATCATTTCTTCGGTTCGATGAATCTTTTCTCTCAGGGTGTAAGTTTGGAATTTTTACTTTGCCGCCTTTCCTCTTTTCTTTTCTCTTTTTTCTTCCATTATCATAACGCCCAGTGCCTATTCCCTGGCGACGCGGGGAATTTCAATGGCGAGCCGCGTAAACGGCCGATAATGAACGCCGCGCAACCGATTATGAATAGCTGAGCCTTTCGATATTTTTCCATAAACGCCGGTGCGGTTACACGCTCACGTTGGGTACGCGTACTTTATGATTATTGGAGGGCGTAGCCGTATCCGTGCAAGGAGGATGCTATCGAAGGATCTGCTGTCTAGTAGTAGGCCGCGTTGTACTTTCCGGCCGGCGATGCGGCGATAAAATTCCCTTGCGAGAAAGACAAGGAAAATATACGGATTGCCCTCGAGGGAGGGGGAGGAAAAAATGTACGTACATTAACCACTTCCAAAGGTAACGCAATCGTTAAACCGGTCCATTGGTCGTTCCAAAGTGGGAATTATTAACGACTAATTAATGTTCCTCAGGGCGTTGCACAAGTACAGCCAGAAGCAACAAAGACTCGGATACGGGAGCGTAAATAATCTGGAAAAATATCCGACAAGGGGATTTTATCTCCAGATATTTTTCCATTACCTCCATTTCTCACAAGCAATCGAAAGTCGGTACGCACTTTGCCAATGTTTACTTCTACCGTGAACAACAATTTGTGAATGCAAATCGTCGCGGTCGCGACAATTCCCCAGGTACACAGTGAACAAGAAATTTGCACTTATAGCGAAGAACATATAAGAAAAAACATCGGACCAAGGAAATATTTTCTTAATTCAATGAATTTCACTCAATTAAAGTCTAATAAACTGTCACGATTCCGACGAAACGTTGCATCCAACTTATTCGAGTATAATAATTGATAGCTTTGGGTTAACGAAATATTTCTATGAAACCACTACTATTCTAATATTTCTTTGCTTCATTTTCTCTCAGGGTGGTCCATTTTCAAGTGTCCATTCGTCGAAGCAATTTCCGTGAATTCTTTTTCCGCGTGCAAGTTTAATCCGCTGCATCGGCGCGCGGTGCATTCTGCATCCTAGGATGCAGCCTAAAACTCGGCGGACGTCGAGGCCTTAATTATGCGGAGCGGCGTACCGAGGTATGCAAATAACGAATTTGAATTACCGCGGTATCGGAATATGCTCTTAATGCTCGGACGTTTGAATGGGTCGGGGTTGCCAGCACATCGCGGCATCGCGATGCTCGCACTTGGCAGCTCCAGAGTGGAGGTGGTTTACGAGGGCAAAGGCTCCCATGCCCTCTCCAGGCTTGTTAGCATTTTCCGCCATTTCTCGCACGCATTGTTTACATTAATTAATCCGATATATAAAAGGCATTCCCCCGACGAGCGTTTTACACCGCCGCTTCCTGGTGCGCCCTCGTTCCGGCATGCAAGCAGATAGACCTCAGGATGCGAACAGACTAAGTGGCGAATTAGTGCAGGGTTGAAAGGTCGACAGCTCTTGTCAAGACATCCTGTATCAATCGCTGAGATAAACCGATGGGTGGTGATAAACCGATCGGGAAGTACAAACGAAGGTACCATCACCTACGTGCAACCCTAAAAAATCAATCACGCACGGTGTATCGCGGTGCCCAGGTAATCGTTCACCTAGTACCCGAAATTTCCATAGGGAACAGTCGCCAAATGTTCATTTAAATCGTCTTCCGGGTATGTTATCTTATTATTTATAAACTGCAACATCAAGTACAGATATTACATATATAATGGCAAAAAGATACGCAGGGTGGGATTTTATTTACGGGTGGCTAATACGCATTTGAGAATCTTGCCCTAGGTACGTTTCTAAAGTTTGGATCATTTTTTATTAATATATAATGATATCCGAGATGATCCGTATGTAAAACTCGTGTCACACGAGTGCCTTCCAGATCGAGCATCGAGAGGGCATTGTGGTCTCCTAAGGGCCCTCGAAAAGGGGAGTGAAAGAACCCGAAGAGGTCGGAGGAGAGACAAGATGAAGGAAGCTCCCGAGTGAAGATTGAAACTCGTCTTATTTGGCCCTCTCTCTGCGAATTCGAGGGCGGGCATTGTCGGGCCGGGGTGGAGGCTATTTATAAGTGTCCCGAGCGATGTTAAAAGCGGGCGTATATATACAGGCGCGGTGTGCCGTGGGCTTCCTTTTGGGAATATTTTCGAGACTGGTTCTTCGGGCGAAGCCGCCAAGTAGGCACTTCGGCCATTTTATTTCTTATTATCGTCACGTGTATACGGTATACCTCCCACCTCGGCTGCTGGGAGACGACCTTCTGAGAGCCTCTTTCTCCTCTTCGAGAGCGCTTCTCCTTTCTCCCAATATTATTCCACGTCCATGCTTGCCGAGTGTCACGCTCGACGCGTGTCCAGGATGCGACCCCATCGATCGGGACATCGATCGGTTCCATCGACGGTCTAAAATTCTGCCAATGAATTTTTCACCCTTTTCCTGGCTGCCGGGAAAATTAATAAACTGACAACTAATTAAAAAGTTGACGCCACTCTGCCACTCGAAAATCCAATTTCTTCGTGCTCATGTCTCGCTTGAATGCGATTCCATCGATCAGCATATCGATAAACTGAAATAGCCCCATCTCAACGTTCCAAGTTTCTACCAAAGAATTTCCCCTGAATTTTCCTAAACGCCGGAAAAGTTAATTTAATTCAAGGTCAATAATATTTCGGACCACTCAATGAGGGTACTCTAAAAATGAAATTATTCCGCGCCCACGTCAAGTTCGATGCGATCTCATCGATCGGGATATCGATCAACTCGCGCGACCCAATCGCGGCGATCTAACGTTCCGCCAAAGTATCTCCTGGAGTTTTCCTGAATGTCGGAAAAATTCATAGAATTTGATATAAATAATATATAGAGGAATAGAATTGGGACACTCGAGAGCTGCACTTCAGGCTGGACGCAATTAAACGCGAGTGCATGTCGGGGAGCAATCGATTGCAGTCAGGGGAGCTAATTTCCCCGTCAGTTTCTACGTTGGGTCCTGGGATCGATATCCGATCGGACGTAGGCTCGCTACTTCGGAATCGTAAAGCAACGGCGGTTTACACCGAGCCGACTCAAAGGCAGTTTGCAGTCCGCAGTCTGCAGTCCGTGGACTGCAGTCGGCATGCGATCGTATTTATACAGGCGGCCATGGGCTCTATGGAGCCGCGCGTGCCGACTTCTAAGAGACTGTGTGCGTTACCTGTCTCACGTGTCTTACGTGTCTTACAGGTCTTACGTGTATTACACGTCCAGAGCGTCGCGTGTGAAACGCCGTGTGGGATTTCATAGGATCTCCGGTTCACCTTCTGCCTGAACCCGGGGCTGAACCATGGTCCTGGAAAAGCCTGCAATTACCGATAATTAGCCGCACTTACGGGGCCTTTTTATCCCCCCTGCCCTATAAAAACCGAGCCACCACATCCTTAAAAAGAAAAACCTCAAAAGAATCACCTCTAACGCCAAGTACCAACAATAACGACCCTTGTAAAAATCCAAAACTGCATAAGTGCAATGCGATGCAGTGGCTACACTGGGAATAAAAAGATTCATGGAACCGAAGAAATATATTATTAATTCAAAGAATAATTGACAGGAATAAACTCAAAGAGATTGTCAATGCTTCCGAAGAAATGTTCCATCCAATTTATTCCAGTTTATTCGAATCGATTTAACATTTTTTGAATTAACAAAATATTTCTCCGGCACTATTTAAAGAAGTATGTATCTTCGATTCAATTATTTCTTTGTTTAGGGTATTAACGGTGGGGTAAAATTGAAGAGAGTTCCAAAGTTTGCTTGAATTCCTATCGCTGCACCCTGTGGGGTCCACGATTCGCCGATATCGAATCGACGATAATTCCGTTGCACGCATGCACCGCGTATGACGTTAGTGTCGCGAATGAAGCCGGCCCCGGCGGCGCAACGCATAATTTACTCTTCCGCGAGTAATCCCGAGTGCACTCTCGATTCTTGCTCTATTCCGCGGGATTCGCGGCACGAGCCGGCCGAGCGTTGCACATGCACGTGTAAATGCACCGGGCGGTGCATGTGCAGCGCGATGCACGCGTTACGCGGCTCGGTGCCGCCGCGGCTCATTAACGGCCCGCTATCCGGCGAGGGGTTTCCTAAATAACATACGACGACCTTTATGACTCGTTAAATTACGATCGTCCGAGTTGTCTCGCCAACGCGAGAAACGGCGCTCGTCGAGCGACTAAACGGCGAGTCCTGCAAGAAAAAGGGACCTCGAAGGACCCGAGCCAGCGTTTATAAATACCGGTTCGTTACGGGGACGTTTGCGAGGGTCCTGCCGAGTCTGGGACGAATCTAAGTAATTGCGAATTTGCCCTTCCCGCCGCATCAACGGGGCTAATTAGTAGTTATCCCCGCTAGAGTTACGCCAGGCGAGTCTGAAAATCTTGGATTGGCAACGAGGAAGACAAAAGACTGCCCGTGGTTTGAAAAATCTCGACCGCTTGAGCAATCGCGCGGCCTCCCGAGCGTATAGACACTCGGGCGCGCATGAGTCCCGCGCCAAGTACGTTTAAGCGCTCTCTCGCTCTATGCTCGGCTTGAGTTATGTCGGCTCGCGCATAACGCTCGCAGCCAACTATTGGAACATCGTAGGTTCCGCCGCGTTAGTTTAGAGCCACCTCTGATTTATGCGAGCGGTTTAATAGGTGCGACGCGACGCCCGGAGTTACAACTTAAGAGTAATCCGCGAGGAACAGGTGGACAATGTCAGGTGCTCGAGATAAATCAATTTCGCGCCGATAGCTCGTCCAGGAAGCGGATCAATTTTCTGAAGAGTTATGACATATGTCGCAGTCAGATTGTAAAATCTGACGTTTTGTAAAACGGCTAGGGGTTTTATAAAACTTACATGTATGAATAGAATAACAAAATGCTACCCTAAATACTTCACCGTTTCTTTTTTTATTAAAACTTGTTGATTATTTATGAATGACTGAAATGATTTATCTGGAATGCAAAATAGGCGGCAATGAAATTGACAATTTATGTTGTCAGTCATTTTATATAACGCCTACTCGCTTTATGAAACGACGAAAAATTACAAAATGTCGGGTTTTATAATGTGCCTACGACGTATAGAGTGGGTTAATCCATGTTACCCATTTGTTGCTTAATTTAGTCCATCTCAGACGCGAGTCTTCGAGGTGTTATCGATTATGGCAGCAATCGCGCACATAATTAAGGCCGCGTCAGATCGACGCAGTGCCGTTAGGATAATCGCAAGGACGAGGGGAACGATCGAAAATAAAAGATCGAATTGTGACGCGGATCGTCAGCCATCTGTTTTCGTAATTACCGGGTAGAGCGGGGTCCCACTGTGCGCATCTGGTGTCGCACTAAGCGCGGCGCGTCAACGCGTCAACGATGAAAAATTAACGAAAACTGCGATTAATCTTGTGCGTTAATTCTGTAGTTAACTGCGATTAATCTTATGGATTAATTTCGTAGTGATCTGTATGCCCATATTTGACGCGGTGACGCGACGCGTTCCGTGTGACGCCCGTCGCGTTTGTCGGGATTCCGGCTTGAGTTCATCATGGCCGAGTAAATTTTCCTCCGGCGAGAGAGAAAGGCTCAAAGCCAAGAAAAGCCGCGATTGCGCGCACCAAGCTGCGCCAAGGGAAAAAAGCCACGCACGTGGAAAAAGATATGATATTGCGCAGGCGAACCGTGACCGAGCGCAATTAGCCTCGGCACTAAGTTACGATTTTCAACTTCCCTCGGTGAGGTATGCAAAACGCCGGGCGCACTTTCCCGATTTTTCCGACTTTTCCCGTGGGACCGTGGCGCCGCGTAGGTCGCCCAGGTTAGGCAAGGAAAACGTCTCGGGTGGATATAGACACCGATATGATAAAAACTGAATTACAATTGTAATCTAAATTTACGAAATTGAAATTTTACCATAATTTCTCTGAAGGCGTAATTTAGAATCTTTGCACATTGAGGAGACTGACAAATAGGAATGGATTATTGCCTCCACCCGGATGCTGCAAGGATGAAATCGCGATAGCATTTATAATGTAAATTTCATAAATTGACATTAGAGCAGGATTTGGGAACGATAAATCGTTGAGAAAACTCGTGGCGATAAATCGTTTGACCAAATCGTTACACTAAACCGATACGATAAATCCGAATAGGTTTTACTAGCGCGCGAATAACGCGTGGAGTTCGAAATTATTCACGATTACACGGATTCCAGACTGCTACGACTCATGGAAACGTGCGAAACCACCTCTAGGTCATTCATTGGAGATCCAACGACCCAGAGGACGGGTCCACGGCGGAAGCTGCGGTCCTTTGTCGCGGCTGCATGTCGAACCTGGCTACCTCTGTCGGGAGGCTGGTTCCTCTCGGGTTACACCGTTCTTCCATTTAGCTATCCAAGAGAAGCGTCCATCTCCGGTCGCCTAGGACATCCCGCGACTATCACGGGGTCCTTTATAACGGCCTCGGCCGAAAGGACGAGTCGAAGAGCCGCGGTCGAGTTCGAGGTCGAGGTCGCTTCACCTCCGACCTGAGGATTAACGCGGTCTCTTCGGGACCTTCGACATGGGGCCCTGTTCGCGGTAATGGCGAGCGATGGCAACCAGTCGTAAGGCGTTGCGGGTTGTTTATGCACCTCGTTCGCATTTAGTAGTAAATCCGGACCGCAGCTCGGGGGATTAATCCGATCTCCGAGGGATCGCTCCCACATGCGAGCTCTCTGCCGCGTTTGCGCAACCTCCGATTCCTTTCTACACCTGCGAGTAAGCGTGTCGTTTATTCCCATTTAAGTAAAGTCAAGGCGACGGGACCTTGCGCACACAAATCAGTCAACCCCGAGCGGGCTGCCAGGCGTCCGATCCATCTCGGGAAATCACCCTCGAGAGCGGCCGAGAACCCGCGGAAGGGACGCCTCACCGTGAGAACTCTCGCCGCCATTGCCACCGTATGCATAAATGCCGGGAGGTTTTTCTGCAATTATAACGAATACCCCGACTGACCGCCGCGGCCGATGCAGGGAGAGATGACGTCACGGGACTGCACTTCGTTAGTCCCGCCGCCGTGCCGAGTGGACCGTGAATCCAGATCCTGCGTCCTGGGAGAGGCTGGACCGATGAATGTTCCCTCACCTGGGAACGCTCTTGGGATTCCCACGGGGAGGATCTTTTTCCCAATTTTTTCCCAATCCTCTGGGAGCTTATCCGAGGGGTCCTGGTCTCGGTCATGGGAGATGAGGTCCTTGGGGTCTTCTATATGGGAGTTCATGAAAAGGGTCCTTATATTTGAGCAGTCTCTTTAAACCTTCATCTGGGATCAAGGAACAAGAACTTCGCTGCAATTGCAAGGAAATATCTGTACTCGCGTGATCTCATGCAATAAGTACGCGTTTAACGCCCCGATTCAATGGTTTTACGGACTGCTTGTTCCACCACGCTATTCCGTAAATCCGGCCAACCGAAGGTACTCTGCAATTATCCCGACATTACTGCCGGGTCCTTTCGGCCCCCTCCAATTTGCGAGTCGCCGAAATAAGAAGCCGCTGACGGGCATGGCGATCGATAACAGAGAGCATGCAAAGTTAAGGGATCTTGATTTCGGGGCCGCCATCCTCGATGTCCCCGTAAATCTCGGGAACGCTTCCGCGGGGTCTCGTTAATTCGCGGGAACGAGTCGGTCGAAAAGTGGAGGGCCATCCGCGATTGCATCGGAGGATCATTTTACGCGGCCCGCAAGGATAGGTCCCGGGGAAGAAAGTATTAATTCGAGCCCGATTCGGCCTCGATGCCCCGAAGACGACGAGCCGGTGACATTTAATGCGAGGGTGAAAGCCGCTCGGATGGCTCTTCTCCGCCAAGGAGAGGTCTTCCCGTCGCCGTGATGGTCTATCCTCGTTAAAGGCCCACATAATCATTATCATTAGCAATGCTAACGGCGAGAAGCCGGCAGGGCATAATTCACACACGAGTTACTCGCCGGCTCGCTCCTTGCGACGAGGCAGGACGAGCCCGCGAGGCGAGGGACCACACGGGCTCGTCATCCCTAGAAGCACCTTTTTCATTCTTTCGAGATAAGGAAATCATTAAATTTCGATATCATTAAAACATCATGAAATTTTGATATCATAAATATGCAATTTCGATAGCATGAAAATATCATAAAATTTCAATATCCCGAAACTATGAAATCTGAACAACACCATGGAAACATCATTAAATTTCAATAGCGCCATGAACATGTTACGTAATTTTAATATTATGAACACATCGGGAAGTTCCAACAGCGCCATGAAAATATCACGAAATCTCGCAACCGCGTCTTGTGAATTTCGGGAGATAGTCGTAGGTCTCGATCGGATGAAATTTTGATATCATAAATATGTAATTTCGATAGCATGAAAATATCATAAAATTTCAATATCCCGAAACTATGAAACTTGAACAACACCATGGAAATATCATTAAATTTCAATAGCGCCATGAACATGTCACGTAATTTTAATATTATGAACACATCGGGAAGTTTCAACAGCGCCATGAAAATATCAGGAAATCTCGCAACCGCGTCTTGTGAATTTCGGGAGATAGTCGTAGGTCTCGATCGGACCACCTACGCGAGATGTCCTCCGTAACTCGCGGACGCGGGGCGTAAATTGTCCGGGCGGACGGCAGGGTTTCGCGAAACGGAAGAGCGGAGCCGAATAAAAGTGGGCGCGAAACGAGCGAGTCCGCGGGCGGGCGGCCCGGAATGCGGCCCGGTGTGCGCGGGGCCTAAGGCCCGAAAGGAGGCTCCCGGCCGAGGTGGCCGGACCTGGGTGTGGCGGTCCGGTATCCGTCAGGGAAACTGGCTTTATGACGCCGGTCCCCGGTCTTTACGACGTCACGGGCCCGCCGAAACCCGTGACAAACCGGCGGGTCGTGGTATCCGAATAGCGTCTGACTTACGGCCTCGTAACTCTTCCCGGCCAGCCATTAACCCGCAAGGGGTCGGGTTGAGCACCGCCCGGTCAGCTGACCGGGATCCGAATGACCACCACGGGCGATCAGCTGACTTCAAGGTGCTCATCGAGGCGAGCGACGTTGAATCATTTCATATATGTATTTTAGATATATGAAGATATGGATATGGTTTTAGGTTAGGTTTCAAGATAAAGGAAGACCATAATGGACGATCAGCTGACTTCGAGGCGCTCATCGCGGGGAGCGAACGGTGCCTCGTCTTTCATTAAAACATGGGATTACGGCAAAATGATATTTACTGCAATCCAAATTTGTCCGCGAACTCGTGGAACTCTGCAATACATCTGGAGATAGGTTAGGTTGGACTTGAGGATGTTTTCCAGGCCGTCGTTGTTTGGTCCCCTGGAGAACGGGTCGTCCGCCTCTCCCGGTCGACCTGTGGGACGAGATCCTCGATTCGAGTTTCCTATTTAGCCGGTGGATCGGTTTCGAGGAAAAGATGCGCGAGCATCGAGCCGAGTCGATCGAACGAACGGTTCGATCGGTTCTCGATCGGTTCCGCCCTTTTCCAAATGACTCACTCGGCCGTCGATCGGCACGCCGACCTACACCTCGCTCATATCCTTATCCCACGTATGCGCGTATGCACTCGCGTGCAACTGCACGCGCATTCGTACGTCATATGACTCGCGAACACGTCCCCGTTGCGGGCCTTCCGCGATGCATAATACAAGAGAACGAGCGCCACAACTAATTGAAGCGCGCAAGTACTGCAAGTACGTGCGCTAGGTGAATGCGCGCACGGTGCAGCAGCGCCTAATGCACTCAAACCGTATGCACGCCTAGGTGTACCCGATGCATTATGAAAAGAGAGGGCGGCATGCCCGAGAACACGACCCGTACTGCAAAAGAACCGAATTTCCAAATTTCCCTCAAAACTCGAGATTGCCCTCAGGATGCAATAGCAACCGTGCGCGCGCAATGCCTATTGTGCATTGTCGCGGTATCGCGCGGCCCTAATTTAAGTGCACCAGGGCAATTGCAGCGCGCTATCACCCTGCACACGGTTAGCAACGCGCATTGTATGCACCTATAACGAATGTTCATCATTAAAAGGACATTCATCATAAGATGCATCATAAGAAGGTCGGCATGCCTGAAAAGCACATTTCTAATCTGCACCGAGAATTACTTGATTCCAGTTCCCCTGAAAATTCGAGGCTGCACGCCGGATGCGGTCTCTTGAACTGCATTTCGGGATGCAATAACAACTCGGTCAGTAATCACTGCATGCGTGGGCAATTCCTTCGGTGCATTGTCGCAGAATCGCGCGGCACTAATTGGAGTGCGCCGGTGCAACTGCAGCGCGTTATCACTCCGCGCGCGGCCAGCTCGTTCGCACGTACCGGCCGGTGCATTAAGATAAAGTTCGCTGACGTAACGAGCTTAAGGCCTGTAAAATTATGCCCAGAGAGATATTCGAGGTGTTACTTCCGCCCCGCCTCTGCGGCCCGTTTCGCCGCGCCTTATGTCGAACGGATCGAGAGTTAAAGGGGAACGATCCTCCGAGGTGGAGGTACGGCTGCTCGACGAACTCCCGCGAAATGGGATACTCGTGTACTCGCTACTCGTGAAGATAAAAGGCGTCGTCGCGCGTCGGCGACCTAGTTAATTGCACTCGTAAAGATTAATTAGATTGACGCCGCACATCGCTCTACTACCGAGGCTCGTGTACTTATACCGATACGCGCCGCCGATACACGATGGAAACACTATATGCACCCTGGAGCGACCTCGCCGTGGCATACCTTTGTCGGGTTCCCCTGACTGCATCCCGATATTTACCGATGCCGACGTCGAGTCGATAAAGCTAGCTTAATTATTGCCAAAAGCGCGCATGCGCGGCGAATCAGCTGGTGATCTAACCTCTCAACTGCATCTCACTTGCGCTAAGCGAATTACTCGGAGGATTTTAAGAAGAGCCCTCGTATTCAAGGAGATCGATTGATAGGAATTTATTTTCGTTCGTCATTGTCGTGAGAATGAAATTGAGTAAGAAAAACGGCACTGGCATTTTCTTTTCGGGTTACAGGAAACGATTCAATTGCAGGTCTTTAGGGGTACTAGGTGAACCTAAGGAAGGAGTTCTCGCGAATTCTGTAAGGTAATTAGTCGGCCTCGACGTCGCCGCGATATCGGGTGTTAAGTGTGAAATAAATTTCTTCGTACCGACGTGTTAAGTTACAACGTACTTAGGGTGATAGCTGCTCTTCTGGAAGAGGGACCCTCGAAAAGAGACGCCAACTCTCGAGGGAAAACTGAGGAATGTCGTCCTTCCTGGGAAAATCTCGAGGGTTGATAAATGTTGAATATTCCCACATTTTATTTTTACCAGAACCTTGACAAAAGTGCAATCTTGGAGGTGATAGGCCGTGGCGCGGAATAAAATCCCGAGAAATGTCAATGTCGGGAGGAAAGTGTTGAACATTGATGACGTTAAATATTAACGATTTTTATTTTCAGCGGGATGTTGGAAAAGGTGGAATTTTATAGTGACGCGGAAGCGCGGAATAAAATCGCGAGAAATGCGAATATCGGGAGGGAAATGTTGAAGGTTCATGGCGATGGGTATTCCCGGTTTCGATTTTTAGAGCCTTGATAAAAGTGCAATTCTAAGGTGTCGCGAGTAGATAGCGGGCCTCGGGATAAGGCTGGCCGGGGAATGTGCAAAAAAAGCACATTGTAGAAATGACTCGGTAGAATCCGAGCAATTTAAATGCCCATCCGAGGGACGCTAAAATCCAATCTTACCACGGCCGTGGGTACCCATCCCGTACCCCGCCCGTTTATGCCTCGCGCTTTACCGCACGATCATAATTCAAGGCGGCTAAAGCAATCGTAACGCGCGCCGCGAATGCAGTCATTAAGATCGGTATTTAGATGAAGAAACATCCTGCTTGTCGCGCCGTACATGACGCCGATCGCGTCTTTAGGAGCAGGTCGTCGAGTTTCGAAAAAGACTTGGACGTCTTAGTGGCCCGTTATGAATAAATAAATGCGCAAGTACCAGTAATCACCCAGAGCGAGAACAAGACAGGAATCGTCGAAGAAGTAGCAAATCCTAGGAAAATCAAGTCCCTAAACAAATTGCCATATTTATTTTAGAAACGAACAATTATACGAGGTACAAGAATGAATAACGAATGACGCGTCCACGAGGGCATCTCGCAATTTGCAATGCGCAATTTTCGAGAAATCGACGGGGCCGAATGTGCTAATTAGCGGAATTAACAGGAATTATCGAAGGACGGGGCGGGCCGAATTGATAAGAATTACGCAAGTGGCCGAGGTGGAGTGATAGCGAGCGATAGGAGGTACTTATAAGGAGAGAGACTGGGAAGAAAAATTTGCATAGCAGGGTCGGCAATGCGGCCACCGCGGTGGGGGAGGGCAACGCAACGTTTTTGTCCCGAGCCTCGATTATCCTCGATTATCGAACACCGCTTAACCGCAAGCTCCAATTTTAGAACATCGAGAAACCGCCGCGATCGATTATCTAAACAGGGTCTTTACTTGCCGCGCGTACCTGTGGTATGCATTTTATGACATCGAGTATTACGTGTCGGGGGCCTTGTATAGGTACCAGCGGAAAGTCCGAGAGACATGGCGTGACAAAAGGGCTCGAGATGAAAAAAATAAACTCCCAATATTTCAGAGTCTGCACACGTTCAATAAGGTTCGATAAAGTTCGATAAGGCTTTATCCCGAGCGAGTTGCCTGAATGATATATAATTGCAAGAAATAATTATTTCGTTGAGAAGAAAAATTCATGTCAATGGATGTTAAAAGGGCAAGTGTCATTTTTCTCCCCGCGCGAGCGGACTGCTGCAATGGATGTAATTGAATTTGTTATGTCGGATATTACGAGATTAGACGTTGGTTAGCGATAGATAGAGAACACTCGAGAAGACGTATAATTTTCAGACGGAATACGGACGCATCGGCGTTTACCGAGCCCCTCGTCTTTCAGAGGCTCGCCGTCCGCGGATGATAGTTGCATCGGAGACTGATTGCAATCCGTGATCGGAATCGCAACTGCAACGCTGTGTCCGTATCACTGGTTGTACTTTTACCGAGACAACGCCGTTTAAGATATACGCGCTCGAGCTGTGCAACCTTGTACCAGTTGCAGTCCCTTCGGCGACCCCCTTTGAAATGCACAAATACACAAATGCAATAATGCAAGGTGGAAAAGGGAGCACCGCGATGGAGGACCGTACCCTGAGAAAAGAGATAAATATATATCTTAGCCTGAACTGCATATAACATTAAAAAAAAAACAATGATACTGTTGAGAAGAAAAATCCACATTTCCTCAAACTAATTTTGTTTACTCAATCTGACACTTTCTTATTTAATCCCAGGACTTCTTTATCGTATCGCATATTTCTTCGAGGCAACCTTTTCCCTCTGGGTAAATATTGCTCATTAAAATCTATACTTATTTTTACGTTGTGTTTAGGAAATTGCTGTTTCTAGATGGTGCTCTATGTGCATTGTCACCGCCCCAGGCGGAGGTATAAATTTGATTAGGGTGTCAAGGTTTGTCACGGGGACATTATCAGCGATCTGGAGCATCGTGGAGTATCGCGATCGGTCGGGCAGAAATTCGATTCGGGATATTTCCTCCGTTTATGGGAGATCAAGTTGTATCTCTTTCATTAGACTCGGTTATGCCTCGGCTTCATAAGCGATCGGCAAGGTTAGGTCCCTCGGCTTGAGTGTGTGTTCGCTTTTTGCCGATCGGAAGACCGTCGAGCGTTATTGACAGCGGGGATCGCGATGCGAAATGAATAAAACACACGAAGGCCGCCGCGGCAATTTATTGCGCCCAAGCTCCGGGAGATAAATCCTTTTCGTCATAATATATAAAGCCATGCGATCGATCACCCGAGTTGCACTCGCTAATTTCCCGGCCGGTGTTCCCCGCCCGATGCAACGTGGAAATTGCACCACGGCCAATTAACCATTTTAAGAGAGGCGAGGCCAACGTAAGCCAAAGGGCGACCACCTGTACACGTTTCCTAAATTGCTAAACAATTTTACGAGTCAGATCCTCGAGAAAATCGGATGATTTTTCATTAAAATTCATGATTTCCTTCTTTGAGAATCGACTGCCTTCGATTTCGTACGATAAACTACAATGCGATCGGTAACAAGTGACGTTCTCCCTGAAAATTGTGACATTTCGGTGATTTCTGCTCAGGATTTCCAGCTGATTTCTCGCATTAAAATTCATGACTTCCCGAGTGAATAACCCCTTGGGCGATCATCCTGGACCAATCTGGCGATATTCCCGGCGAGGGGAAAAAATGGCAGGGCCTTGCCACGCCTTGCGTAAAGCCACTTTTGAAGTTCGCCGCAAATCGTGACGCAACCTCGAAGACGGAGTTCATCCCGAAGAGGAAGGCTCGAAGGATGCTGTCATCTCGGCCGATCCTGCGTCGAGAGAGGCGTGCCTACGTACGCGAGTCGCTCGGCTGACATATTTGATATTCCTTTTTTGTCACTCGAGTTAGTAGGACGGAATGCAAATGTTTGCGCAACCGGGAGTAAACGATCCGTGCGCGTGGTCGACGCGGTGCCACGTGAAGTGCGTGCACTCCCGTGTCCGTGCTCGCGCATATCATTGAGGGAAAGGACTTGTCGTGCGCCGACAAAACGCACTTTCTCGAGACCGAATGCGTTCCGAGCACCCGAAGGGAAACGCACCTCTTCGGCAAGACACCTGGACTCGATCTATCCAGGTTTTCTCGGATTAGCGAAAATTAAAAGCACGATCACGATGACTGCTCTACGGCAAAGTGAGGATAGAATTCCTGGTAGCGAATAAAAATACGATTATTCATTTTTAAACCGTGAATATTATACGCAGTCTCTCCAAAGTCGAAACGATGATGATGAGGCCTCGGTACTGTCCGAAGGCACGGTTATTAATTTTTCAATCGCAACGAGTGAGTCCTGAGATTTGGAAGCAGCGTCCCCAGGGGACACGAGTCCTGCCACAAGCTTCCTCATTTTTATCCTAACCCTCTCGCGGCATCTTTTCCTGCAAATGACGAAACGTCGAGGAGTAATGCCTCTTTGTTCGCGTCCCTCCAGTTTGCAGACCGCTTTTCGCCCACCAGCACCAAGCGACAGAAATTTATCGCAGTCGATCACCGTCGATCAACGGAGTACTTCCACGGCGGAAAACCACGTTCACCGGATTACGAGGTGGAACGCAGCTCCGTCCGGGAAAAGAAAAATCTAATTATGGCGAATTGTTCTCCCGCGTGCCTTGTTATTTTTCGAGAGATCTTGATACCGCTCGGTACGCCGCGGCTCGACATATCAACTCGTTAACAGCGTTCCCCGTGGCACCGGTGCGGGGCTTTCACTGGAACAAGCCGAGGAACAAGAGCGCCGTTTCATTTGCCTTGCAAAAAAGGAAAAATTAAAAAAGAAAAAATATACAAGGAACATTGAAAAAATTATTGAGAAATACTCGAGGGTCTTATCACAAGCCGTCATTTTTTCCGGGAATTTTCAAGATCGGTTCCAGTCCCCCGGCGATTATTGCAACTAGCCGAGGAACAAGAGCGCCGTTTCATTAGCCTTGCAACTAAAGAGCAAAAGTAGGTGACGTCGAAAAAATAAATAATAAATAAAAAGAAATACGCCGGCGTTTTTACCGGGGAATTTTTGAAATCGCTCTCAAGGTTCTTCACGAGAGACGCTCCAAATCTGCCGAATCTGGACCGTGGAAAAAAGGCGAGAAAGCCCAATTAAAAGGCCTCGGGGCCCGACAGGACGTGGAGTTAAGACGAGCGTAAAATCCTCCGGCGCCGACTCGTCGAGATATGGACCGAGAGTCCTTTTTTCCCGCGGATTACGCACGTGCGTGGAGTTCGTTAAATAACGACGGCCCCGTTCCCTCCACTTCGAGGGGCAGGAGCTCCCTAAGGAGTCCTCGTTGCCATTTACGCGCCGGGACGCCTCTATCTAGTCTCTATCGAGCCTCTATCGGGTCCACTTTTACACGGCAGGTTCTAGCCGCGTAAACAAATAATTCCACGTACGGGTTATTGCCCAGCTCCTGACCGTTTTTTTATGGGACCCTTAATGCGCGGCAATGCGGCCGGAAAAACGGATAGGAGGAAAAACGCCGATGAAAAAGACCATCCGAGGGTCGTCGATGAACAGCGTATAAGGCAGTGTGTTGTAAATGTAAATGAACACGTCGCTGCAGCCACGTATGGATGCAGCTCCCGTCATCGCGGTGCACTCTCTTCCGAGGGAAAGAGACTGTTACCGAGGTACGGTACCTGCCACTCGCTGTCATTCGATCCTTGCGATTCCTGGACCACTGGACGATACCTTGAACCAGGATTAATCGACGTCGATCCGTTGTTTCCTGCGAGCCGATCCGCTACTCGCGCGGATGGGGCTATTCAAAGTGATGGGATGAAAAAAAAAAAATAGAAAATAAATGCAGCCCTAATTTTTGCCGGTACTTTCAATTTTTCCAGGTTTGGAAATTCAGGGGAAATGCGAGAATTGGGATCAACCTGTTAATATCCCCGATGAACCGAGAATGGCGCTGGTGATCACGTAAAACGACGCCGTTGATATACCGGCTGTGTAAAAAATAGGGAAAAAAATGGTATCACTTTGATTTTTGCCGGCGTTCAATTTTTGCTAGCTCGGAATTATCCCGGGGAACGCGTGCATTGGGATTAGCCGGTTAATATCGATGATGAAGCGGAACTTTCTAATTTATGTAAGCCGAAAGCGCGGGCGCGCGTTCTACGCCTGTCGGCGAGCTCGCAGAAATAAGCTCGTAATGAGGGGCCTGTTCCGAAGTAACGGGGGCCTTGAATAATCGGGGAGAACTTAACACGAAAGGTTACGTTTTTCGGAAATTGACGAGAAAGTCTCGCGCAAGGGAATCGGCGGAAACGCGATGTTCGCCTTTACGAGCGACTCACAAAATCCCGCAAACTAGTGATTACCGAAAATGAGTGCAAGACCCTCCCTCGGGTTTTTAGATGTCGCGTGCAGAGATCGGGGATGCGTAAAACTGAGCGATCAACGATATGAGATTCGATGCCCCGTCAGCGAATGGCAATTAACATCCACTCGAGCGAGAATGGCTCTTTCGGCGTCCGACAAGTTGGACAAGTCGGACAACTCGGATAAGTAGAGCGACGTCCGGCCAGAAATCCTCGAGGGGTTCCCAGAAAGATTTCGAGACCAGCAATCGATCTCATCTCTCGGTGAATAATCGGAAACGACGGAAGCTTCCGAGCCATTACCCCGTCTTTCGTATACTTTCCTTTTTTTTCCCGTCCCGAATAACAAAATATCCCCGTCCTTTCACGCCGACCCGATGAATGGGCAAAAACTGTCCCGGGATTTTTTACGCCTATTTTACGCCGATTACGAAATTACGGCGCGCCGTGTATGTGGGGAGAAACATATTTAAAAATGAGGGAAAATCGTTAAATCAAGGCCGGGTGCGTCGCGACGAGATTTCGCGTTTACAAGAGTCGGCCGTGGAAAATTAGCGTTGGCGAAATTTGTTGTCTCAGGACCCCGATTACTTTTCGGGGGAATATACACTCCGGGCATGAGATGGCGTGTAATAACAGTCATTACGGGAAGCACGCAATAACTTTTTGCCGTATCGTCTGCTTACGTTTTAATTGTGCAGACTTCGTGCACCTTAAGGTAGGGCCATAGTAACTTCGCGGATATTTCGACGTTTCGCAAAGTATCGCAATGTCGGTCGCGCGTAAAATGCGTACAGGTAAAAAACAAATGGCAAAATAAATACAAAAAATGAGCGGAGAGTAATCCTCGCCATTCGTATGAGACGTACGGAGTTATTGCTCGATACGAAGTTACGATTGCGATATGTGAAAAATAGGGGGGAAAAAAGAGAAAATGTGAAAAATGGAAAAATCAGCGCAGGATATGTTTCGCCGTATACGACCGGCGGGACGAAATTAGAGGTGTCGGAATTTCTTCTTTAAAAGGACATACGATCGTCGGGAGCTACTGCGCAGAAAACAGATCTCGAGTGCGTGTGTCATTAATTTTAGTGCCAATACATTCGTCATACGAAACGATCCGTAATAACGGTCATTACGGAGCGTACGCCCATTCAGTTTACTGCCTCGCCTAATTCAACACATTTTATTTGCATTTTCCCTTCTGAAGAAGCACTTAAAATCGTATCGATGCCCATTACGTGGGGCCCGAGCGCATCTTGAAATGCATTGCAATACCTCCTAATTAACCGTACCGCTTCTTACCGAAACGTACATATGAAGTTTTGCATCTAGGTTGAGGCAGCCATTTTGCTCTTCTGCTCGAGGTTAAAAATTCTATAAAATTCTGTAAAATTTTGTAAGAATCTCGAAATGCGATGAATCAGTTGCAGTTGCATCCTGGGGAAATCCTGAAAGGTCCGGGGAAATCGGAGGTGTCGTGATTTCAGCTCGAAAAGGGTGAACATTTCGGAGCGCCACGCGAAGACAGAGGCCGAACGCGCGTTATTAATTTTAGGGCCAATACATTCGGCATACGAGATGGCCCGTAATGACGGTTATTACACGAGGCACGCACATTCATCCTGGAGCGGGTCCGCAGCCTGCAACCGGTATGTCCACCCAGATGCACCGGTGCACCGTTGCACTTTTCTGCACGTCCCCGCGTTTCCCCGAGAGCGAGCTGTCTTAATTAACTCAATGTACAATCTGCTACGCGGCCTCCATAATTCAGCCAAAAGTGACCGATAATTTGACCGTTGCCTCCTTTTTCTGTCGGATGCATTTGAGAAAAAGGAGAGGCAAAACCAGCCTGAAAGGAGAGACAAGCCTCGAGAGCGTGAAAATGTCCTCGGGCTCGCAAAAAGGATGCACCGAGTGCAACGCTAATTTCCCTTTAACACGTCCGAGGTGACACCGCAAATCAGGTGTTTTCAATGTCGGCAACGAGTTGAAGAAAGACGCTGTTTGAAAAAAGATGGAAAAACATCTAGAATTTACGCAATCGCTATGAGTACCTACACCGAGAAAAGAAAAGCTCATTAAACCAATGAAATATTTCTTCGAACGGAACCAAAGAAATAATTTGCTAATTCAAGGAAACATCATTTGACATGAATAAACTTAGATAAATCGTCATAATTCCGAAGAAACGTTGCATCCCGTTTATTCGAGTTTAATTGAGTGAAATAATTATTCCTTGAACAAAACAGAATTCGATTAATGATTGGCTTTGCATTAGATTATTCACCGGGTTTGCAATTAATCCGTTACGTGACTCGCAGTTTCTCGGGCCGGTATTTAATAATCGGGTAACAATTGTTCGTTACTTCCGGGTCTTAAAGGCTCGGGTCATACCCGAGGCGCTGACAGAGTGAAATCCTTCAGGGTCCTGAAGGATCAGGCCCTGACGGCTCGCGTCGGCCCTCTGGGAATAGATATTATTTGTCGGGCTACATATTAATCCATAATTCGTTATGCTCGGGATCGCACGGGAAGGGGGCCCATAATTAACCGAGGGGATTTTTCTGTCAGTGTCTCGGCTGATCCGGGATAATTACAAGACGGCGCGGACGTGGGCAACTATGCGAGACTTGCGCTATGGAGATTTATACACTTAGTAAATGGTCGGTGTTTATGCATCGCGTGCAGTAAATAATTATTCCAGGGTTCGGTCGTCCGAGGTGTCTTGCGTTTTATGGGGAAAAACGGAGCCGGGCTCTGCATGAGAAACCCATGGTGGGTCGGTTTTCAACGGCAGGAGTAAATCACCGAATGCACTGCTCGGTCATGCGCGAATAAGTGTTCCCGTATTCAATAAAATCATACTTTTCACGGGGAGTAAGTAATTCATTACCCCGAGGAGGCTGCAAAAGCATCTCGAGATACCGCAGCCAAACTCCCTCTAGACGTAATTTATCCGCTATAATATAAATTTAACAACGTAAATACTGCAAATAACTGTACGGATTATTAATAAAAATTGATTAAAATAATTTCCCTAAGAAAGAAAATCAATATTCTTTACTCGATGTGACATTTCTTTGGACGTATTTGGATTTCATCGTCGCATGCATATTTCGAGTCAACCGATTATTTCTTTTTCTCAATGCACTCTTCACGAAAATATATAATTACCGGGTAAATGACCGTAATAAAATTGTTGAAATTATTTATGTGGAAATTCTATCACACCCACACGTCAAGACACGTCAAAGACTCACTCGAAGCTTATCGGTGTACTTTAATGTACTTGGCGCGCAATGAGCAATTCGAAACGCCCAATTGATTTCATTTCGCTGTCCCTTGAGACTTCCGGATAGCCGTGGGAATGAGTTATACCCGGTCATTTTTTATTGTTCCGGGTTTAATTACTTTTCCAGGGGGATCCAGTACGTGTGGACATGGGCGCACTGCTACGTGCACGTAAAGAAACACGGCGCCTCGTTCCGGTATACAATACCGACATCGTGATGTCTTTTTTATCCCTCGGGATTGCACGAGATCTTAATCGGCCGCACACGATGCCCAATCGCCGCCGGCGAAAGGTTTTGGCGATGTTAAACGTCGCCAAAATCCAACCTGTCCCCGACCCCGAAATTATTAATTGCAATACCCGAGTGCATCCAAGCAATGGACTTTTTATTTCAGGTCGGCCGAAAGAAAGCGGGGCCGAATGGTCGAGGTTCTGGATTTCTGCGATATCATGCCGCGCGAGATAAAATCAATATATAAGATGAGAGTGGGATTTCTTCAGGTACTAAGAATTCATAAGTGAGAAGGGGGACACTCCTCTGCCGCCCTAAAAACACTCCTTTCATTAATATCATTACCGAGTGAATCGAAGAAGTGCACTCCCGATGTGCACGCGAGTTGAGCAATTGCAGTTTACATTGGTTTGAGGTAATTGCTGCGAATTATTACTTCTTCAAAGACTAATTTCGAATTCATTGAATGTTGCTATGATCTGGTTGATGGCGGTTCATGACTGTATGTTGTTCAATCGGAGTGATTATGTAAGGGGAATTATTGAAAATGTGGGACGTTGAGGGGAAGTTCGAGGTTTTTGTACTTTGTGGATGTAGGCATTCTTCGGGGTCGAAGGTCCTAGGCGATGTCTTGGGAACGCGATCTAAGGATCAGCCCTAAGGATCGATCCGGGGATCGTGGAGAGGATCCTCTCGAGGGGAGTCCGAGTCGGCTAATTGCCGCGACTCGCGAATTAGCATCGGCAATAAAGTTACTCCGCTACTCCCGCGAGTCGGACATAAGGTGACTGTAAAGGTTCATTAGTCAGTGCACGGTGTGCAACCAGGTGCCCGGCTACTCCCTTCCTGTCCGGGTAGTCACGAATGGACTCGGGGCGACTGGGAGGACTTGAAGGGATCTTCCTCTAGATTCTCTTCGAGATTCTAGAGGAGAACCACGTGAGAACCTCCTGATGGAATAGCCACGATGATCACCGAAATTCCATCCCCGACAAGTTGCCCCAGGAAATTCTGAAGACGTCCAAAAAAACCTAACTCCTTTTCCAGCTGATCAGCACCCTCTCATCCTTGCCCCGGGAAATTACTAGGAAAACCTTGAAGAAAATCACGAAACCATAGAAAATACTTCTAAAAACCTTGAAAACCTTGAAGAGGACCTCTAATAACCATGATGGTCATGGTAGGTCCATCTGCAACCAGGTTCCCCAGAACAACCCGATGCCAGACAGCAGAGGACCATCGAAAAAAAATCACCAAAAACCTGGAAAGCCTTGAAGAGGACCTCTAATAGTCACGATGGTCATGGTAGGTCCATCTGCATCCAGATTCCCCAGAACAACCCGGTGCCAGACATCAGCTGTTGGGACATCCTAGACCCTGAGGAGTCGTAACTTCCTTCTCGGCTGATCAGCATCCTCTCGCCCCTGGCTCTCACTGGTCTTCCCGTTCGTTACGGTTACTACCGAGGATCCTTCTAGCTCATCACGATGGATTTGTGCATCCTTGAAGAGGATCGCGGCATCACTTCGGGGCGATGGTTCATCCCTGAAAATCGGACTTCTCCTCCGGGTTGTCTCGTTAGAAGCCGCTGATCGCGTCGGTGGTACAATCTATTTTCGCTGAATAATTAAAATATTGCGTAGTCGCCGTTCCTTCGGGGACAAATGCTACTTGGCGAGTGCAAACCTGGCAGAGAAAGGATGGAACGCCATCGAGTGGAATTTATAGCGCCTGCTGAAGCCGATGGTAACGTGTTAATTACTCCGCGCTCCAATGGCCGAGTCGTTTTCTTTATATGCGGGGGATTTATTACTCTACCTCATTCCACATACTTGCTCGCGGTGTTGGTACGCACGTATTTATTCGGCACTATTATGTCGCAAGTGGATCTTGTCCGGTCGATGGGAACCGATAAAATCGACGCTTAACGGAATTTAGTCGGTTTTACCGAAGGCGCGAAAGAACGCCATTCGAGCCCAACGACGTATGTTAATGCAACAATTAAAGCGGTACTAAAGTTTCAAAAAAGTTCTCGTTCGTGAAAATTTTCTCCAAACTGGATGTACCGAATCGTTTCGAATTTTACAACGTGAGCCTATAAGAAAACTCCTGATACTCCTATACTGAATTTTTTTATAATTTTAATGGAATATCCAAAGTACACCCCTCAGGTGACTTCTTTAAGAACGCGTCGGGGGAAGATTTAAAATGGTCATCAGGGAAAAAATTTAATTCGATGGGTACCGTCAGCCTATCGGAGATCATTTTCAAGATGGCTAGTCTATTCTGGGAGAAAAATCTGAACCGATCGGTCCCGATCTTTCGCTAATGTCCCGCAAGCGGAAAGTTCCCGTCGTGTAGCGGGATAAGCGCGATAATGGTGGAGCCCGACGAGCGCCATGGGAAAAAAAATGTGTATATACCCCATATCCCGGGCTACCCGGCACTCGTATATATATATACGTATCCGATACCCGATAGTGATTGATGATGATTAGCCGCCGATTTGCCGATAAGGCCGCGCAGCGCGCCAAGGCAGGCCCCGGCCGTGTTCTCGGGCTATGATACAGTGTACGATATTGGACCTATCTATTCCTGTAAATTGCTATACAATGCGCAATTACACACGTACAGTGTTTCCAGCTTCCGCGGGATGCCTCGAAGATACCGACGTCGACGCCGCGACGATCGGCGCCCACCTTCGAGTCGATACCCATCACGGGGCACCTCTCAAATAGTCATTAAATGAGGTTGTTGGCGCACTTTTTAGCCCCTTTTTCTAGATGCCCTATCGACGGAAAATAAATCTCCCCCCGGCGGAAGTGGAACGGACAAGTTGGCCCGATGCAATAAATATATAATAACGCAACGAAGCCTCCAGGGATTATATCTCATTCCTGAGGATTAGGGTCTTTACCGCGGAATCTCTTCCGCGCTATCGAGCGATTTTCAATTACTTTCCACCGTTTAGAGGATCCATCGCGGTCCGGAGATGTAATCGATTTCGACCTTCCAATGACTGCCATTATCCCTTGATATAGACCGATTCGGGGATACTGTGATCCTTGAGCGGAATTTAAAGGAGTCTCTTCAGGGTCTAGGTCGCTCTTGCACTCTGGTCGTATTAGAAGAGAGCGAAGGTATTCTCTTCCAAAGTTTCTCGGGAGGTTACAGGTGAGGCTGCAGCAGAAGGTACTTTCTGGGATTAAAAATCGAGTGGTCTTAGGTTGAGCGGTTTTAGTGGAGGGCTCTCAAGGTGCAGATTATGCGCAGATGTAGCTTGTCTCGAGGTGTAGTTTCATAGTTTGAGGTTATCTCGATGTGCAGTTTCATTGCAGATTCAAATAGTTCCCGAATGCAGTTCCATTGCAATTTCAAGTGGCCGCAAGGTGCAGTTCATCGCAAGCTCAGATGGCTTCGAAGTGCAGTTTCATCGCAAATTCAAATAGCCTCAGAATGCAGTTTCATTGCAAGTTCAAGTGGCCGCAAGGTGCAGTTCATCGCAAGCTCAGATCTCTTCGAAGCGCAGTTCCATCGCAAATTCAAATAGCCTCAGAATGCAGTTTCATTGCAAGTTCAAGTGGCCGCAAGGTGCAGTTCATCGCAAGCTCATATGGCTTCGAAGCGCAGTTTCATCGCAAATTCAAATAGCCTCAGAATGCAGTTTCTTCGCAAGCTTAGGTCGTCTCAAGGCACAGTTTCACAGGTTCGGACGCAGCTCGTGTCCGTCATCGGCGTCACGGTGGAGCTTCTCGGCAATTTCCTCGGCATCGATCTCCAGGCTTCGTCGGCCATTTCGATCCCATCCTTACGGCGTCGGCAGGGTCGGGCATATACGCGGCTGGCAAATCGTGACCGCGGGTAAGGAGTCCGGCGAGACGTCCTCGTTTAAACTGGCGAGGGACGAGTGAACATTTAAGGCCTCTGCCAGACGCTCGGGACACATTAGCTCGGTATCTCGCCTAAAGGAGCAAAGACGGCCACCGTGGATCACCGGCGAGCGTGGATCGTTACGCCGGCAGAAACACCGGTAAATAAAACTGATCCCTCCGAGAGGAAGCGAAGGGTACGAGCGTACCTTCGATCGGAGTCATCCTTCGATGCAGGGATCTAAATCCCCTTAAAATACCACCTAGAAAGAATTCCCAAGAAGCATTCTCCGCCATCTTCTAGTCCGACCTACTCACGAATTTAATCCCTTCTAAAATTCCCAGATGAGCAGAGATCAACTCCTCGCGAAAACTCTCTCTTGAGCCCCGACTTTCTGAAATTTATGGCGCGTTTACGTCGCCGACCTAACTGGGCGACTCCGTAAACGTGTAGTTAGTAATCACGTGACAGCGCGCTAATAGAGTCGTTGAATATTCAACAGCGGCGGGCACTTATCGACACTGATATCGTGTTCCATATCGCGCTTTACTATCCACACCTCTTCCATCATAGGCGCAGAAAATCCCGGGCGACAGGTGCCGTTCCGGTATATGTACCGGGAGCCAGTTGGCGATGTAATTTATACTTGGGGGAAAGCATTTAGTCAGGCTTCTGAATTTTGGATCAGATTAGAGGGATTTATTGGTTTACAAGGGGAGGCAAGAAAGGCGCAAATGGAATCAGTCCCAACCCCCAGCGATAAGATCGCAAGGGAAAAGACGACCAAAAAAAAAATCGCCTTAGACCTTATCGCGTAAAAAGCTCCAAGTGGCTCTTTTTGGCACCGGCAATATCCTTCGGAGTCGGAAGTGTAAATCTTGCACAAATGCATTTGGCTCGAAACTCATGGAAATTTGTCGAATAGTCTACGTGTGTAGGAAGAAGGTGCCACGGCGTAGAGTCAGCGGGGCTCTTCGTGGCTCCGCTGTTCTTCGGCAAGTGTAAGTTCCTCCTCGACCGGCAGGGATCGATTCCGGGCGTCTGGACGTTGGAAGGCGACTGACAGGATTTACCCGACTCTCCAGGCCCTGTTAAAGCTTTCCCTAGCGATACCGTTGTGTGGTCTTTCCGTTCCGTGGCCGGGTCTCTAGTTAGCGTGATTCAGTTGCGGCTCGGCGCGCTCTCACACGGCTGCGGCCCCGGAGCCAACCACCTCGGGAGTCGATGGGTGATTAGACGGCAGCTTGTTGTTTCCGATCGCCGCTAAATATCTCCGGCACCCCGCCGGAGAGTCGAGGATCTCGCATCCTGCTGTCAAGGGGTGGGATCCTCCTTGGGATCACCGGGAACGGCTTTACGGCCCCGCTCCGCCTCGCGGACGGCGGGATGTAATGCCTCCAGGCTACACGAGCGAAATTCTCACCCTGGTCCCAACATGGTGATAGAATTCCGCATGAGAGCCGACACTCTCCAAGGTGTCGGCTCGAAGGCCTATGATGGGTCGTTGGAACGTGAAACTAGTCCGCGTATTTTAGGGGATGTGAATATGGCATCCGAGAAGTCGATTGTTCATGACACTTTCCTTCGAACTGGGTGTACCGAATCGTTTCACCCTTTACAACTCGAATACGGAGGCTACAAGGAAGGTCTCGACATTCATGAAATTTCAATTTTCCTACGAAATTTTAAAATTGTCCATAAAGAAATTTAATAAAAAATTGAAATTTCGTGGGTATTAGAACCTCCCTTGTAGCCTCCAAATTTATATTGTCGTGTTTGAAACGATTCGATACACCCAGTCCGGAGAAGAGTTTCAGGAACGAGACCCCTCTGATGGAACTTTCGCATCGCGTTAAGCCTACCAGGGGAATAATGGACGTCGAGCCGGATTCCCCATGGAATCGCGATCGGCAACCACTTTACGACCACGGACCATGGGCCGCGACGTAATGGTCGAATTACGAGCGAGCATAATCGGTGGTCTCGTAGGGATTCGGAATGATGGGCGATGGCTCGTTGTTCGAGGTCCTTGCTAAATGTCCCCGACACTCGAGGTCCTGGCACCTCGCCCTCCACCATGGGATCCTGGATCCTCGAGGTGGACGGACGTGAAACCGGACATGGTTTTATGACCTCGTCTTGGGTGCCTCGAGCTGGGATCCTGACTTCGGGATGAGCATTCATCGTAGTCAGTGTCGTAGGATAAAATGGGCGACTATATCAGACCTTCTGGGATGAATGATATGAAATGGTATCGGTGATATGAAAGTGACGTGAAATTGATCCAAAGAAGCATTATTCAAAGAAATCCAATTACCTTAATCAAAGAAATTTCTTTTCTCAAAGCAGGATCGGCCCTCGTATCGGGCCCCGGTATTTCCGATATCGCTGACATGAATCGATATCACGGAACACGAATCGATACGAGTTCTCAATCGGATCAGCGTCCGTCGCGGTACTTAGTCACTTTTTCTCATGTACTCAGATCAGCGGCCGATAGCCGCATGCCACGCGCGTTGCGTTACCGCACCGATTAAGTCCAGACGTGGTGCGAATGAGATGTTATCATGCACGGGTAGTCCCCAGGAGCTTGTTAATTACCGCTTGACTTTTTTTCTCCCCCGGGAAGCGGGAGAAAAGCGTCCGATCGACCGGTGCGGCGTGACTTCCCACGGACCTCGGGGGTTGCGGAGCCGTGCAGGCTCCGGGTTTTTAGCGGCTCCTGGGAGCCGCTGGGAGCACGTGGAAATCTCGACCCGGTCGGACGCACGAAGGTGGAAGGTGGAAGGTCGACTAGGAGGCGCGATAGGTCGCCTGGGAACGGTTCTTCCGTGCGCTCGCCACCGCCGACACGGCCGCAGTTCGCACGCGGGGTCACCGCCGATCCGGCCTGATCACCCTGCCCAAGGGAAGGCCCCGGGAGGCCCTACGCATCGGGGATTAATAATCGAAGGGGAGGGAAGGAGGTTTAATTCATCCCTGGGAGGAAGAAATGAAGGCCGCAAATCCCACGGGTCTGCGGAGGACGCGCGGATTGGAAATGAACGTCTCGAGTAGGCGTCTGGAAATCGCGCGACTGGATTTAATCCTTGATTAAGAAGATAAACTCCGCGACATAATGATATAAAGATTTAGAGGAAGGAACTTTAATTTTCTGTCGGACCGGTCGGAAGAAACGGAGGCCGCAAATCTCTCACGCCGAACGCGAATCCTCGTCATCCTGTGGGAACCGACAATGGCGACCGTACGGTCCGCCATTTGTATCCTGCAAGGATGAAAGGGGGCCGTGATTGATTATAATACCCGTAAGAAAATCCTGAGTGGCATTTCCTAACGACCCGTTTCGCGGAAAGGGACTGCCTAGTAAAGGGCCAGCGACAAAGTGCAAATCCCCGGATCCTGGGGGATCCCCGTCGCGTGTCTGGCCGTTGTTGCGGGACGCGGAAAAGAGTGCGGCCCGTTCGAGGCGCGGAGACGAAAGCAAAGGTCGCGGAGGCGCGTCTTCGGCGCGCTTCGGACTCGGATTACGAGATCGGGTTTACATCGGAGCGTCGAAACGCCTCGTACCCGGAACGAAGAGCAGAGGCTTGGCTCGGCGAGCCTTTCGCCGGCTGCCGTTTATCTTGTCCCGGGTCCAGCGGCTCTCTTATGCTCCTGGAGCTCCTAGCCGGCTGTCAATAGATGCGGAATTGTGCCCCTGTATGGCGCGCAAAAACGGTGCCCCATCAGGTATGCCCGTTGCCCAATAAGTGGGAGTGCTCCTCAAAGAGACTCTGCCCGTAAATCGATCTCTCTCTAGAGCGACCTCGTCCTAGGAGGACGACACCTGCACCGAGCAAAAGAAATCCCATCGAACCGGTGAAATATTTCATCAATAGAAAAAATCATTATTTCACTCTAATAAACTCGGATAAATTGAATGGAATATTTCTCCGGAATTATGACGATTTATTTGAATTTATCCGAGTTGAATAATTATTTCTTGAACTGACTGAGCATTTCCTTGCTATTGCAATGATTGCTACGGTAAGAGCGGAACTTTATTAGCAATGCTGTCCTTGCTGAAAGTGCAAATATCTTTTAGTTTCGTGTGAAGGAATTATAGAAAGAGCGCGAAAGCTCGACTCGCCGTGTCCGTTTTCCAGCGATCAGATTTCCAGTTGTCAAATAAATCAATTGGCATTCTGAGGGAGGTCTTTTGAATAAGTAGAGAGCAATAATGCTCTCTACTTGTGATCTTAGTTTCAATGGAAATCCGTAACAATGTTCTCAGCGTGCACTTGGTCCGTTCCTGGCCAAAGCCTCGATATACGACCGATTGACTGCGAGTGGAGATAGAATTATTATCTGCTACCGACCATTAGAATACCCACGGTGGGATAAGTACTAATTGGATTTAAGAGTGCCCGAGAATATGGGGAGCCTGGTTTATATAGAATCCGTGAGGTGTAGTCTACCAGGAGTCCATTATTAACTCATAGTCCCACCTTCGGGGCGAGGCCGCGCATATATGATAGAATCTTATCGATATTCGATAGAGTTCCTGGAGCCCGATCCTTCGGATTAATTGAACATGCCCTTTCACGGAAGGGACTGCGATTGAAACGTATTTGATATGTATCATTCCCCCTTGCTCGGGAGCGATCGATTACACGGCCGATAACCTTGCAAGAAAAAAGATAAAAAACATTCCAAAGAAAATGGCAGAAAAATGTATGTAATATATATATGAAGCTTTTACATTGAGAAGAATTATTATTAATTATTGCTACGTATTCTTAACTATAATCATTCTTTTAAATATTACGCAGCCTGGTCGTGTTGGACATTGAAATATCAACATCCATGATTAAAAAGTAGTAATCACCGGGCAAAAAAATTCAGATACTTGATTTTCGACTTTCCACCCCATTCCATTTTTTAAGGTTACGTGAAGTTTAGCTTGGGAAAATTGTCCCATATTTTTGGAAAAATCGCCAAAAAATCTAGGCTACGTTCAGCGACACTTATTCCTGGATCTCGAGTCCTGTTCCTGCGACAGGAGGTGCACGCAATCCCGTCGGGAAAGGACTCGGCTCGTGTGTCACCTGAGCGATTTCTGTCTCGGTTTCCTCGTTCTAGGCCGGCGCGAGACACACTCGTCGGTAACTTGAATGGATTGTGCAGCGGTGGGTGCAATCGTTTCCGGGCTACGCGGTCCTAGGTTCGATCTCGCATAATGCGCGATTCGACGTCGGCTCGTCCTTATTTGGTCGTTCGTTAGGGAGTCGATTTTTTCCCGCGGGATCGGGACCGAGCGAAAGCCGCCATTCGGGGAATAATGATAGATCGTCGATCGCGATCTCTCGGGGGTTCCTTTTGTCGAGAAGAGCTCGTCCTAAAGTCTCACATCCTGCCCTGCACTCAGAAAAAAAATGTCCGAACCAAAGAAATATTTTATTAATTCAAAGATTAATTATTTCACTCAAACGGGCTCGTACAAATTGGACGCAACGTTCTCTCGGAATTATCGGCATTTGAGTTTATGCGAGTCAAATAATTAATGTTTCAATTGACTGAGTATTTCTATCGGTGGGTGAATTTCTTTTTACCTCGGCGTGGAAAAACAAACAAGGCCCCTTGCGAAAGCGGGGCGTAAAATCGTTCCCGGAAAATATTTATTGCCCTCTTCGGTTACCCTCGGGCCTGCTCTAAAACCAGTTGATAATCCCCCGTAAATCATCTCGCGCTCTATCTATTATATAGATCTCTTTCGCTCGGCTCCCGTGATTTACCTCCCGCGATACGTGCCGGGAGATAGTGACGTTGACGAAATCGCGAATGCAAGTGCTGTCGTTGCTTTAAACGGAGGGAAAAATCGAGCCGCTATATATATTTCCTGGATAAATGGGATTACCTGCAGATTTCCTGCAAGCTTCCACTGCAGGTTGGATTTAAACGCGGTACGGGTGACGCCGATGCATTTGCTTTGAACCTCTCGTTCCATAGTATTTTTAATATTTATCGTTAAATCATTCCCGATGCTCCGTTGATGCACCCGAAGCACAGTTAATAAAAGAGAAAGAGTGAAAATCGAATGAGATTGAAAAGTTCCCTTGCAGATTTCGCTGGGCGTAAGATGCGTTCCCACGTTGCACCGGTTGCACCGATGCACTCGTTCTGCATGAGCGGCAGTTTCGTTGAGTTTAACCTCGCATCATTACGTATTTAATACACCCCAAATACGATTAATAAACAATCATATGCAATTTTCCTGCAGCTTTTGCTACGCGCAAAATGCGCTTCCACGTTGCACCGGTTGCACCGATGCACTCATTCTGCACGAGCGACGGTTTGACGGCGTTTCCACTGTTTTTCCCGAAATGTGTCTCTTCGAACGATCTTTCGTTGCCACAATTACCCGGGAAAATGATCGCAGGTGCCAGGAGGAAATTCTTCGATTCTTTTGCAGGCCGCAGCCCATCGCGAGAGCAACCGTAGGTGATTTTCTATCCGCAATCCGTGACTAAACGCGGCTTTGACGGACAGCCGGACTGACAGCCTATACGTGCTGTCCCATCACCCACCGCAGCTGCATCCGAGCTGCAAATTGGATGCACATGGGTGTACACAACCGATGCGCATGCCGAGGTTTTTACGCAAACCGAGCGTTCAGAGATGCCCCGCCTCCCGCAGCATCCGTAAATTGATTATTCGTTATTATTTCCCAAGAGATGATGGATATGCCAGGTACTCTCGGGAAAAACCGCATCCTCAAGAGATGTAACACCTACAACGCATTCAACACCGACATATTCCATTGATTTTCCCCTACAATAATAAATAAAAGCACAGGACATTATTTTTCTCAATGTATGTCTGTTAACAGTATCTGCATCGATTAACCCATATTTTAATTTCTCAGCGTACCGATAAAAGAAGAGGAACAGAGAATCGCTCTCCTTTTAACAGAGCCACCCCAAATACGTCGTCCAAGTCCACCACGTGCATCATAATGTACTCGCGGCTTACCTCGGCGCAATTGTCCACTTCTTCCCGGGACAATGGGAAAACAATAGCCACGTGGACGATAAAGGCCGGCGATATGCGACAGGAACGACGGACCGTAACGAAACCGCTTATATCGGTTGCGGGAAGATTCTGCAAGTAACTGTACACAATGGACGGGCGATATCGCGGGCGATTCATTAAAATTTATTTATGAATGCTTCGTAAGGGCTCGGCACCTCGCCAATGTTGCAGTGACATTATGCCACATCGGTAAGAGGTGTGTCACCGCGGCCATGGCGTACCTAGGTAATTTGCTCCACTTTTTCTTCCCATCGTCCGAGTCGGTTTCTCGCAAACCGAGAGTGGCTCAGACTTTCGCGGGCAAAAAACCGAAAATCGCGGGCAAAAACCGAAAATCCCGGCGAAACGACGCCGATGCATCCGCGGCTGCAATCAGAGCTGCTCCCCTCATTAGAGGAGAACGCACCCCGAGGCGGGCACGAATTTATCGGGCCAATTAGCCGATATTAAGGCTTAGGCGAGCAAACTCCCGAGCCATTAGCGATTTCTGCGATCCCCTGGATTCCGAAACCCGAGCGACGTCGGTAAAAACTCGGTGCATCGCGAAACTGCACCCGCGATGCAGATGCCGGGGGATTCCGCCGAGTGTCCATGCGGAATAATTTATCGCCGCTAATTGCCACTCTTAATCCCAGTTATAGGGGAATGAAGGATCACGGACTCCTTTTCATCGTAAAGGCCGACTTAAACGCGTCCGTCCCGTGTCCGTCCCGTGTCCGTCCCGTGTCCGTCCCGTGTCCGTGCCGCGTCCGTGCACTGATGGACACGTCTGTCTTTGTTTTTCATCCGGGTGTTCGTATGGTTTCTTTCATATGTTTTCATTTATTTTAATATATTATACAGGCCTTAAATTTGTAAATTATGTGACGTGCGATTGCACTACTTTCTCATGCCAAACGTGAAAGGAATGTTTCTGGGGATGTTTATTTTTAAGATGTTTATCCTCGGCCAGTATTTTAAAAATAGTTATTTCAAAAATACTCTTGTCGGTCTCTCGATCGATCCGATGGTCGGGAATTGATTTGGCCAATGCTGTTGCCGGTGTAAACAATCAATTGTCGGGGATTATCGTATATCTCCACGGGCGATTGGACTTTTCGCGATTATCCGGCATTACACAACGATTACGGCGCGGTCGGAATACCTGGTGACACACGCCGTCGTCCTGGTTCACACATTTCCACACAGGGACATTCGCGACACGACCCACGCGACTTTGTATGATTCACGAAGTCAAATCGCAAGCATTGCTCGATCAGGGCGTGCAAGTACTCTCGCGTATACCGGGTGCTCCACTGATAAAGGGTTCCTCATTTTCGAACTCGAAAGACCCAAATTTTTGTAGAAAATCAATGCAAATATAGCAATAATGCATTTTCCCTTATTTTCCTAACACCGACCCGACACCATCGCTCTCGATCAATCAACTAATTATTTCATCGTCCACATAAACCATATTCGAATTTCGACCCCCTAAAAATATAATCGATTCCCCAAAATATTTTTCAACATGCCTATAGCAGAAAATCAATGCAAATATAGTAATAATGCATTTTCCCTTGTTTTCCCGATGCCGACTCGATCGGCTACCGAGATGGCTCTCGATCGATCAACTAATTATTTCATCGTCCACATGAACCATATTCGAATTTCGACCCACTAAAAATGTAATCGATTCCCCAAAATATTTTTCAACATGCCTATAGCAGAAAATCAATGCAAATATAGCAGTAATGCATTTTACCTTGTTTTCCCAACGCCGACTCGATCGGCTACCGAGATGGCTCTCGATCGATCAAGTAATTATTTCATCGTCCACATGAACCATATTCGAATTTCGACCCCCTAAAAATATAATCGATTCCCCAAAATATTGTTCAACATGTCTATAGCAGAAAATCAATGCAAATATAGCAGTAATGCAGTTTCCCTTGTTTTCCCGATGCCGAGGCGATTGGCTGCCGAGATCACTCTCGATCGGTCAACTAATTATTTCATTGTTCACATAAACCATATTCGAATTTCGACCCCCTAAAAATATAATCGATTCCCAAAAATATTTTTCAACATGCCTATAGCTGAAAATCAATGCAAATATAGCAGTAATGAATTTTCCCTTGTTTTCCCGATGTCGAGGCGATTGGCTGCCAAGATCGCTCTCGATCGGTCGCCGCAGACCCCGGGCCGCCGTTCGTACGCGGAAGGGACGCACCCGGGACGTTTTCATCGGGAACGCGGAGGTCGTTCCTCCGGGACTCCGGAGCCTCGGCTAGCTCGTTACGGGCGACGTATCGCTCCGCGATTTCGTCAAGCGCATTTCAATCGCGTCCGCGAGCGCATTTCAATCGGCGAGCCGGCCGCTCCGATATGGGCAGCGGCGCGCGCGGCCCGGGAATTATGTAATCGCATAGTTCACCGGCAAAGGGCATAATTAGCATTAGATGTATTATTAGTTGCGCGGCCAGGTGTGCCCATCGAGGACGGCGGCGGAAAACGTCGCGGTTCCGCGCGGCCCCACGCGTGGTTCCGCCGCCTCTAATGGCACGCGACGCAGATCGGCCCGACCGATCCGCCCGTGACGATCCGACGTCCAAGACCAATTAGAATGTCCATCCAAGATTTTCCACAGATCCCCTCCATATGCGGCCGTTCCGCCGCCCTCGTTTGCGGCAGAGGAATTATTCCCTCAGGAAATCCTGGATTTTTAATACTCCAAATCCCGTGGAAATCGCTGGAAATCACCATTATCCCAATTTAAGGCCGAACGTCCCTTCCTACCGAATCGCATATTGTTAATAACATAAAATCAGAGGCAATCAGTTCTCAAAGAAGGAAAATATATAATATAAATACAATGATTTTCTTTACAATAAAATTGTTCGAACATCGCGTTCTTCCTTAAGCCCTCCATAATCACCTGGTAATTCGGTGCTCCCGTTTTGGAGCAAAGTTTAATAAATATTTTGACGTTTATATATGTATATAATGGCCCTTTCATAAAAAGAAGACTATTTTGCGATTGTTTTCAAGGTACTGGAATAACATATTTCTCGGGTTGATTTTTCTTCTCTATGGAGAGGCTTTGAAATTAATAATCCGACAGTTCCTGCGCGGGTTATCGCGTATCGCCATGTCTTTATAACGCGGCCGCTCGTTGCACGTCGGATGCTATCATCGTCTCGTATAGCTAGCAGCTAGTAAAGTAAGTGCGAGTAAGTATAAACTACCGCGGTGAGCTACCACCCTCGATGTTCCGCCCCAGTGGCGAGATAGCATCTCGCGCTCCCATCCTCAACCCCTCGTCGGGGCTCCGGATAGCCGGGAGGCTGCGCCGAGAGATGCTACCACGGAAGCTGCATCTCCGGGCCCACGTGGACCTCCTGGTACCCGAGAGAAAACCGTCCATGCGAATCGCAATCCCGATTAACCCTTTTCGCGACGAGTATCGGGTACTCCGGTTTTAATCCCTCGACGAGAAAGAAAGAATATTAAAAAAATCATTAATTATTAATAACGCACCTGTAACCGTTCCCATGACGTATTTGGATTTTAATCCTTCGATGGAAAGGAATGAAATATTGGAAAACCATCGATCTTCGGACTCTAATTTCCTCTCATTTCATCGTTATCGTCCTCGAGAATCGCTAATAATTAATAGACGGATCGTTCCGTTGCAATCAATAATCTATTTTAATCTTCATAAATTCTGGAACGTCCGACTAGTTTACATAAAATTACGGAAGAAAAGGGGGAAGTTTCGTTTTTGGATTTGTTCCTGATCGGTCGATTTCGCACTCTTCGAGGCAGAGCGAAGCGAGTCGGACGAAATCAAAGAGGGCGAGTACTGGAGGTAATTGCCGGCGCAATTACACCCGAGGCCCCTTAAGGTTCTCATATCATATGTAAGCACGTATACACACGCGTGTCTCTCTCTGGTCGAATGGGCGCGAGGCTGGCGACAATTACCGGGCTCGGTCATTATCACGATTGGAATTGCCGCTCTTCGGAGATTGCTCTCTCGCAATCGCGCAGGAATTGTTTCTCACTGGGAATGTCTCCGTCGGCGGAAAACGCGCCGCGATCGACGTCTCCTGGCGGATCGGTTTACGATCGAGGATCGGTCTCAGGATCGCGAAGTGTAACGACACCATGAAGAGGAATTTCACCCTGACGTCTAGAGTTCCCCCCGACGTTGATAAAAATCCAAAAAGGAATTCCTTCGAATTAACCCGAAGAGGTAAAACAAATTATCCGTCACGAGGACTACAAAAACGATCCGAAGTGTCTAATATAGCATTTTTGATACCACTCACACAATCGATAAATATAACGAATACGTAGATGAAAATATATTTCACGTAAGTAGGTTATGTCAGGTTACAGAAAGATACGAGGGAAATTCTCCATGAATTTTTTCAGAGATAATCCCGCGTTTCCCGTTCAGTCAAAATTACGAGAAGGTGGCCAGAAGTGTGTAGCCATTCTCGAGAATGAATGATTAGTAATTCCAGGGTTCACAATTGGGTAAAAAAATTGGTTTTGATTCTTGGAGCTCGTGGAGCAACCTGCGAGTGTGCCGACGCTAGGCATAAGACTCGTCGGGCAAATCGATGGTCGAGCAATAACTGATGCATTATCGATCGAGAACCTCCACCGGCGTCTTTCTTATCCCGGGTTGGTGGAATGGGAGAAACGGAGGAGGGCAGAGTGGACGACACTTGCGGTGTCTCAAAGGGGCAACCCCATAAGCAGGGTCGATTGGTAGCCATGGGGCTCTCCAGGGAATAACGGTCAAGATCGAGTAGACGCGTCGTTCTGGGCCCCGGGTTCGATTCCGTGATACTGACAAACGTATCGCCTTATAGCGGGCAGAACAAATGGCAATATATCGCAGAGTTGGGTTTAACGCTTAGGAGATATCCTATGGGTAGGTCGGTTCCCATAGAGAGCCTCGCGCTCGGCGAGCTCTCCCACGCGGCGCCGGCGGTACTCCAGGTACGTCCAGGTACGTCCGCGCGTGTCTATGGTAGGTACGGTACCTAGGTCCAAGTACCCCGGGGCCGTCTCCGCAATTACCGTAATACATCGGCGGACACGGCCGCGAGATCCAGCCAGCGCGTATTGACGCCTGTTCGCCGAGGATCCGAGGTCGGGGGTCGCGGGTCCAGGACGACTCTGGTCCCCCAGGAAGGTAACCGGGGAAATTACGAGAAATCGTGCGTGCCGGTAATAAGGGCCCGATTTGTTAACCGGTCACCTGGTGGGCCGAGGTATCGGGAAGGGGTTGGTCCGCCGTTCGCCACTCCGCAATTTGTTAGCTCGGTACATTTGGGAACATGAATGCCTCCACGCCGGACTCTGGTATCGTGTCGGCAGGGAAGGTATTTCGTGTTTGCAGGTGTATATTGAATCCTGGGGCTTTAGATGCGAAAGAGAGAGAATCTTCGAGTGGGAATCATTTTTTATCCAGTTTCGATCTTTTAATCAGCCACCTATCACAAAGGAGTTAATCCGACATTTGGAACCCCACGGGAAAGGCATTCATGCCTAGCAGTATAAATTGAATCTTGCTATCTTCGATAGGTTAGATAGTCCTGGAACGTTAATCGTCCCCTAGGATTTGATCGGGTACCTTCGCCTCTTCCTCTCGAGGAAGTTCGAAAGTATTACCATCCTCGGTGCGATACGTCTTCGCAATTACATCCCGGGGACATGGCCGTAATATCTCCTCGGAGTATCGACACCCGGGGTCGGAGGTCGGGCTTAGTTTACGCTAAATGGGAGACCCGAGCACCCCGGGCTGCGACTATTAAGGGTAGAATTACCCGGTGGAGCGTATCGTCCTTTGGCATCCCGATTTATCGGGGACTCGGGCTGCGGACACCGGACCGTGCGAGCCGCTCTCCGGAGGAGTCCCTTGGAGGTTAGGACCGACGACCACGCGATAAATACTGAAAACTACGAGCCCCCCTGTGTCCGCGAAAGAGAGACCGAGGAGAAAGAAAGGGGAAGCGATCGTAATCGACCGGATCGCCGAGTCACTTCCGCGACCAGGAATCCAAAGGGCTATGACGGGATTTCTTCCGACTCCTGCAGGATACCTCGACCTAAAATGTTGAAAGAGGCTTCAAGAAAAATTCCACACCCTCTTTAATAATTTCGGACCGCGCAAAAATGGACCGCTCACGAGATATGGCTAACGTGTCCCCTACGCCTCCACCTAAGATTATAAAAAAGCTGCCCGGAATAATGTCATAGCCTCTTAAATAATTCCAGACCACGCAAAAGCCGACCGCTTTCCAAAAATGACCGGCCCGTCCAAACCGAAGACTAATTTGGTCGGTTCTTCCCCGGGAATCGATCGCTTATCGATGGCCGCGATCGATGGAAGGACGAGAGGACTCGAGCGGACAGAACGAGTCATGAGACATTAATGTCTCGTCGCCAGAAAAGAGTCGCTGAAAAATCCCGGAGGAGCTCGTCCAGGAGAGGACCAAAAGGAGGGAAATTTATTGGACCCGATCGCTGGACCGGTGAATAGATATCGATCTCGGGAGCACGCCCGGCATTATTAAGAGGAAAATCACGACTCATTCCCCGAGGAAACAGGTTGTCCGACCTGGTGACGAGAGACGATCTTCGACGGATCGGGTTCTCGGATGAAAGATGGCTTCGAGAGCTCGACCACTTACGGACGTCCCGAGCGCGCTCTCGGCTGTCCGGCTTTTTCTTTCGGCACTTTTCCCCCTTTCTTTCCTCCCAGGGGAGTAAAAATCCACGCCGATGGGAGGTATCGCCAGTGTCGGTGAATTATTATGACATTATCGGGGAACAGGAATCGCCGGCTACTTTTTTTTTTTCCCCCCTACCTCGACTTAATGCGCCGCTTCTTCGGGCCTTCGAGTCCCTCCCGTGTTCTCGTATTCCGCGGAGGCTGCGCCACTTCCGGCAGAGATGCGGTTCTCTGAATCTCTTGAGATCGAGAGGGAGACGGCCTTTTATCATTCCTCTCCTCATTTCCGACGAAATGTCTCATTCGAGTTCTTTTTTTTCTTTTCTTTCTTTCAATCGAGGCGACGACTCTCTCGAAGACGTCGATTCGCTTATCGAATGTTCACGAAGAATTCCATGCAAATATGAAAGAGTTAAATCTCGCCTCGATTATAATCGCGAGATCATAAAAATTCAGGACTCACGCGGAGGCCGCAACATTTTTGGCCTTGTATCATTTCTCTCCTCATTTCCGAAAAAAATGTCTCATTCGAGGTAATTTCTTTTTTTTTTTTTAATTAAGGCGACGACCCTCTTATAAACCTCGATTCGCTCCTCGCGTGTTCATAAAGCATCTTTCTCTAAGAAGATATTAAATTATAATCGGCAAATTCAGTCTCTCCGGGGATGCTGCACCACTTCATTTACGGTTCTTCTCTTTTTACACCGGACGCAACGATTCTCCCGGTCTGTCGGAACCGCGAATTCGCCGTTCGCGAGTAATCCTACCGGATGGAAATATGAAAGGGTCTGGTCGGTCTCGCCTCGATTGTAATTGCGGGGTCATCGAAATTCAGGTCGAACGGGTCGCGGCGATGACGAGCGTGCGAATGCACCTTTACAGGTGGAGACAAACTCGAGATCGGAGTTGCGCTCGGCGGCCGGAGATTGCCAGTGATGAAATCAAGCCGGTATTACGGTGTTCGGGCAAACGTTGAACAAACAACGGTCCGCGGTTCAATGGCACGACCAGAGGTGTAAGGTATAATCATCTCGGCCGTTCTAATGGTAACGTTCGGCCGATCACCGGGCACGCCGACAGTGAACGCTTAACGATCCCACAGCGAGCGAAGAAGGATCGAAAAGTTCATGCCAGGACCGCCCACATTTTGAAACGTCGAGCCCGGAATGATGATCGACCGATCGCCACCGAGCGAAGGACGTTTCCTACCGACTCCTCTTGAACGAATAAGCCGAACAGGCAGCGAAGCCACCTCGAGACGCCGAAAAGAATTCTTAACCACCCTACCGTCGATATCGAGACAAAGCATGACCTGAAAATACGAAAACTCGGTGGACTAAAAGTGACTCACCGGCCACGTGGTTGGTCTAGAGGTCTTAGAGCTAGAGCATTTTGAAACTCACCTGAAACAGAAAAGGAAAATTCAAGGTAAATCGAAAGGAAATTGAAGAAAATGTTAAAGTTGACGGTAAATTAAAAATACTATTCGAGATAAATCCAAAATAAATCCAGGAAATGTACAAGTGTTTAATCGGAAACGTTGTTACACAGCCTATCCTATCGGTATGAACACCACCCCGAGGAGAAGGACCGCCCTCGCGATGGTCATTTCCGTTTTCCCATGGCGTGCACCCTGGACCCTCGTAAGTCAGATATCCGTGACGTTTTCCTCGTCCCAGAGGGTAGGCGGGGGTCAGTGATAGCGATCTCGGAGGTGCTCTAATTGCCAAGTCATCAAAGCCTATCTCCGATCGTGCGCCTATCTGCGGCACCATCGAATCTCGAGGAGGTCGTGTGTGCACCTCGACGAGTGGGACCTCTTCTCGTGTTCGTCGCGCCTGGAGGATGTTCGGGGCCCTAGCCAATTCCGGTTCCCACGTTTACATTTCGTGCATGCGCAATGCGACGTCGTTGTAGCGGTGGTAGCTCGTTAACCGCATAACGGTAGGTCGCTGCACCACCGCGGCGCATCACCGGGATGCACCGGGATGCATCGGGATGCGCCGCGGTCGGCAGGACCCGGGCCCTCGGGACTATACAAGGACTGGGTCCGAACGAGCTCATACGAGAGCCAACTTAACGTGTCTATTCGAGATATCAGTGATCGGTCGGGGCGGGAGGTACACGGCAGCGGCACGACCGAGTGCATCGCCGTGCACCGCGGTCCGATATGCACCGCGGATTTCGCGCAATCCTCCCATCGGGACCGAGGACCTGCTCCGTAGGAATAATCCTCCCAGACGTGCCGAGAGGGGATCCTGGACCGATCGGAGCATGAGACCAGGAGGCTGGATACGGGAAATGTGGGAAGCTGGCGGCGGTGCATCCTTGAATTCCTGTACAGGAAATGCACGTTGCACCTCTCTTGGAAATGCACGTGTTCTTGAGGAGGTCTAACGTTCTCCCCTCGAGAGGTGCCCAGGAGGATTTCTGGAGTCAGATCCTGTAGGGAAAATAGTGGAACTCCTCATATATGTGATTTTGACGAGGGTGATTTAAATTAGCGCTTGGGTAGATATTTTTATTCTTTTAGCGGAGATTTGATACAGACCGAAAGACATGGGAGCCGGCAATTTCCATGCCGCTGCATCGTCGGGAACCTGCCCAAGAAGTCTTGGGCAGGTTTCCGACGATGCAATTCGCGGTGGTTTTACGGTCAGAGCTGTAAAACAGGAGTACCGAGTTAATCCGATCCAGAAGGAGGCTACTTACCGCTAATAGGAGGCATACGAGAGCGTAATTTCTGGTTTCCGTAAAGTAAACCGAGCGGGTTCTATTAGTACACACCTCCGTGGTACCATTATCCTCTAAGAGGAGACGTTAAATGTTCTTACATCGAATATTAACTACGAAACCGCGTGCAAACGCCTGGGGAGGTTCTCTCATGAGGGCACCCTCGGTGGAGCTCTTCGAGTCCTTCTGCAAGGTCTCCCTCTGCTTTATCCTGATCCCCGAATCCCATCTACAAATGCGTCGTCTAAATATTCTATCTCTTTAATTGACATTTATATATTAATATTTGCGAATGGACTTTCCACTTTGTCTCGGGCTCGAATCAGACTCTGCGGTGTCAGGGTTCAAGAAGTGTCTGGCAAAACGTGTCCGTCTCGTTTTCCGACCATCTCCCGTGGGCAAACATCAGTTTTGGGTCAAGTGGTCGAGAAAGCCAACCAACAGGAATATGTACACGAGTCTTCAAGCGGAATTTCAGCCACGATCTTCCGAGGCATTTAACGTCCATCACGTCCGTGAATTTTTTTCCCTCATGGACCAGCTCCAAACCTCTCCGGCGGATTGTTATTCCGGTACCTAACTAAATAAAGACCATGCATATAGGAAGTTGCTAAAAATCCCGGGGCAAAAAAAAACCACCCAGGAGAGTTCTTTCTGCCCGAAGGGACTTCGACTCTCGGAGAACATCCCAAAGCCGACCATTCAATATTTTTCAACGGGCATTCGAATCGAATTTTTTACAGGGTCTCATTTAAATCACAAGGCACCGCGAGATAGCTGGATGACCCTGCGGAGTTTGCGCCAATTTGCTCGCATGATTTGCCTGAGTACCCCGAGAAAACAGAATCCATTGAACCAATGAAATGTTCCCTTGAATAGTACCAAAGAAATATATGCTTAATTCATAGAATAATTATCTGGCCCAAATAAATGGTCACAATACCGAAGAAACGCCGCGTCCCATTTATTCGATTTTATTTCAATTAAATAGTTACTCCTCGAATTAACAAAACATTTCCTTCATTCATTAAACGTTCTTTCTCGGTGTACCAGGAGTACCAAGAGGTCTATGATTTAATTCCCCCTTTTTTTCAACATTTTCACCTCGCAGTAATTATCAGCTTTGCCGTATGTAAACGGGTCTCAGGAACTCAGTGTTTATAATTACCGAGTGATTCCCAGAATGCAGGGTCCAGGATGCAGGATGCACCGCCTCGCCACGAGGGGTCATCGATCCGGCCATGGCAATTGATGAATTACGATAAACCAATAACTCCCATCGAGTGGTTAATTTGATATTAATCATCGTCCTCCGTTTACATGACGCATTAGAATCGTTAATTAGGACCCGATGGCCCGCGAAAGTCTCTCGCCTCGGCGAAACTCTCGAGGACTCTCCGGAAACGCCCACCGCTTGCGGCGATTTAATAACAGGAAGACGAGAAACCCAGGTACACGTGTATATGTATTTCTATATGTACTTTATGCATATACCGTACGTATACATAGGCATATACTTGCCTATCCTTTCGATTCGAGTGCCTGCACGAGGATTTACATAATCGCGCCGACGAAATCCCGCAGACTTCTTCCTTAAGGCCGAAACGGTCTCCGTCATGGCAGCCGCGAGTTAAACGAGGTGCGTCACGACGCAACGACTCAATCCGGGGCTCGACCCGCGGGGTCGGGGCGAATTTCGCGCGCCCCTCCGCCGTCGCGTCCCCGGGCCGACTGGCGGGCCGAGGCTGCCTCGCGTAATCGCCTGCCAGTCGCGCCGGCCGCGCGCACGCGCAGTAAAAATCCGCCGATCGCCATCAATCACGAGAATCAGGGAAAAGGGTCCGCGCGCATGCGCGCCCCCGGCGCCCACGTGACCGGCCCGCATGTCGGGGCGCGAAGGGTCGCGCTCGTTACCCGCGCAGAGGGCGCCGGGCCGTCGGCGGGAACGGTCGCGCCGCGGAATCCCCGCGATACGGCCGGATCTCGTTCGAAGCTCGTTACCGATGCGCGCGGCTCGTTAGGGGCGCCTCGTGAACAAGATGGCGGCCCGCGAAAGCGCGTAGAGGCGCCGATGAAACCGCGTGACCGTTTCGTGGGCATTCTTTTTCTAACCGCATCGTACTCGGGCTCATCATGGGACTCGTTCGAAACTCGTTGCCGGCTCGTTACGCCGATTAACCGACAGTTGATCCTTTTTACCGGATTTCAGGCGAATATCTTCAACGAAGACACTCGGGTCAAGAAAATAAGATCACTGGGAATCAATGAAATGTCGGGATTTAAGGCCGAACGTCCCTTGTTATCGAATCACATTGTTGTTTATTATAAGAATTCATAGAAAATCGACTTCACTGATTTCCGAGTGATCGGCTATTCGCAATCGGGTGCAAGGGGGGGAACGGATGGAAATTGGTCCGGATTGCTCCTATTCTAACTTAGGAAGGGTACCGGAGCTGATAAGAGAGGATCGATCGATTTCGTCGGAGGCTGTGCACTCGAGGTCCTACGGACTCCACGCGAGCGTGGGAAAGACACGGCCGGCCTTGCGGAACCCCGCAAACGCCCTTAGAAAAACACTAATGATATCTGATTGTTCCCGGGTTCATGATGATACCCACTCGCTTGCACGCTCCTCGTGCTAACTTACGGCGAGAGCGAGCTCGTGCAGCCCGCTATCGGCTTTATCGTCGCTCCCTCCGCGGTGCGCTCGTCAAACCGTAAAGCTCGTTTAATCCGCTTCTTGGCCGCAACGCGTGGCCGACTCGCACCGATCAACGATCCTGGAATCGACTATCGGTGAGGGATTCTCACGGGTACCAAAAGTTCCCCCAAGAAGCCAATCTAACAACACTTTAACACTTCCTACTTTTCGGAACCGATCTGGGATGAGAACCTGGATAAAGATGCGACGAGTACGATATTTTCACTCGCTAACATACGCAGAAAAATAATTCACGGTTAATGACGCGTTTAAAAATTTACCCAGATGAGGTTAAATTTCCGGAGGGCACTTATTAATTTCCTACTTTTCAGACTCGACTTGGGATGTGATACTGGATAAGGATGCGACGAGTCCGACATTTTGACTCCTCGATACGTGGAGAAATAATTCACAATTGTAATAAAAAATTCGGAATTTTTTTAAAAGTACAAGACACTCGGTAAGAAATCCTGCAGTCTTGGATTTCGAGTAACGCGAGTCGATAAATAGGTCATCGCTGATCCTGGAACCCTTGGAGGGCTCATGGAGCAGGATCCCCTCGGATCCCTTTTTGCGAAGGACGAAGGATTAGGCTCGGAGCAGGAAGGCAGCCGACGTGGGAGTAAACTGCAGACATCAGCTAGATACTCGGGAGCGTTTAACCTTAATGACGTGCCTTTAACTACGTGTAGCGGGTATACGATGGCGGAGCGCGGCCACTCGCAATGGTCCATCGTTTCCCACGAGTTAAGCACGACCTCTTAATTGTTAGTTCGGACCGCTCGTACAGGAGTGCCCGGCGACGGGCAAAAACCGAAGAAGAGGGCACCAGAGTCGCCCGCTCTCGGTGGAGGCGCCAGCCTCGAAACGAGGTCGAAGCTCCTTTATTGAGAAATCCGCGAAGAAATAATCATGGTTAATCAATGGAAACAATCACGATAAGTTAAGCGACCATCATCCAACCCATGTAAACCGAAAACGAGAACGATCCAATAATTGATAATCGAATAACTCGACCGCGTCATCGCGGAGAGGAGGCGCGAGCCACGAAACGAGGTCGGACTCTGAAATTGAAGAATCCACCAAGAATCGATCACGACTATCCGATAAGTCAAGCGACCGTCTAATCCCTGGAACCATGAAAACCGAAAACCGACCCGCGATTCGACAAGAACGATCCAATAATTAATAATCAAACAGTCCGTCGCGCCGTGGCGAAGAGGAGGAGCCGAATCCTGGAGAGCAAGATGGCCACCAGTTCGACATCACTCGGACCTCCGGGTACATAATCGCCTATCTCGGGGCGAAAATAGCCGACCCCTCGACCCGGGGTCCACGCAGCATCTCGGGACATTGAACGCGGAGGGAAAGAAACGGCGGTGAGGCAACGTCCATAAACACTTCGCGGAAGGAGTTTCTATCTCGGCTACACCGTGGATTACGCGTCGCTCGGCGTATGCAAATGCCCCCGGTGCGCCGATAGATCCTCATTGGTCGGGGTTTTTACCTCGACCGGCCGAGTCGAGAAGGCGAGGATCGGGCCCCGATTGGCTGGCGAGTCCGCATCGGGGCCCGGGAGTTTTCCGATTAGAAATCAACCTAGCCGTGGATGCCCCTCTCCTAGGAGGAGCCTGCCGAAGTGGGTCACATCCCCGGCTTAGCGGTACTCTCTCCTCTCCTCTCTCTCCTCTTCGCGGACCCGGGGCCCGGGGAAGAGGGCCCCGGCCAGGTCTTCGCCTGCGCTCACCGGGGCACCAGGGGGGGAGAAAAGAGCGGCCGACCCGAGAGGGGGCGCGCCTCGCGGGGGGTCCCGGAATGGGCGTGGGAGGTCATACGCGCCACCGACAGGTGAATCCCGGATGAGCCTTCTCCGCGTGCCACCTTTCAGCCGCCGCTCCTCTCTCTCCTGCCGATCGAGATCGATCGCACGGCCGATCGACGAGAAGATGGATCCGCAAATGGTGGCGCTCTGCTTTTTATGGCATTTTGGATGTTAGGATTACCGATTGCGAGGAGCAGAAGAAAATATCTCTCTGGCTGATAAGATTTCGCGGGTGAGGTCGGAGTTATTGCTGACGAATGCCCTGAGGGGAAAAAAAAAAAATCAACCAAAGGAGTACTCCTTTGAGAGATTATTTGACTCTAATATACTGAAATAAATTGGATGCAACGTTTCCCGAGGAATAACCACAATTTAATGATCATTTTTCTTTGGTACTATTCAAAGAAATGTTTCTTTCATTCGGTGGGATTTTTTCCTCGGGGTCGGAATGAGTGACGCTCTCTTTTTTTTTTTCTGCCATCGGGCATGAAACAACAAACTAATGATAGTCTTATTTGTTTAATTAAATAAATGTAGGTAATGGTAAAATCGGGATTTCTGGTTAATATGAGTATGAGGAGGTGCCAGGGCGAACTGGAAGACATCGGCGACCCGGAGCTGTCGGCAAGTCTAAAGAAAGAGCCCTGATTCATGGAACCAATCCTACCGCGAGATTAAACGGCTAATTGAGCGACAACTCGAAATGTCAAAGTATGCATAAGTTATCTCGGCCTGTGCGTATTCCACCTAACGCACGAACAATGGTGCCGACAGAGGGCCGAGATGAACCAACGAAACATTGTGTGACGCGAGTGACTAAGCGCATAAATTGCAACAACCGTAGGTTGAAGTCATACCCAGAGTAGAGACTCTCTCATGTAAGAAAAAAATAGAACAGTGTAAGCTTTCCGATCTAAACGCGCACGGAGAAAATTCGACGAGCAATCACTTTCTTGTCCACGTAGTGATCATACTCTACGATCGAACCAACAAAAATTTCATTGAATCGAGAAAATTTTGTTCTACGTGCACCCAAGCACTTTATCCCCCCCATCGGTGTTCACTGGACCTAAGATTGCTCTTACCGGATCAAATTTCCAAGAGGTATATCGAAACAGACAATTCGCACCTGCGGATGCTGCAACTTCGAGAAAAGACACTCAGATCTAAATCACTCGGTACAAGTGGACAAGTTCAGTCCCGATGAGATCGCCCGATTAAGTGATTAACCGGCGAGAATTTCCCCAGTCAAAGGCGCATCGAGTCGTAAGTCAAGAGACTTTTCCACCAGACTTTCGCCGGTCCAGGTGAACCCCAGGGGATCCGCGTTCTCGCGCGTATCTTCTCTCGTGTAACGCGTCCAGGTAGATCCATTAATTAGCGGGGAACGTTTTAATCGCGCGCACCGAGCCCGGGGGCGCGTAATCCCTGTAAAACAGGAGGCTAAGTGATTTTACCTGGTCTCTACTGTCGTTAAACCGGCCGAGGGCGCGTAGGGGGGTGCAGAGGGCTCGGTTTTTGCATAACCGCAAATTAATACCGGCGTGTCTTGTCGAGAAAATAGGAGCAGCGCGATAAATTAGCCCGAGAGAGCCAGGACGTCGCGAGTACTCGCTGGTACTCCGCGGTACTCGCGAGTACCCGCGTCCATGTGCGTGCTCGTACCCTGCGATCAGATACCAACGGTAACTGATACAGCGAGTCCTCTCTTCAATTTTGCCCTCGACTCATTTGAATTTCGCGGGCTTAGCAACCGGTTGCGAGCGCTAATCGGGTTATCTCATCGGCGCTGCGGAGCTGTGTTTGAGTTAACCCCTTGACCGACGATGCCATCGAGATAGGGACGAGAGAGTGCCGCGACAAAATTGAAGGTGGACGTGAACCTGCGATGCGTGCCGATAGACCCTTTCTAATGGCGCCGGTTTCGGGCCAACAGGGATTATTCTGAAATAAGGATCACGTCTTGTCAGCCCACACCATGAAACGCCAGAAATCGATGATCAATTCCCTAAAATATGAAACCTTAACTTTGAGTTCAGAATCCTCATCTAGGATTTCTCCCAGGACCAATACTTGCAGGATCGATAATCCTGTTCTAAGGATCACGTCTTTTCAGCCCACTCCATAAACCACTAGAAATCGAGGATTAATTCCCTAAAATATGAAGCCTTAACTTTGAGTTCAAAATCCTCATCTAGGATTTTTCCCTGGACCAATACTTGCAGGATCGATAATCCTGTTCTAAGGATCACGTCTTTTCAGCCCACTCTATTAATCACTAGAAATCGACGATCAATTCCCTAAAATATGAAACCTTAACTTTGAGTTCGAAATCCTCATCTAGGATTTTTCCCAGGACCAATACTTGCAGGATCGATAATCCTGTTCTAAGGATCACGTCTTTTCAGCCCACTCTATTAATCACTAGAAATCGACGATCAATTCCCTAAAATATGAAGCCTTAACTTTGAGTTCAAAATCCTCATCCAGGATTTTTCCCAGGACCAATACTTGCAGGATCGATAATCCTGTTCTAAGGATCACGTCTTTTCAGCCCACTCTATTAATCATTAGAAATCGACGACCGATTAGGAAATCCTCATCAAGGATCGTTCGCAGGATCGAGGTCCTCGACGGATCGGTCACGGCCTGGATGACGGACACCGTTTCGCCGCTTCAGGAACGGATCCCCTCGTCGGGCGACGTCGGCCCGTGAGACTTCGGCGATAATTGCGGTTCCGGGGCGATTCGACGTCCCGGAGGCTGCTCGGCCATCTGCGATTCGAGACGCCGCGCGGGGACCCCGAAGAGTAAAACGAGGAGCCGCGGGTGATTACCTGGGGAACACCTAGCATGACTTATGGGGCGGCCGGGCAAGAAGCCGCGGAGACCCCGCACCTTCCTCCTCACGCGATGCATAATTCTTCGACTTGCTCCCAGAGGGCCCGGAACGTCCGGCCCCGACATCGGAAGACGCGAGCAACGGAGCCTTACCTTTTTCGCAATTACCCCGAGGGTTCTTGCCGTCGAAATTGAACGATTACTCGAAAAGCCAGAGTGGCGATAATAATCGACGATTATTCCGCGCCACGTGCGGTGGGCTGGATTTTTACACAAAATTTCGATCTGCGGAACGTGGAAAATGGTCGATTCTATATTTTAAGGCGATATGGGAAATCATCCTATATGCATATCAAAACGTCAAAATATTTATACAACTTTTCTCCAAACTAGGTGTACTGAATAATTTGAAACTTTAACCCGTGATTAGGGAGACAATGAAATTTCGCGAGTAGATCTTCATTAGGACCTCCATAACAAGCGTTAATGCTTGAAATTATTCGATGCACCCAGTTTGGAGAAAAGTTTCATATTTTGACATTTTCATATGTGCCTATGAAACTTTGACACCTTGGGAAGAGATAATGACTTCCCACGTGGCAAATCGTGGGAAGCAAATTAAAGGTAAATCCCCCGGCTTCGATCGAAACCTCTCTATAAATTGTCTTATCAGAAATCCCCCGGGGAAAAGAGGAAGATCCATAGAACCATTTCCGCAATTTCGGGCTTCGCAATTTCCCAGCTTAACGAAGTCCTTGCGAAACGACGCTCGCTCTAATCGCGCGTACCGATGCGCGATACCTTGAGTCGGTTTAACGAGCGCGTTCAATCGAAGTGGTTTTTCCGTCGAAACCTCGAGGGCCTCCTCGGGGAGATCCGTGCAGGGGAATTGCGATTAATTACCCGCTAAACGGCGGCTATTTAACGACCGTCGAATCGCGGCGTCCCGGCCGGCGTCGGCCTCGCTTCGAAGGCGTCGTGTCGCAAGAGCGAGCCAATCGGCGCCATGACACCTGAAAAACCGGGGCTCGTTTAAAAACATTTAAGCGGCTTCCTTCCGAGATTTATATTACTCGTCCCGGAGGTTGGAGGTGCATGGGAAAGTTCCTCGAACGCGGTGAACGGCGCCGAGGAAAAACCCCGTCGAAATTACGACCCGACGCCGGGAGAAGTTAGGTTAGGGAGTCGCCGGCCATGGCCGCACGGTAGCGCGAGGAACAATGGCGCCCCGTGGGCGAGTGTGTTATTATTCCGTTATTAATCAAGTTTTCTTACCCGGTCGCCTGTCACGGGCCGAAGAATCGGCCTTCTTGCGGCCCCCAAGAGCAAACACGGGGCCCCGGCTTCGACGCCGGGCATGATGCATGGGGCGCCATGAGGCGTCAAACGCTTCTTGCAAACGCCGACGGCCGATGTCTGCGAACCGATTACACGCGTCCCGTGTTTGCTCTTCGAGGTGTGCATGCGTGCCGACGGAGCCGCTGACACCCTGCAGTTGTTGCATCCGGAGATTACAACCGAGGCGGGTCCGAGTTCGCGTGCTGGGGAGTCCTCGAGGACTTGCAGAATCTGCTATCAGGGAGACACTCCGATGTTCACGGAAAAGGAAATAAAAAAAGATACGAATGTTGAGGGAAGAACTGTCGATCGTTAAGGCGCTTTAAAAGGGCCTTTCTATACCCAGCGAGACGTCAAAACATTTATTAAATTTTTTCCCAAGCTAGGGGTGTCGGATCGTTTCAAACTTTGCAATCTGAAAATAGAGACTGTAAGGAAGGTACTAGGGCCCATGAAATTAAAATTTTTTTTTAATTTGTTTTTAGACGTTTTAAAAGATCTTTTTATGAACAATGAAATTTCAAGGGTGGCGAGACGTTCCGTAGTATAATTCGGGTGGTGGAATTTCAAGCGATTCGGTACATCCTTTTTTAGAGAAAAGTTTCACGAAGAATCAATTTCTCGTATCCTACTTTCATGACACTTTAAGCTTGACCACCTCTCGAAGAGGCCTCGCCTTGTGCACGCTTCCAGACAGGATGCAGCGGGCGAGCCCTCCTCTCGTATCCGCCAAATCTGCGGATAATTGATTCCAACAACCGGCATTTAGCGCAGGGGCATTAAGGCGAATTTTGCGAGGCGTGGCCACGATTCATCGGCGAGATATCGTAATGAGAATCGGCCGCAATCGAGACGGACCTTGATGCATCCATGGCGCGTGCCTCGCGATGCACCTGAAAGTCGGTCTTCTCAACGGAATTGCCTTCCGCGAATTTTAATTGTTAATCGACGGAAGTCTGGCGGAGGTCCAACCTTCGAAAAAAATTCCACGGTTATCCTGGAGAAATCCTGGAAAAAGTCCCGGCGACGCGCCCTTACCTACCAGTACCTTCCTCGACGCGGAATTTACGACTGCCTTAACCCGGCGGATTTACGCCCTCCGGCGCGAGGTTCTATGTCAAAATCGGTAAAAGCCCCCTTAATCGCGCAATTACCGCGAGCTTTGCAGCTCGTCCTGGGAGGAGCTTCGGTTTAATGGGCGGCAACGGGGACGTAAACCTGCCGCGTCGCAGAAATGACTCTAAATCTGCCGCAATCGGAAAGCACGAGAAGGGATGATTAACGCGCCGTGAAGAGGGATTCGCGGAATCCGTGTGTGGCGATCAGCCGTTAAACGGCCGCTTTTATCGGGCCGATTCGTAACGATGTCGTCCCCTCTAATGAATACAAGATAAGGTCGAATAACTCCGCTATCGGGGTCGATTTGAATAAATCCTGATAATTCTGGGTTATCTTTTCGGCGACAATGCTTGATTCCGTGACTTGGATACCACACCTATCACGAGCCGTTAAATCGTTATCAAGCCGATTCATTTTACATATCAACGTTTCCTCTAATGATACAAGATAAGGTCGAGCCTGGACGTACCGAATTGTTTCAAACTTCCTAACGTGAATGAAGAGGCTGTAAGGAAGGTCTTGACCCTCAAGAAATTTCATTTTTTATACAAAATTTTAAAAATGCCTATAGATATATTAAAAAAAAATTGAAAATTCATAAGGGTCAGGACCTCCCTTGTAGCCTTCATACTCAAATTGTGACGTTTCAAACGATTCGGTACACCCAGTTCGAAGAAAAGGTTCATAGAGACCTCGACGACACTTTCACATCGCCTTAATAAGGTGAGGAAAAAAGTCAATTATTACGGGATTGAAATACGTATTTAGGCGGGATAATGTAAATTTAGGACCGTCACTCTTTGTTGTCACGAGGTCGCCTTTACGATCTCAGGGCACATGGTTACCCTGGTTGACGGGAATGTCATTAGGATTTCATTGGCTAAGTGCATCGTGCATAATTGGACACCCGCCGAGATGGTGCGAAAACTTTACGGGGGAATGGGACTCCTCGAGGTGCATCGGCTTAAGTGCATTTTCCCGCGAGCGGGGATTTTACAGCCTGTCGGGTTGTAATCTATCTACTGGCTCCGCCGTGTGTCTTCGTATAATCGCGAGCTATCTATAATTTAATCGAAGATCCCCGGACGACGGGGAACTTCCCACGGGACTCCTCGAAGGAGAGCCCAAGGAGACGAGAAGGTCCCCATTAAAAAAAAATACGAAGAAAAAAAAAACATTATCCCTAGCGCAGTTTCCAAATGGAATAAAAATGGACAGGTTAAAAGGCTAATCCCTCATGCTCCAGTAAATGCGACGTTAAATATATATATACTATATAAAAAGGAAAATTTCGATTGGAGGTGCCGGAAAACAGCTGGAAGATGCACCGAGGAAGCCACGCGGAAACCATTACGCCCATCGCAATTATCCTTCGGGACAAACCAGCGACAAACCGAGTCCCGTTCCGAGAGCGGCTGTGACTGGTCTAATGGCCATTTCTGCCGACTCGTCCTAAGGAACAACCGGGCCACCCATCCATCATTCTTCTCACGTAGGAGCGTCGCGGCGCTTAGAGCGCGCTCGCCAAATGCATACATCCCGCCTATCGCATTGTCCTCCGCGGTGAAAAGCCGCTCCGGTATTATAAAGCGGTGGCCGCGCGGATGCAAATGCCGTTTGTCGGCACCCGGGGCCCCATAGGGCCCAGGGGACTCATAGGGCCCTGCGCGAACTTCGGAATAGGGCCCGATAGAATCGGCGCCGCTACTTAAAGTCGGGCGTCGCGGCGGGAAGCGTCGTTGATAAGATCCGCGCGCCGATAGGGGGCGCCCCGGGACAAATAGCGTGTTCCTAGGGGGTCGCTCGGGTTTCCTGGGCCGATTCCGATTCCACCACTGTCCTGTCCCGGATGATAAATGCAGATAGCCGGCCGGCGGCTTGTCCGAGCCCACAGAGGGGCCGCCTTTGGTAGCGCGTGCCCGCGAGAGGGTGCCAACCGAGGGCGACGAAACCGGTGTCCGGATCCAAAAGCGGCCTCCACCGCTCTCCGGGGCCTCTATCGCTGCGCGGCGATCTCGCGTATCGCCAATTTTCTGGCCGACGTCCCTCGGCGACGCGCGCGGCGCACCGAGAGATCGCGATCTGACGCTCGTAAATCAGCCGACCCGAGCCACGCGCGGGACGCTTCCTGCTCGAGAGGGATAAGGGATCCCATGGCGATCCTGGGAGGTCAGGGTGGGTCTGGAGGCTCCAAACGAGGTGGCGAGAGAATATGATTGCGTATCGCTGAAATTCTCAAATTGGGTCTTAGAATGAAGGGTCAGCTGGAAATCCAGATGATTGGTTCCTTGAAATCGATCAGCAAAGTTTCCGCTTCCTGCTCGAGAGGGATAAGGGATCCTATGGCGATCCTGGGAGGTCAGGGTGGGTCTGGAGGCTCCAAACGAGGTGGCGAGAGAATACGATTGCGTATCGCTGAAATTCTCAAATTGGGCCTTAGAATGAAGGGTCAGCTGGAAATCCAGATGATTGATTCCTTGAAATCGACCAGCAAAGTTTCCGCTTCCTGCTCGAGAAGGATAAGGGATCCCATGGCGATCCTGGGAGGTCAGGGTGGGTCTAGAGGCTCCAAACGAGGTGGCGAGAGAATACGATTGTGTATCGCTGAAATTCTCAAATTGGGTCTTAGAATGAAGGATCAGCTGGAAGTCGAGATGATTGATTCCTTGAAATCGATCAGTAAAGTTTCCGCTTCCTGCTCGAGAGGGATAAGGGATCTTATGGCGATCCTGGGAGGTCAGGGTGGGTCTGGATGCTCCAAACGAGGTGGCGAGAGAATATGATTGTGTATCGCTGAAATTCTCAAATTGGGTCTTAGAACGAAGGGTCAGCTGGAAATCGAGATGATTGATTCCTTGAAATCGGTCCGCAAAGTTTCCGCTTCCTGCTCGAGAGGGATAAGGGATCCTATGGCGATCCTGGGAGGTCAGGGTGGGTCTGGAAGCTCCAAACGAGGTGGCGAGAGAATATGTTTCCGTACTTCTGAAATTGCGAGATTGGGTCTTATAATGAGGGGTCGGTTGGAATAGTTTCTCAAGGATTCCACATCCTAATATCTAGGGTTCTTCGAGGATCCTATGGAGCTCGAAGGAGGTTAGGGTGGTTCCTCCTCTATCCTGCGTCTGCCCGAGGGATTTCCAGAAAATGTTTTCAGAGAATACCATCCCCTCGGAGTCTCTGTACGTGACGATTTCTCGTCCTTCCCCATTCGGTAAAAAAATGCCCAAGCCCAAAAATTGTCCCCGACGTCCAAAACGAACCGAGTCTCGAAACGTCCTCTCGCTCGGGAGCGTCCCGCGAGGATTCCGCGTCTCCGGCGTACGTATACGGGGACGGAAAAGGGCCCGACACCGCAGCCGGTGGACGCGCGTTCCCCCAGGACGAGCGGATCTAAATATAACCTCTCGGATGATAATGATTAGTTCCCTGTCCGCGAGTGGTACCCGATACAAATACGCCTCGTCGGCTGGTCGTTACTCCATCTCGGAGCGGCGCGGCCCGATTTCCATAATATTGCCTTACCGCGCGCAGTCCGGCGAAAGCAAGAGCGCGCCGCATAGTTAGTGGCACGAGTTAACGTTTTACGCAGGAGGAATACTAAACTCGATCTCGGCCAGGGTAAGCCGGACTCAGCTGATTTACTTCGTTATGTGAGGGATGTCGCAGCACGCGTCGCGTCTCGTCTCGTCCCGACTCGGCTTGGACGATGTCCGAGTACGGGCCGCGATTAGAGATACCGAAAACCTAACGATTCGGATTGCGAGCCAATTACGCGTCGACTTTTCGATACAACTGCAATGCCTTGAAAGGTGAGGATTACCGAAATTTCCAAACGTATTACACTTCACATTTTAACAGTCGCGGATAAGCACATTTATCTCCCGCTCTCGTAAAAAATGAGAGAAAATCCTATACCTCTCAAGAAATCTCGGCATCACTAACCTAGGGATAAAACGTAAAAGAGAATTATAAATATCGAATGAAATTCCAGACTCATTGATATCGATGAAAGTGGAAAAACGTCGATATCTTACAAGTACTTCGGAATGATCAACATAGCGATAAAATGTCAGACATCGACTTGGAAAGTTGGCAGGAATTCCAGAATTTGAAAATCTGGCTCAGGCGTCCCCTAAGGCGAATCCGTGCGAACGAAGACGTCGCGTCGCCGCGCGGAGCGCGAACGCGGATTCCGCGCGGGGCGGCGCGACAATGCCTCCACCGTGTAGAGCACACCGGATAACCCGAGTAGCCCATTAATCAGAAGGGTACGACGCAACGGCAGGGCACAATGCGGCGCATGCGCACGTAACGACGCCGATAGAACGGCGGCGTCGGGACGCGGGGGAGGACGTCGCGGGGCAGGGTAACGGACGCGTATAATATACCCGGTAGATGCGGCGACTGGGTGCAGCATGCGGCGCGGGTCCCTCTCCGCGTCGCAGCGGCCGCAGCAACCGCATCGGCTGCATCGACTGCATCGGCTGCAGCGGCTGCAATTGCGCAACCCACGGGCCGCACCAGGAGACGCGACCGACGCGGAGGAGCGGCCGTATGCCAGCGGGATGCGCTCGCGTGCCGTAAATTTCGAGCTCGTGCGCGATCCGCGCGGCGTACGTGCGAGGATCCCCGAGAGAGGATCGCGACGGCCGCACACGGGCCGCATGCGGCCGAGATCGCGACCTAGGCGGGGCGCTAATGCAACCACTTGCATCGGCACAGGTGGAGGGCGTGAGCCGAGCGGAGGTGGGACACCGTTGCGCAACGCCACACGCGGAATGTCGCGGCGGATCCTCCGCACGGGTCCCGCGTGACATAGAGTGGGCGGCTCTTTGGAGACGCGGAAAAAATCCACGATAACGTGAGGCTTTCTATTATTTTTTTCAGGATCTAGGGTGAGTTTCACGCCAAATACAGGAATTACTGATTTACATAGGATCTAGGGTGAGTTTCACGTCAAACACAGGAATTACTGATTTACATAGGATCTAGGCTGAGTTTCACGCCAAAAAGGAATTACTCATTGAAATAATGCAAATTTTGCTTGGATACTTCAGACCGGAATTTTTTCCCATGTTTATTGGGATTTGAATGACGTTTGTTGTTACGGTGGTACCAAGAGGTCGAGGGGTAAATGTCCTTTCAGGGGTCCCGGGAAGAGGAATAGAATGAGATGATCGTTTATCATTTTTATGGAGAAAATGCAGAGGCTATTTCCACGACGACCACACCCTGAAGAGGCTTGAAGAGGTCTGATCGGTGTATTCGCGGTATCAGGGCTCGTCGGTTTGATAGGGACTCGCCTTGACAAGCCCTCCCGTGACGGAGCGAAATCATGGGGCCTCTTCTGGACCCAGGTGCAGCATCCAAGGTCCATCCTGGACTCTGGACCTAGTTCCCGGTTCATCGGCGAGGTGGCTTGAGCGTCTTTAACGTCTTTAGCGTCTTCGGCGCCTTCAGCGTCTTTAGCGTCTTCAGCGTCTTTAGCGTCTTCAGCAGCCACTCCTGCGCCGGGGGCACCACCTCCGCGACATTACCGATGTCTATTATCAAAGGTTACGCCTCGAGGTCGAGGAATACCCGCGGCCGAATTACCATAGTATAGGTCATGAAGACTGCTGACAAGAGGCATCGCGCCAACTGGGCTGGGGTCATGATTTACGGCAATTCCACGGTATCGGTAGCGAACATCGAGGTGCGATCGTTCCTGAAGAGCGAAACACCATCGAAGGGGTACCAGGTCTTTACTCATCGGCGATCCTGCAAAGAGTGGACTTTCCATCTCACTTTTAACCCACTTAAGGCGTCATGAAAGGGTCATTCTATACATATCAAATCGTGAAAATGTGTATAAAACTTTACTCCAAACCGGGTGCATCGAATCATTCGAAATCTCACCACGACAATAAAAATGTCCTTAGGAAAAACTCGTGAAAATTCATTTTTTTTTTAATAAAAATCATACATTTTTACAAGCAAATGAAAAATATCGTTTTTGAAGTGCGTTAAGACCTTGGGTATGGCCTCCATAATCACGTGATAAATTTTTAAACGATTTGGTGTATCCAACTCGGAGAATACTTATTGTTAATTTCATAAACGTGACTCTTGGCTGCCACTTTCATATCGCCTTAAACAATGGAAGTGGGTTCTTTTAAGCGACGGTTCCCTCGATTTCGGGCTGATCTTTTAAATTGTAGAAAGCTGGGGCTTTTACAGAGTGAAGGGAGATGTGGGCCGATGAGGAAACCTGAATGTAGCCTCTGGGAAGGTCTCTCCGCCCAAATGGTGTCGCGCCCTTTAGCTCTTGGGTCGGAGGCTCTCGACATCGTATCGGGCGCATCACCAACGCTATTACGTGACCCTTTCTCTCCGGCGATCGGCTCACTCGTCGAATCGGCGATCAATCGGTTAATGGCTGGGTGCATCGCCAATTTCTTGGAGCCGCGTTTGCTCAATTACGGCGCATTGTGATGCGCGCGGTAGGAAGAAGGGAGAATATCCAGAGTTGGCCGAAGCAGAAGAGAAGACCATTTGAGACGTCCAAGCAACCGCGGATAACAAAATTCCCAGTGATAACAAGAAATTTCACCGCAAATCTTGCCGCAACAAATGTGAACTCTTGAAAATGGTCCAGCAACATTTCGACAATAAAAAAGCGATTATATCCCCGGGCAACAGGAATTCTAATCATGGTTGCATATTTTTTTCCTAGCAAAACTTTATCAGCAATATCCTAATTTGCCAAAAGTGCAAATGTCTTTTTTCCATGCGTGTTTGGATCTGGTAAGGGAAATCAGGTTTTCCATATTGATGGAAAATATGTCACAAAATTTCCAAAATCAAGATCAAAGGCGGATCGATTCGAAGTCCTCTTCGGGGTGTTTCTTGGTCCCTTGTAGAACTCGCGTGATAAATCTACCAGCAATCGACCAGCAATCGGGAGCTACGCCAATTTCTTCTTCAATTACGGCGCATCGCGATGCGGCACATCACGACGCAAGTGATCCGCAGGTGGACGGCCGCCGCGGAATCGTTATTACCCGCCCGCATTGCGGCTCAGACGCGGAATCCGTCGATAACTCGGGCCTTGAGGAGGCCTCTTTCCGATGGTGTCGCGAGATCGGGGGAAAATCGTTCGTCCAGGATGGATGCTGCGGACTCTGAGGACTTGCTCGATAAATTCCGCAGCGGGGCCTTCGGGGACACCTCCGGAATCGATACTTGTGCTCGATCTAAGTCTCGGAACCCACCTTATCGAGGGCCTCATCGGCCGAAACGCTCCGTGTTCTCTGCGTTCCTTGGACTCGAGACACAATGGTCGCTTGTCGCGGGTCCAGCAAGGAGTCTGGAGAAAGTGCCTCGTCAACCTCGAGTACGTATTCAAATCACCGCACCAAATAACGGCATATCAATGACCCTGTTGTGACCGGGTCTGGGAAACGTCCCCGAGGAGACCTCGACGGCGATTCCCACCCGCGGATTTGGATCCGTGTTACGCGGACCATCGATAAGAGGACGCAGTCATTGTGTCTGCAAGAGACGCATTGTGTCTACGATCGGGTCTGATGACGAGGAGAAAACCCACCGTGCCTCGGGAGGGACTCCAGGTCGACGCTGGACGTCGAAACGGACCAGGGTTGACGTCATTTCTGGGATCGGGGCCGAACACTCGTCTTCTAATCGAAAATTACTCGATTTCAAGGGAATAATCCAAGCAGCGGAAGCTGCAACGAAGTGCAGGTCCTTAAGGTAAAGGAGGCGACATGGACCAGGAGAATCGAGGTTGAAAAATTTCCTACACCCAAGAAATAGCTGCACATGGGGAAGGGTGCATGATACCAGATTAGAAGCAAGAGTGATTCAAAATTAATGACAATCCAGACACGGTTACAAGGACAAGAAATGCGGTGGAAAGGTGAATGGAACCATCCTGAGTACGAGAAATAAATATGAAAATAGGGTAGAAAATAAAAAAATGAGAAGGATGTGCTCATAGAGCAATTGTCGAGGGAATTCAGGTGGGGTTGCAAAAACCAAGAATATTGTGGAAAGGTGGACGGAACTATCTTGAATACAAGAAAACGTAAAAATGTGATGGAAGATAGAGAAGAAGAAGGACGCGCTCATAGAGCAATTATCGAGACAATCGAAGGGTTCCCATCCACGGGAAAGTCGATCGCCTCGAATACGCAGTCGGTTTCGCAGTTGTGCCGGACCCCGTTAGACCTTGAAGATTGAAAATCCTCGGAGTCTGATCGAGGGAGAACAATCGGGCACTTATTACCGGGATGGGCCGAGGAGCGTTCCTGCGGGAATGTCTTATTGCGGGATAACCGCCCTGATGGAAGAACCGTATGAAACGGGAACGCGCACAGGGGAGATACCATTGTGCAAGGCCTCGAAGAGGGTCCAAGGTGTAGGAGGATGCCGGATGAGTTGTGCCTCATTGTTGGGGCGGCATACCATTAGAATACATTAGACGGGCCCGGTCCTGAAACGTTAGGGACCAAAGACCGCCGGACTGGACCCGCTCTCGTGATTCTCGCGTGATTAAACGCTCGCCAGGCCATTGAATTATCCATCGATCCCGACCGGACCTCGCGAGGGGCGGGATCGATTCTGCCTCGAGATGTGACTAACTAGGCCCAGGGGATAGCGTTTATTAACTAATGGCGATAGTATCTGCGAGTTCGCGACTCTGGGTCTGCCTTACTCGGCTCCCTCGACCGACTTGACAATAAATCGCAGAACTGGACCCCGAGGAAACAAATACACTGAAAGAATGATTTGGACCGAAAAAAATTCTCACGATTCCGAAGAAATCTTCCATCCAATTTGTTCGACTTTGCATGGACTTGATATTTCGTTGGTGATTTCGTTCCGTGAAACTCTTATGTCAGTGCGCGCAGAAAAAAGGCCAAGCCGAGATATGTCTACCTGAAATTTATCAGAAGTAATTACGATTCTAGACATCCGTCCAAAACTCGGTTTATTTGAGGTTTCACGGTATGGAACACGTGTCATCATAGTTTATGCGTGAACGGCTCGAGAAAGGATGATGGAAGTCGCCTTGGGACGTGTAATTGGAAAGTGAGGTTATAATTTATTCACTTATGATTGAGGATGGAACTACACTTTACGAAATTTATTCGAGAATCTTTCGAGTTCACTCGGGAATGTAGGATAAATTTAAATAAAATTTGCAAATGATCCAAATTAATCAACGTTATCGTCCCACTTGAGGTTTCCTCTGGAATTCTGTGCACTTTCAAAAATGCATCAAGTACACATCTTATAAAAAAAAATGCAATACATTCAACTAAAATCTGAAATCTACCCAAACCTGAACTTTATCATCCCATTTGAAGGTTCTTTTCAAATTCTATACACATTCGGAAAGATATCGAGGACGCATCAGCACTTTCTCCGGAAGACGTAATAAATCGTACTAAAATTCTAAACGGAAAGCATGCTCGTATAATAATCCCTGAAATTCGCCACGCTTTCAGAAAATCCATCGGGCATCGCCTCTTCCTCGAGGAAACGGCGATTAAACTGGTTACTCCGACGCGGCCTAATGAGTTTTCTCGCCTAATGGGCAGGTCCGCGAATGTCGCAGGGAATGTCGCAACGGAATCCGGCGAGAAAGCTCGCAAACCGGGGATACCGATACGCGAGCGGATGATAAATACGCAACGACAGGTTGATTGCGGTATGTTACATTTCGTGATCAAATGAATCACGTAGGAAGACAGTTATGGCCAGTAAACGTCGGAAAATCGCTCCGCGTGGATTCGTCCTTGTCAGTTATGAGCGGGACGGTCTTTGACAGAGATTTGCGGGTCCGATGTGAAAAGCGATTGTGCAAGGAGATGAATATGCCCTGTTAACACTTTCGCCGCGGCCGGTACGGCAGGGACCGTCCGCTTTGGATTTACGAGCGGCTCCCTCGCCGTTATATCATTATACGCGGTATAACCGAACGATAATTTATCCGCGATATCGGTAATTTGTCGGGAACGCGCGAGCGGGAAAAATCGGGCGCTCGTTAAATTAAGGAAGATATACCTTAGGCCCGGCTGAGCGTGGCGAATAAGTAACGCGCGAATCGGGGAAACGGAGATGATGTACAGGTAATCCACCTGCTAATTAAGGTACTCGTTCCACGCGAAACGGCCGTAACGTATATGGCCCCGAGTGCGTTACTCGAGGCCAAATATAGTTGACGGCGACGTTTCCAGGGAAAAAGCCAACGCGGATAACAGACCTCCGCGATTATTACACCCCGTAACAACTACTCATAATAGGCGCGCCTAATAAGTCGCATTTAAATTTCAGAGAAGGATGCACTCGACGGCTGTTACTTTACCCTGTTTAAAAGTACCCGTAAACCTCGTAGCTTTGGTACACAGGTTGCAGTAAAATTATAAGCTCGACGTCTCAGACTCATCGCCGAATACGTATATCGTTTTATAAATTCACGTTAGAAGAGAAATTAGGAAGATTAATACACTTATAATAAATGTATGAAATAAGTTTGTCAAACTTATGAGTCAAGGGGATGTAAAAGTGGCAACCGTTCATGACACTTTACTTCCAACCGGGTGTACCGAATCGTTTGACACTTTACAACATGAAATTTCAATATTTATGAACATTTTCAAGAATATTTGTAAACAAATTTAAGAGAGACAAAAATTGAAATTTCACGTTGTGTAGTTTGAAACGATTTGGTACACCCAGTTCGGGGAAAAGTTTCATAAACGAGACCTCTGCCGCCACTTTGAGATCGGCTTAAAACAGAGAATCTTTTCTAACAGTTCAGGTATTTCATTTTTTTTTTTTCTGTAGTCTTAGGTGGAAGACGAGACAAAAAAGCAGCGAGATGGAACTGAAGGAAATCGATTCTACCGTAATGACTTATTCGGTGTACAGTTAATGCATCGGGGGGGTGCGAGAGGGGGAGAAAAAGGAGCGATTGCACTACACGCGATTCCGCGAGATAATAGGGCGGCATGATTGCGCGAGGAATTACGCCGAGGCGCTAACGCCGTCATTAATGAATTTCATCAACCTTAACCTACACCTCCATCCATGGAGAACAGGTTCCTATGGCGGGTCCGATCGCGCGCATTATCGTCTAATTAAAATAATGATATAATATCCATAATTCCCGATATTTATCCAGCCGCGTTTAACGCACTCGCGGGTAGACGCCGTCCGGGTTTCGGACGTTTACAAGACGCATTACATCTGCATTAACATGATCCCAAGGCCTAGAGTCGGTGCCAAGAGAAGGGCCCAATAAAAAGGACTTAAAGATCGAGTCGGCGCACAGAAGAGCCGTCGTAACGCACCCCGAGCTGTAAAATGCATAAATCGAAAGTTAATGCGACAAGGGGAGGTAAAATTTGTCAGAGTCAGCGCCCTCGTTCTCGGTCGCGTAGGTCGTGTAATTTATCGCGATAGTTGCACCGAGGAATTTACGATTATAGTGGGGGGAACGGGTTAATGGGAATTAGGGGAGGCCGTTTGCGACCGATTTTACAATATCGCGGGGAGGATACGTTATCTCATTTCTATGATAGCGATTAAACGGCCTTTTCCGAAGTCTGACTATCCTCCGGCTGAATAAAACGGCATTAAGGGGGTACCAGACCTTTAATACCGCCGGCCATTGCGGAGACCGCAAAAGAAAATAATATACACCGCGTACCCTGACCCGCGCATTGACAAGTGCTTTATTATCGGCGTATTTCACTTCCCCATTGTGGGTTAATTTTCAAAAGGCAAAGATAATTGCTAATTTCGAAGGACTCAAGGGGTTAGGATTATCTGCACTGAGGGAAAAAGTTGGTCGACTCAAAGGAATAGGCATTGAAAAAATGAAATCCTCCATCGAGTACGTCCAAAGAAATGGCAGATCGAGTAAAGGAAATTCATTTAAATCGTTTTAAATAAATTAAATAATGAACCGTGTGCTGAAATATTTTTACGTCTTTCTGGAAGGGATGAACGAAATCGATCTTGGTCTTTGTCTTGCAAACAATGCAAAGAGGACCGGTATCCATTTTACTCGTCACTACTATCTGGTATACAATTTCATGACCGTAATATTCTGGAAGGATTGACCGCTCGTATGTGAAATTGAGACACTCGAATTATCACCTTTCCCTTTTAAGTCGCTCCGAAATTCTCGCCTCGCGATTCGTGTGACGCATATTTCATACTGGTTAGGTCACTCGCGCTGCCGCGCGGGATTAATGTGCGATTAATGCGATAAATATTTCATCTCGCGACAGCCCTCGAGGAGCATGTCGCTCGGACGAACGTGGGAGCGCGGTAAGACCTACGAACTTGCTCGCGATCGGCGATCTCTAATTAGTGCGACTAATTGCACCGACTCGCTTGCGGAAAAGGTCACCCATCTAATTTGTCAGCTTTGATCCGTCGCGAGGAAAAATGCAGGAGCACTTCCATCGGTGAAAAGTCCTCGAAGAGATTCGAAACACGTAGAGTCTGAAAATGGCGCGGCAGGTGCGGCTCGTGACGTCTCAAGTCGAAATTTTATTTCCATGAGAATCTTTAATTCCAGACCTTAAGGGGATGTGAAAGTGGCATCTAAGAAGTCAATCATTCATGAAACTTTTCTCTTAACTGGGTGTACCGAATTCTTTCAAACTTTATCACGCGAAAGTAGAGGCTGTAAGGAAGGTTCCGACACCCTTGAAATTTCAGTCATTCCCCAAATTTGTTTACAGGTATTCCTGAAAATGTTTATAAAAAATGAAATTTCACGGGTGTCGGGACCTTCCTTACAGCCTCCATATTCACGTTGCAAAGTTTCAAACGGTTCGGTGCACCCAGTTTGGAGAAAAGTTTCATGAAAAAGTGTCTCAGAAGTCGTTTTCGCATTCCCTTAAATAGACATAATATCATGTAAGGTCGATGGAGTAGAATTTAAAATATGGTTTACTCAGCCATATCTCGCCGTTCAAAGTAGGGTTAGAATTTCGACATTAAGGCAGGTGCTGACCTACCCCACGAGGATTCGCGATTAATATTATTCGCGAGGTCGCGTACCGACTCTTACAATTACCGAGATAATTCCGGAAGAGTACCGACCACCAAGTACCGGCGTAACTCGGCTATCAAATGGGACCCGGGAACATGGATCCTCTCCACTGGGGAGTCCGGTTAATAAGGGCATCATAAGGTATGAAAGGGTTACGGGAAACGGTGGGTTATTAAAGAAGCGAGTACAGGTAATACCCGCGGCCGTAATTCCGGCTCGAATCTCGGAAGCATCATGGCCGCGAAACAAGCAGGAACGGTGCCACGTTTGGACCTGGAGATTGAGCTCGTCGAAACGGAATGCCGCGATTGCTAATCCGGTAATGGGTGCACCGGAAGGCGGACCAAGGATCGCGGCCTGGACAGGTGCGCGCAATTAAGTCCTACCTGGCGGCGGCGGTGCCAGAAGACAGTGCTTTTTCCGGTCGCCCTGGCGATTACCGAGTTATTAGAATTCCGTAACAAACCGTCTCGGAGCGCAATTATTAGCCAACGTCCCGTAATCGCCCAGGGAACTCGGCAGAGCGCCGTGATTCGACCTGGCCGCGAATCGCGAAGCGCCGTTCCCCCAGGACACCCGTCCCACTGAGCGCGTCGCGTCAATGCGCCAGCAATTAATTACCCATCGAAATCGAGATTAATCCAGTGCGTCGTTTCCACGAGGAAACATTAGGGGGCGACATTTCTGATGCGTCCTGGCAGGATCATGCTGCACCCTATGGGACGCACGACGCGCTCAGTGGGACGCCTCTACTATGACACCGAGGAAGAAATTTCATCGACCCAAAGAAGTATGTTAATAATTCGTTGAATAATTATTTTACACTGAAATAAATTAGATGCGCCGTTTCTTCGGAATTTTGACAATTTATGCGATGTTGATTTCAGTGAAATAACTATTCTTTGAATTAAAATCATATTTCTTTCGGTCAATGAATTTACTTTTGCAAGCCGACGGAAGGCGCCGTTGCGATGGGATGCTAGGAGGATTGAGTTCTCCCCGTGGTCCATTACGTGGATCTTTTTCTCTTCGTGGGAATAACGGACTTCCGGAGAGCAGATATCGAGGACTGAAGTGATCCTCGGTAACACCTATTCTTTGCGGAATCGTTACATCTGCATACTCGTCCCCTCGTTAGCATATCGCAAGCGTGTGCGAGGGAATCGAAGTCGAAGAGGTCGCTACCGAAAACCGCACACAAGGACAACCAATGACCCATCGAGATTTAAATGCCCATCGATGCTTTCGGCGACCCTTTTACAGGACCTTTCGTTCATCTTTTCGTCCTGTCATCCTCTGGGGGCGATATATCCGGTCGGTGTCCATTCGGTACCGGCAAAAGGATGTCGACGAAGAAAACTTATTTAATCCTACTTAAATCAGAATGTTTAAGTTCCTTTCTTTTGGTAATGGTCCCTATCCTTACAGTCGTATCATGTTCATTTTTCATGGTTTTCTCGGTTTGATCCTTTCCCTGGTCATGTAACCTTCCTCGCCCATGGTTCCTTGGCTTGGTTTCTTTCTCCAATAATGGTGTCCCTTTCCTTAGTAATCCTCCCCATGGTTCCTCGGGTTGGTTTCTTTCTCCAATAATGGTGTCCCTTTCCTTGGTAATCCTCCCCATGGTGTTTCTTAGTTCGGTCCCTTCGACACCTGAAGTCACGCCGCGCCTTCGCAGGCGCGAGTCTCTTGAGACATCGACTTGGTCCATAGTCCTGGCCCGTCCAGGACTTGCAGGCTGCCCATCAGTCCCATAAAATGGCCGGCGGTGTGCGGCTTGCGATATCGCGGATTTCGCAAGGTTCGTCGCTCGGCAAGACTCGTAAACCTAACCACGATAGGATCGCGGCGAGCCAGGTGCGGCGCGACGCACCGAGCACGTCAGTCTCGTTGAAAGGGTGCTACACAAAGTTCCCCGTAGGAGTTACTTCGATTTTCACCTGGCCAAAGGATAGGGCCCCTTTCTGGAGTCCGATCGCGAATTGCAACATCCACGGACCCCGGCAGGATCCCACTGGAAGAAAAAGAAAAAAAAATCCTCTCGCCCTCCAAGAAATGGAAATCCAGAAAATGGGGTCTTTCAATTGCCCATGGAAAATGGTGGTCACGACCACGAAGAGGCGCCCCAGGGTACCTCCCGAGTGTGGGAAGGAATGGAAATGACATGTAATACCTTCAAGCCGCTTCAAGTGGCACTCCAGGATATCGATATCAAAGTTAAGGTGTAATTAGTGGAGAATTGCATCGATTCACTTCTAGAAGGCCCTAGTTCCTGGAGAAAGAAACAGAGCGATCTCTCGTTCTGATTTAAGTATGTGTTATCAAGAACCAAGGGTTGATGTCCAGGTGTCGTTCCATCTATCCATGCTGAAAGACTTTTTTGGCTAGTTGATCGCTTAGATACGATGGATTATAAATTTATGGTAAGGTCCTTGCTCGGTCGCCTCGAGGATCCCTAACGGGTCTAGGAGGAGTCCTCCGTCTCCTTTGGCAAGGGGCCGATTAAGGATTGCTAAACGGGACGTGGGACTACGAATGTCGGGAGCGATCGTTAATTCCTCGAGCATGCATGGCCCCTTTGTTGGCGGGTAACATAAACGGTCGTAAGTCCAAGTATCGGCAAGCGGTCTCGGCCTCGACAGGTGTGTCGCTCGTGGGACTTTTCCGAAGGCCGATTTACGCTCGGGAACCGCGGGGCACATTATTCCTCGGCTCGATCACGATCCCCTTTGATTTTTCCCGACACTGCCAGGGGACAATTTATAATCTCGCCCGCACGATGGACGCCTAGTGATCGCATCGTCGCGGTAGCGCCTTAATTACTCGGCCGCGGCCATAGAGGGCCGCCATCCTTCTGCCGCCTTTCGTGGCGCGATATTTAAAAGGGAATCCGCACATCGTGCGCGTCTACGCCGACGGATAATTGACTAGAAAAGCCCACAAAGGCCGCTCCTCCCCGATTTATATATAATTGGCCGCGTAATTCGAGCCAAGTGGCATGAATGCATCTCGCGGTTTATGCGATTTATCTCCGTCGATTTTTTTTCTTTACGCGCGGGACGAAACGACCACCTGGTGTTAATTGCCCCGACAGGTGTACCTATTCGAAAGCCGATTTTCATCAAAATTATTCCCGATATCTATATCTCGAGAGAAAAAAAAAAGAAAAATATTAACCGAGCAGACGGAATCTGTAACGTCTACCGGCATTTTTCCTAGCACCTTCAATTATCTCACACTTCAAATGCACCGATTTCATCGCTATTAATTATTAACCGACGTGTTCAGCCACAGTCATGGCTGACTATCACAAAAATGGCACCGCTAACTGTACGGGTAAGATTGGAAAATTAACAGGATTAATCCTTTAGCGGGACAGCTTTTAACAGTATCGCGAAGAATTCCCAACGGATAGGCTCCGTAACTTTAAGTCTCATGTCTTCCTCCGCGTGGGAAAAGAAGTCTCTACCTCCCTCTCCGAAGAATTTAAGAGGAATACGCGTCGAATTAATCCGGAAGGGATTTGGCTGAACCCCTTCTCGATACTCGCAGCATCCGCGAGTTAAATCGACCGGCGGATGTTCCGGAAGATGTCGGCAGAGGAAGAATGGGAATCGGCCCGGAATTGCGGGGCGTAATAGAATAGCGGGGTAATTACGAGGTTAGTCGGCACCGGTAGCCGTCATTATCGGCGAGGAATTGTGTCGGCTACCATCTCGCGGCGTCCCGCTGCATCCCGCTGCATCTCGGTGCATCTCGGTGCATAGCGCCGCGCCTCCTCCGCGCGCGTCGCCGCATTGCTGTGCCGCTAATGCCACCTGCACCGTCGCAATTAACGGGAGGCACGGGTGTCGTGAAACGCCGCTCTTTATAAATCAGCCTCCCGGGGCGTCGAGAGCGTCGCGTCATCTTGCCGGCGCCGCGTCGCTGCGTTTCCCGCTCCGCGCGACGCCTCGCAAGTTGCGCAAGCGCCTCCGCGATTCGCGGACTACCGAGGAAAAGGGAAAAGACCGACCGCGACTATTTATCACCGGGTCGATCCGAGGATGAATAGATTACGGAGATAAACGACCTCGAGCTACGTTGCGTAAGCGTCCCGAAAACGACGGGAGGGACTCGAAAACCGGAGTCGACTCCGGCTGGTGTCGCCGACATCCATTATGACGATAAGGTAGAATTAAGCGGCTCGACGAGCGGCCTTGCATCGCGGCCAATTACAATTCGCGAGACCTGACGAAATCGACCGAATGCCCGATGGACCGGGCGAATCAGGTGCAAAGTATCTGAGAAGACTCGTGCAAGGATCTAAAACGGTCGATTAATGAACTCGTCGTAATTATGGACCTCGGAAATGTGAAAATGCGAAAATGCGAATATGTGAAAATGCGAAAATGCGAAAATGTGAAAATGTGAAAATGTGAAAATGCGAAAATGCGAAAATGCGAAAATGCGAAAATGCGAAAATGTGAAAATGCGAAAATGCGAAAATGTGAAAATGTGAAAATGCGAAAATGCGAAAATGCGAAAATGTGAAAATGCGAAAAATGTGAAAATGTGAAAATGCGAAAATGCGAAATGTTAAAATTTCACCGCTCTTAATCCATTTGTTCATAAGTACATTATACAAAATGTTGAAAATATCTACAAATAAATTTAAGAAAAAAGAAATTAAAATTCCACGAGCATCAGTACCTTCCTAATAGCCTCCATATTCACGTTGTAAAGTTTGAAACGATTCTGTACATCCACTTCGGATAAAAGTTTCATGAACGAGACCTTTTTGATGCCACTTTCTCGTCACCTTTCCTGCGGGGTGACTACGGTATTATCAATGTACTCACTATCGATAAGAGGGCAGTCGTATACGATATATCACGGCATCTTAAAACTGGCTTAATGAAAATTTCTTCTGAAATTTCAGTGCAAGAGATGCACCGCGGTGCATCTGGCCTGGCGCAGCGCGCTGCACTCTGCGGTTTTCCAGGGAGCAGCTCCATCCTGGGGTGGTTTAATTGGTGGAATCGGTATCGCGTCTTGGGGCCGAGGTTCCGAATGGCCGCGAGGAAATATAGGCGACTGATAACGGGATACACGCGGCTCCCAGCTTGCGTGGGATGCACTCGGTGCGTACGTTTGGTGCGTTTATCTGGGATCTGGATGTGTGGTCGCGACGCGTCCAGGACCTGGTCGGTGTAGTACAACGCACCTAGCAGCTGCAACGATAACCGGCGCCGTGTGAATGCGTGTTAATGAGCCACGCGTGTACGCACACGCGACGCCGCACCGCTCGCACTTATGATTAGATACGAAACGTCGCACCTAGGAAGGTTCACCGTGAAAAAACAGGCGAAATCACTTTCTGAGATCGATGGTCTCTAAGCAAGATTCATTTTACCACGTGAGAGAGAAAGCCCCACACCCTTGATATTAATTTTCATTATAAAAAGAATTATAAATATTTATAGATAATCTTTAAACGAAAAAGTAATATCGATAAGACCACTTTTGAGAAAAGTTTCACGCAGGGAATCCCTCGGCCGTCACTTTCGTATCGCCTTAAATTCCCGGATTATAATCAGCAGAATTGATTTCCTGGACTCGCGGGCATTTAACGATATCATATAATCTAACGATTGCGCTCGCGAATCCGAGAGACATATATATATATGTATATCCGAGTTAGAGGGGGATCGTGAGAGAGAAGTCGACGGCGATCGACGTCCACCTCGAGCGCCGATGACATATTTCTCTATCGGGCTAAAAAATCTGCCGGACGTCCCGAGAAAGCCGGGACAGGCCGATATCGCGATGGCACGTCGATCGGCAGATCGGAGCGCGGCCGTCGACTGCACTTTGCCATATTTGCGATCGCAATCGTCCCGCCGGGCAGCCCGAGACGTATCTTTCGCGCGGCGAACGGCGGATCTCCGCGGGATCGGAAACCGCGCGTGCACGCACCGCTCGTCGGCGAGATATTAAGGTCGACTCGTCCCGTGCCCGATGGTTGACCGCACTTTGCCATCCTCCAGATAGGAATCTTTCTTTCTCTTGACACGCTGGGAACGTGTCTTTCTCCTAGCGTCAATGGCGGCTCTCCGTGCGAGATCCAGAAGTGCACGCACGGCGATTCGCGAAGAGGGTATATTAAGGACGCGCGATCGCGATCCAGGGATAGATCCCGAAGGACGGTGATAGTTTAGATATTTTTATGCGACGTAGAAAGATAAGAGGGAGAGGAAAAGGCTGCCATTTTGATTCTCTGGATTTGCCGACGGGGATAATTATTTGTCGAATTAATGGGCACGCCCTGAGGGATGACGCTCAACCTCGAGCGTCTAGATTTACACGGGGAAATGGCGCGTCCTTTAAATACCATTGCACCGGCTCCGTCGGGACGATTCGTCGAAGTTGTCGATCGTTTCGCGGGACGCGATGGAACGCGACGCTCCCTGCCTCGATATATATGTCACCGTGTAATTGAATTCGTCTCCTCGGTGTACACGCGATGGTGCGGAGCGCTTCAAGGAGCGCTGCAGTCCTGCACCTGCGGGCTGGAGGAATTCATTGGAGGGTAGGAGGAATCCTATGAAATAGAGGGGAAAAGAACTCCACAAGTTTTGGGATAGTACGAGATGGATCAAAATCCCGAAAACCTAGATCCTGGACATCCAAATACTTCGGAGTCATATTTATTGTCCCAGTTAAAACCTCAAAATTTTAGATTTTGGAGACCCAACAATTTCGAGGTATGGTGCGTCGTCCTCGTTAAAATCCTAAAACCCAAGTCCTGGATTCCAAATACTCGAAAATCTCGAAATGCTGAGTATCATCCGGATAAAAATCCTGGAACCCGAGCCCTAAAATCCAAACCCCAAAATTCAAACCCTGCCTCCCAAACTCGAAAATCCAACTCCTGCGTCCAAACCCCAAAACCCAAATTCTGGTTCCCGGAAATGCAAGAAAAAAAAAAACGGAACCTTAAGTATCATCCTGATAAAAATCCTGGAACCTGCGCCCTAAAATCCAAACCCCAAAATTCAAACTCTGCGTCCCAAACTCGAAAATCCAACCCCTGCGTCCAAACCCGAAAATCCAAATTCTGGATCCCGGAAATGCAAGAAAAAAAAAAGAAAAATCCCGGAACCTTAAGTATCATCCTGACAAAAATCCTGGAACCTGCGCCTTAAAATCCAAACCCCAAAATTCAAACCCTGCGTCCCAAACTCGAAAATCCAACCCCTGCGTCCAAACCCGAAAATCCAAATTCTGGATCCCGGAAATGCAAGAAAAAAAAAAAAGAAAAATCCCTGGTGCCCAAGCCAGAAAATCCAAACCCTGCGCCCTAATTTCTGAAATCCAAACCCTAGGCCAGCGCTGATGGAAAAATGCCGCCGTGCCAATTAAGATCCTGGAAGCGCCATATCCCTCGGGACGCGTCCCGGAAGACGTCCTCCGCCCACGTCTCGGGTCGTCGCGGCGGCTGCACAAAGGAGCCGCGAGTTTTCCAGCTCGGGGAGAGTGCAATCATCGGGCCAAATGCAAATCGAGCTCCGGAGGAGTTCGACTCCTTCCCGGCTCGATCGGATAACGATCTCGGCCCCGGCTCGGAGTCGACGCGACTCTCGGCGGCGCGGCGTGCGTAAAGGGGAGGCCGGGCATTGAATTATATCGCCTTATACGGCCCGCGCTCCTAGATCCCCGGGAGAGGGCAAGTGCAAGGAGATATCGGGAGGAGGAACTAGCGTATGCTAATCGGCCCGCGTCAAGGTTTAACGTGAACGCAATCCCTGTTTTGGGCCAGCCGGCCGAGCCAGCACAGCGGATAAGCAGCGGGAAACTTATATGGCGGAGCTCATTGGACGGCCGGTTTCCTCCTCGTCTTCCCTTGTCTTGTCTCGTCCTATCTGGCGGCGCATCCGGCGGTAGTCGAGTCAAAGGACGAGCTAAGGACCGGTGCGCTATGGCGCCCCAATTGCGCTCGCCAAGGAAGAGACCTATCGGGGATGAGGGGGATTTAAACGCCCCGTCAAGTGTCAGCGAGCTGGAAATCGCGTCGATCCCTGGATTTCGATAGGAGGATCCCGGCCGAGATCGGAGTCCCGATATCCTCGACCCACCTCGGACCGTAATGGACTAATTAGCTCGTTATCGAGAGATCCGATGCGGATAACGATCCGGCGCGACATCGGGGCCTCACGCAACCGGGGTCATGGGATATGAGAGGGGTTCTCCAGGGGTTCCCATGGGAGTGGGGACGATGGTTTGGGTGTTGCAAAGAGGACGGAAGGTGCAGAAATACTAGAAAATTTCAGTGATATGAAATTCATTCTATATTCATGAAACGTCGAAGTACTTATAAAACTGTTCTCCAAACTGGGTCCATCGAATCGTTTGAAACTTCAGCTCGTGATGATGGAGACCATAAGGAAGAAAATGATGCCCGTGAAATTTCATTAAAAAAAAAAAAATTTCACGTGTGCTATTCACTTGGAAATCAGTGAAAACTATTTCCTTTGAATTCATGCGATAAACAATGCGATTTGATAATAAGTGACGATTTCGAGCGACTTCTGTTCGCGATTTCCACGTGATTTCTCGCATTAAAATCAATGATTTCCTGAATGAATTGGAAAACGAGGGATCGACGATCGACAAGGAGGAAAGCGTCGATGGTGGGTGTCGAATTATCGAAAGGGCCGATTAATCGGTTGAGGAACCACCACCTGGCCCGAGCGGCATGAGCGAATGCACTCGGATGCAAATCTTGAGCGCTGCATCGCTGTGCAATTGTGCCGAGGCACGCGAGAGCGGACCCGGTGCACGAAGGCTGGTCGTCTTGGGCCCACCGGGTGTCTAGGGACCCATGGAGAGCCCACGGATGCCCATGGGGACCCATGGGTCCCCGAGCCCGCCCGGCGCATCTCCATAAAGTAGCCGCTGAGGTCGCCGGTATTGCTCGCGTAATTAACTCGAACCTTGCGGACAGGGTTCACTCGCTGCCGATGCTAAACTGGTTGCTAGACTCGATCAATTTGGATGAACGATGCAAAATATCCGGAAGCTCTTCAGCTCCGATGATCACGGGGCCCCATAACCATCTATCGGATACCCAGGTGTAAACATTTCAAGGTGGTCCTGTTTATTCAAGATCCAACGAGACGAACGGAATTCTGTCCCAGTCCCGTTCAGATTCGATGGATTAACAATTTCTCAGGCTTTTTTTAACCCTTTAGCTAATAAAGATCCAATGCTGCCTGTACACATTGATGAATTTCACCGAGCTTTTTTGTAAGACGCCCATTACGCTTCGCGTCTCCCTCGTCCGTGCGAGAAAGTGCATTTGCCTACCACTCGCAAAATTTAATTCTTTCAAAAACATTTTTTTTTCAATTCTTTTCTGGCTAAATAAAAAATGGCATCTCTAAAAGTGATATTCCGGGAATTTCAAGGCCTTCGTTAGGACGTTCATAACCACGTGTTAAAGTCTTTAATTATTCGGTGTACCCAGTCTGGAGAAAAATTGTATAAATATATATATATTTATTTATTTATTTATCACACTTTTTTAACACCTCAACCCACTTATATTCCTATTGGCAATCATCGAGACATTTATTAATCCCCCAGAAGTGGTGCCATTTCGATAGTCTTGACTTAATCCGCGGTCCCGCGGATCTAATCCGCAAAACAATCGGCGTATCCGCGAGGTCCTCGGCTGTCCATAAAGTACTCGGCCCGAGACTGCGGCACCGGCTGGTAATTAACTCCGGAGGCTCCTAGGGGCCCGAAGGCCCCGGAGGATTTAGCCGGCCGTCCCCGTGGGCCCGCCGGCAGATGTCGCCCCGATCGGGCCGCGCAAAAGAACCGGCCCTCGCCCCTCCCGGGGAAACCGGCCGATTGCTTTCCTCGGCCGAATAAAAACCTCTATTTATTATCGGCATCGCCTCCGCTACGTCGGGCCCGCCGTCGGGGACGCAATTAGAGGCTTCTCGGAGGAGCGCGCGCCGCTTTTCTGCGAGTCCTGAGATCCGCTCGCGCGATCCTCCGATGCGCCTCTCATTCTGTCTCTCTCCCTCCCGCGGGTGCTTTCCGCCCGCCGAGAGAGACGGAGCGAGCGGCGCCGGCCCGCAGCGGACGGAGTCGCAGGCGACCGACCGAGAAACGGGGTATGTCGCGGCGGAGGCGTAAAAAGGTGCGAGAAAAATCGAGCCGCGTTCTTGCGCGATCCCGGGGCCTCTGGACAGGGTTGTAAATATTACAACTTCCGCCACTTCTCACCGGGCAAAGCCTCGGGGGCGACGGGGGAAACTGGACGCACCGGCTGGGAATTCTGGCGAAACTCCACCGAGGCCGAGACTCGCGGGGATTTCGATCCCTCGATGGAAATTAATAAAATCAAACATTAACCCTAATCGAGTCAAGAATCTGATGGAATTTAAAAAATAAGGGAATTATATTCGAGAAATGGGGATGAAACGGAAAATGAAACGCATCGACTGGGAATTCTGGCGAAACTCCACCGAGGCCGAGACTCGCGGGGATTTCGATCCCTCGATAGAAATTAATAAAATAAAACTAACCATAATCGAGTTCAGAATCTGATGGAATTTAAAAAATAAGGGGATTCTATTCGAGAAATGGGGATGAAACGGAAAATGAATCGCATCGACTGGGAATTCTGGCGAAACTCCACCGAGGCCGAGACTCGCGGGGATTTCGATCCCTCGATGGAAATTAATAAAATAAAACATTAACCCTAATCGAGTTAAGAATCTGATGGAATTTAAAAAATGAGGGAATTATATTCGAGAAATGGGGATGAAACGGAAAATGAAACGCATCGACTGGGAATTCTGGCGAAACTCCACCGAGGCCGAGACTCGCGGGGATTTCGATCCCTCGATGGAAATTAATAAAATCAAACATTAACCCTAATCGAGTCAAGAATCTGATGGAATTTAAAAAATAAGGGAATTCTATTCGAGAAATGGGGATGAAACGGAAAATGAAACGCATCGACTGGGAATTCTAGCGAAGCTCCAGTAATTCTCATTATCGTGGCTCACTTCCAACGTTGTGTTATGATTTTTTCCTTTTATAAATAAATCCTGAGGTGCAATCACCAGGGGAGGAATTTTCGGCGCGATCAAGGAGGTCGTCGAAATGACCCGAGATGAGCTCCAGGGTGCGAGGACTCCACGGGGGAATCGGGGAAACTCTTGGAAGAAACAACGGGGAGGACAATGGATGCATTAAAGGGACGGTAAATGGCCATCGAATTCTGATGGGGCCCGGCGCGGCGATTACGTGGAAGTTACAGGCAATCATCGGGCGGAATGAGCATCCGCCTAGCCTTCCAGGAATACATTACCGACATCGCCTCTACGTGGCTCCCCGCGATCGGCGTTAGATCCTAATGATCTCGGTACGTGTACAAACGCGAGATTGCATTCTCTCCTGCGAAGACAAAGTCGGGGAAATTGACATGGCCGGTCGTGACCCGTCGCGGTTTCGCCGCAACGCTTCGAAGCGGTCGCAAAAAAATGACAATACAACATTCATTCAGGAAATCATGGACTTCAAGACTTGAAATCAGCTGGAAATCCCAAGGAAAAATCACTGGAAATCGTTGGAAATCACGGAAACGCCGTCACAATGTTAAGGCCAATCGTCACCTGTTACCGAATCGCATTGTTGTTCATCATATGAAATCATCAAAGGAAATCATTTCCACTGATATTTCGATATTTTCCACCTGAAGACCGGAAATAGGAATTAATTCGATTAAAGTAGAACGTAGGATGTCGAAAGGAGGACTTTAAAAAGTAAAACAGGAGGAGAAGGGGTCTTACTAGGATTTTTGGCAGGCTTAAAGAAAGGCCAAAATTTCGATTACCGTGGAAAAACAAATCCCTCGAGACAGTCGACTGGAGAAATTGTATAATGGTAAGAAATAACGGCGATCGACGTTCCTCCATGAGGAACGACCGGGTGCCTTCGGGAACCCGTTCTCTCGAAATAAATTAATCGCTCCTCGATATGCCGAACGAATCGAGCGGTGCTCTCGAATGCCGCCCGATTAATATGAAATAAATCCTGCGCCTGGGCGAAACGGCCGAAATTCCCGGCCTCGTGTCCAGGGACCTCGTATTACCAAAGTACACACGGTCCAAAACGGATGATAAGTAACGGACGTACAAGTTTCACCTGGCAGAAACGCCGAAGGGACATCGGCTTAATTGGACTGTCGAGCGCGCGAGGTCTTCGAAACTCTGCCGGGAATTTCTCCCAGGAACCTCTCGGAGAAGCCTCGCCGTTGAACGGGGCGACCCCTCGGCGATATCGGTAAATAATAAAGCCAACGTCCCGGATAACGGCCTCGAATTTCGCGCGGGTGGCCCGCCGTTTAACGACGGCTCGTTTTAATAACTCGCCGGCCTTCCTCGTCCGTCGACACTTTACCGGCCCGGTAACACCGACTTGCTTTCAAGCAAGACGGGAATAACTTTGCCAGACCTCGTTGAACCACCTCGAGAAATGTAAAAAAAATTGATAAGAGATGTTCATTAATAATTTTCAATAATAATTTGGGATTTTCGGGGCGCAGAGGGAGGTATACGGCTGAAGGGTGGAGAGAGTCTCGATTTCGCCGCCTAGGAATAACTTTTCCTCGTTGAGCCTCTTGAAGAAAGAGAAAAAGAAAAAAAATTGATAAGAGCCTCTCACGAATAATTTGTTGGAATAATTGGAGGGTGGATAGAGAATGGAAAATGTCTCGATTCCGCCACATCCTAGGGGCTCTGGAGACGCTCCAGGTTACGTCTCAACTCGAAAACGTATCACCTTGTACGCGTTTGTAAGGAGGTCGTTAATGCAGCTCGATTTGCATATCGATTGGCCGAGCGCAGGGAACTCCGAGCCCAGGGCACTGGCTACGTGGAAACGATCGCGAGAGCGATCGTTCTGCGACTACACCCGGATTACCCTGACGGAAGGAAAGACCATTATCGTACTTCGAGGGAACCGCGCATCGATAAATAATGCATGGCCGGAAATATGATAGCAGTTCCGAGTGGAGAGAAAAACGGGGGGTCCTAAAATGAGGAGTTTTGCGATCGGTTCCATAAAATCGATGGGCGATGATCGCGACAATAATTGCAGCTCGTGGGAGCAGGTTGTCGATGGCGTTTACAGGGAACGGGCGTGGAAGAAGTATCGCGAGTGGCCGGCTCGGTGGGATTACTTAACATTACTCCGGTGGTGCAGTTACCTGGGCTGTTTGTCGTGCGCACGGCGTGGAGAATGTAATAGGCACTATATTCGCCTTAACGCGCATGTTAAGAAGCTCCCTTTATGCATACAGGTAATGGCTCTTAGAATCTGGTAGCGGGCAATAAAAACGATTTCTGGTATGGCACAATGCGAGAGCCTCGGATGCCGATAGATTGTTCGTGCCGCGCCGCCGGTGTCGCCAGGAAACAGAGAAAAGGTGAGCGAGCCGATCCGCCGATATCCTGCGATAGGAGTACCGCTACCCTGCCAAGCACCTTTGCAGGTGAAATAAGGACCTATGATCTAGGGATTTCTCTGGAATTTTTTTTCTCCCAGGATTTGAAAACGAGCCATTTTTTTTTTTTAAGATTTCAAGCGCGAACCGGGAAATTCTGCGACATCCTGCGATACGTGTACCACTACCCTGCCGAACACCTTTGCAGGTGAAATAAGGACCCATGATCTAGGGATGGCTCTGGAATTTTTTTTTCTGCCAGGATTTGAAAACGAGCCATTTTTTTTTTAAGATTTCAAGCACGAACCGGGAAATTCTGCGACATCCTGCGATACGTGTACCGCTACCCTGCCGAGCACCTTTGCAGGTGAAATAAGGACCCATGATCTAGGGATGGCTGTGGAATTTTTTTTTTCTGCCAGGATTTGAAAACCAGCTATTTTTTTTTTTAAGATTTCAAGCGCGAACCGTGAAATTCTGCGACATCTTGTGATACGCGTACCGCTACCCTGCCGAGCACCTTTGCAGGTGAAATAAGGACCCATGATCTAGAAATGGCTCTGGAATTTTTTTTTCTGCCAGGATTTGAAAACCAGCTATTTTTTTTTTTTAAGATTTCAAGTGCGAACCGGGAAATTCTGCGACATCCTGCGATACGTGTACCGCTACCTCGCCGAGGTGAGACGAGGACTCTCGACGTCATTGAAGATCCTTTTCGGAAGGACTCACAGACGAGAAGGACGAAACCGAGCCACTCCTCGGAGCAATCGTCCTGCCGCGACTCGTGATTTGACGCGGTCTCCTGATAAAATCTTAATGTCGGAGCGCAAAGCAGGAAGCGACAATCCGTGGTCCAGACGGAGTCATTCAGCTGCCCACCGAGGGGCACCGTTGTACGTTACCTTTATTTGCATCTCGCAACATTCACGACTGGTTCCGAGTCGTGACTGATAATTATTGCCTATGAGTTACCAGCCGACCTGGCTGAACGCGATGGAGACGTTTTCCAGGTTTACGCGTCGACATCTTCCCCTGGACTAGAGCAATGAATCTTATCTCTGACCTCGTCTAACATATCCTTCCATGTCCTCGTTATCTCCTAGATGAAGAATTCCCGTATCCTTCTGCCTCTACCATTGACTAATTACCAAGTCCTAAGTACAGAGCTAACTTCTGAAATTTCTTCAAGAAACAAATTTTCTTTTATGCCAAACTCCACCCATCGCGTGTCTTGAACCGTAATAAACACATTTCCTCAGGTAAGTCAAGTACCCGTGAGGCGATACCTGTACTCAACGCTTACTTGAAACTATGCAAATACAGCGCAACGGATTTCTTCAATGAAGAAATTTTTTCTGTATATCGCCGATCAAACTCCACCCATCACGGCGATGTCAGTCGCGTGTCTTGGGCCGTAATGAACGTATTTCCCCAGGTAAGTCGGGTACCCGAGCGGCGAGTCCCGTCCTCGGGTACCCAGGTAACAGCCTGGACGCACGCGCCGCGCACTCGCGTAATGACAGGTTGCGCGGTCGCGAGAAAGAACCGCCGGTTCCTCGTGCACGTAGTCAGGGTTTGCGCGATGTCAAGGCAGTAAGCTGCAGGCAGCGAGCTCGCCGGCGACGAGAATCTACGTAATCAGACGTAATTAGCCCGTAGAGGCGGCGAGGAAGAGAGGAGTAGGTCCGCAGGTGAGTGACCCCGGCGCGGGTGGGGTCTCTTCGAGGTCGGGTCTGCCCGGGGTCGAAGAGGCCTCGAGGGCCGATGGCTCATGGGGAACCGTTCCGCGAGTGCGGCCTTTTTTCTTGGCACCGATCGATGGGAGAAACTCCCGGCCCCAGGGGCCAGGGACGTCATCACGCGACCCATCCTCCACCCTGACACGCGACGGGATTTCGATCCCCACGACCCACCAGGTAACTCAGGCATCTATGACGAAGAATCAATTCTACAGGGAATTCAGAAGACACTGGTAACTCCAAAGGACATCCAGTCTACGCTCTGATGAACGCCGTTATCGAGGAAATAAGCGCGCCGAAGAGGGCTCTTGAGGTACTTTTGCTGAAAAGGATGCACTCGATATCATTCTTTCTGGGAATTCTTGCTGGAAAGGGTGCAATTGATTTTGTGAGAGATTTTTTTTCCGATAAACATTTAATTTTTCTTCGGATTATTGCAGGAAAGGGTGCACCCCATTTCAAGAAAGAACGTGTTCCCCTGCACCCCGGCTTTTCTTCAGATCATTTCCAGAAAGGATGCACCCGATATCACGGCAGGACGAGGCTACCTCCACAACCCTTCATCGGAATTTTGCCAAATATCAGCTTCTCCAAGGTGCAGTAGCTGCATGGAGTCAGTTTCTCCAGCCGATGTTCGTGGGACCCGAGCCCGAACAATCGGGGTGTTGGGGCAACTGCAGCGGTGCAACAAGGAAGCCAACGGTTCCCTGGAGTGTACCGTGTACCAGGTACCACGAACGAACGACGTTTATCTCCCCGAGTGGAGGTGCCGAGGATGCCCATCACATCTACAAGATGTGCCATTTTCAAGGAAAGATAATCCCAAAGTCGCAGATTCGTGATCTCGTCGTTGCATCCCCATTGAGGTGATATGAAAGGGTCATTCTATACATATATATATTTTTTTTTTGATGTTTTGATATACATAGAATGACCTTTTTATAACATCTGAATGCCAAACAACGTAAAGAGTATCCACGGATCCTGGTAATTATTATCATTGGTAATCACGGTTTCGCTCAAGCCCAACGTTTACCCAACTACGGAAAAACTCCGCCGCGAATCCGTTTACCATCCGCGAATAGATGAAACGGAGAAGAGGAGAAGAGTTCGAGCTATAATCTGTAATGATGATCATTCGATTAGCAATTGCTGCTCGCTGACATTATCGAGTCTGTCCATAATTCCTCCTACAAGTTTGCAACTCGGAGACTATTTTACGTCGCCATCGCGCCTTATCTCCTGAATAAAGGACTCTACGCGTGATTCGATAACACGCGAGGCTCGCATTAAAAATTGCGAAACCGCCATTGATCTTGCAGACTCGTCACGCACTTAGGAGTGGAAAAATTTCGCATCTCGGCAGATTACGCGAAAGCTGGGATCGAGTACCGTGCAATGATCGTTTTTTCGGTTATATCTCTAGTAGCACAAAATACTTGTCATATATTTCCTATATATTTAACGAATATATCTTTCATTTTAAATATATTTAGCAGACATTTGAAACATTTGCAAAACATTCATCCGCCGAATACATCATAAACGTTTCGGAAATATTTAAAATAAAAGGTCACACGTTCCGCTACCATTTGATACCAAGTGAAGTGCACCGATAATAATCGTAAAGTGAAAAATGTATAAGATAATAAAAATCTACAAAATTTAAGAGATCCGTCGCTTGAGATATTTGGCAAAGACGACAAAACAATATTTGTAAATTATTATGTGCTATCAGGGATCTCGTCATATCTTGTTATATCAGTCCCGGACACTCGAATTTTCGCGTGCGAAGGGGCCGGCAACTTGTGGAGGTAAAATCGTCATTTTTACGAGGGGTTGAAAAATCAGCCCGATTCCACGTTTCCTGATTCCGCTGCCGAGTTAAACAACCCCTGCCAAAGGAGCGACGGGTTGCTGATTAGAAAATGACCGAGGAAGTCCCTCGGTCCCGCCCTTTCCTCTTTTTGCGGCCGCCGAGATCGACTCCCCGGTGAAATTCATTCGCGAATAGACGAGACCGGATCCTCTTTACCTACAAGAAGCATGAATAACGAGTCCCGCACGTGACATTCTGTGCTGGAGAATTCCTGTGTTATATGTGGCCTTTCTTGCCGGCGGGAATGACACGGCGCAAAACTGGCGCACACAAAGTGTCTTTTCAACAGATGGCGGACTCCTGGCACGAGTGCAATGCGCGTTTTCCTTTCTGAATCCACTGTACATCTTCTCCGGCCATCAGGGGAAGGAAAAAGTAGCAAAGACTAGGCTGCAGATGTGAGGGATTTTCTTTTTCTCATTTCTTTCCATACAGTGAAGGATTCGCGGCAACGAGGTGTGATAACCCAGGTGGACGTCGTGGACTTTTACGGGGGATGGTGCAGGATATCGTTGACATACCTTAACATTTGCAATAATTGTTTAATAACCATCATATGATTAATCGAGGATCATCGATCATGCACTGCAAAAGTGCACCATTATCGAGAATTTCGGCAATTTGCCCCGCACCTTGTGTTATCACAAATCTGCCGCAGGGAATTATCTCGGCCTATTGTTGCGGAACATGATCGCGAGGCAATTAATACAGAATCATCGATCAGGATTTTCTCTCAATAAATTGCTACATGCATCCGTACATAAGGGTACCCGAAATCGGAGAAAGAAACGCATCATTGTCGGTATCAATTGCGCAAGAGAAGCGAGTTAGGTACGGTCACGCGAATCGGCCGTAATTCGCGGCGGATCCGTAAGAAAATCCGCTAATTCGCGTGAGCTGAGCACTCTTGGAGGGAGGTGCCCATGGCGAGGAATCTCTCCCTGGAGGTTCTCATATTCGGGCGAGCCGGAATGAATACCCGCGGCGGAATGTATTCGGCCAGCAGCGGCTCGTGGGAAGTGGTCAGAGGGTCCGGCAACGGGAACCGAGCCGTAATCACGACTCCTAGTAACGACGGCTACCTCGGTGGTAATTGTAAATTCGTCACGGCGCCGACGTGGGTTATTAGCGAGTCACTCGCGAAAAAAAGAAAGAAAAAGAAAAAAAAAGAAGGGATGCGATGGTCGCTCACCAATGACCCGGTTCGCCTATTGGAAGACCGGCATAAAAAAAAAAGAAATAAAAAAACCGATGAGATTTAATATAATCAGAGAACGAGGATGACCTAAGAACGAATGTTCAATGATGTTGGAATCAGCATCCCGTGAAATTAGTACTATAGAACTAGGTGCATAGATGAAATTTATCCAGACCCGATTTTTCCACTGTTCATGGATGAGGGACCTTTCTGTGCGATACAATTCAGCTTACACGTGCCGATATGACTTTTCCCCATGACCGAATTATTTTTCAGCACGACATAGAGCGCATAATCTAGAAGTGCGGAGAGGGCGAAACAGGGTGGGAGATCCAGGGGTCCGGTTTCTGGAGAGGGATAAATCGGCGGTACCGTGCCGCTCGCGATAAGAGATGGACCCGGGAGGACGATCCTCGCGGCGAGGGTCTCTCGCCCATGGGAACCCATGGGAACCCCCGAGAGATCGTGCCGTATGTAGATGGCGCGAGGCGCTAGGTGTCTCGGAGCACGCCGCGGCTTTGCACGAAGGCGGTCTATTAGTTCTAACCCCGGCGAAGAGGTGCCGTATCTGCGATCTATCCGATAAGATGCAACAATACAGGAAGTCCTTACGGCGGAGCCGAATGCACGGGATCCCTTTTAGCGGGCTCGAAAATGGGAGAGAAGGTCGCGGATGATCCATGGCGTCTTCCGGCCTTGAAGGGGCTCAAGATGGGGGGTGATAGGGATCGAAACGAACCCGATAGCGCCAGAGGGTGGCGCCGTCTCGACGCAAGAGGGGCTTCAGGGACCCTAGGGGTCCTAGGGATTCCGTGCCCCCGGGGGCCGCGATCGGCGGTGCCGGAGGCACTGGCATAGTTCACCGCGTGTCTTCCACAACGCCGGACCGGCCCACGCCAGGATTCCACGGATGCAAATTCACCTGAGCTATCGCCGGATCGTGAGTCTCCGGGTGGAGCGAGAGACAACGAATAAGCGGGAACGGAGGGTACCCTCCGTGCGGCGTTGTGCACTTGCACCACGACCTGCGACCACGGTTGCATGATGTATATCCGCCACCGGGTTGCCGGCGAATATGCAAACCACCGGCGCGCCCGGGAGGGTCAAGCCTCCGGTCACGGCGGGCCCGCCGATGGTCAAGACAGAAGGAAGTCGTAAATCATACTTCGGTTCTTGAGGAGGAGGGCGGTGGACCAACCCCTGCGAGAGCTTCGGGACGTTAGGAGTATCTTGAAGACTACTTTGAAGACTACCTCGAAGAGCACCTCGAAGAGGTGCTCGTCAATTTTAATATCACAAGTTTTGATTACTTGCAGTGCCACTCGGAGGCTAAACCTCCTCTCAAAAGGTGGTACCATTTCGTTTTGGTCCAGGCGCCGGGAACGATGGTAGACCACACAAGAAGACCCCGTAGGGAACGACCGGACTTTGTGTCTTGTGCCATTTTTCAAGCCGGCTCCCATTCATCCCGGACGCGTATCGACCCATCGAAATTTCACTCGTGTCAAATTTGTCAGTCCCGTATGTTTCGTGAGACCATCTTGGAACGTCAAACTCGAAGACTGGTCGACGTCGCTGGGAACCTCCAGGGTACCCTGACGAAACCGCGAAGGATCCTTGTGGAATCCTCGCCACCGAGTTGGTGGAGGCGCGATAAATAGCGAGCCGACGGGATTTCGCAGCCGACCTCTGCTGGATCGATCAGAGCTGAGAATCAGCTGATTGAGATTTATGGCGATCGTATTGTGCGCCTCATAGATGCTCGCCACTCTCTATTACATAAATATCCGTTACCGGCCAGCACTTCTCGGGTTATCTTCGTACCCTCACTGCCGTTAACCAAAATTTTCACGCTGAAATTTCTCAAAGTTCCTGATTAGACCTTAGAAAAAAAAAATGTCAACCCGGCCGAACCGATTCATCGATATCTTTGGCAATCGTTTCGTGTGCCCCATCGGCTCGCGATTACATAAATATCTGTTATCGGCGATCATTCCGTACGACTATCTTCGGACCGTCACCACCGTTCCCAAAAATACCGTGCCAAAATTTCCCCGCTAAAGCTCGAGGAAAGTCTCGAAGAAGACGACCCTGCCGACCCCTCCGCGCGTGCATTCCGCGTTCCTTCGGGCGAGCACCTGCACAGGCATCTTGGATAGGCTCTCTTTATGCGGAGACATTGGCGAGATAATGTCTCACGGTAAATCAGAATTTTTCCCCGCATGCGGAACGTAAACTATGGATAAACGATTAAGGTCTGTTCCCTTAGGAGCGGAGGCGCTTTTTAACGCGGGGACCCTCGCCGAAGACGGTGGAAAATCTCGGGAAATGAGAAAGGGGAAAAGGGGCACAATGCGCGGGTTTTATGCGCGACACGTGTTAACGCCGAGAGAGGAAAACTCCGGAAAAATTACTCCACGCAGGTTTTACGCACGACATATGGCAGATGCAATCGTATAGAGACGACGTGCGCCAAGACGTCACCGCGGTGTCGCCGTCGCGGCGACATTATCATTAGTCGCGTCGCGGTGCGACGTGTTGATGAGGATTTAGAGGCGTTGCAATCTTAGGTGCACGTCATGAGCAGCCACGGCGTGAAACGCTTAATTATCCGCGTATTAATAATAAAAATAAACATTTTAATACATCGACACGGGTAATTTCATTAACGGCATTCCCCACCAAAGTGAGGACGATGAATTGAGCCGCTAGATGGCATCGGCATCAAACTCGGTGGGAGAAAAAACGTTCTTTCTCGCTCGGATGAGGAACGCGGGGAATTTTTTTTTAATATGAAAATGACCCCTTATCGAAAATCGCTCACGTGTTAACACCTATCAATGTTTTATCTTTAAAACGAGTGCATCTACCGGGAAGATTTGCACGAGAGAAGATCCTCGCCAGAAAGAAGAGAAATGGGAGAGACTCGGGAGTCGCTACTGGGTCAAGTTCAGGGGCCTGCATCCTGATAATACACCAGTGGGTGCATCGGCTATGAAGTACCAATTCCTTCTATACACCGAGTGTATATAAATTCTAGAAACGGGACTAGATTCCAGGGAAATACTTTCAAAGTTGACATAAAGGCAGGTGTTTTAGTCCCGACGAAAACATTAAACTAACCGAAGATATATTTCTTCGAATGGTACCAAAAAAGTATTGAATTAATTCCTAGAATAATTATCCTTCCCAAGTGAACTGGAATAAATAGGATGCAACGTTTCTTCGGGATTGTGACAATTTATTTCAGTTTCAGTCAAATAATTATTCATTGAATTAATTATTTCCTTTGGTACTACTCAATGAAATATTCCGTCGGTTAGATGAATGCCTCTTCTCGGGTTATGGAATTATTTTACAGGGAAAAGTGTATGCAACGGAGCGATGGTGGAATTTCAACACGGCAGCTCCCGGGGTTAGCTCGACAGTAATGTCCACCGGTATTTACCTGGTTTACGCCGATGACTCAGATTATCGGGAATAAAGGTGAGACTTAAGAGATCTTAGCGTGAAATACGACTTGTAACTGCCGATCAAATGGGGCTTAAATCAGAATTCCGCATTATCGGGGGATCTTAACCTTCGACACCGTGTCCACCGCGGCGCCGGGATGCGTGCCGAGCGAAGCCGAGGATAGCCGAGCATAGCCGAGCGCTGCACTTTCGTAACCCCGGCCCCTTCGAGTCAGCTGATCGCGTCCAGATAGACAATAACGCAAGTTGTCAATGAACCAAGTTTACGAGGGTGACTCAGATTGTTATTGCAGAAGCGAGACTGGAGAGGTAAAACCGATGTCGGAACCCGAGCCAGTCGCCTGGCGGCCTGGAAAAGCCGACTGGAAATTTCGTCCATGACAAGTGCATTCGGCAGCTGCAACTAAATTGCAGATAAGAGTTGAAAATTTCCCGGGGTCCAATCGTCATCGGGGTATCGAGAAAAGGGAATCGCTGGGCCAACGTGGGTGGATAAATTCAAGAGATTCCGGGTAAAATGCTGACCCCGCCGAGATGCACCGAGCGATGCACCGCGAGATGCACCTCCTTTCTCGGGACTCATCGGCGCTGCCGCCATATCCGAGGAGACGAGTACCTCGCATATAAATAGGCCAATTAGGCTGTCCACGTAGCCCGGCACGACGCCGGCAACGCGCCACGATAATACGATTATTATGATGGACAATTTACGATACACCGTGTAAGCGGGATATTTTTGCGGTTTTTCGCACGTCCCGTGCGTGCCAGCTGTCCGTCCCGGTTGGCCCGCTATCGGTCCTCTCGGCGGAACTCACCTCCACCAGGTAAACCGAGAAGGCCCACCTGCCATGGTTGGGTCGCGATAACGGTCAAACAGTGGATGAGAAAATTGGAGAGGTCATCCTCGTGATAAGGGGTCCGGGCTGAAGTTGGTCTCGAAGTGGGCGACTTTGGGAAGGGACTTGTCAACCTTGAAATCTGGGCCCTATCCCACGTCAAATGGATAGATAAGCATAAGGCTACGATATCGGTCACGGTGCCGAAAATAAAAAACTACCACCTCCAGTAAGGCCCACCCCTGATAAGGCCCCATTCCCCGGGCCAGATCGCCCCCAAAATCGGCAACCTCGGGAACCTCAGCGCCAGCCATGAGGTTTGGGCCCTCGTCAAGTTAGTAGGTAAGCATAACGCTCCCGGTGGGAAAATCAGAAACCACCGCTACACCTCTCCCCACCCCTGATAAGGCCCCATTTCCCGGACCAGATCGCCTCCGAAATCGGCGACCTCGGGAACCTCAGCGCCAGCCATGAGATTTGGGCCCTCGTCAAGTTAGTAGGTAAGCATAACACTCCCGGTGGGAAAATCAGAAACCACCACACCACCTCTCTCCACCCCTGATAAGGCCCCATTCCCCGGGCCAGATCGCCCCCAAAATCGGCGACCTCAGGAACCTCAGCGCCAGCCATGAGATTTGGGCCCTCCTCAAGTTAGTAGGTAAGCATAACACTCCCAGTGGGAAAATCAGAAACCATCACCCCACCTCTCTCCACCCGTGATAAGGCCCCATTCCCCGGGCCAGATCGCCCCCGAAATCGGCGACCTCAGGAACCTCAGCGCCAACCTTGAGATCCGGGCCCTCTCGGGTCGGGGTCCGCGTCAAGTGAGTAGGTAAGCATCGGGCCCCGCTACGTCCAGACGAGAAACGGTCCGAGGAGCTCGGCCGAAGGTGGATGGTGGTGCTAGTGGGGGCGTGCGATAGTTCAAGTCGTGAGCGAGCAGCCCCGCCCGACACTACCGCGGAGCATCTCCGCTCTGACCCCCGCTGACTTTCCCCCCCTGGGCCCGTGGGCCCCGGAGGCAGCGCGGCGGCGCCAAGGGCACCGCTCGCGGGCCCCTCGACGCCCCCACTCCACCTGGCCCCTCGGCCACCCGGGGGGAGGGAAGGAAGAGGCAGTGATAAGTGTGGGAAGGGCAGGTTGCATAAGGTCTAATATTATGCAAGCACAGCCTGAATGCGTTGGATCCTGGGCCCGCGCTCGAGCGGCTACACGCAGAACACGGCTAGCTACAAGGGAACGGTCTACTCCTCCGCGGCCCGGTACCTGCATAGGAATCGTACGAGCGTTGAACCCAGGAAGTGGCCGTGAAATAGTCATTCCTGAAAGGTTAACTCCTACCGCGGATATCTCGAGCCGGCGGAGAACCCGATACAGGAAGGAAACGCGCGCCAAAGGGACCGACCAGGAGGCCCCCGCCGGGGGCCTCCAAGGCCCCGACACGCCCTACCCTCCGGCCCCCCATGGACCTTATTTCCTTTTTCTCGAGACAGGTGGACGGGTTAAGGCGGTGAGAAATTTAATCGACCTCGGTAAAACACTCCTCTCCTTATCTAAAAATTGATTTCGATCCTAGGCTTCGGAAACGCGGAAAATATCAAAAGTGTGACGAGTTCGGATTTATGACTAGGGAACATCTTGTATTTGGAAAATATTTTTAAAATTAATATATAAGCGTTTGTAAATTTTGCAAATAAAGAGAAATACAGAAGAAGAAATTTCATGGATGTTGGCACTTTCCTTCGAGCTTTAGGATCGACGTGGTAAAATTTCCAACGACTCGGTACAATAAGTCCGGGGAAAAGTTTCATAAACGACTGACCCCTCGGATGTCACTTTCGTGCCACCTTAAGGAGCTCCTCTCCGCGCGTCCTCCGACTATCTTTAAGGACCTACTTTCTCCTATCCCCTCGACCCTTCCCAGGGTGTAAAAGTCCCAGGGAAACCGTTTCGAGGAATCGTCGCTATCCTCGGCTTCTCGAGGAAGAATTGAATCTCGTTCCCACGAGGCGAGGTCGCCGGCGAACCGCAGGGAACCTAGTCGTTCCCGCCTAGACAACGGGATTCGCACCTCCCATTCGTCGCTATGGGGCTGGGCCCCTGAAATTTTCGAGGGCGCACCTATCTGGGACCTTTATCTACGTCTATCCACGTCGTATCGGGGCCGGGCCCCTGAAATTTCGAGGACGCGCCTGCCTGGGACCCTTATCTACGTTTATCTACGTACTATCCACATCGCTATCAAGACTGCGCCCCTGAAATTGCGAAGGCACACCTGTCTAGGACCTTTATCTACGTTTATCCACGTCGCCATCGGAGCTGCGACCTTTATCTACGTCTATCCACGTCACTATCAAGGCCCTGAAATTTTTAGGCCTCACCTGTCTGGGACCCTTATCTACGTCTATCAACGTTGTTATCGGCGCTGGCCCTCTGAAATTTCGAGGATACGTTTATCTGGGGCCCTTATCTACGTCTATCCACGTCGTATCGGGGCCTCACGACGTGTGACGTGCGACCGGTGAGGCCCCTCTCAGGGGTCTGCCGGGGTCGGAGGGCAAAAGGCACTTCTCACGCCCCCGACGTGCCCGGAGATGCACCCACTTAGACGAAGCGTGCATACCGTAACGTGGACGATTAGTGTAAGCGCTTAATTGCCGCGAACGCGCGTGCGTGACGGCCGGTATCGATCATCGGCGATCGCGGATCGCGAATCGCAAATCGCGGATCTCGGCCCGATCGCGCCGTCCACTGGATCCGCCGATTGCGAGGCCGCAGGGATTCCCGGCGATCCACCACTTATCGACTTAGCGCACAACCTCGAGGAATTTGTTACAAGTCTGCGGAAAATCCTCGTTTAATATCCACGCTCTCGTTATGATAAAAAATTTAGGTATGACACTTCCACGAGATACAAAAATGCCACACGGCGTGAAAATAATTATAATCGCTAGAAATTTGATAATGACCAATCTCCGAGATTTCCAATATAATGACGTGTACAAGCCCTTGAGTTTGTAAAAAATAATTTATATACAGACATTTTGAAAAATTCTTTGTGGAAATTTGAAATACCACTTTCACGTCCTCTTCACGTCACGTAGGACGATTGCTGATAGAGTTTTAGGATTTGTCCCCGAAGTGGATCCGATTGCATTATCTATACAGTACGCGAGGTATGGGAAGTGAAGATAATTCACGTCCTCGAGATCTTGAAATCGAGTTACCGTACGTGGAAAGGAAAATTCGTCACGCGGCATCCCTCGGGACGAGGTCGTCACTCTGGACAGGTTCCAGAAAAGCAGGAGCCGGCCTGATAACTCGCGCCCCGAGATAAACGTCAGATACCCATCGGCAGTCGGATCGCTTGAAACAAGAAGAGAGGCTCGTACACGGAGAACACGAGTGGCATTATGCCGGAGCCGGATAGTTACACGTGGGTATAATGTAACATCCAGCGGGGTGTCAAGACGTCGTAAATAAAGAGACAACCCGGACACCCGAGTCCCAGGATTAGCGTTGATAAAATATCCTTTTTCATATGAAAAAAAAAGATATATATATATTTTTTTCTCTCTTTCTCTCAGCACTCGTCGCTCCGCGCGACCGTAGTTGCCGAAGAGGAAGAGAAACCTCGATCAAGTTCGAGTCGAGTCGGTCCTTTTACGACTCGTACCGGTCGCAGGTCCCTTTGATATGGCTCGAGTTGGCCAACGTTCTGGCAACCTTTTTTCACGGGGGGCCGAGTTCAAGAATCATCGCTAAACGGACTTAGGAGAACTGTCATTGCTCTCGCAATCGATCTCGCTTGCACAATCGGGCACGTTCGAAAATTCGCCGCACGTTCGCGACCGCCGGGTAAAACGTTCACTTTGCCCCCTGGGTGGCGTAGACGTACTTATCTCGGCAAACCATGTCGTACACCGTCGCCGGTATTAATCGAAACAGCAGGGTACCCATCATCATAATAACCGGGATATTCTGTTAATAACTGATTTAATTACGGAGAGAGTTGGGTCGTTGTCCCGCGGATATTGGGCTCTGGGATAATATCAGCCACTTTCCCACTTTTCACTTAAAGTCACTTAAAAGGATGTCAAAGTGGCATCGGAGGAGTGAATTGTACATGAAACATTTCTTGGGGCACCGAATCCTTTCAAGCTTTACAATCTCATAACGGAGGTCTTGACACCCGTGAGATTTTATTTCTTATCAACGATATCATAAATATCAGTAAACAAATTTAAAGCAAAAAAAATGACATATGAATAAAGAAAATATTCCTTTAGTTCAAATGAATGATTTTTCTCGGGGCAGTTTTCACTACAATCGAGATCTGATGAACACCTTCCGTGGCACTAGAAATTATTACTACACTCTTAATTAATTGTTTATGCCTAGTTATTCCTTCGGGGAGGAGTCCCCGTCCTCTTACGGGAACTCAGAAGTGTTAAGTGCGCAAGTGTAAAGTTACATACGGAAGATGAGCCCCCTGCTTTTAAGTGGCTGGGAATGAACGCAATGAACTTTACTCCGAGCCATGAAAGCCGAGTCGCGGTGGTTCCTCCTAAGGGAACAATCGCGAGAACCACTTGGGGGGAATCGCAATCGGCACGAGGGGTAAATGTTTCTTGCGATTCGTTAAATCATTACGGGACTCGGTTTAAAAGCCCCACGTGGGACCACCGTATTTTTTCCTATGAGAGAACGGTTCGATCGCGCGTCTCAGGCGCGGCTTATCACGAATCGGAACTCCATGTAACATGAAATCAAAATCATGATCAAGATCATGTACGTAAAATAATCGTTAACATCGACGTTGATAATAAGTTGAATAAGACGTTATATATATACATATGTAAAACAATCGTTAATATACGATGCAAATATAGTTTACAATATTGCAATATAGTTTACACGATTACGGTCAATGGTTTTACGCCTTTAAGAAATTTTCTTGAGTTACCTGACAAATATGTATAGCCGCGAATTTATTAGTGTGTATTCCACAATTCTGGGTTTATTGGAAGGGATTCGGAGTCAGGTGATAACCAGATACGAAACGCGGGTCTTCCTTCGGTGCTACCGGCTAACGCCTCCACAAAGGGGGCTTTCTCGGCTTATCAGTCTTATCTGCCGACAGTGGCGGGTGCATATTGCGCCGGGGGTCGGTCTCGGTCCCGAGCACACGGCCTGCATCGCTTGCATCGGCTGCATTGCTGCGGGGAGCCCCATCGCCTATAATCTGCAGTTTAGAAACACCAGGGCCCGATCTCAGATCCTATCTCAGAGTGCTCCGAGCGCGATATGACCGCTCGCCTATTGCTACTCGTCTTGGCCTCGAGAGGCCACGGCAATCGGTTTGCCATTCAACTTGATCTATCTGGATCGATCTGGCCGAGCCATCGGGATCGATCGCAAACGGTAGAAAATTATAAAATTAAGCGTTACCGCAATAGTTCTGCAAAAGGGTCTAATAAAGGGGAAAAATCCCTTAATGTGAAGGCAAGATAGAGCGAGGAGAAAAATTTCATATCGGCCGCGAAAAATATGATTTCTTTGAATAATGCTCATTTGGAAAGAGTAACAGGGTATTGCTACAGAGAAAATGTAATTACCCCGAAGAGATATTTTTGCCTTCCGTTCAGAGAAATATACTCTGGGAATTTCTTTAAAACTGCAACAAGTTTAATCCTGACATATAACTCGGTATATTTTGTTCGAGGGAATAATTTCTGTAATTTCCTCTCCCTCTAATTTTTAGGGAAAATCATGATTTTGCATGGAAACTCGATAAAGCGTGGGAAACGGGAGTGAGGAAAAATGCGGAAAATCCTTAGGGGTCATCTCTCGTCTTATCAGTGCGTCGGAAATGGTGTCTTGCGGGAGATTACGAGGAAAGAATTACTGCCGAGAAAATTGGCAAGGCTATTCTCCTTTTCCCAGCACACGCCCTTCCCTCTCGCGACGTCTCAGCCTGGAGACAAAAAGATCCCTCCCGGTAATACTGTTACGCGTTATCTGGATCACCGACATGCCGGCGGAAGCTCGAGAAACGGGCCGAGTAATTAATCAGAGACAATCAAAGTCTGGGAGCCTCTGCTCGGCTTGACTCCCAACAAACGAAACGCTATCCGTCATCAGCGCACGACTCGGGGAGAAATGTAGAAAGAAAGAGAGAAATTCCGTTTTCCTCGGGAACTCCGGAAAATCGGGCTCTCTGGTTTTCCCATCCTTCGGGAAAATCACGCGAATCCAGGAAACGCGTTTATTCGCCACGATTACCTTTTCCGAGTCAAAAGTCCGTTCAAGAGAGGATTTTTCATCGGGAAGAGAATTTGAAGTCATGGAGGGTACTCAGTGATGATGCACTGAGAGAATAAAAAATCACTTTGAATTAAAAAAAATTTTCTTAGGTTCGACGCATTATTGTCTTTTTTTTTTCCCTCAGTTTAGAGAACGACAAATCATACCTACGGGTGATTTTCCATTCCACCGAGAACGTTTCTTGAATTTCTTTTTCTCCAAGTGGGACGAATTCGTGAGCGCGAGTCATCGAGGACGCCGTGATGGAGTGTGACGTCGCGGCGACGGTGATCGTAGGAATAATGAGGCGCCGCTAATGTACGTATGGCGCCCTCGGCTATGGCGTCGAGCATTAGAAGGGTAATTAGCGACGGCGGGACAAAAAGCAAGTGCCGTTTCGAGCTGCTCATGTCCTTAATTATATCCCTTTCATGCGCGGAATGTGAACCTAAGCGCCGCTATTTGAGCCTCTGACGCGAGCGGCCCGCCCAGATCGTTGCTGATGAATCGCGACGGAAAGATAACAGACTCGATGAGGTCTTCTTCCTCCCGAAAGGAGAACGGATCCAGGAAAAACCCCAAGGGGAATAATCGCCTTTGAACCCTATACAATATTTCTTATCGATTTTTCTCACGATGGAAAATTCGATAATCCCTTAATTTAGCGAAATCGAAGATCATTGATGTTTTCTCCCGAAATTTTCATTTTGATCGTCCACCCGAGAAGTCAAGGAGGGTCGAACCTAATCAGGATTTTCCTTGCAAAAATTCGATAAAACCTTGATTTCATGAAATTGGGGTTCAGGGATGTTTTCTCCCGAAATTTTCATTTTGAACGTCGAATCGAGAAGTCAAGGGGGGTCGAACATAATCGGGATTTTCCTTAAAAAAATTCGATGAAACCTTGATTTCATGAAATTGGGGTTCAGGGATGTTTTCTCCCGAACTTTTCATTTTGAACGTCGACCCGAGAAATTAAGAGGGGTCGAACCTAACCAGGATCGCCGTCTAGTTGAGCAAGTACGACGCCCCTTAAGGCGCCGCCTTTTCCCGATGCGCGCGTCCACCTCTGCCTCTATCGAAGTCCCGGTGCATTTCCCAAGGCGTTTAATTTTTGGTTGCGTCACAGCCCGACTCGGCCCCGCGTATATGGTATCCACGTACGATAGGAATTTTCCGATAGGCTACTCGCCGGGATTTATGGACGCGCGAAGAGCGCAACGCGGATACGTGGAGCGGACTTTAATATCCACCTATCTGCCCATCTCTGCCCATCCGCCCATCCGCGAGAGGGTAAACAATAGAATGTCGCGGATTAAAGGAACGCCGCGCGTCCAGGTGGGGGACCCTCGGAGCCTCGGAGCTTTCGCGTATCCTCTCCCAGGGCGTGTCGCGAAAAGTCCAGCTTTAAAGCGCCTCCACCGATTCTTCGACGGAGGGCCCTAAGCCGAATGAGCAGCGGAAAACAGATATAATTACAGAGAAAATCATATGCGAGACCCCCAAAAAAGCTCTAGGAACCGAAAAATGAAAAATCTGATAATCCAGTAAAAATGAACAATTAACACTTTGGAATTACATTTTCTACATATGTAATACCAGGTAGATGTCATCCACGTCCCTCCTAGGAACGACATCTACTAGCTGGTGTGCCGCTACATTGTTAATAACAAAGTATTACCTTTATATCGCTGCCAAGGAAAGGCACCCCAGAGTGGAGAGTACCTCGGGATAATAATTAGGCAGTCATTAAACGCGCTCTCCATAATCCTCGAATCGGCCGCGGAGGGCTTCCTCGGATTTACGAGACGCTGCATGACTGCTGGATTCGGATGCACCAGGCGGATCCGGTGCATCCTGCGAAAAGCGCATTAACGACCGCCATTAATCACCGCGGCTCTTTCGGCGTTTCCCGATACGCACGTATCGCTTTCAGGGATGGACAAGGGGGCGACTCTCCCGTAATTAACCCGTAAACGCGCGATACGAGCCACTATACCTCCGACGCGGTTTACGCGGGGCAGTAAACCGGCAGTTTCGTCCAGTTCATAATGCAGAATTCTCCCATTTACGGGGGGCGTGGAATTTTAAATGCCCCCCCTGTCCGCCGATACCACCGCTCGTTGCACAGGGGAGCGTACCGGCCACTTACGCGGGCAAATTACGAGCTACTCGCTGGCAAAACGGGCTACCAATGCGCACTAATGGCGCGAAAACACGGGCGAAACCCCCTCTTGATAATAAGTCATAAATCGCCCGCGGAAACCGCGAGTCGGAACCAGGAGTCCCAACGTTGGCGACTTAACGATCGAACCTTTATCGGGGGTTATCGGGAGATGATGGGGTTCCAGGAGGAAGAGCTGGACCTGATCTTGGTGGGGTCAATCGAAAGAGAATTTTTAGTCGTTATGAATTTTCCGAAATATCAATCCAGGACTTCTATCTCGGATCTACTAATTTCGTATGAAAAACGTGGGTTTACATCGGCGATATAGCGAGCCGATCAGGTTCGCCGGTCGTTATTGAAGATTGTTAATAATTAGGACGGAGGAAGTTGTTAGATTTTTGGCGAGAAATTTCCGCCTACTGATTTTAACCATGAGAATTAAATTTCACCGTTTAACAGGGAGTAGAAGTTCGACCCGACATGCGTGTGATGGTTATAGCGGAATAATAGAACGGGAAGATCCATCAAAGGGAGAGAGGGAGAGCCGTCATTAGGTCTTGCTCGGGAGGAATTAGAATGTACTCTTAGGAGTGATTATCGTTGCGCAAGAAGTCTCGATTCCTAGTGCCCTTAAGTAGGTACCTCGGGAGGAGGAAAAAAAGGAGAATTACGAGAGAGCCCGGCCCATTAAAGCACACTCCGGACGAGCGGAGAGAGTTTCCAGGGCGACCTCGTAACTTTTTCCGAGGGCTTTCATATGCGCGCTAATCGCCGCCCTAAGTGACTTCAATTTTCTCGCCGAGAGAAAGGATGCCCCTTCTCGACGTTGACGAGGAAGAGTCCCTACCTGTCGGAGGAAACCCTTTCCTAAAACTCTTACATTACCCGGAGGGGGCCATCCCTAGTCTTTCAAAAGTTCACGCAGCGTTCAGCCAGTGCTTATCAACGTTCATAAAATTCGTTATAAAAAAATCACGGATAAAAATCATAGAAAAAAGAAATCATAAATTCAATCGGGAATAAAATCATGAATAAAAAACGAAAAAATATCATGAATGATGATTTAAAAATCATGAAAAAATCACGAATAAAAAATCTCTCCACGGGATTCGATCCCAAAAAAGTCGCTAAGGGGAAAACATGGTCGATCCCGCAATTCCTCTAAATATCAGGGAAAGAAGAAGTCACCGGCTCGCCGATGGGAGCGGTGCCCTTGGGGAATGTTCCCCATCGCACAAAGCGGTGTTGGTAGAGCTGACCTTGAAAACACGGGAGCTTGCGACATCGCCAGGATTCTTCTCTCGAGTCGAAGGAGACCAGTAATTATCGAGAATCTTATTCGCAGGGCTGGCGAACTGCCCGAGGTTAAGCGACGCCGGGCGCGGTAACCCTGCGCGGATGGGTGTCCGGGAGAATTTCCGGCGGTTTTTCAAATTTTCTTCCGGTAAAGCGGGTTCGGCCCATCCGACGGAATGTGAAAATATGAAAATATGAAAACGTGAAATTGGGAAAATGACTCACTGGTTGATGCGCAGAGCGAGGGCGGGGGCGGCGTTGGGGTCGTCGAGGGCGAAGGTACTTTCCTGGCCGAGGCTATCAGGGCTGCTGGGCTGTACCTGGGCACCTGAAGTACCACCGGGGTTTTCACGGACAGGTCCACGGGTTCCAGCTGCACCGGAGGGCCCGCCGCCTGCAAGCACGAAGGGAAAAAAGATGCACTGTTAAAAATGTACAGATATCGTCAACGCTTCCGACTACACGTGTATTCTAAATTGGTAAAGGAAAATTGGTAGGAAAAAATTTCACTTGACAATTCGTATGAGTATCCCAAATTTGATAGAGCCGCAATACGAGGAGTAAGGCGCAACACTCGACCGCCATTCTTCCGCACATTTCTCACTTTCACAATTTTTGTTGACATTTATTTTTCGATATGCGTAATTGTAGACAATTCATGTAGTAAATGATCTGGATATTGTAAATGGAATTTCCTCATCATATGATGATCAAGAATTCCTATATGGGTGACTTCTTGAGTGATGACCCCCTTGGGTTGCACCTGCCCAGGTGTCTAGGGAGTTGGACCTCCAGGACGTCCAGACCTCGGTTTTCTCCTGAACCCTCCTCGATTCTCTGGTTCGATGTCCGAAACAAGTTTTGGACGACTTGGCCCCGTAGTTTGGGCACAACGGGAGCTGATGAAACCCGGTGAAAAATGGATGGACCAGCTATGGTCTTCAGCTCTTCGCGCTTAGCGGGACTTCATCTCCGATGGGCTGCATTCGAGATGCCGAGAGCCCGGCCTAACTCTAAGCTGGTAGCAGCGGGCCCAAGTGCTTTCGCGCAATTAGCATAACTAGCGTTGCTATTGACGTGGACTAATCACGACCAGTTCCCACGAGGTTCGGCTGATCTGGCTGCCCATTGCTCCTACTCCGCCTCTTGTACAGCTAATAGCCGATAGATCCAATAGCTGATCGAACGATAATCCGGCTATCCTGAGATCTGCTCTCCTTACCGACACCGTTTTCAGTCCAGATGAGAAATGCAGTACCTAAATCGCGAGTGTGACTCGTACACTAAGAAAGAAAAACTCATTGAACCAAAGTACCAAAGGAATATATTTCTCATACAAAGAATAAATGATTTCACTCGAATAAGTTATCATAATTCCGGATAAACGTCGCATCGATTACTCAAGAAAAAAATGAAGGAGCGGCGGAGATAAGGCCAGAATAGAGCTTTGTCAGAGGTTGATTTAATTCTCCCTGCACCGCGAGTTCGACTCGATAATAATCGAACTATTTTCGAAAGGTAAGACCGAGCGATGTAAGTAATCGACGATAGCTAATGAAAGGTTTGATCGATTTTCCTAATGAAACCGCGTTGTGACCGGAGAAGCCCGGCGCGTTCTCCCAGTAGCCGATTACAGTGATAGCAGTGAACTCATAAATCATTGGTTAATCGACCGCCACCAGAGAAAGTTCCGCATGAAATTTCACAAGGAAAGAAGCCTTGCGAAATGTGGACGCCATTATTTTCGAAATTCTTGAAAGTAAGAGGATGTGTAAGAGTCATGATTTGGTTCGCCATCTCTTTGCGAGATTGCAAACCAAATCAGCATTTAAGAGAATTTGATAAGATTGCATAGGATGTGGTGCACTAAAAAAAATGACTTAATTTAAAAAGCCTCAATAAATTGTATGCGACGTTTCTTCGGAATTGTGACAACTTATTTGAGCTCATTTGGTACTGTTCAAAGAAGTATCTCTCTGGGTGATTGAATTTCTTCTCTCGGTCCAGAAATCTGACTGCAGTTGTGCGCGAAATTTCTAAATAAGTACTGTACGAACTGAACACTTCTATGTATTTCCTATGTATTTCCAGATGTTTTTATCAGGGTGGAGGAGGTGCAGGATCAGAATCGAGGCTGGACCGTCCCAGCATCCCGAGGTCCTAGGATCTCATTTCTTCAAACATGCGGAAGAGCCCTCGCCAGGAGCGAGAAAGCGTTTCGACACCTTTTTCACCGAGTCCATTAACTTCCCCTCGGACTCGATTCTTTCTTCCCGTTCCTGCTCGAACGAGACGCCTGTATCTCGGCGGGTCGACAATTACGGCTTGAGTAATCACGGTGACACTTTATGGTACGTCGGGAGCGGATATATGCGGACGTGATTGCGCTCGCTCTTGTTAGTGCTCCGTTTTATTTTAACCCACTCCACCGAAGGATTTGTTCAGAGAGGAAAGGTCTCTAGTGCGAGTGCTGGACCAGGAGGGGACGAAATGGTCGCCGAGTGGCGAAATCTCGATTGCTTTACCTATCTGCAATTTTAAGGACTGCCGACGGTATTACTCATGCCAATTTGCAGGCCCAACCATTTCCTTTTGCTCACCCTCGATGAGTTCTACCGCAAAAATCAGTCCAAAAGCTCTGAGTGCTGTCAAGCGCTTCGAAATGATATCAATAGCTTTGGAACACTACGAGATATTATCAAATCCTTCCAAATGCTATCAAATGCCAAGAGAAATGAATTCCATTGAACCTTACAAACATTTCTTTGAATGGTCCCAGGGAAATATTAAATATAAAATATAAACCGGAAGAAATTGGATACAACGTTTCTTCGGAATTGCGAGGAACTCTTTCGTTGGTATTCCCATGTAAAAATGGTACTCTTCGGAATTCCGTGTACCTAATCGTCGGGTTTACATGTCGAGTGCCTCTGTTTCTGGTTTTGGTATACATTTGAAGCGGAAAGGGTTCGAAATATCGAAAGATTTTGAACGGTGCAGGAGGCCGGAGACCGCCCAGCGCGTCGTATGAGAGCCGGTGGCCGATCGTTGCAAAAAGGAACCGTGCAAAATGTTTAATGACACTATCCACGTAATAACTCGCGGTTGCTTCGGCCACGGTAGATCTCGATACTTGAAACCCTGACAAGCATGAACACACCGAGGACCGTGCCACTCGGGAGTGGCGCCATTTCTTGCGCCACCTCCCTGAAAAAGCGCGGTAATGAAATACGGACCGGTGGGAGCGTCCGATGGATTTTTAAGTGGGATTATTCATCGATTCACCGATTTCTCCAGGCGAGGGCATTCATTAGGAACCCTGGCCCTCTGGACCGATCGCAAGGGACGCTTCCAGGTCGCTCTTCGGGGTAATAACGTCGAGGGTTGGCCGAGGAGCTGCCGGCACGCACGGCCCGACTCTGGGGAGGTACCGCTAAATGCAAACAGCCAATTACCCCATACGATCGTTCCGGCGAACTTGGAAATATAATGTCGAGAATTACAGGGATCGACAGGATCGCCGATCCGAAGTGATCGCCGGGTTAAGCCGGGTCGGTCTTGGCAAAAACTCGAGACGAGTTCGCCAGACGAGCGCGCAGCTTCCCTGCAATCGGTCCAGGGAAGCTGGGCTTGATGACTAGAGATGGTGCCGAAGAGCGGTAGGGAAAATGTTTAATAAGAGGGCTACGCCTCTAAATTTTCATCAACATGTCGACCGCAATGCGACTAATGATAACGTGGTGGTTACTTCAATCATCCTCACTTTGGTGGTGAACGCTATTAACAGGGATTGTCTCTGAATTTTTGAAAATATGACATAGCGGTTCAGGTTGGTTGGACGGGAGGAGTACCATTGTCCATCTTGAGGGATTTCGCGGGAGGGGGAGGAATAATTTACGGGCCGAAAAAGAGATTGGAAAATAAACTCCTTCGCGGAACTTGTTACCCGGTCGTGACATAAACCCGAGGAAAGCCTGAGCAAAAAACGGAAGTTCGTGGTGCCAGGGCAGGCCTCTTCGCGGAGATACCGCAATTTCAGGTGGGGCTTTTAATGACCACTCGTATCCTCTCGAGTGGTGTAATCATTTCCACGTCGAAGCGCGTCCCGGGACGGTGGTGGTGCGTTGATCATCAGCTGCCAACTTTTGACGAAACCCTGATGAGCCTTGAACTTGGCGGGTCCTGGGACCGTAGGAGAAAAAGTTTTCGAATCGAGCTGCGAAGACACGGTTGGCAACTTTTTTGCCAACTCCCACTCCCGTGGCTGAGGAGGCGGTTTTCGAATCGAACCCTGAAGACGTGGCTGCTAATTTTTTATGAAGCCTGAAGAGCCTTGAATTTGATCAGTCCACGTGGTCTTGAAATTCGCCTGAAGAGCCTGAAGAGCCTTGAACTTGGCCACGTGGCCGAGAAAGCAGATTTCAAATCGAGCCCTGAGGTCGACCGATCGAACGACTCGGAAGGGAAGAAGAAGCCCTTCCCTATTTGGCGCAGCTTTCGAGGACGATCCCTCTTCAAGGCGGGAGGAGCCTTTCGACCGCCGCGACGAGTCCTCGACAAGAAGAGCGGACGTCAAGTTGGATCGAAACGTCTCAATCGGGCGACACGGTGCAGTTTATGACGGCGATTCCGCCGTCTTTATTCGGTGGCTCGGCGGCTTCGTTAGTGCGCAAGTCGTCGCGTAAATTCGGTCGTCTTGAAGGTCCTCTTCGTGGTCGCCTTTTCGCGCGGCCCCCCGAGTTTTCAGCTCCCGCCTCCCGTTATGCCGGCCATTATTGCCGAGCAGTGCCGACTTCTGGGAAGTCGTTCCCACCAGTCTTCCTCCAGGAACCCTGCGGCACCTGCGGGGAAACGGGAGCGTTACGAGGCTCCGTTACGAGGAGACAACTTCCCGCCAATTGGCCAACTACCTCGGGCCCAATTAGGCCTACCTCCAAGCTCGCCTCCATTGAAAGGACTTCTTCTCGCAAAAGGACGACAAGGGCCACAAATTCCTGGCGCACCACCGGCAACAAAATGACACCCTCCGAAGTGCATCATCGATGCACCCTGGATGCCGCTACAAGTAACGCCCGAGCTACCGACTCCATATCGCTCAAGACATAAATTGGTTCATCGAAATGAATTGTCATCAGGTGTCTATAACGACCAATAATAATAATAATAAGCCCCAAATTGCATTTACCTCATCGAATCGATCCCGAAATTGAATGCAATGTCCTGGCACGATTGCCCTCCCAGGTTTCCTCATTATAAAAAATGATACATGGTACCGATGACGATGACACTGAATTCATCTCTTGCTGGAAACTCGGATGATTTTTCCTTGATATTTAGAAAATATCAACCAAAAAAAAATCCAACGTTCCATGTCGGAGATAAACCCCCACGCTGCCGAAACCGGCTCGATTCTCTCCGCGACTCGAAAGCGCCGCCACGAGTTACGGCCCCGGATCGAGCCCGAGGGCAATCAAGAAAAGAGGGAGATAGACCGGAGGTGCATCGTCGGTGCATCGGCGATGCATCCGAGGGGCACTGCGAGGCAAGGGAGTGGGCTCATCGAAAGATTCGCGCGTATGCATCGGGTCGAGGTACGCCCCGTGACATCATCCGCGTCATCTCGAGCGCATCTCGGTGCATCTTGTGCATCTTGTGCATCTTAGAGCGCGGGGGGAGGGGGCGGGCCGGACGAGTTCGAGCCCAAGTGCATCAACCCCGGGCCGATGCGAATTAAGCCGCAACAGATTTATCATGCACCGGACACTCCCTGGTGTCCTCCGAGCCCTCCCCCCGCGGGCGTGCACCGGGACCCGCTCACTTATGGGGCCCCCTCGTAAAGATGTCATTGATTATGCGAGAGCACGAGGGCAGAGCACTCTTCTGGGCCCCACGGGGTCCTCGATGCAGGGTGCGAATGTGCCAGGCGATGATATCGCGGGCAAGGCCGATGTTTATTAAAATCGAGAAGTCGGCCACGGCGCCGGGGGCGGACTCGAACCTGCATCGAATATAATTAATATTTATGTATAATACATATATACACACAAATATAAGCGGTCTCTGACTGACCGACTTGTCATCGCCCAGCCCAAACCGCTGAGCCTTCGCAAAGAATGAAATTTTCTCGAGGCAAAGAAATATTTCCTCGACTCAAAAATGATCCGACTCGAATGAACTGAATTGGATGCAGCGATTATTCGGAATTATCGCAATTTATTTCCGCCATATCGTTATTCTTGCGATTAACCAAATGTTTCTTTGGTTGAATGAATTTCTTTTTTCTTTTCTCAATGTATGTTTAATCAATTGAAACCTTCACAGAGATCAATAATACTCTCCAAGCCGGAAGTTCGCGCTCGCCCGAAAAGGCATAATGACGTTCCCAAGACGCGGCCGCTCCCACGCGGCGCCGATTTCGCGGACAGATTGCGTTTATTAAGCACGCGCGGGACCATTACGCGCGTGCCTCCACGGAAGCCCTCGATCTCCGCCCTCGTGGGCGCGAGAAATGCGCCGCGATTTTTGACGGGTCGCCCACTGTGCGGATTTTTCCCCGCACTCCCCTCGCCGGAACGTGTCATTGATCAAGCGAGCGCGGATCGCATCCGCGATGCTTGCGCGTCTCATAATATCCACCACCTGAAGATTTCTTCTCCCTAATCATCATTTAAAGTCATACATTACGGAAATAAATTCATCGAAGTCCATCCGCTGGTCCTCGACATTTTTGTCGGGAAATTTTACGAATGATGTTTAAGTTGGAAAGAAACGCCGATTTAATCCTCATTGCTTTCATTAGTTTAATAAAAAATCATGTTCCATTCGATTGTTGTGGTTATTATGATATTTTTTATTTAATAAAAAAAAATTGTTGCTTTTATAGAATCGGTTCTGGGCCAGGTCTCGTCAGGGTCGGAATCCTCTGAGGTGTCATCGATCGCGCGAGAAGGAAGCGTCGGATGGCGCTTCTCACCCGCGTCGCGCGCACCCGTACGCGCAGATCAGCACACGCGCATGCGCGGTGGAGCGTACACGGCGCGCGCCGCATTGTGCCGGGTGAATAGGCGCGATGCACTGTGCGCCGAGGGCGTGCGCGCAGTCAGCTCTTTTGTGCCGGCCGGCCTGGAGGGTGGAGGCAGACCGGAGATCGAGAAGAAAGGCGAGATAAAAGCAATATAAAGGACCTCCCGAGGACCGGCGACGCGGAAGATGATGCTCGAAGAGTTCGCTCTTTGTGATTAGAAGAAGACCAAAATATTGCATATTATTATATTGAGCTTTAAATGACCATTTTCGCAATATGGCAGATTTCGATATTGCGCCGTAGAATGGCCACTCTTGCGAAATGACCGCTTATCGAATTCGCTCTTCGCAATTAAAGGAAAGCCAAAATAATGTATATTTTTATATCACGCCATAAAATGGCCACTTTTGCGAAATTACCGTCTCTCGAAATCGCTCTTCGCGATTAAAGGGAGGCCAAAATATTGCATATTTTTATATTCCGCTATAAAATAGACACTCTTGAGAAATTACCATATCTCGAGTTCGCACTTCGCGATTAGAAGAAGGCGAAAATATTGCACATTACAATATTCCACCATGAAAGACCATTTTTCTGAAATGATCGCGAGTAGAAGGCAGAAATACACATTTCTACATTGCGGCATAAATAGACCATTTTCCAGATTTTTCATATCAGTCGATTAGTAGACTGATATTAATCCATTATATCAATAGGTCGACATTAGACTTGACAGTAATTGATTTTACTGCCAGGCATTTGTATCAATAATAGGAGAATCGTATCGAAAAGTGCATCTCTGAGTAAAGAGGTACCGCGGAGTGCACGCAGCTGCAAGTCGCATGTAGCCGCTACTTGCGGCCGGTAATGACGGCCAGGAGCAAGAAATTGCAAATTCCCCATGAAATTAGGCAGAGCTTCCTCGTCCCCATGAACCACGTCTCATTGTGCCCACCGAGTATCCAAGGATCCGATCGGCACTCCCGCGGAATTCCCGTAACGCATCCGACGTGCGGAGGAATCGCGAGATTCGTCTTTATGGCGATAAATCACCGCCGCGTCGGGAATCTATCAGCGGGATGTTTTTTATTCCGGGGATAGAATCGAGCTATTGAAACCGCGATTCGTTGCAGGAAATGCGCGATAAGGATATCGAATGAAGTCACAGGAGGATTGACTTGAAATTAGGCTGAAAAATTGCGCAACTTCCGTGCGGAAAAGAGAAAAAAAGCCGCGTGGAACTCTCTCTCGAGGTTGAGATGAAACTCATTTATTTCAGAAGCAAAGCCAAAGAATTAGTGGTACTTCAAACGTGTCATTAAGTTAACGAGTGATTCCTTTTCAAGGTTTTTTTATTGTCTCGGTCGCGTAAGACCGCGGGAATAAAATTTATTTAAAAGTTTATCCAACGACGTTAAAGAAGTGTCACTTAAAAAATCCGCAGAAAATCCCCGATCGGAAAGAATGGCCAGGAAGGATGGGCGACTCTAACGGGAGAGGAGGAGCTCCTCCGCCGAAACATTCGTCAACGCCGCGTACCGTTGCGACGGAGAATGGGATTCTTTTCCGCAGGATGCTGCGGCGGTGGAGCAGCGTCTTCTTAGCGCCGACGTGGGATTGAAATTTGGCTCGGCTCCCGGGAGCTCGTTTGCAGCGAATCCTCCGGCGGAACCTGTTCGAGGACCCGAAGAGGAAGCCGACGAGCGGGGTCCTAACAACGCGTTTACGCGGAACGGGGCCTTTTTCCGCATCGGAAACTAACGGCGGAATATAGATATGGCGCCGTGTTCGCCGTCGATATCTAAGAAGAGCCGATTAAAATGGGCCGACTGCCGTTTTTCCGCGGCGGTGTCTCTTCTGAGGACCCGATAAGGAAGCTGAGCCGGACAACGAGCGTGTGCCGAGGAGAGTTGGAAATGACATTTGAACGTCAACCGGACCGACAAGCGGCAAGAACGGAAGGACGCAAGAACGAGCGCCTCGTTATCGTCGCCTTAACGCGCCGGTTATCTCGAAGAAGCTCGAGCTTGAGCGAGAGAAGAGACCAGGAGGTCCTCTAATCCTCTTCCAAAGTTGGTTCCAGAAGGAAAGGGTGGAGGACTTAGGAAAGAAGGTGCATGGAAATTGGAGCTAGGGTTCCTTGTTTCACCGTGAATTTTCATAAGAGATGATCCTTGGTCCTGAAAATGAAGAAGGTCCTCGAATCCTTTTCAGAGGTAGGATCCAGGAGGCTGTTCAAGGCTTGGAAAATTAGCTGAACGAATAGATGGAGTAATAAAACAGAGGCCATAGACGACGATTTCCCGTTTTATCGTGGATTTTTATAAAAGATGACCCTTAGTCCTGAAAATGGAGGCGTAAAGGGGCTCGGCCAAGGATTAGCCGCCACCAGAGGGGCGAGGATGACGGAAGCCAGCGAGTCCGCCACAAACCTTGGAAGGAGGCGAATAAAGCCGCGGATGGCCTATCGAGACCCTGAAGAATCCACCTGAAGAATCGGCGAGAAGTGGCCGTAGCCCTCCAGGATGATGAAAATTTACGACGCGTTTAGCACCGAGCACGGCTGGGTTAAGGACGGCTCGTAACGGGCGGGAGATTTACGTCCGATTTTTTTCTTTTTTTTTTCCATCATAGCTGAAGAGAGGATTCTGCGTGCGATACTCGAGATGACCCGGGAGCGTGAAATGGCGCTCATCGATTGGCCCAGAAATCCGTGCAGAGTTCGAGCCTTCTCCTCGTTGATCCATCAACCCGCGTCGGAAGCATTATCCTTCCTCTTCTCCGAGGATGTTTCCTGGCACGTAGCCGTGGAATTACGAAAAGGATAGACCGGTAGCCTCGATTATCTGGAAAGGGTGAAACAACGGAGCGCTCCGAGCAGCGTTTTACCGAGGAGTTCAAGTCGGATGACTCGGCGATCTCGACCATCTCCGCTACCGTGCCGAGCGAGCTCCCGTGGGAGAGCTCAAATAATTGATTAACCTTACAAGGTTCACTCAGTGAATGATAATGATATTACACCGGCGGCAAACAGTAGGGAGCCGCCAGCGGCTTCCTGGCTGCATGACTTGCACCGCTTCCGCGGATCCCCGTAACCAGGGTGCACGCTACCGATTACCGACCGTATCATGGACCTCGGAATCCATCGACCTCCTCCACCTTCGCCTCGTCCATCAGCACCTTCGCAACCTCCGCCTTAGGTGGCCACCAGAAGCCCGCACCAAACCGAACCGAACGTCTCTTGTCAATTTTCGACTACTAGTCGGGACTTCTCAATTAGTATCTACCCAAATTAAAATTCCACACAGTTTGGGGTATCGAGATTTTAGGGAGGTATCGGGAGAGCCGTACTATGAAACGCGATTCGGTGATTCGGAGTGGGCCCTTCTAGGAGAGGTATCAGCTGATCGATCTTTGAGATCATCGAAGTATGATAGGGAAGGTGTTGGGTATTTTCGAAAATTAAAAAACTACGGTATCGAATACAAATTTTACAGTTTGTGTGATTAGAGCGCTACGAAACGCCGTGAAAGAAACTTGCGAGGACAATTTGTGAGATTTCGGCGCAATCAGCTGATCCGAAATGGAGCCTGTTAAAACAATCAGCTGATCGATCTTTGAGATCATCGAATAGGATAGCGAAAGTATTGGGTATTTTCGAAAATTAAAAAACTACGGTATCGAATAAAAATTTTACAGTTTGTGTGATTAGAGCGCTACGAAACGCCGTGAAAGAAACTTGCGAGGACAATTTGTGAGATTTCGGCGCAATCAGCTGATCCGAAATGGAGCCTGTTAAAGGTATCAGCTGATCGACGCAACCCGCGAGATAATCAGGTCTCGATCGAGATGCGGCCATAACTTCATCATTCGCACGTCTTCTCTGAATCCGAGTTTAATGATGGCCCCAGGCTATTCGAAGGCCCCGGGTACTCTCGAAAATCATTCGTCAATGAAATCGGGGGAATTACCGAGCAATGGGCACGTGATTAAGCTTGCCTTGTACTTATAAGCCGCACGGAATCCGGTCCGCAGCGGGCCTTCGGATTAAAGTGGGCATTCACACCAAATTAAGTACCTTTCTTTTCACGCCCGATCCTCCGTCGGTAATTTGGGGATTTAGAAATAGTCCCGACTACCGTGGCCCGATATAATAAGTTATTAATAACCCCCGAATTTCTCCCGGACGTGGGCGCATTCCTCTCGCAGGAGATCCTGACAAAACGTCGGGATAATTCATCGGAGGATCGTTCCACCTGGAAATCTGGCAGGTAAAAAGTGGCCGTTAGTGATTGCCGTTTAAATTTCACGCCTGGGGAATTCCTAGCCTTGATAATTAATTATTCCAAGGTGACGTACGTGGCAGACACGTGGAAAAAAAGACATTTGTACTTTTAGCAAAGCACGGCATTGCCGATCAAGTTTTGCTCTTACTCTAGGGATAATCGCACCAACAACAAAAATGATGAATGTAATTATTCCTCTCTTCTTTTTCTTTCGTTGATATAAAAAAAATGTTACTGGATAACAATTTTTCTGGCACATTTTCAAGGGTTCATATTTCTTGCTGCATTTCTTGGTATGACTGTGAATGATCTTTCTGCATGCAGGAAATATGTGGAAAAAAAGTCCTGCGAGTAATTTTTCTCCCGTTTTTTGAAATGGGACGAAGCTGGACGTCATGGCCACCTAAATGCGGAAATTACGGTCGATTAGAATTACAGGACCTACGGAAGAGCCTTGCGGAATTCCGCATCGACTCGGTGTCTCGTGGGATCGCCGTGTAAGGCTCGAATCGCTCGATTTGAGGGACTTCTGACTTGTCACCTGCACTCGCACTGACCTATCGATATATGGTCAATACGGCCAATGTGTCATTGCCGAGATCGTGGAAATCTCAATGACACCTCGCGAAGGCTCGATCATGCCAAGAGTGATCACTATGTGTATTGTGAGAGATCGCTTGGCCACGACTCGCGGCATTTTTCCGCGGGCACAATAAGGTAATGAGTCGGTGAGTCATGAATCAGTGGAATAATGGAGGTGAGTACCCAACGCGGTGACTGCAAGTACTCGACTTTACGGCTGACCTTTCCATTTTCCATCCCATTTACGGCGCGCGGTTTCTGCAATTTGAGCGCGTGCTCTCCTTTGCAGGATGGATTTATACACGGAGAAAAATGACATTAGCACATTAGGAGAAGGCAACATTGCTGATAACGTGTCTTACTGCAGCATTAATTGCACCAACAGCAAAACTGTGTGCAATTGCATAAGATGTTGATATAACCACAGCAGAGCTTCCTTCCGAAAAAGTTTGCGAAATCAGCTGATGAATTTTTAGCAATATTTTCAAGCGTTTACACGTGCCGAAGCAAATAGAATTCCTTGTTTCGACTATCAAGTATCTCTCAGCATGTAGACCGTCGTCGAGCAAGTCGGCCATTTTCTTAGTTTTTAAAATTAATGAAAAAATCCCTCTCCTCGAAAATCATCTCGGGAAAGGGTCATTATTCTGGGTGGGAGACGACGAGGTCGACGCCGCATCCCTCGGTCCAGCGACCATCATCCAGAAACCTGGACTGGTCATTAGACGCGCTCTTAATCGGTGCTACACACTTTCCGAGGCGAGAGTCCAGAATGTTTGTCGGGCCCGTTTCTATGGCCGAAGGCAAGCAACTCCGCAATTACGTCGATCGACACGAGAGGCCGGTCAATTGTAAATTGGGTGATTGACGGCTGGATGTATCTACGAGATCCCAGGGAGATAGGCCGAGATGCTCCGGCATGATCGGATGGAGAAAATATTGTCGCCTGAATAGGAGGGCCAAGTGTATCGAGAGATCGGTCAACAGTTTCCCAACTGACGGCCGACGTCGCAGGACGTAATGACGGCTCGAGAAAGTACTGATTGCTCCTAACAGAAAACGGAACCGACTCGTGCGACAAGTCCGATTCCTGCCTAGTCACAAGGCAGTCACAAGGTCCGAATGTCACGATTCTCGCTGATAACCCAAGCCGACCTTTATCATCCTCGATACCCCGGTGGACCTCGATGCAGCGATCCGGAGTTCGATCAAGACTATCGGCGTGTGGCGATCGGTTCAGACAGTTAAAAGGCAAATTCCCTTATTTATTACAGCCTCTCCCCGATGTGACAAATTTTATTTATCCCAACTCAAAGGTACAAATTCATGATCTATCAGTGCCGCGCCCCCGAAATGTATCAAACCTTACGTGGCTTGCAATAACACAGCGGACAAGAGTTATCAGCAGAGGAGTGCCGATCCACTCGCAGAAATTAATAGACCCTCTTAGAGGGTCATTTGGAGGATGTTGTATCCGACACCGAGTACCATCACCCCCCAACCGCCCATCTACAGGAGTGACACCTTCTCCAGGTGGGTGTTCGCTGTTCACCGAGTGTTCACCCGAGGAGAACGAGGTCTGCGGCGTGTATTTACGACGCAGGGGGTACCAGGCCGAACATCCCCGGCGAAAGGATGGACGATAAATCAAGTTAGTCCTAGGCGCCCGGCACTTGGTTGTGCACTTTCGAGGAACAAGGGGAGGCCTCTTCCGGCCGGCCATTGTTGCGCCTCCAAACCGGACGTTTCCGCGCCGCGACCGACCAATGGCCACCTCGAGAAGTGGTGAAAAAAAATCCCTGGATCACCGAACATCCCGGCAACGGCCATAAGTCAAGTGGAACCCTTCCTTCGTTAGTCCCACGAGCTCTCTCTCGGACTACCACACAAAGAGAGGGTCCATTGTTGGACTCGCGGTGTCGCGACTCGCGGATCGGCCTGCAGCTTCCTCCTCGAGTGCTTCTTTCGGTCCTAAGTTTATAATTATTGCACGAGCCCCTCGTAAGCCGATCCTGCGGCCGAAGCAGTCCGCCGGGCGGAAAAACCGCGCTGAATGGCACGCGGCGAATCCGCAATAAGGCGCAACAAAACGCGCCGGGGAAGACGGACCGTCCTGTACGGTACTCGCCGGCAGATGTTACGACTGCCGGCCAAGCTGGAAGCGACTGACTCGACATATTTCCCCCCTAAAAAACGAGAACCAGGGAAAAATGAAAAGCGATAAACGAGGAAATAGTCCCCTCGCCTTTATGCACTCCGTGAGCACTTCCTCGTGCTAACGGATCGAACGACTGATCGCAATGGCGGCGGACGTTCCGGTACGGACTCCACGTCCTACTACTGTAGACGGAGTCCTTCCAAGGACTGCCATCGGGGACCCTGGAAGTCCGAAAAAGGCGGCTTCGTTATATTCTATGGCCATGACAAAGTCTAGTCTACTCTGGCTAAGTCTGGATTAAATCAGTTCCTGCTCGATTCGTATGAGACTTCTTGAGACAGCTCAGAAAAATCGACTCCTCAGGATATAATCTCGAGATATCAAGGAACGGGTTAAGGTGATTCTATGTACACATCGAAACGTGAAAATATTAATAAATTTCTCTCTAAATTGGGTACAATTCTAAACATCAGCACGTGATCATGGAGTCTCTAAGGAAGAACGCGGTGCTGATGAATTTCATTTTTCGACAAAAAAAAAATATATAAAGAAATTCTTTTATTTATCCCAAATTAGGTCCGAGGGCACATTTTTGAAAACTGAAATTTCACGGGCATCGTATTCTTTCTTGGTCTTCATAATCATGTGCTGAAACGTCAAATGACTCGGTGCACCCAATTTAGAGAAAGAAGGAAATATTTTAACCTTTTGATATAGAATGATCCTTTCATATCACCTTAATTTCGGGAAACAGTGGAGGTGATTTATGGAGGATTTCTTGACTGGATGTCGAGGACTAACGAATGCCAGGACGAAAGTCTGCGCGGATGGCGGTCGACCTGGAAAATTTCTCTCGTAGAGGAACATTCAGCACACGAAGAGACGCTCCAAAGGATATTGGCACCACAAAGCGACAAAGTGGAGCAATTAATCTTCGGGTCAATGGGTTGCGTCAATCGCCATGGGAAGCAAAGCGAGTCTAATGCATCGATCGGCTATCAGCTGCTCCGAGCATGAGCAATCTCACCCTTTGCTGCATTTCGGTGCATCGATTGACTGCACTCGCTTGGAAATTCAATAAACCTATTCCTCTGTGCGCATAAATAAAAATGAGAAAATGACAATAAAAACGACGAAAGATACACCCTGATAAAACTTTGTAAATGTACGTACTCATTGTTATATCAATGCCAATTATCGATGGTAATTTAATTCAAGAAAAACTGCATTAACACGGTAACGTGTATTTATATACATTTTCTAATTTGGAATTTCAACTTTTAGCCGGGGTGAAACTTCAGTTATGAGGTGTGTATAAAAGTGGACGTGATGGGAATCGATTTACGTGCCAAGGTTTTTTAGACTAGATCCTTGAAAAACAGAATAAACTCTTTGAAATCGAACGAGGGAACGTCTCTGGTCACAGATTGAGATTGAATGGCGAACTTAACCTGGAAGTCGATTCTTCGGCGCTCTTATACGAATTTAATAGCACTTAATATCCTCTCGCGAGGTGGGAACGGTAAAGCGCGAAGAGCCGGAGCTTTTCGAATTAACGACAGCCGGGAAGCGATTTCCCCGCGCATTCGTCCCGGTGTCTTCTTGGCGGACATTAGCCGACTAATGTCCGAATAACGAGCGGTCATCGACCACCTTGGGGGACTAGAAACCTGGGTCGAGTATTTCTGCAGGTCCTGCGAGTCGATACCACGAAGAGTCTAAATCCCTCAGAGACCCAGCTTGCGACTTCGGCCAAAGAAATCCACCGACCCCTCTACTACATTGACAAGAAAATGTCATTGAACCAGAGAAATCTGTCAATTCAAAGAATAATTACTTCACTCAGACCCGAATAAATTGAATGAAACGTTCCTTCCGAATTTGCAAAATACTTCTTAGGCACTGTTCAAAGGAATACTTCATTGATTCGAGGAATGTTCATTTCTCGGTACAGTAACGATAATTGTAGCCACGAACCAAGTGACATTCCTTGTTAGGACTATCGCGCATTTTTCAGGGCGTGCAAGTTTACGACATGACTTCATGATATCATGCGTTTATTTGGAGGTTTATCGGATGCGTGTACTTTCGATATCTCATCCGTGAGTTCACTTTAAGATTGCGTACTGAAATGATGAATTTCATGAGGATTTTTAACAATGTGTGCCCAAGATGTGGGAATTTAACGAGATCACGTCGCGTCCGTACGATCGCTCCTGCACCTGTTGCCGGTGCATCGGCGAGCTTAAAGCTCCTCAGTGGCCATTTGTTTACGTCAGAACAAACGCGGATGCAGGACGAGGAGATGCAGGGATGCAGGGATCTCGAGATGCGGCGATGCACATAAGCGAGCCGATCGCCCGCGATGGAAACTGGCTCGGCACGTGATGGCACCCGAATCGAAACGCCGATATATATCGCCAGTTCCCGATGCAGTTCCCGATGCAGTTCCGCGGATAGGTTATGGCCACTAATAGGGTGCATCGGCGCAAGAATCCCGTCGACAAGATGGCGACGCCTCGGAGTCGTGGACCGATTAGCGAGGTGTCCATTTCGAAACGCGATTGCTCGAGCGCCTCGGCATGCGCAGGATGCGTCGAGAAAACGAAAAATTTATTTAATTATCACCTTAATGGATTTTCTTGCCGAGCCAAGAGAGCGCATACGCGACCATATGCAGCGGGATTTTAAGGAGAGGTCGAGTAACTTTAAAAGGTAGAAGGTAAAAAAGGAAGAGAAAGAGACCTTTCATCGGTTGGTTTCGGAGCGGAATTAACGAATTACCATTTTTCATAATAAGGAGTGTTACTGATTTTCGATTACACGGAAAGAAATAAAGAGAAAAAAAAACATGATTGTAGTAATCGTAACCATATTGTAAAGTAATAGGTATACAGAGAAAAAATGTCACCGAACCAGAGACATATTTGTTTGAATAGTACCATTGAAATATTTTGGTTATCCGAAGAATAATTATTTTTCTTCGTCGGGAAGTATTAATCAGAAGGACTGTTTTTTGCTTTCTTTTGATCCAGTCCAGAGGCATAAATAAATAAATACTGTGTTTGATCGGTGCACTGGAGTCAGCGATCGGGAATGTAATCGCGTATGTAATCGGGGTATTTTTTGCCGGCCAGAAATCCGGTATCTTACAAAGTTGCCCACGGTGCATGGCGGCAACAGTATGTGCAAATGTCTTATATATCAGATTTGCCTGGGTAATGATAGATCCCCTTTCATTATCGGGCACGATAGCGCTCGGTCTTATAAATTGAAATATCAAAGTAATGAGCCCGCGCGAACATGCATTCCACCGTTTCGATAGCGAAGTGCACGGGTGTAACCGGTCTAATCGTGCATTAAATTAAACCCGAGCAGAAACCACCGGTTAAGTCCTATCTGCGGGGGTTTATCACTTTCCAACATTTTAATGAAATCGTTAGCAGATTACCTCCTGACATATTTTCCGATATTAGTTATGAATTCACGGTCCGGTAGCGCGCCGGAGCCTCGAGTCCCCGCTCACGTAACTTCGCGGTTAAATGTCAAATAATCAATGTCAATATCGCCAATGCTTAATTGGCGATCGATTAATCAACGTGTCGGTGCTAAACCGAGCAGCTCTTTTTTCGGGAAATTCTTTATCCTCACCTAACTTGCATCGGGAATTTTTTCTTATCACATTCTAACATCCTAACATTAGCGCGTTAACACCTGACATTTTCTTGAGATTAGTGATAACGAACCAACCGCCACATACACGTTAAAGAAGTCTTCCTTTTCCAGTCCCACAATTTCATAAACGTGAAAATATCATCGTCGACGCCGTAGATATATCTTAAATTGAGGAAGCACTTAGGGTGAGCTTTTTTCGCGACATGAGTGGGAGGAAGCTCATTGCAAGAGTCATTACCTGCATTTTCGAGGCAGGGTCGAGACACCTACAAGGCCGATAGCGTTGATGGGTGTGACTCCTGCCGGCATTCGCTTTGCATATTACTCGGCAGGGCGACGAGCGAATATAATACGAGAGCCTGGCGAAGAAGGTGTTCCTCCTTTCTAGAGGAGCACAACCGGTGGCTTTTAACGCAGTCAAGAGTGGGCGAGATTCTCCCCTCACCTGACGAGCCCCGGGGTCCCCTCCCACCTGTATGCCCTCCTCCACGTGCACATGCAATTACGCGCATCGCCCAGGCATCGGTCGACTTTGTCACGGAAATATGACGACATTTCCGCCCCGCTCTTCGGTTTCGATTTTGCAAACCTCGCGATCCCCGTTCCCACAAGTCCTCGAAAAAAAAAATGTCCGCAACCCGCGGCTCGTAATCCTCTTGCGGGGTACTCTTTCCTCCGCCATGACGTTATGGTGTATTGTGCTCGGGACTGTTGCAGGCGGCAGCTACAAAGGCTGCTGGCCAGCCTACTTCTGACGCACGACAACGACACGTTGCGTACAGAGTAACGACGGGTTATCGATGACAATTACGCGCCCAGTCGGGAAAAGTCGCCGTTTGTCGGCCCGCGGTCCAAGGGACCCACCACCCACGCTGGGAAAATTGCATCCCTTTGATAATAATGAAATTGATAATAATGAAATCCTCATCTTACCTCTTACCGATAAATTCGAGATAGAGGTAACTGGCACAACGCTAGTTTTTTTAGCGATGAGGAAATGCAATATCGAGTAGCTCACAGTCCTGAATGTCGCATCCTGCACATTTTTCAAGTTCCTTTAAAAAAATCGGGCTTGGAAAATCCTAACTGCATAGTCAGACAATAATGCACAATCGTCCAGGTCGAGAACCCGTGCGACGTTTTGCGCCAGAAGGCGGTGCAGGCGGTGCAGGCGGTGCAGGCGATGCACCGAGGGCCTAATGTCCATGCATCCATGCATCCGCGGTGGCATGGTGCGATTCCGTTACGTGGACGTACTGCTAGGAGCTTCCCACGCCAATTAAACATGACTCATTAACGGCCAGAAGCGGTAGTCGGGATCGATGCTTGGCCGAGGCTACCAACCCCTTCTATAACTCTCCTTGGAAGCAATCGGAACTAATCTCGACCATCCTCGCCGACCGTTGGCAATACGATATTGTGGCTGCCTGCCCGAACGGCTGCGGAACGGCCGCACCGGGAACGAAACCGGAGACCTTCGCCGACACCTCGCCATGCCTCGTCTCTGCAAAAATGGTCAAACTGGAGCAAATCTATGACTCCGCGACATTTTTCTTCGCTGATAATGACCATGGATCATCGCCAATTGCATGGCTACTCGATTATGGTAACCAGAAGAGCGCGTAAGGCGTTATCATCGATTCGGTGCATTTTCCTCTAGGCTGCACCATGGATGGAATGAGTTATCGCCGATGCATTTCATAATTGCATCCGATAATCTGAGTCCTTGGTCAAACTGGAGCAAATATTTGAGAAATATATGATAACGACCGTGGGTCATCGTCCATTTTACGGCTACGCGATTATGAGAATTCGATGCATTTTCCTATGGGCTGCACCATGGGCGGGGTGAATTATTCCCGATGCACTTTACGATTGCATCCGATAATCTGAGTCCTTGGTCAAACTGGAGCAAATATATGAGAAATATATGATAACAACCGTGGGTCATCGCCCATTTTACGGCTACTCGATGATGAGAACCAGAGGAGCCCGTTGCGGCGTTTCCATCGATTCGGTGCATTCTCCTGTAGGCTGTGCACCATGGACGGGGTGAGTTATTGCCGGGGCACTTGGCGATTGCTTCCGATAGTCGGAATCCTAGTTCTGGCTCTGCCGGCGAGCGTCGCGTCGCTTCGGCAGCCTTGGAATCCCGCGGCGTTTGACTCCGTTCACGATCGGCCCGGACTCCATGGTGTCCGTTAAAGGCAAGCATTTAGACAGACTGTGGGAGCACAGCGGACGGACCCGCTCGGCTCGGCCGAGGTTCGAGTACTCGCCACTCACCGCGAGCGGGAATTACGAGTCGATCGGAAGAGTCACCTCGAACCTCTCGGAGCCGATAACTCCGAGAGGTCCGACCGAGTCTCGCCGATTCGAAATGCCGGCCAGGGTTCGAAAACGTGTCTCAAGGTGCAATGAAATTGTCATTCCCTGAACATAAATATTTCCTCCGACCTGGATGCACCTGATCATTTTAAACATCAACACGTGATTATGGAGACCCTCGGAAAGAACGTGGTGCTCATGAAATTTCATAAAAAAAATACATCCGTTCTTGGTTCGTCTTTGCTAAACAATATTTTTTTTTACCTAAGAAAAAAGACATTTTTTTCGAAAGATCAAATTTGGTGAGTTTGGAAACCTTTATTTGGACCTCCGTAATCGCGGGCTGATGTTTCGGATGATGCGGTGTGCCCAGTTTGGAGATAAGTTCTAGATGTACTTTGACGTTTCGATATCTCCAGGGAGTCTTTTCAGGCAACGCGAGAGAACAGGTGTCTGAGACATTAGGAAGGATGTCTCATCCAAGGATGTTTGGGGCAGGAGAGTCGACCTTGCGGGATCTGGGATCCGGAGATCCAGGGATCCAGGATGCGTGGCCAAGGGCGCCCACCTCGGCATGGGTCGGGCCCAGTGGACACTCCCGGATCTCCAGGGTGTCGTCATCGTCGGCGAGCACGCGCTCGCGGCTCTTCTCCGGATTACGTAACTCCGCGAGTTATACCGCACGGGCTGTACCGCACCTTCGTCACGAGCGGCACATCGGCCGACGTTCCATATATATACTATCTACGGAGGACGCGGGACCTGGGCGCATCTGCCGGCCATTCAGGCCTTTGTCTCGCGAGCGTGGGCGTCAGGAATCTATTGTTGCGCCGCTCGTTTGGTACCTTCGGGGAACGATCCATGGACTCGTGCATCGGGGGATCGGAGCCCTCTTCCAACTTGCCAGGCGAAGACGAAGACGTATGGAGACGAGTCTCCGGAGAGATGGCCGTGTCGCGCTGGAAGGTGGAACCGCGACAAAAGGTTCCTCCGATCATCCGCTAACTAGGTCCACCGGGTGCCCCGAATCGGGGACCCGAACTCGGGTCGGTGGAAGTCGGTCAAAGTGGAGGAGACTTGGACTCGAACTTCCAAAGTCCACTTCTAGAGTTTCTCCACTCTCTTCCAAGGACACCAGGCGAGACCACTCTCCCTGGTCCACCGCATCATGCCCTGGACCAGCGATAGTTGGTCTCGAATTCTAACCAGGACAAGGCACCCAGGAAGTCGCATTTCCAAGAGCTCCTCCACTCTTCCGACTTGGTCTTGACCCAATCATCCTAACTTCCAAAGTCCACTTCTAGAGTCCCTCCACTCTCTTCCAAGGACACCAGGCGAGACTCTCAACTAGCACCCAGCTGATGGAGCCGTTATCAGGCTCCTGTACCGCATCATACCCTGGATCAGTTGGTCTCGATATCGATCCAGGAGGCACCCAGGAAGTCGCATCTTCGGGAGCTCCTGCCCTCTTCCGTGACATTTAGGATAGCTCGTCACCTTTCTCTCAGGTGCATTCTTCCTGCTCTTTCGACTCGAGGGGGGGAGCGTCTCCTTACGAATCCGCATCCCGCAGCATCCTAGCGCATCGCATGCCGAGGTGTGGCCAGACACGCGGGGTATTCCGACTCCTCGACCCGCGATATATCCCTATCTCTGGCCCGATAGGAGGCGCGTCTTTCGATTGTAACGCGCCGAGAGATTGCCTCGTCGACTTCTCGCATATCTCTCTGGCCGATTCACACGCGGCCCACGGGCCGGTCTTTTGACCGGCGCGAGCGTAATTGCGAGCTCGCGCCCACTTATCCTCGCCTTCCGAGATCCACTCGTTAGATCGGTCGCTTTGTGCCGGCCGGGTCGTTAGAGACCTCCTCTTTCTCTCTAACCTGAAAAAAAAATGGGAACCAAGTTCCGGCCGAGTCACGGAACCGAGGCCAGTCCGGCCCTGATGATCCCATGCTCTTCTCCGGCGTATTGCCAACGCTGAGGGAAGAATCTCCCCGAACCTAAGATATATTTCTCTGAACAGTGCCATGGAAATATTTTAAATATATATATAATCTAATTTTAGATGCGACATATAATCTGAAACTACTTGATAAGTAATGACAATCGACTTGTCGGACCCTAGGGCCTCCAGGATGCAACGGCTACTCCTATGAACCAAGGGTTTTCCTGAGGATCGTACCAAGTTTTAAATTTATTGAACTTGTTAATCATTTATCTAGGACTCGACTAAGTGATGGTAGATGAAGGTGTGATTAATATGCGAGATTTACCTCTCTGGACGTTGGGGCCCCCAGGATGCAGGGGCTACCCGGGCGGCGGGGCGCGCTGGCCCACCGCTTGCTCGAGAGCTCGCTCTCCTCCTGAAATCAAACCGGGAAAATTTACTCGACACTTAACAATGCACGGTTTAATATTATTAACTCACTCGGGAAATCATAGATTTTATTGCTCGATGACACGAGGAAATCGCAAAAAATCACCGAAACACTGTCCTGATTTTAAGGCCCGTCGTCCCTTGTTACGGAATCGCGTTCCTTATCATATGAAATCAAAGGAAATCGGTTTCTAAAGAAGGAAATTTCGTTTTCACAGATTTCCAAGGGGATAACCTCTCGATCACAAGTTCATCTCGTATCGGACTTTTGCATGGAAAATCTATAGAAATCTGAAAAGAGCACCCATGACCCGGACACCTCGACGAGGTACTTAGTCGGTACCGCGACCTTTGTGAATATTCAATTGCACCCCCGCAAACTCCGCCACGAAGGTAGTCCAAGATATGTAAGCAGTTCTTATCGCGAGATTAGCAGTCTACATTGCTCGGGATACAATGTGTAGTTGGTAAAGTGATCGCTTCATAAAAGGCGAGCAGGACTGGTTTCCTGGGTGCACCGACACCCTCTCGAAAACCGAGCACTTATCAACGCTTATCAACTCGCTTCCTCTTCCGGAATTTTCGAGATTACATTTCCTAAGCTCAACGGTTCTCCGTTACAATATGAAATCATTAGGGTATCGCGAAGGGGACATCAGGACATTTTAAATTGTATATCATGAACACGGAGGCTATTAAGAAGATCCTGATATCCATAAAATATGAATTTTTAAAAATTTTCTTTATAGACTTTTCTTTTTAATTTTTATGAAAAATGAAATTTTACGGGTGTCAGATTCTTCCACCTAGCCTCCGTGTTCACGTTGTAAATTTCGAGAAGGAAAGTTTCATTAACGATTGATTTCTCGGATGCCGCTTTCATATCCCCTTAAGCAAAATTCGAGATGGGTGGGAAATCTATCCGGCGTAATTCGTGCGGAAATTTACCACGAGTGATAACGGAGAGAGCTTCGGCAGGGCTCGGATAACGTGGAACGAAATGGAGTCGAGTAGACGCGAGATGAAGAGCGTGTTAAGTACCGACGATTACTCGCTGACACGCATATCGAGATAAGACCAATCGGCAGCTGATTACAAACTTGCGATCCAGATCTAGCGGCCGCCGTGATTTGTAGCTATCACTGCATACGCACTACGCCCTGCGGAACCGGTTTATTGCATTCAATGTGTACTCATACATAACGGCGGCCCGTGTTATGACAGTTGCACCGATAAGACCTCGCCTTGGCTATGATAACGACGAGTGGCATGCGCGCGATTCTAGCGCGTGCTCGGCGCGTGCGATTCTCCGCGGCCCAATTTCCTCGGAATTTTCTCCTCTTCCGGTTATCAATTTTTCCCCGAGAACATTCGCAAGAACGCTATTATCAGTGTTGCATGATACCGTCAATCGACTAATATTAAACTAGTTCATTAAAAAATGGAAAAATAATTCCAAGACGATTTTATCGATCATTGTCGCGTCTTGTTAATTGTTACGGATCGCGCTATCGATTTTCCCGCAATGCCGCGGAATAGAGAGCACGCGCTCGGTTTTTATTGTCCTCGGTGGTTTTCCAGGCTAGTCGTAAATCCATCGAGCAAAAGTTCATTACCAGATAGTCGGATAAACGTTAGGTCGATCCCGAGACGCGGTGCGATCGATAGACGGTGCGGAAAAAGAGCCGCAAAGACGCGTCGCGAGTCGGCGCGCGCCGAGCGGCTCTAATGGATCAATTATCCGAGTCATTTGAAATAAAACAGGGCATAAAGGCCCGGCCTCTCGGGGCTGGCATGCCGCGGTGTCATGGGGAAACAATTAAGATCGCATCTTGTGGCACGGTGTCAACGCGCGAGCGGCGAAAGCGCAAACCCCCGCGAGTTTACGAGCAGCGCGCCGACGCGCCGCAAACGCGGGACATTAACTTTATTACCCGCGAGACTCCTCGTGACGTCGATCCTTGATGTCTCTCGAACGAAAGTCTCGACCAAGAAGAGATTGATTAATATTTTTTATTAAGAAATTATTCCGGGATTTATTGAAAAATATTTAAATTCGACCCGTCGTCGAATATTGAGGAATGTTAAAGAACAGCGCACTGACGCGCTGGAAATACCCGACATTAATTTTATTATACGCCACGGCAATGCTTAATCAGAAGTCCTCGACAATTCGAACCAGAAGAAATTAATTAATACTTTTTATTAAGGAATTATTGAGGGATTTATTAAAAAATGCCGAGATGTCAACCTATTGCCGTATGACGTTCACGAGCATGCGCTGGAAGTACGCGACATTAATTTTATTATTCGCCACGGCAATCCGTAATCATCAGATGTCCTCGACAATTCGAACCAGAAGAAATTAATTAATATTTTTTATTGAGACATTATTGAGGGATTTATTAAGAAATATCGAAAGTCGACACTTTGCCGCGTGATGGGCAAGCTAGAGAATGACGAAACAGAGTCATGGTACGAGGCAAAATATTTTAAATTGCGAGTAAGACTCGTGGTAAATGAAAGGATGAAAAGGAAATGTTAATGTTAAAGTCCAAACGCGCAATGTTAAAATAAATTTTAAGGCAGGGGCTGAAGACATTTAAGGAATCTTAGAAGGCTGCACGAGAGGCGGTGAAAGACCTCGCTCGCGAAGACGACACAATTATGGGAGTCATTTCGAGTAAAACGGCGCAAGGACTCGGCAGGGGAGGTCCTTTTACGCCAAGCCCTGTCAGGATGAAACGATCAAGACCGCGTTTTGCGACACGAGCGGTCGAAACGCAAACCCGCGAGTTTACGGGCCACTTCCCGAGACGCCTCGACGTGCCGCAAATTCATGAGAAATTATTCGAATCCTCGGAGGAAAAAAAAAACAAGATAAACTCTCAGGACTCTCCGTATGAAGTACACGGACCATGGTTGATGACGTCGAAGATAACGAGTTCCGTGACCGCGAGGAGAACAATACGTCACGGCGCGTTACCTTCGACAAATTATGAGAATAAAGAGGATTTATATCGCCCTCTCGAAAAACCGGAGGAAAACGTAAATTTCGAGGTGATTCCGCGAGATAAGGGCGATTCGGACCCATGCGTCCTCAGTCACGTACTTGGCGCAAAACTCTACCGAGCCACCTAAATCGCTCACTAACAAACAAAAATTCATTTTTTTTTTTTTTCAACGAGACGAGGTTATTTTAATGACACGATAAATTGCGATAAAATTACATTGTCTCTGTGACGTCGCCTTAAGCCTCTAAATTAAATTCAAGAAAATAATGACATAACATTGCGTGTAATTGAAGTAAAACTGCCCTGACACGGTAAATGTACAATGTTACGTGTATTAATACATCTAATTCATAACTTTTCAATGCAACGATCGAAACCTTCAGTTACGAAGTGGAAAAAATGTATGTAAATTCCCATTGATTCTTATCAGTGGGTTATCAAGTTTCACCTACACATGAGACGAGTGAAAAATCCCTGCTGGAAATTGGAATTTATGGAAGGAGGGAATAATTTGAGGAAAAACGCGGCTCTGGGTGGCGGCAAAGGAGAGGTCTCGTCCTCGCTAATGGAACAATTAGTGCAGCCGGGAAATGCAACTCGAAATAAACCCTGGATGAGACATCTCGGTGCACTCGTCATGGCGGAACAATTAAGATCGCATCTCGGTGTCACCGTTGGAAAGCGCGAGTACTCCCCTTTATTGCGCCGGCAATTTCGCGCACGCGACGCGCGGTTATTAAAACGTTTAGAACAATTACACGCGACCGAGCCGTTCCGCGGCGGTTTCTTTTCCTTCCCCGCCTTTCCGCAAGGTCTTGCCAGGCTAACCGACCACCGGAGACGACCGGATAATAGATTTATTACGAGGAAACTGAAACGGAGCGATGCGTGCTCTCGGCTGGTCAACGATCAGAATCGAGGCCCCTCCTTTGCAAGAAACTCCGCTCTAGAGTGTTGCGTGCTCATGTTCGCGTTTACGGAGACGCGGCCGAGCCGCTTTAAGAGTGTTAAACTAAGTTAAGCTAAACGAATAAGCGAGGCGATGGAGAAGCCTGCGGATTATTCCCGGCCTCTGGTTTCTTGCGCTTCCCGCCTTTTTATTCCGCCACTTATGCTCGACCGCTGCTGGGCGGCGAGACGCATTATCGTTACTAAGATTTAGATAAATGTGCGAGACGGATAATCAATGAGGCTCGCCATAATTTTTTTTTTCCTTTATTTCTACGATATATTTTCCTTTAAATGTACGAATTGAATTATTAACTGATGGGTATATTTTAGTAGTATTTTAATTTCCAAATAATCCCCACCGCATGTTGATGGAAGCTGGAATAAAATCGTAATTGGCCGTGCAAAAATATATCTATATACGGAATTTTTACAGGAAATTCCGGGTAGGTAGGTGGAGTTCCAAAATGTGCATTTCCAAGTGGATCATCATCGTGATAGAGGGTGAGATGAAGAAATGTAGATGTCGGGAAGTATTTGGAGAAAATTAAATGTAGAAAAGTAGGGCTCCAAGGGGAAGAACTGATAAGACGGAAGAGTCATTTGCGACAGAATGTGCACTTTCAAGTATGACCAAGCACCTTAGTCGACGGCCACCCGAGCGATGGGATACGGGAATGATTAAATTCTAGAAACCCGCGAGAAAGTCCTCATTGGATGGAAGTTGCAATAAAATCATGTTTCGCGCAGATCGGCAAACAGACAAAATGGAAGCTCGGCAGGCTCAATCGAGGACGCGTAAATCAGAAACGAGGAAATAAATTAACCTCGATAAACCGGGGAGAAGTTGTGGATTCGAGAAAGCGAGAGTAAGGAGCCGTTAATTACGTCAATTTGTCAGAGGACCTCTTTTTCCCTTAGCGGCTGGGAAAATCTACCGAGACAAAGCGAGGAGAAAGAAAGAGATCCAAGTAACACCGGATAAGGATCTAGAGACGCGTAATCAATTTTTCACGTTATCGCAAACAAATGGCATCGGCTCGGTCCAGATTCGTCCTCCATTTTTGCGCTATGAAAGATGGCTCTGACGTTAACACATTTCCCGGAAACAGGTAATAAGGAAACTAAGTGCACTTCCACTTTCTCTTCGCACCTCGCAGAGATTGCTGAAAAATCGAGACGCGAATCGCTAACAATGAGGGCAAATAAATCGAATACAGGCGCAATGGAGGTACATTCTTCCCGCTTTCTTCAATCAAGGTACCTTGATTCGAGCACATTAGAGGCCCGGAATAAACGAAGACGTGTGAATGCGCTTCGCCCCGTGATTGCACATGCCCATATTCTGGCAATACGATGCCGATATTATTATCGCCACATTACGTATGTGCCGCAACATTACGCAGTACTCCGTTTAAAACCGACGTTACGTTTTACTTTCCCAAGATTTCTCTTATTTTCCGTAATACTGCGAGATTGCAGACGGGATTGAATCTCGTGGATGATAATCCGGAGGTGGGCACGTTTCGTTGGGGAAATTTCCCGCGAGCTATCGAGAATATTTGCGAAATCTCCATCGGTACCGCCTAATTACCATTCACGTTCCGCTTATAGAAAAGAGGATAAAAAATAATTAATATTCAACGGAGGCGCGCGACCTACCTAAAGCATGGCATTTATCTTCAATAGGAAGGAAATATTTTAAAGCTCAACCTCCCGAAAAAAATGGGAATTCTGGAACTTTGTCTAGTGAAAGGAGGAAAGCAAGGGAGTGTTCACTCGGAAACCAGTGATAACGATTTTCTTATATGAGAACCGATTGTCATTCATTTCCCATGATAAGCGACAATGCAATTCGGTAAAAAGTGTCGTTCGGCAATTTTAAGCTGATTTCCACGCGACATCGAATATTAAGATCCATGATTTCCCGAGGGAATATCTCCTCGAGACTCTTCCTTAGATGCAAAGGAGGGCAAAAATATCGACTCGGCAGCATGTCTTCTGTTCAATTAGCAGAAAATAGATAAAGGCACCCGATATCTCATGGAAGATGGACGTTTATAGTCGTGGGATTTTTTCCCGATAAAAGGACCAACCTCGAGTCCAACCTATCGAAGGTGAGCACTTGGGAATATCCTGGCGCCCTTTTCGCGGCGTCGATTCCCACGGTGGTTCGAGTCGTTAATGGATTAGAGGTTTTTCGCGTGGACCGTTCTAATAGAAATTTTAACGCTTATCCGTATCACTCGCGTAATCCCACTCTCGGGCGGTGAGTTACGACAGCGGGATGGCTCGTAAATTTCAACTTTCGGTCATAAAAACAGGACTATGAAAATGATTTGCAATGCGGTAGAGAGGCACAGCCGATCTCGTGCGGTCGCGAGACCATGCCGGGAAGCCTGAAGTCTGAAAGCGTCTACCTTCGTCTACGTGTAACCACGTACGCGCCGGTAGTGCCCCCTTTCCATACGCAACCGCCGGCTTAAGAAGGCGGCTTACATAACCCCCGTGTATTAGCGGAATATTTATAATATTAATTGTGCAACCCAACTTATTATATGTCCATTACACCAAGGGTCCGGTTAGAAAGGCGACCGAGAGCCATTCTACGTCTCCGCGAGATCTGCAGCGCCCGGATTGCATTGCCCCCTTCTCCCTCTCTCTCTCTAATGTCGCTTAAATATTTACCGACAAGCCGAGCCTAACCCTTCGAATCTCGCATGTCGGCCGACTGCATCGAGGACTTAAGTCGTCCCTCTTGACATTTTTTCCTGTCGCTTTAACCGCGAGAAAGGACCTAGGATTTATCTCCTCGAAATTCGACTTGCATCCTCGCGGTGCAGGGGATGCATTTCGGCCTTTTCTGACATGCGAGATCGTGGGATGCATTTCCTTTTCGAGAATAAAAATCAGGAGATACTACTCTACCGCCTTGATTTTCATTTTCGAGCTCGATTTCTTAGGTGGAAAGGAAATTTTAAGGTGATATGGAAAAATCATACTATACACATATATATATCGAAACGTCAAAATAATTATAAAGCTTTTCTACAAACAAGGTGCACCGAATCATTTGAACTTTCAGCACGTGATTATAAAGCCCCTAAGGAAGAACGCGATGCTCGTGAAGTTTCAATTTTAAAAAAGGACTTTTTTTTATTCATCCCAGCCTAGAACCAAGGACACATATTATTTTTGAAAAATGAAACTTCACGAACATCGCGTCTTCCTTAGGGCCTCCAGATTCACGTGGGGAAGTTTTAAAAGATTCGGTGCACTCAATTTGGAGGAAAATTTTATAAATATTTTTCACGTTCCGATATGACATTTTTAAACACCTTAAATGTCCAAAGAATGTTGATAAAGTCTTGGTAAAAATTCAGGAGGTAGGCTGGACTCTGGATTAGGAGTTAGTAGACATGTTAATAGGGTAAGGTAAGGACTTCTCTGTATAAAAATTCAATTCGATTTAAATTGGCGAATTTCCTTTAGAACTCGACGTGGAAGCGGAAACGTACTTGTACGATTCCAGGACTGGCGCGCAGGCGGTTGACGCATTCAATAAGGAAAACAATACCTCTCCTTGATTTATGGGAGCATTATTACCGACCTACGTGCCGCGCTTATATATCCACGTATGTATATTACATAACCGAGGACCGGAGCTTGTTGGGCGAACGCTACCGCACTGCGCGTCGTTTCAGAATTTCTTAAAGGGTCGTTGGCATCTCGCAAATGTCGCCCGGAATGCGAAAATTGACGGGTTCGCTCTCCCTCGGGATTTTTCACGGGAAAATCGAGGGTAAACCCGTTGCCGATGAAACTAACTGGAAATGTCGAAATTTACTTAAATTCCATCGACAAATTGATTTTCGATGGACTACGAAAATGTCTTCAATTAAATCATGCCTTGCTGAACGGTCAGCTAAAAAAATCGGTTTAAATTCAGTAGGCAAATTCAATTGAGGCATTGAATCATACCTTGCTCAAGAACCAGGTGAGGGTTTAATTAACAGTCTCAATGTGCACATTCGTGATAACGAAGATTCCTGCAAACAGAGGGGACGACTTCTCCCAAATGTTTTTCCACAAATCGAGGTTAAGCCTGAGGCGAAAAAAGCCTTCGATCGCCCTAATAATAATTAATTGAAATTCCACAGGCAAATTAATTCCATGCAATCGACCGCATAAAACGTCTCCATTTAAGGCATTAAATCATACGTTGCAGAAGGACCAGAGAAGGATTTAATTAACATTCCGAAATGTTGTACACAGTTGCGATAACGAAGATTCCCGCAAAAAGAGGAGGCGACGAGGAACGAGGACGAATCGGAAGATCGATGAATGTTGGTTTAACGATTCCAGAGAGATATTAAAGAGCACTTTCCCGAACAAATGCGGCGACAAGGAAGCACAGGTTTCTGCACCGATGTCTGTGCACTGGGTTTGCATTAAACGATACTCAATGGACGTACACACGTGCTTAATGACGCGGCTTGATCGGTGCATAAACATCGCGATTCGTTCATCCCGAACGAGCCCAACGATCAATCGATCGTTAAATCGAACGTAATCGTTCAGCCCCGAAAGTAATGACATTCGTTAAAATAACTGGGAGCGATTCGAGGAACCGATCGCGGGACATATCGGCCGATCGATATTTCGGCCGAGTTTTTGGCGGGCCTCGAGGGTGCCCATCGATCGGCTCATACATCTCCCCTAATGAGAATTAGTCAATTAGGGCGCCGATACCGTTGCCAAACCGGTCGAATGTACCCGTCAAAAAGCTGTCAACGAGCTCGAGAACCCGATGCCATCGAGGAATCCCACTGGTAATTGCATCGTGCCGGCATCTTTACGGAAGTGCAACTTTCTAAGATAACGAGGGATGGGCATCTTCGCCCGAGGAAATTAACATCTTTTTACCCGGGGCACTTTTTCTTATCGAGCCTCGAATGGCTGATATCCCGATTCCCAGCTCTTCGTTTAATGCCACTCTGCGACGAGGAAGTCCCACATTTTTACGATGGGTACCCATTTTTACCCAACTGCCACTTTCTAAAGTAACCAGGTACTAAATAACGGGTCCAAATAAAAATTCACTACTTATCAGCCGGCAACTTTTCTTTATCGTTTCTCTCACTCGGACGTCAGATAACGCGATTACGAGGTTTTCCGATTAGCACGGGAAATCTGACGGAGTCCCGAACAAATCCTGTGTCAGTGCGATAGATTATCAGGCTTTCCGCAGAGGTGCGACTTTCTACGATAATGAGATACAAGATGTTGGATCTAGGGAAAAATTAACACCTTTTAAGAGAGGATGGGTTCTCTTATCGGGGTGGGAAATCCGCCGATTTGCCGAGAAAATTGCACAACGGTGTTATCATAGATAATCTAACATTTTCCTAAAGGTGCAACTTTCTAAGATAACCAGATACAAAATGCTGAATCTAAATAAAAATTTCTTTTTTTTTTAAAAAAGGGTATCTTTATCCAGCATAAAAAAGAGACCGAACCATATCTCTCACCCCGAGCGTCAGATATCGTGATTACGAATTTTCCGTTTAACGCAGGAAATCCGACATCGTGCCGAGAAAAACGTACACCGGTATTACCGCAAATAGACAGGATGTTTTTGCGGAAATGGAGCTCTCTAAGATCCCGAGATGCAAGATGCTGGGTCTACCTAAAATTTTTCAATGAGGACATTTTTTATCGGGAATAAGTGATAGAGGTCGAACCGTATCTCTCACCTCGAGCGTAAGATATCGCGATTACGAGCTTTCCGTTTAACACGGGAGATCGAGCCGTACAACGTTATTACGCTAGGTAATCAGATAGTGAGAAACCAGTCGTATAACACGGCACAATATGGGCGCCCACCATAAGTGAAATAGACTCGCGTGCCCACGCATAAATAATGTAAGCTTTTAATTTCCATGACGGAATCCCCGTTCTTCCCGGTCCGGGTGAAAGTCCCGGCGAGTGCTCTTCCTCGCGGTACGCGTATGAATTATGCTCGGATAGACGAGAGCAATCGAGTAAATCATGCCACGAGCACGGCACGTGTTGTTGGCCGCGCACATATCAGATTATACGTGAGGTTGGTTAACTCGGTTTTGCCGGTTTGCGCCCCCGGAAAGTTTACGGGCTCGGCTGCGTTTCAGCGGCTGAATCGGCATTTTTCGCCCGGGTAATTACGCGCGCGTAATTAGTCCCCGTCGGGATAGTGCATAAATAACCAGATCCCCATGGGAACGTCTCGTTACCAGTTAGGCGAGTCGCCGAGGACGAGACCGGAGAGTCCCACCTCGTGCGAGATAACTAGCGCCTCGGCTGCATGAAAAATGCATCTGCACTCGCGAGATGACGGAACCGATCTCTACCCCGAGAAAACAAAAAGAAAACGTCATCGAGTCTAAGAAATGTTTCCTTGAACAGTGCCGAAGAAACATTCTGTTAATTCGCAGGATTTCCGTGAAATAAACTCAAACTCAAATTAATTATCATCGTTCGAAGAATGGCGTCTAAGAAATCTTTTGTAAATTCAAGGAATGATTATTTGCATTTCTTTTTCTTTTCTTCCTTTCGCAGCGTAGCGTCTCGACCTCGCCACTTTTTCTCGAGAATGGGTTGTCAAAGATGTTAAATCCTCCCAGGGATCGAAATCGATCGTTTCGAGCTCGGCGCTGTCGGCGGTCCTGGCGAATGCACTGAGTGCATCGAGTGCACCGAGTGCACCGCGTGAAATAGAGGCTCGGATCCACGTGTAATAAATTTTTCCCCCGGGATAAACTGCAGGGCCATCGATTTTACAGCGACCCGAGGGGCGCCGATAAGAGCGCCGCGAGTAGCCGGTTATCAGTGCGCGAGATAAGCCGCTGGACCACCCGGCGCACAGCATCCGGGGCAGAAACGCCTTCGAGAGCCCTCGACTAGTCGATCGATCTCCCCGGCTGTCGCTTCCACGGCATTCGTTTCAGATCTTGTCGCCCTATCAATTAACTATCGGCCCGGGAACTCGAAGTCCGAAATTTCCGCCACGACGGCCCGTCGAAACGCCGATAGCAATTATGGAAGACGGTGAGATTAACGGATTACCCTTCTGTCAAAATGGTCAAAAAGAACTCTTCATAAAAAAAATCAATAAGAGAATTTTAATTAACACAAGGTACACACATTTCGTCCTTTAATAATACCATAGTAATCGTAGCATTGATTTTTTTTTTTCATAATTTATGAACATTTTTTAATGACTCGAGTGTTTCGCTGATATCCTCTTAAGGGGATGTGAAAGTAGCATCTGATGGGTCAATTGTTCATGGAGCTTTTTTCCAATCTGGGTATACTGAATGGTTTCATACTTTGCAACGTGAATATGGGGGCTATAAGGAAGGTCTTAACAATTAAATTCTATTGTTTATAAAAAAATATCCAGGGTGAAATGAGAACATCTTCGCCGTGAAAAGGGGCGGGAAGAGGCGATCAATCCCAATTGAGAGATTTCCAGAAGAGCATCCTCCCCTCGGGGATGCTGCGCGTCGATCAATGGGATCTCGATCGAGAGCCGAGGCACGACCGCGGAAAAGTTTACGACTGGCGAGATCCTCGATAAAGATGTACCGCGGAGTCGTTGGGTGCCCAGGAAAAAATCTTGAGCAATTAATAACGATTATCTAAGAAGTACGTAGCGCACTTAGAGCCGCCTCGGCGGGAAGCGGCCCAAGCCCGCGTAAATTTATGGCAAACGGTCCGCCACTCTTTCCGCCGGTTCGCTCGGAATAATTATAATTCATAGCGACAAGCCCGGTATAGGGAGAGCAAATATGCCAGCGATAATGTCTAAAAGCATAAATTCAGTGAAAATAACGTTCGACGGGGCAACGACGGGGCGCGAGGGGAGCTTTAATCGCCCAGCCGCCGGTTAAATTAATTAAGCTCTGGGCACGCGATACTGGCCTGTACTCTTCGTAAATTCGTTCGGGGGCCATTACCATCCGGAACCTGTGCAGAAAATAAAACTAAGGATGCCCGGCCTCGACTCCGCCCCAAGCCACGTAAATCCGCACGAGGGGGAACGGGGTAAAAATTCGCCCTCTGCCCTCTGAAAGCACCTGTTCCGCGTATACCGCGCCGTGGATAATATTAAAAAAAATAATAAAAATCGAGGCAAGAAACTTCATGAACAAAAATTCTAAATGACCTATCAACGCTGTTGTCAATTGATATTCCAGCGATCGCAGCGCCGTCGAGGATATGCTCGGAAAGCAGGCCTGATATGGGATTTCTCAGGGAAATTTAAAAAATCCAGGAAAAGTATTTAGTTAAAAAAAGAGTGTACATTTTAAGGAACCTTCGAACACTGCGAGCGAAATTGAAGAGACCACAGGGAGTTACGGAGTTTCCCGCGGCGAACGGCAGCGATTTCCGGCGGTCGTAAAGCAGGCCTAACGAGCGACTTTTCTCCGCGGCGGAATTGAATTATCATGCACGTTTAACCCGCAATTATAAATTTCCCCGCGGACGGGACCGGGTTTTCTCTTTTCCCATAGGCCCGGCCCGCGAGCGATCATCTGCCCGTTCGAGAGCGAGCGGCATTAGGATTCCGCAGGCGAGAGCCGTAAAATCGGCCGCACACGCGTGATCCTGACTCTCGCCGTCTGACCCGTGACTCCGGCACTGATGAGCGGTAAGAGCCGCCGTTACGGCGCGTTAAAAACGCGCGGTCCGCGTCGCCGCGACCCCCCGCGAATCGGCACCCGATTAACGAGCGTGACGAGCGGGACGGAAACGCCTGCGCTCGCGCGACTCGAGTCTCTCTTGGTCTCCTCTGAAAGTGCATTAAAGAAAAAAAAGAAAAAAAGTGCACGCTGATTGTAAACACTTATCGTAAGTAAGGATGCGACGCTGCGCGGAAGAATCGCTATGAGGATTCCGTCGCAAAAAGGGACCCTCGTGAAGAGGAAATGCATTTCCGTGGATATTGATAACGCGTCGAGGGATGGCATCGGGAGGAAGATGCACTTGATCCTCTGCGCCCCTTATGCATAAGTGCATTCAAGAAACATTGATGTTCGAAGACGCAGGGGCGGTTCTGATTCGAATCAGGAAACGAGAAAATTCATTTCCAGGTCCCTCCTGTTTTTTTTTTTTTTTCTGAAAGTGCATTGAAAAGTGCACACTAATTGCAAGCGACACTTATCCTGAGTCTGAGGAAGAGTGCAAGGATATCCGGGAGGATCGATGTGACGAGTTTGTCAGAAAAAGTGACGCTAACGAAAAGAAGAATTGTTTTCCGAGGATACTCTGAAGTCAAGGTGGAGGATACTTAACATGTCGAGAGGTGACATCCGGAGGAGGATGCACTCGATCCTCTGCTCCACACAAGCGTAAGTGCATTCAAGGGAGATGTCGAAGACACAGGGTCTTTCCGATTCGAGTCAAGCAACGGGAAAATTTATTTCCGCGATTGGCTAAACCTTTTTCAATTACCCGGTTCTTTTTTTTTCATTTCCCCAGGATGCAACCTGTCCGTATATGCACGTATGACCCGTCGACGGGTTTGCGCGGGCGATAATTAAAACGCAAAGGCCGCACTGGCCGGGTTACGCGTGAGTATTTGCAGCTTTCCGCGAAGCGGGCGGCAAAGGTCTCTTGATCTACGACATTCTGCGGCGTTTCCGCGCCGTTTCTGCCGCCCGGCCGTATACGTGAGTGCAATACCCGCTCCGCGGTATAAGGGCGTCGCGATTCCGCGCCGGAAAGGCACCGATCGACGTCGATGGAAGAAAAAGAGATGCACTTTGGTGCATCTTGCATTCCCTCTTAATAGGAATTTTTTCTTCACTTTCCGTACCGATGCACCCGCGGCGCAACATAAAGGCGGCGCGATTCGGCGCCGTAAAGACACCAATTAGCGCGATTGAAGGAATGCATTTTGGTGCATCTCGTATTTCCCCTTAATAGAGATTTTTTTTTAATTTTTTACCCCACGTTTACGCATTTCCATCGCCGTTCCACGTGCGTCCATTTGTGCCGATGCATCCGCTACACGGAGGTGTTAAGTCAACGCATATTAGCCATTGGAGATGCAGCGCTAAAAACGCATCTCCTCGCGCGTCCAAGCCACGCGATTCTCCCGGTAAATCCACGATAAAAGTCCGGCTGACAAATCGGCGCCCATCCCATCTGCACTTCGTCCTCCATTTGCATACTCCTACTCCGCGCTCCGCGTGCCCATTTGCGATTTAAACGCCCATTCTCTCCGCTAATACGGCTAAAGTGGAATAGGAAAATCCGCGGGGACGGCGCGTGAATAAATCGCGCCCGATTCGGCGATAAAGATAACACGGCAAAATTCGCGCTTTCCCACGATTTACCGGAGCGCGAACAAACAGCTGATCGCTGCATCTCGTGTGTACGTGCGCGCATGAAAATGGAAATTAAGCTAGGAAAATAAATAACGCGAAGGTTAATATCTTTCTATCCCGCGTTCGATGTTTGGCATTATTAATCGCGGGGTGATTGGACGTAAGCGATATCCAGAAAATGATCTCCGAGTCGGTGTACCTCGCCTTTGTGCATTTCGTGGCCGCGGGGGCGCAACGACTCGAGGAGCGGAGTACCTTCAGTGGTCATGTCGACATGCGCATAAGTATACATCTTACATACCGTCGGGTACGCGACGCAAGGAGACACCGCGGAGCCGCCTGCGTGTCCCTCGGGATTCCTCCGGTCTGAAACATCGCAAAGCTCTCCTGCGATGCGCACTTCTGACGCTTCCGATGGGCTTTCTCTCGTCCGAGATGCCACGGCACTTAGGGTACAAGGTAATAATGGAGCGCGTACATAGTCCCCGAGGAAACCCACCTCGAGCGGCGATTCCGCGCGTAGGAGGCGGGTAATAATATCGCGGGGCGCTTATCGCGCGACTCGCCGCCGATGCGGAATAGCCGCATTCCGTGCCGACGGGAAATTTGACCGAAGGAGGAAGCGCGTCTCTTCCGCCATCGAACGCACCCCGGAGAACCGCATGACCTTTCCTAAGTATCCAAACGCGAATAACGCAGGAGACGCGAGATAAGATCCGAAGGGGCCCTCGCGTAACCGGAGACGCGGCAGGATTCGAGGGGCTCGGGTATCTTACGAAGGATTTTTATTAACAAATGAAGGCGTTAATGTACATCCGAGGGAACGAAACCGCGTCGCGATCGGAGCAGTGGTTCTTGAGATAAAAAATTCCGAAGTTGGGGGATGGATAGATCGGTCAGGGAGCGCGACTGAGTCTCGCGCCAAGTACGTTTTTCGGAGGCAATCAGACTGAGAATGAGTTTCGCGCCAAGAGTGTGTATTGGAGAGAGAGCGAATGAGGGTGGCGTCGAATAAAAGTATGAAAAAATTCGTAGTCGAGTTTCACGACAAATGTTTCTCCGAGGGAGCGCGACTGAGTTTCGCGCCAAGTGCATTTTTCAGCAGGAACGCGGCGACGGTTTCCTTCCACAGTGAAATGCAAAGCGCGTGTGCGGTGTCTCCCGAGAGGGTTGGGATAAAAACCGCTGGACGGAGTCTCGTCGGGGATTTTTTCCGCAAACGCGGCAGCCGAGCGATCCGAAACCGGGGACTCGGCGAATCGGCCGGTAAGCGCGATCCGCCTCGAGCGACGAACGTTTTGTCGCCGGTGATTGGCGTTTGAAAGGACAAGCGCGTACAATGCAATTACCCTGGCCTTAACCGACGTGGATTCAAAGGTTTCGCGGTGAAAAGATATTGCGCAGGAGACGGGGTACGGGCATGGCGCGTCGCGTAACGAATGGTCACTCTTGGTCATTTCTTCGGTCACCGAGCAAATCCCGCGCGCCCAGGAGGGTACCTCGTTACGGCCTAAAGGGTTAAATAAGAAAATAAGGGTCGAATCCCTCTCGTCGCCGATTCCGCGAACCGCTCGCGAGGGCTCGCGCCGATCCTCCCTCCGATCGATCAATCACCCGAGATCGATGGTCCGTCCGCGTCGCGGCCATTTTTCGGCGCCTCGCGCCTCGCGGAAACTCGCGAAGACGCACTTTGCGGTCTGACTTTACGACCGAGCGAAACCGCGAGACGAGAAAAAGAGGCTCGACTCTGAATTCGCCGAGTCGGCGTTTACGAGCTGTCGTGGAAATTAAATGCTCGATTTATGCCGCGAAGTGTTTACCTGCAAAACTCGTCGCGTTCGACGGCGACGTGTCAATCAAACCAAATCTGCCTGGTCTATTTTTCACAATGCGAGCAATCGCACGTGAAGATCGATTTGTTATCGATGCGTTTAACACCAAGTACTCTTATCGTAGGAGGAGCGATTGAGTTTCGGGTCGACTTCATTTTTTAAAGGAGGCGCGACTGAGTTCCGCGCCAAGTGCATTTTTTTTCGAGAAGTTACGGCTAAGTGCCGTGCCAAGTGCATTTTTTTTCAAGAACCGCTGACTCAGGAAGCCTGAATTTTTTATTTGATACGAGGAATCACGTCGCCGGTGATTTCTATGCAGCCCTCGAGGCTGTAGCGTCGATCGGCGGTGCATCAGGGAGACGAGACGGCTGGGTGGGTACGAGGTGCGGTTGCAAAGATTTACGCGTCGTCGCATAACGAAGGGGACTCATCAGCATCCGTAATGGCGGCGGAGCTTTCAGCCTTTGTCTAGTGTCCCCCTGCCCCGTCGACGGGCCCGGCTTGAGGTCTTCAATCAATTTAATTACTCCTTCGAACGGCCGTAGACCATACGGGGACATCTACCGGCGCGAACTGCATCGGGACGAGAGGCTCTCCGGTGACTTGTCTCCTTTGATAGCACTAAATCACCTTAAGTGACTACAAAATTCCTCGACTCGGCCGAAAAAATCCCTGACGGACACAGCCGAATAGAAAGCCGCCGATTAGACGAAAGGCCGATTAAAATCCCGCCGACAATTAATCCCAGCGTACCCGAACTACATTAATTCAACCTGAAACTGTACCCCTTATCTACCCTGCATAAAATTTCAATTTTCATTCCAATAATTTCTTTAGCTTTTAAATCATGAAAAAAAAGGGAGGAACAAATTTGGGAAGAGGAGAAACAACGAGTGCCCTCAAGATATGTCAGGGAGTGGACAGCTGATCTTGACAGCATTCCCGTGCCGTCCACGTGGGCTACGATACATGTTAATAAAAAAAATTGCGCACCTAGACAGCACCCGAAATATTATCCAAATCTACAGAAGCTAATTTCTTTCTTTTTTCTACACAATTTTAATTTTCATTTAAATCATTTCTTTAGTTTAAAAAAAAATCGTAAAAGAGGGAGGGACAAATTTGGGGCGAGGAGCGGCAACGAGCGTGCTAACTGCCCGTCCAGGTGCATCCAAAGAGTACGTCGTTTGACGCAAGCCGAAGAGCGCAATTACGGGGCCCGTTTCATGGAAGCGCTCATTTTCAGGGAATTATAATATAATAAAGGGACGCGACTCGTTTCGAGGTTGCGAAAGGGGCGCACACGTGCGTCGATTACGTCCACGTTAAGAGGAAGAGGATAATAGTTCGAGGGCGATTCGCGGTAACGCTTTATGACTGCGTTAAGGAGAGACCCCGAAGAGGAGCCGCAGAAATTATCGCGATCCCGTGGGAGCCTGAGTCTGGAAGGTGCGTCTTATCTCCCCCAGATTTAGGTGAGGAAAGAACTAGAAAGAACTAGCCACTCCGAGAAAGCCCAGAAAATGGCGAGCTCTCTCCAAGCACCCACGCCGGGGCGATCCGAAGTGCATTAACGAGCTTATTATATCGGAACCACTCGATGGTGGCATTGTTCGGGCAGGCCTAATCACGGGAATTTGCATAACGCGCCATACGTTACGTGCAGCGGCTTGCGTAATGGTCGCGGTTCCTTCGATACGCCCGAGGCTGAAGAATCACCCGGAGATGTCCAGGAAAATTCCTTGGGCCCCTGCGAGTGCGATGCAATTGTCGATGCACATGCATCTGGCGGGCGCATTGCATTGGATTGGCAACTAAGTGATTGCGGATTTTTTAATATCATCTATCGGCAAAATTTTTGTTGCCAACTCAATAAATCCCTTGAAATCGGAGCTCCGGCTAAGTAATTGTCCTCTTCTGTTGCTTTTTGAGTCCGTCTTCAGGTTCCGAATGACTATGTACCATGACGTCAGGACACACCTATGGGTGAGCACTAAGTACCTTGAATTAAGACTCCCCTTTCTGGGTACTTGGTCGACTTCGTGGTCTTGCTCTACACCCAACTTGTCATTGTTTGAGATCCATGTACTAAGCACCGGGGACGTCACCTTGATCCTCTTCAGGTTCCTCTTCAGATATCGTCTTCGACTTCGTGTCCTGATTTTCAATTGCGGATAATTAGCTCAAAAGTGTCGAAGTCATCGAATCAGGTCGGGGTCCAATTGAAGTACGCTTAGTACTTCGGGGTCTTAAAATCGTGTCGTTTTATGTATCTTTCGTCCTGGATCCAGCATCAGGTCCGGGATCACCTTGGTCCCCTCCCAGAGTCTCCGGTTGCGTAAGGTCGCGGGCGATCTTCATCATCGTGGCGTAAACGCCCGCCAGGTCGCAGGTAAGGGGTGGTCGCCGGCGCGTTTCATAAACAATGACGGTGTACCGGCAGGTTGGTTAGTTACGACGGTGCACCGGTGCATCGGCGAGGCCGAGGGCTCGTGCGGCGATGCACCTACGCTCGGATGCATCGACGTTTCGGTGCACGCACGCGAGGCGCGCCGGAGGGAGACGAGACCCCGAAGAGGCGCGAGAGGGAAGTCGAGGAAGGCGTAGCGGAGACCTGACCTTTGAAATCTCTCGCAGCTTACGACCGTACTGTTGATATTATGTAAGCAACGGTAAGCCGACAGCTGCGAGCACGATCGTATTATTGCCGAGGATTCCTCCGGGCAGATCCTTGAAAGGACCCGAGGCGTCTCCCGCCTCGAAATGTCAGACCTCGAAGATAGTCCTCCACCCCCTGACAAACTCTAAGAAACTCGGAATTTAACAAAAAATTACCCTGAATGTTGATTCCGTTTGATAATGCATCCATGAATTCGAGGACCATGTGAAATGTCAGACCTCGCAGATAAACCTCTCTTTTTCACTAACAATCAGTTCCTCAAGAAACCCACTCTAAAACCGCAGTCTCCCAAAAAATGACTCTAAAGCTGGATACTCTTCAAGAACGTACCCTTGAATTCACAGATCATGCGCAATTTCGAGCCTTAACCCTTTGAGCACTATGGACCGATAAGTGTGTCCGACGTTGGGTTCAATATCGCTTGCACGGCCTGAGGAAATTCCCCCGTACGCCAAAGGATTAAAGATTGCCTGCCGTGCTCCACCCTCTGTAGAACTCCCAGGAAACCCTGAAGAAACTCCTTCAAGACCAGCAAAAAATTCCCTCTTGAAGAGCATACCCCAGAATTCGCATCTCAGTTTCCGCGACTCGAAGACGTTGCGGATTACTCAAGCCTTGACTTTCATTCCGGCTCCCGTGATTCCGCTCCGAAAGGAGCATCAAAGTTCGCCCCATCCTCGGGACGTTTCCGGATTAGCGGGTTTACGGCGCGGCCCATCCGCGCGGCCGTACCCACGCATCTTGCTCGGGTTTCGCCGCTTTTCCCAGGTGCAGTGGTGCAACCTCCCGTGCGTGCACCTCCGTACACGTCTCTAAATTTTCTGGCCTGACTCGAGCGGCCGATACGTAACTCCGGTGTACTTTCGCGCGCGAGTTACGCAGGTAAGCAGCACTCACACGCGTGTCGTCAACGCGCGTGCCCGCGGATGCAATATAACGTAACGCGGCTTCGCCGTGAAATACACCGTGGCCGAGTTCGAGCCTCCGTCGGCGGAACGCTCGTTCCAATATCCGAGACCGGCTGCGGAATATCCCAGGGAGAGCCGCGTTGCGAAACCCGCCAGACGGCGGAACGGGCTAATAAGGATTGCCCGACACCCTGGAAATAACCCCACAAGTGTCGAGACGCTCCCGACTGATCCTGGAATGTAAAATCATGGCCGAGGCTGCCCGATTTCTCGTCGTCGCCTCCCAAGGGCCCGTCAACGTCCCTTCTGCGAGGAGGATCCCATGGGATCCTATTAGATCCCATGGGATACCGCGGTAGCCCGCTCGGATGAGTCCGCTGAGCGTCTTAAGGCGACATGAAAGCCCAGTCTCGACGGTCGATCGTTCATGACACTTTTTTCCAAACTGAGCATACCGAATCGCTTGAAATTTTCCCACGTAAATGTAAAGGCTCTGCGGAAGGGCTCGACACCCATGAAACTTCATTTTTTATATTTAATTTCGTTTATGAACATATTTTAAATTTTAGAGAAATTAAATTCGGTACCTTTTAGTCACATTAAGGCAATATGAAAGTCTCGGCACTTGATCGTTCATGACACTTTTCTCCAAACTGAGTTTACCGAATCGCTTGAAATTTTCCAATGTAAATATAGAGGCTCTATGGAAAATGTCGACAGCGATGAAATTTTATTTTTTTAGTAAATTTGATTATAAACATTAATTATGTTTTGCAATATTTTGTACGGAGGATCAAGGCCATGGTCGGGAAATTCTCAACGAGTCGTTTTTGCAAATGTTACGTCGCCGCTGCGGGTAATTGAATGCGAGGGTGATTATTCAGCTGCAGTTAATTATGGAGATTAATATGCTAATCGGAACCCCCTCTGTTCCCGATTTCCCGGTATAATGACGTTTTCTGGGATACACCCAGCAACCAGCGAAGGGGCCGTTCCCGGCACGTCGTTTTCACCTCCATTATTACCTGATTAATTATTTATTCATAAGGAAGAGATGAGTGCGCGATTCGGATTGGTGTAATAAAAAGACGACTCGGCGAGTCAGCACGAGGCGAGGCCGAACTCTGCCGAAACGATTCTGGGAACAATTCCGAGCGATGACCGTACTTCCGGGTTCCAGCCACGCCTAGTTATTTGTACCATTAACATTTTGATGTTAAAATAAAACTTATACATCTGCCTTGGATAAAAAGTCATCAATAACCAAAAGCGAGGGGCTATTCCCTCAGAGATCAGTGAGAGCGGTTCCCATCTTTGAGAACCGATCGCCTTTGATTTCATGATAAACAATAATGCGATTCAAATATATATATAAAATATTAGAAATAAACAATTTTTTGTTGAAAAATGACATTTCATGAGCCTCCATAATCATGTATCGAGGTTTCAAATGATTCGGTGCATCCAGTTTGGATAAATGTTGTATAAATAATTTGAAGTTTGATACGTATAGTATGGGGGGTAACATCTTAAAGGAAGAGAGGGGGAAATTGAAAATCGAAATTTGCATAATAAATTGGGGAACCGGACAGGTGAAGAGGCACGGGCGGTGGCGACAGGTCGCCCTATAACTCGGGACCTGGGAAGACTTCTAGCGCCTCTGTGCCTCATGCAACTAACATTAGATGCATTATGCATGTTAGGTGGCCGAGCTAGGTGTCGGCGACGCTTCGCGACGCGACGGACGCCCTTCTTCCTCCGGGCATGGACCACGTCCTGGGAAGTCGCCAGATCTGCCCGATACACCGTTGTAAACCATTGTAATGGTAATACCGCGAGACGGCACCGACATACATCACCAAGCGTGCACACGTGCCCGAGATGCACTTACGCCGCTAAGTGCATCCCTCATTGCGGGGGACCCCGAGGTAGCGCCTCCACCTCGATGCACCGAGAACGTCGGACAAGACACGCGCTATGTCGCGATGCAACAAAAGTGCAACTCTTTGGAAAAATGCCGTGGAAAAACAACGGAAAAAAATTCAAGATGACGTTCAACCGCGCGATCCCCTTAAAAAAAGATTTTCTTTTATTCGAAGAAAAAAAAAGTGCGATAATTTTTGTACAAGTGATAAATGGAAAGTGATTTTTTTTCCCGAAGAAACGAGGTCTGAAATTGTTAATTCACTCGTCCGAAGTATGAAAAATTGGAAAAATTTCGACAACGATAAAAATTTGTACAAGAATTTTTTTCTTTTTTTATTTCTTACGGCGGAATCTCGAAAACGGCAATTTTTCCTCATCGTGAAATTTATCCAGGAATCTGTGTGACGAGTTTTCTTTTACCAAAGATAAACCTGAGGTTTTTCGGAAAAGGGATGAGGAGAATTAAAAGAGAGGTTCTCGTCGCGGATTTTCCGCAGGCCGCCTTCGGAAACCGCACCGACTCGGGCCCATTGTAACGCGTGCTCGGGTACTTTTACAAAGTGGGCGCATAACAAATGCCCGACACGCGTGCATTAGCCGCATTAATACCTGCTTGGATTTATTAATGCCCATATTATATTCATGTGTATAAGTTACAGGGCGATGCACCGCGCGAGCCATGCGCGCTCCGATGATATATTCAGCGTCGCACTCGCCCTATTGTTCACCGCGGCCGTTCGGCGCCGGTTCGGCTGCAGCGGCCCTTTCGGCCTTGTTCGCCTCTGCCCGCGTGTCGGCTTGTTCCCGCAATCGCAATAAGTCTCGCGGCCGACTACCGTCAGCTTCTAACCGGAGCCGAACTCGAAAGATGAATTTCAGTGGCGACCCGCGACCAGGCCTTTGATCATCGATACCTAACAAACAATCGAATCGCTCCAGACACCTCGATTGCCTACACCATTAGAAAATAAAAGTATAATCTTAAAACGTTATCACTTCATATCACCTCTTAAATAGTATCAAAGAAATATATTTTATAAATTCAATGAATAATGCCTATTGAATACAATCGAATAAATGGAATGCAAAGGTTCTTCGGAATTGTGACAATTTATTCGAGGGAAATAATTTCAATTATTTCTCTTTAATTAAAATATATATTTCATCGGTACTCTTCAATGAAATATTTCTTTAGTGAAACAACACTTTTTTTTCCCGGGGTAGAATTAGGTGCCAGGAAGTGGAGGGCCACCTCCGCCGTGGTCCAGGACCCTCGATCACGGATTATCTCCGGTTAATCGTGCTTCATCGTTAAGCAGACTCTCACGTTAGGGACGCCTGGGTAGGGCGCGGAGAGAAGAAAGGAGATAAAGAAAGCGATACGGGGCAACGAGAGGTAAGGAGAGAGAAGGAGAGAGAAGTGCGCAGGACGCGTACTTACGGCGCAAAGCGCGTTATGCGAAATGGCCCGTGAAATTGTCTGGCCTTTTAAAGGGGACCAGGAATCCCAAGCCACGCATGGGCCCGGTTTCCCTTGGGCCCTACCTCGGGCCCTCCTTAGCCTTAACGGCGCGTTGACTAATTTTTTACCGGCACTCGTCGAATTAAGGTCGGACTTTCTCATCGGCACTCGGGGACGCGCTGGACCAGTCTTTTCACTCACCTGGAACGAGAGAAAAAAGCCAGGAATTAGTCGGACACGCTAATCGAATCGGCCCCGATGAATCTCGAGGAGGTTTATCGCCGGTAGCGCCGTCGCGCGTTTTCGGGACGCGATAACCCGATCATTACCCTCGATTTATGGCCATTGCTCTCGAGATACAAGTGTCCGGTGCAATTAAAATTTCCAAACCCCGACGAGATTAAACCGCGGCCCGAAAATCGCGCTATCGGCGGGGAACGAATCGCCTTAATTTGTCGACAGCGACTCTGGCTACTCGGACAAAAGTGCTCGTTTTCCGACCTCTCAAATATCTCGTAATTTGAACTAGGCGCAAATAAAAATTACTCTCTAGATGTCGATAACGAATGGCTGCTTGTGCAATAATTTGCAAGAAATACCGACATCTCGCCAAAAATTGTCTGTTGACCAAATAAAATTCATCATCTTAGAGTCATATATATAAACGTCAGAATATTTATGATCCTTTCATAACACTTTAATCCCTGAGATGAGTGCACCTCGAAACGACCTCATCCCTGCACCTGACTTAATTGGACCCCCGCGACAGGTGTGCAGATTACCCCTAGATTAACCCTAGAGTAACCCTGGATTAATCCAGATGTAACCTCTCACGAGCAGCGTATAAAATTGAAATTCACGGTTTTAGATCCTTAGATATCGAATTAGCATTTTCATCTCTCGATAAATCAAGGTGTAAACGCGGTCGGCGCAGGGGCGCGTGCCGAGAGGGGCGTCGGCGAAGAGACGTGAGGAGACGTGAGGAGTCGCGAGGAGACGCAAGGAAACGCAAGAAGACGCCAGGACACGCGAGGAGACGCGAGGAGACGCCAGGAGACGCAAGGAGACGCGAGAAGACGCGAGAAGACGCCAGGAGACGCAAGGAGACGCCAGGAGACGCCAAGAGACGCGAAGAGACGCTCGCGATATCCCGCCTTCGGCGTGTCTCGGGCCCGGACCGCTTCTCGGGCCCGCCACTCGCCGAGTGTACGACACCTCCGTCGGACGGACCCACCGGCTCCGGCTAACGAGGCGTCCTCGCCTCCGAGGACCGCTCGTACCCGCGCTCGGTGCTCGAGTGCTCGAGTGCTCGTTAGAACTCCCTGTCGCCGGCCGAGCGAGCGCGAGAGGCGGGCTCTCCGCGCCGGGTATCCCGCCTCGCACGGGGCCTGTTAATAGCTGTTTCCAGCCGCTTTCCACCAAGCAACATTCGACGTAACGCCTGCGGACAAGCCGAGCGTCGGGATGCGAGTACCCGAGACTAAACGAACGCCCGAGTGGAAACGAACTCCGGCGGCGGCGAGCAAATTTCCTGCTCTGGTTAGGACCGCAAGAAGAAATATTGAGATTTGCAGTTTTTAGAAATGAGCGGCGTTGCGCATATTTCGCTTATGTTACGGCATTAAGGTGTCATGAAACAAAAAGAATGACATATAAATCTTTTCTCCAAACCGAGTGCACCGGATGATCTGAAACTCGAACACGTGGTCATAGTCCTGAGGAAGGTCTTGAAACTCCGGAAATTTCATTTTCCGCGAGAATTTTTTTTTTTTCTTAGGTTCTTATCCGGGAGAAATAATATTTTTTCAAAAGATCAAATTTCGCGAGCTTCTTAGGACCTCCATGATCATGTGTTAAAGTTTAAAAGTACTCGATGCACCCGGTTTGGTGAAAAGTTTTATCACTATTTTGACGTTTTGATATATGATCCTTTCGTAAGACCTTAATACCCCGTCGGCATAAATATGGAGCATGTACTTAGTGCCCTTCTAGAGGAAACGAGGAAAGGAGGAAAGTCGGCAGAAATTGGAGTGCAGGTGCATTCTCGGCGGGCGCGTGCACATTTCGCCGTGTCGTGGGTCTAGGTGGCAAGGGGCATTCAATGCCCATCTTTGCTCGCCTCGAGCAGGAGGACAGGAGAGAGTGAGATAGAGGCGGCGGTTGAGAGAGATGCATGGCATCGGGGTGCGCACCGGACACCGGCGACATGACAGCCCCGCTTGCGCCACGTCGATACTCGTTAACTATAACACTATGCAACCTCCGGCATGCAGAAGCGCAAGATACGAGCCGATACCACGCGATACCTGCCGATACCCTATCCGGGCACGGCCGAGACTATTATTCGATTCCGAGCACTCGGGGCCCGACCGGGTGCGCGCGCATCGCAGGCCCAGCACGTGCGCGCGCATCGTGGGCCTAGCACGTGCGCGCGATCGCCCCGCTTTGCATTCGCCGCGCGTCCCGGTGGGTCCTCTTCTCCTTTTTATGCGCAGGCGCGATGGATCTATCCGCGCTCGCTCTACTAAAAAAACTCCCAAAAAATCCTTTTCGAGCACCCGGATTTTTTAGATTAATGGACGACAAGATGTAATTCCTATCTCGGGTGATAATTAGATTAAATTCCACGGGCGAATTGAGCGGAGAAAATTTCTGGAGATTTTTCTTTTTCTCTTTAATTTCAGATACTTTCGATGGAGTGATTCGCCGCTCCAGTGTCAAGAAGAAGTCAAAGTGAAAGGACTAGGCTCCCTGTCGAAACCACCCCGAGGTGCGGATCAACAGGAGCGGGTATCGTCGCGCGGATCACGGTAGCGATCGGCCGATATCGATCGCGGTTTCCCGGCGATCGAGCCACCGGTGCCCGGCGTCGGGCGTCGTTAATAACGTAACGTCGCCCTATAAATTGAAAGCCCCGATCGAGCGGCCGTAGATTAAAGAACAAAGCCATCGCGGTGCGTAATCGCCGGCGTGCGACCGCAAAATCGGCCATTCCGCGGCGGAGAGGCCGAAGCCTTCCCATCGATCGGTCGGCAGAACCGCGATTCGGTAGCGGAAAAGCGCGTCTGCGGTTTCCGCAGCCGTGTGCGAGAACATCGTTCCGCGGACGAAATGGCCGCACGGCAAGAACCGGGGCAAAAACGGCGACCGATTTATGCGCGGCATCGACGGTCCACTTTGCCAGCGGATTTATCGATGAAAATCCCGCGTCTCGGTCGACTATACATGCGGTAGACGTACAATAGACGTTCGACGCTCCTCTTTAGATCCTTCTCGGAACGACCCGCTTGGAGAAACTTCGAACGCGCGTAGGTACTCATTGATTTTTAACGATGTCCATCTCGGAGCGTGGGCAAACGCAGCCTAACTTTCTGATTCTTAACTCGCCTTAACGGCCGCATTAAACGCTTTTAAGGCCCTCGTTGCAGTTGCACGGTTCCCGGCAGTTATCCGAACCCGCCCCGGAGGGGCGAGATGCGACCGGGAACCGCATTTTCGGCCGCAAGCGGAATTAAACTCGCTGGCGAAGCGGGACTCCGAAAACGCAGGATAATACGACCAAGAGCCGAAAAAAACGTCCTATCGACGAGTGCACCTCGTAAAGCGTATGGGGTATTAAAAGGGCCATCAAAGAGCCACGTCCTTCATCGGTATGTTTTTTATTACGCGCCCCTTTTTTATATTTTTTATACTCGGGACTTCTTTCTTCCCGAAGACATCGTTAACATTCTTTAACGCGTCTTCATTATTTATTCATAATAAAGTGGACAGGGAAATTCGTTGTCTCTGTGACTTCATTTGTCCATCCACGTAAGGGATACTTCTATTGTGTCAAAACCAAATGAAATTGAAATAAATTGTCAGAATTCCGAAGAAATATTCCGTCGAATTTATTCCAGCGAAATAGTTGTGCCTTTGAATTTAAAGAAAAAAAAAAAAGAATGTTACTTTGGAACCGTGTAATTAATATTTCTCTGGTACAATGGAATTTTTCGTCCTCGAGCGACTCTTCCTCTAAGACATCTCCATATCTCGATTTGTCAAATCTGATGATTAAATTCTATTTCCATTAGTTCCATTCTTCTAAATGGGTAGGGAACTCTCGAGGCGGGTTTCCTCGAGTCGAGTGTATAATACTCGGATCGATACTCGCGATACTCTTACCGATACCCGTGCTATTACCCGTGCAATGGGACACGTCGACCGCCGCTGCGACTGCAGGTGAAGTATGAAACATCAGCCGTGTAATTACCGCGGTGGGAGTGAGGCCGGGCCCGCGATTAGATCTAAGCCGGCCGCTAATGCCGTTAATTGCGACGGATTGTGTAATTGTTGGCGAGGAATCGGAGAAAGAGGAGCCAGGGCCCGGACGCGTCCGAGGCCCGACCGGGAACAGAGAACGGCCACTGGTGAACGTCGCGAGGTAAAGGCCGCCGACTGAGTCTATCGAGCGGTATAAAGTAACGGGTCGACTGTACATTGGTATACGTACATTCGCGAGTGTACGCACCGGTTACCGCCGGTCCTGAGGGTAATTAAAGCTTTAATAGCTTCTAGGGAGAGTCTATTTCTGCGCTCGCGCGCACTTTTCCGCGGACATTCGAGGCCACTGTCCCCGGCCGCACTGCGGGTCTCCGAGTAACGAGAGGGAAATTATGCCGGAACTCGCCGCTCGAGATTACGCGACAGTCGCCGGGAATTCTTCCACTCTCTAATCTGGGATAAGTCGGGTATCGCGGTCGAGAAGTCGCCAGCTCCCGAGTTTCCCGAGCGCTGATAAGCGGATCAGGTTGGGATATATAGCGAGGTTAGGTTCGCTCGAGGAGGCGCGTCTTGGGTTATCGAGAAGGGAAGGAAAAGGGGCAAGTGAGGTCCAAGACCGTGCATTCGCTTATCACGCAATATTCTACTCCAGGGTGTCGAAAATTTTCTCCACTCTCTATCTGAGATAAGACGAATTTTCGCTGAAGAATTGGCAATTCTTGAATTTCCCCTGGAAGACGGTAGAACCAGGTCGAGGTTAGGTTGGCTCGAGGGGCTCGCCAAGGAGCGCGTCTTGCGTTACGAAAAGGTGCAAGATAAAAAGTATCTTTGGTTTTGCTCTCGACCTAAAATTTCCTCATCTCTGAGAGATAGTGCTGATCAAAATCGATCTTGACAGTGGCCTTGCAAGAAATGCACAATTGAGACCCAAGACTATCATGATCATGCGTTCACATTGCACTCCAGATCGCCAGGGATACTTCGACTCTGGATTTGCGAGAAATCAAAATTGAATTTCCGTGGACAAATCGGGATTTCTCGAGTCTCCCGGACGCGTTCGTAGACGAGGCTCGAAGTCCGTTGAGGTTAGGTCGGGGGATCTCGAAGAGGTCCGACCGGATCCTCGGCGGGTTCTTCGGCTCGGGTAATTAGCAGTTAATTTCGAGGCGATTGTAAAAATGAACGAAGTTCCTTCAGTGACTAGGTGTCCGGCTCGACCCCGCGCCTCATGGCGCCGGGTCGACGTAAATCAGAAAAAGAAACGGAGGGAGGCGGGACCGCTCGATGGAGCTGCCGGTAATCATCGGGAGGATTCACTCGGTGACGCGAATCCCGGAACTCGAACTACCTGTTCGTTAGGTTAGCCGGGAAGCGAGCCAACCGGTATGGATCCTTCGATCCTTCGATCCTTCGATCGAGGTAACGTTATCGCGGGCCCGAAAGAGGCCCGCGTCATCGCGCGCGATCGCCGGGGAAATTTACTGCCCGGCTTCCAACGGGGAATGAATTATGAATTACGCTCGAGTAATCGAGGGGGGATCGATCCTCCAGGACGGGATTCCGATCCGACCCCACGAGGCATCGGCAGTCCTGGGGATACCGAAAGAAATCCCCAGACTCCCAAGGAACCGTTCCTAGTTGGGAAATCCAAGAGAATTGGATAAGCAACGATATCGGATTCTTTCCCATTTTTTACTTCATATGAATTTTTTCAGAATTAATAAAAGGAACGGGAAGGTCGATACCCAGGACTCGCTTCGATCGATTCGATCGATCGTTGCGATGCTACTAGTAATATCAAAAAATTACCAGACTCTCAGGGAGGCGTTCCCGGGATAGAAAAATCAGGGAGATTAATTAGACAATGGTGAAAAATTGAGAATTGAGAAAGATCGATGCACTCGACCCACTCCAATCAATTCGATCGATCGTCACGGTGCTCTCGGCATCCGGTCAAAGACTGCGGTATCCGGCTCGTATTAGCGGATTCCGCCGCAATTTGTAACGCCATCTTGGGTCGCCTTGGTAACGACGAGGACGCGGCGGATGGCTGCGGCACCAGGGAAATAAATGATCCCATTACGCCATAAATCAATCACGGCAAAAAGCTCCGAAGCTCCGGGAGCGAATGACGGGCACCGAGAGGAGGAAAAGAGATCCGCGTAGTGTGTTTGTCCGAGAGCGAGAGAGACCACGTGGCGGCTCTTGAGGAGAGACGGAGCTCCTCGTGTGCATCTCTCGTGTAGGTACAGAAATGGCGGCAAATTCGCGGATTTCAGAGGCCCGAGACCGCCCCCGCAAGAAAGCCTGCGGAAAGGTCGCGGAACGCGACAAAAGAGGGGCGGCCAAAAAGTGGCGGAGAGGGCGAAGAAGCGCGCGGAGGCGCCGCTCAAAATGGGCCGCAGATGCCGGGAGGCTTTCATTAGCTCGGCGGTGCCTTAGCTAATTCGATAAAACCACGGAATTCCGATGTCGCGTACAGGGAGAAATATCTCTGCCGGTTTTACCGCGACCGTCCTGCCGCGCGCGGAATTCGCGCCCTCCAGGACAAACGCAAATCGCGTCGCACAGGACTCGTTTTCTCTACCGATAAGAGCAAAGCGATAAATCGGACGCCTACGCTCAGAAGAGGAATTCATTGAACCGAGGAAATCTTATGTTAATTAAAAACAATAATTATTGCCCTCAAATGAACTCCGATAAATTGTCACAATTCCTAACGAAAGGTGGCATCCAATTTATTAGAGTGAGTATAATTATTTTTTGAATGGAGAATTTCTGTGGGACCACTTCATGGAATATTTCTCTGGTTCAATGACACTTTTTTCTCAGGGTAGGCGTCCGACCCTTCCGCAAGGAACGGCGCGAACTTACGACTCCTGTGCGGATATGTCCCCGATATCTCTGCGGAATGCACAGGTGGCCGGCACCTAGTGTGGCCGCGATATGCGACGATTTCCTTGTCGCCGGGATCTCTGGCCCGCTCTTTGCCTCCCCAGCCTCCGGACCACGGGAAAAAAAATCGTCAACCGGTTTGTCTCGCGCTACCGAGGGGGATTACTCCGGGACAATTCCCCCGTCGTCGCGCAAAAATTCCGCGGCGGCGTTCCTACCCCCTTTCCGCCGCGATTTGCCTGTCGCCGAGATAGGCACCGACGATTAACCGCTGCGGACGCTAACGACAGGTGGGAGCTGCACGAAGGTGGACCTCGCGAAATACGATGAATTCGTTTCCAAAGATTTATTAATTAATTGTTTATAAGTCACATTTCTCGCAAACGAAGCTCCTTGGGTCAAGGAGGCATAAGTTCACGTGGTAAGATACAGAAATGCATTTCCCAGGGAAATTTCTTTATTGCACGGTACATGTACGCGGTTGTCTCGTTATGCCCAAAACAACCGGAATCGACGCGCAAATGGATTTCTTCGAAGAATAAAAATTAATAATCATTCTCATTAGTGCGCAAATTTCATCCCATGGCGCCCCGATTTTTCTGGGAATTTTTTAAGTTTCGGAAAAATGAGGTATTTGAGGAGGGGGAAGAAAATCCGATTTTTTACTTTCAATCTTTCAGGCCGCAGTCGAGAGAGGGAGTAATCGAGCGCCTCGCATAATCGGTACAATTTCTCTCATCGGCGCCGTGGGTCCGGCGATCGGGCACGTTGCCTAATTTGGCGAGCTATTCGCTCTTTAATTTCGCGTGCCGCGAGCAAGAGGCGGTCGGGCCCCGGCCCGAGTCAGGGCCCGATCGGTCGGGGCCCGACATTTCTGGAAATCCTCATCGCTGGCCGTAATCAGCGCGGCGGTCCTCGGATGTTCGGCGACTCCACCCGCGCGTGTAGAGAGCGTTATCTCCGCATCGTCTGAGCGTTAATGAACCGGCAACGGCAGAGGCAGGCCCAACTGCGGGGCCCTATATGTTCCGCACAACTCTCACTTGCTCGACATTCCGTACAAATGTTCGCTCGATCAGATTGTGCCGGGATCTGGCCCTTTTTTGTTTCCTGCGGCCCCTCGGTTTTGCTGCTCCTGGGCCCGAAACGGCCCCCGGAGATGGGCCCAACATCCCGGGAACGGTCGTTCCCGGCCCAAATGCGCGATTCCCGAAATTCGACTGCTTCTCCTTTCGAGCAAACGACCGACCGGACTCATCGACGCGTCTTCGACCAGAAGGTAGGGCCCATCGTAAGGCCCCCCGGAAAATCGCGAAGGTCGAGAGGCGCGATCGCAATTTCACGAGTGACCTCGCCTCCGCCTCTGTGGGAACCCTGGGTAATTTATGGGACTTTTATAGCGCTGGACGTCGCGCCATGGGAACGGGCCCCGGAAAAAAGTGGGCCCGCGATCGAGGCCGTGCATACGCCTCCCTAGGGCCCCCAGATAAAACCATTGTCTCGCCGACTCGAAAACGTGATCTCGTTTAAGTCAAACCGCCATTTCCCACGGAAATCGGCCGATCACCTCGAGCGAGGCCGAGCTTAACCTGTACTCGCGATGTTGGGCCTTAGGTCCCCTCGAGGTTCGCCCACCTGTACGTGTCTACCCCCTTTCGAAAACGGGGTAAGCACCTCTTTGTGGCCTATCGTCTGATTTACCTTCCTAACCACCTGCGACCTATTGACCAATCAGCTGATGCCCAATATTCTGGGCCCAATGTCCGATTTCCTCCGCCCAGAAATTGATCTACGCTGAGACAAAGAAAAAGTGTCATTGAACCAAAGAAATGTTTCTTTGAACAATTCCAAACTAATATTTCATTGGTTCGATGAATTTTTTTTCTCAGTGCATATGCCCGGAAAAAAAAATTTGGTTCATTTAACAAAATCGTCAGCGGTCACAGTTTTACTATTTACTGAAATTATTCGTGAGTAGGTATTATGTACATACATGATACAATTCGCGTGGTATTATTGGTATATTAGGTATATTATTGTTTTAAAAATTCACAGTAGACCGACCTAAAACAATAGTACGAGTACTATAATAATAGTCCGGTTTGGCAAGTTTGAAAAAATTCTATTGATTCAACGAAATATTTTTCCTGCGTGCATACACGCGTCTCACGCAACCTCCTCTCCACCCTGTCCGTATTTAGAGGTCTGAAAATATCTATCCTTTGGACTCGCTATCAGACAGGCCGATAATCGATGGTCGAACCGTAAAGGGACTTTCCCGCGATAATTATAGGTGTGCACGCATGGTTTTTACGCCGATCCTTCTAATAGCAGGACAATTACATGGAAATGTCGTAACGCTAATCGCGCCTCGCGCGGACAATCGTCACGTCCAAGGGACGGAGGGTAGACTAATGAGTAATGACCGTAATGACGCCTTCGTTAACGCGTCGCCGTTCGCTCGACTCGGTTAGTTTTTCTTCCTTTCTTCGAGTGCACCCTCGCAGCTCCTCGCTTGTTTCGCCTCGCCTAATCGGTTTCTGGAAAGCCATAATCGTGGCCACAATGCCGCTGCAGCAGGTGGCCGACTCCTCGGGAAACGTGCCGATCATTGGTCACGCCATTGATTGATTCCCGCCACCTGGCGGCTGATAAAGGCCGCGAGAATTTCTTTTTTAATTTCTTTCTACACCTATCCTAAAAATCGTTAAATACCCCGGACATTAGATTAGGTTTCTCCAGAAGCAAGCTCTCAAAATGGCGACGATTACCTAGGCCCTTACCCTTGGATGGTTCTTCGTTTTCGCTTGTTTTCTTTTTTTTTTTCCTTTTTTTTTTTCTTATTCTTACCTGACTTCAATTTTTAACACACAGCGAAGAGTAAACCGCATATTCTTTTTTTAAGTAATTCTTCCGGTGGCGAGGACGATTATTGAGGTTATGGTAGGACAGGGATGAATTTCTCGTTTCCGCTGCGCGGTACTCTCTCCATGTTTTCTTTTTTATTCCCTCTCAATTCTGATTCTTTAAAAACGCCGCCCAGTAAATTACATATTTTCGGCAGCGGTCATTCGGAATTACGATGACGATTATTGAGGTTATGTTTGAACAAGGGGCAGTTTTTAGTTTTCGCTGAAAGGTGCTCTCTCCTTTCGTGCCGCTGCCGATGCAATTACGTCCACCGCTGTTAGCTTAATGTCACATCAGGTGCGCGACTAGTTACACGCTGATTGCTGTTATTAACCGTAATTGATGTAATTCCTGGACCAAGAAAGCGCTCACGGTGTAGCCTTAATATCCGACTTTTTTCTCGCGGCGCGTCACGGTTAGAAGCGAGGGATCCGATATCGACGTCAAAATATCCTCCGTAACGAGGATTGCGCAATCCAGGGATTATCGGAGTCATTCGGAGCTAATGTGGAGGAAGTAATTTGTCGACCGGAAACCGAGCGATAATAAACCACTAGTAACATACTCGCTATTAGGACGGAATTTCGAGATTTCACTTCATGCACCCTTCGCTTAACGGCGTTTACCAAAGTGAGGACGATGAATTGAGCCGCCAGATTTATAAAAGTATTAGAAATTATTCTCCGAATTGGGTGTACCGATTCGTTTCGAATTGTACCACCTGAATATGGAGGCCCTAAATTAGGTCCTGAAACATATGAAATTTAATTTTTCATATTGAATTTATTTACTCATCATGGACTAGAACCAACATGGCGTGGTCCGTGCGCGTTTTCGATGTTTCACGCTTCTTGGAGGGTTAGAATCGGATTAAAGAATTTAAGGACCTAGCTCGAACAATTTAGAATACCGTAGAAATGGAGTATTACAGAGTCAGATGGGAAAATGTGGTAAATACTTTCACCAACGATTGCAAGAGAATGCTGGCTTGTCCTGGGGCTGACCCGTGTTGTTAGAGGAAAAATTTAGTTGCAGCTGAACGTCACAGATGGCGACGTTGCTTCGTCAAAATACAAAGGGTCATGCATTCACGGGATTTCGGCAGTTTTACACCGATCTTCTTATCATTACTTTACCAAAATGACATATGGAACCCTTCAGTTCGTATCATTCTCAGCGTAGACTGTAAAAGACTTAAACATAAATATAAATGTCGGTAATGGGACGCGCCAGCTTGTGTTACCTCTTAAGTATTCAAAACGGCATTGCCACCAAAAATGGTACAGATGAATTTCACTTTATCGACGTCGATAAAATTTCTTAGCGCCTTTCATGTCCTCTTAAGGGCTGATAAAAGAAATTTTCAGGAGTCCTCCGTTCGAGATAAGGCTCGATAAGCGCGTAACGGCGCGGCGGAATCAGAGCGGAGGGTTTCGAAATGATTCGAGTTCGCAGGCCTCTTGCTGACACGAGCTGGCCGAGTCTCGCCAGTAGGTAACTGTCCCGAGGAGTTGAGAAACCCCGGCGACGTTCAAGAATCGATCTCGCTCCGAGTCGCCGATAAACAATAGCAAGCGTTGGCGAAATATCGGTCCGGGGTCCGGCGATGAGCGGGACGAGAAGGGGATCGCGATTTACCGCCGTGGGAACTTTTCCGATCCCGAGGGATCGAGGGTCTCGTTTTTTCCCTCGTGACGTAATTTTCCCCCCGCGGGGCGAAAAATCGAGGCGATCCTCGCGAATCGATATTGGGAAATCGAGGAAATCGAGTCGTCCCAACCCGAGCCCAAAAGCCGACAAACGGGAGATATGAAATATACAAACTACCCATGAGTTTCATATCAGAGTAATCTTAACCCCTAAACAAAATTTTCAGCTGTCATCCTGTCGTGAATGTACAATGGCGGACATGAATGCCTCCCCTGCAGATACGGCATCGCCTGTGCAGGATGGTCGGGCATTGATGTCTCCCAGTGTACGCAAAGTATAAATATCTCTCTCCAAAGAAACATATTTCAAATTCAAATATTAATCATTTATCCCAAATAAGTCGTCGCAATTCCAAAGGAACGTCTCACCGAATTGATCGGACTTTATTTCAGTCCATTATTCATGGAATTAACGAAATATTTTCTTAGTATTATTCAAAGAAATATTTCTCTGGTTCTGGTTGAACATATCATTTTTTTTTTGTTGGTGCAAGATATGCTAAGCGCAGATTTATTGCGTTAAAGTGACCCAATGCCCCGCATTTAAGGGTTAATAATAATCCACTCCGTTGCTGGTAATCGTAATCCTTATCCCTCTGCGGGTCTTTTTTCCTTATCGCGCGGAGGAGGCGCGGCCCCGCCGCGGGCGACTTGCGGCGGATGCTCAAGGACGCACCTGTCGCCTTCGCCTCTGCGCTCGCGCCGACTCGCGGTCTTATCTACCTTTATCTCCTCCCGCTCGCGTGTTGACTCGCGGCCGAGACGCGGCGAGGCCGCTGCGCCCGTTTCGCCGCGGCGAGTCGCCCGCGGCGCGCGAAGACGCGGCTCTCGCCGTTTCGAAACCGCGCGAAGAAGCGCTCCCTCCTCCACCAGCCATCCACTCCAAACACGTATAATAAACGTTCCTCGAATGTAAATACAAACGATCCATAACACTTAAATGCACCTTAGAAAGTAGGGAATTTAAATATACATCCATTTTCTGGCCGCCACATATATATTTCCTTTTTTTTCCATTTACAAACCGCACTTAAGGAAATGTGAATCCGGCATCTAAGCAATCAATCTTTCATGAAACTTTCCCGAGCTGGGTGCACCGAATCGTTTCAAACTTTACATCGTGAATATGGAGGCGACTAGGAAGGTCTTGACGCCCATGAAATTTCAATTTTTATATTAAATTTTTTAAGGATCAACAAACAATTTTTTTCTTAATTGATATTTTACGGGTGGCGGGACCTTCCTCATAGCCTCCATATTCACGTTGTAAAGTTTGATACGAATCGGTACACCCAGTTCGGAGAAAAGTTTGAAAGACTATCTTTCGTCCTGAACATTCACATCGCCTTAAACTTCGCTGTTCACATTCGCGGTTCCGATCCTCGAGTCGACGCGCCGCGCCCAGTGGGACGCCGGCACGCAGCGCCCTGACGCGGCTGGTCGTCGATTTTTCAATAAATTATTCCAGGCAAACCATACGCCGTGGAAAAAAGTTCCACCAGACTTTTCGACTGGATTTTCAACGAGGATGGCGACGTATAAACCATGGCCAGGAATTCCGTTAACCCGTGGGTGTACGCGTGCGTTTGTGCGCGAGGTAAGGCGCGGATTCCCTGTTCGGAGGAAGGCCGGGGTTTAATTACGACGCGTCGAGGCGCCGGGCCCGGAATCCGGCGCCAGGGAGCCTTGAGTCCCGTAAATCCATTGGCTCGCACGGTAGTCACACCCGCGGCCAACAATTCGCATTTAATCCCACTTAAAATTCACGGCTCGCGTCGCGTCGCGCGCTCGCCCGGGCGGAGGCGATGCCTCTTCGGTTTCGTCTTTTTCTCGCTAGGTGGCGAGCGTGTACACGCCGAGCGCCGCCGGGAATTTATCGCACTAATTTTGGGACAATGGGCCTTGCGCACCCTCGTTGGGCCGCGCCACCTAAGGTGCGCGCCGCGAATTACTTCCCATATACGCTCCGTGTCGAGGTTATGTCGGGCCCCGCTAATGCCGGGCCCCAGCCGTAAATATACGCTGGGACTAATGCGGTGCAACTTTACGTTGCGCGGGTACATGAGGCCCCCCACCGCCCGGGCGCGTGTACGTCGCGCACCCCGAGGGGCCCAATAGGGCCCAACGGGGACCGCGACGTGCCTCGGGACCAATTAGGAATTTAAATTCACGGCAATCCCGATTTGGCCCTGACTCACCAACGTGGGAATCCTGCTCGTCGGATTCCCGGGGAATCCGCCCTGGGACTTGAGGCCCATTCCCGGTGCGGAGTTCTCCCCTCTCTTTCTCGGGTTCGCCTGAAAATGGCGGGGAATTTGGAGAAAAAAATTTTCACCGGTATATTATCCCACGGTGACTTTTTTAGATCGATCCCTAACCTTTGGCGCGTTGTGGAAAACTTTAGATATTGTTTAAATTAATTTTCCGGATTTCTCTACCACTTGAGTCGCCATGCACCGAGGACATTCTTTTATCCGTACCTTGTTTGTTTCTCGAGGTTCCGACTCCCAGGAAATTTAATTTTTTAATAAAAAATTTTTTTAATTGAAATTTCATGGGTGTCAGGAATATATACATCTAGTTTGAAAATAAGTTTCAGAAACGAGACCTTGGACGTCACTTTCGCGTAACCGATTTTTCTCATTTTTTTAAACAATGTTAGGACTTGGATCGCCTGCACCGCCACGATCCATGATAGCCCGAAACCGTTCCTTTACCTGTACCTTACCTGCACCTTACCTGAAGAAGGGTACCTTTATCGCGCCGTCTCGCCGGGAAAGAACCCGGACGGCGGAGAGTCCCGAGCGGAACGATCGGTCGCGGATACCGAAGTACTCGAGTACTCTCGTTTCGAGTAATTACGCGCGCTCTGCCGAGCAGCTCGATAAGTCTTCGTGCCACCGCGAGTAATTCGTTACGCAGCGGACCCGGACCCATCTCGGGCCGATCTCTCCCGAATTCGGGAGGATGCATAATTATGCAGACCACGAGTAATTACCGAGTCCCCCGAGTCGAAGTGCAGGAAAAACAAGAGATGGTCGGTCGTTTCGCTTTTCGATGCACTTTTTTCGAGGGGTTATTCACACGGGCAACCATGGACTTTAAAGTTAGAAATTATGTAAAAATGTCAGAATTTTAATGCCGAACATGACACATTACCGAATCGCATTGTTATCATATGAAGTCAAAGGTAATCGGGTCTCAAATCATCGATTTCAACGTTAGAAATCACGTGAAAATAAGCTGGGAATAACAAACAGAATTCGCCGGAAATTGTTGGAAATCACCGAAACGTTATCACAATTTAAGGCGGAACGTTATCATATGAAGTCAAAGGTAATCGGGTCTCAAATCATCGATTTCAACGTTAGAAATCACGTGAAAATAAGCTGGGAATCGCAAACAGAATTCCCCGGAAATTGTTGGAAATCACCGAAACGTTGTCACAATTTAAGGCGGAATGTTATCATATGAAGTCAAAGGCAATCGGGTCTTAAATCATCAATTTTAACGTTAGAAATTACGTGAAAATAAGCTGGGAATCGCAAACAGAAATCCCCGGAAATCATTGGAAATCACCGAAACGTTGTCCCAATTTAAGGCGGAACGTCCCTCGTTACCGAATCGCATTGCGGTTTGTCATATGAAATTGAAGGCAATAGTTTCTCAAAGAAGGAGATCATTTTCCCTGATTTCCAAGCGAACAGCCCCTCGACTTTTTGTTGGTCGCGAGTCGCCTCCAGATGCGACATCGCGCCTCAAAACCGAGGCATCCCCGCCGGGAATTTGCGAAACGCTCTTGCCATTTAGAGAGAACTCGACACTCGCGGCCCTAAATGGCGCGTCCCTTCGATTCGCGACCACCACCAATGGCTCGGGACTTTCTATCGTCCGAGCACCTCGAAAAACGGCCCAATCCAAATCGGAGAGTGAGCGGCCGCGAGCGAGTGCGGAATCGTCGCGGAATAGTCGCCGCGAGTAGCGAGCGGAGCGGTGTAGGCGTCTCGCCGAGCCGAGCGGTCGAAAGTCCGCTTCCACTTTACGGGAACCACCGCTGGCTGCGGAATAGCTCCCGCTGCGTCCAATCCGCTCAGTTTTCCCAGTCGCCGCGGTCTCTGCACGTGCAGCGGATTTGTCAATCTCCTCGCCGCTGAGGGATGGCGAAATTGGAGAACTAAGGACATAACGCATGTGCCGATACGGGGTGATAACGCGGATACTTCCGCGTCCCTCTGTTTTAACCCATTTGGACTTAAGGGGATGCGAAAGTAATCCGAAGGGTAAACCGTCCATGAAGCTTTCCTCCGAACCGGGTATTCCGAATCTTATCAAATTTGACAACGTAAACGTGGAGGCTCTAAGTAAGGTCCTGACCCTCGGGAAATTTAATTTCTTATAAAAAATGTTCAAAATGTCTATAAAGAAATTTTTAAGAAATTCAAATCTCACTTCCTTATAGCTTCTACTGGGAAGAAGTTTATCCCATTCGGATAAGTCGAGTAAATTCGGCGAGACGTGATAAGAAGAAGACGCCCCTTGGTAAAGTATTCTTGCAGTTATCGGGCACCAGGAAGCCGCACCGTGAGGATCTCTGAGTGCATTTTGCTGCATCCTCTGTACCCTAGACCACCACCCCTGATCCAGAAACAAACGAAGCAGCCCTCGTGCTGTGACGTCCTGCAGCTCGATGCACCCGATGCATCCATATCGACCCCCCTTTCCACGACCTGCGACAACCTCTGCACCAGACGCTGCTCGTTTCGCGAAAACATAGAGTGGTTTTCAGGCTCAGGGCCGCGAGTTGCAGCCAAGTTTATGACGTCGGGGCCCATGGTGGGTGAGCACGTACTCGAGGGTATGACACGTCCACCCGTGGTCCGCTAACGAGCTGGCTGCCCATGCAGAGGACTCCGCCGTTGTGTCAGCCCGAGAAATATCTCCTGGCCGAGCCACGGTCACACACCGCTCGCTCGCTGCATCTGCATCGGCCAGATGCACGAGCCCCCTCCCTGCCACCCTCGGACCACGGTACGGGCCTTTATGTGGAGCTGACAACTTTGTTAGCGGCTCTCGATAGAAGATAGAGGGTCGACCGTGCACGCCGCGGGCCGGCTCCTGTACCGCCGCGGAGTTAGCTGCAACCCGATGCACCCGCGACGACCCGGCGCTGCATCGATGCTACCTGATGCTACCAGGAGAATCGGTTCGCCCAGGGTCCCGCAAAGTGCTCCAAATGATGTCTCGATTTGATACCGATGGTTTGTTTCCCTAGGAAATTTTGGATGACTAGAATGTATGTAGGTACCCTCTAATGCTGCCATGCAGAAAGAAATGCACGAGCGTAAAGAAATATTCCCTGACTTGCAGTCCGATGCACCTGCAACTATCCGACGCTGCACTGGTACTGCCTGAACGGTCAAGTAGGGACAACAATTTTTTTTTTCATTGTCTCTCATTTCCTCATTTGCCAATTTATCAAGCATTTTCTTTACAAAGAAAACTATTAACATGCACGGTTGTACATTAGCAGTGGTAAATGACACCTGTTCTCCGTTGTTTTAAAGGTTTCTAATAATAATGCATTTCGAAGACCGAAGGAGCAGACGCGAGAGGAGGATCCCGGGCGCAACACGAAGGTGGATTTTAATAAGGGCCTCCATCGTGTCATTTCTCGGGGTGATCTCGTGCACACGAGGAGGAGGATGCGCAACCGGACGCATAATTTCAGTTATTCTCGGCGAGGATAATCACGGACACCGCAAAAAGGGGACTCCGCAACGGAGTCGCGGTTTTTATCCCGCGACCCGCGGAAATCTCCGACGTCCCTGTAAGACCGCACACGAGGTCTTGCTTCCTTCCGCCTAACCTCCTGGAGCAGAAGAAAATCCTGGAGCGGAAAGATGAATAAATCGAGCGAACATTAAATTATCATTGAAGAGTCTGATAAGAGCGACGTTGGATTTCGAACGCGGGATGTCGGATGCGAATCGACTAGACGTAATTTCAGATTACTACAGCGATCCTACTTCCTCTTTCGTGGTCTCCTGGCGCAGGATAAAATAAATAGAGCCGTAAGAGAAATTAAATCCAACGAACATTAAATTATCATTGAAGAGTCTGATAAGAGCGACGTGGAATTTCTAACTCGGGATGTCGCGTGCGAATCGACTAGACGTAATTTCAGATTTCTGCGGCGATCCTACTTCCTCTTTCGTGATCTCCTGGCGCAGGATAAAATAAATAGAGCCGTAAGAGAAATTAAATCCAACGAACATTAAATTATCATTGAAGAGTCTGATAAGAGCGACGTGGAATTTCTAACTCGGGATGTCGCGTGCGAATCGACTAGACGTAATTTCAAGCTCGAGATGAGGAGGGCGACGTTGTCAATCCGGTCGGGAGCTTTCGGTAAGCTTCCTCGTTGGATTATTGACCGAAGGAAGTACCGCAAAGGTATGACAGGCGACAGGTGTACATGTCACGAGAAGCTCTTTCCCCTGCGGTAGCCCCGCAGCTCCCTCTTCGAAGCGCGCGTATTTATACACCGGCTTATAATTAACGACTCATTCTGCGATCATTAGGCTCGTATCACGTGGGAAGTATAGCCTTTCAGGCCGGGTATTCAATGCGACGTCCGCCGCCGCGAGCGATAAGACTTTTCGAGTGATGACCGCCGATGACCATCGTCCTCGAGAAAAGCGGAAGAGGAAGATCCTGTTTCTGATCCTGCCAGGACGTTTCTACTGGAATTAAAAATTCATAAATCCTCTAGAAACCTTCCCCGCTCTGCGGATAATTTCCTACCCCCTTGGAAAGGTCTTTAAGGTCCTGATATTAATTATTAATCCGACGATGTGATCATAAAATTATGGAGGAAAAAATTGTACGCGCCAGAATCGTTCAAGTAGAGAGCAATGATTGTTGAATATGTCGGCTTGATAAAAAAAATTCAACTATCCCAACAGAATATTTCAAATATTATATATATATAGAATATTTTATCAAGACAAAAAATATCTACAAGCATATTTTTTGATGTTGAATTTTCATGGGTCAGGACCTTCTTATTCACGTTGCAAAGTTTGAAACGACTCGGTACCCTCGATTTGGATAAAAGTTTCATAAAGAAGGCCTTTTTGACGCACTTTCACATAAGCTTAAGGGAGGATCATGATATCGAACGATAAGAATGTTGCTTTAAAAAAATTGGAAAAAACTCTGAGGACGCGGCGTTATATTTTGGTAGCCGGGCCAAATCGAGGCCTGCATTATTTACGATCTCGCCGGGTCTTGAGGCTGACCCAAGGCAGAAACTACCTAGTTTATGGCTAATTTGAGTAACTAATAGGCAACCGGAGACAAAGGCCTCGTCGTTTGACGAGCGGGCGTGGCCGACTGGCGCCGCAAAGTCTCGAGTTGCTCTATAAAGTCCCCGTCGAGTTCTGCCCTTTGTCTCGTTTTCGCTCCCCTTCCCTTCCAGCAGCGAAGAGGTAACCGCATAAAGAAGCAGCGAGACCGGCAGACACCCTTAACGAATTCTATGGAAAATAAAAGGAGACGAAGTGGCCGCCAGCGACGAAATTAAATCAATTACAAATTGCCCGTTTTTCTCGACGGCGCGAGATCGAGTCTCATCTCGCGACTACCACCCAAAGAAACGATCAGTTCTCTCAAGTAACGACGGGATTCCATCGGGCCTCGGATTCCCCCGAAAAGAGGGAATAAAATACCCAGATGCGATAAAACACGGATTCCTCCATCGAGGGAACATAGTTCGTGCTCTGTGAAAATTATTCACTAAATCGATACACCTTTGGCCCACATAAAATTCTGGTAAAATGATAAATTTCACGTTTCAATGGTGAATCAGTTGGTTGTTAAAAATGTTTGAGAATGGTATACAATTAGGATATCATGATTGAATAAAAATTTGTAATAAAAATGTTAGAAAATTAGAATGGGCTTTTTGTCAGGGTGACGTATGGGTGCATCCGTGTGCAGCATCCGGAACGGATCGCATTCTGGGAGTCGGGGCTCGGTCCTCGATTTTTGCCGATGGATGCCGATCTCAGGCTATCTCCATAGAATGCAAATGAAAATTGATAAAACCAAGGAGACGCGGATAACGAGTGGCGACAGTTTCGGCGCTCGTGAGAATGCGATCGGTCGCGATTAAATGTATTCTCCAGGCTGGAATATCTGATTGCGGGGAACCCGGGGACCGCAATCGTGGGACTCCTTCCGCAGCTGCGCAAATGTTCGGATTTACATTTAAACGGCTCCTTCAACACCGCCTTTCCTATTTACGGCGGAAAGATGGAGCCATCGAGATGCGAGGCCCGAGACTCGGGCCTCCTTTTTCCCGGGTGTGCTTCCTTTACCGGAAAATAATCCACACGAGGGAAACGTCATTCGTTAGAACATTTACAATGGTGCTCCTGTCGACTAACCAGGGTGAGAACAAGAGTGTCCTGCTGCATGTCGCGCTGCATTTGGTTCGGTACCGTTCCATAGATTCGCCCTTTTTCAGGAGCGAGTTCCCCTAACCTAACCACCGAGAATCCGTAGGAAATTAACATAAATCTTAAAGGAAAAATTATTCCCATTGAGTAATCCACCCGTTTTCCAAAATGACAAGCTCCCCTAACCTAATCACTGAGAATTCACAGGACAGTTCAACGAGAAATTGACTGATATACCAAAACAAAAATCAATCACTCCCATAAACTCCCTCTTTTTCACCAAATCGACCAAAAAATTTCATGTAAATAATGACTCCAGAGACCTACGAGTTCTCTTACCTAACGAGTAAAAAGATTCACGAGAAATTTAAACGTGACATTTCCTGAAATACTACAAAAAAAATGTATTCGCTTGATAACGGAGTACCGAGGACGATGTGCATTTGCGACGTCCTCCCCGAGAGAGATCTGCGCATATCAAAGGTAACTGCAGTGTCCCTCTTCGTTTCGCTTTAATGGCGACCAGCAAAGGATTTTCGCCGAGCGTCCTTTGCGAGCAAAGCGAGTAACCATCGCGGATTACGAAGCAAAGGGGGCAAAAGGGGTCCCAACCCGCGGATAGAGATGAGACCCGGTCCAGCCTCATTACCCTCCCCTCCCCGAGCTCATTACTCCGCGGACCGCAAAGCGAGTAACATCGGGCAACCCGAGCGAGTGCATCTCAGGATGCACTCGGGATGCAGTCGCGATGCACCCGGCACGTCCCTCGAGCTAACGGAGAGTCCCCTGCAGGTCGCGCTTTCGTCTCGAGTGCAGTAGGTGGGCTCAACGCAACCGCGGGTTATGAAATATCGCGCTCGTTAGGGGACGACAATGTACCGGCGAGTCCTCGCGATCAAGATTGCCGGATCGACGCACAAGGAGATAATCCATTAACGAGAGACGTCTCTCGGGGTCGGCGAGAGGAGAGACGAGCTCGTGTCCTCGGGCGTTTTCAGGCTAACCTCGGAGAAATTGAAATCGGCTCGTAGCTCTCCGACGAGCGGCACAATTATTCCCAGAAGACGAGCTGGACTTCCCGAAGAGACGGTGGACCTCGGACACGAAGATAGTGATGCGCAACATCGGTCTTGGTCTTGATCGTTCCCGGTTCAGTATTACTCCTGCACATGATTTTGCAATTTTTTTTCAACATTTCAGGACATCGATAATGACCGATTTTACTTATTATTGACTGAAGAAGACCTTGGAGGAGGATCGTGGATGATACCATCTGGGTTACCTGGTGGGAACGAACTTTCAAGTTGGGCAATCGAGGTCTTCGTGTGCAGGACCTCGTCCTTTCCGTCTGGCTCTCGAAAACTCGAGCACAAAGGACGGCCCGAGGACACCTGCTGGCCGATTAGCATCCTCCATCCCGGGACCGTACCACTCCTGGTTTGCACTGACATACCCTCTCTAATTGCGTTCTCGGACTTCCAGGTGTCGTGTTAACACGTGTGTACAGAGGTACGTGGCTAGGGTGTCTAAATGTACCAGGATGCCCTCGGCTGAGATTTCAGTTCCTAAAGGAGACCACGAAAGGACGTGAACGTTATTTCCAGGGAGGAAGGACTTGCACCACGACCATCGGCACTAATTCCCATCACCCTAGAGCGGATAAGAAATACACTTATCACTTTCGCAGCACCTGACTCCCCAGCTCACATAACCTGTCGATCAGCGATCGATCCAAGATCGATCATGTCGGCCACTAGGCTAGATGAAATTCGAGATAAATCCAGCATCCTCGAGGACGGCTAATGGCTCAAGGGCAGACAGGAGGGCGCTCATTGGCGGATCGTTAGTCATCGATATATATCGAACCGGTATACAGCCCGGGGTCGGATTATTCGGATCGACCGTGTGTGGTCCCGCCTCCGGGAACGTATCCGTTCCTTCCGTCCGATAAGCTCCTCTAGCTATGTCATCCGTCGTTTAAGCGTGTATCGACAGCTCGAACATGACGTTCGACCAGGCAATTGACGGGCCCATTTAATTGCCATCATATATAGAGCCGTCATCCATAGCCACATGCGGTCCTTTTAGAGGTCCTTTTAGCGCCGAGAGGTCCTGTGGGCGAGGCTATGCTCTTCAAACGAGTCCCATTAAATGAGAGTTCCTTCCTCGTTAACGCAGATCCTTAATAGACACGTCCAGGACTGGTTCGAAGCTATCCTCGAATCATGGAGAAACGATGGCCCATTAAATGGTCCCGAGTCCTGGCCGACTCGAAACTCCTTATTGACTCCTTCGATGCCGGAGTTGGGACGTTGCTTTAGGAAGTCTCTGGACACCGAGTACGCAAATCACGGCGTCGCCCCAGCCAGTAGCCGAAGAACGCGCCGCGTGCATAAATCACTGGCCCTGAATGCGACAAATTTACCGTAATGCCAATATACTGTAAATCGTACGGCACTTAATATCACAGAGAGCGCCCGCCGTGTATCGCGAATAAATGGAACGAGATAAAGATCGACCGATAGGGAGATAAGTGCATCGGGCCATTTAACGTTGCACGGCTTAACGCGATTACGAGCAACCCTGCGATAAACGCCGGGTGACGTCGGCATTAAGCCGATCGATTATTCCTTTTATTCCTAAAAAGAATAAACAGTCTGCATTAATCGAAAAGAGCGCAGATGTGAATAAAAATTGGAGAAAAAATGCGGCATAACCATCGAGCCTTATTTCGGGGCCTTAAGATGATAGGAAAGTGGAGTCAGAGGTCTCGGCTTTATCAGAGGTTTTAGTTTTTTTTAATTTGTTTAGATATTTGATACGTTTTTATATAAAATTAAATATCGTTACCGGGAGCTTCCTTATGGTCCCTGTATTCACTCTGTGGCGAAGTTTGAAACGATTCGTTACATTTAGTTCGAAAAAATGTTTCCCGAACGATTCGGATGCCACTTTCATATTACCTTAATTCGATTAAGGGCCGACGCCGAAACGAGGACGACGCGTCGATGGGTCCAGATCGGCGATAAGAGAGGCGGCCATAATTTGCGTCTGCGCGACGCCTCGTCGATCTTTGCGAATAAGTATTGTATTTATGCTTTCGCTGCGCGACTAGTCATCGACCAGGGGCATGAGTAACGGCACCGCATCGATCCCGCGAGATTCGCCCACCTCGGTCGCCTCGAATCAATTATACATCCTATCGCCGACTTATATTTATTAGCGGCGAGGATTCGAGTCGGGCGCGCGAGGGAGACGGAGCGATGCGCGCCTCGCGCAGGAGAAAAGGACGGACCGACTCACCGGCGGAGACTTTAATGCCTGGGCGGACGCACCGGTGGATATGATCGGAGCGGGACGGCCGAATAAATCTACGCCCAAATGCGAGACGAGTGTGAGTGGCCTGACATCGCCCCGGGACCATTTTCCCCTCCCTTTATCGTGAAAATAAATTACTCGCGCTTATTACCGGGAGGAATTTCGTGGCGGTGCAACGAGGGGGAGGGAATGAAAGAATATGCAAATACACGCCTATCTATAAAGAAAATCCCGAGTATCGAAAGAATCAGTCCAGCTTCAAGGATGTACCTCAATAAACGAAATTCATCAACATGAACGCATAAGAAAAATTTGGTTCATTCAACTAAATCGTCCGATTGACTGCATTCCGTTCATTTTACTGCGTGTCGATAAATAGAAAAGAAAAGCACTTTTTTTTTAGTTACTTTTTGAAGGTGCATCTTGTTCCTCTTGGGCCCTGCTTCCATCTTGGTACCCCAGCCACGTGGAGGCCGTAATGCACCCGTGATGCAGGCGAGTGCCAAATTGCGACGTAAAAGGCGTTTAAGGCGAGTTACTTAAGGTAATTCGTCCGCGATGTCCTAAACGAGTGTCGGTGAAGGGGCCCTAATGCGTTTCCTGCTCATAATAATTGCTAATAAAATGGTCCCGCCCGTAATCACGAGGGGGGCACCCCCGCGCTCTGCCGCCCGATTTTATGCAAAAGCGCATAACGAATATCGACGCTGCACGCTGGCTCCGTCCTGGAGGTGCACCGAGTCCTGATTTAAACCTACCGCAAACCTGTTCGGAATTTATGCGCGCGACAAACCGTTTGCCACCTTCTTTCCTGCGACCCTTCATAAATATCGGCGCAACGCGACGACGCCGTTCCTCGACGTCCCTTCGTCGGAAACGCGAAATGGCTCCTCGTTGCACCGCTGCGTGGGAAAGATCCCCGGATGCACTTTTGCCCAGGCGAGAAGTTAGACTCTGGTCACCAAAGAAATCCCGTCTTATGGTGGAATTTCTTGTGAAGAAATCATCAAACCCAATATGGCCGACCAGCTTCCTCTTATTACCAGGACAATCATTAATAACCGACCCGAAAATCCAAATATCACATTCTCCAATGAAGCCTTAAACCAAAGGCGGCCATCTCGTTTAATCGACGACACCCTTGCAAAGGAAATTGTTTTCGCTATTTTTCGAGTAAACAGCCCCTCAAATCGCAGCGTTATCATCACCTCGTGGATCATTATCGCCATTGCGGGGCGAATCGAGACCAGATTCCGCGCGTAATCCGCAGCGGACAGACGTCGAATTAAAAGCGCGTCGATTTTTCTCGAGCTCGTCGGGGCTCGAAGAAATCGAAATAAAGGAGGCGCGCCTCACAGATAAATCGCGGTATTACGGTAGCGAGTCGCGAAAGCTGTCGGCGATATGAGCGCGATACTGGCGCGTATATATCTCGAGAAAAGAGCTGGACCGATCCGCAGGAGCGGCTCGGCTGCGGATTTAAGGAGTGGATCGGAAAGCGGCCGGCCCGGCGAGGCGACGCAAAGGGAAGGAAAAAGAGAAAAGGAAGCGCGAGGAAGGGAGCCCGAGAGGCGAACAAAAAAAAACGGGAAGGAGAAAAACGCGCGACACGCCGGATTTTGTCGCTTGCGCAAGAACGCGGGGACCCGGCTGTTAATTTGGGGACGAAGAGGAGAGAAAGAGAGAGACAGGGCAAAGAGGAGTGCCGCACCGGAGGGAACGCTACCCGACCCTCGAATATGTACCGTAATTTGTTTGAGCCGGTAAACATCGGGATTCCATTACTCGTAAACCCGTCGAAGGGTCGTTTAAGGCACGCGCGATCAAGGAATCAGATCCTGAGGAAAGGATAACGAGCGACTCGTATGCCTTCCCATAGCTGGAAGGACTTTATAGGGATCACTGAGATGCAACGCGTTAAGCTAGCGTCCACCGCCTTACAGTAAGGATAAGAAAGGATCCTCGTTCTTGCAACTTCGTTTTTAAGTTACTTATTAATCTGTCTTTAAGTTGTTAAGCACGTGCGATCAAGGAATCAGATCCTGAGGAAAGGATAACGAGCGACTCGTATGCCTTCCCATAGCTGGAAGGACTTCATAGGGATCACTGAGATGCAACGCGTTAGGTTATGTTAAATTTGCATCCATCGCCTGATAGTAAGGATAGGAAAGGATCCTCGATTTTGTCTTTATTTACCACATTATTAAATTTTATGTCATTTTGTAATATTTTATTTATGTCCTCGTGGTTGTTATTGTATACATTGGGATATACGTAAATGATGTAAAATGGAAAACGGTAAGGTAGGAGTTATCCGCGGAACTGGCGCCTACTTTGGGAAGAGAATATTTTCCGACGACGTGCCACTCGGCCACCAGTAATGGTTGGTAATCGGTGCGTTTCGAAATCAATTACACCGCCGCCGTTAAGGCCCCTCGGTCAAACGCTCGCGATCGCGCCGATTCGACGCCGGCGGAATCGCCGCGGCGAGTAACCGCACGCCGGTAGCGGCTCCGCTCCGCTCGACCGCAAGGGTCCGGTAATCATACCCGCCGATTTCGATATCAGCACTGATTACCGGCATTCGCGGTCGCTTACTTAGACGGGACTCGCCCCTTCCCTCGAATTCATTTTCTACAAATTCGTGGATTTTAATATTAAGAAGGATGAAAAAAAAAAATCTCTGTCCTGTATCACAAAGAAAACAAATTTTGATATCATACCATTTTCGATTAAACCCGTCTATTTTGACGTCAGCACTAATTACCGACAATCGCATTCGCTCACTTACACGGGACCTCCTTGATCCCTTAATTTAATTTTCTAAAAATTCGGGTTTTTTTACAAAGAATAAACAATTTTGGTTATGTACGATGGTATACAAATTGATAAGAGGTGGAGGAAGAGGGGGAAAAGATGACTCGACCGTTAGACGCTGAAGAGATCGTACGTGCAGACCACGACGATGGCCCTCGAGTGGTCAACAATTTCCATGCACGCGCCGCAGGATGCACCTTGCACGCGGATTTTCTCACACTCGGCGTTTATTTGTACGTGTTTACGTGCCCGAGAGTACCGTAAACCGTAAACCGGCCGAGAGGCGGGCAAATATTAACGAAGATTCACCGCGTAATCGGAAAACCACGCGCAACCGCGTCGTCAGAGAGAGAGAGAGAGAGAAAGAGAGAAATCCTTGCCGAGGCCGAGTGCGTAATTTTTAACAACCGTGAGATGCACTCGGTAATTACCTCACGTTGCGCCGACTAAGCGCCACCATCTTGTTTCGGAGAAACCCGCAAAACTGCAATCTTCCCTACGAGCCGCTTTTTAATACAATTTAATATACCGTATCACTGTTCGTAATTAAGATTACATCCCTCATATGCATTGCTTCTCCCCAGCATCTTACATTTATCACTTATCAACGAGTAACCACAAATCATCTCAGAAATGCTTTACAAATTAATGAGTTCCTACGCCGAGGAAATACTTTCATTGGACCAGAGAAACATTTCTTTGAATAGTACCATGACATATATTCAAAAGATATTTATTTGAGCGCTCGGAGTAGGATAATATAATATAAATATTTGGTACCATTCGAAGAAATATTTACATGATTCAATGAATGTTTCTTATTTTCTCAGTGCAGCTACTTGGCTAATTTAAAATTCATGAAGTTCCCCACGCGCGGTTTAAAATGAAAGTTCTGGTAAGAGAAAATAAAATTGTCGAGGGGGATTTTAAACGGAATGTTAGATGGGCAATTTGCTCTCGTTAGATATAAATCAGGTGAATGTAAATAAATCTTCGCCCAACCATTTTTGGGCCTGTTCAAGGTCCGGCCCACGTGGGCGTTCTCCATCTTCCCGGAAACGTAAATCCGGGCCGCCCTCGTCGAGGGGGCGGAAGGGGGCCCTCTTCATGGGGCCCCTTATACAGGTGTCGGGCCCCACAAGAAGGAGGCTCTGCGATAGTAGGTGGCACGTTACAACCGTGCAAATCTATTATCACTGGTCGCGTTGCGCCGCGCTTTTTCAGCGCGTCCGTTTAGCGGTAGCGAACGGTGCCAAGAATGTTCACCGCGGAAGAAAGATGGCGGCGATCAGCCGAAGAGGGACAGGAAATTAATTGCCGTCAGACTTAATGATCAACATCGCCTACGGTGGATATAAAGACAACATTAACCCCTTGCCTCATACCCATGCGTAACCCAATTTCCTCTGAAGCGAAGAAAACCCGATAGATCCCGAAATTACAAAACGTTAACCTTCGACCAACTATCGATTCACCACTAAAAAAATTAATGAAAATTTCCATATCCACTAAAGGAATATTTTCTCAATTCGAGGAATAATTATTTAACTCGAATAAATTAAAATATTTTACCGATAAATGTTTCTACGTGAAGCTTGAATAACGAGGTGTGCAAGAAGGTATGTAAATTTCCGTGGATTTTTATCAACGCGTGGCATTAGGGGGGGTTAAACTTAAAGGGGAGATCGCGGAGGTGCATAGATCGCTCACTATTGACGTACAGCCGTCAATAGGGAGAAATCGAGAGTGGGGTAAAAACCGGGCAATAACTCACGGGGAATAATATCACTTCCCGGCGTCCCACACCATGGTCGCGGTTATCACCGTGCGTGTCGGAGCACTCCCATCGGCGCATTTTCGCGCGTCCCACGCGCCTTTCCCGGATGGAGTAAATCCCGAGTTGAAAAAATCATACGGCGAAGAAGGAGGAGGCCTGCGCCGAATAAAGCGTCGAAAAGACGCGAGCAATTAGCGGGCGTCCGGGCGACAATGGGGGGGAAAACGATGGGGCTCGAAAAAGGAAAAGCCGGAGCGAGTCGGCGCCCACGTGCGGCCTCGAGAATTCGCACCTGCGACTCGACGGCATATTTCCCCGAGGTAACGGCGTCCCGGGGGCGTCCATCATCGCGACGCTCGCGTCGACTCGGCCGAGCGAGTGGACGCGAGCGTCGACTCCGCGGGCCGATTAACGAGCGATCGGCCGGCGATCGCGCGCTGTCCGGCCGCGTCAAGGGACGAGTTTACGAGGCAATAAAATTAATGAAAACCACTACTGTTTATGCCACGGCCGCTGCCGGGACAAAGGTGGTGCCCCGACCGGGCCCGCAAAAAGGGGCTTTATTATCGTTTACGCGCGACCAAGGTTGTCGCTAATTATCGCCGACTAATTGACGGGGAACGGCCACGTCGGCGTCCATCTTCCCCCTGCCGTCGAGAGGTTTCTTGCGAGGAGGGACAATGCGATTAATTCCGCAAAATCGTGCATCGGTGCATCGGTGCATCGGTGCATCGTTGCACCGTCACTCGGAGGCGTGGCGAGCGTTCCGGGCCCAAACGATTCGGCCCACGGGGAAAAAGGACCAAGAGGGGGTCGATCAAATTGCGTAAGGGGGATTTGCATAAAAATGTGGAGGGACACCCTTCGACCGCCGACTCGTTATGGCGACCGTCCGTCACCGTGTCTCGTTAAATTTACGATCAAACGCCCCGTAAATATAACACCGTCCTCGGTCCTCGCAATCTTCGGCCACGATTCAGGGGCCCTCGGGTGTTAAGATACGCGTGATTTGTACGTCTTTTAACACCTCTTGTCGGGGCATCTCGGATCATTGTCGGGGACTCCCTCCCCCGGGACAAGGCCGACCCGGGGCACGCGAGACACATTCTCACATTCTCCGCGGTCGTGTGCTTTCCTCCACGGATCGTTGCGCGCCGCCTGAGAGTTATGCACGGGGAAAATTCCCTATGACTAAGTGCCGCGGACCGACACGTTAATGGCGTCGCTCGTGCGAACAACGAGACGCGCGAATTTTACGGCGAATCTCTACGGCGCGACGGGAGGTCCTTCGAGAAATTTTTTCAAAGGGATAAAAATACGGGGATATCATTTGCCAGCAGAGAGTGAAGCGCAGGATCCGGTAACTGAAATTTCCAAGGTAACGTCGAAGAGGTGTCTCTTTTTTTAAGCTTTCACCCGAATTAAGCGTATCACATCTAATTAAATCCCTCCAACGTGAATATCGACGTTAAAACGGAAATCCTGATCCCCATAAAATGTCAATTTCTTTCTTAATTTATTTATAGATATTTGCGAGGTTCTCTATAAAAATTGAAATTTTATGCCTGCCAGGACTTTCCATTTGGTCTCCATATTCGTATTGCGAAGTTTTATTTAACGACTCGGTACCGCCAGTTCGTTAGCGGGTGTTATCCTTATCTATCATGAAATGAAACGCGGGAGCAAAATCATGCGGCGAAAGACAGACGCAAAAGTTAGCTCAGAGCGTTATCATGCGCTATCAGGAAGTGGAGCTAGGCGTCCAGCATCTCCCGGCGGTCCAGCGGTAGTCCCGGCGCGTCTTGGCCGGAAACTGTAACAACTTTATTGGCTCGGTCCCGCTAACCGGCAAAGTGGCCGCTTCCGTAAAAGCCCCTTAACAACGATACTTTCTAATAATCCCGGCTATTCTCCTCCGGCGAGGGTCGATCGTCGCACTTAGCGCGAATCCCGTCGGCGTTGTCGGCGAGATCAATCGGTTGCCGGGCGCCGGGAATGTCCGCGGAACGGAAGGCGGGGACGAAGGAAGGGAAAAAGAAAAGGCGGAGGGAGACGGAGACCGGGGGGGAGCGTTCCCTTTAACCGCAAAGCGGCGCTAATAAATAAAATCGTGCATCGATCTCGCGCGGTCCTTGGACGTAAGCGTGATTGAATTATGGGCGGTGCGCCCGCTAATGCATAGTCGATTTGCGCGAACGCTACCGGACCGACCAGCGATTGAAAATGCACGTCGGGAAGGGGCAAGGGAAAAAAGAAATGTAAAGAGCCGCGGACCGACCGTTATTGCGTGCGCCGACATTTTTGCGCGGCCATTAGAACGATTATCGACTGAAAGAGTCGCAAGAAGCCGCTTACGTGTGCGGCATGGGGACGGGTGGACTGGGCGATCGCATTGAACGCGTTGGACGGACACACTGGACGGTCACATTGAACGCGTTAGATAGTCATATTGAATACGTTGAACGGTTATATTGAACGCGGTGGACGGTCACATTGAACGCGTTAGATAGTCACATTGAATAAGTTGAACGGTCACATTGAACGCGTTGAACAGTCACATTAAACGCGTTGGACAAACACGCTGAACGGTAACATTGAACGCGTTAGATAGTTACATTGAATATGTTGAACGGTTATATTGAACGCGGTGGACAATCACGTTGAACGCGTTAGATAGTCACATTGAATACGTTCAACAGTCACATTGAACGCGTTAGATAGTTATATTGAATACGTTGAACGGTCACATTGAACGCGTTGAACAGTCACATTGAACGCGTTGAACAGTCACATTGGACGGTCATTGAACGCGTTGGATAGTCGCATTGAGTACATTGGACAGTCACATTGAACGCGTTGGACAGTCAACGATTCGGTCGACCAAGTCACTCAAGGAATCGTAATTAAGTCAATCGATCGCATCAGCTCCTGAGTCGGCGCAATTCGCGAGATCGAATTATCGGCATGTTAATCGATAGTCCCCGACTCCCGCTTTTTGCGCCTCGGAAAAATCAGGATATGATTGCGAGTCGATCGTAAACCGGTCGTAAATCAATCATAAATCAATCACAAGCCGACGCTCGGGCACGTGGATGCGCTTTTTCTGAACGCGACGGAGATCGTCCTTCGGATGCAACTGCACTGGGGAAAACAAAATCACTGAACGAAAGAAATATTTTGATCATTCAACGAATCGTTATTTCACTCGAATGAGATGAAATAAATTGTCGTAATTTCGAAGAAACGTTGCATGCCATTTATTCCGGGGTGAGTCCGATAATTGTTCTTTAAATTAATAAAATATTTCTCTGGTTCAATGAAATATCTTTTTCTCAGGGTGGAAGGTGATACTGGCGCTTTGTAATGTCCTGGACTCTTGAAATCCTCTCAAGTGACCGAACGTTTAGGAAATATGTTCATTTTTTTTTTTTGTATTTAAGGGGAGGCTTTATGATTTTTCCTGACGAGAGCAACTCTGGCCAATTTCTCGATCGGTGCTTTGATCTCTCCAAGGCTGACGTGAACGAGCAACAGGTTCGCCATATTGAAACGAGTCGGCCGCCCGTAAGTTACGACTCGTATTAAAGAATCAATTTCGCCGATGGGAACCCATAAACCGGGGCCCTTCGGAGGCGGGGGAAGTGCAGGGCGTCGAGTTATCGAGGCTTTATGACGTGCGAAGACTCGCTCTCTTTATCGGTAACGCACGATAAATTCGCCTCATCTCCCGAGATGGCCTGCCCGGAGGGCTACTCGTCTTCGCACCTTCGAGAAAGCCATGGATTAGAAAGTCTTATCGCGGGCTGTAATTGCAGGCCAATTCGGGGCCGAGAAAGTACCGGAAGTGCGATCGCCGAGGGAGAAAAAACGGAGGAAGCGTGGAGGAAAAAACGTCCGAGAAACCCCGAATCGAAAATGCTTACCTCACATAATTGTCTCGTGACGTTAAACGATAAAATAATTATTAACATATCTCGTAACATTTAATTTGACCCATCTAAAATTTCACCTCACGTGAACGCAATTCTACTAGCCACCCGTTTCCGACATACACAATTGAAATTTCTTCAGGCAAAAATCAATGAATCTGAAGAAATTCAGATTCGGAGGTTCTACTTAAGAGAGTATGAATCATTTATTAAACATTCCTCCAAACTGGATGTACCGAATCGTTTGAAATTTTACCACGTACACGTGTAAGCCTTAAGGAAGGCTTCGACCCCCAAGAAATTCCGCATTTACCGAAAATGAAAAATATTTTTTAAATAAGGATTTAGAAAATATGAAAGTTCACGAGTGTCGGGACCTTCTTTAGGCCTCCCTCCACCTTCGCGGATGAAATGTCAAACGCTTCGGTACGCCCAATGCAGAGAAAAGTTTAACAAACGAGGCCATTGGATGCCCGTTTCATCCCACCTTAAAGCGATAATTTCGACGTGGCCAACTAAATAAGGCTGAAATTTCAGTTGGCATTCTGAACGATAAAATTTATTTCAGGGTGAAATTGATTTAAGGATTCAACCGAGGTCGATAATTTCGAGTCGAGATGGCAGTCCCGGGAATTAAGACGGCAGCGGCCATCCGCGTAGGCCCGACGCGGAAGGCGTCGGGAATAAAGTTGGAAACGGGAAAGACACGTTTAACGCTTAACTCGCGGCTTGCCGTTACCTCGGACAATCGAGGCCCCCTTAACGACGGAGGAAGCGACGCCCATAGACTATGGACTCCTTATCGAGGCGGACCTCCGAGGCCGTCGTCGAAACTTCGTTACCTTCACCCACGTGGCTACCGCGCGGAGGGTTTTACGACGTGGGATATTGTGTCCCGACACGGGTCCCGGGACCGCGCCGTATATTATTGGAAACTTATTAGAATTCATTAACTTTTAACCTATATGTTACATTAGTTACCTCTACGAGCCATCCACGTTCCCATTAAACGCGCAGGGTCGGTCGTTCACACGTGCGTGGCCTCATTAACCGCGATAAAAAGAGCCGGACAAAAGCCCGCGAGACTTTAACGACAAACTCTGAGAGGGGGCGAAGAATCTTAATTAATAATCCGGAGACTATTAATTAACATTTTTGTCTCCGGAAGATTGGTAAGGTCTACCCTTCGAAGCCTTCGCAGGCTCAGCTCGAGAAATTGGAAATTGGGGGACTTAAGGTGGCACGAAAGTGGCGTCCAAGGATCGAGTCGGTCGATTATGACGCTTTTCCCATGCGTGCACCGAATCGATTAAAATTTGACAACATGAATACTGAGGCCATAAAGAATCTTCCGACGCCCATGAAATTTCAATTTTTAAAAATTTCCTTATAGACATTTTTTAGATTTGATAAAGAAATGTAATTTCATGGGTGTCAGATGACCTTCCTTATAAACTTAACATTCACGTTGAAAAGTTTCAAACCGATACTCCACCGGGTCGAAGAAAAGTTCCATAAACGAGACCTCTTCAATGCCACTTTCGCATCCCCTTAAGATCTTGTTAAATACCGACGAGTCGGACACGCTTAATAAAAAAATAAAGAAAGGTGGATATTAAGGTCCAGCGCTTAAGTAAGGGCGATGCCAGACTAAATCGCACGGCAAAGGGTTAATAGTCTCTTCGTTGTAGGTATCTACCTAAGGGAAGAGCCTTGAAGTCTCATCCCTGAGATGCATCGTCCATCTTGAGTTATTGCCGCATCAGAATCGCTCAGAGCGAGGGCCGAAACCCGACCGAGGCGATCCCTCTCGTCCCGGGTCAGGGGTCAAGCATTTTGTTGCGCCGAGGGAGGGGCCGCCTCGGTTGTTGGCTCCGTATAAACCAGATCATCCCGAATGGGCCCCCTTAAGGCCCCTCTAGAGGGCCTTTTAACGCGTCCGCGCGATGCAGGCGCATAAAGCATCGCGGTAATAAGCAAATCGTGAGGCTTAGATGCATCGCTCGCGGTGCAATTAATCGCCGAATTTTTGCCAACACCTTTTCGACCGCCATGCCTCTGATATTAAGGTCCCTCTTGATACCGGACAATGTGTGCGCATGAAACATCGCGGCAATAAGCAAATCGTGATGCCTAGATGCATCATCCTCTCGAGTGCATGGGACGATTAATAGCTGAATATTTCCCGACACCCTTTCGACCGGCTTATCTTCGAAGCCGCTGTTTCTCTTGATATCAGATTTTTGCCGACACCTTTTCGACCTCCACGTCCCTGATAGTAAGGACCGGCTTATCTTTGAAGTCGAGGTTTCCGCCTCGTATCAGATTTTTACCAACGACTTAGCTTTGGTGCTAAGGCCCCTTTTGACATAAACTTATGCCGACAACTTATTTCTGATAAGGTAACTCTAGGTATTCAATTCTCGCCAACACCTTATCTCGGATATGACGGTCCCTCCCGATGGCAGATTTTTGCCGACAACCCGTCTCTAATTTTAAGGTCCCCCTTACATCGGATAACGCGTAAGTGCCCGCGATTAGGCGGTACATGGGCACGACGTGTGCCCATGGGAACCGGAGAGAAGACGGAGGGTGCGGCCATGGCGAGAGGAGATGGACGAGCGGGAGGTGAGCATCTCCAAAGGAGGCGAAGCTGCACTCGGGCTGCATCGCCTGCCTGCAATTATCCGGTCTAATGAGCAAACAGTCTACTCTACCTCTCTCGTCGAGCTCCGGACGGACGGACCGCCGCATCGACGAGTCCGCAGCCGGAACGCCCTCTGCTCCGCGCTCGCAGTTAATGAAGATTATTAAATTAATACCTCTCACCAGGACTTTTCTCCGTGGCACCGGACCGCCCGAACATGGGACCCCGAGGACCCCAAAGACCCCATGGATCACGGCGCGCATCCCCCGAGTCGGTCTGAATTTCCAGAGACGAGAGATGGTCCAGCCGAAGGGATGCTAGGGAGACGAAACTCTCTCCCCCCTTAAGGGAGGAAAAATTCATATCTTTTTTTCTAGGATCTGTGAATTCCGCAATGGGGACTATTTTTACCTTCGATTATGATATCACGTTGCGAGAAAATAAATCGGAAGAAACCTCCGGGACTAGTCTACGACCACGGCGTACTCTTGGCAAGAAGCCAGGAGGCGCTTAGCGATTTCCAGAATACACATGTAATTACTACGCGGAATACGTCACTTACGACAGCCTCTCTTTAGCCGCTGACAGCCTGGCCGGAGAGCTAATCCTCTTAAATTAATTAGGATTTCAAGCGAGCGGACGAGGAAAGATCGCGGGAGTCCGAGTCTCGGATGCGCTCGGACGTGGGGTCGGAACTGGCTAAAGTCCCGTCCGCAACGCGGACGCTCTTGTACAGAGAAATTGAGGAATAAAATCGACCCGTGCAATCATTCGATCCACTGTGTCGAGATCCAATTCCTGAAGAAAATTAGAAAATTCCACTCCTCGCGATAATTCAAGAACAAACGTAAGAAACGTATCGAAACGTTAGGAGGAAAATGAAGATTTAAAAAGAATGCTTAATGGCGACCCTCGGTACTCTTCAAGGATACTTTACTCTTATCCGTTTAACGGCGACGTGTCTCGAGGAGTCGTCCAGTTGACTCATAAGACGCGGGGAATCCGCGGCGGAACAGCAGCGCGGCATTTAGGGAGCCCTTTCGAGGTCCTCGTTTTAATAATCGTGAAGTCGGCGAGCGGGATGAATCGACCCGAATCCGTCACGCCTGGGCAAGGGCCGCGGTATGAACGGGGCTTAACACAATGAGACGCTCGGCCGATCCAAACCGATCCCGTGATAAGCCGAATGCAGCCGAGGGGCGGCCGAGCGTAACTCACGGCGCTAAGTGCTATGCAATCGGCGGCCGATTGCATCGGAATTAAAAGCGACGCGGCCCGAAATCTGGCCGTTTTTTGCCGGGACATCCGGCAGGGTTCGATCCCCCGGAAAGTCGGCGCAAAATGCACCTCCACGTGTTCGTACGCTTGAAATAAAGTATTTCTCCGTATCGAGGCCGGATGCACCTCTCGATGCACTCTACCGACAAGACTCGATTCCGCGAGGGAAAAAATTCAGAAATAAAGGAAATCAATCCTGCCACCAGATGGGCTCACTCGTCTCGCCTTACAGCAGGGATTTGTCAAAACTTTTCATTCAACCTTTTTTATCAGGAGAAAATATTATCAATGTGGACGTGGCTGTATTGATCAGGGACGATTTGTAGGGGCAGCGGAGGTAAGAGCGATAAGGCTTGAGATCTCGGGACTTTTTTCCAGGGCATTTGGTAAGGCTCGATCCCATGACACTCGGCGCAAAAATGACGTCCAGGTGTATTTCGAGGACCAGTGAATCATTTCACCTGTCGGTGCATCCTTGCACCGTGACTTCGAAACCTGTCCCGAATAAATCCTCCCACCCGATCCCGAAACGCTTCCGAATAAATCCCCGTGAATCGGGGACTTTTCGATATTCTTAAATCTTCATTTCCTTCTTATCAGTCGGAAAGATTATTCCTATGCATCCCGTAGCATTAATCGGGGATGATTTGTGGAAGTTTCGGGGGGACCTCGGAGGGTAATCGTGATCGATCCTCGGGAAGCCGGGGTGTCCTCGGCGAGGCCGCATCCTGCCCCGCGTCCGGCGGAGTTACGAGTGAATTATCTCTCTATATCTCACTTAAGACAGGCCACTCGTAAAGCCCCGCGATGATGCATCGAATCTTTTATAGCGCCTAACTACACGTAGAGCTTAAAACGACCATCGTATATTTTCGAGGGGGCTCGGTGATGGCGCAGTAACGCTCGCGTCGATGTACACCGCGCGCGACACGCCTTAAAAAATGATACCGAAGCGGTCGCGGCTTTTTGCCGATGCAGAAACCGCGGAATGCACCGCGGAAAGGATGCAAGTCGTCGCGATGCAGTTCCGAAGAGACTCGAGGTCTCATCACAATCGAGCGCGCTCTGTGAGACACCTCGGCGCGCCGAGAAAAAAAAAGAAGGAATTTCTTCAATTAAACGAATATCATTATTTGCCGATTATTATATTCAACCTCGGGTTCGATGAATTCCTTTTTCTTTAGGTACTTGGATGACATTTGAAATAAGTAAGCGTCGTGGTTTCTTTTAAAACGCGATTTTATTGGTACGTCGTACCTGTCACTCGTTATCAGGACGTTATCGCGGGCGTAAAATGCAAAGGCCCGTCCTTCCTTTCATCGATTCGGTTATCCAGTCGTAGAGGCGGCTCTTATGCGAATGCCGTTACGTGTCAACGTGCGTACGAGGTAATGACTGTACCGTTCGTCCGGGAGATAGCGAGTCCCGATTCCTGATAAAAATCCCGCGACCGTAGCTGCATCTCTGGGAAGAGGAACTGCACGTATCACGATTCAACTCACGTAACCGCGGAAAAATAATTCACAGGGGTAATAAACGATTTTACCGGTACCTTCTTCCGCAAGGGTAAATATGACTGCACTTAAATACGGGCTGGTGAAATTACTTTGCAAGATACGTGGTTGTTTATGCACAATAGAAAATATAAGACAACACATATTGTATATGTACGTATAATAATTTGACAGGATTTTTTCCGAATGATGCTCTCTCATGGTTGCATCTCCTTTGATACGGATGCAAGAATTTTCGCTGGCGGTGCAATTGTTACTGCAGGTAGAGCGAAGCTATCGGCAAAGCAAGGAGGGCAAAGTGTCTTTTCTTTGTGTATATTTAAATTTCAGGTCGCGAGATGTACCCGGATGAACACCAGATTCGACATCCCAGACTCAGGATCGAGCGACAAGAAACGGTGCAAGAAGAAAGGAAGACGGTGATCACCGGGTCGGTGCAGCAGGATGCACCCACTCCAGAGTGGAGTCGCCACGCCCGCCATTCACCTTCAACCTGGTATCGCAGGACATCCGTGGCCTGCGGATCCGCTTTGTTGCAATCCACGTTGAAACGACCGTTTCCAGGAAATCCTGGACGTCGAATTGTTCAAATATTCGATAATAAGTCCTATCTTAAATTCGATACAGAATAGGGTACCGATGAGCGCCGTCGCCCGCTAAATATCTTAATTACTTAAATTAACTCCTCATTTTAAATCGATGATTTTACATCAAATGATATAAATCAGCTCGACCCTGATTCAAGGGGGTGATCACTCGGAAATCAGTGAAAACGATTCCCTTCTCTGAGAACCGATTGTCTTTTATTGCGAGTGATAAGCAACGATGACTCTCGGTAACAAGTGATAGCCTTAAAGTCTGACAATTTTTCGGTGATTTCCAACGATTGCCAGTGATTTCTGATATTCCACGGGATTTCGAGGACTAAATCCAGGATTTTCGGAGTGAATAACCCCTTCACTGAATTGGTTCAGTGATAAGCTGGAATTACGTGTGTGTGGTAGCGACCCTGAGGAGCGAAAAGTCCGATATAATCGTTACAGTACGGCGGCATCCGTGCCGTAGGGAAGGAACAAAGAGCGCATCTATATATACGTTTGTACATGTACATGCACCGGCCAAGTACATATATACGTGTACACGTACATACGGGTATGTACGCGTCCACCGTGGTCGCCCGCTACCGCGGGTTCCACCGGGTCTGGTATAGAAGAACCGCAGCGGTCGTTAATGGTGCCGGCTTGTATTTATTCCGACAGTCCATAACTCCGCGATCCGTAATTACCGTAATTACCCTGCGCGGGTAATCGTTCGCAATTGTGGTATCGAGCGCGACCGAAATTGGCAGGGATGTCACAGCTCTCTTCCGCGCTGATACTTCTATCGCAAAATCGATCGCATCCGATTCGCCATCGAATAATTGTTATCAGTTATCAAAGACGTCTTTTGCGCAACCTTTATATAATAAATATTAACCATTATATATTTCGTAGCCACGTTGTAAAATCCCGTGTTTTATGATACGACCATTTTACAATATGGCCACGCATATATAACAACTATTTATTATATTTAGTATATTTTTATATGTACTTTATTCATTATGCCCGATTTTTCTCGGGAGTCTTATCCCCCATTTGTCTTTTTTTTTCTATTTTTTTTTTTTTTTTTTGAAACCATGCCCCGCACCGATCGATCAGCCTGCCTTATTGGAAATCAATTATCGCGGCGTCACACTGTGTAATCGCCGTACTGTTCCTTTCATCGTCCATCGATACCCCCGTTATTAATGGCATTACGGGAAACACAATGAATACAATTGTCGACGCGTAATTACACCGACGGGTGCGATGCACCGTTGGCTCGTTACTTGGCAGGCTTTTTCATTGGTGCACTTTTATCACCGCGACGGAAAAATCGACCGCAACCATCTTTCTTCCAGCTTCCTTTCGCGCGGAAACGCGAATTGCCGCTGGCAATTGGCAATCGATGGTGTCGAAAAGTGTCGCAAAACGCAACACGTGTACGGGTGCACTTTCTATGCACACTTGCATCGGAAACCCGAGACGAGTGCACCAGACCGCACACGCGACACTTCCACGTCGCTCGAGTCCCGCAATTCCGACTATCCTGGAATGATGTTAACCTTAACGCGTTATTCTATTATTAATTAAATTGTAAATAAATCATATTAACGATAATAGAGGTGAGCTGGATTTTCCAGGCGAAATGCGGCGCCGCAAAATGTACAAGGGTACTGTCAAAATATTTCGGTCTACGTGAATAATTTCATATAATTCAACGGAACGTTATCACTCGCGGTAGCGACGTAACATCGTTATCAGACGTTCGTGGATTGTGTTAGGGTCTTTGGTGTCCTGCCAAAATATAACGCTCCGCGTGCATAATTTCACGTAATCCAACAAAATGTTATCGCTCGCGTTGACGACGTAACATCGTTATCGGAGGTTCCCTGATTGTATTACGCCTACCCGAGCCGAGCGGGATTTTATTTCCCTGTAAACGAGTTCCGTGAAAACGGGCCGTTTCGTTTCAACTAAGCGGAAACGCCCGTAGAACGAGGTGAGGGCCGACAGATGTAGATACCAGCGTATAACGGCGGCGTCAGGTCGGCTGAAAGAAGCGACGCCGATGCTTAACAGCGCATAAGTAACTAAGCAAGTACGTTGCATAACACCTGTTCTGGTGCACGTGGAGCCGGAGGTGCTGGTGCGTAAGTACCCACGAACACTTGTAATCACTGCTTACACGACCTCTCTCATTCCCAGTCGATCCGTCATCGAACTCACCCTGAACCTCGAACCCCCCCAAAAAGCCAAAGTCTTATCAACCCTTATCAAAATGACTTCTACCCCTACAACATCGATTTTCTTGCTAATACCGATCGCAAGACTCGCTCTTTACGCATTAACCACGAACACTTGTAATCGTAACTCTCCCACCCTGAGAAAAAAAAATTCATTCAACTAAATATTTCTTGGAAATATTTTTTTTTTTTCAACAGTGCCAAAGAAACATTTTGCCAATTCGAAGAATGATTATTTTATGCAAACTGAAATTGTTACAATTTCTAAAAAATGTTCCACCCAATTTATTCCGAGTTTATTCGAGTCGAATGGTTGTTCCTTGAATTTGGAAAATATTTTATTGGTTCAGTGACACTTTTTCCTGGGTGCATTATCGGTTGATCCGTCATCGAACTCACCGAGGAGTCTTATCAACAATTTTCAAACTACATTTTATCACTGTACCATCGATCGTGCTGGCAGTAGCGATCGCAAGGTTCGCTCTTCAAGTACTAACCTTCGTTTACGTGCACGCGATGCGACGACGATCACGTAATGATAAATGGACACGTAATAACGAATCCGCGTTGAAATTGTCGAGGATTCACGTAAGCCGTGCAATTCGAAGTTATGTCTCAAGTAATGCAGTCGGGAGTCGGTGTAAAACGTACCGTAAAATACTGTAAACTGCGAGAGTGCAAATAAAATAAATAATTTAATCCGGAAAAATAACGCTCGAATCCGCGAAACGATGAAATCGGCGTTTGACATTTTTCTTTTTTTCTAAGGGCTGTTTAATCCCCTTAAATTAATTTCCCGATGATAAAAAAAAATACGTATCTCTTGCGGTCTATCTTAGCATATTTTAGCGAATCATAGGGAAAATTAATTCGGTGAGAGACACCTGGGGGGTACCTTTCTTGAGATGCCCCGGAAGAGGGTCTTAGAGTACCCGAAGAGTACCGAGCTTCAGGGCAAGAGCGATTTTCCACGCGCGACGCGCTTCATCCCGGCGTACCGAGGGACGACATACGATGTACTTGACAATAATTGAATGGTTATCATTTTTCCGGGCGACGGTGCGGGGTTTACGTCCCGCCGTAAATATGGCGCGATGCGGCGTGACGCAAGACGCGAGTACCTCGTCCACGGCGCGTCGTACGTCAGGGTCGGTCTCGCCTCGTGTGTGGTCGAAAAAGAGAGTCCCGGGTGGATTCCCCGACCTGTCCACTCAATATTATACTTGATATAAGCGAAATATGTCTCGTAAAAAATTCCCCAAAATTAATTGGAATTCTTCTTTCGGGCGAAAAAAAAATGTTAAAATTTATTTCTGATACCGCCGAATTTGCGGCAAGGCAGGATCCTTTTGCGGTGCACTCTGTCGCGCGTTAACGCGACACCCGTTACGTAGGTAAAACGACGCGACGTATCATGCGACACACGAGAAGGGCGTGTCCGTCTCTCAACTGCGCAGTTTGTTGCAGGCGCTGTAATCGCGTGTACCGAGTTACAGGCGATACGCGAAACTCGGCAAACACCGAGCGGGAAGGGTCGGCTGCGGTCCCGGAGCCATTTAGCCTTCCAAAAAGTACTTCTTCAACGTGTCACCCATTATGGATAGGCATTGCACCGAGAGGGTATTAAATCAGCATATCAGGGATTTTAATGCGAGAAATCACGGGAAAATCAGCTGGAAATCCCAACGACACTCGACACCGGACATCGTTGGAAATCACCAAAAATTGCGACAATTTAAAGGCCGTCACTTATTATCTGAATCGCATTTTTGTTTATCATGTGATATTAAAGATCGGTTATCAAAGAAAGAAATCGTTCTCACTGATTTCCCAGTGAATAACGTATGGCGTATTTCATCGCAGGATTTAACGCATTCCGCATTCACTGATAATAACGTTTCATCGAGCCAAAGAAATATTTTATTACTTCAAGGAATAATTATTTGACTGGCATAAACTGGAATAAATTGGATGCAACGTTTATTCGGTATTGTACCAATTTCTTTGGGTTTATTTAAATGAAATTCTTTGAAATAACGAAATACTTCTTTAGTTAAATGAATTCCGTTTTCTCGGTGTATGGAGAGATAAAATACCGAGAGCCGTTCGAGTACGAGGGACAAGTTTGCGGAATTAATTTCCGCACATTTACAGGCTGTCCTTTTTATCTCGCCAGTAAGCTGGTCGTCTCGTCGAGAGAGAGAGAGAGAGAGAGAAAGGCGGAGCCGCGCGGACGGCGAAGAGCGGCGCCGGCCGCGGGGAGCGCAGTCGGGCTTGCGTCGAGGACCACGGAGCATGTCGGTGGCAGGGGTCCCCTACTTCCGGCGCACCATATCCGGCAGCACGCCTACCTACATCTGAGCCTGCCAGACCGTGCACTCCCCTGCTCCGGCCGCAATCAGCTCCGGAACATCGCGCGATCGCACCGGCCACGCCGAAATGAGAAATACCCGGAAAAAATTCCAATAAAATGATAATAAATAGAAATTAATGTAAATATATAACCATTTGATTTCCTGGAGAAAAATCCTGGAATTAAACGAAAATAATTCCGACAAAATGATAAGAAATATAGATTGATATGAATTTTTAGCGGCTTGGTTTTCTTCCTTTTCTGGTTTGGCTTCTAGAGAGAGAGGGGGGGAGGGAATTACTCGATACAAATTCGGATAAAATGATAGTAAATGTAAGAGTCTCGTAGGTTGCTTTCCTAGAGAGAGTAGGAAGGAAGGGAAGAGAGGAGGAGTGGAAAGCTACGCGGTCGAGCCGGAAGACGCGCCTTGGGCGTCGAGTCGCGCTCGAATCGAGCCGCGAGAGAGCCGAGTGCTCTCCTCCAGGGTTTCGTCAATATTTGCCCCTCGTTTTACGGAGTCCCCTCGAGAAGCTGCACTCTCGAGCGGGCGTGGGCGAGATAATTTATTCGCGCCCAGAAGAGTCGTCGACGTCTCGACGGGTCCGTCGGACCGATCCCACGATCGTCGACGCGACCCCGATTTCTCCATTCTCGAAAGAAATCGACAAATAAATCCACTCTATCCAATAACTAAAAAGGATCGATTTCTAACGACGCGGTAATAAAGCTGAATATTAAAAAAAAAGAAATATCGTGGTATAGAAATGTAAAGGTACATCCGGGAATATGTGCGTTCCATTCTGGAGGAAAAAGATTTTCCGAAACTTTCCGGTGACGTTTTCAAGCGATACAAAAATTAAATTAAGAGGGGAGCAGAATTCGTCGAGTCGAGGAGGAGCTCCGCAGCCCCCCGCAAGAAGTCACCGCGCGACTTCTCCGCAGCCGACTATCCAGATACGGAAATGAAAATCTCCGTTCATTTCCGCGGATCTCTGCATTTCACTTTTTTTTTCCCTTTTTTTTTTCAGGACATTTCGATGACAGACACAAAAATCGCCCCGCCGCGAGAGGGGCGGAATTCATCGAATCGAGGAAGAGCTCCGCATGCCTCGCAAGAAGTCGACGATTTACTCGGAGCGGGACACGTCGCGGGACCTAAACGGCATTATAACGAGGCGGTCGACGAAGAAGTGACGACATTATGAAATGGCAAAACACGCGCGACTCGCTCCGCCGGCCGGCGGCAAGAAGCCGCGAGCGGCCCGCTTTCCGCGGACTGCGGGCGGATTCCGCGCGAGCGGAGGCGCCGTCGGTGTTAACAGTTTTCCCCGAAGCGAGAGGTGGAAAATCCGCGCCGGAAGTGCGCTCTCCGCGAATCCCCGGGTCCGAGAAGTCGCGGCACGTTTCCTCCGCACGTTTCTCCGCGATCGATATTGCATCCTGTACGAAGTCCATGTAAACAAGTTGCGATGGAATAATCGACATTCCGGAGAGTTCCTTCACTCGTGCACCTGCTACAAATCCCGGGTTTATCGGACCGTCTCGCCGCGACCTCCCCCGCAACGGAATCGCACGAGTCAATCCGCGACCTTCCCCGCGACGCCCGGCGTCACCTGTCGCTAACGAAGACGTGCTCGTTACGCGAACAGGTGCGACGAGGTCGCGCGATTCGCGGAGGCGTCGAAAACGCGCGGCCCACGAGCGGAACGGCCGCGGATCCACGTCGCAGGAGAGAACGGCCGCTTGACAGGGCTCGGACGATTCCCTACCGCACCGTCAATCCGCAGGGCGGATAAACGTCGGCCCGTGTAACAACGGTTGACGTCGAAACGTCGCCGGCAGGTGCGGAGCCTCACGCGGTCCAGCTGGATGCTGCGTGTAGAGATAAACACTCGGATACGTAATCCGCTCTGCTTGGACATGCGGAAACGGCGTCAAACCGCTCGAACAGGAGCTGGAAGGTGCCAGGGTCCCTTATCGTTGCCCGATAAACAGCGATCAACGATTTCTTTTTTTTTCTCCATAAAATCATTTTAAATAATTAATCGCCGCCGAGATATAAGCCTTGTGCGACCGCAGTTCCGAGATAAGTAACTGATAAGTAATCCGCTCTGCTTAGATATGCGGAAACGCCATCAAACTCCCTCCTCGAAGGGAAACCAAAAACCGTCACGACTTCCCTTATCATCGAAAATACCGATTACCATTTTTTTTCTATATAAAATTATCGGAAATTATAAATCAGCACCGAGAATTTATCGCGACCGAAATTCAGGATGAAGGGATAATGAACTTCGGTAATTACAATGCATCCTACTTAGACGTGCGGAAGCGCCGTCAAACTTCAAACGAAAGGCCTCGCGGGGTCGCTTATCGCTCAAACCGATCCAATATATCTTTTTCTTTATATACATATATATATGAAGTCAGCAAAAATAATTAATAGGCACACTTTGAGCCAACCACAGTCATTAGCACCTCTCGTGCGGATGCATTATCGATGCACCGGCCGCGTCGGCGCGTTTCGCCCGGGAGCCATATCGACGTCGCTCGTCGAGAGCGGCATCGGGCCTCTTATCGGTCACGGTACGGCGACGCTTGCCAATTTCAGGGTAAATAAAATGTATGCGCCTCCTGCCCGGCGATAAAAAGGGGAGATGCCGCGCACACCGGATAAGGAAAGAGGCCGAAATGCGAGGGACTCGTCGGAAGCCCGGGGGACTCGGAGACGACACTCCGGTGCACTCGTGTCATCAACGAGCACTCGTGTCATACGTGCCCCGGACCGCCGCGGGGTCAACGCTCCGCTCCCTCTTGATCGCTCCTCGTTGCATGTGCAAGCACTTCTCGGGCCCCTCTGCCCCTGCCCGCCACTTGCATCGCGTCATCGACTCGCCGCTTCGAGCCGGAAGCTCCTCGAAAAACTCCCAACTTGGGCCGGTGACGACACTCTCGAGTCGCCTCCATGGAGCCGTTCCAATTTTTTTTCTTTTTTTCATCCGATACCTCGCCGAAAAATGAGCGACAGGAATGAAACATTCGATTGGGAAGTTCATCCGAAGGACTGTCGATTTTATTTCCGGAAACGATTCGGCTAGGGGAACAATGGAAATTGCGATTTCATTTCACTAACGACAGATTCGATGTCGCACATTTGATCGAGCAGGGGCGACGAGCAAAGATTTGCTATTTCTTTAAGGCTGTAAATATCCTTTTTCTTTTTTTTTTTTTTAGATTTTACATCGACCTGCAAGTTTACCCGAATATTTCTCCATTATTTCCTTTGGCTTTCGGACTTTATTAGGGAACTTCCCTTAATTTAAGGGAATTTCCTCTGCGTTTCCCGGCCTCGAATTTGAGGTCGACGGTGAAGATCGGCGAGCAAAGTCACGCGATTGGCTCCAAAGGGACGCCGAGGCGTTCGGATGCACTCGGATTAAATTCTCCCCCCGTCGAAATTGAATCCAGATAGCCAATCGACGAAGCCGCGGCATTATGCCAGATTTACTTCCGTAACCGCGCCGGAGGATCGAGGGAACGTTTCCACGAGTTGGATCGGCACGAAGGATAATCGGCAAGGAAGAGAGAAAGAGAGGACGGCCTAAGCGGTGCGCTTTAAGGTAGCCATCCGCGGAGGATGCGCGTTGCACTTTGAGACGTGCCGGCTCCCGAGAGATGCACCCCTCAAGAGGTGCAATCTGCGTTCCGGACGTCAAGGGATCGCCTCCTCGATTTCGAGGGGGCCGATTCGCAATCTTCCCGAGTGCAGGGATAGGTCAGCACCGGGTGTACCCGATGCACCCGGTGCATCAGGTGGCGCGTGCGAATGCACGGGGAAATCGATCCATCGTTCCACCCGGACGTGAGAGAGCCGGCCCGATTATTTTGAGAGTCGATTTTACCTGGGGGAAATCGCGCGGAAATCGATGCACTCGATGGTTCGATGGGAACGCAATAAATAAAAAAAGAAAGAAGGAAAGAAAGAAACGGGAAAAACCATGCACTCGGTGCATGACCTCTTGTGCATCCCGGAGAAGACCTGGCTTGCAGGGTCGGCGATTTTCTTCCAACTGCGGTCATTTACGTCTTTTTAAATAAATGAACGGACTCCCTGCTATCTATTCCGCAGATTTACGCGATCACGTGATCCGCTGTGATTTATCAAAACTGCACTCGCGGCCTCGGTAGCGCGATCTAAACAATTAGGAACGCATCGACACGAGTGCTTTCTCCCTCCCGTTCGCTCCGAAATGCGGCAAGACGGTCTTTCCTCTCTCTCTCTCCCTCTCGCTACCTATGCGGAAACTTAATAACTCGCCAGGTGAGATACGAGCGAGGCTCACGATAGGACGCCATATGCAGCGCCGGCCCACACGGGGCGCGCTTTCCCGCGCTCGTCGATGCATCTTCCTTCGAGATGCACCGAGCCAACATCGACCCTGAAGTCCACTTTCATAGGATCGCCGACTATGATACAAAATTTTAGAATAGAAATTTTTAATGAGGAATTTTAGAATGTGATTTTTTAAGATTCCTCGGAGATGCATCTTCCTTCGAGATGCACCGAACCAATATCGACCCTCAAGTCCACTTTCATAGGATCGATGATTATGGTATGAAATTTCAAGATGGGAAATTTTAAAATATGATTTTTAGAATGCCTTCAGGTACAACAGTGGCCTATTGTCACCAGCATAATGTAAAGTGCTAGATAAAGCACGATGATGTATGCATTATGCACTTTACCTGCGTCCACCGAGACGAATGCCTCGACCACAATGTTACACGGAGAAAGCACTCTTCGAACGAGCCGAGATCAATTAGCAATAAACTATCGACCGGGGAGTCGCTGGCGTTTATTAACTTTTAACTCGCCTCGATGAAATCCCCCTAACAGGCGAGGATGGACCGAATGGACGGTGGGATCCTATATTATATAAACGTATGGACATACTCGCGTGTATGCATGCATACGTGTATGTACATACACGTGGATATTTAACGACGATTCGAGTTCCCGTTATGTTCGGACACGAAACACGCGGAACGAGTCGTTCAACAAATTTAGCGAGGACCTGCCATAAGTCCAATTATTTCCCCTAATTATTTTCGGTAATTATTATCGCATCGCGAGTAAAACCGCGGAGAAGAAAATGACTGCTAACGATGCATCAGTGATCGATCGAATTATTTCCCCTAATTATTTCCACTAATTATTTGCACCTCGCGTGGAAAATCGTATAGGACGAGAATTGGAGATACTTAAAAAATGATTGGTCCAATTATTTTCCCCAATTATTTTCACACCAAGGGGGAAACTCGCGAGCTGCAAATAATTGGTAACAATTCATCAGTCATCGGATTATTTCCCCTAATTAATTTCTGTAATTATTTCCGCTTAGAGGGGATTTATCGGAAATGATTCGATAGCTAATCCAATTATTTTCACAGGGGGGAGAATCCTGGACGAAGGGAGGATTCTTCCTGATAATTCGGAGCGATTCGGATGTCTCAGATAACGACAAGGATAATGCGTGATTTAAGGTATCGTCCTGTTCCGGAGGATGAATTTCGATGAAGTCGCGACCCAATTTAATGCCCCAATCGAGCGATACCGGAGGGGGCCGAACATCGTAGGTCGATTTTTATCCCCCGTAATGACAGGAAGTCGCCAATTAAGGCCCAAGGAACAAACGTCCTTTAACCGTAATAAATGGCCGATCGTACCCGAACGGAGCCACCGCGCGATTTCGCGGACGCGCCTTTCGCCTCTCGAGAAGTCCTCTATCGAAACCCGATAATTACTTTAAGATAATTACTCTCTTGTCTTGACGGACGATTTGTCTTGCAACGCCTCGCGCGTTATAAACGGCGTTATTAACAATGTAATTGGCCAGTTGCCGGCTCGAAGCACTCGGAGGCAGGATATAATTACCGATCACTTGTGCGAATCACCGCGAAAAAAGAAATCCCTCTCCAATTTCCAAAAATCACTATTTCAATTCCATAGAAAAAATTGTCTATGGGCGTGGACATCTTTATAAATAAATTCCTGGGACGCAATTCAAATATATCCGCGCCGTATCCGTGCCGTATCCGTGCCGCATCCGTACCGTATCCGTGCCGTGCACATCGTGAACAGATAAAAATACCGTCTTCCAGATATAATCATCCCCCGATATAAATCCAACTATAAGCCGATATTTCCATCCGCGAATGGACGTGCACGGCACGGCTACGGCACGTATACGTCCAAATCGGCCTTTAATCCGAAACTTGAAGACCTCCACCTTCGAGGTCTCTCTTCAACTTCTCGGTCAAGGCCGGTGGAAGACCTCGATTCCCTCCACCCACGGGGGTAAATTAACATAAAGTAGTTTCAAACAACGCGAGGCATACATCGCGGAGCTTATGCCGTCTCATCCGTTGCCTCCACCTCGACGGCGAATAAATCCGACGAATGGCACCTTCCCTCTCCGCGCACCTTCTCAGGGAACGAAGAAGAAAGTGAGACAAAAGGGAATATAAGAAGGACTAAGCTAGAATCACTGGAAAAATATTTCTACGGCTTACGGGCGGTTCCTTTTTTTTTCTATTTCTTTTTATCGCTTTTATCCAACTTGGAAGGGGGTTTAGTGGCGGATGCTGCAGGACGACAAGCGTGGGTATTTATTACCCCTTCCTCCTTACTTTTTGTTTCCGTCGGGGAATTAAATGGCGACTCCAAATCTCCTCCCGGCGGAATTCGGAGTCAATGAATCTTGGGTGCGTCGTCGTTCTCGGCAAAAAAGCCGCAAAGCAGCGATTTCGTCGAGTTTTCCCTTCTGTTCGGCGTTCCAGTGGCTCAACAACCTCGTCCCATTTGTCCGCTTTGGGCGACCGTGTGCGGAAGAAATCTTTCCGGTTTCGGTGGTTTAACCGGTTCTGCCTATATTTTCCCTTTTTTCTCTTTCATTTTAGCTCCTCCCTGATACCCTGGGCCCGTGTCGTTCCAGGCTCTCGTTTCAGGGCGTCCACGAGACTCCCTAAGACCAGATTCCCCTGAAGATGCTGCCCGAGAATTCCTCTTGCCAACTCGGCATTCTAACCTCTCGTCTCTGTGCATACTTTCCAACCGATCGTTCGAAAAGAAATACCGAGTCGCAAGGAATAATTTCGAACCGTTGCCCACGGATCGGGAGATTTATATTCTCGTTAAGTAGCCAGCACTTGAATCCTCGAAAATGGAACACTCTACTTAAGGTGATCTCAAAGGTGGCGTTCTCATTTATGGAGCTTCTCTTCAAGCTAGGTGGACGGAATCGTTTCAAAATTTCCAATGTGGATATAGAGGCTGTAAGGAAAGTTCTGACCCCCGTGGAACTTCAATTTTTTTTTTTTTTTCTTTAATTTGTTTACAGACATTTTCAAAATTTTGTATAAAAATGTATGAAAATCCAGCCTTCTTACATCTTCGAAGATCAAGTCCTTAAGTCTTGGCAAAATTGAGCGGTTCACTTGAAATCTTCGAAAATCGAGGGGTTTACCTTAAATCTGTGAAAATTCAGCCTTCTTCTGAGATCTTGGAAAATCAAGCCCCTCGCCTTAAATCATCGAAAATCGGCGGTAATTCCGCAATGACACCGTAAAATCAGCGAACCTGTAATTTACGAGAGGTAGAAACCAGGACGAGAACGCGCTCGGTGCTGGAAGCCACGGTGACTATCGTTCACCGTCATCGTGACCGTCGAGCCTCGGGGAGCGTAAATCTTGCCGTGAAAAGCGGAAAAATTGAGGAAGAGAGAGGGGCGGCTTGGAGAAGGAGAACGAGGGAGGGCAAATATCCCTCGCGGATCGCCGCGAGATATTGCACCGTAGGATGGCAATTGAGCGATGGCTTACGATCCTTTTACGCCGGTTCTTAGGCATCGACGTATTTAATTAGCGCGCCAAAGAAGTCGGCCCGAGTTAATTTTCCCGCCAAATAGATCGGCGAGCGTCGGGGCCGGTGGTTAGTCAGGGTCTTGAACAAAGAAAGCAGTAAAAAGTAGCGGGCAAGAGCGGGCGCAGCATCGGCCGCGTAATCGCGCGAGAGAGAACGAGAGACCGCCGCTCCGAGAGTGGAGTATTTTATGTTTCCTGTTACGACTCCGTAGTTATTGTTTCCCCATTAGATACGTACTTAGGCCGCGTGACTAATAATTTGCGGTAACGGCACAGCTTCCACTCCTCCCGACGCAATAATGACAGTTTATGCCACCGGGGAGGACGCGCCGCCCGCCCTCGGAAAATCGCGAAAGGAAGCTCCTTCGATATCCTCCGATCGTCCTCCACCATGAAAATTCATATTTCCCGCTTGGGAAGCTTAAAATCCGAGTTCCGTTTCCGTAAAAATCCCACTTCCCTCTCAATGAAAAAAAAAAAAAAAGAAAAGAACCACACTTTCATGATACTTTTCTTGGATATCGTATTCAGAATCGCGAATGAAGGCTCCTCCGAAAATTATGAATGGTCTTATCGAAAAGAGCCCTTGGAAAAGGAAAATTTCCCTGCAGGGAAACGAGGCATCTCTTCCTCGGTTCTTTCCCCGATGGACGTATACGTCCCTTTCTCTCTGCCCTCGGATAAGAGTGCGTACGCCTGCGTACACGATCGGGTACGGGGTTCGGTTGATTACCACACAAGGAACACGACACGCGGTTTATGACCGGCCATTTCCATAGAACAGTGTTCCCCGTTGAGGGCAGCGCTAATAAATATCGGCGGTGCGTATCCATATGGGTAACGGAGACGCCGGTAAAGGCGCGACGCGTCTCTCCGACGTGAGTTGGCAAAAAGGAGCTGCTTTTCCATCTAGCCGAGCACTCGCTCGGCTCGGCCCCACTTTGTACCGGCCGTGTCGCGCCGGGGCCGCCGTACGCCGACCGGCGGGTGTAATAACTCAGTTGCCGACTTTCCGGCGATGTCCGCTACTTAACGTCCAATTACCTTTACGATTACGCCCGATCGATCGGCTGATCGATACTCCGCGGGCGATTCCGCCGGGCGCGGCTGCTACGAGGAGAAGGGAAAATTTACCCTATTCTGATGATTAATAATAATCCGAAAGAAAACAATGCGGATGATATGGGATATCTAGATCGATACGTGTAGGCCGCGAAAAAGTTGCCGACTTTCCGGCGATGTCAGCTACTTAACGTCCAATTACCTTTACGATTACGCCCTATCGATCAGCTGATCGATACTCCGCGGGCGATTCCGCCGGGCGCGGCCGCAACAAGGAGAAGGGAAAATTTCCCCTATTCTGATGATTAATAATAATCCGAAAGAAAACAATGCGGATGATACGGGATATCTAGATCGATACGTGTAGGCCGCGAAAAAGTTGCCGACTTTCCGGCGATGTCAGCTACTTAACGTCCAATTACCTTTACGATTACACCCGATCGATCAGCTGATCGATACTCCGCGGGCGATTCCGCCAGGCGCGGCTGCTACGAGGAGAAGGGAAAATTTCCCCTATTCCGTTGATTAATAATAATCCGAAACAAAACAATGCGGATGATATGGGATATCTAGATCGATGGAGAATCGATATGTGTAGGCCGCGAAAAAGATTTTCTCTCGATGCGATAACTTGTAACGATCTGGAAAAATAATATGACAATTCCTGATAATTGAAATGAAATAATGCGAGTAATATCGCGGATATCGAATCAGATCGATAGAGTACCGATGCATTTCAATGGCGTTCAATCCCCCTAGAAAATACGACGCGAGAATGATCTTGAAGAAAAAGGGACGCTTTTTCTTGATATAATAATTCATGAAATGTAAAAAATAGTACGAGTGATATCGCGGATACCGAACCAGATCGATAGAATATTGATGCATTCCACTGGCATTCGATCCCCCTGGAAAATCCCGGCGCTCGGAACAATGATGACGTCGAGGCCTCGTCCTTGCCTACGCATTGTCTTCGCTTACAAGGCGGCTGTCGTCGGTCCCGGGGGCTCGCAAGCGATCTCTCTGTCGTCCGATCGGGCCCGATCGGGGCCCGAGGAGTCGATCGGATGCGCGCGGGTGTATCGAGTGTCGGGTGGATTTAAGTGCGATGTCCGACATCGGCGAACGAGGGGTTTTATCGGGGCCCCGGCGGCGCTCAAGAGTCCGGACGTCGGCGCGTCGGTTTCCCCGGTTTTACGAGGAAACTCGGGCCCCGGAGCGATATTTACCGGCGATATTCGTCGGTAATGCGGACACTTAAGCGCGGCCAGCGGAAGAGCCGCGGTGGTAAAGCCGCGGAAGCGGCTCTAAAAGCTCCCCAAGGACGACGCGCCTCCGCCCTACCTTCGCCATCTTGGTCCGAAAAACCAAAGAAGTGATTAAAAAAAAGTACCAGTGGACGAAATTTTCTGTCCGACCTCCCGCGACGTGACTTCGATCATTAAGGTCGTACGAAAGTAGCCACTGAGAGGTCGATGTGAAAATATTCTCCAAATTCGGCGTACCGAATTCATTGAAACAACCCGGTTACTAAGAAGCCCTTAAGGTCCTGACCCCCGTGAAATTGAATTCCCTCCAATAAACAAAGAAATGTTTAAATAATGTATTTTCTCGAGTGTCGAGACCTTCCTTGGGGTCTCATTTTGCCCACTGTTAAGTTTAAACGGATTCCGCGCCCCCAGTTCGGAGAAAAGTGACATTTACGATGGACCGCGGGAACGCCGCTTTCGTGTCGCCTTAAAACGGGGGTACCGAATCGAAGCCGCCCCCACGCGCTTTCGCCGGGGTGATTTAAAAAATTTGGCACCTCTTTAACGCCGGCGAAATTTACGCCGGCCTTAAACCCCGTGGCCTCGGTTTTAGTGCGGCCCGGTGACGTTAACGATTCGTAAATTAAAAGGCGCCATATTGTTCCGGCAGTGTGGGCAGAAGAAGTTGTCGGGGGCCCCGGTGGATTCTTTGTCGCTACGCGACTCCGGGGATAAGTGGCCGGCTTTCGTCCGATCGGTTATTATCCGCGGGGCATAAATCAAGGCCCAGAGAGCCGGATGGCCGGATCCAAGTACCCACGCCCTTGGAACGGGGTGATCGGAGATCGGACTCCAAACGACGGGGATAAACGATCTCGCTTCTCGAGGCCCTTTGCTTCCTCTCCCTTCCTTCGTCCTTTTCGATCCGCGGAACTCCGTCTACGCCCGATCGCCTTTTTATCACTTCGACGCGGATCGATTCCCCGAGACCTATCGAGAAATCCTTCGAAAAAGTCGACGCGAGAGCCTCGAGCCAGTCGATTCGAATAATACACTTTTTAAAGGGTTATCACGTTGGAATAATATACTTTTCTTAAGGGGATGTGAAAGTGGCATCCGAAAGCTCAATCGTTCATAAAACTATTCTACGAACTGGGTATCTCAAATTGTTTCATACTTTAATATGTGAATATGGAGACCTTAAGATAGATCCTAAAACTCGTGAAATTTCATTTTTTATAAACTATTTTTAAAATACCTATAAACAAATTTGAAAATAATTGAAATTTCATGAGTTTCAAGACCTTCCTTATAGCCTTTATATTAATATTGTGACGTTTGAAACAATTCGGTACACCCACTTCGGGGAAAAGTTTTATAAACAAAGCCTCTTCGACGCCACTTTCACATCACCTTAAGGCGATGTGAAAGTCGCGTCAAAGAGATCTCGTTAATAACACTTATCCCCGAAGTGGGTGTACCGAATCGTTTCAAACGTCACAATATTAATATAAAGGCTATAAGGAAGGTCCCTACACCCGTGGGATTTCAATTTTTTGAAAAATTGTTCATGGACCTCTTTTAAATATATCTATAAAATTGAAATTTCATAGTTGCCAGGGCCTTCCTATCAGCCTCCATATTCCCGCTGTAAAGTTCGAAAGAAATCGGGACACTCCGTTTCGTAAAAAAGTTTCATGAACCTGAGATGTCCACCTTAAGGGGGCAATATTCCCAGGGTGGATAAATTTGAGAGGAACATTATGAAAATAATCCCGAATGTCGATAAACCCTGGAAGTCACTCGAGAGGGGGTAGAAAAATGAATGGCACCTTCCTACGCGGTATACATCAGAGATTAGATTTCGACCGCGAGAGAACACGAGGACGCCGCGAAAGTAATCGATTATCCGACGAGCGATCTGGCGAGAAAAAGAATTTACATGCGAATGGGAACTGAGGGGAGGAGGACGAGGAGATGCACGAGGCATCGGAGGGAGCCTTTTGATCGGCCCTCGTGGGCGAACACGGGGAATTCTCCCGAACAAGTGGCTACACACCGAGGACCGATACGCATCTATCGATCCTGGATACGGAAACAATAAAGGAATCGCGCGCGATCCCGACAAAAGGCGCGTGCCAGGAAAAATTCGGCGACACTGGTCGGAGGTGTCGCGGTGATAACGCGGACTGCCGCGGCCAGGGATCGATAAATCAAGATCGATATCGAGCCCGACGCGCGGCGGGATCCTAAAAGCCCGAGGCGCCTCGGTCCGATTTTCCACTTTCGGAGCTCGTTTGGAGGTTAAGCCGTAGGTACGGAACGCGCTCCGAAACGGACCCATTATCTCGGCCGAAGGGCGTATCTAAATTAAACCGCGGGTCCGATAAATCCGCCGATAAGCCGCAATAAATCCCGGCCGCCCACGAGCCGAATCGGGGCGACGGCAGCGAACGGGTTCCGAGATCGGGCCCTAAATCTCGGATCGAGATCGCGAATCGGGGCTCGACGTGCGCAAATTATATCGGCTCCCATCCGCGGTTTTACACCGAGCTTGCGAACACCTCCGATAGCCGACTCGTAAATACGGTGCGTAAGAGGCCTGGGGGTGAGAAACGCCCCCGCTGGCGAAAAACGATCTTCGGAATGAGATTTCGGACGGTTTGCTCCGATCTAGGCAGGATCTAGGCAAGACCCCGAGAAGATTCGCAGGTGACGTTAAGGGGATGCGAAAATGGCAACCGTAGAACTTTTTTTCCAAACTGGGTATACCGAATCGTTTCATATTTTGCAACGTGAACATGGAGGTACAAGGGAGGTCCCTCGTGAAATTTCAATTTTTACCCAAAATTTACAAAAATGTCTGTAAATAAATTTGAAAACATTGAAATTTCATGGGCGTCGGGACCTTTCTCATACCTCCCATATTCACGTTGTAAAGTTTGAAACGATTCGGTACACCCGGTTTCGAGAAAACTTCGACGAACGATGGAGCCTTTAAGGGGGTGCGAAAGTGGCGTCGCAGAGGTATCGTTTATGAAACTTTTCCCCGAACTGGGTGTACCGAATCGTTTCAAACTTTACTGCGTGAATAGGGAGGCCATGAGGAAAGTCCCGACACCCGTGAAATTTCAATGCTTTAAAATTTATTTGTAGACATTTTTTTCCAAATTTTCTATAAAAATTGAAGTTTCACGAGGGACCTCCCTTGTACCTCCCATGTTCACGGTGCAAAGTTTGAAACGATTCGGTACACCCAGTTCGGAGAAAAGTTTCACAAAGGAGAGCCCTGTGACGCTACTTTTACTTCGCCTTAAATCCATCGTGACAATTAAATCGGGCGCTCGCTCGCGCCGACTCGCGCGTGGGCGTTTGTTCGCCAGAGCTACCATTCCTTTCCGGTGGTATACGACTACTGCGCGTTTACGGGCCTCCTCTATGACCGCGGATCGTCTTACGCGAGTTACTCGCCGATCGCGCCGAGAGAGGAGCGAAACGCCCGCGACACCGATGCGCGACCGAACGGCCCTTTAGGGGCCATTCGCGGGACAAATTCGCGCGACTCCGGGTAGGCGATCCTCGTAAATGGGAACGATCGCCGGGCGAATCGCGAGAGTTACGGCGAATGGGGCCGAGAAATTTAGTGGTCTCTCGGAGGGACGGTGGGCGGTCATCTTAAATTCACCCGACGTCCTTAACACCCCGAGGGGGGTGCTGTGTACGGGGGGGAATAATGACCCATTCGCTCCTCCTGGGATGATTCGAGGGTCGCCCTCGAGAACTCGCGAGGGGGAAAGTCTCGGAAATTTCAAATATGTCGCGGTAACGGGAAGAATTCTCGGCTGAGAATTATGAGAGAAGAGGGTGACGTTAATGAGCGAACGATGCTTTTTACGGCGCTCAAACTCCGAGCTCGAAAATTCGCAAAGTCGCGGAAATTTCAATTATGTCACGGCAAGGAGAACAATTGAGGGGTGAGAATTATGAGACAAGAGGGTGACGTTAACAGGCGAATGATGTTTTTTATAGCGCTCAAATTGCGAGCTCGAAAACTCGCAGTCTCGGAAATTTCAATTATGTCGCGGTAAGGAGAACAATTGAGGGGTGAGAATTATAAGAGAAGAGGGTGATGTTAATAGGCGAATGATGCTTTGTACGGCGCTTAAACTCCGAGTTTCAAAACTCGTAAAGTCGCGGAAATTTCAATTGTGTCGTGGTAAGGAGAACAATTGAAGGGTGAGAATTATGAGAGAAGAGGGTGACGTTAACAGGCGAATGATGTTTTTTATAGCGCTCAAATTGCGAGCTCGAAAACTCGCAAAGTCGCGGAAATTTCAATTATGTCGCGGTAAGGAGAACAATTGGGGGGTGAGAATTATGAGACAAGAGGGTGACGTTAACAAGCGAATGATATTTTTTACGGTGCTCAAACTCCGAGCTCGAAAACTCGCAAAGTCGCGGAAATTTCAATTATTTCGCGGTAAGGAGAACAATTGAGGGATGAGAATTACAAGAGAAGAGGGTGATGTTAACGGGTGAATAAATGGCGCTCGGAAATTCACAAGATGTAAGGTCTCGAAAATTTCAATAACGTCGCTAGAGAAATGACACTCCCAAAATTACGAGAGAAGCTTTATGACGTTAACGGGGGAATAAATGATACTTCGAACGCCCAAAGGACGAGCTGAAAAATCCCGGCAAAGCGGGAACTCTCCTAAATCGAGCCCCGCGTCTTTCACGTTGACTCGGATTTATTATGAATTTATGAACGGGGGTTAAAAAGCGGCCAAGCCTCGAGGACGGCCCCGTGGGAAGGCGGCCTTTTTCCCGAGGGCCGCGTTATGAATTATCAAATTGAATCTCGGGAGGCGATTTGCATGTCGCAGGGGCCGAGTGCGCAAATAAACGGCGGATGCATTCCGCGCCGCGCCACTAAATCCAGCCGGATGCTTAAATATGCTGATTCGACGCTGCAGGTGGCGGCCAATGGCCGGCGACCGATTTCGAGCGAACAACGGCCCCTCGAAATCATGGAACGGCGATCTTCGGCTCCACCGAAGGCTTGCCGAAAAATCTTAGAGGAATCCCTCGGACATTCCTACGCGCAAGGGCGGTCATAAAAAAGTGTGCGCCCACCTTTAGCCCGTCAAGAATCCGCCGCGACGGGTATACCGAGCGGCCGTTCCGGAGCCAATCGACGTGCCATCGGCGGGACTCGTGTACCAATTAGCGAAACGCGTGCCGAAAATCCTAATGGGCCGTTAATCAGGAAATTCGCGCGATCTCGGCGAGACCAGAGAGAATTGCACTCGAGATGTTGCCGCGTGATAAGGAATCTCCTCCTCGGGTCGCGATTATCACCTGACCCTTCGTTTTCTTTCTTCTGGGGAGGGGCAGTGCTTGATAAGGGTTTAATAAGGCACGGATAAGGGATGAAACGTCTCGGCACGAATGGGGATGCAAACGGGAGAACTGGTTAATGCACTCGCCACACCCCGAGATTGTGAACAATTATTAATTAACAATTATTAATGCAATCCGTGACTCGACCGGCCCATAAAAACTCCACAGGATACGCGCTCGCTAAAAGTTGCTTAACATTTCCACAGGGCATTTCGAGGCGCTTCGCGACATTTCCCATAACGCGCCGTGATATTAAACTCGAGAATTAGACCGATGTAATTCGATAGATGGAAATAAATTCCCCAATTGTGTGATGTATCTCGATAAATAAAAATAAATGTCAGCGCCGCAAGGTTTTTCAGCCAAGCCGACGTCGATTTACGAAATTCACCGTGGATTTATTTATTCCTACGCAGAGGACCGAACTCGGGAATCCCCTAAATCGGGCCTCTGGGCGTTTCGCGGCAATTTGCGTAATGCGCCGTCGTATTAAACTCCACCATTAGGTGGAGAAGTACGAGGTGCTAAAGGTGACGGGCTCGAGGAACGGTAGTCGCGGGCCTGCGGCTTTACGGCCAATTTGCGCCCGCTCGTATCTCCCGACCGAAATACGCGCGACCCCGGCACCATCCGCGGATCCATCCTCGGCCGTCTTTCTCGATCGGCCGATTTTCGCGAGGCCTCGACTAATCCGCGTAACGCGCTCCGCATAAACTAGACCGCACCGGACGAGCTACGAGGCGCTAAAAACGCCTGCCCTAGCTGTTAGGCTGGATTTATGCTCCCAAGGGCATAATTCTTAGGGTGCTCCTTGCCGAGACTGATTCAATACGAAAAACTCATTTTTTAAATGAAAAAAAAAATAGTTTTCACTGCATTTTCACGATAATGCAATAATTTCGGTCACCATACTATAAGTACATATGTGCCCATAATTATGAAAGTGGTCTAAGTCAAAATTAAAAAAAAAACATGAGTTTATCAGTTATTTCACGCCATATTATTTCAAACGAAATTAATTCAATGTAATTTCGAAAAAAAGAATATATGACTTAGACCACTTTCATAATTATGGGCATATATTATAAGTACATCATTTCAGACCATGCGCCCCGAATTCCTGGCGAATAGCTGCACAGATTACAAAGAATGATTTGCAAGGTACTCGGGGAGATGAGTAATTACATTTAGTCGTCTACGATAACGTAATTAATTTTCATATCCTCACGCTAATAGTTCACTTTGATAGTGTTTACCCGCTCCGCGCTTTTCTCGACGCTAAAAAGAAACCAAGGAAAAGTGCGTTGCATGCGTATCTCATTCGATTGAAATATTAATAAAAAATGGGGGGGATCCCGTGAGTTCGACTTTCCGCAGTGGGAAAATTTATTTAGCCGATTCAGGAGCCAAACGAGGGAGGCCGGTTTCGTTAATTGGCATGCGGTTTAAGTTGCGCGCGATGCCTTTCACGATGCCAATTTGCTCCGGAGTTTCCTTATGAATTTGTGGGCCGAGACGAGTTGGATAAACGAAGGAAAAGAATAAAATCGAGGCGCCACGTGGGAGCGAAAAGCGCAGTAGTCCGGCCGTTCCGCGTCGAATTTACGCGCACTCGCGGGAAGATCCAGGGAAGAGTCGAGCGGACTTTCCGCGCCGATTCGGCCGTAAAGTATAGATAAGAGCCGCAAGATAGGTGGCGACCGACAGGGCTGATTCGATCCGAGCATCGAACCTCGAATTATGCAAATCGCAAATTGCCCGACCGAACGGCGACGTCTCTCCGCGCGGAAGATCCATGCCTCCGGGATTTCGGGACTTCCGCTTCCGTCCCGCCCGTCACGATCGAAACCTATCAAAAGAACGGGAAAAGGAATAAATCCTCCCGCAATCTTGCAACTTAGTACCCCACGTAATTACGATAATCTCAATACTAACATACCCTGATAAAAATCAACGAATACATACATACACTTTTACACACCTCACAACCCTTTCTTTCACCCAGAGCAACGTAAAATAAAAAGTGTATAAATCCACTCAACATCATATATTAACCGCACTACCGAATCGTTACTTGAATTAAATGCGATATTACATAGAAATATAATTTAACTTGAAAATTTACCGTACTAATAATCAATTCTTCCCGGGGAAATTACTTTTATTCCTCACACATATCAACTTTAGTCGATAATCAACCGATGGGGTAATTCCCTACCACTATCGGAACTACTTACATTAAATGGTACTAAACAATAGAGTTAATTAATAATAGCTAAACCGATGAAAAACGTAAAATAAAGGCCTTTCATTGTCTAAAACGTGCCCTCTTATGGTACGCCAACTTATACGTTACATTTCACCTCGATAGTTATGGTTATCATAATTCGTAAAGGCGAAGGTATCGATAAGGCGATTACGGTGTTAACGGAAGTTGCAAGTTGTCGGGACCGGGAGGGCCTTTTGCGGTCGCCGAGCCAGTTGGAACGGCAACGATTTCGAGGACGTGCGATAAAGCGACTTAATGCGTCGGCGTTATCGGCGCTTTAACGATTCCACGTCCAGCCGTTGCGCGCGTTAGAGGCACTCTCGCGTGGCTAACGCGGCGCGTCCCATTACGAGCGCGCTCGCGCCGGTAATGCGCCTCCCGCGCAAATGTCAAGCGGAATCGGCGTGCCATTTAACCCGACTTAACCGGATGTCTAATTGAATTCGTAGCCGACACGGAGAGCCGCGGGCCCCTCGGCCAGAAGACGCGAGCCGGTCCCGGCGACGGTTTTACGACCGCCTTCTCCGCCGAGAACGCAAACTCTCCCAGGTCGGGTCGAACGCACCCGACCTTTCCTGCCAAGATGGCTACCTCGAGATCCGAGACAAAGAATTTATATCAGTTTCCTTTTCCCTCTAATGATGCTTAATGACCAACGATAAGACCCTCCGAGTCGCGTCGAACGCATCCGACCTTTCCCTGCAAAAATGACTACCTCCAGATTCAAGACAATGAATTTGTATGAACTTAATTTTCCCTCTAGTGTTGCTTAATGATGAATGAATTAACTCTCCGGATCGCGGCGAACTAAGCCAAACTTTCCCTGCAAAGGTGCAAAAAAAATAAATTGTATGGCAATGGTAAATTTGATTTTCCCTCCAGTGATACATTATGATAAACGATATGAATTATGCCGATGCCATCTAGCGTTTCAATTCCTCGGCCTCACTTTGGTGGTGAACGCAGTTAATATTTTGAAACTGTACGGGGAGATTCGTGGTATTGAACGCAACTTCGAAATATTAATTAAATTGGCTTGGAGTGGTGCATTCTGGGCGAATATGATTTGCAACGAAAGTATTGTAAAATTGTGAGGTCTTTTCATTTTAACGGTGTATTTCTTAAAAGGTAAGTAAGGTGGAAATGTGGAACGGTTCGAGACTCACCATGAAAACCATGAACCTTGATTGCAGGTTGGCGTTCCCGATGTAAGTCAGCGTTTCCAGCCTCCGCTTCGGGTCGAGACTTCTCGCTCCCTCCTGTGGGATGGCGCCTTTAGAGAGTCAGTCCGGTCAGAAGGGACGCGAAATTGGCTAGCTAAGTAACTTATCAATTGGCTACAATCGGCGATAAGGACGCCGGCTCCCGATCGGCATGCCGGCGTGTCGGTCGGGGACACCTGAAACAGAAAAAGAAACGAACTCGGTCAGCAGTGAGAAGGAGAGGTGATTTCCAATTCCTTCTGAATTTCATACCAACTTCTTTATCCGCGTCTAGAGCGGCTCGAGTAACGAAGGTCTGATAAGAAGCGGCAATCTTTCATTCCATCGCTACACCGAGAATAAAAAAATGTCATTCAACAAAAGAAATATCTATTCGCTTCGATGAAATTTAATTGTACGAATGCTTCGTCTACTCAATTACTTTGTAAAATGGTTGACATCAGCGTGTCGTTTCTACGAAAAATCGACAGTTGAATCAAATTATTCGATTACATCGACATCAATTTTTTTTCTCAACGGAATAACTGTTGTGCATATTGTTGAGTGCACGCCGAGTCTGCGCGAGGCACGTGCGCGCCGGTGATCGCCGATATGACGAATGATAACGCGATATCTCCAGACGGTCAAGCGCTGGACGCGATGATAAATCTCGATGTTGGAGAAAATGAAAATTGGGGGATTGCATCGGAACGAACGGTGCATGGGATTTTATTTTTAGGAGCAATCAATTTTCTTCCTCGGATTTCTAGGGGGGGGACCATGAAGTGCACCCGAGATCGTAAATGCATTTGTGAGGTATTTGCGCAGTCTTATGTAGGCCACTGGGAATCGAGTCCCGGCTGATACGTCACCGATCCGATCGGTGTGACAGCCTCACCGATCGAATCAGTGCATCGGTCGAATCACTGCCCAGGAAAAGTGCAAGCAAGGCTGAGGCGCGCGCAGGGCGCATTGCGTTGCACCGAATGCAACCAATTAAATGTCCGCTGGAATGGTTTCGCATGCGTCCCGGAGGAGAGGAAATCCGAATATCGCGGATGTTCCGGTACAGAAATCCGCCTACCCGCTGACGCAGCTCATTGACGAGAGTGCATTCGCGAGCGATGCACGCGTGCACCGCTCGGCGCTAAGTACGAAGGTACACCTATTTCCCCCCAGACCGGGCTAATTGCACCCGGAATACCCGTCGAGTCGAAATTGCCGGTCTACGGGCTGCAAAAAAATGGCAAGCGCCCGATTGCATCTGGCTGCACCGACCCGACTGTGCCGCAATTGCAACACTGATGAGCAAATGCAGGACCAAGACCACGGTAGTCTTGGTCTTGCATACTCGAGCCTTGATCTTAAGCCTCATCTCGCAAAAACGTGCAAGACCAAGGCCAAGACTATGCAAGACCGAGAATTGCAAGGCCAAGACTGCAGACCCAAGCAATTGCAATATCAAGAACTGCAAGACCAATAATTGTAAGGACAGGACTTATAAGACCAATAATTGCAAGGCCGAGACTGCAGGTCCAAGAATTGCGATATCAAGAATTGCAAGCCCAAGACTTGCAAGACCAATAATTGTAAGACCAAGACCTATGAAACCAATAATTGCGAAACCAAAAATTGCTAGACTAATTGTCTCAATACCAGGAATTTCAAAATCAAGAATTGCAAGACCTATAACTTTGAGACCAAATTTTGCAAAACCAATAGCTGCCAAACCAAGAATTGTAAGACGAAAATTTACAAAACCAAGAATTGTAAGTCCAAAACTTGCAAAATCAATAATTGCCAAACGAAAAATTGCAAAAGCACAACTTTCAAAATCAATAATTGCCAAACGAAAAATTTCAGGAGCAAAACTTGCAAAACCGAGACCGATTTTGCTCATCGATAAGCTTCGATTGTTCGCGAGGACATTAACATTGGTCACGACCAGTCCGGGGCGGTAGTCGCGGCTTGAAATTGGGAGGCTCGCGGCGCCGCGTGCGGCGCATCCGCGGCGCATCGGCCGCGCCGGCCGCGTGCCCGCCTTCCGACCTTCGGTGCTCGTTAAGCGCGGATCGGCCGTCGGGTATTATTGCTATAAACGTTTATAAACGCGGCGGTTAAACGGCGTCGCCGGCTGCCGTCCGGGATTGTCCGTTCACTCGCGGGCCCGCCATAAATCGCCGTGGAAATTGAAAGTCTTTTCCGATCGGGCACACGGACGCCCGCGGACGGCGGACAATTTCGCGCCGTCGCCGCCGCCGCGGCGGATACCGGACGGAGGTTTCTCCGCGGCCCCATTTTTGCCGCGACTAACGAACCGCAATCCGGTCGCGCAATCCGCGGCGGGGGGGGCCCTCAATTCGGCGCGCTCGTTCCGCGCGCGGAACGTCTCGCGGAATCTCGCGCCACCACGCCTCCCGCAGGCCGCGCATAAATTGCGGCCGTCCCGCGGGGCCGCGTTGTTCCAATAATCGCGACATCGCCGGGGAAACGAGCGGCCCGGCCGATAATGAACGCGACGACATCATCCCCGGAACGCACCCGGTCTTTATTTAAATCATTCGATCCGACACGCTGTAATCGATTTGCGCTAATGGCCGGTGAAATAGAGGTCGGCCTCCACGGCGAGTCGGGAAGTGCGAGCCAGCGATCGAGTTCCCTCGATCAAAGCCGATCAAGATTCGAGATCGAAGCGAATCGATCGGTCCTACTGCGCCGACCTTCGGTCCCTGATACGTCGCCTCGCGTCTTCATCTTGGCGGAATTCGAAAGAAGAAATTAAAAAAAAAAGAAAAAAAAATGAATTCACGATTTTATACCCCAAAGTATATACGAAACAATGACCAAAAATATTGACCGTGACAATTGAAAATCCCACGGATATGTGCCCATAATTATGAAAGTGGTCTAAGTCAAAATTAAAAAAAAAAATGAGTTTATCAGTTATTTCACGCCATATTATTTCAAACGAAATTAATTCAATGTAATTGAATAACAATTAATACAATGTACATTGAATTAATTTCGTTTGAAATAATATGGCGTGAAATAACTGATAAACTCATTTTTCTTTTTAATTTTGACTTAGACCACTTTCATAATTATGGGCACATGTATCTGTCAGAAAATGAGATTTTTCTTAGACGATCAAACTCATTTCGTTTCTCTTGTTAATGTTCACAGATATTTTAACGTGCAGGATATTCGGAGTGAATGCGCCAAATTATCTTTGATATTTCACGTGATCTACCAGATTTGATGGAATCGAAAGATTATTAACTAAGGGATTTTGTCGGGTCGATCAAGCATCTTGTTGTCTGGATAAGAAATGTTCTACGGTTGGACCTAGAAAAATTGTATCGAATCGAGGAAATATTTTTTAGCGGGTGGAGAGGCAACGAGGAGTCGATTTTCCGCGGTCGGTAGTTGGAGGTTCCTCGGTACAATACCGCGGGCGGTTTAATTGACGGATAATTGCGCCAGGTAACGCCGGACATTGTTAACCGAGCCGCCGTTTCCCGAATCCTGGCGCAATCGGTCCCCGAGGCGATTCGGAGTTCCCTTTGGGGCGCGGCTCGGAGCGCCAAGAAAAATATGACTAATTACGCCGAAACGAGTCCACCTACACGCCGGCCATTGGAAATCGACCAGACGTGCCTCGTGCCGGTTGCCAAGATCGAGACAATGCCGCCAGACCGAGCGAGATCTGTCGCGGTGTCGCAACGTCACCGATCTTGCGGAATGGCCGGAGATAAAAGAGCCGCGCGATAATGCGTTATCGGGTATGAATTATCTCAACTCATCGATGCGCCCTCACTTTGTCGAAAAATCCCGCTAAATAAAGAGATTACAATGAAATTAAATATTTCATGAAAAATGTCTACGAGTAAATTCTGTAGAGCGAGGACGAAAAATCCCGCTAAACAAAGAGATTACAATGAAATTAAATATCTCATGAAAAATGTCTACAAGTAAACTCTGTAGAGCGAGGACGAAAAATCCCGCTAAACAAAGAGATTACAATGAAATTAAATATCTCATGAAAAATGTCTACGAGTAAACTCTGTAGAGCGAGGGCGAAAAATCCCGCTAAACAAAGAGATTACAATGAAATTAAATATTTCATGAAAAATATCTACAAGTAAACTCTGTAGAGCGAGGACGAAAAATCCCGCTAAACAAAGAGATTACAATGAAATTAAATATCTCATGAAAAATGTCTACAAGTGAACTCTGTAGAGCAAGGACGTTTGGTCGAATATCCCTTGTACGCCCGGATGAAATTCGCCCATAAGCCAAAAGAGCTTAGCGCTGAAAGGCGTAAGAGAACGTGAAACTGGCGTTCAGGAGACTTTTCCACAAATTGGATGTACCGAACCGTTTCAAACTTTGACCGTGAACATGGACGCCATAAGGAAGGTCCCAACGCTCATGAAATTTCATTTCTCATCAAAAGTGTAGCAAATGTCTATAAGCAAATTTAAAGAGACTTGAAACATTAAATGGCGTCAGAACCCTCCTCATAGCCTCCACGTTGACCATCGTCAAGTTTGAAACGATTCGATGTACTCAGTTCGGAGAGAAAAATGTCATAAAGAGACCCTAGACGTTCCTTTCGCATCGGCTTAAAAAATGAAATAGGAAGAAAAAGAGAGATGAAAACGAGCCCGGCTAAAATTTCGACTCGAGTAGCTCCGAGTTCGAGAAGCATGTTTCACCCCCCCCCTGGGGCAGATAATCGCAAGGGATCTGCTTTAACGAAATCGATTTCACAGTTCCGCGACCAACGGGGAAATCAATCTGCGCGGCAATTCCGCGGCCCTCGCCGGGCCGGAACTCCGGAGCGGCGATTTCTGCGCCTCGCGGTCTCGCGAGATGAAACCCCTCCTCCTGCGGGGCCATTTAATTCGATTTAATAATCCCAGGCCTCGATTAGCGCGTACACGGCGCGCGGTATGTTAATTCCTTCGGTGGACAGAAGCGCGACGATCGACCGGGCCGCGTTTAATTCCGTCGCGGCGGCGGGCGGCCGGGAAAAACATTCCCGCCCGGCCGGCCGTGTCGCAACGCAACGCCACTGGCGAATAAAAGGGGATTCCATCGTCAAGGCTGCGCCGCTTTTCCAGGGACCTTCGAGCCACGATCGCACGGTGCTGTCCGAGACTCTCAGATCTTCAAAGTTATTGTTCCCAAGCTAAAAGATAAATTACTGCCGATAAAACTGTCCCGCTTTCCTCGCTCTTAAACCTATTCACGAAATTTCCGCACTTTCGGTAGAGCTGTAGTAAAATTATACATTCCAGCGGTGATCACGCGGCGTTGTTCGAGGCTCTTAGAAGTTCAAAGTTATTGTTCCCGAGACTAAGAGATAAATTACTGGCGATAAAAAAAACCTGTCCTGCTTTTTTCCTTATTAAGAATATGCACGAAATTCCCGCACTTTCCATCGAGTCATAATGAAATTACAAATTGGACGTTTCAAAGGATAACTCGGTGATACTTTATGGATTTCTAATTAATTCCGTAATCTTTTAACGCCGCGTGACAATCCGGTGAAATTTCAGTATCACGAGATTCATAATACGCGATAGAAATTTTTTCTTTTGTTTTTTTTTTGTTTTTTTTTCAAGAACGCAGTGGCCACCTCCGGGTGCAGAGAAACGAGCCGTTTAACACGGAGACCGTCCTCAACGCCCCTCGGGCCTCGGTCGTAGCTAACGAGCCGATGCAACGAATGCACTCCGTAATGAGTCCCCGCGAATCGATGCACTCGCGAATCCATTACTCGGACCGGTGGGTTTCAATGGGCGCGCCGTTAAACGGCGAGTCCCTTCCACGTAACCGTGCCACCTGTTCGAGCGTCCCGTTAAACCGAGACCTTAATCTCCGTTTACCCTCTCGATATCGATTACGACCGATTTTTCCGTACAGTAAAACTTGGCGACCACGTTCCCCGTTTTAACGGCGTCGCCGCTGAGCTCGGCGACCTCCGATCCCGAAATTTATGCTAATGGCCCGCAGCGTCGCGGCGCTCCGCGTCGCTTGGAAACAACCGCCTCTTAACGGGCTTAACCGAGCGGCTTAAAGTCGCGCTGCGATCGCCGCTTAATTGAAAGGTTACGAAACCGACGGGGCGACAACGCGGCGTGTAACGGGCGTTGCCGGGCGGCGTTAAACGGCCGTTAGTGCGCGTCCGACTTTCAAAAGCGTCGAGACGGCCGAGCAACCTTTCCGTACGGCTAATCAACGATGATCGACACCTCGAGAACCGCGATTAGAAAAATCATTCGGTCATGTTTGACATTATTTTCGCTTCGGTAGGTGTTCCTTTTTTCTTCTCAGGGCACTGAGAAATATAATTCAGGCCGAAAGAATATTTCCTTGAACAGAGCCAAAGAAATATTTCGGTGATTCGAGGTGATTCAAATGATTGCTTCCGCCGACTTTGCGGCAAATTGGCAGGGAATTTCTTTTTATATGTATACATTTAGCGGCGTCGATATGTCTGGTTATTTTCTGCTAAAGCGTTTTTATCATCGAGTCTTACATTCTGTATATCTATATCGCTAATAGTAAGCCCGACTTTTTACCCGGACTTAATTCACGCTAATACCCCAGCGGACGTACTCTCGCCTTTCTTGCACCTGGCGAAGGATTTACGGAATTCGGGGCTGTTATTTCGAACGGCCTCTTAAGTAAGAGAGCACCTACCTAAAGTGTCGGGCAGTAGTTAATCCCGATTGCGCGGCTTTTCCTCGCGCGATCGGCCACTTCCGTTCGCGCCGATGTCGAAAAATCGGAGGAAAGAAATATTCCCGAGAGAACGACCGGAGCGAAAAAATTAGCACCTAAGATATTCGCGAAAAATATTTGCAGAATAATCACCGCGAAAAATGTTCAGGCGAGGAAATCGGCGCAAGATAGGTGAGTGCAAAAAATACTCGCGAAAACTATTTGCGAAAAAATCAGCCCAAGAAAGATGAGCGCAAAAGATACTCGGGAAAACTATTTGCGAAAAAATCACCACGAAAAATGTTTGCGAAAAAAATCACGACGAAAAATGTTTGCGAAAAAAATCACGACGAAAAACGTTTGCGAAAATATCCCACAGCCAATCGCATCGCTCGATTTCGACTCCCTTGCTCTGAATCTCGCGGAACGATTGAAAAGGGGAGGAAGGAAAAAAGTCGAAAGAGAAATAGCGCGGCGCGCTAAAACGGAACGGCTGACGCGCGGTCGCAGCCGAGCCGGGCGGAACGCGGAACGCGGAACGCGGAACGCGCGGGCCGGGCACAAATAGCTGCGCGCGCCCTGCTCTCGTCCTCGTGCACGCGTGCGCGCGCACCCGGCCGCCAACACGTGCACGCACTGCGCGCGCACCCATTGGCCGGGCCGGCTCGGCCGACTTTATGAATGGAGCAGCACGCGTGCGCGGCCACTGGAACGGTGCGCGCCGAGAGCCGGCGAAAGTGACTCGGGAGAGCTCGCCCGGTGCAGCCGCACGCGAGCGCATCCGAGCTCGTAGGACAAAAAGAAAATAGGGAGATAAAAACAAAAAAAAGACAAACAATCGGCTCGGTGATAATTTCCAAGAATTCTCCATCGCCGTTCGAAGCAATGAGCAAATTAACATCTATACCTAGCCGTGAGAAAAAAAAATGATTTAAAAGGAAATACTTCGTTACTTCAAAGTATAATAAATTGACTCTAATAAACTTAAATAAACCTCGAATAAACAGGATGCAACGTTCCTTCGTAATTATGACAACGTATTTGAGTAACATTTCGGTGAAATACTTATTCCTTGAATAATCGAAATATTTCATTGATACCGTTGGAATAATTATAACTCGAGTCGACGAGATGTTTCATTAAGATAAATAGTCCTTTGGTTAAATGAATTTTCGTTTCTCGGCGTAACCATCACGGATGAGAACGCCTTCTCGTTATGTCATTGTATAAAACTCTTCTTATTATATCATGAATAATTCTAAGCCCTAGTTAGGGTATTTCTCGCGGACCGGCGGGGAAAACGCGGCGCGAAAAATGAGCCTGCGGCGTGTAGGACGGTCGCGGGGTATAAATCACATCGGAAGGCGCTCGTTCCGGGCATTTGCATGGCTAATGCCCGTCATTACCCGAAAACAAATATCCTCTCGGCGGCGATACGCGAGCGATAGGGATCTGTCGCGAATTAAAAGCGTTCCGGCAACAGGTACATTACGCGCGGCCCGGCGAAACGGCAAGCCGGTCCGCGCGGCCGCCGCAAGAGAGAGAGAGGAAGAGGGAAAGAGAGGAAACGAGGGGGAGAGACCGGGTGGATTTTTCCCGTACTAGTTACGAGCAAAACTGTCGCGTCGACATCTGCATGCCGCGCGCGGCCGGTTATACAACCGGGCCGCAGATAATTGTATTGTGCCGGCGCGGCGTTAGATAACGATTCCGTGGCGGATCGGCCGGATCCGCGTGAGAACTCGGGCGCGTTTACCATTACCAAGGCATTGCCTTATCTGGCCTTCTCTTACTTCGCCTTGAAAACGGTATTGCGGCCGACTGCGGGCTCGACGTGCTCTCGTTACTCCCCATCGCTATCCGTACATATCCCCGGACTTCAAAAATAACCTCAAAAAGCAAACCCGACCTCCCTCAAATGTCGAAAAAAAAAACGGAAAGTTTCAAGCTAAATATTCACAATTTGACGGGAGCCCCTTCTACCTGTATATCAATTTTCATCTCATTTCTCAAAAGTCGGTACACCCCAATTAAAATGGAATCCGCTCGACCTAACCTCGAAATCCCGAAAAAGTCTCATTGAACCAAAGAAATATTTCATTGAACGGTATAAAAAAAAGGGATTTCATCGATTCAATGAATTTCACGGAAATAAATAGGACGTAAGGTTTCTTCGCAATAATGACAATTTCATGAAGTTTGTTCGAGCCAGATAATTATTCCTTGAATTGACAAAGTACTTCTTTGGTCCGATGAAATTTTCTTTCTCAGGGTACCGTCTATATATTTTTCTTTTTATTATCTCTTTTTTTTTTTCTTTCTATATCCTTCGGTTCCATTTCCAACACACGAGTGCGCGATGCAACTGCACTCGAGGTGGAATAAATCCCCGGAGTCCGTTCGGGCATTGATAAACTCTTTCTTCGCGTCGCTCGCCCGGGAAAACGCACCGGCCAGCATTAATTTGAAACCCGTCCAATTGAGATCTTATCGATTATTTCGAAATGCGTGTCCGAGCACGGCATTCACCGTCGGGGCAACAACGTTTGGACACGCGCGGCGCAAGGATATACGTTCGCGCGCGGGTAATTGGCAACGCAATCTTCGCACCTCGGCGGGTACCTACGCGGCCCGGGTACACGGTGCTCTACGATCTATACACGGGGCCCGTGTACCGCGGCGACCGGGCTTACGCACTTACACGCGCGCACCGGCCTACGTACGCCGCAACTCTCGGTACAGCACGCGCGAGCGAGTATGCGCGAAACGCGGATGCAGAGTGCGCCCTGGAGTGCGCTAACGCGATTGCGAGTCCTTCGAAGACGCGAATCCTACAGGATACCGACCGTGATTAGTGTCTTACCTCCGATTACTTAATCTCAGATTAGTAAACGCGGATGCAGAATGCGCTAGGTCGAGTGCGAGTCCTTCGAAGACGCGAATCCTACAGGATACCGACCGTGATTAGTGTCTACCTCCGATTACTTAATCTCAGATTAGTAAACGCGGATGCAGAATGCGCTAGATCGAGTGCGAGCCCTTCGAAGACGCGAACCCTATAGGATACCAACTGTGATTAGCATCTTAACCCTCTATGGGCCGAATTTTTGTTTTAAATAAAAAAATGGGGGAACGAAAAATCAGCAATTAGGAACCTATATATGCAAATGAAAAAAAAATTTTCATTTAAAATGTGACCTGAAAGTTACACGGGCCCATAGAAGGTTAACTCCGGTTACTTGGGCCGAATTTTTGTTTTAAATAAAAAAAAAATTGGGGGAACGAAAAATCAGCAATTAGGAACCTATATATGCAAAAGAAAAAAAATTTTTCATTTAAAATGTGACCTGAAAGTTACACGGGCCCATAGAAGGTTAACTCCGGTTACTTAACCTCAGATTAGTAAACGCGGATGCAGAATGCACTAGATCGAGTGCGAGCCCTTTGAAAAAACGAATCCTACAGGATACCGACCGTGATTAGTGTCTACCTCCGATCATTTAATCTCAGATTAGTAAAATTCGATCGCATTTCAGTCGATTCGCATCGACTGCGGTTAGCAGGTTCCTAACCTACTGCTCGCTAATCTCGGATTAATGAAATTGCCGGGGCACCGATTGTGATCAGAGTTGGGTATTGACAACTCGAGGTTTTTCCACTTATTTTACGTAAATTAAGAAATTTACCATTAGAAAACCCTGGAGAACTAGTGGATTATGTGATAAATGCGGATTACCGAGGTGGAATTTAATTGAGTTGAAATTTCTCATTCGGATGTTTACAATACCAAATGGCGCCGTGTTCATATATTATTTATTTGAAATTTTCAAATAATCACATTAAATTGTAGGGTAAAGGAGATTGCGATTACGAGTACGTAAACCTTCGGGAGAAACGGATACAGGAATTGAACTGACGAAATCAGATGAATATATGAAACGGGTAAAAAAAATCACAAAAAATAGATATGGAGTTATGATGGATGGTTATAATCATGCGTTCGGCTTCGTTCTTTTGGAGAAAGACAACATATCCCCGGCAAGGAGGAGCGATTTTGCGGACGACAATTACGTGAAGAAATCCTGTTCCGCACCGCGGCGGAAACGGGTTCGCTCTCGACCATTGATCATCGATCATCGATCATCGATCGGGTTCTCGGAAGTCGGAGCGCTCCTCTTCAGGGCGGGGTGGATATATACGCGGGGCATTATAAAACGCCTTACAATGAGTTTCGGTAAAACTCATTGCAGTCCCGATCGGCGATCGATCGGCGATCGATCGGCTGGAGCCGGTATGCGATGAGTGCGCGGTTTCTACGTCGAGGCATAATGTATTAGCCACGAGGATCGCGAGCTGGGCGCGATCGGTCGATCGGATCGATGGCATTGTTCTCGCGATCCACCCAGCCCCGCGAGAGATCGAATGCCATCGAGTCGGCTCGTTGTCTATTATTATTAATTACTGTCAAATTACCGGCCGCGCATAGAAATGTCATCCGGAATTATGATCTTACGGGAGGCACGCGACCGTGCTCGATACGAACATACAAGTCGTACCACAACTCCAATCAATATCCATAGATCTATATCCATAACACAACTACAAATCCAGAGCAATGTCTAAGTCATTATCCCTCCATTTATAATAAAATTTTACAGCACATCCACACTGACTCGAATGTGATGCACGAATCGAAAAGAGCACTCCTCGCGATTTTCCATAGCCCGAAAATCCAATATATTTTGGCAATTTTTAGAACGCACTTATTATTATTCATAATTCTTGGATTTTATTAAGACACCCATCTTGCACCGGATGCGATTTTCGGACACTCTCAAAAAATGCAATGCTCCTCGTTACCGCGTAGGCCTAGTTCAACGTACACGTGTTCGCGTCAATCATCGACCGATGACTAATAATCGCCAATCGAGTGCGTAATCGCGGCGCAATGACACGGTGCGTACCCCTCGCGGCACCGTGACAATGGGCACGGTCGATCGATTAATGATACCGACGCCGATCGTCGACGGAAGACCGTACTGATAACGTCGACGAGTGTCCCCCAGACGGATCTATTTTCTTTCTTTCGCCGGCGAGATCAGTCCAATCGAGCGCGCATCGATTATAATTGCAAATCGGGGCAATTGGAGCCTTTATCGAGCGTGTCGCCGCCTCCCACGTGCGGGGGTTTTGCGTTTAATTAACGACCGATAAGCGAGCGTATATGATCGATGGGGAGAAAGGGTTCGCATTGTTCGCGATAAGCGCCGACTTTTCGCCATTTCCGTGACGGAAACGCGATACGGTGCCTACCGAAAGCGATCGATTGATCGATCGATCGGTGGATCTCGCGGATATGCAAAGCGGTCCTCGTTTTGACATACTCTCGATATTCCTCCGAGCCATCGGACCTTAATTAACGCGATTAATCGACCTGACGAGGAGAGGAGGCGGCTCGCCTTCGTCTCGCCTGGAAGTCGAGATTTATAAGGACGAGGCTCGGCCACGCGAGGAGGTGCAGAAAAATCGGGGGAGGCAGAGGGTGGCAATATCTCGCGAAGTAAATTGAATTACCCCCGATTTAGACGTCACTGTCGGAAATAATCAACCCCGCCGTCGAGCGGTCCGCACGCGATGTTCTTGCCGCGCGAACGAGGCCGCGAGCCCGAGTCTCTTTTCGCGGACTTTTACCCACTCGCACTAGGATCTAATTTCTCTCGAACCCGATGACTTTATTAATGGCGAGGACGGTTTCAGACGTAATCCCGACATTCCCACGGGGAAGGTTGGAGTGAACGCACCTCCAAGTTGACCCGAGGGCTTGGAAAAGCAGGGGGAGAAAAGAAAAATCGCTTTACAACGATACACCATGCCCGAGGGTAAATTAAACGTCAACCGGCTCGAACGTCTCTGTCGGAAATAATCAACCCCGGTGCGGCGAGCGCGCATGCGCAAACGAGTCGCGAGCGAGGAGGTAGAGAGTTCATCCTTTCGCCGGGTATTTTCGGGACATTTCATAATTTAATGGGCCACGGAGCGGTCGGACGGGTTCCAGGCCCCACCCTTAAGTCGCGTCGGGCCGGTATTCTCACGTTTAATACGTTGGGACTTAATGAACGCGATCAATCGATCCCGCGGATCTATAAAGTCCCCGGCGGGCCGTGGTGTCGGTAGCCGAGCGAGGGCCATTCATTAAGCGTCCGTTTCTTCATTTTTCTTGGGGGGGCCCCGGCCGAAAACTCTTCGGGCCCCTTAAGGACGTAGCCGGTCCCCCTCGCTTTCTCTGCCCGACCCCCTCGCGAGTTTGCATAACTAGTTGGATTATTATTTCCTCCCACGAGGCGCGGGCCCTCTTTCGCTCCTCCGAGTTCTCACGCGTTGCTCATCCGGGTGAACCGAGATGGGGGACTGATCCCGGGACCGGGAAAAAATCGGGAAAGGAGACCAAACTCGGGAAATGGAGAAAAAATTATCTCGAGCCTGCGAAATCGAAGAAATTATCCCCGATTCGCAGAATCAAAGAAAGGAGTCCAACCCTCGGAGAGAAATCGAGAAAATGACCTCGGACTCGCGAAATGGAAAAAAAAGATAGCGCGGCACGTCAATTGTGCCCATAATTATGAAAGTGGTCTAAGTCATATATTTTTTGTTTCGAAATTACATAGAATTAATTTCGTTTGAAATAATATGGCGTGAAATAACTGATAAACTCATTTTTTTTTTTTAATTTTGTCTTAGACCACTTTCATAATTATGGGCACAATTAAAGGAGAGAATCAAGTGAACGACCCTCTGTCTCTTTAATTTAATTAAATGAAAGAAAATATTACCGGTATAAAATCCAAAAAGCAACATCGACCACTCGAGATGAGGAAAAGGATTGCCCCTTTCGCATCCCCTTAAAATGGAAGCCGGATACCGCTTTCACGTCCCCTTAAAATCGAAATCAGATGCCACTTCCAATATAAACGTAAGATCAAACAAACCACCTTAGTCCCAGGAGACTCTGGAAACGACTCGCCCACTCCGACAAGAGAGGCTTTAGATAAGCCGACCACACCGAGGGGCGATCTATAGGCGATCGATCGTCGGCAGTCCATATCGACCGCGACCGCGGATGTGCTAATCGAATCGGAACGCCCCGTCGCGGTTTTTCCCAGCGCCGCTTATTACGGGTGCCCGGTCTGATGCAAATCCGTTTAATTTACCGCCACCCGCTAGCCGCTCGCGCGGTTTTTACGGACTACGTGCGAGCGCCGCCTCTTCTTATCGAGCCGCGACCGCTGCACTTTAAGGCGTCGCTTTACCGTCAACCGCGTGCCGTTGGCTCGGCCATAAAAATCCGCCCAAGGCCGGTGCATTACACGACTCGGATTATCGCGGCGCGCAATCGTCGCGCGGCCACGAGGCCGGAAAAAGCCCGCCTCAAGGCCGGGAAGCGCGAACGGTAGCGGCAGTTACTAAAAGGGAGAGATATGAAAAAAAATATATATATCCCAAAGGGAAAAAAAAAATAGCGTCCCCGTAATAGTTGCGCAATGCGTCTTCCTCTGCCGATATATATACCGATCTATCCATGTGTATATAATTGCGAGAATTTACACCGCACTCTGTATCGTTGTTACGACATTTTTAGATGTAGAGCTTTAGGGTGTTCCCATGAGACGCTTTAACCCTTTGAGCTCTGTGGACCCATAAGTGCCAATATTGCTTGCACGTCCTTAGGAAATTCGCCCATACGCCAAAAGCGCTCAAAGGGTTAAGGATGACCGGGTTTCACTTGAGAGGGTGGATTTATTAAAGACAGCTCCATATGGGGCAAGACAAGTACAGAGATATGTAACAATGGTTGTGTGCTAGAATCGGGTAGCAGACAAGACGCGATTAAGTAGAGCGGAATTTTTTAAGTAAAAAGGAAGGTGGGAAATACGGAGCGTTGATGGCTTCAGGTCGCGCCTCCACTCGGGTGACGAGGGAGAAAAACCGCGATATCGAGGCCCAATCGGATCCGATCGATCCCCATTGGGCCCCATCGAGCTTGATCGATCCCATTGGACCCCATCGGGCCCGAAGGTGCAATTTGCACGTCGCACCTCGCAAGAACTCACGGGGATGTCCTCGCCAACGATAAGAAGACTCGCACTCGCACATGCGTAACGCGCACGCGATCAGCGGGAAGAGAAAGAGAGAGGGAGGAAGAAAGAGTGTTATTACCTCAGGCGATGAACCCGGCGCCCGCCAACGTCACGCCATAAAGGCGAAAGGGTTCGACGCCCTTACCGGAGAGGACATTTTCTCCTTTCCGCTTTTTCCGATTTTCCTTTTCCCCTCTCTCCATCCGGCCCGATCAATCGTCCGCGTCGCGACGGTCGTGAAGATAAAACAGAAAGGGAGTTCACCCTGAGAGAAACAATTAGTTGAGAAAACTCGATCCTGGTCCTGCAAAGATGGGGAAAATTATTCTTCGGTACTATTCGAAGATATACTTGTCCAGTTCAATGGAATTCCTTTTCTCAGTCTAGGAACGGACGAGTCCATCCAATCTGGACACTCTAACCGAGTTCCGAACGGGTCCCGATCAGACTCGATGTAAAAAATGTTTCCTAGACATTCATCAATGGACCTAGAAAAATCCCAATAGACTTTCTTGATGAATAAATTTTTGTTTTCAAGGCGTTACATTTCTGATCGGCACCTGATCGAATCGTCAATTCATATCCCGATAAGAATTTCAACCGTCTCGTCAAGGTTGGTTCCCAGTTCTGCAGAATGTTTCCACGCGAAGGTGGGTCCGGATAGGTCCCATTCACCCGGACCCCCGAGGTAGAGGCATGCTCGCCAGGAGTGCATCTCTCCCACGTGCTTATGCACCCGGCCAGGGAAATGCAGAAAGCCGGGTATCGCGATGCCCCCCGATGCCCCTGGAGGGTCTTGGCGGATCCTCCTTCTTCCAGTTTCTTTCCCTCCTCCTTTTTCAAAAACGGCCCGCCATTAGCGCTAACCCTTGCACCTCGCGTGCACTCGGCCGGCCCTTTTAAGGGCATCCGAGGGGCCTGATAAACTCGTCGATCACGATGCATCCCCGGGTCCCTGGTGCAGTTGGGCCCGGCCCCTCCCCTTGCACCGGCTCGGTCGATTACGCGGATCCTAGGCATCTCCTGCGATAATCCCGGGATAATTGCCATGTAATCGGGAGATAATCACCTAGACCGTCCGCGACACTTCTCGGGAAAGGGGGCGGCCAAAACGGACCCGGTGCATAGAGGACGGTAGCCGTCAACGCGCGATACCTATTAGCTTGCATTGTATGCTAATGAGCGGTTGTCGCGGGTGATCCGGGCCTTATATCGCGTCACACCAGATGACAGAGGTTCTCTCGGCCGCGTCAACTTCCGGATGCGCCAAGCGATGCAACGACCCCCCGTGCCCCCGAATACCTCCAATCGATTAATACCTTCTCACCTACCCAGCCCTCCAATATTTTCTACGAGATGAGTTTCTTTTTTTTTTACCAAGTTTCTTTCTATACCGCGACATAACCGAGCGTCGCCGAGAGTCTCGATATGCTTGAATTAAAAAATTCCCCAAGTATACTCTTATAAAAATCTTTCCATTTCAAGGCATTGCAGCCGAGCCGGGAATTTCGATACGTGAGATCTTGAGTACGCTTGAATTTTATAATCCTTCAAGGAGACATTTCTTTTTTTACCGGCCGAAGGAAGCGAGAGAAAGAGGCTGGAGCGCCGCGTCGCGTGCTAAGCGCGTCTTATCCCGCGGCTGCCGTTAAACCCTGATTAATCGCTTAATTATAATGCTCTTCTTTCGCTAAAGGCGCCGACTTCACGTGCCCCGGCGAATCGACGCCCCGCGGATTTATGCCTGTCCACGCGCGGCGCGCCCGTCCATCAGCGGCGCCGATCTCGTGCACGCGTCTCCATAGGACGCGCGTGGCGGTTCAATCGTCTCGGCCCTCAAACTCCAGAGTACCCGTTCGCGATTTTCCGCGAAACTCGCTCCACCGCGAAGTAGACATCGACGGATGCCCAAGTCTCGCATGCACTCCGGCTCTAAAGTAGCGCCTTAACCGGACTTACATTGGATAAAAGGAAATCAAATAAAACGTACACCTAAGGTACCCTACGTGCGGGCAGCGCGACGATGCTTGATGATTTAATCCCCCTTAATTCTCTCTACACTTGGAATTTCCATTATAATTGGTAGAAAGTATTTTATAGAAATGTTTCATCCTACCCGCGGCGAAGAAGAGACCTCATTGAGCCGGGGGAATATTTTCTTAATTCGATTAATCGTATTATTTCACTCGAACTCGATTAAATCGTTGCGCGTCCAATTTATTCCAGTTTACTCGAGTCGATTATTTTACGTTTATTTTACTTCGAATTTCCATAATAATTGGTAGAAAGTATTTTATAGAAATGTTTCACCCTACCCGCGGTTAAGAAGAGACCTCATTGAGCCGGGGGAATATTTTCTTAATTCGATTAATCGTATTATTTCACTCGCACTCGATTAAATCGTCCTAATTTCGGATAAACGTCGCGCGTCCAATTTATTCAAGTTTACTCGAGTCGATTATTTTACGTTTATTTTACTTCGAATTTCCATAATAATTGGTAGAAAAAATTGTATAGAAATGTTTCATCCTACCCGCGGTGAAGAAGAGACCTCATTCAGCCGGGGGAATATTTTCTTAATTCGATTAATCATATTATTTCACTCGAACTCGATTAAATCGTCCTAATTCCGGATAAACGTCGCGCGTCCAATTTATTCAAGTTTACTCGAGTCGATTATTTTTCTTCGAATTTCCATAATAATTGGTAGAAAAAATTGTATAGAAATGTTTCATCCTACCCGCGGTTAAGAAGAGACCTCACTTAGCCGGGGAAAAATTTTCTTAATTCGATTAATCGTATTATTTCACTCGAACTCGATTAAATCGTCCTAATTCCGGATAAACGTCAAATTTATTCCAGTTTATTCGAGTCGATTATTCTATGTAACGAAATATCTCTTTGGTTCAATGAAATTCATCTTTTTCTTTCTCAGCGTAAGAGGCCCCGACCTGGGCTCGGGTTGCACCGAGTGCACCCAGGTGCGGGGGTCCACGGCGTGCGGTACGTTGCACCGCCCACTACGAAGGGCCGCGACGCGTCGCAGCGATTGCACATTAAAGGCCCTGAATGCCGTGTCGGGCATTCGTGTCCGATGGCAATTTCTCCGGTGGCAGCCGTGTCGTGTGCGCGCGCCCGATGCGCGGCACGGCCACTTTACTTATTATTGAACGCAGGAGTGCACGCTAGAAACGTGTAACGTGTACAACTAATGTAATTAGTTGTATTGTCGCCGTTAAGTGCGCACGTAACGCGACGCCGACCCGCGGGTGACCGTCGGTCGTATAACGTAACAGTTATGTCTATTAAACCTCGCTCGTACCTACACGCCAGGCGGGGACATAACCTAAAAGCTAACCAGCCAACCTGAAAGTTTCCTGAAAAATTGACCGAAAAATTCCTGGACAAAATTCCCGGAGAAAATAAGAGTTGACAGAAGAGCCTATATATACGTATACACGTTTCTCGATATTCCTCCTTATTTGAAATCGATTAGACAAATGTATCTGAAATATCCGGAATAAAATCCCGCAAAACGGTCGGAATTCTGCCAGTCGATTTTCGCGCGATAACTCGCTACGTTTCCGCCGATATACTGCGTCTCGTTCTCGCCGGCGTCGCGACGGACGCGACCTGATAAGCGCGACCGGGTCGAAAGGTCGCTCGAAAAACGGAGATTCTCCCGGGAGTGATAACGCGAGGCAGACGATCTTTAGACGGGGAAAGTGATAGACCCCACACTGGCGACGATAACGCGATAACGCGCGTCTCCGCGTACCGTCGCACCGCGCTCGGGATGCGCGACGCGTGTGCGCGCGGAGTCCTCCTCGCCACGTGCGTGGGTTGACAAATTCCCGGACCACCTGTGAATGTACGCATGTACGTTTACCTCGAATCCTCCGGACCCTCCATATTTAACGGCGTCAACTAAATATGTGCCAACTGAATTTTCACTCCGAGACCTCGCGTTACCGTCGTTTAAAAAGCACAGAAGCGCATCAGACACTGTTTTTTTTCCCTTTATCCAGGGTGTTCCAAATCGTTGTACAGTTGAGAAGGGTTTCACTTCACCTTAATTTTTATATTTCCAACGTGGCGGCGCAAACGGGGCGAGAAATAAAATTCCGCTGATTAAAATCCCGATTAGAAAAATAATAATAATAAGAAGAATTAGTCGACTGAAATTTTGATCAAATGATTTAGATCAACGAAATCCACCACGACCCTTCTCAGGGTTCCGGTACCCGTGGAGAGTGCCGAGGAGGAGGTCGAAGAAACCGGGAGTCTCGACATCGGGGCGGGCGAATCCGGTCCCCGTCGTTCCTCTTCTGGCATCTTCCGAACCCGTTCGAGATAGGCAAATAGCGGCGTCGCTTAAAATTCTGGAATCTCCACTGACCAGGACAGACCGAGCTCGGAAATCCACCGGCACCAGGGCGTGGTCTCCACATGCCCTTTTCGGGGGCCCCCGGCCGAAAAATCCATCTCGAAAAGAGCCACACCTTGTCGGGTCACTCGGCTCGAGAAAGAGAGCGAAAGAGATGAAAACAGAGAGGAAGAGAGAAAAAGCTCCGACGAGTCGATAACAGGTAGCTCGTGCGAGCGAATCTCACCTCACAGGTGAGATACGTATGGAAATGCGGGAGTAGTGATATGCATACAATGTCGATACGAGATAAGAAACCGGAGAGAGCGTCGTCAATGAAAACGGAGGATGGCGAGCCCCGAAGAAATGCGAATGCCCTCCGGAGAGGAATCGAAAACCCGATCGAGTGCGAAACTTGCGGATCGACCCATCTGACAAAGCTAGGGTCACAAACCACGCGTTTCCGCACGCGGCAATGTTTTATCGGTTCCAACGATTTCCAAGGATTTTCCATATATTTTCCCCGGAGCGCAAAACTTGCGGATCGACGCATCAGCTGACAAAGCTAGGGTCACAAACCACGCGTTTCCGCACGCGGCAATGTTTTATCGGTTCCAACGATTTCCAGGGATTTTCCATCTGTTTTCCCCGGGAAGTCGAGCATAGAGATTCCACGAGTGCCTTCTTCGAGAACCGATTGTCTTTGATTTCCCTATGATAAGGAACATTGCGTTGCGATAAGAAGTGACGTTCGGCCTTAAAATCATGGCAATGTTTCAGCGGATTCCGCGGGATTTCTCGCATTGAAATCCATGAACAACCCTAGGGTACGATTTCACCGCATCCTGCCCCGCCGAACCGGATGAGGGAAACTGGGTCTCGCCGGGCCGACAAAAACGCACGGGGCGACCCCCTCGACTACCGAATTATTGAGGCGACATGCCGCCGAGGAAGATGCAATCTCGGCAGGGGCCAGATATTCCCGTAGCAGCCGCATGACCTGCCGCATTTGCGCGAGTCGATGGCGGCGCGACATCGCCCGGTGATCGATACCGGAGCCCGAAGCTCGCGGTCGAGCATTCGCCCGAGCCTCCGGGGGCTTTTGCTCCGCGAGCCGAGCATAACTCACAAAACCGTGCCAAAGGCTCGCCATAGATCCGGCCGAACCATCGACCGCGCTTCTTCCCCCGGATATTAAAACCCGCGGAGTCGGCGCGCGTCCCTTATCGAGCAACGAGCTCGGCGCCCTCTGATAACGGAGACCGCCCATCCGCGCTGCTCATCCCCGTGTCAAAAAAATTCGGAAAAGAGATCTCACTGACATTGCTAGACGCGAATACATCTGACTCAAGGAGTTATCCGTCCAAAAAATCATGGATTTTAATGCTCAAAATCCCAAACACCACCCTTCATATCTCCTTAAGGTGTTACGAAAGCTCAAAATATCCACATAAACTTATCTCGAAAACTCCAAGATTCTCCACCTAATCATGGGATTTACGTGTCTGATTTATCCAAGAGAAAAACCCTAAAAAATTCTATCATTGGATTAATAAAATCTCGGGAGTCTCAAGACCTTCATTGGGACCTCCACGATTAATGTTAAAGTGTCGGATGATTCGGTGCACCTATTTTGGGGATGAGTTTTATCAATATTTCGACGTCTCGATAGAATGACCCTCTCGTCACTTAAACTCGGGTGTACCGAGGGGACGAGATCGGCGGGCGATCTTTCGTGCAAACGAGACGGCCCATTTCCGAGTAGCAGCTCTCTGAGTCGGTACACGGACAGGAGCTACCCGGTGGCCCCGGGAGGCGATTAAATCGTGTCCCTCCATCCAGGGGACAATCCGCCGAGCACCTAGGCGTTGTCGTCCGATTCCGTGAGCGCGACGCGCAACCTGTGTCGACATAATTATGCTACGCGCCGTCAGGTAGATGAAGCGATACGATGGGCGGCCGTTTAAGCGCCTCTAGGGGCATAAATAATCCCATTAAGCGTGTCACTGGCTCTGTCAACAGTCCGACAGGCGACAAGATAGAAGGCGAGCCCGAGCCGGCCGTATCTGGCCGCGGTGTCAAGAGGTCGACGGCAACCGACGTCCCTGCCAACCCGGCCAATGACAGCCAGGCGTTTTGACAGCTACGTCCTTCGCCCCTCGCGACCCGCCACGCATTAAAACCTGCACATCTCCCCGGTCCCAATATCCCCGATAATTATATTATATTATTAATTAGATATTATAGAATCAATATAATTATATTAATTATATTATATTAAATGTCGCCTCGACGAGAAACGTAAAAACGGAAGGAAAAGTTGATGGTTGCATTTTCTTTTTTTTTTCTTTCCCATTTGTCAAATTAAATGAATGTATAAGTTACACCTGTCCACGGTGAATACGACGAAAATCGATTAGCTTGAATACGAGGAACATATTTTTAGATGATACGGTCCAACTTGGGAACCTTATTCCCCCACGCATGGAATTGTTCGAGGAATGAAATGCATGTAGAACATTTAAGACAGGCTTAAACGTTGACCCGCGGTTTATCGACACGTCTTGTCAGGGCGCGAGCTAATTTAAATCATTTGATTAAAATCCCGATTGAAATCGCCGATTTCAACCGGATATTTATTTTATTTAAATCGCACTGCAAAATTTTGGAAATCCTCAAAATGGCATATACCCGAGCCTGGACTTGAAACCGCAACTTTGATCGAGCGCGACTTCGCATTCCTGCCAAGATCCCCGATGACTTCTTCGAATTTCATGTACTCTTGAAGAGCGACCGGAATAGCCTACCGTGACCGGAGATACCTTTCTTAAATCCCAATGAAAAATCACGAGATTCTGGAAATCCTCGAGCACGACACACACGCGACCCCGGCCGCCGATCCGGGAGTTTTATCGAGGGCGACATCGCGTACCTCGCAACGTCCACGAGGACGTCTTCCTCCAGATCGGTCCGGGACAGACTTTGTCCAGACATTGTCGTCACAGCTCGGGATTATCGTGCCACTTGAGATTCCACGTCGAGCGGATTACGCGCGGGGGCCGCGGCGGAAATCTCGCATGCACGTACACGGGAGTTTGACGGCCGCGGGTCGAGAGCTCCGCTCGAGAGGATAAATATGCGCATAAAGAGAGTGGCCTGCCCGAAACCAGAAGACGTTACCTCTCCTCCTAGGTCTTGCTCCGGGAGGAAAAGGAATAAAGGAAAGGAGGTAAAAAAGGGGGGGAAAAAAAAAGGAATCGAAAGAGGAATAACAAGACACGAGAGGACCGCAGCCAAAAACCGGCAGCTTCTTCCTCGGTCCCCTTGTTCCGTACGGCCGGGCCTTTCCGGGACCGTTAAGAGACCCCGAAGAGAGCAACGTCAAATCCTAGAGAGAAAGAGGTAAGAGAGAAGAAGAAAAAAAAAAGAGGGGAGACAGACATTAAGAGCCTCCCTCCTCACGGAGGTCATGCTCGTTAATGTAGGTGAGCGCTGACAGGGACCCGTAAAGAGAATAGAAAGCCCGAAGAAGCGCGCCGGTACATGCCAATGCCTTCGTCGTCATTTGGCTCACGCGTCATCATGCCACGAATATATGTGGGATTTAAAGCGATCGAGTCATGGGGTCGCCCTGCACCAGGGTGGAAAAGGGGAAAACCCGATCAGCTCCGATCGCCTACAGATCGCTCTTCAACCGAAACATGCCAGTGTTCGGTAACGTCATCGTCATTAGTCTCACACAATATAAATGTGAAATTTAAGGCGATCGAACTATCGCAATAAATATATATAAAAAAAAGGGGGGGAAACCCCATCACCCCCCACGGGCTAAAAATCGATCATTAATCGATCGTTAGCGCCATCATCAACACGTATATACACGAGATTAAAGACGAACGAGTCATCGGTCAGACGTAAAAAAAAAAAAAAAAGAAGAGAAGAGAACCCGTCACCCCCGATCGATTACCCATCGATCGTTAATCGATCGATCCTTGAAACCCGGTGTCATCGGATCGGACGGATGCGGCTCGTAAGCGGCATCAACGGGCGGCGATTCGTCGTTAGGTCGGCGCAGTAACGTCTAATTAAGGCAGCTCCTAAACCGCCTAAAGGCGTGCTTAACATTCTTCTAACGAGACAACGCGTATAGCTACACTTTCCTTGACCACTCGGACCGCCGTCACAATTAGCATAGAGCCTAACTATCCAGGGCCGTTAAAAGGCGTTGAGAAACCTCTCCCGAAGAGGGAGAAAAGAACGGAGCTGCGGAGGAGGGGGGCCGAAAAAAAAAACAAAAAACGCGTCCAAAGGTGCTCGGCACGTCCAACGGGACGCCGCGCGGAATCGGCACGTGGTTTTGCGCGCGTCCTAGACAACCGCGTGTGGAATTATGCCCCCCGACGTGGAACAGGTGTCTGATGTGCGCACACGTTCGCGCGCAGGGGCCCTCCCCTCACCCCCGGGACCGTCAGCGTAATACGCCACGACGTCGTTAAGTCCTTACGAAAAATCTCCGAGGAATGCGACGGAGGCGACCGAGTCATATGGTGGCGCGATCAACGACCACGGTAGCCTCCATGCGCCTCCTACAGTGGGTAATTTGCATCCCGGATATTAATCTGTCGTCGAATCGCGTCGTAAAGAAATGACCCTCTAAACCAAGAACAAAAAGAAAAAACGGATTCAAGGGTTCGATCCTTTTGACGGAACCGGCAATTTTTAACATTGCGCGAAGAATTACATTGTGGCGGTGATAGCATATATATATCAGTTCTTCCTTCGATAGCCCAGCGATTACGCTCACCACTCGTACCACGTGGTCTCTCGGGCTCGAATCCCGCTCAGGAGAGATTTTTCGGTGTCTAAGGTACGAAACACAAGAAGAAATGGGTACACCACACACCATCTCCTCATCGAAACCCAAAACATGTTTTCCTCTCGCTCGCGTACTCGCATGTCCGATTTCGGCAACACTCGAGCACTGAGTTGGTGCCCCCTCCGCGCATGCAACGGGAAAACAAATTCGCATTTCTACGTGAAACAAGAAAATAAGGATAAAAGAATAACATCCCGAGGAATTTTGCGACAATAAGGTGCGCGTCCCTAGTGAGACTTGTCGCCCATGAAAGGCACGTCAAGGAAGTTTCGGAAAAGTCAGATCGAGACAGTGGCGATTATTCGTGAGAGGAGCTTCCACCGCGCGTGCGCGCAAATCCCAACAGCTAGCAAATCGGGAAATTAATTCGGGATAATAGAGGGGGCCCCCCGGATGTGCGAACACGCGACCGTGCCGTTTGCGCGACGTTATACGGTACCGCGGCTTCCGCCTTTGCACGGGCGATATTAAAGCGAGAAGAGAACGGAGGGGGAGGGAAGAGAGGAAAAATACTATAAAGTACCCGCGAGTCGAGGTATGATCCCGTATATGTAAATTCCCTGTAAAGTCCGGACGTATGGAAATGCGCGGCCGCGAAAACCAGGGCTTTGAAGTATTCCCGGACCGGATGGGAGGAACAAAAGGAAAAATACCGCAATCGCCGTCGCGGAATAATCTCGAGGATATTCTCCGACACTAAAAATCTGAAACACGGTGTAACGAGTGATATCTAATTTTTATTCAATAATGAACCGAAAAACATCATCCGAGATTCCTGCCAAAGTTCCCGGGTAAATCTGTAAATGGGCCAAGCGTTCATTTTTCGCAGTAAATCGGGCCCCGCGTCAATTAACAATGTACCCTTACCGACGCCATTAATCACTTCTTCCCGGCATCTCTCATTAAGCCTGGAATGATCTCGAAAAGTTCCCTGCCAAAAAAGAAAAGGAAAGAGAAAGAAGTTTCACTTCCCTCGCCCCCTTTCATAACCCGCGATTATCAGGCCGTAAAGTTCTTCCACTTCGAGCGTTTCTCCGTGATCTTTCTTAAAAACCGAAAGAACCCACCGAAAACCGGCGTGGAAAGTCATTTCCGGATACCTCGGGCCGACCGCGGCGTCTTATCGCCATTATCTCGCGACACAGCATCCGACCAGGACCTCACCTGCCCCGCAATCTCACCTGCGAGCCAGCTGACCTGACGCGGATAAACGCATCGCCGCCTCGTGGCGTACAGGTGGTCGAAGGTAGAGGAAAGGCTTGAAAAGTCTCGATTATCAACCCGACCCTTAAGGTGATATGAAAATGCCCTTCCGTACCAAAACGTGAGAACATTGATAAAAATTGTCCCCAAGCCGACAATACCGGATTCATTAAAAACTTTTCAACATAAACACAGAAACCATATGGAAGGTCCTGACACCGGTGAAATTTCAATTTCTTAACAAATTTATTTAGACACTTACATAATTTCCTGTAACGTTTCCATATATGCACGTTGTAAAGTTTGAAACTAGTGCACCCAGTTAGGTGAAAAGTTTCATGAAGGATCGACCCTTCGGATGCGAGATTCACCACCACTTAACCCTTTCAGGGGTAAGCCCTTCCGGCGTATGGGCGAATTTCATCAGGACGTACAAGCAATATTGGACCATCGGACGCACTCATGGGTCCACGCCGCTGAAAGGGGTAATAAAATATTTCATAAGTACTATTCAATGAAATATTTCCCCGGTTCCCTGAATTCTTTTTTCCGTCCCGGTGTATCGCGGTCTTTCCGCATAGCCGCCAAGTAAGCCGCGCGCGGCTCGGCTTTGTCGCTCTGTCCCTCGTAAACCCGACAATTATACGAACCCGTGGGCCGTCCGCAAGTGCAATAACTGCATCCTCCCCCCTTATGGGAAAATTATGCGCGTATACGCGGCGTCGCCGGGACGCCTCGTTATATTTTCCGCGGTGGGCCGAATCGGGGGAAGGACCGCGGCCGCAAATTAAGCGGCCGTTCCTGCGGGTTTTCGGGTGCTCTCCCTCGTCCCTCGTCGCTCGTAAATTAAGGTCCACCTTGAATATTCAGCGTTCGGGCGGCGCTTCTCCTTAATTTCCTATATTACTCCCCTTTCCATTATTACCCAGTATGAAACCGCGCGCGGAAATTCCGCCCCGACGCGGCGACAGATTGAGCGGGTGAGAGCTCGTCTAAGTTATGAAAGGGAAAGGAAGAGGAAAAAAAAAAGGGAAAAAACGATGGAAAATGCGGAAAGGTGCAGATAGGGTGTACATGTATACCCCGCGGGTATCGATCCTCGGTGCAGCTAGTGGAATTGGATCAATGTCCGAAGGCGGTCGTCGAGGGCGAAATTGGCTTTCCCTTGTCGGGGGAAAGGAGGAACAAAAAAAAAAGGGGGAGAGAAAAAAAAGAAGAAACGTGGAAAAACCACCGCATCCCCGACGGCCAACTTTCCGGCTCCGGATCGTCCGTTGGATGTTTCCCTAATAATTCATCGTAATTAAATTTCCCGTACCGAGCGTCGGAAATTTACGGCCCCCTTGCGGCGGATCAATCGCGGGACGGGTCCCGCGAGAGGTGCGCGCGTTTCCGGATGCGGAAAGCGCGAGAACGAATGACTTTTTCCTTCCGATGATTGAAAAAAATGAAAATGACACCAGTGTGTGGTTCGATATATATAAAATGATCCTCTTGCAACACCTTAAGGTGTCATTCCATACATACTTTTCTCCAAACTATGTGCACCTAATCATTTCAAACTCCAGCACGTAATTATAAAAGCCCCAAAGAAAGCCGCGATGCTGGTGAAATTGAATTTTTCTAAAAAAAAATACGTATTCTCGGCTCTGATCCTAGATAAATAAAAAAAAAAACAATTTCTCACACAAAATTGAGGTTTCACGAGCACCGCGTTCTTCCTCAGAGTCTCCATAATCACAATCACGTGCCGAGGTGACCACCGATTCGGCGCACCCAGTTTGTAAATAAATTTCCTAGATATTTTTATAAATCGACATCCACGGAACGATCCTTTCGTAACATCTTAAATCGTGGTAATGATAAAAGTGCAGCCACATTTCCGGAATATTCGATAAACTGGAACGTCACGCGATTCTCCTCGCTCGGCCGTCGGTCGATCGTGGATCCTAAGATCCCGAATGGCGGATTAAAAAAATCGTACATACCGGAAGTCAGGACGAAGGGCCTCGCTCCTCCGATCACCGTGGCTCGTTCGCACAGGTTCCCGGCGGCACTGAGAGAGGCACACTACTCACATCTCGGAACACAATCGCGGAAGGGTTTTCTCACGCATGTACCGGACCGCGCGGTGTCTCGGCGCGACGATACGCGGCGGGTTGGCCGCTCGCCGCAAGTCCGATCCCTTCGGGCGCGATTCACTTTCCTGGCTCGCGCCGCCTCTCGCTCGGTCTCGCTCCCTCCCTCGCCGCTAGGCTCGGCGCCTCTCACTCTGGCGCGCTCCCTCTCCGGGCCGCCTCCTCCCTTCGCGATCGGCGTTGCTCCTCCCGGAACGGTCGCTCTCTCTCTACCACCGTCTCCCTCTATCTCTCTCTGGGCAACCTCTGGGAAAAAATATCGCCGGCAGAAGGCAGACGCAGGCTTTAGAAAAGCACCGTGACACCTAGAGATAGGTCTCGGTAGGTCTCGATAGGTCTTATCGAGACTTCGAGGGATACCGAGAGGCGTTACCACCTCCGTGGCGCGTCGCGACGCCTCCCGAACGCTCCTCGCGGACGGCTCCGGCGCGTCGACCCTGGCGACGCCCGGGACGTCCTTCCATCTAGGTCGCACCTCGGGGACCCTCGAGGGCCAGGAAACTTCTTTGTTTACCTCTAAGACAACTCCCAGGGAACCGTTTCGACCTCGTCGACGCCTGTTCGCTCGTCAAGCGCGAGGACTTCCTCGCGTGGCGGATGAACACGTTTCGGAGCGTTCCCTCGTCGACCCGGCACTCGACATCGGTGGCGTCCTCGGGGTCACCTTGGATTTTCTCCCGGTACTCGGTTATCTCTTGCCGGGGTCTCTGTCCCTTCGTTACGTGGGCAGATCGATCGACGACGACCGCTCGTCACCGACACTCCTCGAGAACGACGGGCGCGTCGCGTCGCGCATCCTCGCCCGGCGGAAAAAGCGAGGTTAGGTGGCGCTCGCGGTCGCACTGGCCGACTCCGGCGCCTCGACTGCGTGCCGCATGGCCGGATGCCGCGGCGCCGACACGCGGCTCTTCCTCCTCGTCGCGCGAGCCCGACCAATCGCGGCGCCCCGAGTAACGATTGGCGTCGTCAGCGACTCGAGCCCGGCCTCGGAGTCGTCGCGGAGCGCGACTCCATTCCCGACTGTCCCTCGCGCGCGACTCGACGATCACGGCGGCCCGCGTGGTGCCAGCCACTTGCCGCGCATGCGCGCCCCCGATCAGAGGTCACGTGGCCGCGTGGCTCGGGTCGACTCGGTCGGCCGACCCTCAGGGGTTGCCTCGACTTTCCGCTGGGCCGTTTCTCCTGGGCCGGAGGGCCGATTGGCGCGCCACCCGCCTTACACCGACCGCGGTGACTTTCCGTCGGTCCGCCACCCCTGGTTGCGCGCGCACCTAAGCGGGCTCCGAGCGCCGGTCTTCTTCGACCGCTGACCGCCGACTGCGCGGGCTCCTCCGTCCCACCGACCGGTCCCGACCTAGCTAGTGTCGCCGTGGTAACCGGACGACCACTGGAAACGGATGGACGGTTCCGGAGAGGCGGACGGACCGAATGGGTCGCCGAGTCGAAGCCCCGAATTTCCGTTCCGGGCTCCTTCTCTCTATCTCTCTCTCGCGCGCGCGCACGCGACTCGTCACTCCTCGCGGCGCTCGGTAAGGGTGCTCGCGCTCGCTTAGCTCGGAGCGACGTACGCCGTCCGCTTGTGTCGGCAGCCGGGCGTGCACTGCCGCACTCGGCCGGCCGTACGCGCTCCTCGAGCCTGCCTGCCGCGCGTCGCCTCCGCGAACGCCGCGCCAGCCTCCGCGGACCCCGCGGACCTGACTTGCCAACTTTTTCAATGAACCGCCTTAAGCCGTGTCGTTGTCAAATTCTCAGGGAATCCGGATATGCGATGCGAAGGTATCGTTAGACCATCCTAATGGGTACACTGAGGAAAAATACTTGGAAAACCAAACGGAGATACGAAATTCCTTCCATTAAGGTGGTATGAAAGGGTTATTCCATATATAAAAATGTCATAATATTTATAAAACTTTTCTTCAGACTGAAGGCACAAAACATTTAGAACTTCAGCACGTGATCATGGAGGCCCTAAGGAAGAACGTGGTTCTTATGAAATTATATGTAAAAAGAAAATATGTATTCTTGCTTATGGTGCCATTAGATTTGATTCTTCTCCATTATTTATTATACGTCCTAGATAAAATAGAATTTGATATTTTATACGCAGTTATCGCTAATAGTTTCACAGATGGGGCACGTAAGTCTACTCCGAGTTATAAGAGCCGTGGAATTATTAAGTATTAATCTTCGCGGGGGGGAATTAATCGACCTCTCGCTCTAAATGGAAAAACGACACGATCCGTCGCAAGTGCGCTGCGATTGCGACGCGTCGTGTTTATCGAGGCTCGAGGAGGAATTAAAAACGTTCCGTGACGTAAGGGGCACTTAGATCGTGCTTATTTCGCGGTTTTTCCGAGGCCTCGGTGTAATTATTAATAATCCGCATATTTCAGAGCCGATAGGAGGACGCGTGCGTCGGCCTGGGTCGCAAAAACGGGAGACAGCTACGAGGAAAAGGAACTCGCGGGGAAAGAACTTTCCCGAGAGTGGGAAACGGGGCTTGGAAGGGAGTACATGTGTGCATACGAGAGTACGTGTTTTCCCGAGGTGGGTGAAAAATCGAAGGTGACTCTGTTCACACGGTACCCGTGAGCTCACGCACCACCTTGTACAAGGCCGCTCTAAACGCCGCTGCCGGATCCTTACACGTTGTCGCTGTTTAAACGGTAATTATGTTCATAAAAATAGCAGATTTTCATATTCAGGTTGTATCGCAAATCGAGATAAAAATAAAAATCCTAGGTGACACGTTGTAGCCGTTTAAACGGTAATTATGTTCATAAAAATAGCAGATTTTCATATTCAAGTTGTATCGCAAATCGAGACAAAAATAAAAATCCCAGGTGACGCGTTGTCGCCGTTTAAACGGTAATTATGTTCATAAAAATAGCAGATTTTCATATTCAAGTTGTATCGCCAATCGAGACGAAAATGAAAATCCTAGGTACGACCTCTTTGTTGTTGGGATTTAACTTTATTGATTTTTTTTCGAGACCGTACTAGTGCAGAAAAGTGTACCAGGGTGCAGTCGCTTTGGGTGGCATGGTGACCCTAGAGGATTCATTGTCATTCCGGCCTCGGAAATGGACTTCTGGGTGGTTACGTCGACCAGACGAAAATCCGGTAAGAACGTAAAAAATAGTCGGGAAGCCGTCGGCACGACTTCACAGATTGTATGCTAAGCAGACGTCAGGTTCGGGTGCAAATGTCACCCAGAGAGTTTTATGCGCCGATCCCTCTTACGAAAGGCATCGGACTCTCCTGGACGCGGTACTTGTATGAACAAAATGTGTCGTAATCTTAATAACAGGACGGCATGCACCGACATACGCGTTTCACGCACCGCGAGGTGCATACTAACTCGGCTCTTCAATGACTGAATTAGTAGGCCCTCGATGATTCGACACTCCGTGATAACTGGATACGGTTGTCATTAATGGGCGCAAATCGTGGCCTCGGAGAGGAGAAAGGATTGGGCGATAGTGCAATCATTAAGCGATTCGAAAAATTCTTCAATTGTATTCCTAGAAAAATTCCACACGCGGAAATAGGATTTGCAGTCATAACCAGGAATTTTACTTGCTTCAATAAATGTGGGCCCTTGAAATTGACCTCAGCTTAATTTTTGGATGAAATCTGTGTCTTATCCGTTATTTCATTTTCAGCAATTTTACTACGTTTTTGCTGTAAGAGAAGTTCTGCATGGCGTTCGTTTTAAGAGAATACCAGATCAACTCAGACAGAAAATTTATGGTAAGGGATTCAAACAGTAAATCCGGTAGAACGGTGTGTCATTGAACCAGCTTCTTAGATGGCTCGATAAAGTCTGGGAAGTTCCAACTTAGGAACTTCTGCTCTTGTACTCTTTGTGGGGTGTTTGAATACTTTGTGTATATCGGACATGTGTTCGTTTGACTTTGCACGCGTTCCCTTTCGTTTGCTTTGTCCCAGAAAACCGAAAACTGGGAAAGTTGTCGATAGTTTTCAAACATTTTCAGACCTTAACATTCAGGGTCTAGTATAGATTCTTAACCAGTTCGTCTATCTTTCTTTCAAACACTGAGAAAAAAAAATGTCATTGAGTCAAAGAAATACTTTTCTTTGGTTCAATGCATTTATTTCTCGGTGCAGAGCCTTTGACACGCATCAAAACAATCCGAGGTATAATAAATGTCCACTCCATATATTTCGTGGTTAATTAATGTACTAAAAAATAAATGCTATCGTTTACATAGATTTATAGTTCTGCAATGGGCAAACGCCATATAAAAAGTCTAACGTAGGCATGACTAAAATGGTTTTGTAATGTACTTAATGGTAACAAAATTATAATATTATGGATTTTAATGGATTATAATATTATTATAACTATGATTATGCTAATATATCATAATGATTGCGATTATGGTATTACAACGATTTTGGCACAGCCGAAGTCTTTCAAAGAGTAGTCGAATACAACTATTGTTACCCATTCCTCTTCAAGTACTCGTAAAGCTGAATTTCCAAATGCATTACCACAGCTCGTGGTCAATTGTTTGCGCTAGAAAATAAATTAGGGTCAGACAAGCGTTACGATTAATAACTCAGAAATTTCTTAATATCCGCTCATTTATCATTATTTAGATACATAAAATATGGTATAATTGTATAATTACCTGGATACCAAGAAATAAAGTAGCTTAACAAGTATGTAAACAGCAGAGCTACCAAAATAAGCATCAAACCCATAATAGTATAATGAGCAATCTTCAACCTGCAATACGCAATAACTTAAAAAAAATGACAGACTATAAAAGCTCGCCATTATTGTCCGTGCCGTCTTTGTCAACTTTCGGATGGTAAAAATTTATGTTCTTTTCGATTTACCTGGTAAGCTTCACCCGCGCTGACGTTAAGGTACTTGGAACGTCCTTAAAAAGATACGTTCGCATACCACTGGCATGATTGAAAAAGTATTCATCCCAGTTAAGATTCTTAATGTTGAAGAAAAATATGTCTTGGTCGATCGGTGAAAGTTTCCACCAGAGGTTGGCGAAGTTGTTGTCCGAAAATCGCCACTCATTATTCGCGAAGTGCGAGATGACGTCACTGAATTTATGTATCTTTTTATAGGTTGTCAGGAGCCTGCGGGAACAAACGGACGGCTCAATTATACAAGTACTAGAATTTCTTTCTAGTCCATAATACATTACCGAAGAGTACATCTTACATTGGCTGTCGACCCGTAATATACGCAAGGCTGTCAACTATAACAGCCGGGATTAGATGTAGGAAAAATGTGTATATAGTGTTCATCCACCAGTAACTGTTCAAGGTAAAGCAGTAGTACCACATGATCGATATACTGGGAATTGGAAATAGATTAACCTCGTTTTTTTCCATAAATTCAGCCCAAGTAATGGGATTACGAGGCGAGGACACGCAGTTGTAGATTAACGGCTCATCAACCCTCGAGTCAGCTGTTTCCGTTGTGGTGATGACCGTATTTGCGTTCTTGTCCCTACAAACAAGAACGACCTGTAAGTACCCTTAACGCCCACGTCAAAAAATGATTCCATGAATATTAAGCCTTATCCGAGGGAAGACGTATGTCAGTGTCGATTCTTTCATACTTATTTCCTTTTTTCTTTCTATCATTCACCTATATAATTCTATTTAATTACTTAGACTCCGCGATGTCCCACGCTGCCGCGATAATGCCGTTAATGACGAAGTCCGCTGGAACGATATCCGCTTTATTCGTGCTATTGCAATGCAAAGTACGAAGTATGCCTATTGCTGCTCCAAAAACAATTCCCGTAGCCCCGTTCAAGTTGTTCGTCCAGCCTGGCACAGGATCTTGGGCAGTGGATGTGACAATCGATGGTCTTACTACGCAAACTGGAAGGCCATTACCATAACGGCGTGCCACATCTTCACCGACTGCTTTCGTAAATATGTAAGTGTTGGGGCAACCTTTAATCAGTCTGAAAATTCCATTGCACTCGTAAATCATCCTTAACTCTGGATTTCCAGAACTTAGTAGGATCGGATGTCGATCGCCTTGTTTTCATTTAATATTTCATATTATTCGTAAAATAGTAGTTTCAATTTTAAGAATACCATCGAGCTTACATCGGTGCCATGCGGCTCAGCATATCGTCATCCAGAATATCGACTAACTCCATTAACTTGTCCGAGTCTAATGGCGGCTTGTAGAACTTCTCTTCGATGTCGATCGTTGCGCATTGGGAGAAAGCAGTCGACACGTGAACGAACGCCTGAATAATGCATCAGAGATGGTGTTATTAATTATATATAATCCTGAGGTCTATAAATCACCATGTAAATCCTTAAACCGTTCAAAGCATCTTATGGTTGCGCAAACCTTCAGATTTATCATATTTCTCGCAAAGAGAAGGAGCTGTTTCGTTCCTCTAATGTTAACGTTGACGGATCGTCGCATAGTGTCGTGAAAATTCACGGTTGCTGCACTGTGGAAAACGATGTCGATGTCGAGGAGAGCTTTCAAATTGTCATCGGACAGTCCTAGTGATTTCTCACCAACGTCGCCCTCCACCATCACGACTCTTTCCACAAATCTCGGCTGCTCCTTCTTCAGCCTGTCGTATAACTGGAACAAATAAACGCAATCTTTTTTATTTTCCAGCTGTTTCTTTTCTTCTATTTTATGACAAAACTTGCGAAAGCTTACGGCATCCTCGAAATGCTCCTTGAAACGAGCCCCTGGGGATTTTCCCTTCTTGGCTCGAATCAACATGTACAACTTTTTTATATTCGGGCAGGATCTGGAAATGGCAAAATACAAATTCGGTTCTTTTTTTTTTTTCAGAGCCTTGGTTAATAATTATGAAATCTACATCACGTGGTTTTCGATGGCGAATAATTCCTTAAATGTTGACTAGAATTCGAAGTCTTGGATTTTAACTTTTTGACGTCATGTACCGAAACGTACCACAGTGACCGCTCTAATTAGTAATGCTAGGAAAGAATTCCTGCATGTATTCGCTTCCGGCAACAATAGGGAAGTACTCACGGATAATTTGGTTTGAATCAGAACCTCTTGGAGTCTTTGAGCTCGGTTACACGAGTTAATACTACAACCCTGTACACAATATTCGCTATTGTATCGCCGACGAACGATATCCGGTAAAATTTAGAGTCCATGGTAATGAGTCGTCGAGAATAATTACACACTTGAAATGAGTGCGTAACTGACTCAAAGCGGTGCTCAAACGTACGGAACTAATACGTCAATTGGTTTTGTTTATTCATATATCCCAATCTAGTTGCGTTTGTACACTGATGGGTGTGACTGTTTTGTCAACGTACAAACGATACTATAACTAACTATAACTACAGAGAAGACAATTTAAGTCTACTACTGTACACCTTTGACGTACTACACGTTTTTCGGTTAGATCACAAAGTGGTAAAAATGCAAATTATGCGAGCTACCTTCTCCGTAAATCATTCGTATAAAATGACGTCTACTGTTATCCATATTCATAATAAATCCCTTACTGTTAGGAGATACTTTCTTTTCCTTTTCCCTCCGTTTACGTAACAGTACTTTGACATTGAAGTTTATCCTGACTTTACGAACTCTCGGAGCAACGAAAAGTAATATCGATAACGCTAATCAAATAATATTAACATATCGTGGGAAATTAGTTTCTTACTCCGTGTTATACCACAAAGCATTTATTACGTGAATTGTTTCGGTAATTTTCTAACGTTTACCTTAGTAATTTCTCCACCAACAGTTTTCCCAAAAATCCAGAACCGCCAGTAACTAAGACATTCCGATTGGCAAAGAATTGCGCAATCTCGCTGTCCTTTAAATCCTGATTTCGTGTTCCAACTTCCTGAATTGCATCTGCGACTTGCACCGGATTTCCTTTCGCCACCATAATGCCGCCGTCTAAAAAAAAATCGTCGAAGTGAAGAATTAATTTTTGCGATAATGGAAAATAAATCATGAAATCGGGTGAAAAGGCCTGATTAATATTTTGACGGATCTACTGCGTCGTAAATGATTATTGACATTAAGGGCTGTCATTTCATTCTCGATTTCGGTTCTAACGAAGCTGCGAGTATTTTCTAATCACTTGTTGATATTTAATCGATTAATTGTTTTGCCTTACCTGCACTGGTGCGACGAGTTTTAAAGTTGGACTTCTTGAGGAGCACCACTTCCTAACCCAATGACGGGCGAATCGCAACTGCGAATTATGGGCATTGCCATCCCATTCAAGTTAAAAGCTCGAGGAACTTAGAACGTGGGTGAACCAGCACCTATCACCTATCAAAGGTTAATGTGCATAATGGAATATTTCAATCGGTCATGACGACTCCTGTAAACGCTTCAATATGCAACTTCATCCTCGCCGAGAGCTTATAAATAAATGGCCATTGTTGATAATAGTACAGCTCTATGTGTACAGAGCACGCATAAAAAGTATGCAATAATGTTCCGAAATTTCCACTCGACTTATGTTAATATTCCTGTACTATTCATCATGGCCCAATGACTAATCGATAATTATCATTACTATTTGTTTACCGTTAATAGTCCTCGGTAATGTCATTTGCACACATTTTCGACGTTTTCAACGTTTCACAAGGAATTGTTACACTACTCGGACGTCATATTAATGAACATCCCGAGGTCAATTCCGCTTTCACCTTTTATTGTCAGAATATACACATATATAATCAGCGCCCGCTACCATTGTCTTCGTTAAATGAACTTTTTTCCACTCGCTTTGGATAATTATATAAAAGTTAAACGTGGTTTAAAACTGGTCATTGATTCCCAATTGTTCCAGACTTTGGAGTGCAACAATTTAACCACAAAAGAGCTCCGTTGGTGAGTGTTTGGTATTTTTCAACATTTTTGTATATTTACATTGTGCAAAGGTGTAAGAAGATTCACTCGTTCGTTGTGAATTCATGTTCAGCTCGAAGGGGGAAACAAATTGTTATCGTTTAAGAAATGATTTGGCGTTTATTTATCATATGCGAGGACCTCTTATGAATAAACAATTTTAATGCTCCGACAATACGTAGATCTAGGAAATTCCAGGTCACTCGTATCACCACCAGAATCCAAAATACCGCAGAATCGATACGAACAGCCATAGTACGAAACTCCACATTACGGTGACCAACACGTAATGGCGGATTTTCACCCTAACAGAAAATGTGATTACATTAATGGTACATTTAACCTATGCATGAAATATTCAAAATAAATTGTTACTGTATAAGAAGTGATTATTTGTAAACACGCTTACTTGAACATATGAGCACGTTTTTCGGGTGAATCGTCGATGGTATCTTTAAGGATGTAGCGTTGAATTCCTCGGCATTGAATCAACATAAATTCATCCCAATTAAAGTCCTTCATGTTAAAATTAAATTCTTTTCTGTCCACTCGATTCAATTTATCCCATAGTTGCTGGACATTATTGTCATAAAACTTCCATTCGTGAGTCGCGATGTACTGCATCATTCTAGCCATTTTGTTTACCTTTTTATGTAACTCCATTAACCTAAATACAATAAAGAAATAGGCACTGAGTATTTGTATTCGCGACGTGAAGGAAAAGTAATATGCTTATCGACATCCTGTTGAATTATTTCGTGCGCAATAATAATTACATCGGTTTTCGCCCAGTAAGGATGGCTGCGGTATCCACAATGACAGCCGGTACCAAATGAAATAAAACCATGTTTATATAATATACCCAGTACCGATCCTCGCATTTATGCCCGTAATGCCATAATATTTTTGTCGATTTTATTTCCTGTAAAGCAGTAAACGATTTCTTGAATGTTTCTTCGTACGTTATAGGACTTGCATTTGACGACACGCAGTTGTACACCTCCAGCTTTGTCGATACGTCCCTTAGACTATTAGCCATATCATTTCTGCGAAGAAATAATTTCCGTAAGACTAATAAACTGATTAGAGAAATACTCGATTTCACTCTGGAGACAATAATTGGCCTCCGTTATTTCCTTCCATGGCGCATTTACGTTACCGTTTATTGTCCACGTCCCAGGCTGCACAGATCATATTGTTGATAACATAATCAGCAGGTACTGCTTCCATAATCTTATTTTTGTGACAGTGCATCGTACGAAGTATACCAATCCCCGCACCTAAAAATATTCCGGTAACATTGAAAACATTATTTATCCATCCGGCACTCGGATCTTTTGCAGTAGAAAGGACGATGGGAGGTCTAACAATGCAAATTGGCATCCCAGCGCCATATTTCAAGACAGTATCCTCCGCTACTGCTTTTGAAAACGTGTACGTGTATTCCCATTTTCCGAGGATCCTGTAAAGATTCAAACTTTTCCATTAAAGTTTCGACCCACTGCAGAAAGCCGATGTAAAAGTGATGGTCTCGTTTATGAAACTTTTTTTTCCGAACTTGGTATACCGAATTTTTTCAAACATTACTATGTTAATATGGAGGATGTAAGGAAGGCCCCGACACCCATGCAGTGAGAAAAACCAAAATTCATTGACCCAAAGAAACATTTGTCTCAAATAAATTGTCATAATTCCGCAGAAATGTTGCATTTCATTTATTCCAGTTTATTTGAGTCTAATAATTATTCATTGAATTATCAAAGTATTTCTTCGGGTTAATGAAATTCCTTTTCTCAGGGAGAAATTTCAATTTCTTTTTTTTCAGTTTGTGTGTGGACATTAAATTTTTTTTCTTTCTTTTAAGTGAAATGTCAGGACTTGATGGTATCGATTTTCACTTTGTAAAGTTTGAAACAATGACACAGTGCAGAAAGTCAAGGTCTCTTTACAGAATTTACTTACATCGGCTGCACCGCTTCCAACATGGCGTCGTCCATATTTTCCACTATAGTCAACAAACGGTCCACATCTATGGGAGGCGGGTAACACACTTCATCGATAGAACTTCGGACGTAATGTGAAAATGCAGTTGACACGTACATGAACACCTAATAATGGGAATAATCGTAATGTAAAATGGCGGATAATTAAGGAAAACGGCTTCGGTGATTTCGTACCTTAAGATTCCTCATCTGTTTAGCCAACAATACTATTTCTTTCGTTCCTCTGACGTTGATGTTGACGGCAGTCCGTAATTTTTCGTCGAAACGCACAGTGGCAGCTAGGTGAAAAACGATATTTATCTCCAAAAGGCGTTTTCGACTTTCCTCGGACAATCCTAATAATTTTTGCCCCATGTCACCTTCTATTAAGACAACTTTCTCCATAAAATTCGGCTGTTCGACTTTCAGCCTCTCGTATATCTGTAATTGCAACCGGCGTTTAAATGTGTGAATATTTGTATTATTATACACGAACGTGTACGCACTTCACTTCTCCACGGAATGCCCTGTAAATTTAATTAAGTTTCACATTTTATGCAGTCGGATATAGTTACTTACAACTCTGTCGAAAATCTCTTTTAATCGCTCCTCTGGAGACTTTCCTTTCTTCGGTCGTATAAGCAGGTACAATTTGTTGATGTCGGAACATGAACTGGAACGGCGAAAAGTAATGCAACATTTTAATATGCTCGGCGCTGTCAAATAAATACTTTACTTTTTCGTATTTCAGAGCGTACTTACCGCAGCAATTTTTCTATCAGCAGCAAGCCTAAGAATCCTGAGCCACCGGTAACGAGAACATTGCAGCCCCGGAAAAAATGGCAAATTTCACTTTTGTCGTCTATTTCTACGTCCGATTCGTCAGACAAGTCGTCCAATTTGGGCTGATCTTTTTTCGGCGAATCCATCTAGATAATTTATTGGGAAAAATATTAATATTCACAAAATCATAAAATAATGATGGAACTAAAAGAACCCATGTGCGTTAACTTGACAAAATTTAGTTAATATATTTTGCTTCAATGCAATGACGCTGTTTTTTCGAACGATATCTAAAATTTAGACAACTTTTAACTTTTCCACTCATTATAGTCGGAATTCTTATCAACTTTATCGAATAAATTGTTTGAATGTTACAAGACCATTATACGACCGGAGGAAGACACCATAGCCGATGGGCAGACAAAACGCAACTGCAAACCGTAAATTCCTACACTTGGCTCTGAGAATTCAATAATGCGAAGTGCCGTACATGTATTACCACCGGCGTAGGATGTCACAAGGTCACCACATAAGCATAAATTATCGGATGCATTCATTTGTATATTTCACACGATTTTGGAAGTATCCCCCCAATCGTCCATGGAAGCGCACGAAGTGAGTTCTTAAAATTATCAAGAGTCATAAACATCACAGTTCATTTGCAAGATTTTTCATGTAAGTGTATTAACTAGAAATATATATTAAAAGGTTGTCCTGGATAATTATCGTTGCCGAAGGCGTTTGAATATTTGCGAATAAAATTTAATAGACGTATTAATATTCACGATGGAATCGTTCGCAGCGCCTGAAGCATGAGCAACCCGAAGTACATCCACGTAATACATAAAATGCTTACGTGGGGCAGTCTGACTGACTTAACGCTTTCTACTTACAATTTCAATATTTATTACATATACAATTATTAATTTCTTTTAATTATATCTTTATGTGCATTGTGTCGTAAAGTACGTGTCGTTAATGAAAAGTATTCGTTACTTTTGGATGGTTTTTAAGTTTGAATGGATTCATGTTATTTATGACAATTATCCAATGTTACATTAGACCTCAGTCTTCGTGACTTCATAATACCCAGTATGAAAAAGGTTTGCACAACAGAATGCAATTGTATCGATGACAAGCTGTTTTAGAAAACATGAAAACATTGATACCATTTTAAAACAGTGCCAACGTGCCTACATCACCGGAGTAGGACGTACATGCATAAGAAATGTCTTGACTGTTAATTATCAGCACAAGGCTTTTCGCCCGATATTTTCCCTCTTCTTCCATAAATTGCTTCCGTTTGCGTCATCGTCCAATTTCCAAAAATCCAAGGAATCAGCGTTGTTGAAATTATTCGTGCTGTAACAATACGAATCGATGTATTGGGTTGTTCAAAAAATGCGTGCTGATTTTCAAGTCCTAATGCCACCTATTGAAAATCGGCACGAATTTTCCGAACAACCCAATGTCATCATAAATGTCTGAATGTGATCACATAAAAGCAGCAAATTTTAAGGGTTCAGCAAAGTCACGTCAGCCATATTGGGCTTAAAAAAAGAAATTAATCTTTTGACTGACAAGCCCGTTTGACGTATGGGCGAAATTCGTCTCCACGTACAGGCAATAGTGGACCAAATGTTGGACGCCTTTCGGAGTGAAAGTCTTAATAACACATAAGAAATAGAAGTTAATATATGTGAAACAACTGAAATTTAAAATAACTCTAAGGATCAGTAATGGTACACTATTCCACTAAAGTACTGTTACAGTCGTTTTTACGTGGACAATACAATTCTGCCGTTACCGCTTCTTTATGAACAGGGATAATTTCATTAAAAAAGTTCAACTTACGCATTCACCCTCCATCAGGCGGCAGAAAAAGGGTTGTCCACATTATTATACGTCTTTGTATATCGCAGAATCATTGGCACCAGAAATGAAATGCATGTACAAATCACTATATCCACTTATAACATGATAGATAGTAAATAAACTGAACATGCCTATTAAATTTCAGGTGCAGAAAACTGGGCATGGTGCGCGGGTCCAATGTCAGCATCTTGCAACATAATCCTATGCCACTTTTTACTCGTCTATGTTAGATAACGAGGCTTGTAGTGTGTTAAGTTCACCTTGAGTGGTACTACGATCGGGTAAGAATTTTATCATATACTTCGCATCGTTTACCGTTAGCCATATAATGCAAATTAATGCAGGTAGACAATGAAAATATAATATTTTAAAGGTTAACATTAACATTGACATAACACATGACGCAACACACAGATATTAATTTCCTGTTATCACCGATAACGATCCGTAAAGGGTTTAATGATCTCGAATTTAGGTGTATGCATAATGACACATACGCAACGATCGACGTGAACTGATATCTCAATCAAAAAAAAAAGAAATGCATCTTCATTTGTTGTTACCAGCCTGTGACACAGCGCACAATCGCTATAAGGGCCCAGGCCAATAAAAGAACTGCGACTGTCGATATCGTGTAGTGGGCGATTGTCAACCTGAAAAATTAAATCGACAGTACAATCTTTTATCACACTTTTCCGTATTCAACATTTCACGCGTTTAAAGCATGCAAATTATAGCCAATAAAAAAATACAGAACATAAATATCAAGTACTTACTTTCTGTACTTAATTCGGGCCATGTCCAAAGTATCCAGGGGGTCTTTCAAAATATGCAATCTAATACCACGGACGTAAGGACACCAGTACTCATCCCAATTGATTTCTTCAATGGAAAAGAAAAACTTTTTCCGGTCGGCAGGACGAAGCCGTTCCCATAACTTTTGAACTCTTCTGTTGCGAAATGTCCACTGCTGGGTGGTAAAATACGAGACGACTGCGATAAGTTTGTGAATTTTTTTGTACGTATTCCACAATCTGCAAAAAATTTAATGAGCTATAGCACGTGTCGTTTTACAACGTCATCCACTTGGAAAACAAGACTTGCATAAACCTTACATTGGCTTTCGGCCACTGACGTATGCTAAACTGTCGACTATGAGAGCCGGTATTAGATGAAGAAAGAGGATGTAGATTTTGTGCATCCACAGATTCTTATGAAACGTGAAACCGAAATACCATAGGTACTTCATACTGGGAATACGCTTACAGTAAAACTTGTTTTTGTTCATATATTCGTCCCACGTGATGGGAGCTTGACAAGACGACACCACATTATAAATCGGCGGTTCGTCTGTCTTTTCTTCATTTAACTCGGAGAGGGTATCAATGTTCAGGTTGATGTCCCTAGAAATAATACGTCCAAGTGTTAACATTGTGACGTGAAATGATTTCCGTTCTAATTGTTATTTTCTGTTACTCAGCCCTTCCGGCGCCCCATGCCGCGGCGATGATATTGTTAATGACGTAGTCTCCGGGGATGATGTCGGCCACTTTGTCCTTGTCACAGTGGATAGTTCTAAGTAAGCCGACTCCTGCACCCACGCTGACTGCCGTTGCTCCGTTGATATTGTTGATCCATCCAGAAATCGGCTCTTTGGATGTTGAAATTATTATCGACGGTCTGACTATACAGACGGGCAACCCCTTGCCGTAACGTCGCACGGTATCTTCTGCCACGGCTTTTGTAAAGGCATACGTGTTGGGCCACTTGCCAAGGAGGCTGTCGATTTCATTAGCGAATTTTATTAATTATATTCCTGCGGTATCTTTGTAAGCGGATACTCGGTTGATTCGTAAATTTATGCCGTTTAAAGTACTCAAAATTGGACGATATGTCATGAATATAAATATTAAACATACGCAGGCGTCATATGATCGAGTACGTCATCATCCAGGACGTCGAGCAGAGTCAAGAGCTTATCCCCTTCTATCGGTGGTTTATAGTAGATCTCGTCGATGAATTTCACGACGCATTGGGAAAACGCCGTCGATATGTGAACAAATGCCTGCAACATCACGGCAGGATGAGCCGCTTGAAAACCAATTTGTTGATTTGCGATCGATAAAAATTCAAAGATTTCGTATTAAGGCGGAAGTATTGCATGGATGTAAGTACTGCATGGCACAGGTATCTCTTGTTGAGCAAGGGACACCATGTAACACGAGACAACAAATATGGCCAGATACATGCCTTGAGATTCTGCATCTCTCTGGCGAGCAACAGGAGCTGCTTAGTTCCCCTGACATTGATGTTCGTGGCTAAACGAATCTTCTCGTCGAAACGAACAGTGGCTGCCCCGTGAAATATGATGTTGGAATTTAGTAGAAGTTCCCTGTTTTCCTCGGACAGCCCCAAAGATTCTTCTCCGACGTCACCCTCCACTATGATCACTTTTTGTACAAAGTTGGGCTGCTCCTTCTTCAGCCTGTCGAACAGCTGAAATCAAAGTCACATTCTTATAAAAAATTATTCACGAGTAGATTATGGATAATCAAGAAGTGACTCACGACATTATCGAACAGTTCCTTAAACCGCACTTCCGGAGACTTTCCTTTCTTCGATCTCAGGAGCATGTACAAATTCTTGATGCCAGTACATGATCTGTAAATAAAACAACGAGTCTGTAAATCGGCATTTCTTCGGTTTGTAATTTGCATACCAAAACCCCTGTTCCTCTGTGTATGTCTCCCTTAATCGTATTCTCCCTCGGAATTGTCCCTTCGCGAATACTATAAAACATGTATTCTTTCACGATGCATATTAACACATTCACGACCGCTGACATTAATCACGTTTATAACGATACATGATACAAGTTTGCGGCAACCAGTTACCGAATTTCATTATTTTCGCCGGTACGCAATATTTGAAACGGAAAAAATTTGCCGTTCCCGAATGTGTTAAAGGCGGTCTCCAATACCGCTGCGTACAATGATCAAAAGTTAAATAGATGTGCATTTGAATTGAATTTTCTATTACATCCGGAATTAATTTAATTCAAAATATTCCTAAATGGTCATCAAGGCTTGACATGTAAGCGGGTGTCCTTGAATGCATTTTAAATGTTTCAAAAACTAGAAAACGAAGATTTAAGTATAAAATCCCATAAACGGTATATAAGCTTTAATATAAAAAGTGCGCTACGATCATTCATTTATGGCACTATTTTCGATCATTAACAAATTCAGCTCGCTCGTTAGACGCTCGCGATATTAAAGACAAAAAGATTGTGTTCCCATTTAACGATTTTCAGCAAAATGGATAATTATGTGTTGGTATTCAACGATATTCCGCAAAATAAAAAGGACAATCATGCGTTTAAATTATACGGTATTAAAGAAACTAAAAAAATCATCCGTTTAAATTAAGACTCCTCGTACTCACCGTAATAATTTTTCTATCAACAGTTCCCCCAAAAATCCGGATCCTCCCGTGACAAGGACGTTGCATCCCGCGAAGAATTCCGCGATCTCGCTCACCTCATCAGCAGGATCAGCGGGTTCATCAAACATGTCTTGTAGGTATAATTGACTTCCTCGTACCGTCATTATGAAATGGATTTGCCGTGTTTATTCGAGAATTTTAGAAGAAGCCAACGAACCCCTATTTAAGCGCAATTAACATTAGAATTAGGGGACAGTTGGGATAACTAGTTTAGCCGACTAGGAGGTGACACGTGCCGTGAGATACTCAACGTATAGTGCTTCTCTTTGCTGAGTAATAAAACCCTAAAGCAGATCAGACCGTGTTCATTAACAAGGTAACGGCAGCAGGAAACTTCAGGGCATAAATAAACCACCGGCGGGCACCAGATTTGTAGAGCATTCTACAATTCCTACAATTGAACCGCGTATCCAAACTACAGGTTAGAATTTGATACAAAATTAAAAAAAAAAACTGTCCAAATCTGTTCCAATTCAAACAACCACGTATTGCGAAGTCACAACCGAAAATGACTGAGGCGACAACGGAGCGACTTGTACCCACAGTGACCGGCAGTATGCCGAAAGTGGGACCCCCCATTAGATGCCGAAAGTGGGACCCCCGCGTTAGATGCCGAAAGCCCCTTCAAAAGAAGCGGCCTTACCCCAGGGTCACCGACAAAGGAAAGAGACTCACCGAACCAGGTAAAAGTCCTATCAAACCAAATGAACCATCTTATGGGAGAAATGCGTGCCCTCAGAATGGAAAACAACGACAAGCTGGATGACTCACTGGAACCACGGGAATCTGAGAAAAATCGCAAAGGACAGGTGGTTTGATAATGATTGTAGAAGAGCAAAGACGGAACTAGGACATGCACTGAAAAAAATGCAAAGATTCAAACTTCCAAGCCGCAGATAAAGCAAACTATATAAATGCGAAGAAGCGTTACAGGAACCTCACGCGAACGAAAAAGGAAACCTACGAGCGAAATATAACAGACCGTCATCGATGAATTTTAAAATAGAAATAAATGATAGCACAAACCCAGCGGAATATTTTCGTTACTCAATGCCGTTTAAAATGATCAGGGTATGGGCGTAGCTGAGACTCTCCACTTTTTATGTCTGCGGAATTTACATAGGAAATAATTGATATAAGTTCGAACCGGATCAGCGAACAAGGACCGCGAAAGTGCTCTTTTTTCGAAAAACAACGGGGATACCGTGAAAGCAATGTTGTACTATATAACCGCACCCTGTAAACTAAGGTCCTTTTGCCTCTGCGAATAGCATATGTTTTAACTATTATACCCATTACGATAAAGGAACCATTTCTCTACAAACTTAGCCCCCCTTGTCACAAGAATGTACTTTCTTCAGAGACAATAAAGCATTCATTCATTCATTCATTCAATAGGGGACAGTTAGGGAAAATAGGATACTTAAGAAGAAAAGATCATAAAAAGTCAATTATAATGATTATCCTCAATATCTTCGTAACGAATTGTTTGTTATACTTTTAGTTATACAAATTTAAAAGAAATAACGATTATGCAATAAACGTCGAAGAAAAAAGAATTTTAGGAACCCTTTGTGAATATTCCATTTTGCCCCTATAGTGGAGAAAAATGGGAAATGACATGAGGCGAAATGATAAAACAAAATTATGTAATTATATTTTTCATATTGCCTAACAATGAGTATTCTTAACATTTTGCAACGAATTTACTATTTTACCCCATCGTTCCCTATAGGAGTGTTTCAGATATATTTGCCAACTTTATTATTAACAGTAAAGAGATTAAGACTTTTTTTACAAAAACAAGTGACATTTCCTCAAAACAAATCTTCGGTGTACAAGTTAGCCAAATGCATTTATCTTTCCTTACTTAGATTAAAACGTTACACCACACTGAGAAAAAAAGATTGGTTGACTGAGACAAACATATATTGTTGCATGAGTCGTATATAATTGTAAGAAATAATTATTTTGTCGAGGAGAAAAATTATATCGTTGATTTAAACGAATTTCGTTTACTCAATTTGACACTTCTTCAAACGTATTTGATCATAGGATTTTTTCATCGCAAAGCATATTTCTCTGAGTGAACTACCTTTTTTTATCAGAGACTCAATTAACAGAAAATTTTAACCTTTATTCCGAAGCTAAAACTTCAAAATTTGTATAAATCGAAAATATTAAACCCGCAAGAAATTACTCACCAATATTATATCACTATCAATGCACGAAACAATAAAATACCTGTTTCAAATATAAACGTATACACACGACTGTCGGACTTTCGAAGCATTAATGAAAATATTCCTTATCTCCGCTTGGTTTTCTAAGTTTGAGTCGATAAATTATGCTGCTTATAACGATTGTTCTGAATTGCATTATACCTCAGTTTTCCCAGCCGCTTTACATCCAATATGACAAAAGTTTGCACAGGCAAGTGTCGCTACATCAATAATAAACTGTTTTAATAAACATTAAAACACTAATACCATTTTAAAGTAACGCATTCTTGGCTGCATAAATGCCTTTTGCGCAATATCTTGCCTTCTAGTCCGTAAATTGATTCCGCTTACATGACTGTTTAGTTTCCTTAAATCGAAGAAAATCGGTGTTGGACTTATTCGAGCTGTGTCATGCGAATTGATGCATAATAAATGTCTGGATGTAATTTCCTCAAAGCAGTCAATTTTAAAGAAAGATATTAATAACATATATGAAATGGAAGTTAATTAAATGACAACAGTGCTTCCAGTAATGGGACGCTTCGTGATTGGTAAATTTTAAACTACTATAGCTTTGAAACTACAATTCGAATTCAAGTTTGCGTTGGATATTCTTGTTCAGAACGGAATAGAGATTATCATCATGTATTTTTTGTTTGCAGGGTCTGAAACACCCTGTATATTGTAGAATCCCTAGCGCCAAAAATGAAGCGCAAGTACAAATCACCAGATAAACTGAATAAACTAAACATGACTATTAAATTTCATCGGTAAAAAACTGCACATGGTGCACGGGTCCAATGTCATCATCTTGTAATTTAGTCTCCTGCCCCTTATTATTCGTCTATGTTTCATAATAAAGCATGAAGTATGTTAAGTTCACCTAGAATGATACTACGATCGAATGAGAATTTAATCTTAGTAGACTAGTTAAGAAGATTTAGCATCGTCGTGCTTCTAGCCACATAGTGCACCATGCAGATAGATAATGAAAGTGTAATCATGCTGATTCTGCATGGAATCTGCAATCTGTTATCCCATTCGTAGGTAAGGTACATCGGGCGATTAAAAGTCGAAAACGAGCAACTTCTGACTCACTAGATTTATTGAAAAATTCATCCGTTGATGGTTTAAATATGCACTGATCTTAAATAAATACATGTAAATTATCTAAGTATATTAGAAGTTAATTTCCTGCTGTCCACCATAACGATCCGTAAAGGACCGTAAAGGACCGTAAAGGATCGTAAATGATCTCGAATGTAGGTTTGCATAATGACACATTCGCAACGATCGACGCGACACTGATTTTCCAATTAAAAAAAAAAAAACAAAGCAAATGCATCTTCATTTGTTGTTACCAGCCTATGAAGCAGCGCACAATCGCTATAAGGGCCCAGGCCAATAAAAGAATTGCGACGATCGATATCGTGTAATGGGCGATTTTCAACCTGAAAAATTAAATTGACAGTACAATCTTTTACTACATTTTTTCGTATTCAAGATTTCACGCGTATTAATGCATGCAAAGTACACCCAATAAAAAAAAAATACTGAGCCTAAACATCAAGCACTTACTTTCTGTACTTAATTCGCCCCTTGTCTACAGTATCCGGGGTGTCTTTTAAAATATGCAATCTAAGACCACGGATATGATAACGCATGTACTCTTCCCAGTCCAGTTCCCCAATGGAAAAGAAAAACTTTTTCCGGTCGGCAGGACGAAGCCTTTCCCATAACTTTTGAACTCTCTTGTTGTGAAATGTCCACTGCTGGGTGGAAAAATACGAGATGACCCCGCTGAATTTGTGAATCTTCTTGTACGCATTCCATAATCTGCAAATAATTCGACGAGCTGTAGCACGTGACATATCACAAAGTTATCTACTTGGAAAACGAGACTTGCATTAGTCTTACATTGGCTTTCGGCCGGTGACATATGCTAAACTGTCGACTATGAGAGCCGGTATTAGATGAAGAAAGAAAACGTAGATGTTATGTATCCACAGACTCTTATTCAATGTGAAACAGTAATACCAGAGGACCATTTCACTGGGGACCTCCATTCCGTAAATCTCGTTTTTTTTCATATATTCGCCCCACGTGATGGGAGCTTGACAAGACGACACCACATTATAAATCGGCGGCTCGTCNATTATTCACGAGTAGATTATGGATAATCAAGAAGTGACTCACGACATCTTCGAACTGTTCCTTAAATCGCACTTCCGGAGACTTTCCTTTCTTCGTTCTCATGAGCATGTACAAATTCTTGATGCCAGTACATGACCTGTAAATAAAACGCAGCGAGTCTGTGAATCGGCATTTCTTCGGTTTATAATTTGCATACTAAAACCCCTGTTCCTCTATGTATGTCTCCCTTAATCGTATTCTTCTTCGGAATTGTCCCTTCGCGACTACTATAAAACATTATTCTTTCACGATGCATATTAATGGCGGTTTCCGAAACCGCTGCGTGCAATAATGAAAGGTTAAATAGATGTGCATTTGTACTGAATTTCCCATTAGATCCGTAATTAACTTAATTCAAGATATTCGAAGAGGGTCATCAAGGCTTGACATGCCAGCGGGTGCCCTTGAATACATTTTAAACGTTTCAAAAACTAGAATACGGAGATTTGAGTACAAAATCTCGAAATCGGTGTTTAAACTTTACTATGAAAAGTGAGTTATTATCTGTAAAACATGGAGACACGACATAGACGCTCGCGATAGTGACAACCAAAAAATTATGCGTTCCTAGTTACCGATATTCAGCAAAATAAATAATTATGCGCTCATATTTAACCACTTGCGTTAGCAACTAATTCGCTAATTCGCGTGCGAGAACGCTTCACCGTAACTCGCCGTGAGACGTGTGCTAAACGTCGTTAACGGCTTTAAAATAAAAAAGAAACACCTTGACATGGGTGGCACATTTTTCCATCGTAAGTGGTTAACAATATTCAGTAAAATAAAAAACCATGCGTCCCTGTTTAACAATGTCGAGCAGAACAAAAGATGACGCATTCCTACTTAACTCTATTAAGAAAAACAATTAAAATCATATGTTCACATTTAACAATATTCATTATATGAAAAGAAATCCCTAGTTCATATTTGACGACATTCGGAAAATCATTAAATCGATCATCATTTAGAAAGAAGAAAATCATGCGTTTAAATTATACGGTGTACAGGAAACTGAAAAATTCGCCGATTTATCTTAAGACTCCTCGTACTCACCGTAATAATTTTTCAATCAGCAGTTTCCCCAAAAATCCAGACCCTCCCGTTACAAGGACGTTGCATCCCGCGAAGAATTCCGCGATCTCGCTCACATTGTCATCAGGATCCAACATCGGTTCATCGAACATATCTTGAAGGTATGATTGACTTCCTCGTACCGCCATTATGCAATGGACCTGTCGTGATTGTTAGACGATTTTAGAAGAAGGCCGATACGGAGGTACCAGCATCAGTAGAAGCCAAGCATCGTCCACATAAGAAAATTAATATTACAAATAAGAGGTAATTCCCAGTCATTCCCTAGTAGCACAAAATATTTCTCCTATATTTTCTGTATGTTTAACGAATATCGTACATTTTGTAAATATTTAACAGACATTTGAAATATTTGCCAAGCGTTTACTTTAGAATATTATCTCTATAATATTTATATAATATTAGCTCCATGTGTTTTTGTAATATTTTTTATCATAGATACAGAAAACATTTCGTATCATTTTAATACAAGTATTTTTTAAATATCATTACTCCCAATTACTCCCTTTTCGCGTGAGATTTATTCCTCCATAATGAATATGTATATGCAAGATATACCTTATTCGTCAGACATGATCCGTAACGAGAGACCTCCCCTGCATTTGTAAGTTCGTTTATTCGCAGTTTACCGGCGGAAATGTCCCGACCGTCCACGTTTTCGAAGCAACTGTCTGCCAGGTAGATATTATGTGAATATTAACCCCAGAAACCGAGGTACGCGTGCGATTCGGCAAACTGCACGGCTTGCAGTTTATAACCCGAGGAGTTCGTGAGATTAGGAGTACGGTGAAAATTTCTTACGACCACGTTTCGTCGTATCCGATTAAACGAATCTCCGTTAACGGGACGTTTACGTGATTATTAAGGTGGATATTAAACGGCCATTCTATGTAGATAAAAGGTAAAGATATTTATAAAACTTTTCTTCAAATTGGGTGCAGCCGAATGATTTGAAACGTCAGCACGTGATTATGGAGGCCCTAACGAAGAACGCGATGCTCGTGAAATTTCATTTATCACAAGAAAACGCGATATTAGTTCTGATCCGGGATAACGGAACATTATCTTTTTAACAATGATATTCCACGAGCACCGCATGCTTCCTTAGGGCCTCTGTAATCACGTGAAGAAGTTTCAAATGGTTCGATGCACCCAGTTTGGAGAGTTTTGTAAATATTTTTACGTTTTATACGTATTGAATGATCCTTTCATGTCACGTTTACGGGTACTCCAGTTGATAAAGTGCGGAATAAAAAATTGAAGATATATGAAATATAGTTATCCTAGCGCAACTCGCGTTATCACTGAAGGTCAAACCGCGATGAGGAAAACGCGCGAAAAGACTCTCCCCATCGGGTGACTCGAACCGAATAAAGTATGATTTAATTTCGATAGATCGATGTAGAATAAGTTAACGAACCTCGGTGACTTCCTAACGAGGAGAAGACCGTTCTTCCTGACGCTGAGACGGACAAATAATGACTATCGATAGGCCTACCAACAGAGTTTGTAAAACCGGCGTGAGTGCCGATGACTTAGGCACTTGGCAGGGAGGGGATTCCTAGATTTTAGTTATTTCATATTTATCGCTTGAAAAAACGAAAAGGGAATAAAGACTTTCGTGGGGACCTAAAGTAACAGTTAACGTGGGCATAATTGTAAAGACTGGCTAACCAAGTGCAGGGAAATTAATATGGCGGCCTAGGTTCGGAGATTTAGTTCGCCAATTTTTACTGCCATGTTCACGATGGCTGTTAAGGTCTTGGGGGAATAATTCATTGTCAATCGTGTTTTAATCGCAGTGAGTTTAAAGGATAATGAATAGGTGCAGGAAATATTTATCCACGAGGCTGTTTTATTTGATTTTTAACGGAGAATTGAAGATGAGATAGGTTTAAAACATTTCAAGATGGCGGACTTGTGATGGCTGGAAATTCTCGATCTTTCTTTCTGACTTTAAAGTGGTTTTAGAAACTGGGAAGGATTTAAGTTCCGATGGCACGGTTCATCCTTAAAAATAACTTCAGATTCTAGGATGAAAGAAAGCCGATAAAAATCAGTTTTTTGCTGCTTACTTTTGAATAGTTGGGAACTATCAGCCAACATTTTGTCGAGGATAGTCGAGAATTCTTATCGGAAAGGAATAATTGTACGAATTGAGCATTGCTTTAATATTCTGTACTCACTTTCGAGAGATCCTTTCGAGAGAAGTCCGTTGTTTAAATGTCTTGTACAACTTTCCTCGAGTACTGAAACTTGAATTTCCAAGGCGCGAACGAACCACTATCAGATATTCCAGAACACTTCCAATTCCTCTGAGTAAGCAGTCACAGGTGTAATGAATATTCTCCTCGTGAGTTTGCAGTTTACAACTTCAAGTCGCCTACAATACAAAAAGAAACGCTAAGCAAATTATTCTGGGATTTATTCAAACGCCTGACAATGCGTGGAATTTTAGAAAGTGAAAACAAAGAATTTCTCTCAGATTTCCATCCACGAATTTCCAATCTGGCATACTCACTTCCCTCGCATTATTCGCTAGGACTACTTGCCAATACTAAATGTAAAGTTGAAAGATCTAACAGAACTGTTGAGACAATGATCCCGTTAAAAAAAAAAATCCCCTGCAACGGTGCAACTTCATTGTGACCGTGATATAGTTGTGCACGATGCAACTTGGTAGAACACTTTCCTAAAAAGGAAAGATTCATTTAGGGGATTACTGACGCGTACAATTACCGAAAAATGGGGGCACTCAATGCCTCAATAATAGTATTCGACAACAACGTTAATGAATTCGGAGGTCAACCCAGTTCTCAACCTCAGGTGACGTTTTTACGTGGGTGACGCACATCTGTGGTCAGCATTATTTTCCCGACACTTTACGACCACAGTAATGCCAAATAATCATAAGTGCTACTTTTACACTTTTTATTAGGTAATCTAAACTACTTAGTAATATTTCATTCTCCGTATCTAAAGCTGACCTTCGGTTTGAGAAAGTTGAAGAACACCTTTTCAATCTTGTATTATTTATTCTCTGGATCTTATTCTTAAGCGATCACCGAAATATTGCTCTATAAGTTACTCCTACTCACGGAGGAGATACGCAAAAAATAATAGTAATTGATAAATACAAAAACAACAAAAAAAAAAGAAATATATCTCTTACGCTCTCTTGCGGCAAATCATATACAATATATCTCTAATGAAGTGTTATCAATCGTTACGTGGTAAATATAAGACGAATAGTATAAATAGTACGAGATTTTTTAAAGCGACCCGATAACAATGTAACGTTAAAATCTTTATCATTAATACTGCGATAATAATTTCAATGTATACCAGCCATTCCTTAATGCACTTTTTATATTAAAGCACAATTAAATGCTAATAACGCTACGGTGACGACAGTTATTGCTTCGAGGTATATATACAAACAACGTGCTTTACAAACACGCATGCACATTTCGCGATCATTAACGACGATATATTAATACACCTTAAACTAAAAGTGTACATACAAAAGGGACTATGCCCAATAAAAAAAAAACATTATTTCACCTTCGTTCTCCAGGTTATAAAATACAATGAACACGTGCACACGTTACTGAATTATGCATCTGTAGTGATCGGACGACGATTGTGTTACCAGGATGTAGAAATGTCGATAACTTGAAATAAAAAAGGGCGGAAACATCATCGGACACGGATACCTCTACAAAATACATAGTCACGTGTTTAAATCGGTTCGCTAACATATACACGAGAAACCTGTAAACCATAAAAGTCGCATTCTACGTTCCGAAATTAATCATCTTGTAACGAACTCAGTGGATCTTCAGCTATCTTCCCAGCAGTTTTCTTCAGATCTTTAGTAACTGACTTCTTAATTACTGCCCGTGTTTCCGACGTCGATGCTAAACCGGTCGATACATTTCCTTTCATGAATATATCACCGTCGTCATCCTCGTCATCGGGAAACAACGATGACGCCTGCACAGGCTTCTTAATAGTTTTTTTAACGGCGAAGAGGTCGTCTTCCTCGCTAGACTCTCCGCCAAAAATGTCTTCCTTCGGCATCTTTTTGGTCTTGTTGACCGTCGAAAATAAATCCTTATCCTTATCCTTATTAAAATTGCCTGAAGTATCCTCAGCGACAACCTCTTTCGATTTTTTCACCTCAACAGTCACGTCGAAACCTTTATCTTTCTTTGCAGACTCTTGCGCAGGACTACTTTTCACTTTGGTATCTTCCTCGGCATCGACGACTTTCTTCGAGAACGAGCGAAACAAATTATCCGTGTCGTCATCGTCATCATCGTCATCGCCGAACAGACTTAATTTCTTCTCCTTGCTTATGGGTTTCGCCTGCTTGGCTACCGGTGTCGAAAATAGATCACCATCGCCATCATCGGCGAAGAGATCTAACGTGCCAATTTTGGATTCCGTGCTGGATATCTTCGGCACAGTGGAAAACAGACTGTCATCCTCGTGAAACAACAAGGTCTTGCCTTTCTCAGGTGACGGAGTTTTCGTAACAAATGCAAACAACTGGCTTGGGTCCTTCAGGGGATCGTGATTGTCATCGCGCAAAGGATCAATTGGTTCACTCTCAGTCTGCGTTTCTTCGCGAGTCTCGGCATGACTCTCCTGTATGATAATCGAATCTCGAGTCTCTCTAACGTAACTCCTATCCTTTGTCTTCTCCTTAACATTCTCGTCCTCGATCAGCGTCGACCCATCGCTGGTAACATCTTCCTTCGTGGATATCTCCTCGGCACTGATCTTGTAGGTCTGCCTTGTCTCTACGTTAACAAAGCTCTGTTTTGATTCGCCGGAACGGATCGAGGTGTCTCTGAAGATTTCTACGTTGCTCCTTTTCTTGATAATGCCGATGTTCTCTATCGGAGACAACAATGGCGCTCTGCCGAAAAGGTCCTCCTTCTGCGGATCCTCGGGCAAGTCGGGCGGGACGTCAAATAAATCCTCCTCATCTGTCGACGGAGAAAGCAACGTGTTCTTGTTAATGCTCATTGAGCTCTCCTTGCTGATGCTGAGCTCCGATTTGTCGTCTCCATGATATGATGAATTCGAATCAGTCGCTGTGCGATTAGAACCTTCGATGCTTCCTGGTACGAATAGTCGCTCCGTTGTAGTTCTTTCAACAGTGCTGGTATGCACCGATGTGATCAACTCGCTACGATCGACTTCTAAGATGTTACCCGTTGTGGTATCCACAGTATCAAAGTCGATTCCACTGTGTCGAAGTGCCGATTGACGAGCGTGTCTGCTCTGCGGTCGTCTTTTCGCTTGAATTCGCGCTCGACTCTGTGCAAAAAGAAGAATTACGTTTTAAAATTATTCATCATATTTACACGTATATGTAACGATGTAATGGGACGATGTAAATTTTAACCTTCGACACAGTTGCTGATAACGTTTCTATTTGAATTGGCCCATCAAAACTGACGGCGACTTCTGTATCCCGAGAACCAGGAACTGCGACTTCGGACGACTGCTTCTGCGACGCACAGTCTTCTGAAAGATAAAGAAATAATAAATTGGACGTATCAAATATTTCTTAATGTAAATCCGTTAAGGTGAATAATAGGCCTTTAATTGTATATTGATCGAAATATATTATCGATGTCATTTTGGTTTTGGTTCGGGTTAATATGACGGGTTTCACTTCACCTTAAGTTGGAGAACATCTTTTTAGTTACTGTGAGAAGAGTCAGGCATTACCTGAGCTTTCTGGCGGTGATCTATCGCTAGGTAAACTAACGCAGCCGCCGTCCTCGCTATCCCTATCAGTGGTTTCGTTGCTCTCGTCCGAGGTTTCTTCTCCTTTCTTCCAGCTAGGAGGTGTATCGGTTGGCGACAAGATCTTCAGATCGCTCATCTTCCCCATAAGGTTCTTTATTTTAACAGACACGGATCTCCGGGGAACGGGGGCAGTTCCTTCGCTAGCCACCGATACCGAAGGCCTAATGTTTAACGACTTAGGGGGATCTTTTCGTACATTGGTACTGTTAAAAAAGTCGTCTCTTTTAAAGTCCACCTCTTCCGAGTCAGCAATCCGAGAGCCACGTGCATCAGGCTCTCTTGAGACCTTATCAACTGAATCGACCGGGTGGTCCGACTTCATCTCCGAGTCTGAGCTCAATTTTTCATCATCCTTCCCTTGAACTTCAGCAACTGATTCTGCAAAATCGCCGGATTTCTCAGCAATCCCCATCTTGGTACCAACATCTTCCTTCTGGGAAACCTTCCGCGTCTGCTTTTTCTCCGCAAAGAGATCATCGTCGTCGTCATCAGGAATATCGTCGAAGAGCCGGTCTCGAGAACTCGAAGGAGCTGCCGACTCGCCTGTAAACACCTCCTCGGTGTCATTTACCTTTTTACCGTCATTCGATTTTTTCACAGCTTCCTTTGGCGGCTCAGACGCGTTTTGAGGTTCCGTCGATTTTTCTTTCAGGGCCGGAGGGGTACCAAAGAGGTCGTCTTCGTCGGAACTAAACAAATTCTGCTTCGTGGTGGTTTCACTCTTCGCAGGCTTGCTACCGAAATTCGAGCCGAATAGGTCGTTGTCATCCTCTTCGTCGCTCTGATCGAAGATGCTGCTCTTCTGGGTGACTCTCGTGTTCAGCGACCTCGAGGCACTACTTTTATCGACGCCGACCTTCGGGTCTCTAGAGTCGGCAACTTCTGCCGACATTTTATTATCCGACGTTGCAGACGTGCCGAGTGTTTTTAACGGGGGTGGCTTTTCGTCCCTGGGGATGGATTCTCTGGATTTCCTGCCGAATATGTCCACGTCGGGGGAGTCTTTCGACCCGAAGATGTCGAACTCGTCGTCGAAGAGGCCCTTCCTCTGAGGTGGCTTCGACTTCTCCAAGGAATGCGGCGTGGCCACCAGAAAATCAGCGCTTTTCTGGGATCGCGATCCCGAGCTTGTGTTGGAGAACAACTCGTCGCCAGAGTCGGAGTTGTCGAAAAGGGACACTACCTTTGACTTCGACTTGTCGCCACTTTTTGGAAGCGGTGGCGGCCCGAATAAGTCGTTTTCAAAGACGTCGCTCTGCCTATCGGACACTTCCTCGATCCTCTCTTCCCTAGGTCGGTTAGAATTACCGGCAGAATTGTTGCTTCCACGTCGCCGAGAGGGGCCCTCGAAAAGACTGTCGCTGACAACTCTTTCACGGAATATCTCCTCGGACTTAAGTCGGGTAGATGTCACCACAGGATGGAAATCCGCCCTGTAAACAATTAGAGACAATTATGAAACGTGTCAACTGACTCACATTAATGATATTCATACAAGTAGTTCGATGACTTGGTTGGAGAGCGTACAAATATACGGATGAAAATATCGAAAAGGAAACAGAGAAAATAAAAAAAAACGTTAAAAAGCTTTCGACATTTTCGCTTCCGAATGCAAATGTATACTAAAACCAGAAACAACGAAACAGAAATATATACGACTATTCCGCGGAACACCATTTCTACATAATAATTCGCATAAATATATTCAGAATTTTGAATATAACACAAAATATCGTATCTTGAAAATCCTCGGCCACGTGTATACTAAATTTCAGACAGATATTTTCAACAGTAAACATTCGAGATTTCGAGATTTTAAGTGTGTAATACTGAGTTACAGACAGTCGAGAGAAGCGGTAATTTGCGAAATGTAATTATTAACTATGTACTATGTTATTACTACGTACGAATCTATCGACGCGTAGCAAAACCATGTTTATGGAGCAACTTTTTCACTATACTCTCGAAACTGAGGACGAAACCTATGCGAGATCTTCGATGGAATGTGCTCAGCAGCGATTGAACTTATCCCAACGAGTCAACACTTAGCAATTAGCGACTGATTGTCGGACACGACTAGCGCAATGACACTGGTACGGACTTTCCTTTCCTGCGATCGGTCGGCGCACGAACGGCGAATTTTCTAAGTGAAAGGCGCACCCAATTTTCTATTACGCTCAGTAAGTGTTAGACTGCTCACAGAGAAACCATCTTTGCCATCGCTTCAACAATACCAATAAAATGCCGATGTAAATTTACAAACTGAATTCAGTCATTTCGATGCGACAATAAAATACAAAAAAATTACATTCTCTCCGTAATATCGCATTCATCATCTAAGTTAAAGAAAATTGTAACAATATATCAATATACCATCTTTGCCATCGCTTCAACAATACCAATATAATGCCCATGTAAATTTACAAACTGAATTCAGTCATTTCGATGCCACAATAAATTACCGAAAAATTACATTGTCTCCGTAATATCGCATTCATCATCTAAGTTAAAGAAAATTGTAACAATATACTGCATTTAATTCAAGTAAAGATTCACTAATACGGTGAACACACAATATCGTCGGCATTTATGCATTTTCTAATTTATAATCCCCCTCCACTTTACGTTATTCCGGGTGAAACTTCAGTTACGAGGTGTGTAAAAAATCTACGTAAATTTCCAGTGATTGTTATCAGGGTATTCGCGTGCTTTCTACCGCAACGGAGTTGGAACTGCCACCGAAACGGCAGTCTTTATGTCAGTCCATTTAAAAGGCAACCCCAGTTCCTGCATCAAGTGACAAGAGTGCATCAGACGGAAACGCAGCATCAGACAACCAGCTTCTGATTAGGTGCAGACTCGTGAACCATTGTGCGAATATTGAAAAATTTGCAGAAATTAAGAAGAAAAAAAAATCGTGATTTAAAAATATTAGTGATTTTTTTTCTTTCATTTTTCCAAACAAACCATGATTTTTATCAACCCTGGCTGATATGACGTTGACGCGGAAACTGTCACTGAACTGACGTCCAATTAAAAAAATGACAGGGTCGTCGGCAAGAAAAATCGTGCAAGGAAATTAAGATATTAGTAATAATGTAAATGTTGGAATATTTAGAGTTAATAGAGTTGATCTTTAGACTAAGAACCGCGCCCGTCACAACTCTGACCTTTCTTCGAAAAGGCAACTTAGATTCGATAACCTCCTGCACCATTTAAACACTATAAGGCAGTCGCCGTGATTTTCCCACGCATGAGGAAAATGTTAATTTTCTTCAAAAGTTGTAATTAACCATAAACTTATTTTATTTCGAATAAATGCCGAGGCTTTCAGTCCTGGCTATTTTATATGCGCGCTGACGTTCGATTCTACGTTACGCAATGCGTAGCCAAATTTATGAGGACAAACACGTGAGCGTCAGGTCGAAGTCAACAGACACGATCACCTTTTAACACCAGAGGACTTTAGCCATACATTGTGTAACTTTCTTCGTCCAGTTAAATATCAGAAAGAAAAAAGAAAAATTAATACACGACGATGGACGTAAACTGCTCGCTCCTTATCGCTTTCTTCACAATTATATACCGCCTATGATAATGTTTATCTTTGATGATAATGAATGATGTTTACCATCGAAAAGTGATTTCACAATAGGAACAAGTAGAATCGATAAAGCAACAAATAAATTCGCCCTGTCTCCACAATATGGATAATAAACATGGATAATCTCATAAATGAGAACACATAGGCTCGATTGTTTCGCCTATTTTGACACATCGAATAACAGGTTTCTCACGTACAGACCTCGTCAATAAACCTTCCGACAAGAGGAAATGTAAAATTTTTTATAATGATGCTACACTCTTGGAACGTCGTATCAATTAACAGAAAGAGGGGACATGGCGTATAAAAGGAATGCTCATCAAGGAAAAGATCAGTCTTAAGAGGAAGTAAAGTTTCTAAGCACAGAGAGTCCAAAATGAGAAGTCTAGCTATTCTCTGTGCACTTGCCCTGCTCGTCTGCTTGTTCACCAACGCGGAAGGTGAAGCGAATTAATTTAATAATAATATATACAGTAAATTATTCTTCCACGAATTAGCACTAATATCCGCAGGATAACGTTATGTACCAATTACTTAATATAATTGTTTATCACGTCTGTTACAGCTGCGTGCAATGTGGGAGGCAAAATGGTACCACCAGGTGTGCACATTGACAAATGCATAAGATACACCTGCCACGAGGGTGGTCACCTAAGTGCAGTTCCGTGAGTAATCTAATTATTTTAATTTTTTTTTTCTTTCTTCAATCAAGTGTCATCTGAAAATTTCCATCACTAAATCTGTGCCGCATCTAATAATGTCACTGCATTTTTTATTTTAGATGCGCACTAGCAACCTGCGAGAATCTGCTCGGCTACACTGAAACGGATTTGAGCAAACCTTATCCAGATTGTTGTCCACGGCCCATATGTGGCAACTAATAATGGAAAAAAGCGTGTACTCGTTATTAAATATTTAATAAAGCAGCGGAAAAATATGAAAAAAAGAAGAGACCGAATTAATTGTTTGACCCTGCCCTTTTCGTTTCCAAGTATGCACGTGCATGCACATATGCTTACCGTTAAACACTCACTGAATCACTGATAAGCGCAATCTGAACGATATTGCATGAGAGTACAAGAAGCTCGAGCTGCTCTATACCGACCAAGCTTTATCTCTTATGAAAGACGAAACTAAAAACGAGAATCAAGCTTCTAATACGACGTTCTGTACGAGTTAGTGACTAATGCTTGGATCATCGTTTCAATGACAAGCTGCCAAGGATGATGTCCGTATAATCGTGCGCGTGTGAGTCAAGGTAAAACAGAGGGAAAGATCGGCGAAAGGCTTCGTCAAAATCGCTGACATATAGTCTCGAGAGAACATCGCTTTTCTCTTAACTGTGTGACCATCCTTGTCGCACAAATATTTTGAAGTTCATATCTGACTCATCATTTAAAACCCGTTACTGGCTGTTCGACCACTACTGCGAGCAACATTGTCATAAATGACCTCGGAACTGCACATAAACTGCGTAAATTTGTATCGTTTTATGTTAGAGCTAATAGTACTAGAGTGTACTTCCAATACTAGCCGATAAAAAACAGAATAAGAGCAACGTACCCAAAGCCTGAACCGAAAGTAATGTTGATACTCGATGGTTGACTTGATATGCCGCTGCTATCGCTGGATTCAACGTGCTCTGCCAATCTGTGTACGTGTCCTCCAACCGCAATGGAACTTATTTCGGATAGATTCTCATTTATCCTCGCATTAAGCATATTATCGCCGGAATTCGTCGCATTGCCACTTTGACTGACATTACTTGGCGTCACTTCACCAGACGAATCCGAGGACTGTCGGCGAGGCATCATACTTTGCAGCTTCTTTTCGAAATCGGAAGCAATGTTCGTGTCGCCGAATATTGAGACCCCTGCGACTGGTTTCTAAAAGAAGACAGATTTGTAACACATAAGATTTAACAATAAAAGAATGGAATTTAATGCTTATCAAATATCTTTATTTACTAAAAGCTTGGGTTAGTTTTTTTATTTCTCTTTGTTATACAGAATATCAAGTAACTTGTAGTTTAAATTACAGGCCAGATTACCTTTCTTTGGGTCTTATTTGATTCCGTTGGTGTTATCTCAGCAGTTCGCTTATTCTCACATTTAGCCTCGTTGAAGAGATCATCCTCGTCCGCTTCAGCACCGAACGAATCTTTAACATTCTCAGTCTCCGGTGTACTAGTCGTGAGACTAGATCCATCCATTGCTGCGATGCCAAGCCACTTTTTTCCAGAGTTTGTGGCACTTGCATGGTCCCTGGTAGGAATCTGCTTTTGTATCTTCGTTGAATGTTTCGATGAAAATATATCATCGGAATCTTCAGAATCAGCATCGCCAAATAAATCGTCAATTTCAGATTTTGGTTTCGATGCTATAAAAACGTATATAATTATATTGAAGTATTCACTCTTTGTAAAATGAGGAAATTTAAGTAACTCATGTAAATGGATCTTACGTACAGACAGAACTCATCGGAGGTGGTACATCGATACTAGGAGGAATAATATTTGTCTTTGGAGTATTTAAAGGTGCATTCTTCCAAAGAGAATTTGAGAGTTCATCGTCGAACAAACCTTTACCACCACTAAATAGATTCTTCGACTTAGTACTAAATATATCTTCCTCATCTTCTGGCGTAAAAAGCTCATCTGCAATCATTTGAATTATAGGTAAAATTGCCAAGAAAGAACAAAAAATATAATGTTGATCGGAATAATAAGTTCATAATACCTTTTGAACGATTAATAGATGACTCGGCAGCTTCTTTTATGTTTTGCAAATCTTGAGTAGGCATGACTTTTCCCAGCCTTTTAGCCAATTCATCGGCAAATGAAGGTGCCTCATTCTTCGATCCCAAAATCTGAAAGAATTTCTCTTTTAATATTTTCTTATGAGATAATTTAAACAAATGGATTAAAATAATTGTCTGCCTTACCTTCGGGGGACCATTGGTAATTGCACTTGTCTCTGAATCTGAATCATGTTTATCGTTAACTTCAGGTTGAAGCTGTCCTTGACTTAAATGTTTTACACTATTACTATCAACATTAAAATCATTCGATTCACTCGATGCAGAAGATAATTTGGCTATCAAGGACTTATGAAGATTGCTTGAATTCATAACGGATTCTTCTTCTTCATCATCGTAATTACTTTCTGATTCTTCCTCTTCTTCTGCTTGCTCGGATTCACTGCTGCTGCTTTCTAAGCCAACTTTATTAGAGGCTTTCCATTTCTCAGATCCAATCACATATGGCAATGGACGATCTTCATAAGGATTTTTGGGCCTTAATATAATGCTACAAAAAGAAGATATTTGACGTTTATGAGAAAAATCAAAACAGAGTATACAACAAAGAAGAAAATTTGTATGCAATTATAAACCTTGGAATCACATCATCGCCTTCATCTTCGCTGTCACTAGGAACGATCTCCAATCGCTCAAACTTTTTATCCAACACTTCTAAACCTTGAAGCAAACTCTCATTCACAGTAGCTATCAAATCTGCAGTGGTCTGCTCGTTCTTCGCTTTCTACGCAGAATCCAATTACTGAGTCCAGTCCCGCTCTTGCAGTACTGTCCATGGATTTTATGAATGTTAAAAATAACTCACCTGATGTTCGCCTGCTTTCGGTTTCTCCATTTCAACATCATCCTCGCTAACCCGACTCTCTATGAACTGAGTATTTGCCAAGGCTAGCGATGTGTTAGTGACATTATCTATAAATAAAGCTGTTTCATCTAACTGGGTGGTCAGAGAATTTAATGTTTCCTGAGTCTTGTTAGCTTTAAATATTAGGTTCTGCAAAGTGCAATAAGCTCTATTTATTATAACGCAATAAATAATTTTAGGCATACATAATTTCATAAAAAATATTTGTTCAATCAGTACTAAATAAATTATAGATTAAGATAAAAATAAATTCAACGCATCAATACAGATAATATAAATGAACACCTGAGAAAATTGTTGCAGATGCTTCAGAAGTCCGGCATCTCCAGCAAGACTCCACTCTCTCCGTTTACTTCTTATCTCATCCGTAGACCAAGCATGATCCCATGACTTGTCAACTTCATCTGTGCCTGTCGGCACATCCTGTTGAATAATGCCATTAATTATTGCCCTTGCCATTTACTAATATAACTCAACACTTATTGCCACATGAATTAAAATACATTAAATGATACAGGGACATACACTTTCCCTGCATCTGACATTAGCCCCAAGTAAAGCGATACCCTGAATTCATTCTTAACTTAATCTAAGCAATATCTAATTGAATCATAATAAAATGAACACACTTACCATCTTAATGTCGGTATTCAACCGTGGCACGGTAGCAAAAATGAGTTCGTTACAAATTACATTGAGTACGAAAAAAAAAGGGAAAATTCGATTTGGAGGTTATTAGAGGTTAACCATGTCTGTTATCACACTCGCGACCGCCGCATTTGATATCTATCGACCGCTGAATACACAGAATCGAGTTTTAAATTACATTCAAATACAATCCTTTTCTCGCGTGTAACATATGAAGGAAAATGGAATGCGAAGCGATAGAACGAAACGAATAAGACATATTTCGTCACCTCTACACCTTTGCAGTCATTGTAAATACTTGATCTATCGACATATCGATGAAGTAGAGAAGAAGAACCGCAAATGAATTATGAGCAATTCAGGTAATCAACAACACTTCCTACTCCAATCAATTTAATTAAGACGTTCTAAAATTAACGGGGCTACCATTTTCGCACCGATCTTTCAACCGTGCTCCATTTTCGCAAGCTCGTACGCCCACACGATTGCTTTTGTTAATCTTGTAAACGTATTATTTACGAAACAAAGATCGGTTTTGTTTATATCATTTAAACCCCGCGGCTCATGAGTGACTTGGCCCAGAACTGGCAACAGCAACGTTGCCACGATCCGCCATTTTGGCTACGGTCCAATTCCGACATTCCGCTTTCCGAGCTGCGCGAAAATTAAAGATAGCTTAACAAAACTCTAGTGTTTCATAAATATGATGCGCATTAATATACCTCCTGTAAAATGTATCGTTTTCATACAAAAACCTTAACTGAATGTGAGTTCCCAAGTACGCAATCGAATTGTTAAAGTTCTGACGGTCGCGGCATTAAGAAACCGGCGCCATTTTGGATTTGATTCAGTTCCAATATTTCGCTGTCCGAACGATTGGAAAACGAAGAAAACGGCGCTTGGATTGTTGTCAATACTTCATTATGTGGAAGTCGTTTATATATTAGTGCTAGCCCGATTGCCGCACGATGATAACTTGAGGGCATCTGTAAAAAATGGGAAAGTGGTTGGTTTTTCTAGATATAAAGGACCGGTCCATTATTAGATTAATTTGAGTTTCACTCGAGCATTGAAATGCATGTGGGCATGCATACGTGCATCGGTATGCTCACGTAGTGCATCGATAGTACTGTCAACGAATGCGCGTTGCACGCGCAATAATGGTGCTGGTGCATCTAAACAGTTACTTTCATCTGTTTTCTTCCGAAACATGTTTCGCAAGCATTTAAGCAGGGCCAAGGGAAGGCAGCTTCCTCGTGAAACGAAATGAAAATTTTTTGAAAACGCCAATCTCTGTAGGATAACTGGAAAATTGTCATTGCAGATGTGACAAGGTTGCATTACGATATTTTTCACTTTGGCTTGGTAAGAATCTGGCCCAATTATGAGTTATAAAATTCTACGAGCATGTGCTTAATTCCTGCTTCGAGTACCCTTATTTGAAGAGTGGAAGAGTGGATTTAATCAATTTCACGGTCCATTTAATGTCACCTACTATATTGATATTCTTTAATCCTTTTACGACCACCTGCGCTCATAAATCAGTTAAAAATGTTCCTATGCCTCATACCATTCTACATTAATCTGTATTTTATCACAAAATGGCAAGAATGGTGGCGGTAGATATCACGTTAGTCTTATTAATTATCCTATTAAAACGAGATAATTAAAACAATATATTTGAATATTTTGGAAACATTACGTGAACATATCATGTACATTTTTATTTATATATTTTATTTCAGGTTTGACAAATAGAGACAACAATGAAGTTCGACACTAGACTGTTATGGCTAAGGGATGTGGCTGGTCGGTGCAATACCAAAAAACTTACCAGAGCACAATGCATCTTACTAAGTTGATGCATTCGACATCGACTTAGATTAACCTTTATCTTTTAGGCTTAGTAGTTACGTTGGCTCTTTTGGAGCTCTGTCATTGTTAGGATTTACCGACTGCTCATGAAATCACCTTTAATGAAGCCGAAGAGGCACACGGGGAGGCAAAGTCTCTTTTGAGAAGGTACAGCACCGTACGACTGACTTCGATGAACAATGAACCATTCGGGAAGCGGAAAACGTCAGGCGAAGGTTTTGGAAGAAAATTATTGGGACTGCAGTGTCTGCACATATAGAAATACAGCAGAAGCATTCAAGTGCCTCATGTGTGACGTCCGCAAAGGAACTTCCACGCGGAAACCCCGCATCAACCCTCAGTTGGTGGCACAACAGGTAACGACGATGTGTTTTATTATTGTATACAAAAAATATATGCAATTAAAATACAAGAAAATACATCTTAATAATAAATGTAGGTTGCTCAGCAACAGTATGTGCCACTTCTGAAGCCAGGGAAAAAAGAAGGAGGAAGTGGGGGCAGTACAACGAGTACTGGTAAAGAAAAGGAGCGCAAGTTGGATAAGCCAAGGCGCAAGAGTAGACATCCTCCTCGTCTCAAAAATATTGACCGCAGTACGGCACAGACCAACGAAGTTACGGTTAATAATGTTACTGTCGTTATCACAGAGTATAAGCCCAAGATAAAGAAGAGTTCTGATCAGTCTGGTTTATCCAGCAGTGCTTCATCTGAAAATGGAAGCCAGCACGATTCTAATCAGGACTCGAGAAGTCTGGATATAGGAACTGATGCATAGCTCGTTGCTAAGCAATGCAATTGTGTGAAGGATTCTTATTAATATATTGCATAGCATATATCGATCATCTATTATCCACAATGTATGTCCTTTAGAAACAATTGATCAGTTTGTCTCTACATTACAGATTGCGATAAACGGTCAGTCAATTTATACTACTAATGGAAACATTATGACGATGTTATTGAACTGATAACAATTATTTTATTTATTGACCCAGCACAATTAAATCAAATGGTAGACATGCCTTTGATATCTGATCATGTATTCTACTCGATAACATTTTGGCTGCATTAACAGCTACGAAATAATTATAAGTTACGATTTCCAAATGAAAATGTGTCCATTACTAGAATAAATTGCGTAGAAATATTTGTTACAATTTGCATCACTGCCAGAGAGCACGCTCTAATGATGTCATTATCCCAAGTTCTCTTAATATGAAAATCAAGCAACAACTTTTGTTACGAAATTGTTTCTTGAGTCATTTTATTCCCGACTGTATTACATTGAATCATCAGCAGCCGTTTGTAAAGATGGTCAAATTAGATATTAAAATTGTGACAAAAAATATGTCAATATGTTGCAAGTTTAAGAGCAGTGGCGTAGTGATAAAGAATAACCACATGAATGTCTTCATGAGCTTAATCTTGTCGACTGATCTTACTTGGTATTAAATAGGCACAACTCAACTTCGATATCTACTTAGTTCAATGTGTTTCATTTACCTACCAACAATATTTTCATTTTGAACGTTCATACATGTAAAATATGACACCCTTTTAAATGTATGATTAAATGTTACTTGGTCAATTTTTAACTGCTTATAATACTGCTCATTTTTAATGTTGGTAATAAAATATCTCATTGTACCGTTACATGCTAACTTTGTAGACTTATGTAGTCGAAGCTGTGGTAATTTATTGTTACATAAATTAGTCTATCGACTGTATATAACTAAAATTTATCAACATATGTATCACGAAAGGTCTCGTTGATCAACGTGAATTGACTTCGAAATGTAATGTATCATTACGTGTGTTCATATTTTTATTCAATTTTTTTTGTTTTATGATTTAATTATACGGGAATATATCGTTTTATACCTGTGTTTATGAAATTCTTAATGTACCGAAGTAGGATTTAGATATTAAAAAAAAAAATATTAAATTAAGTTTCTTAGTTTAGAAAAACAATGCATTTGTAATTAAGAAATGTTAGAACACGTCTGAATTTAATTTTGTGTTCTAGAAAGATCTATCGACAAGATTTAAATCGATTATAATATCAGAAAATATTTCCATAGCGACTATACTGAATGCCCATTTATTTATAAACACAAATGCCATCTTTCACCAAACTGTTGAATAATTAGTTTTCATGGAAGAGCTTCCTCTCGTATCACATTGCACGTATCTTCTTGTTTTTATATTTTCTTACTTTATGTTCAATATAAAATTCCGTGAAAATAGCATTATGTTCATGCATGACATAATAACATATAATAGATGGCATCGTAATTATACAAATGACTGGAAATTCATAAATTATTGCTATTAACATAATTTGTACATATTTCATATATATAAAGGGCATTTATGGTATTGAGATTGAACGATGTACAATAAAAAACAGTGCAACTGTCCATTGTTGTAAAATAAAATATATAAGTAATTTCTTGTCGTTGAACCTTATTACCACCACAATGAAACAAAACTACTGAGTGTTAAGCTTTGTAAAAAAAGAACTTTATTGTTGTACAGAGTTGTTACATTATACCTTTCATCAGTAATTCTTCAAAGTCTTATGTTTCGCTTTCTTCTTCTTTTTCCTCTGAGTTTCACTCGATAAGTCTGGATTTAAATCTATGAATCCTAAATCTTCGGTAACATCCATCATTTCCTCCCTCTTATGAACACTTGATGTATCAAGCTTGGGGAGTTGTATTAATGTCCTGTCTTTGAACACTTCATAGACTATGGGAAAAAAGAAACAATTTACACACATTGTGAAAATTCAAATTGGTCTGCATCTTCATCCGATCACTCACCTTCAGATATTTCGCGAAAGTCGAATATTTTTAAATTATGCGACCTATTATCCCCACCAACTACAAATACAAACGGGATGTCTGGATTTGCAGCTGTACATAACAAAGATCCTAAATTAGCCTTCTTCTCCCACACAAGCTTCGTGTCTGCTGGATTTACTGAATCCCACACTTTTATAACTCCATCGTTTGAGGAACTGATCAAAAAACCGGGACAAGTTGCACTGAGAGATAAACCTGTACATGGAACAAAACAATGAAATAGAATCTTTTTAAAATCAATGTAATATTAAATTTAATAATTATATAATCCCACCTGTAATTTCCTTTTCATGTGCCTCCATTTGCCATACTGGTTTATCTTCTCTAATATCAATACACTGAATGTATCCGTTATCTGTACTAACCTATTTTTCAAGAAAATATGTTGTAATGATTTAAGCTAGGCGCATTCTTTTACACTTTTCACATATACGTACACTAGATACTTACAAAATAATTGTTAAGATCAAAATGATTCCATAAAACCCTTTCAACTTCACCTGGTGTCTGCCAAGTTCTAAAACTGTCGTCAGTTCTGCAGTCGAACAATCTTACCGCTCTAGAAAATAGTTTCAATATAATGTATTACTTTCGTAGAGATAAAAGTCCATAATGTATTTAACAAATTAAACATACTTATCACCGCACCCTGTCAACAATTGCTGACTTTCTTGGGGATGCCACTTAAGAGATTGTACTTTCTCGTGAAAAACACTGAATTTTGTAACTGGAGTACCATTTTCTAAATCCCAAAGTAAAGTTGTTTCGTCTGCAGAGCCACTGGCCAAAACGTGACTACATTTTGAAAGAAAAATAAAAGTAAATTCAATACAAAGAACATTAATAAATCATGAGTGTTATTTCCTTTAATACTAACGGGTAGTTGGTATTCCATGCTATATCCAGAACAGCATCTTTATGACCAATATGTTTAATCTTTTTCTTTTTATTGGCTTTTCGGCCAAGCTTAAAAGCTGGTTCCAGACAATCAATTAAATCTAAATCCCAAACGTCTATGATTGGACTCATGCTCCCAATTGCGCATAAATTTCCTAAGATAATGAGAGATATAATAAAAGTAATTAGATATCTTACAAAACATTGCATTTTGATATTTCCTATTTACCTGGTTTCGTATCACCAGGTTCAAAATTCAACCATTCAATGCAAAGCGGAAAAGACGGCAACAGAAGGTCATGATGGCAATAGAAGGAACCTTCCGATTCATTGTACACTGTAATTACAAAAACAGTTACCAGATTTCATACGTGAGTCATAATATTGACGTTTCCTTGACAGTTTTAAGGTCACCGCAACACTATAGTAATCTACCTTAATGATATATGAATAATTACCAAAAATTTCTAAAATGCTAGCATCATTTTCTACATGCCCCACTAAAACAAGATTGTCATCAGGTTTAATGATATCATCTTCGTGTTCTGAATCCTCTTGATCGTCGGGTACTGTAACTAGTGGATCGACTCCATTCTCATTAAATTGAGCTAAAGTCCCAATGTTACAATGCACATTCCCATCTAAAACATAAAGTGCCTATCATGACAAAGAATAAGTATTATCATTTGTTACAAACGTATATTACAAAATAAAAGCTATAATAGTAATGCCGTTAAGAATAAAATCATAAAATGGGAACCTTCGTTATCGTAATTATCAAAATCGTATTCATCGATGGCACCACCGCTTTCTGAATCAATTTTCCTTTCTTTCATCTTTTTCTGACTGGTTTGCTGCTTTTCTGCATTACTTTCATTCTCTGAGTCACTTTCTTGTTTACTATAAATGAAATGAGCCCTGATTAACTTAAATAGTGATTCAATGAATAAACGTCAAAAAGTGCCATAGTGAATACCACGTAGAACAGTAACAATTTTATTCGCAATAAAACTGATTTATTATATATCGATGAAGTATTGTAAGAACTCACTCTATTTCAGACCGTGTTTCTTTGATAATTTTCTCTAATTCTTGTGGCGTTAATTGCACCTATAAAATTAAACAATACTATCTTGCAAAACATTCTACTGAATTTAACAAACAAATCGTATTAATGTTTAAAAACATAACCTTATCGGGAACCGCCGCCGCCACTCCTCTCCTCACCCACGTCGTGCAAGGTATGATATTCATCTTTACAATTCTATCTTATAATACTTAAAACGTCTTCATAATAAGTAAAAAATTATTACTCTGTAAGAACTGTTCAGGGTAACTAAACACGAGTGAACACGTGTTCCTCAACAGAGAGTAAACATTTCTAATTGTTTCTAATGGCCGGTCCATAGACACGAAAACCAGGATGACGAACAATATGCTACAGAAGTTTTCTCAAAATTTAATACAGCCTTCACTTGCTAGGAGGCGCCACATCCAAAAGAGGCAACCGAGCGTCGGTTGATAAGGAAATTTTTCACAAAACTAGGTGTACATACCTAATCGTTTGAAATATTATAACGTGAGTATAAAGATCCTAAAAAAGGGTTCCGTAGCCATGAAATTCCGTTATTATAAAGAAATTCCAAAATTGGAATATACAAAGGTGTGATAAGGAACTGCACATGCGCATGCCGGGGTCGGGGACCCTATATAAGGCCGAGCGCGCGCTCGGAGCATCATTACCCTCTGGTCTTCCGAAGGGTAAACATCGGGTTACCTGCTTCTGCCGTTGCCCTCACACACATACACACACTTGTATGTATGTGGAGCACTATTAAGGTCCGGTTCCACCCTCAAGTTAATTGAAGTTTAACTGAAGTTTAACTAAAGTTTAACTGAAGTTTAATTGAAGTTTAACCGAAATTTAACTGAAGTTTAACCGAATTTTAACTGAAGTTTAACCCCAGTTTTAACCTACGGTTTAACCTAACGGTTAAAAATCAATTTTCGGTTAACTTGGGTTGTGAAACCGGGCCTTATGGGAGACATCCCCCCTCCCTTCCGTTCCCTTTCTTAATATATTTAACTTAATTTATTACGCTCGTAAAGGGCTTCGGTGCGCAGCAACCTCCACGTGGTGAGCCTGGGGGATCGGTGGTTTCCAACTATTGTTCGAAACCACCGGTTCGCAAATAGCTGCGCGAGTGGTTCCACTTAGTGTTTTTTTTTTTGTATGACAGTAGCTTAACGTAGTTAAAAGTGGAAGCACTCATTGCGTGCGTGCGTGATTGTAAATTGCGGACAGGACGTTGTCGGGTACCTTTCCATGCAGCTAGTAATTTCGGATTTGCGTGCTAACCGAAGTAGATTTTTGCAGGTACGGCATTGCCGTACCTTTAGTGTATCCGGCAGCTTCCGTCGGCACCTAGTACGTCGTAGCTAAGCTACGGCGTGCAAGGCTACCTGGCTCAGGTTGTCGGTTGCGCGATACGTTGTTTCGCTCTGGCGGCATCCCGCGGGGGCTCTGCCTGCTGTAAGCCGGGACAAGCCCGTCGACTGAAACTCGTATTCGCGGGCCGACAGCCGAGCCGGGTTAGTCGTCGGTGACGGTGGAAGCTGCTGGATTGTTCGCGTTAGAAGTAGTATGCCCTTCCGGCAAATTATATCCGTAATTCAATGCTAACTGGAAATGTACTCGGCGACTTACCCTGTACTCTGCGGCGAGCGTTGTATGGACGGATGAGTATGGTATGCGAGTGGTGTGTTGTATGGACGGATGCGTATGGTATGCGAGTGGTGTGCTGTATGGGTTATGAAATCCTGGTTCTGTGAGTTCCTGGGACGCCGGGAACTCAACGGAACTAGGTGCCTATGCTTAGGCGGGTCCCAATCGCAGCGGCCTCCTCGTGGCGGGACCTGGGGGATCGGTACCATCCTTATGGGATGACACCGATCCGCGAACTAGCTGTGAAGTAGAATTTAATTAAGATAAAATTTCACTTTCTCGTAAAATAAATAAGATTAGTGAAGAGTAAAGTCAAAGCGGATGCAACTCATCTCTGCCACCACTTGAATTAAGGTAATATGAAAGGATCATTCTATATGCATAAAACGTAAAAATATTTATAAAACTTTTTTCCAAACTGGGTGTACGGAATTATTTGAAATCTTAGCACGTAATTATGAAGGCCCTAAGAACGCGATGCTCGTGAAATTTAATTTTTCACAAGAAAATATGATATTGGTTCTAATCTGGGATGAATAAAAAAAATGTTTTCTGTTGATCAAATCCTACCAGGAATAGGATGGATATGATAATCACTGATAGAATACAGGGTCAATTCAGAGATTATTAAGAATACTATGTACACCTTAAAATAGAGTTACAAATAATACATTACAAAAGACCTTGACGTTTCAGATCTTCGTATGTCTTGCGATTTACAACATTTCCAAGGGAATCTTCAAACTCTTCCTCTTGTTCTGGTTGCCAACGTTCTGCTTGTTTCTGAGCCTTCAGTTTCTCCCATAAAGCAAGGGCATCTTCTATTTGCGTGACGTTTGCAAAATGTGCAGTGTTTGGAATACCTAGGCACCGCATACCGTGTGCATGCCTCCACTCTGCAAAGTGTCTTTGGAAAGCCTTGGGTCCTTTATATGTGAAGTTACCACAAATCTCGCAGTTGTAGCTAATGTTAAGACCATGTAACTTGTACAACCAATATGGAATAGGTTTACCATCCCAACCAAGTGGAAGATTCTTAGGATTATAAGGGACTTCGTTGTCGTCTTCTTCCTCCGATTCGCTAGCACTGGCCTCTGCATCTGAATCACCCCGTTCACCTTCTGTTCTGGCTTGCTTTCGTTGAACATTCTCCCTCGTAGCAACACGCTGACTAGATACTAACTCTGCTAACCTGTACACTTGTCCTTCCAATCTTGCAATATCTTTCTGTTTTTCGGCATCTCTACCTTTTCCTGGCTTTCTGTGCTTATTCTTGGCCAACAAATTTGGATCAAGTGAAGCTTCCCCCTTTGTACTAAATAATCGCTGGGCCCTTTCTTCTAAAGTGCCTCCACATTTCAATCCTAGTGCCATTAATGCCGATTTCAACCTATCCAATCCAAGAGAAGCAAGTTCTTCCCAAGATGAAAAGGCAGATAATTCTAAATGAGCTCCGACATGTGTCATGGCACTTCCGGTCTCTTTGGGCCATCCTGGGAAGGTATTATTTTCCCAATGAGTTTCAAACTCCTTATTCGCTTCATCAGTTTCAGCATTAAGGTCATGCAAAGGACGGACTCTGCCCAGGTAATCTACTAAGTATTCAAGTAGACATTCTACATATCGCCGATACTCCGCATTTTTCCTCTCCCTCGGAATGTCAAATAAATGGTCAAACGTCGATAAATAAGTAATATAATCGACTTTCTCAATGCCTTTGAGATTAATGTACTTCTCGTAGCATTCGTGCAAATCAAGATATTTTCCATAGCCTTCTTCATCTGTAAATTCAACAAGATTTGCTAGTTCGTCGGTTGGATTTTCCCTCATTTTGGCCAACTCCTCAAATTCTACTGACATTGGAACACTGATTTCATTGGGATGTCGACGATAGAATTCCTTTATCGATTTCAAACGAGAATAAAATTCTGAAAATTCATTTGGGCCCGACAATGCTTGCACCTAAAACAAAAATAAGTAGACGATTAACAAGGATGGAATTACGCTCAGGTACATTTCTATTATGCATTAAATAATACAACTCGATTACTAGTTTCAATCTCAACCCCTGCATATAATTAACCTAGAACTTACTTCCTCCTTCCGCTGGCCATCCTTGTCTTCGTATAAGTCTTGCACATGCATAGTACTATCCATGTACTGATCTAACAACATTTTTAAACGATGTTCTGAATTGATATTTTCTCGATGCCCTGGTTTCTTATGGAGCATTTCCTTCACCATGGCGTCCATTAACCGTTCCCGTTCTTCGTGGTATCGACGTTGTTGTTCCAATATTGTCTCCATGTCTTAAAAAGCAGGACCTTATACGTGATCTGACACGTTGGCTTTTATAAACTGCGAGTGCAAGAACCGATAACTATTAAATCGGCAAATAAACGCAAATTTGTAGCGCTGTCAGTTACAAAGCGTTTGAAGCGGTTTAAAGTTTGAACCGTTCCCAAAAGTGAGAAGAGGGGTGGGGTAAAAGTTCTCGATGTCCCCACCATGATGTCTCCAGCTTCCCCTTCCCTCATTGCCAAACCCCCTTGCTTACACTTGCGGCCGTGAGGGGCCGAGCGGGGTAGTGGAGGGGGAAAAATCCCGCTACGGATTTTTAGAGGGGGAAAGTCGTGCGGGATTCTGGCATCACAGGGACGATGGAGTCTTCGGTTAAGTTCGGTCAGGTTCGGTTGGGTTCGGTTGACGAAGAGCAATGAAGAGTGAGGCAGGAAAAAAAAAATCGGCCCTAGGGTATTTTACTTATCCGGCAAAGAATACACTGTATTCTTTGATACCGAACAGTACTTTCGCACCATTTTTTAGCGAATAAGTGGAGTTCAATATCAGCGTAAATTCATAGTCTCTCTTTGACATTTGACGCAATTTGACACGAATCTACACGAATCTGTTACGATTACAGGCAATTACGAGCCGCGTCAACAAGTTATGGTAAAGTTAGTTTAGGTTTAGGATGACATGGAATTAACTAAAGTCGCCCAAACCTGGAAACGATCGTGATCAATCGTGATAAGATATGCCAGTAATCGACAGATAATTAATCTGTTATAGCACTTTCCTTTTTCAGGAAACATATTTCGATTAACAACTGCCAAAACGTAAGACCTCAAATATGTTAATCTAAACGTTCGCTGTATGCTTATTTTGATGTTAACAACTTCATTTAGTTTTGTCATTTAAACTTTATTTATATTTTAATCAATTTTATAATTTATTGCTCTACTTGGGGAATATTGGTTTGTTACTTTTGCATTCACTTCAATAGATTAGATTTGCATGTTTTGTAGTTTGCTGGTGAGTGCAATACGGAGGACTTCAGTAAATTATTTATTCATTTATACATATTTGTTAATCTAAGGTTGATTCTGAATATTATTTTGTACGTACATATTTATATGCTTTCAGGTATTGTAAGCTGAAAATTTCCAAATTACTGTATAAATATTCGTAACAAATATCGACTTTTATTGTATTACTATGCTGAATACCGCATAAATTTAATTACAAATGATAACGTCAAAAAGGAAATATGCGTAACCTCTTCATTTATAAGTCAAGATGTTCAAATTGGAATCTTATATAACGCCTGTTATATTAAGTTATGTTGAAAAATATGTTAAAAATTTTAAACCGGAGCAATCACAGGTAAGTACTACACAGAATTATACCTAAGAACATTTATGTAATCCACTTTCTCTTTGTATTAGTTGTCGCTGTGGGGTGGAGATGCTTCCTTTCAGAATTTGGACTTGCGGCTGGAAGTTTTAGAAGAACAACTTAATCTTCCATTCAGCTTTGTTAGTGGACACATCCATGAATTACTTATTCATGTCCCATGGGTAAAAATAACCTCAGAACCCATTGTTGTTACTATAAATACTATTGGTAAGCAAAGAATTACACAGTTATTGAAATGTCATTATAGGGAAAAATGTAGTTAACGTCAAATTTTTTACTATAAACCTGTTTGATCATTTTTCTGTTTCGTTTTCCATACAGAATGTATATTACGACTTAAAGATGGAAATGATGGTGGTATTAAAGGTACTACATCGCAGAAGAAGAAAGTGGAACCAGGGGTGTAAGCATTTATAATTTGTAGATTATGTACTTCTTGTTCTTTCTTTTGAGATTTGTTTTAATAATAACAATTTTCTGTCAGGGAAGAGACACTTTCTGGATACATGAAAAGTATTGTTAATAAAATTGTAAACAACATTACTATTCGTTGTAATAATTTAATCCTCAAGTATGTGGAAGAAGATATTGTTCTTAGTTGCAATGTACGATCATTGGAGATGGAAACTGTTAATGAAAACTGGCAACCAGCTTTTATTGGTAAGTATTTAGTAGTTCCACATAAGTTGTAAGAGAATTTTAATTATAAACTCACGGGAATACTAATTCGTGACATTCTACCACAAACAAATTAATTTTCAGATGTCAATGATAGTGAGGTGATACTTAGAAAAGTAATTAAAATTACGGATCTTACACTATGTCTGGATAAAATGGATGCTTCTGGAAAGATAGAAATGTATCAAGTAAGTAACTTGTGAATCTTCTTTGTCTTCTGTAGTGAATACATACAACAGCTTAGAACTTCTTATATTATAAAAAGGAAAAGTCATAAGTTGATTATAAATGTAAAAAAAAAATAATGCACCTAGGAGCCTGTTTTGTACCGCTGTTCAATGGTGATGAGATTAACTGTCAACTATCACAATAGTACATCTGAAATGGCTTCATCAACGCGATTGGACATCCATTGCCAAAAAATGACATTCAGTGTGACTACTCTACAAATACCCATGTTAATAAGGCTATTTACATTAGTGGTGGCTCTACAAACACAGCAATTACCATCTAGCCGAGACAAGATGTCATCCTCAGAAGAAACGGTGGAAAGTGTTGGAGGTTTAACTGAATAGCTTCTGTTTGCTTCTTCTTATTTTATATTCACTTCACTTCACTATTCTAAGATATTAATTAACTATAAATCGCTCTAAATTATGTGAAAATATTTTAGATGAAAATGATCAAGCAGGTGGACCTTCACGGGAAGTACCAGGTTGGGGTGGATGGGCATGGGATGTAATGACATCGGTTTTACCAGTTAATTGGGACAACGAATGGTCAAACGAACAACAAATGTCCTGCTTAGTTCATTCAATACGCCTTGGTTTTTATGTAGATTATGCAATATTGACATTCAAGGTATTTACTTGTTTTATTCGTTTAATAAACTTTTTTCTTAGCTTGTCATTTATGTCTATTCTTTGTTGCAGAGAGTCGAAAGTGTTAAAGAGCAAGTCTTTTACAAGGGACGAAAAACAGTATATAAACCTTTTTTGTCATTGCACATACTTGGGGCTGTAGTTGATGTCTTACGACAAGGTATAACTATGTCTAATCTTCAAGTTGGATTAAGCTCTATAGGGCTGGACCCATCGGACACGTGTAGCTGTGGATATCCAGAAGTTGTGGATAAATCGAAGGTGATGATTTTGATGATTGATGACATTAAACTCATATTGAGTGATTAGTACAAAATTCATTTGAAAAGTGTGATTAATGTAAATACATAATATTTCCATTTTCGTTTCAGTCATCATATATTTTTGCTGGAAATAGGGACGGGGATCATTTGAAAGGTTCTTTGTTTGATAAGAATATTTCAGAAATTGAAGATGAAACACAGAAATATACTATTCATCACTATACAAATGAAGTTGAAGGTTTGTTTCAGTACTATTGAAGATTATACCCAAAGCTCTTTTATGTAAAAGAAATGAAAGATTGTTCTGTTTCAGTTGAAAAGTTACTGCAAAGGTATCCAGCCTTTGCAATGAATTCAATCCATTATTTGGAGGTACCAGATGATGTTACTCCTGAGATATTAGCTGAGTTTGGGTCCACTTTTGAACAGAGGTAGTAGTTTAGAATATTCATTTGTCATTTTTATATTTCAACGATCCTATTTTATTCTATTATTCTGGTATTAAAATAATTTATTAAGTACGGATCTTGCTATCGTTAATGAATAGAGACGCTGATATTAATGCAAAACCTTCTCAAGAGGCAAATTTAATTTATCTTATTTTAATTATCCATTCAGTAATTTCCCTGAAAGAACAATAGCAAAATGTGTTATCGGAGATGTAACAGTAAGGGCGTGCTCCGGGTTACTTCATCGACTGAACACCATTAAAGAAGCTGCTGCTAAATATGACTACAGTCCTTATACTACTTTGAAATCGGGTACGTTTTTACCAGTAAAATAACTTAGTAATATAATATGAAATACATCAAATGTATAGAATAATTGATTTATACCTTCCAATTTAGAACCATCCCTTGATGATTTACCATTGATTACAACGGAAGAATACGATACCGCAAGGGAGAAAACATCCACAACAGAAATTATTGCCATAGGAAATACAATACATTTGCAACTGGCAGACCATTGCCTGTCTTGTTCGACAGATCGACGTAAATTCGTCGACAGTCAAGTAAATATATTAAAAATTTTTGTACATATCTCATTGAGTGAATACATTATTGTATACCAAAGAGGATTATCTATATTTTAGGGAGTGCCTTCAGTTTCGACTCCGACCGATAACCCTTTTGTTGAAGTAAAATGGGACAAAATCAGTGTAAAAATAATTCAGCCATTGTATCCATTACGGACAGTGGCATGTGCACTAAAAAACGCAGATCGTACTGAAAGTATCATCGAAGATTGTTATAAATCTGTTTCTCTTAAGGTATGTAATAATGACCAGGTTGTTTATTCTTATTAGTGAATGCAATGTAGAAATAATTTTGTTTATAATTTTTTACAGGTAGAGGGTATCAGCGGTCAACTTTTTTTAAGGGATAATTGTCATACATCCGTATTAATGCCCTGTTATGCAGAATGTACGTTCAAGTTATTGATTTATCCTCGATGTTGGAAGAACTTGGATTTGATTCATACAACGTGTTCATTAAACATCCGTGATGTCACGATTACGGGTACCAAAGCAAAACTAATGACTACTGCTTCTATAGTAGCGTCGATTTTTCAAGAAGAGATCACAAACAATCCTCTGATGTGTTCTTCCCTGTTCACCGATGCGTGTCAAGAAAAAGGTTCGCTGACTCAGTGTTTTGATTATCAAGCTTCATCTTAATATCCTCTTAATGCAATATTTTTTTTCGTTTCAGATCAGGTTTATCTAGAATTATGTATAGAAAATATACATTCGTTGTGTCATATGTCAATAGTGACAGTTTCCATTAAAGCACACGTGCATTCCGTTAAGATGTTTGCCCTTACCGATTCTCAGCAAGTCTTTATTCTTTCTGGTCCGGAATGTAATAATTCAGAGTATGTTCACGTTATTTTAATAACATCCCTACATTACATTGGCTGTAATTGACTTTAGTTAATCGGAGTGGTTCGCCAATGTATTTTAGGTATTTTTGTCTTTCAGAGAAACCGAGGCGAAACTATTCACGGCCATTGTTCAATTTCCCAACGAATCTGGGCAGGATGTCTATCCTCCTATTGTTAAATTTCGCGTTGCTGAAATCAGAAGCTCTTTAGATCCTTTGTTATGTCAGTGGTTGCGTTATCGGCCGACTTACTTTAAATTGGACCCAATGTGTTCCTCGCCTTCTGACGATCAGCAACCATTTACGGAAGAATCTTCGGACCCGATTGGGAATCCAAAAAAGAACTTCCCGAGTTTGCAGGAAAGCATACATAGTTCTTCCGACAAAGAAAGAAAAAAATACGGTTTTCTTCTCGATGAATCGAAGACCGCATCTAAATTTGGCAAATGTAAAAAGATTGAGCCAATAATGGCGGAACCTACTGTACAAAAGGTACTATGAATGGATTACTTAATCTTAAGTAGTTTTTATTATTTCTTGACACCATGCACATTACTTCATTTCAGACGTTACCGATATCGGAAATATTCGTGAAAATGGCAGAGCTATATCCATGGTGGCCTGAAATTTTACTAAATGGCTCCATCGGACATATTATTATCTATGTACCGACTTCCACAATGAGCGGTATCGATGTCCATGGTAGGCAAAAATAATGATTGACTATTTCTTTTTGTTTATAAGAAGTGATTTTGATCCTTAGTTCAACTATCTATTTTAATATTATAATTGCACATAGGCATCGAGCAAGCAAAAGATCAGGCTCTGAGGAATCATGAAAATCTACAAATCTTCACCATTCAAATACCGGCAACCTACATCCACTCAACAAATTTCCACTTAGATGATTTGTTATCGCACCATACAGAATTACCTATTGCAGTATCGAAACATACCTGGACCTCTGGTAAGTATTATCCATTAATGTAGAATGAGACATGTATCAATAAGTATTAACATAATTTTAGCGTTAATTTAAACATACAGGAACGTCGAGCTTCCCTTGGACTTTAAAGATAGAAAATTTTGCTTGTTATACCCTGAAGAGAGACATGCAATTAAATGTTATTAAAAAAATGTCGTTAAATGCCACAATTGGTCTGACAGGAGAACCTCAGTTTAAAGATGTTGCATTCCGTTCCAATGTTAAGGATAATTTACCTCCGTCATTAGGTATATGCGTCCACGTGGACATGACACCAATCACTGCTTCAGTGTCAAAAGATCAGGTATTAACAGTCTAATTATATCTAATGTTTATTTCCATATTGTTTATTTCATCAATTTCATAATGTATTTAGGTTGTACTCATTACGAACATTACCTCGAATATGCTCAATGTGATGTTAAGGTCATCTGAAAATGAACAGTGTGAACACGTGAATGAATCATCGGATCCTGTCAATGAGACTTCTGCTCCTGTTCTGCAAACCGTACAAAGTGTCGAAACTGTAGAAACTGCTCCTAGTCCTAGTCAGATATTTTTCACGGATAATACAGTCACATCCTCGACGGTGTCCATACCTAAAGAGGAACTGGAAGAAAGTGGTATGTACCAGCGGATTTATTAAATCAGTACTAATAAGAAGGTTTACACATTACAGATATTTAATCGGAGAATAATTTTAGGAAATCAAGGTCTACTTGTAACGGCATTTATTCAATGGACAATAACAAAAGTTACACTTAAATTATACATAGAGAATCCCTCAAATGGTCCTGAGTTGAAGCTTGTTTTAGAATTGGAAGATATTATAACATCGTTAAATTTACAACCGGTTTATTTACAGCTCAAAAATAAAATCACTACGGCAACTATATTTCACTATAAGAGGTAAACCACGTGAAATTACATTGAATAATAATAATTCTGCTGTAAATGTAAGTTTCGGAAAGTCTAATATTCTTATGAAACACTTTATTTTTTATCTTTAGAGATTTTCAAGAACAAGTCTGGGAATATGGAGAGTTTAATGGTTTGGTAATGGCAGGTAGAGAAGATAGCCCGAAAAAAAAGGAAGAAGATTCTGGTTTTTTAATATTAACATTAACTAGGGCTAAATCAAGGAACGTACACACACGTTGGAAAACTCAAAACCGTACAAACATGCGCAAGGTATGCTATTATGTTATGAATAAAAGGATTCTCTTATATTAATTTATTTTTCCTTTCGAAACAAAGTATTCCCATTTTGGTTAAGATCCCTTTAACAACCGAAACTTTTTATTTCAGAAAAACCTTTCGATATTGTGTTCTAACCGGACAGAAAGTTACATTACGGAAATGGACATAAAAATGCAAATGATTGACGTTGTATTGCCGTTAAGAGTACTCGATAATTACGTGCAACTTACAAAGCCATTGATACACTTATATCGATCGATAAATACAATGGACAATATTAAAGACAAGCCAATTAATCTACAATCGGATGAATTAATCGGCTTTAATAGCTCATCCCTGCCCTTGATATTCTTAGATTTCAAAGGGTTACGACTCATGGTGCCAATTTCCTCGAATTACAAAAAGGAATTATTACATGATTTATTAACGATTCAGGTTCGTATAAAAACTTGATATTCATTATACCTGTATGAAGAAGGACAACATACTTGTGTTTAAATTTACTATCTGCATTGTTTCAATTTTTCAATTCTAGTTAGACGGTATCGAGATTCTCCCGCAAGCAGAAAACCCTATTTGTCGAATGCCTTTGCGATCAGATATTTATCATAGTGCTGCTCATGCAAACATATTGAATATACCAGGTTCCGCTGTTGAAGATCGACAGTACCAGTTCGTCATTAAAGAAATGTGCGCTTACACTGCTAGTTGGATTAACTATCAATCAAGTATCGTTAAGGTGAGTTGGTTCTGTGTACATGATTCTAAATAACTTGGATATCTTCCTCTTTTTAATTGTTCTCTTGAAATTAATTTACCATCAAAAGAGGACATCTCGTTCATGTTTGTACACTATGAATGAAAATCCTGCTCTGGAATGGAACAAACTTGGAGACGAAAACAGCTTGAAAAGAGACTTTGCAACTCTTCCCATCATAACGAGGTATACTTTTTTATTTTAAATCATATTATTTAATAAATGATCAAGTATTAAAATAGAAATGAAAGATACTTTTGCTCTTTACATAAACAGATGCGATCTTTGCATCGTCGTGGCTCCAGCAATTGTACTAAAACCCGACACAATTGTCTGCGGTACGGCTGTGGAAATAAATTTAAAGGATATCGAAATCGTTACCAATTACGACCAAATCGAGCTGCTGTCGCTACTGCTTTCTCAAGTTAAAGATGTTACTGCAGAATACACCGAACTGATTGGAAGCAACAATAAACCATCTACATCAGTTTCGGTCCAACGTGCTCCTACTTTATCAGCAAAACACTTTTCTTGGAATAAACGAGAAAGTACTGAACCGGATTTAGATTTTGCTAAGGATAGCGGAGTTAATTTTGAAATGTCCAGTATGAATTCAACCATTGTTGTGAGTCGATTCCTTTTATACCACACACATTTAATTAAGTTGTACTGAAGGTTTTCTATGTCAATTATATGCACACCGTACATAGTAACAATATTTTCTTTGGCAGGGTAAGTTCGCTACACAGGAAACTTCCAAATTAATTACATACGTCTTTGAAATAAACTGTGGTAAAATTACGTACATACTCTACGAATTGCAACGAACATCCAGTTTGCACGAAGAGGTACGTATTGCATATTATAGCAATTAATTCAACATTCTAACGATTTTAAATAAATCTTCAGGACATGGTCGAGATCGACGAAGTCAGTAACAGTAGTACGAAGTTGCCATTACTCTATGCAATGGTGAATCAACCGAATGTGTACATTGCTATATTTGGTTTGTCGCGGAAGATCAAGGTACGTTTATTACGCACTAATTTCTTTTCTGTGTAACGCAGCATCTCTTTTATTTACTCTTCCGACAGGTGTCTTGTTTCGATGTTGCATTATCACTTGGAGACGACGCCAGCGACACGGAGAAGGATGATTTGGTTTCAATACCGACGTCGAACGATTTCAAAATTCCTGTAATAGAAACAAAATGTGGAGATTCCCATCCAGTTACCGGTATACCGCCATCATTCCTTGTTGTTAAATACGAGAAGGTTTTTGGGAGGGATCGCCTAATTACCGTTGACACGGAACGTCCGACAAAGATTCACGTCTCATTATCCAGATGGCGTAAATTAATCTCGATTAAAGATAAGGTAGAAGAAAATCATTTGCATTTCAGAATCTGTTCTTAAAGCTCTCAATCATGTCTCTTCGTAGATGTCGGATATATTTTCAAGCGAGGTCGACGAAAATAGCGAGTCAATGGAGAGGGACGACCATGAAAAACACATGCTTGGTGATCCCCGAGAACCAAAAGAAGCATTTACTCGAAATTATAGCCCGGATTTTGCTCTCACCACCAAGCAAATCGTCTTATCATTCCAAGTTGACAGTGGATCGGAAGTACTATTTAGTTTGGCGGCTCTGTCGGGAAACGTTTCGACACTGAATCGACCTGACAGAATTTGCGGAAACGTTTCCATCGACTCTTTCGTGGTGTCCAGTATTCTTGACAATCGCATAACAGTCCTTTTGAATCCGTGGTGTTGCTGCGTTACGGCGTTTTTTTCCAAATCGTCGAATAGTAGCGACACGTTTCCGCGATTGCAACTTCAAGCAGACAGCGACAGTATTTACGTCGTTGTGGGACCGCGGCAAATTAAAATCATAAATGAGCTATTACACGATTTTCAAGAGATTTACGATCGTTTTGTGCCAAATTCCAAGAGCAATGAGGACATGGACGATCAGGGCAAAGTAACGACAGAACAGTACTACAAAGATGATCTCAAAGCTGGAGCTTTTCAGTTCATTGATGGGAACTCGGACGAATTACCTCTTCCTTACCAAGTGAGTGTTCAGATACCTCAAAGTGAATTCTCATATTTTTCTGTTTCCAACATCCCTACCTTTACCGGTGGGGATTTCCTCAAATCTAAATCGATGGCATCGTTCAATTTCGTGTTTGGAACGATCACAAACTTGATTTTCAATTTACTGTTTAGGTAGCGTTTTATTCGCAGCCTAGACAAGCCATGGCGTGGAGATATCCTCAACCGAGGACAGTCACTACTGTTCACGTATCACCGGTTCCGTTTAAGGTGAGATTAAATTCATAACATTTATTATATTTTGTGTTACTTGTTTCCTTTTTTTAGGTCGTAATGGACGAAGAAAACTACCAAGACCAAGTCCTCTGCACCCTGGAGTACTGGAGCGAATGTCACGCAGCTTATCAACCTTACGCCGAGATCTATTTATCAGAAACGGAAAGTTATTGCGTGGACCTTCCGAAAGAAGCTCCGGCACGATCGGTAGCATGTTCTTGGCGAGTAGTCGTTTGTACTCCAGAGAAGGAAGAGAGTAAAGGCAAAATCCTCCACTCGGTCCGCGCCCTCGCGGCTTGCTTGCGAATAGACTCCTACTTTGAGCCCAAGATCATCCCGATTTTTCAAGGAGCCCTGAACGTCGGTACGATACACCTGGCGTTCTGCAATCAGGTAGAACCCGATTTCTTTGAGAAACTGCCCGAGCCTCTGGAGGATTACAGGCTGAGTGACAGAGGAACTGTGCCCGATACCCAGTGTTTCCTTGCTATGGATCATAAGAACGCTGTGATAGTTGTTAACAAATGGGTAGACGGAACAACCCTGGTCGACGTCGTCGGAATATCAAGCGTGCGAATATTGGACTACGGGTTTTTAACGATGCAAGAGTCCTTGAGCCCACTAACGATAAAGGCGCAGTTTTGCGTGTCGTCTCGAAAAACTGACTTCAACATCTCGTGCGAGCCGTTCTCGATAAGATTCGGACCTGCGATCGCTCACACCTTAGGTGTATCCACGCGACTGTGGATGGCGTCGTTTGATGACCACAAGAGCAAGATTTTGCCACCGACTCGATATATCATCGCCAACGATACCGACGTTCCCATTTGTTTCGGCCAAGCCGACACGAAGGATGCCATCTTGTTACAGACCCGAGAATGCTACTTTTACTCCTGGAAACACCCTGGACATACCAGGAATCAAACCATGAGAATATCTCTCGGGGGCAACCAGTGGAGTCGCCCATTCTCTATTAATCAAGATGATGTACGAACTATTGAATTCCCTGACGAGGCTGTGAACGCGACTGTGTTTCTTCGGGTTTCCTCTCTTTCTGCTACTCAGAAGCTGGTCAAGTTCTATGGGCAGCTTATTATATCCAATCGGTTGACCGAAGCTTTCGAAATGAAACTGGTGAAATATACGGAAGAGTCTAATAATAGGAATAAATTAATGTATCTCGTCCCGGGTAGAAGTCAACCACCTTCTATAGTGCTCGAGAGAGGCAATGGTCCTCGAAATGACTTGGCTTTGGCAATGCGGCTACGGTTTCGTTCCATGACTAGTTCCTCCTGGACCGGTGATGTTCCTCTCCACCCCAACGCCAAATTTGGTCAACCTTGGCTCGTCAAAGGTATCACACTACTTACTTTAGTTATTTTTTATAAATTTTATATTTTCTGTGGTAGAATAAAATCTAATAATAATATAATAATTGTTTCAGTGCCATTGCAAGAACGTGGCCAGTTTTTAAGTATTTGGGTACGGATAGTGACTCAACGTATCCAAGGAAGAACCAAGATTCTTGTAAGTATCGATGTATCCAGAAGATTGTACAATTGTTGGCTGAAAGTCGTGCGTTAATGTTATAATATTACAACCTATGTAATGTGTTTTGTTACAGGCTGTTTTAAGTCCCCTTTATACGATTCGATCGCATTTACCGGTACCAGTTCAGGTTCGAATTGAAACACCTTCTTTGAAGGTTTCTTCGACTATGAGTGTGAAAGGTCGCGGGGAAGTACAACAGTTGTATTGCCCTGGTACATTTGAACAGTCCCATCAATTAACTTTCCAGCTCGAGTAAGTAACGTTAATTTGTTTTTTAAACTTGTGATTATCTAGGCAGGATATATTAAAAGATTGCGTTAATCAAATAAATGGATGTCTCTATTTGTAGGTAATTCTGTCAACAACATTTAAAAAATATGCACGTAATGTAAACAAAATCTGGATGTGCCAATGTTTAAATTCGTTATTATTCTTACAGTCCTGCCAATGCTGATCCTTTCAGAGCTGGTATCTCGTCTTCGGATCCATATGTTCCCCTTTCATATAGTTTAATTGACCAGCGGAAGTATTTTAAGAGATCTGAAGATGAGGACATCGATACAATTATAAAAACCTTAGATAACATTGAAAACGAAGATCCCTGGCCATTTCAAGCCGACGATGATATACAAGATTGGATATCTACCGAACAGCCTCAAACTCACGCTCAGGTACATCTTTTAATTTTTTACTTTTCGATGAATAAGTTTCTAGCGTTATTCAATGTTTATGATATCTTTTAACGGTTCTTCGTTGGAGAGTTCTTGAATGATGCTTTCGGTTCCTGTTTACACATTATTAATGAGACACATTACGGCAACTGAACAATTATTTTAGGTTAAGTATCGGGACGGCGGTTTAGTTTCCAGTACCTTATTGTTAGAACTCCAGCCATGGTGTTTCTTTCTAAATTCCATTGGATGCCATCTATCTCTTGTGTCAGAAGATGTCGAGCTTTGTCAAATTCCACATCGTGGAATTGTTACTCCACCTAAATTGGAAGTAAGTAATTGATGTCAAGTGCTTTTAATACCCTAATTTCAGTATCATAGTACGAGAATGTTTCGTTTACAGGGATCATTTCATTTGAATGTGGGAATAGACGATATATTTTATACTTCTCCTATTCTACAATTGGCTCGACCAGATTGGAGTCAGAATTTTTATATGCCTAGAATAGAAGGTCTTATTCCAGTCGAAGGGAATGTTAAAATACCAGTTGATTGTGAATCGAGTGTAAGTATTAATAGCATATTTTAACGTATTATTTGACAACCCCAATATTTTTAATAATTACAGATGTGTATATTGAGCATTAGATCGAATATGCATGAAGACATGCGATTAGTACGAATTGCAAGTAGTCATGTTATTGGGAATAACACAGATCAGGAATTACGTTTGGCTGCAATAGTCATTCATGAGAAGAGTAATGATCTTTGTCTGCCATCTGATCTAACACCGTTCAGTATTAAAATTTTGCCTTCTAAAGACCAGAGGTAGAATCCGAAAATTATTTATATTTGGGAATTCTGATTCCAATAAAATTGTAATAATATTTATTCGTTACATTGGCAGTGACATTTTTATATAATACGCCCATCAAATTTGCCTGTGCAGAGAAACCGTTCCTGTTGTACAGTGGCATATGTTATATCCTGAACGTCCTTTAGAACCAGTAGCATTTTACATATCCCTGAGTCTGAATCAACAATGGTCTTGTCCTGTTCGAGTGGGTCAAGGTATTAGTCGTCGAAGCATAGCTGTCAGGGTAAGTAACGAAAAGTATGAAATATATATCAAATTTCTTTGCGTGGTTTAAAAAGATATTCATTATTTTTCTTTATGTTGAAGGACGGCAGTACAACAATACCGGTGGTAATGACGACTCAAGAAGATAAGGGGACATTGTTCATCATGCTTTACAGAGACGAACATCCTCAGTTATTCATCGAGAATACGTGTTCATTTACAATTGTCTTGGGTCAAGCCAATGCTTCCTCTGGTGAGTATTTTATTAAATTCTTAACCAATTTGAGCACATATTGATTTATTATAATTTATAATTTTTTACATTAATTAAACACGCCATATTCTTTTCTTCCTTCTAGACGCTATTTTACTAGACTCGGAACACTTCTCATGGATGTGCGAAGTGGAAAGTGGTTGCTCTTCGCATTATTCCACGCCAATTGTTGGCTCTAAACTACCAGATTCTCCCTCGAACAACAGTACAACTAAATTATTACTATCAGCAGTGATTAAAAATAAAGCAGAATTTACAGGTTATTTTTCTTATAAATCTACTTATATACGATTTCCAAGTTTGCAACGTTGTAAAGCCAGGAACAACTTTTTATAGATCGAAGAAATTTACAATGGTCTCGACATATTGACTTATCTGTCCTATCTTCTACGCATCTATCAGATCAATACGTTCGAATACCACATGTTGGAGATGTGAAATTATCGATGTACAGTCGCTGTCATACAGTCCACATTAAAATCATGCCAATATCCCAGGTAAGGAGAGAAATACTGATCACTGAAAATGCAATCATTTTTAAACTCCTTGGTCAGTGCATAATCTCTAATATTGGTCAAAATGTATTTTCGAATTATAGGTAGAAATTTCTGCTCGTGATATTAGAAGCAGACTGTTACATAAAGAAGCCGATATGCAAATAACATCAGCTATGGTTAACACACGTGGGATGCTTCAATTGGATGAGTCTAAGTCAGTTGCTCACAGTCAGGTAAGAACATTTATTTATTATAAATCTTAGAATCATTAATTATATTTCACTTGGCTATTTACAGACGTCGGCTTCTACATCCGAAACAAGTTTTCTTTCCGCTCAAGAACACGGAACAATAACGGACGTCTCAGATTCTTCTCAACATAACGTAGAACTATCGACATCGGATAAAAATATAAATGACGTAGATGTCTGGAAGAACGAACAATCAGCACCTAATTTGGAAGAGCGAAGTGAACAAGAATCTTCTTTTACTCTATGCCTTCGAGGCGTTACTATCGTTTTGACAAAAGACATCAACGAATGTGCTCAAAGTATCGAGGTTGCGAACCTTCATCTAACGGACACGTTCGTTACCTCTGAGTCAAAATCTAATGTTTCGTCGTTGTGCTTGTGCATTGGCGATGTACAATTGGATAATCAATTATTCGACCACGGAGGTTTCGACTTTCCAGTCGTTCTTATAAGCCAAAGTCCCAGAGTAGCAAAGGAAAGGATATTTTCGTTAAGCAATCGCTTAAACGCAGACATCGATAAGATTCAAGAGGACTCGCTAATCGTGGCAACATGTATCTGGGAAAAAAATGGGAGAGTAACAGCATGCAAGGATATTTACTTAAAAGTGTCTCCAATTAGCGCTTACATCGAGGATACGTATATTTCACAATTGCTGGACTATGGAAAGTTACTGGTGCCTTCTAGTTTCGTCGCGTCGTCGACGCAATCGAATGAAACAAACGACGAGACGGTATTTCCACCAAGAGCAATAATTTATGCTCCTTATTCTGTAATATTGGACAGCAAAACATTAAGCTCACCTTTAAGACTGCACAGTTTAGTCATAGAACCTGTGTCGATATTGTTGAGCGTTCATACATTTGTGAGACTCTACGTAGCCCTTGATCACTCACCATTGTATTTTGGATCGTTTGAGCGAACACATCTTTTAACAACTCCATACAGACTTGGCAATGCACTAATCATGCATTACTTATCAGGCGCTATATTTGGAGCAGGTAATATATGTGCTACATTAATCCTTACATTCATATTTAAAGTGATGGAAAGTAGAGGCGAGTGAAAATACGAAATGAAGGCTACAAGGAAGGCCCTGACAATGGCATTTCAATTTTGAAACAATTTGTTTATAGACATTTATAATATTTGTTATGAAAAATGAAATTTCATGGGTGTCAGGACTTTCCTTATAGCCTCCATATTCACATTGTAAAGGATAAAACGATTCGGTACACCCAGTTCGGAGAAAAGTTTCATGCACGATTGACCCCTCAGATGGCGCTTTCGCAACCACTTAATGAACCTTTACAAAATTAATATATTAAATTTATCCAGGCTGGGTCGTCGGTTCTCTCGAAATCCTGGGATCTCCCGGAGGACTGGCACAGGCTTTGGGTTCTGGCCTGAAAGACTTTATTTCCATGCCATTCCATGGTTTATTACAAGGACCGTGGGGATTCGTGGTAGGAATTACCCACGGATCAGCTAGTCTCGTCAAGCACATCACGGCAGGTCTCTATCGCACATTTGTTTGTTGGCTTGAAAGCATGTCTAAAATAATTCGTATATCCATTATTAATATTCCTGTTATTTAGGTACGGTCAATTCTGTGACGAAATTAGCTTCGAGTGTCGCGAGGAATTTGGATAGGCTCACTTTAGACGAAGAACACCTTCAACGTCAAGAAGAATCGCGACGCTCGCGACCTCAAGGAGTGGCGCAAGGACTATTTCAAGGTCTTACTGGTTTAGGAATGAGTCTTCTTGGTGAGTCATTTAGACTAGTAAAACATGGTAATGGTGACAAAGAAATGTATAATATTGGGATTTGGCGTTTCTAGGCGCTGTTGCTGGATTGGCTCATCATCCGTTGCAACAAGTATGGTCAGGAGATGCAACTACAACAAGTGTCGTTACTGGAGTTGGTCTAGGCTTAGTTGGAGTTATCACTAAACCTTTAAGTGGAGCGGCAGAGTTGGTCGCTCTGACCGGTCAGGGTTTGCTCAGGGGAGCTGGATGGAATTCCTTGCCCTCCGTGAGTCGCTCATCATTTCTATATTTGCAACTAGTTACTTGGAATTTATTAAATGTAATTTATTAAATTCAAAAGTGTATTTTATAAACGGTTTAATTGATTTTTTAGCCGAGGCGAAGGCCGATAATTCATTACACGAGTTCCAACTGCAACGCTCCCGTGAAATATAGTTGGATGTTACTTCCCATGTTCGATAACGGAAAGGAGAGCATTTTGCACGTAGCCAATGCCGACCACATAGTAAATCAAACTGGCAATCAGGCTGTAACGCTTGTTCTTACGCATAAATCCTTGTTCCTAATAAATAGTTCGGATGACAGCGTGGAGAGGATATTTTCTGTTAAGGAATTGATGAGCGTCGATCATCCATACGAGTCTAACATGTTATGCTTATATTGTCCCTCCGATGAGGTACATCCGACTAGATCGTCATCGCCAACGGAGTTGCCAGAGGTTTGATGATAACTATTATAATGCAATATTTTATTCTATATCGGAAGATTACGCATTTCTTGCCTCCTATTTGTTAGATTAATTCTTTTACTAGTTTCAGTGATTTCATAATGTTTACCTTCCAGATGGACGAGGACACAAGAGGAAGAGTTGAGGAATATGTGAGAACGAGTAGCAAAAGTTTAACTAATTTATTAGAGAGCAGTGACACGCAGTCGAACGCTTTCGAAACGGTTTCCGAACAATTAGGCGATACTATTTCATTTTACGTTTCCTCGGATTCGCGCAATTATCTTCTGTCGCTGTTCAATATAGCCAAACGCCAGTCTAGCGGAAACCAATTTACAGTTTTATAAGAAATCAACTTTTACACGCTACTTGAAATGATATTTTAATACTTGCTTTAATGAACCTGCCACTGTAAAGTATACAAGGTAATTTTAATAGGCAAATTGCCAAGGAACGAAATTTGTTAAAAATGTTTACAATCATGATTTATTTCAGGGATTAATTGGTGACAAGGTATCAAATCCAGGAATGGCCTTGCAGAGGAACATCTATGCGAATTAGGCACTGTCCTGGTCGGAAGCATGAAGAAGTTAAATGTAATTTTGAATAAACAAGAAATTTTTATAATACAAGATAACAAACACCTTTTAACATCCTTTATCAACAAATCCAACAAGTTCTGCGGAATCGCGCAATCGCGCACTTACTACCTGATACCCCCAGTGGCGGCCCAACTCAGAGATGAGGAGAATCGAGTTGGCCCACCACTGGAGGGTATCAGGTGGCAAGTTCCCAAATCACCCGCATTCTCCACCGAGGGCAGCACAGAACGCCATTGCGTGACCCAGCCCGTAAGCAATCTCTCACATCTCTCATCTCTGGCGTGAACCTTCTTCGTCATCTTCGGCTATGTAAACAAGGACTAAACGAACATGGTATAAACCAGGAAATGGGCTAGTAAAGCACCCAACCTCGAAAAATCGCGTTCGTTGGGTCGTTTGCTGTTCACTTTGGTAGGAAATCAGGAAATCGTAACCTGTCTACTCGGTTCGCGCTTGGCTCTCCCTAACAGTACGTCTCAGCTCGAACTCCTTCCGCTTGCGTTCACGTCTCTCTGCGGCTTTACCTTTGCCTGGTGTTATCTAATTAGAAAATGGCATTTCTCATATTTCTGTAGAAATTTTGAGTGTTACCCGGGGACGTTGGAATTAACGTCCGATGAGTACATGTCTACTTGCTTTATCTTCGTTCCACCTGCACGACGACGGTCAAAATGCCTTTGGTAAGTTTCTTTCCTGTCTGTCCGACCTGTCGTACTCTGTCGTCCGTTTGTATCTTCCTGTTGAATGAGTTTTATCTTTTGATTCAGTTTATGGTCTTACTAACAACCTGTTTCAATCAAAACATTTGTACAGTTCTTACGCGCAATTTCTTACTCTTTCTAACTCTCTGGTAGGTGCTTTGTTTTCGTAGAAGAAAAATGGACCTGTAATTGCTTTTTCCCTCGTCTCCGTTTCCTTATTTTGTTTTTTAAACTCTTTGAGTCCTCATCCTTTTACTTTTCCTTGACCTTACGAACCTATAGTTTTTAGTACTATGATCTTTTGGAGTACAAAATGAAGGTAGTCATATCGATAGCTACTTCTTATGCCATTTAATCACGTTAATACTCTTCATTTAATGTCTTTATGGGTTGCGATTTATTGCATTGAGAACACGGACCATAGATTGCATTCTCTATATTTGATATTACTATGGCGTAGATGACTGCTCCATAATTTTATTAATATATGGGTAAAAGAGTGTAACCATGAATTAAAACTTTATATCTATGAGGTAAGGTCCTTAAAGTAGTGTATATGTTAATGTTTTTTAAAACAAGATACATTACAAATTTTGTACATTCAGGTATTTGAACTAACCTGTTATTCATGTACCTCTACGACTTGGAATTAATTTCTTCTTATCAGTTTTGAAATGGTGATAATGAATTTTAAACAGCAGATAAGATGCTGAAGAGAATGTGAAATATGAAATGATTTACCTGGGTACAAAGGAACTGTGTGTTTATGTGGAAAATAATACGTTAATAAGGTACAATGAAGTGAGTGAAATTACAGCAACAATGTTTTGTGAACATGAAAACGTAAATTTTGCAGAGTAATCACGCAGTACTTACGCCGTTAGAAGATATGTCGTTAGGACGAGGACAAGGAGGAGGAGGACCGCCTCAGAATTGTCAAAAAGTCTTCATACAACGCGATTACAGTGAAGGTACAATGGTCAAATTTCAAACTCAGTTTCCTACAGAACTCGGAGACAGAGTAAGTACCTCCAAGAAAAGTTCTTGACTTCGTTGAACATTAATCTAGAGCTCTGATTATAAGTACTATATTTATATTGAACATTGCGTTGAGAATTGACCTAGTGATCAAATGTCATAGATATATTTACAAGGTCACGGACCGATATAGATACCCCTATTCGATTGCAATTGTAAACAGAAACCTACTTTAGAAAAGTAGAAGTTCATATTTCTTCCAACACAAAGGATAATCAACAATATTTTGTTTTATTTGGCAACTGCAATTTTGATACATGCACATATCGTTTGCCTTTCTTCGCCTCTCCTTGATTTAGATTACTTTATTATTTTAACACATTAATTTAACTCCACTTTATTCTGGCAGTGGTGGAGGAATCAACTAATACTCGTTTTTGCTTGTAATTAGCTGGACAGACAAACGTTCGAACATACAATCAACCAGCTGAACAACTACTTTGCAGAAGCTGAACGAGCTAGTTGCTCGACCTACTGCGAAGGGTGCCTGGCATGTTTAACCGGTTACCTTATTTATATATGCACTGAAACTCATTATGAGAAGTGTTTGCGGAAGGTAGCAAAATTTGTATGCGAACAAAACGACCGAGTTTACAGGCCACGGGGATTGTTAATAACGGACCCGACTACGCGCGGTCTTAGACTAATAGAAATATCGGTTCTGGATAGGCCTGCATCGTGACTGCATGTCAGCCGATCCACGGAATTCTTCATGTGACACCAATGTCTATGCATTTTTGCCATTTCGACATTGCCTAATCGCGAGCATAATCACCACGCAAACGTTTTGTCTCTTCCTCTCCAGTCTTTTCCGACGACCAGCCTTCTCCAGCGAATTTGGGAAAAGTCCGTGAAGGGCCCGGTTATACATCCCTTTACTTAATTTCATTTTTCTCGCCTCTCCCCATCGATTGCGGATAATTTGTACAGTGTTCACTTTGAACCCGCGATTTGACATCACAACTTTCCGGGAAGCTAATCGAGGAGGAAATGATTCCATAGATTTTCAAATGATCGGCGTTTTCTTGTCGAAGCGAAGACTTTGAAACTTAACGCTAACAGTCTCGAATCTGCGACTTAAAGGTGGCTTCAAACTTTCCAATGTGAACGTGGAGATTGTAAGGAAGGTTCTGACAGTCATGAAATTTCAATTTTACTTTTTAATTAGTTTATAGACATTTTTTAAAGTTTTTATAAAAGAAAAACATTTTTTTTATCAAGGAGTTTCAAAGCGAAGCGGATTACGGCGGTGCATTATCTAAAAGTAGCGATTAACGAGCGATTAACCCTTTGACATCCGACGTCTACAAGAATGAAAACCGTAGTGAAAATCAGTGATAGAAAGCTGTACTAATAATTAAGGTTGATTGCCTATTTATTTATCATTGTATAAAGATTATTTTGTAATTATCTGTAAAACTCGCTAGGACCCAAAGGGTCAAGACCTCGGCTGACATCAGTTTCTTGGCGCCATCTTTCTTTTATTAAAATGTGCATTTCGCCTCATTCTGGAGCGTCGTGGTGTTACTTTAGATATCAACAATGATGTAGAATTCGGGGCTGAAAACGTTTGTTACATTGTCACCGCGATGACCACGCGGAATGGAATTCTATGATTTCCAGTGCGAGGGATTTTCGGCACTTACCGTAACCGAGCGCATCGGCGATCGCTTTAATTGGCAAAACTAGGGAAATCGTGCAAAAGTTGCGTAGGTCATTGTTCGCATTTTGAACCCATGGATAGGCTGAGGGACGAATTCTGTCGGCGAGGTGAATCTAGGGGACCTCGAAGAGGACGTGGCGCGCGTTGCGATCAGGGATGCGAGACCTTGTCCTTCGAACTATAAATGCCTGCAAGGCCAATCGTTTCCAATTAGATTTTAGATACATAATTCAGAGTCCAGGGCTATTATTAAGGCGACGCGAAAGTGGCGCCAGAAAGGTCTCTTTCGTGAAACTTTTCTCCGAAGTGGGTGTACTGACTCGTTTCAAGCTTCCTCGTAGACGTGGAGGCCCTAGGAAGGTTCTGACACCGTGAAATTTCAACTTAGACATTTTTTTTCAAACACTTTTGGTAAAAAATGAAATTTCGTTGGTAGGGACCTTCCTTAAGGCTTCCACGTTTATGTGGCCGAATTTCGAACTATTCGGTACGTCAAGTTTGCGGAAAAGTTTCATGGACGATTTTCACCTCTCGGCCATGCCATTTTCGTATTGAGTTGGCGAAAGTCGAGAAGCTCTTTTCTCGAGTCTGCAACCTGGATGGTCTGTATCGGGTCTCGGAACGGGTTGCGGTGATGCCGATCTGTCGACCTGGTCTTGCTGGAATCCAATACATAAGACTAGTCTTGCCGAGACGGACCAATTTTTTCGATTTGATAAGAGACTCTAGGTCTGCATCAGCGTTAATATGTGGGGCTGGTCGGAGCCACGAAGAGCTGATGACGAAGAGACTGATTTGGACAGGGTGTAGATGCAGGACAGGCTTGACCCAGACCCGATATGGATTCCGTTTACATTACTTCCAGGTCAATTGCAGATTTTATACGATCCGCAGACTTTAGACGGATTCTATTAGGCTTTAATCGACCTGTAGATTCGACATTTGTACCTTGACATCATCGGCTCGTAGGCACCCGACAGCATTGGCCTAATGCGTGTTATGTATGATTTGTTCTCCCGAAGAAATGTGCTCGCACGTTTGCGACCGGTAGAGTATTTCAACTCGGTAGATTAGGGTAATGCTTGTATTCGAATCGGCTCGAATCAATTTTATTGTAACTTGAGTTATCGGTATGCGACTTACGAGTATGAGTGCGAATCCGAGTTGCGAATGTGACGGTGAGATTGGGTTACGCGTGCGAGAACTTAACCGAGTTACCTGATCGTATAGAGATACCGGCCGCGCGTTAAGGTGATATGTATTAATATTTGGCGCGAAACTCTGTCGAGTTTCCTAATATGTAAGTGGCGTATGAGGGGCCTGGTTTGTGAAACTTTTTTTATGAACTGCGTATACCGAATCGTTTGACATTTATTTTCATGATCATGAAGGCTATAAAGGTCCTGCACCCATGAAGTTTCATTTTTTTTTTGGTTTAAATTTGTTTACAGATATTTTGTAATTTCTTGTGAAAAGTTAAATTTCATGGCTGATTGACCATTTATAGGGCCTCCACATTCACGCGGTAAAGTTTCAAACAATTCAGCGCTTCTAGTTCGGAAAAGCTTCATAAACAATTGGCCTTTTACATGCCACTTTCATATCACCTTAAGGTCGATTCACTTATCCGGCACGATCGGGCACGTATCAGTACCGATCCGACAAAACATTTCGTTTGTTCGGGTCAGCTGTACTTTCTGCACTTGAGTGTAATGTACCGCACGCCAGATACCTGAAGGAAAGTCCAGGATGAAGTTCTTTAATTTCCATTGAACTAGTGTCAAGGGAAATTTAAAAACATATAGGATAGGTACATTTACTTTATAGTTTACGGTACCAGGTCGGGACCGATAGACGTCGGACCGTGTCGGATTATATGATTCGTTTTTTATCCCTTTACTGGAGTCGGTTTATTCGCCAACTCGCGGTAAACTAGGCTCGTTGCGATTTAAAACCCGAGTTGACGATGCTTTCGAATACGAGTAACTCGAGTCAATAAAGTCTTCGACTCGTCAGGTCGTTTCTGCGCGTTCGGTTATTTGGTTTACAGAATCTATAGCCGGCTGTAAACGACGGTGACTCGAGTGAAAATATCCGTCGTTTGGAATTATTACTGGAAGCGGCTGTAATTGGTAGAAACTAAGCCCTTGTCGCCCATCCCTGAGCGCAACCAACGTCGTCGACGAATGCGGTAGCGTGATAACGAGGACGCCTCGTGCTCTAAGGGGACGATAACGATCTTGCCAAATACCGAATAACCGAATCACTGCCTGGACGGATAGATACGTTGTAAATTGTATTTAATTGGCGCGTTCCTCTCGGGGACTTCGAGAAGGTCCAAAATTCGAGGGCCAGCCCTCGGACAAAAGCGTGAGTTCTTCGACGTGCAGCTCGTCGCGGTATCGCGGGTGGACCTATATCTACGCGCACGAAGTATTAGGTTGGTGCACAAGTAATGGCGCATTTTGACACGTGACGTAACGTGCAAGAAAAAACGCCATTATGCATCAACCCAATAGTATAAGGAGATACAATGCCATGTCTTGATATCGTCCCCACTTTAGGAGTCCAAGATCTTCAGATTTTCCCGATCTAGCGCCGAGAGCGCCTCCTCGATGAGATTCCATAATTAAAAATTATCGTCCGCTAACGGGTACGCTAGTCTTTACCGCGTTAAAAACCTTACATTCTGTATATCATAAGCGGATTATCGTTTCGCTCTGCGTACCTTAATCGCAGAATTAAAAGCATTTCAGGTAGTTTACATCGGTAGGAAATGTTTTGGTCATGGAGAACTCGGAGTTCCCTCATTTTCCGCGAGTGGCGCTCGCATCGTTACATCAGGGAAGATCTGAGAGAGCCTGGGTCCCGATTCTGGGACCACTTTGTATGGTACCGACAATTGGCGTTGTGTCTCCTTATGCTACTTCATGTCCACGCGAATCGTAATACATGGTAAAGTGGAAAAAAAAAGATAAGGAAAACCTACATATTCTAGATGAACCGCATTACGAACTATGTACATAGGATTAATATCGACTTCTGGGTTACGTTAAACGATAGTAACAGATTGTTATATTTAATTTAATATTAAGACCAAATAATTAAGAGGTAATTATTGTAAACTATACCGTCGTTCCAATATACTTTCTAAATGTTTTATTAATAAAACGTAGCGTAAATTTATTGCGTACAGTGTCCCTAGAACGACTAGATATACGACTAGTGCGACGAGGGCCCGGAGGTTTCCCACTTCGCGAGGCCACACGCGCGGCAACGGAACATTTGTTAAAACGACCGAGTCGGAATCTTGGAAAAGAATGTCGGAAGTGTCCTTCGCCCCGAATTTCGGGAGCTTCGTCGCGCGAGAGTTGTCTTTATTTTTTTTTTGTTTTTTTATGGAAACGCGAGAGTCCCCAAAAACGCGATCGCCAGACGAGGAGACCGAGATAAGAGGTCAAGTACGGCGCCAAAAAAGTTTCACTTAATTCTCTAAAGATGCTCTCGCGAATGTTCTACATTGAGAAAAACACGTTTTTTTTCTTTCTTCCTTTCAAGGAGATTATTTCTCTGAATGGGGTTAAAGAAACCGCGGCATAAAATCAAAGAAATGTCTGAGAAAAAAAAGTGCCGAATGTTTAACGCTGATAAATTGCATTGATCGAATACTTCATATCTTAAGATAACGATGTAAGAAATCGAAACTATGTTTCATTTCTTTAACTCCATTTAGAGAAATAATCTCCTTGAAAGAAGAAGTTTTCATTTTCTTCTTTTTTTCTTCATAGTTCAACGAAATGAAATATACTTTCATACCTAAGAAACCTTTCGGTAGATCGAATGAAATAGTACACCAAGTTATTAGTTGCAATTAAACACGTTACAGGTTTAAAGAAATTCCCAAGAATATCATCTCTTTGGGGTATCTACGTGATCTTTCTACCGAAACATTGTTAGTTGATACAAATGAACGTTTTTCAATGAAAGGATGCTTTTCTAATTGGAAATGAATTTTTTCTCGGTGTAGCTGTCGCGAGGAGCGGTTAATTGTCGCTCGGCCCTTATCTTCGGGCTTTCCTTTGTCGGAAAATTGCACGAACTGGACGCAGGGCTGTCGTGGAAATTAACGTGCCCGACTCGACGCTGACGAATTAATTGATAATTAATAGTCGATCGAAACACTGCGGAAACTCGCACGGAAGTCGATCGGTTCAACGCTTATCGTTCGGTCTAGTTCTATTGCTAGGTTATCCTAACTAGTGCCTATCGTTACGCGATCGCCACTCCGATACGTTCCCTCGTGCTCTTCCTTCCTGTTATTTTTCTATTTTTGGTACGTTTGTTTTTCTTCTTTCGCTTGATTGGATCGAGAACCTTTCAACTTATCTAGCCTGGACGATCAAACAATAGAAAAAGGATTGTCGGTGCTCGACGCAATCTCTCGTATTTTGATTCGCTGCCGTAGTGGTACTCGCTGATACGAGCTTTGCGCAGCTTCTATTACCTTGAGACTTATTCCGAATAAACACAAAGTGGTGGAATACACTTTGAGAAATGGCCTAAAACCGTTGGCTGTAATCGTACAAAGTGTGTCGCGAGAGAAAACGGGTCTTACCCGCTCCAATGTCCTGTACACGACAAATTCAACGTCCATATCAAGTCTATTCTATTGTTTATTAAACCATCGTTTTGGTCGTGTAACGCGAACGTCGATTAAACGTAGTCCGTGCGTAAAATAATCGCCTATTATCGTTTGCTATACGTTGAAATAACGTTAATACGTTAAATACACGTTTCTTGTGGATGTATATTTAACGTAGAAAAAAAAAACCGTGGGTGGATAAGCGTTTAATTTTTGCATCTACCACCTTATTATCACTAGATTTACGGGTATAAAACGTGAATTCCACTGTTTTGTGTTTATCGGGCTGTGACCATAGAGATGCAAGGTATCTCGAGATTCTGGACAACCTGGTAGTCGTTTCTACTAGTTTTCTACAGCTTGTATTCTCGAAATTCTCTCTGCGACGTTAGAGATGAAAAATGCATTCGAGATGCTGGACAATCTGATAGTCGCGTCTATTAGTGTAACGCAGAATGTTGTTCCTTGGCTCTCTGAAGTTACAAATGCAAGATATCTCGAAGTCCTGGATAACCTGGTAAACGTGGTGGTCGCGTTGACCAGGATTATACAGACTGTTTTCCCTTACGCTCTCCAAAGTTACAGAGACAAGCCATCTCAAGGTCCTGGAAAACCTTTTAAACGTGATACTCCCATCTACGAGTAGTATACAACCTGCATCCTTTCGATTCTCCGGAGCTACATAACGAGTCGCCTCGAGGTCCTGGACAACCAACTTGGTACTCCCATCTACGAGTATTAACAATCTGCATCCTCTAGATTCTCCGAAGTTACGGCACAACCTATGAGAACTCGAGGTTGATGTCTCTCCAGCTCCGAAGAGGTGGCTGAGGCTCTAGAAGTTCCCCAATAAGGAAATCTCCATGTCATCACTGCTGGATTCCGATACACCAGCTCAAGGATAATTGACGAAGGGCGCCGAGGACGCAATCCCCGTTGTCGAAGGAGTACACGTTCACACCCTCGATTCGGTCGCTAGATGAGCTCGCCCCATTGCGAGGCTTTCTAACATTCGGGTATGTTTTCCAAAGAACTCGAGGTAAGACGTCAAATTATCATGCAGAGCTTGTTCCTGGCATGGGTCTTCCTCTCGGGCATCGGGATCTTCGGCTTGGCCGGCAGGTCCTCCGAAGGAGGTCTGCCGTACAGACTCCTGGTCAGTCGGTATCTTGTGCTCTTACCGAAGTTCTTCCCAGGCTTCTTCACCGAGGGGAACCTCGTCCCTATCCCCAAGGACAATTTTGCAGCTTCGGCCAGGTTGGCGTTGCGAGGTGCCTCCGCCTTCTCAGGGTGGGCGCAATTCAAGGTCGTCACCGTGAACTCGATATCCTTCGGCTCGTAGGACACGAACTCCTCGACGGGCTCCTCGATCGTGTCGCGATCTATCCACGTAAGTCCCATCTCCACCTTCTCCGCCAGGTCTTGCCAGTGCTTCCGGTTGTCCATCGTCCCCTCGTACAGAGGAAGGATCCAGGGGAAGGTGTCCGACAGGACTTTGTACAGAGGCAGACATATCACGTCGATGAAGCCGACCTGCATTTGCGGCAACTCGTCCCGTCGTTCGCGGTCCATCATCGCCACGGGCTGTTGGTTCAACTGCAGCTTCTCCAGGTCACCCTGGTCGAAGAATTCGTCGGCGACGAGCTTCGCCACGCGGTGTTGCACCTCCCATGGCTTCGCGATGGCACTCACGTCGCAGGCGGTCATCATCATGCCGCAGAGCACTGAAAGTGTGATAAAACGTAACTTTATTCTACTTTTCTAGATTAAGGTGATGCGAAAGTGGCGTCAAAGTGGTCTCGTTTATGAAACTTTTCGCCGAACTGGGTGTACCGAATCGTTTCAAATTTTACAATATGAACATGGGGGCTACAAGGAAGATCCTGGTACCCATAAAATATAAATTTTTTTTTAATTTGTTCATATCGTTGAAAGTTTTTATAAGAAATGAAATTTCATGAGTATCAGGACCTTCCTTACAGCCTTTATTGTCACGTTGTAAAGTTTGAAACGATTCGGTACACGCACCTCGGGAAAAGGTTTCATGAACGCATGACCTTTCAGATGCCATTTTCATATCCCCTTAACGGTGTATTGTTAAGAGATAATGATTTGAATCCTACGTTCTTTCTTCTCCTCGCTCTGCCAGTCGAATTCCCCCTCGTCGATCAACTCCATGAATCGGTTCTTCTTCTTGAAATAGACCGCCAAGTCCGTAGAGAGAATGGCATTTTCCACAACTCTCATGACTTTTCTGTAATCTTCCATTGTTAGGTTTTGAAAAATATTGTTGCTGTCCGAGTTTAGAATCATGACGCATTGATCGAAGTGATGGTGTTCCATGGTACTGGTCGAGTAAAGGATTGCCAGAGGCGACTCCGTTTTCGTCTGAAAGGCATTGTTGGTACCTCGGTGGTCTAAATCGTGACAGAGACAAGCAACCAAAAGGCCTAGGATCTCCAGGTCGGTCATGAATTGCTCCATTTTCCCGGTCTTTAGAATTGCAAACATCGTTTGAGCGACATTTAGCGCATGCCTCCAGTTGTGGTACTTCACCGGTCTGCAAACCAGAAAAGCAATTGGCTCTTTGTTACTTCTCCCTCTAATTGATATCAACAGGTGGTTATAATATTTAAATGGCCTTTGGTGCAAAGGAGCAAGAGGTAAGTACCCACTCGCAGGAACTCATGGGTAAGGTCATCGTCAAAGAATTCTCATTTAAGGAGACCCTCTCGTTAAAACGCTTGAAAAATGAGTAGTTTTAGCCTGCAAGTGCGAGAGTAACAAGGAAAAAAAAAGAAGAACTAAATAACATAAAGGAAGAAACATGAATTTCTTGAGTATTAGTATAAAGCTCTTTAAGTTCTTCGGCGACCTTTAACGCGCGTTTAAACCAAATGTTTTAGATTAACGATTTTTTACACACAATTTTCTTATGAAAAGAGTTCCAGTAGATCGAGTTTAACTACGAATAGAATGCCGCAAAATAGTTACAGATTAGTTAATAATTTCATTTTTTTACAGCGGCGCTCGACGAAAAAAGTAAAGAATCGACTCTTTCCAACGTTTTCACCGGAGAGTCACTTTAAACGAGTTGTTAAATCATTTTTCGACGCCTCTTCGGTAGGGAAAGTCATTCTAACGAAATAGTTTCGGTAAATACCAGCTGATGTGTATACCTGTAGTTCTTTTTAACGCTAAGAATCCAACGACACATTACGTCGTAAGGTATATGAAACTTTTGTATGAGATTACATTGCTTGAACATCCTGACGGTGGCTCTACAAGTGTCCTCGTCGCTGAGGTCGAAGTCGATAAAAGTAAAACTATAAAGATTGTATTTCTCTGCCGTTGGTATCGGGTCGGACGTGAGCTTGATCGTGTCCTCGTTGCTGGCAGTCGCATGATAACTGAGACACTCGAGAGCAACTTTTTGCTTAGCCATAAGTTTGCAGGCCGATTCGTACATTTGAGTATTGTGAATACCGAGGCCACAGAAAATTGCGAAAGCTTCGAAGATCGTCACGTCAGGATCCGTAAACGACGTCCCATTGTCCTGGAATTATTATAAATACCCGGCCATTTATTTCGCAAGCTAGGGAGGTTGCAAATATATGAGAAATATGAAATTCGAACCTTGTTTATCAATTGTGCCACTCCTATCACCGTCCTCTGGCCGTTGACAATGGGCATACATAGGATACTCCTTATTAGCTCGTTCCCTGTTTCTACCAGATCCTTTTTCAACCATGCTGCTACATCTCCGATATTTAAAATCTGTCCTGTAGTCGCCACGTATCTTGCGATTTGTCCTAATGGTTTCAACAAGTCATTGGAATTTGGTCGGTAAATCTTGGCTTCCTGGGTCCCGTTTGCCATTTCAAAGATCATTGTGAATTTATTGGCTCCACTGGTTACCTGCACAAGTAATAATAACCATTTATTATGCCACTTGTATGAAGGTTCCTTTTATAGGTTTTTATATGTTTCGTTAGAGGTATTTGACAATTTAGGTTCTGAGTGTTATTTTTTATGGCAAAAGAAACTTTTCCTTGTAAATATAAAGAATCATACTTGAAACTCGTTCTTTATCCTGGCATTTTTATACATTAGGAGGAGTAATAGAAAGGAGTCCACGATGGAGGCTTTTTTGCTAAATGATAAATAAGCATCATAAAATCTGAATAAATGGTCTTTTATTTAACACATGTACAGATTTTATAGGTTTTTCATTTAGTTCCTTAAGTGAACAGTTTTCAGACGATGACTTTGTTTCGATACAGCCAGGTATCTTCTAGCAGCTAAAAAAGTAATTAAATGTTCATGCAAACAAGACGTCATACGTATACAGAAATGAAATATCAAAACAAATAATTTAAATTAATTTAAAGAATGGCAAGTTCACAATGTAATCGTTAACATTTTCACGAAATCGTCTACTGTTAAAGATACACGTTAAAAAATTATCCAAGATCTTAAGCACACATGTACATACATGCTGGTTAAAGTTCATTGGCATTCCTTAATTTATTTTCATAACTTTAGGCTTTTGTATGTGTTTAGTATTGTAGTGCAAAATGCATAAAAAAAGTGAAACGGTTGAAGTCACTTACCTAGTAAATTCTTTTGTTGGCAATAAAGCTAACGTTCGCATTCACTCTCACAGAAGTGTATGTAGAAAGAAAATGGTTCGATAACCTGTACTATATAGCATATATCGAACTGCAATGGCTGCCATGAATCAGGCAACGGTTATTAATTTTTTAGAAGTAAGGGTGTACGAAGTGCTATTTTTAACAATTTCCAGTCAACGCATAAGACCATCTCAAGAAGAAATAGACGTAGGTAGAATGTTACTATAATACTCATAAAAATAATGCACACCTCTTCCCACTACCGTTGAGGCACATTGCCCACTTCATTTTTTTTTTTTTTCAAATCCCAAAGAAGCCGATGTTAACGAAAGTATTTTTCAAAAACCACGGAAATGCAAAACACCAACGTGAAAATTTTAGTCTTGGTTATAACTAAATTCGAGCTTGAATAAATTTATTCTTTAAGTATACTTACGTGTTGTTGAAAGATGTCTTCCATATCGATGTTGTTGCTCTGAAGTAAAAGTGTGAAATAAGTCACAGCTTTTCCATGGATGTAGGTAATTCACTCACCTCTCTTCTCGACAATGGTTGTCTGCTTTCTTGAACCATCTTGCCTGGACGTTCAACGATTTTTTCCAGATGACTCTACGGTCAAATTCAACAATGTAGGGTAATACAAAAATCCATGGAGTGCTTATATAAATAATTTTTCAATTTTAAAGCGCAATCGCAAGTGGAAACTTACTGCTTCTCCACAGTCCAAGTCCAATAGGTATACCGCACATCTCTCGCATTTGAGCAATTCCTTCGCCTCGGTCATTATTTTCGTAACGAGGCATTCCAAGTTGTTCTGCTCTTCGAAAATACTTCTCGCCAAATTAAGAAGAATTTGGTTCCTTCTATATTCCTGCACGGATAATTCGAATAGTTGAGCGTTTTGAATCCCAATTCCGCAAAATGTCAGGTACCTTAAAATGGTGCGTACGATATGAGTATATTAAAAAGCTGCAACTTATAAGGAGCAGTTGATAAAACAGCACTTTCAGATCACCTCGATTCAGCCATTGCCGCCTTTTTTCGTTAACGAGAGAGTCAAAGTGCTCACCTTTGAAATACTTCAACGTCTCTTTGGGTGAACTCATTGCTGTCATTAGTCTTGTTGATAATTTGCGCCACTCCGATGACGTCGCCCTCGTAATTGCAGATAGGCATCGATAGGATAAGTGTCGTCTTGTATCCCGTTCTCATATCAATGGCGCTGTTAAACCTGGGGTCCTGGAATCGATTAGGAAATGATTTAAATCGACTTACTGTTAAGAATACGTTCGCTAATGACTTATCGATTACTTCTAACAATATCTTAATCTCCGTAAGGAAGGTCGATTGTTCCTTGCAAACGAGTTAATGTGTACAATCGGGACTACTAATATGGGCTGAATCTATCTAACTCTAGAAAAAAAAAACGGTGTTCCCACTTATCAGACACGGAAGCGTTCGCCGATAACGATTTAATACGTACGATTTACATATAAATTCATACCGATCGAAAGGGGTTTAAATTTTAATTTAATTACAAAACCACAGCAAGTTAGGCTCATCCAAGGGGCTATTCATTCGGAAATCAGGCAAAAAATTTCCTTTGTAACTGATAACCATTGATTTCTATTTTTCAGTTATTTCTATCGATAATCAGTACTTTCTCACGTCCTGCTTGTAATTTTCTTCATACCAGACAATTTCCCAATGACTTAAAATAATTCTTAACGAGTTTAATCGTTGCCACAAGTTCTCATCAATTTCACCCTGTTCCACCCTACAACAATGTTCCTAACAATTCCCTAGCTCATTTTCTCAGGATTTCCAGCATTAAAATGCCTCATTTCCTCTAGCCTTGGATGAAATGGATTTTCGAAATCACCATGCACTTGTTTGAATTTATAAACAAATGTTTCACTCCGTTTCAGCCCATAATGTCGTCCGAGAAGGGAATTTAAAGAAGTTCAGCCGAGTCGATCGAGTACACTCTTCACCGACCTTGTAGGCATCCTTAATATTGATGATCTCTTTAGTCTGGGCCACGTAACCGGCAATTCCGACACCAAAAGGTATTTTGATTTCTTCATTCGTGGCTCGCTGAAGAGCCTCGTCCAATTCCGTATCCTGCGTGACGTCGAACAGTTTCGCGAAGAGATATCTGTTATCCTGGGGACCCTTCGCCAGGAACAAACTTCCACGGTCGGCGTGAGTGAGCAGTCCAACGTTCACAAGGATCTTGTGACAAAGGACGTTGATGTCGAGTTCGTTCGCCACGTCGCGAATAAGCTCCATGAAAAGTTCACCTTCGTCCAGCCTGATTAATTCTTCTCGTCTCCCCATCAGGGACGTCGACGCTCTAAACAATCATCGGATTTACTCGATTGGTCGTGCAATTTCGATCGCAAAACGCAGCTCGCTGTGGCTGCGTGCTCTGGCGATATGTTTCTATAATCGAAACATGTCGAATAAAAGTACAGAATGACCGACGATGGTCAATTCGGAACCAGCTGAGGATTTTCAGTAATCTGCAGCTCTAGTTTAATGTCCTTAAGGTGATGTGAAAGTGACGTCAAAGAGGTCTCGTTTATGAAACTTTTCTCCTAACTGGGTTTACCGAATCGTTTCAAACTTTACAACGTGTATGTGGAGGCTACAAAGAAGGTCTTGACCCCCATGAAATTTCAATCTTTTCTTTTTAATTTATTTATAATTTTACGTCATGCAGTTTGAACGAAACCCGACCGAGTCTCTTTACTGACGGTATAGCTCGACTCGTATGGAGTAATAAATGTATGGTGCTTCTTCGCGTTTTACAAGCTGTTAAGGATGTAACGCTTGTACCGGAATTATACGTGGCTTTGAAAATCCCATATCAAGTCCGATCTTTACATTGCTTACCTACTCGGGCTTTTACTTCGCTTTATGGGTGAACTCGTGGCCAGCCAAGATTGGAACAAGTCCGAGGTCACGCTGTTTCGTTTACTCCTGCTGAGCAAACTTTCTTCCTGATGTAGACTCGAAGTCGAAGACTTCGGCTCCAGGCTGGAGGCTTGCAAGCGTTGCCGAAGTTCCGGGCTCGCCTTTTTCCGGAACCAGATCTCGGCCGCTATCGGATTGGCCTCCAGGTACCTGAAGACGGAAGCCAGTTCAGTGTCACGCTATATTTATCGGTCCCTTACCGCAGGTAAGTCACTGCTCGGGAGGAGAATAAAAATACCCGATACGTATATTCTTTAAATTAATGTTACGGTATAAATAGAGCCCGGATGAGGGCCGTAATGCGGCGCGTGTACTGACCGCTCGCACGGAACACTCATTAGAGTGTTTAGCGAGACGGTGACAGAAGCCAACAAAAATTTAGGACCGATTCATTGAATGAATAAAATATTATTTAGGTTGAATGACGTATTTTCTTTCAGCGTATGCTCGGCATTCCGTGTGCATTTAATTGGAATGCAATTTAAAATAAATAAACTTCTACTCGTCAGCTGATTGTCGAGGTACTTGACCATCAATGTCCACGTACTTGCCGACTTCCTCCATCGTCAGGTCGTCCTCCTCTTCGGACTCGTGGATGATGTCCTGGCAGGACATCCTCATGCTCCTGCATAATTTCGTGATTTCGTTCTCCATGTGGTCAGCCTTGGTGATCACCGTGTTCAGTCCCACGCCGTTCGACCGTTTCTTATTGTTTCGGATTTGAGGGAGATTAGAAGTCGTGTTGTGGTGTCGGCATTCGTAATGCACCAGGTCGCCGGAGCACCGGACCAATGAGCATTCTTCTCGGTCAGATGTTTTCGAAGACTCTGGTATCATGGAGATTTTCATGGTTTCCGAAGTTTCGGCTGGTCCTCGTGGTGGCTATCCTTGAACGATAAGTCAGCATTCTTCGGGATCTCTCCGATACAATCGACACGACGGACTATCGCTCAACATCGGTCGTACTAAAACGTTAATTTATAAAACCCTTTTAGCCTGAGCTCGCTTTCAAGGAATTCGATCACTTAAGATTTAGTCGCAAAGAAAGTCACATGCTGCTCCTACGGTTACAGCCCCGGTAATTCGCGTTAATGACTCGATAAGTACCTTTAACTGAGGTGTACGAAGGAAAAGCAAATAGGAAAACGATCGCAATGCATTTCCCAACGAGCAGGGACTCCAACAGCGCAAGTTATTCAAGCACTCTTGTAACACCCTGGGCGCTTGTTCAACTACTTTCCGATTTGCTACGTACAATCTTTAATCACCCGACAATTTACGCCGCGGTTAATTTCTACACTGATAAAAATGCCCACGTAAATTTACATACTCAATCGTTGGTTATTTCGATGCCACAGTAAGTTACAATAAAATTACATTGTCTCCGCAGTATCGCATTCGACATCTAATGTTACATTTAATTCAAGTAAAAATACACTAATGCGGCAAACACACAATGTTAGGTATATTTATACATTTTCTAATTAGTAATCTTTCCATTTTACGTATTTCAATGTGAAACTTCAGTCAAGAGGTGTATGCAAATGTATGTAAATTTCTGTTGATTTTTATCAGTGTATATCTTATTAGACGTATTTCTTAGTCTTTTTATCTTTCCACAGAGAATTTTAAGAACGTAAGGAATTCTTTTAACGCTTTAAGTATGACTTGAAGAGTAGGCTTTTAATATATGCTACTTGAAATTGCAGGGTTTGCGACCGATTGCTAGATTAATCATCCGTGAAACGAGTGATCCGTCACCTTCGGTGCGAGACTGCACGTGGACATTCTGAGATATTGCGGGTATTCAGATGATATATCCCGCGCATTCTTCGAATGCTTCGGAGAGATTGCAGGCCTCCGGCGAATATCCCCAGGATATGTCTCTAATCCCGAGTGCGTCGACCATGTGTCGATAAAAACGTCAAAGTTCGGCGCAGTTTCATATAGGGTATTGTCGAGGTGCACCTAGTGAAAATTACAGGTACTCAGGACATAAAGCCACCGGATCAGTCGCGGAATTGCTCCATAAACCGTACTATCAATTCTTATCCGCGATCGAAGATGAAAAAACGGTCCAGACAATCTCACAGCCCGAATCTCCCTTAAACGTCTCTGCGCAGGTACAATCAATGCACGAGACGAATTCCTCGTGAAATCGTAATCGAATTGCAGACGTACCACTGAAAGGCCTCCCCAGCGTAGAAAAGTGCCAAAATCGACTTTCCTTCCATCGATCAAAAAGAGCTTTCTATGGAGAAAAAAAAAAGAAAAAACGAAACTGCCTTGCATCGATCAGCTGATTAGCTACAAGTGTTATGAATTACATTTTGCACGCAAAAAAAGGTGTACAAAAAGCTTTAAACCTGTTTTCCTTGAAATAGCATTTCCTGCAATGGTTAAACTTATCAATTCCCATTAATTCAATAAGCAAGGAATCATTTCTCTAGAGGAAGTTTCCCTTTCAACGCGCTACCTCGACGCCACGCCGATTTTCAATACACCCCCGAAGATGACCTTTTGGTCGCCAGGGAGGCCCATAAACCGATCGAAAATCATAAATCGAACCGAACGTCGATCGCTAAGATTTGGGACGCACACTCGGACCCCGGTCACGAGCTCCACGATCCACTTCGTGATATAAAATTGTAATAAGTAATACCTATCAATTCTCATTAACGAATAAGCATCATTTCTCTACAGGATGTTTCCTTTCCGACGCGCGCCGTTTTTTAATACACCCCCAAAAATCACCTTTTGGTCGCCAACGCCAGGGAGGCCCACAAATCGACCGAGAATCATAAATCGAACCGAACCGGCGTCGATCGCTAAGATTCAGGACGCAGACTCGGGCTCCGGTCACGAGCTCGACGATCCCGATCGATCGGCGAGGGTGATCGCGATTAACCCCGCCATCGCCACGTTTCGAAGGGCTCGGAAGGGAAGGCCATTCCCTGGGGGCCCGAGCGCGAGGTCGCACTTCGAATTTCGGTGATCGTCGCAAACCGGGCCCGAAGAAGTCGAGTCGGTTCCGCGACGAAGGGCCTCGACGGGCCTCGGTCTTCGCCCTGAAGGTCCGCGTCCGGAGGGCCCGGCGACGTGGGCATCGACTCGGACCTCGAGGTCCTCCTCTTGGACGCGGAGGCCGGCCGAAAGCTCGAGGCTTACTGAGGCCAGGCTTCGGCGGGGCTTGCGGGACTCGCTGCGAGGGAGCTTTTCTGCGATATGTGTGCCAGTCCGTGAGGAGGGTCCCGGGTCGGTGTTGGTCGGTCCGCGCCGTCCGCGAGATCGATAGAGTACCGCCGGTCCCGGACGCAGCGTTCCCTCTGCTCGCTTAGCTTCGACTTCGGGACACGGCCGGCGAAACACCTCTCGTGCTTTTTGGATGCCTACTTCCGGCAGGAAGCGCTTTCAGCCGTGGGAGGTCCGGGAGGGACGCCGCTCGGCGGCGCCGAGAGAGTCCGGGTGACCGCTAGCGAGCGCCCGGACTCGCCGAAGGGCCGATGATTGATGGCTTCGATCGAGGTTGCCCGTGGAAATGCGCTCTTCTCGGGATTTTCTGACTGCGATGGGCTTGTTTCATGCCTACATGCGCCGATTATGGCTTGTAGGGGATCTGTATCTACGTTGCAAGGGGTTCGGACGAAACTTCTACTATAATTTGTCCAGAAAGTGACGTCGATCGAACTTGCCCATTGATATGCGTTGTTCTCGGGATTTTATGATTTCATTGGGGTTGTTTGATGTATACATGGGCATCATGGCTCGTAGGGGATCTGTATCTACGTTGCAAGGGGTTCGGACGAAACTTCTACTATAATTTGTCCAGAAAGTGACGTCGATCGAGCTTGTCCATTGATATGCGTTGTTCCCGGGATTTTATGATTTCATTGGAGTTGTTTGATATATACATGAGCCGAGCACGACTTGTAGGGGATCTGTATCTGCGTTGCGAGGGAATCCTACGAAATTTGTATTAGATTGTCCAGAAGTTTGGTTCATATAAATTATCGATTTTTCAATCAGGTCTGCTCACCTAGACGCTAGCGGCTCTTCTGAAATTCTTGCCGTTGTGTCGGTAGTTTAATCTGGATTAAAGTGGAACGTTACACCGAGTTCGCGCAAGGTTTCATGTTTGCTGTAATTCCCTGAAAAATCGTAGGAATCTTTTGTAAGACCTGGTTGAGTCTAGACTTATTGCAGGTTTGATGTGTACTCGATGTAAACTGAGGATGTTTGCTTGGTGGCCATTCAGGGCCAAGGGCCTTTTGAGTTCCCAGGCGAATGTGGAGGGTGAAAGCTTCGGTGAATGACGTGCTTTCTTCTGTTTTACATAATAAGCCTCCCGCGCTACGCAGGAACTCCCTGTGACATGATCCATAAAGTCTGTAGATTATTTCCCATGATCTTATCGTACCATACGATTCTATCCCGTACTCCTGGATAATATACCGTAACATTCAAAAATTACCTAATAAAAGTTCAATCTCACCAAGATGGAGGCAAATCAATCAGCGATGGGGCTTCAGTTTCGTCAAACGTTCTTCAATTCAGTCGACCTGAAATGCAATTGCATTTTAATCAACGGTAGGAAAGTTTAAATGGGCTGCAATTCAATCGAACTTAAGTTCGATCGTACCGAAGTTCAACACTTTGTTGGCCATTTTCCCGTTTCCTTCCTGTGGGAGGTTTTGTCAAAGAACTCACAGTAATGGCTCGGAGTCTGTGTGCGTGGATTGACTTCAGCAAATATGTAGTCGGGCCGTCCTTGTCCATGATAATTGCGGGAGTCGAAAAGCTGAAATAATCGATACGCTCTGAATTATTCATGTAAAAAGGTGCAGCACGAGCGGGGCCAGTGGTGGGCCATCGCGTTTGCAAATTTATTGATGCTGCTCTACTGTTGATACTAGACATAAATGATAAATTAAAAGCACGGCATATAGCGGAGTATAATGTCGTGTACCCACTAGAGACAAGTGCGCGCCAACAGTACTCGAGTTGCTCGTTAAATCTTCACGTAAAGGGCTATTAGGGCTCGTGAGTGTAGCCTTTGAACTAAAAAGGGGTCGCCGATGGATTCGCGATAGGTCACGTCTATGAAAATTACAGGGGTCTTCGTGCCGACAAGGAATGCTTTCATGTTTTCTTTGCGCCCTTTTGTGGATCTAACATAAGCCTGGCTGTTGTAAACACTCGGTTGCAAAAGTCAGTCCTTAGACGTCGGATAAAATCCCTCGTTATACAGTGAGGCCTAGAACGAAAGCGAATATTATAAATTAGTCACATTTTAAATACATATAAAGGACATTGGAAATATACAAAATTTCTATAAAACCTTAACTTCCTACGGTATTTTCATTACAACGTCGTTTTAAATCTACAGACTTTTCATTATGTCGGATTTCTGGAAATATTACGTTACATGCATGGGATGCTCGAACAGAAGAATAAATATTTCTCACAATTAGTTATTTTTGTGCTTTATCAAAATTGGATTATCTTTCGGGATGGATGTTGTGTGACACTATTTCGATGTGTTTTCTCTTCGAGGGTATTTTCAAATGTAGCACCGCCATGGTGCAAGAAAGTATAATGTCTTTTGAGAGAGTCCACCAGATGGCGGCAGATGGTTGTGGTCGCTTGGAGAGAATGGGTCGCTTCTAGAGAATTTTTTAATTCAGCATGTGATCGTGCGGCAATGCACATATGCGGTAGGCACTCTACACAAAATAAGATGACCGCCCAGAGAAATAAATAGTATCAGAAATGTGTTGCGCCACCACTGAGAGCTAACAGGTGGCAAGTTCGTTAGCCGTCCGCATCCTCCACCGGGGGTCAGCACAGGACGCGGATCGCGCGACCCTGCCCGTGGCCGATCTCCCAACTCGTTTCTGCGCTGGGGCTCAAAAAAATGCATTATCTTTTTAGGAGATTTACCAGATGGTGCTACAGTACCGCGAGCGCACCTCGTGCTTCCCGAACGATCTTAAAATTCGTTCTGCTACCCAGCATGCTTCACGCAGTGCCATCGGCGCGCGCGATGTTGCGGCGATGCGCATGCGCGGTAGGCGCGCGACAACAAAATAAGATGGCCGCCCAGCGAAACAAATAGAGAGCGCCGCCGTAAATAACAAACTGTCCGTGCGAGTTGCAGGGTGATTTCGCCAAAAGGAGCTCGGTGTCGGGATCGCGGGTGCGGGTCTCTTTGGGGGGTATTTTACGAGTGGAGAGGGTCACTGCGCGATAGGGGCGCCGGCCACAGCGGTCGCTACATGCGCGACGCGCGTGTTCGAGCCGCCCAGGGCCCACCGTGGACGTGCACCCACTGTCGACTTCCTCATCGACAGGATGTCCCTGAGAGAGTCGCCGAGCCGAGCTCCTCGTCATCGGCTGGCCTAGCTCTGAATGCTAGTCTCGTCTCTCGAGCCGCCTGGACCACAGCATGAAGGAGATGCTTGGAGGGTGCTGCGTGTGTTCTGACGAGAGGGGTTGGACAGAGAATCCGCTGGTGTATTGCGATGGACAAGGCTGCACCGTTGCCGTCCACCAAGGTATTCCGTCGTTCGAGTTCTATTTCTCTTTTCCTCGATTTTAGGTTATTCTTACCTTCCTGGCCTTTCTCAATGATCCTGGCTCTGAAGCTCGTAGTCGAGGACCACGGTGGGCATCCTCTGGTGCATCGTAGTGCTCTGGTATCTGCATCGGATGGGGTCTATGTAAAAAGCCGTCATTGGAATTTTTCTTAGGTTATGTTACAAGAGGAGTTTGGTAAACTTGCTTGCGAATTCATTTTTATATTTTTCAGAGATCGGTGATTCAATGAGTTTCTTTCATATGAATAATTTATAGCCGAACGTTAAAGTAATTGCATCGGACGGAGGTTATATGAGAGATGAATTGTTGACATCGTTGATATAAAGAATCCGTATCATAAGTGAACTGTCAACAAAGAGTGAACGGAGATTCCATTGGTTTTACATTATTTCTGTTGTATATTATGTGTAAATTAAAATTCTTATTCTTTACTCTTCAATGGTATTCATTCTTGGCATGTATAATATATTTAAAAGATTTGGAATATTTATACCTAGTACTTGTAATATTTAAATTATTGATGCTTCAGACATTTTTTTTTATCTGAATAAATGAGATGTCTAAAACTAACTCTTATTATAGATATAGGAATTGCAATATTTTGCTTGGGTACGCATAAGCTTACCTCCCACTGTCATGGAAGAGACCACCTCTGTGAATTTTTTTCCTGCTCCCTATAATTGGTTCAAGATCGTTCATAATTCTGACTTTAACATTACAGAATTTTAGAACTAACTATACTTATAACAAACATTTTGAAATATATATAAAATAGTAATTTATTTCTTTTCAGCATGTTACGGTATCGTTACGGTACCAACGGGACCATGGTACTGCAGGAAATGCGAATCGCAGGAGCGCAGTGCACGCGTGGTAAGTTACATTTGTAGCAATGTACGTAAATAATTCTACGTTTAGAGATATTGTCATATTTTGTGTCCTTACTTCCTTTTGTTTATGACGTGTTTTTCATTTAAATGTTATAAAAGAAAATAATTTAATTGTGAGACTTAAAAATACTGGGGAGCACTAGCAAGTAGTCACCTCTCAAAATTGGATGTAGTAATTGTGTGGTTGCAATACGAAATGTTGGAGCAGCGCTGCGAGTTATGCCCGAGCCGAGATGGAGCTCTCAAGAGGACGGATCAAGGAGGCTGGGCCCATGTCGTCTGCGCGCTTTATATCCCAGAAGTACGGTTTGGCAATGTCACTACAATGGAGCCCATTATATTGCAACTTATACCATCTGAGAGATTTAATAAAGTGAGTAAATCCATGTTATGTTATTAACTAGTGCATTGTACAAGAAAACATATTTTAAACTTACTCTTAATATTTTGTAGACATGTTACATTTGTGAGGAGCAAGGGCGAGGTAGTAGAGCAAATGTGGGAGCATGTATGCAGTGCAACAAAACAGGCTGCAGGCAGCAATTTCACGTCACGTGCGCTCAGGCCCTTGGCTTACTCTGTGAGGAAGCTGGCAATTATCTTGACAATGTGAAATATTGTGGATACTGTCAACATCACTATTCGAAATTGGTTGGTTCACTATAAACATTGTTAATATTTCACTTGTTTACGTGAAAAGTAATTGAGACTTCAGGAAATGACAGTGTTGTGACTCTAATATCTATTCCAGAAAAAGGGAGGCAATGTTAAGACAATACCTCCGTACAAACCAATCCCAGCAGACAATGGATCATCAGATTCCTCTCCTGAAAAAGATGCCGAGGCGCCCATGAAATCGTCGAGTACTGGAAAACGGAAGAGCTCGAGCTCTAAATCGGCTACCTCTGGCTCGAAAAGCAAGTCTAACTCTAGTCCCAGTCTAGAGATAAATGGTGTGGCTGATGATAAAAGTAGTAGTAGTGGTCGCAATACGCCCAAAGACAATTCTGCAAATTCCAGTAAATTCACAACTTCTAATTTCGTAGAGACCATTGTTACTCAATCGGAAAGTGTATTTGGACACGAAGGCACTGCAGTCGTCAACAAATCCGGGTCTAACGCGAGTTTGATTCACAAGAGCGGTGTTCAGCCAAAAGCTAATTCTTCCTCAACGAACAAATCTTCAAGTCATTCAAATAAAAAGAGAAAAACCGGTGCTCGTACACCTACTGCGATTGGAAGTGAGAATTCAAATCATTCTGTCAGCTCGGAGGCTAGTGGCTCGGTAGTGGTTGCAGTTAGTTCAGTAGTTCAACAAGCAATTGCCAGTAACAGTGTACAGCCGACGGTCACAGAAGCCACGAGTCTTAGCACTACGACTGAACCTGATAAATTTAAGAAGGTAAGTCGTTTGTAATATACTGGCTGTTATATCGTCATGGATATTGTTTGAGAAGCTGAAAAATGTGTGCATGAAATTGGTTTGTGTTAAACGCAGGTAAAAGTCGAGAATCCCCCTGTTCAAACATCGTCGAACACTCCTATTGCAACCGAGGCAACAACTACACCTGTGATAATGTCGGTGGCACAGTCCCAGCCATCCGTTGTAACTCAGTCACCGACCACTACGTCAAACAGCATAGTAGTTTCTGTACCATTGATCGCTACTTCTCTTCCAAGTTCAGTGCAAAGCGTTGTCACTAGTGCACCGACATTATATCAACAGTTACAGCAAAGTATGGTTGCTACAGCAGCGACTATGGATGCAGGACCAAATACAGGGTCAACGGATGAGAACTTTCCAGAGGATAATGATAATAATCCAGCTAAAAGGTCTCGGTAAGTAAATTTCGAAATTTCTTTGAAATATCTAAAAAATGTCAATTTCTTTTAACAAGGTTGGAAGTTTCAATATATTGAAGTAATAGTACACTGACATCAGAAAGTAAATAAATAAATCACACACCAGTAGCAAAAAAGCTCTGTGTGAAATGATTCACATAGTCTAAACCTACTCCTAAATTGATTATATCAGACAGTAAATTTACAAGAGCTCAAATAACAGTAATACGAAAAAGTAAAGAATATTTTAGCCTATAGCTATGAATTTGTAACTTATTTAACATATCATATTCTTTCCTATACTGCTTTCCTGTACTGAATACAACATTCATGTTTAAATAGTGTCACTGCCGTCATTCAACATTTTATTCAATTTAGTCCCGTCGAATTTGATATTGCATTTTTACAAAAAACAGTTTATTATTTGTAACCTGAATATATTTCTACAATGAACACCGGGAATTATAAAATGAACGTATGTGAGCAGTAATGGGTTATAAATTTGAATACTGAAAATTATTAAGGGCGATAACTTTTGAACGGCCCTGTAATCGCAAGTAGGTTTCTCCGAGATTCGAGAAGGTGTAGATCGAACGCGTTCGACAAGTGCAGTGGGCTGCGTTCAAAATGGCCGATCCGTGGAGTAAACAAGAAGGCAGGTCTAACCTCTACTCGGTGCAACAATGAACACCCATCACGAAATGTTAGTGTTCCGCGGCGAAAAAGTGACGTAATCGTCTCGAGTGTCGTCTAGTGAGCAGTAAAATGTTTCGCCACGCGTCCCCTTGCCGAGGTATCGACGGAAACGTATTCTGGTTCACCACAAAAAACGAAGTGTTTATAACAGTAGTCCGCCCATGTATTGAGCACGACGGTTTGCCCAAGATCATTTCAAAGGTATATTGTTCGTTATAGATACAGTCCGTTAAGGTCAATAAGGTTGTTTCGGGAAGGAAATCAAATTTCGGCAGTTTGACCCTGTTTCTTAGGGAAGCAGGTTTATGTAACAGCGAAGGGACAGAGATTTGAGGTTATGTTTGTGTTGACTCAGGGGCAATGAACGCGAGATGAATCTACAGTGACGTTACATATAGATATATATGTGTGTACTGATTAAAGATGTCCTCCCCTACTTCAAGAATCGTGTGGTGTGGCAAAAAGTGATGTTAAAATCATATGAGGACTGACTTGGGATATTCATGACGATACATTACGTGAATCCTTGGTTTTAGCTCGCAGTCATCAGATAAAGCAGAAAAATCTCGCAAGCCAAGGCGTGCTACATCTAATAGCCAGCCAGCGACGGTGTTAGCACAGTCCGTTACAACAGCTGCACCCGCAATTTCCAGTAACGCCGTAGTTACGACAACAAAACGTGGCGGAAGAAGTAATCATCAAACCCCACCGCCGTCAGCCACGGTGGCGCCAGTGCCATCGATTATACAGGGTCCCACGCTGGGCACGGGACATTTCAGCAGCGTGGGCTCTGGCTCGGGTGGCATAATGGGTCCAACGGTTAAGGATTCTCCTCCTAGTAGTCCTGGTTCTGAGAGTATGAGTAGTTCAGGGCCAGGACGTAGGAAGCGAAAAAGTGCTGGTGGTACTACGTCGATAACACCTACACCGTCTACATCGAATACACCAACTGCGCTCACGACGAACACCAAGGAGGAAAAGGATATAAAATTGTAAGGAAATTTTTTTTTTTGGTGCCGTCTTTTTCAGTTGAATCGTCTAATGGCGTGCTTACTTTAAATCTAGATTTCAAAATGGAGTGAGTGCGCCACACATGTTAGGTAACCAGCTGAATCCATCTTCGACGATGGCACAGAAAATGTCGGATACGCTTACACAAGAACTGGAAGCACATTCAATTTTCACAGAAGCTAGCAATTCTACAACTAGCTTAGTTGGACCACAGCTGCACAGTCGTGTTATTGCGTCGGTAAGTTCTGTCACTTAACTCTTTATTCGTTGATTCACCGATGTAATTGAAAATTCATTAATCCATAATTTGACGTTTGCATTAATATTAGATACGATCCAACCAACCGACAACAACAGCCCCTTCACTTTCTTCGGTCTTCAATACAAACAGTAATTCATGCGCTAGTACGAGTGCTGGAGCTCTGGGAGGTGGTGCTATTCCTCAAACATTGGATCAACTTCTGGAACGACAGTGGGAGCAAGGCAGTCAGTTTCTAATGGAACAAGCGCAGCATTTCGATAGTGAGTGTACGGCAAGGAAAAACACGCTTACGATCGCATGAACTGTTTCACGGCGGAAGTAGTTATATTTTTATTTCTCATACATTGCATGTCATGGTCAACCAAGAATTGATTATACACACAGCCATTCCTTTATACAAATTGAAGTTTTTATGTACCCTCCGAGTGTGACATTTTCCATAGCTGATATAGCTGTTTTCAAAGCTTAAACGCTGCATGTCACACACGATTAGTCTTAAAAGAAAGTTGGATAAAAATTAATCATTACGTGAAACCCGTTACAGTTGCGTCTCTACTTTCCTGTTTGCATCAATTGAGAGCCGAGAATCTGAGGCTCGAGGAGCACGTGAACAGTCTTCTTCAAAGGAGAGACCATTTGCTCGCTGTAAATGCAAGATTAGCCATTCCATTGACGACGCAGCCTAGTGCGCATCCAGGTGAATTAAAAGCGACGAAGACGATGGGCAAATGTTCTGATTTGAGACTGTTTAACTAATCTGTGATTCACCTGCAGCCAACAACGTGCATCCAACGGTCAACCCCTCTCATCCTAACATCCCACACCCAGACGTTCCACCGGGTGCCCCTGCACCTATCTCTCGAGTGAATCGTGAACCTCGTGTGAACAACACGTACTTATCCCATTCGGGCAGTAGCAATCACTCGACGGCATTGGAGAATGGACTGCCGCCGGATCCTTCGCCCCCGGCTGCAACCTCTATACCGCAGTATCCGCACAGAGGATCCATGGTGGCACCCCAACCCAGCCCAACGATAAGGTAGCGTATCTGTCTAGTGGGAATCCCTGTAGCGTACAGTAATTCAATTTGATTATTTAAATTGCTGGGTCTAGGCACAGCCCAGCAGCAAGTGGTTACCACCAGGGACAGCCTAGCAATATCGTGTCACCGGCAAGTGCGAACAACTCCGGAGTGGTTCGAAACTCATCGGTCACTCCGGATCCGCTGCGTGGGGTGCCAAGGTAAGGACAAGCCATGGATGATGCTCCATAGAAGCTCAGATCCTATGCTAGCATTTAATGCTCTAAAAGTTGGGTAACAAACCAGAAGTGGGAGGAAAAGAGAACGCATGTGTTAGCCAATGGTATTTTACGAAGGGTGATGTATATAGACACACGGGTACTATGAATAAGATAAAGAATAAAATCCGCTATATATCTCCTTAAGATTAAGAGAGAGACGAAAAGATAGTTACAGCGCCGCCATCCGTTGACTAGCGTATTATTTATCGAACATCAAACGTTCGTGTACTTCTGGGCTTCTATGGAACCTCTGAATTATTTGGTATGGGGCCAGTTGGATATCGGCTTTCCAGCCGCTTCCTAGGGAGGATTCGGGATTTGTCACCTAACCCCTTTTTTTTTTGTTGAATCTCCGTGATCGTCACTAGGTCAGTATCGCAGTCCTCGAGCAGTTACATGCCGTCGATGTATCAGCCGACAATGTCCAGTCTCGCGAGTAATCAAGTCGGTAGTGTGCACAACATCCATTCACACGGGCCATCTCCAACCAGCCATGGACCGCCCGGGAAACCCAGCTGAAGGTAGATGCAGGCCCACAATGGCCAGAATCGGACGTCCCTCGGGAGATCTACCAGCAGCCCATCGTATTACACACACCAACAGCGGCGCAATCACCGGAAGAAGTAGGACTCTGAGTTTGCGCCCTGCATTGACCGCTGAAAGTTGCATCCGATGCGCTGCCGAGTTGCCTCTCGAGGATGATAATGCACCTCCGACTGCCCACGCTTGACGTATACTCCCGTCACGTGGTAACTATTCCTTAGCTCGACTCGGTCCTTTCACTCGGCTAAAGTAAAGGGGAAAGACTTGGCCGAGGTGTGTGACGAAGCTTACTTAAAGAACGAAAGTTTGTAAATAACAACGTGACGTACTCGCTCGGCCGGCAACGCGTTTGTTTTCTATTATTTATGACGACCCCGTGTCGCCAGGCTCAAACCGAGGGGATCGACGATATCCATAGGTCTAGGGAATTTCATATCCTTTGGACTACTTTTTACAAATTCAATGTCTTTGTAGATTGCGCGTAGGTTAGAACTTGCCACGGATGGGAAATCGTGAGATCCGGCTAGATCGTCTCCGCTCGGTTCGTCCTTCGAACGTCGCTGCGATGGCTATAATGTCCTATGTGTTCGCGCGCTAAACGGCATCATTGGCCGGTTTAGTTTAAGATAGTTCCCCTCCCACTTCGTAATCGTTTTCGTATCGAATTTTTCGGGATATCTCGTATCAATTTTCGAGGCGTGTTTCCGTCGGAAACGCCCGAGAGGTCGGGTCTTAGGCCTGGTTTACGCTGGTTTATTGTTAGCGCAGTGGAACGTACCGATTTCCTTGGGAACTTGTACAGTTTATAGGGTACAAGGTTTGCTCACAAACTAAAACCCACGCCCATGTATCCGTGATTGGTGGTCATTTGACGAGCTCTCGTAGATATGAATTTAGGTTCGTGGCGTATGTTGCCAAAAGTTCTACGAACGTTGGTAGGAAAGAGGAGTCATTCCAACGTGTCGCATAATATATTTTTTTTTCATACGTTTCTTAAAGTATGTAATGTTAATACCGTCGATTGTTCAACTTGTGCAGCCTCGGATATACGCACGTGTTCCACACGTAGGGGTCAAGTGAAGTGTGACCTCGAATGTAGTCGGACGGGGACACACGGACGCGCAGGCCAGGCCTACTCGAACCTACTAATTAGAGGCTAAATTGGACGTATAGGATTTAGATGGGCATGGGTACAGTGTGTTTAAATGTCGAGACGATCCTCCGGAGCGTTGACATCGGAAGGACTTGTCTCTCGGACCGTGTGCTCGACCGAAGAAACCGTAGGTGCGTTCTTCCCTTGAGTCGGTTCGACTTTAGTTTCCTTTTACCCCGAGAGAGTTCCCGGTGTATGCGTTAAGCCGCCTCCAAGACAATCTCCTCCAGTGTCGGCGTTCGATGCGAACAGCAAACCCACAGATGTACAAACATTAGTCCGTAAGACGAACCTATATCGCGATGAATAGCAATAATATTACCATAGGTGTACAATTGTAACGTTAACGTTGAAAATACTGCCTGTAAGCCAGCGGCGGTGGCGCCCCCCACGCGAAAGACCCACCAACTATTTCTATACGGAGACAAAATACTTTTCTACGTCGTAGTCGATGGCTCGTAAACTTAATGCCATAAATGGCAAAAGCCAGTCCCGTGCGCGTCGACGGGGATGTGTTTATGTACTTTTTTTTTTCTTCTTTTTTTTCCCCCCTCGCACCGTAGACTCGCACACGAGGACGATTTCCGAGGCCACCGCTGTTGATTTTGATACTGCCGCATTAAGGATACGACACAGGATAACCACGGAAACAACCTATTTCAGAGCCGGACGTTAAAGTATATTGTAATGTTTAAGCGTACCTCAGAGCACTGCCTTCCACGAACAAGCGCTTTGAAGTAGGTTGATCGCGACATCGCCATCCTCGAGTAGAAGCGTGTGTTCAGTTTTTCCTTCTTTGGCCTGTTTTCTGTTTTTCGTTTCTTTTTGTTATCGACTGGAACCCCGGCCAAATTGATCGGCGCGGCGAGACTGATATTAACGGAAATGTTTTTCAAATGACTCTTCAAGGCTAGCCGGTTCTAGATTATACGTCGATTTTGTACATATTATGTCTTTACTGCGAAATCATCCTTCGACGTCGCACCATTGTTAAGGTGATGCGAAAGTGGCGTCAGAGAGCTCTTTTATGAAACTTCACCACGTCAATATAGGGACTAGAGGAAGGGTCCTGACATCCATGAAATTTCATTTTTTTTTTTCTTTTACATTTGTTATGAAAAATGAATTTTCGGGGGTGTCGGGACCTTTCTCAGGGCCTTCATGTTTATGTGATAAAATTTGGAACGATTCGGTACATCAAGTTAGCTGAAATGTTTTATGGACGATTGATTCCTTGGATGCCTCTTTCATATCACCTTAATGTAGCGAACCTTCAGGCCTACCGTGTGGTCCGAAGCTGGAATTTGTTCGGCGATGCGTTTTCCTTGCAATTTTATTGCAGTTTATGGAAAATAAGGCGCGACGGCCCGACTGGTAGCGCCGCAGGCGATTCTCCTCTATTTATTTGTTGTTCGTTGGTAACGAAATTCATGTTCGCGTCTGTAGGAAAGTCGCAGTCGTATGAGTCCGGATTGTCCTGGGAGATTAGTACAGCGAGAACACTCTTCGAAGTCGTTAATATTATTAATCGCTGAACGCACACAGTTTTCGTGTCGATTGACGATTTGGAGCTTTATACAAGTGGAAGTCTAAGGTTAAGGGAAAGGAAGACCCCTCGGTATCTCGCGAATACTTGTACGGTGGTATTGCACATTTTGAATGTAATGGGTCGGTGGGAAATCTTAGGAATCGCTTATGGAAATGCCAGCTGGGTGATAACTACGGCGTCAAAGTCGGATATTAATAATGTATCCAGTCGTGGATTATAAGAGTAGGACTTCGTCTGAGTTACCAAAAATCACTAAAAATTCGGAAAACCTATTAAGAGTATCGACGAGCTAGAGGAATTAGGCCGATCGTGGTTGAGACTTGTGTATCGTAGCTTTTTAAAACTGCAAACCGCCATTAAAGTAATGCCTGGCTAGAGTAACGTCGACGGGTTTATTTGCAAGGTGTCTTTTACCCGAGAACGTTGATATTCTTCGAGAGGAGGGTTCGTGTAAATAAAACGGACTGGACATTTAATTCCGAGATCGGAGGAAGAGACCCGTGACACTTTTTTACCACCAACCTCTCGAAGGACCTTCTCGTGGCTCTCTTACATTTTCAATTGTATAACGTACTTAAGTGACTGACATCGACATCGAAAAGTACAGTAAGTTCGATCTGTGTTAGCTACTGAGTGCTGTTAACGTAACGATTAAGTGATAGATTGTGGTGATATTCGTTGGTGTTGTTTTTTTACACACCGTATAGTCAACTAGATAGGGAAACTATAGGTCGACTCGCGTTTACGAAGGCTCGATTTTTGATCTCCCTGGACGTCGGGATATGGGCAGCTTTCTTGGCTGTTGCGATTTTAGCCGAGACTGGTCTTCCGGACGACTCGAAAGACCTCTTCGATCCCGTCTTAGCGGACCACTTTGTCTGGAATATATTGTAGAGATCGGCGAGTGAGGCTTCCGAGGATGATCGAACTCCTTTACTCGCGTATTCTGACTCTTTCGAGGCGTACTCGTCGAGCGGTGAGGAATATTTTATACTCTCACGGTGTACTGTGTAAAATGGTTTTTCTTTTCTTTTTTTTTTTTTTATCAACGGCATGTGTGACAATGAACTATCGTGGACCTAACTATAGCTCGATCCGATCCTGACGACCGGATTGTGCGCGAGAATGGGACGATATGGTTAGAGGAAAATCTGTTCTAGGATTTAAGAGTTAACTTTTAACGATATCTACGTGGATAACCAGCGTACTCTTCGCGACGTTTAATCGGTGTACCGGAGATGAGGATAACAGTTAACACCAAACTTTTACAGGATAGCTTATCACCACTCAGGGAATCGATTTACTCGACAGGTTCGGTTCTTTTGCATTAGTCGCCGGTGGTCAGAGTTTAGAATTATACGGTCGAAGGATGAAACGTCCTTTTAATGAATGTCTGTGTATGTATATCTTTTTTTCTTTTTAATCCAGATCATGTCAGTGTGACAAAATGTTTACATATTTCGCTTAAATGGTAAGCATTTTATCCAGGGGACATTCGCTTGGAAATCAGTGAAAGTGATTTTCACGTAATTTCACGCGTTTAAAATCCATGATTTCTTGAGTGAATAATCCCCCGCAAGATATTCCTATATCAGCTGGGTGTATCTGAATTGAGAGAGAGAAAAAAAAAAAGAAAAAATAGAAACAGACTCGTGGGAACTCTTTTGTACCGACATTTCGTACTTCGACCGCGTAAGCTGTTCCCACTGAATTTGGTTTCTGTCCTTGATGGTCCTCGGCGATCCAGATCGAAAGCATGGTGTCTAGCAATCCGAGGAATCCCGGAAAATCGGGATAATTCAGGGAACTAGATCGACGTAATAAACACGTCAAGGAATAGGAATAAATAGTAAGGGCGTTTCGCGTAAGTTTTTTAATTGTATGAACTAGGAATCACACCGAAAGCACCCTTTTGTACGGAAAAGAAGGAAAAACTGTGAACGTAAATTTAGCCCGTAGGTGATATATCGAAGGAATTAGATAATGATAACCGGAATATCCTGGACACCATGCGAAGGATATCCTTGCCAACGAGACGCGAGTGGATCGCGATCCTTTTGAACGTTTAGAAGGGGAGAAAATAATGGGAAATATTTCATTAGTGTACTCAAGCACGTCTCTCTCTCTACACTGTACGATTAAGAACGATTTTAACGCGGAATCAGGATAGACACGGTGTATTTTTAACCGAGATAAAGTACGGCTCTAAAGTGCAAAGAGAGGAGGAAAGGAGAGCCAGTCCTCTCGAGGCGCACGATACATATTATCCTAGGGGAGTTTTAGAGAGAGAGAGAAAAGTGCGAAACAAATAATAAGCAGAGTGAGAGAAAGAAAAAAAAAAATGAAACTTAACGCAGAAGGACGATATTTTTTCACAGTTGCTCGTGCCAAATTTTTGCAATCGCAGGGGATTTAAATGAATTATATCGAGTACTCGGTAGGACTAAGGTACCGCGGTTAGGTTTGATACGAAGACCGTAAAGGTTGATCCCTCGTAAGTGCGAATCACGACCCCGCATGTACTGCCTCGAATTAATTAATTAATTTATTTAACGAGTTTCCCCAATTAATAATATGATTCGTCAAAGGGGAAGAATTGGATGACTTCGTTGCGCATGTCTCATATAGCTGGTTTCATCTCGACAGGCTCTATATAATGATTTAATAGGATTTAATAAGACCGGTCAATTGACTCGTTTCGAGTGGGACTCATCGTCTCGGCTATCACTCGGCTCGTGCCCTGTGATAACAGCGATGCTTACTTATTATCTCGTGTCCATCCCCTTTGAAAGTCGGACAAAGCACTGCCGTAGGATGTTAATCGTTTTGTCATTGCATTACGCGAACGCGTATGTTACTTAGATAACGGAAGAGAATGCATTTCCCTCGACACGCATCGTTATCATCGCTATCGCTCGCACTCTCGTACGTACGCGCATGCGTACGACTCTGTATAGAAACGGACTCTAGTGTATTTTATATAGGAAGGACACTGTACCATATTCATGCAGCAGAAAAAAAGGAAATATACTATTCTATTGTAGACGATTACTATGGCGATCGTTTTATTTCTTCAATTAGTTTAACCACGCGCCGAGTCGACTTTCCACGTACTCATTGTACGCGTAGATAGTAACAAATTGACGGAAAAAATGATCCTTTTGGATTTTTGTATAGAGAATTATTTTGTTCTATTTGAAAAAATTATCGGACGTTGAGAATGGTTTCCTGGTCACTTCTGGTAATATTGTTTCTTCTTTGTACTTCGTGCTACGCGAGTTCAATATATAAACATTGTTTTGTGGCGATTCAAACGATTCGCTCCGCTGCATTTGATAATTCATTCCTTTTGGTATGTATCAAGTGCATTTTTATAAAGCTAATATTTTTCAGTACCTTTTTTGGTATATTCCACCATATTGAAAAATGTGATCATTCTCCACAGAAGAATTCAATGTTGAGACTTTTAGGAAAAGTAGGAGGAACGCGACATGACTTTGCGAAATGTTATTGTAAATGCTGGGACGTAGTAAAAAATAAACAGAAAATACGGAGAGCTGGAGGTCGCTCTGTTTTCATTGAGTCATCTAATAGGGAAATTATAGGCGTTTGTTTTTAACGGAAGGTGCGTTATTTTATTGCAATCTGTGGTCTCTCTGGATCGACGTGTGCAGAGGTCGTGGGAAGTTTCACCTGTGACCTCTTGTCTCTGATAAATCAATATACGAGATATGACTGTACACATATTATACACACATGCGATTAACCAACAAACCGTGTTGGATCCATTTTTTAACTTAAAAACCATCTGCACGCCAGTTCACGATATGTGCATACATATAAAGAGAATATTTCTATCTATTCTATCTATCTATATAAATTCTCATTTCACCATTTATAAACTCTTAAAATTAACAACGTCATATAACATATTTCCTTAATACTCATTCTGTTTTCGTAAACCTAACCGTCTGCAGTTTTATACATGGCAATGTCCTCTTTGTTGAAAATTAACGCAACATCGACGCCGAGTGCACAGGCTAATAGGATTCCGGGAAGAGATCTCCCTCTCGAATTATCACGGTGGATTTAATGCCGAATTTCGATCGGTATCAAAAGTACAGGAGAGTCGACCCTCTGCGATCTTTATCGCCTATGCATTGTATTTTTATGATCCTCTCCGTGCCGTTTGATTTTCCTTTTGAGCTCGGATTTGCCAGACCAACGAGGTCGTCGAGGGACGAATCGCTCTGAAAGGAGTAGAAAATAGTTTTAAATTAAACGTCTTAACTGTAATTACTTAAGGGGCTTGGAAAATGTGTCTTAATTAAATTAAATTTAATTGAAAGATAAAAATGCATAGGGATTATTTGTTTAAGAGCCGTTTGTATCGTCTTGTAAAGAGTTTACGACAAAAGCTTCAAAATGGCGGACTCTTGGAGGCTGAAAACGCATCGAAACGTTCGAGCGTTATTTATATAATTTAGAAGAGTTTGAATAAGGGGTAAGGGCTAAAAGATGTTAAAATATTGGTGTGGGGACGGATATAGGTCGGTAATTGGTTTATCCTGCTTCTTTAAGGCATTTTCGGTCCTTGGGGGTGACTTTCAACGCGCAGGTGGTGTCACACTCCATCTCGGACAGGGCGCCGCCATCTTGGATCTTCGACCCCCCGAAAGGCTCGGCAATCGCAGCTCTATTCACGCAGCAGTCCCCGTAATTGCAACATAATAAAGACCGTTCTGCCGCAAGCGCGAAACCGAGCTCGATAGGTCACGGGCGGTGAATTTTGGCTGAGTCCCGTCGACCCAAAGCGCACCCCAGAGCCACCCCAAAAGCACCCCAGAAGTGCAGCTGCCCAGGTATTTGCCTGCCCCCGGCCTCAGGGCACGAGGGGTGGTTGCTCTCTTGCTCGTCCCGGACCCAGATTAGGGTGAGTTCGCTCCGAGGTGACCGACTACAATTAGTGCCTACCGCAATAAAGAAAATATAAATAAAAGTAAATTAAATGGAAATGTGTAATTCATTGCAGATCCCAAGAAAAGTACAAGAGGGGGCATCAAAGGTCTCTGGAAGTACATGAAAATTAATAAGGTTTGTCCTCTTATCTCACTTTTAATATTAAAAGCCGTTTCTTCAGCCATTTAAGGTTATGTGAAAGTGGTGACACGCAGGTCTCGTTTATGAAACTATTCTCTTAACTGGGTGCATCAAATCGTTTGAAAGTTTACAACCCGAATATGGAGGCTATAAGGGAAGTCCTGACACTCTCATGTAACTTGAATTGAAAATTTGTTTATAGGTTGTTTTTACACTTTTCATTAGAGATGAAATTTCATGGGCGTCAGAAACTTCGTTATAGCCTCCATTTTAATGTTATTTTTTGTATGTATTTAGGATATGTAGGATGGTAGTGGTGGAGGGTGAAATGCCCTTTGTGGACGCACCCTTACCGAGCTCATCGCTCGATTTTCCAGTGTCGGAGCGCCGGTAACTCTTGCAATGGCCCACTATCGGTCGCATTATGGATCGGGAATTAATACTTTATTTGTGTGTCGGTCCAGCTGTGCTAGGATCGTCACAAGTGTAACCACCCCTCGAGGGGCGCGAAAGCGAGATAGGAGCCCTCTTAATACCGCCCCGATACAGCGGAGAGTCCATGGTTTGCTAATTTCATCTCCATTATATCCGGTCGCCTCAACGTCTAACCCGATTAGTCTCAAAGGATCAAAGGACCGCGCTCGATTGGGTCTTCACACCTCTAGGACCGATTTCGAAGGTAGCCTAATTTACTACCAACTACAATATAATTTCATATCAAAGTGATTCATGTTATATTAAAATAGGAAAAAGTTCCTTAGATAAGGTGTGGATTGTTTAATCGATCTATTAATGTAAGTTATTTTCTGGTTATTAGATCAGGTGGACTCTCAAATTGTAGGGGATACATGGACGCTGTGTTCTGAAATACACAAACCGATTCCACCGTAACGAGGCGATGTTTTATGAACTCCGGAAAGATAACCGAGGTAATTCAGGTGACCTTATCTGCGAGTGATACAGGTGCCTCGAAACACCTGGCCCTATCGAGCGCAGTCAGGTGTGCTCCACGTGGTTTTATGCCTCAGTTATTGCCGCTTATTATATTACTCCATATCAACAAAATTGAAGCAGCCAACAGATACGATCGTCAAGTGAGAAATCCTCAAAATACATTCTCTCAACGCAACACCATATTCCTTCTCCAATAGAACCTCGAATTACAATTACTTTTCACTGTCACCAGGTTAACGTCATATTGAGCTTTAATTAAACCAAAAATAAGAAAAACTTTTTTCGCAAAAGAATTTATGAGAAACTTAGTTTTCAGTTTAGTGGAGTTAGAAAATCCGTTGCATAGAATTCATTTTATAATAAGACGATGATGATGTTCTTTTCCTTTAAGGTTCGTCAGGTGAGATGTCGGATTGCACGATTTAAAGGGAGTCGTTGGCCTCGAAATTAATCCGCGCAGACAGGAAGGTCCTCGATGTCTCGAATTTTGGGGGCCCTTTGCCCCCCTCAGGTCGGGCAGAGGAATTGTCCCTAATTGTCCACAAATCGACGGGTATTCCCCTCCGATTTCCGAACCGTTAAGTGCGACCGTACAAGGGGCGGCGCGCCGTCCTGGGGGGCGCGGAAGCACCCCGCGTGGAATATGGATTCAATTACACTTCATTGTGTGACGATGTCTATAAACAAGTCTGTTTTCACAGCTGATAGTAGCCCACGACCCTTCCGACCGGAACCTTCGGGAACCGTTCACTTTGCATCGGTTCCCTGGCACGAGGGTCGACATCGGATCTCCTCTTCTTCCGATGACGGTCCCGGTGCAATGGCTTCAAGAACATGCGGAGTGCATCTGTAAAAATTGCAATTGAATCAATGCAATATGTATAAATTCGCATATAATAATTCCATACAATAGTCGCAATAATAACGCGCATATAACACAAATTGCCAGTAAATGTCGGCCTATAAATCCGTGACATTGAAATGTTCAAAACGTTATTTAATTTTTTTTTCCAGAGAGAGAGAAAAGGATGTGAAAGCTACTTGAACCTTATGAGAAGTAGTGAACAACGTAGAAGAATGTTGATGAACATTGTTCAATTTTACTTCATAAGTTATATATATATTTTTTCTTTTTTATGTCAAAGAAATGGCATGGATTTATGGGGCCGACGTATAAGAGTAATAGGTATATCAATGCTAATTGTAATTTTAGCCATGTCACGTGTTGTAGATATTTCTCGCCGAAACGGAGCTGAATTGACGTCTTTCGTTTTCTGGCTCAGTGAGATGTCGAAGACCCCGATCCAGGAGCGACTCTCGACAGCGACAATGTATGCAAATCGTCAGTGACAATGGCGACTCTTGGACGCTGCGGAGCCCTCGGTTGCGTAGGATTTTCGAGTACATAGGTACATACATTATGTACTCGCCTACGCCAGTGGTGGAGAATGGCCGAAGGTTTCGTGGGAAGATCCGCACCCGGCGCCGCCATTCTGCAGCGTCGCGACGCCGCGGTATCGACGTCCCGCCCACGCGGCCAGCGCAGACGTGCGGGCCTCTTCTGAGAGCGTGCAGGTGCACGCCATCTTGCATTTCCCAGAGCCAGAGGAAATCTTTTTCGATCCAAAAATTCTCAGAGCTTGGGATAAAATGTGACGGCAGAAAGAATGTAAAAAAAAATTGAGGTCTTACGAGCGAAGCAAAGTCAATGATATGTTAAATTACATGAATTGAGTTTCTTATTTAACGGCAATTGTTTTTAGAAATGGAATTAAGAGGTATTTCTGGAAACGACGGTGGGATAGATGTATGTACTGTATATATATATAATAAATGTAATAATTTTGTTATTGTTGTAATGTAATAATTTTGCTGAGAAATATGTAATAAATGTATATATGAAAGTTATTATCACTGTATCTGAGAGTTTTATTTCACTTTCGCCGGTAATAGTAATTCGTGTACAAATGGTATTTGCTTAGAATGTCTAAACGACTATTTACAGATAATTATCAGAATTGATTTATTTTTTTTTCACTTATTCCCTAAACGCTTGAGTGAATCACTTTCTCAAGAAATCGACTAGAAACCTCGCGAAGCTCTTGTTGCTTCTATAACAGACATGTATCTCGCGATCTTTCATTGGGATCGATCAGTCCAATTGATTAAATTATGAAAATCAATAAGTAGACGGTACTTGGTAATACGTGTGTATGGTTTTAGACCTCTTAGGAATAGACTTGAGGTTGTATCATCTCTTAGGACTAGACTCGTTATGTTATCGATGACTCGATGACTAGATGGGTACCTTAGAAACTAAATAACAGGATAATCTTGGTAATCTGACTCTGGGATCACCAATGTCTTTGCTGTGCCATTAATTCACGGTGTCCGTATGATTGCACATTCGCACACGCGGCAAATATTAAATTAATTAATTTTCCACCGTTTAACAACGCGGAGCGGAATGTTTACTCGACGAATCCGGAACTTCCTTTGGCGAGCCTCGGGTCTTCCGGTGTCCAGACTTTTGCGTACATCGTCCCGTTCGGCGAAATATCCGACTTCCGGGACCAGGACAGAGAGTGCGAGATGAATGGATTTCCGCCACTGCCTAGAAAAAGCCGATAGATTAACTCTTAAAAATTCCAAGACCAAGGTACTACATTAAACCAAAAGATAATGGTACTATACATTACATTAGTATACATTAGTCCTTGACTATTCCTGAATATATTCGGAAAGCTACAGGTACCAATGGTAGATTTAAAAAATTGAGGTTGAAATATAAAGACTATTAGATTCTTTTGTATGAGGGAAGTCGAGGTGGGATTTCGCGAGCCTGACTATTCCTTAGTGTTAAAAAAGTGGCGGTACTACCTGAATAATAAATTAATAGGAATGGATATGTAAGGACTAATTGATAGTTTTTCTGAACAGGACTTCGGGATGCGATCAAAGTTAGCCTCACCACGGACTATAACCTTCTTAGAGTCGTCTCTTCCGGAGCATCTCGATAGTCCGCCATTTCCCGTGAGAGAGTCGTTCCCCTTGTCGGCCCTGACGAGCTCGTTCAGAAAATTGATGTACCCGATCGCCAATTTCAGAGTGTCCACTTTGGATAGTCTTTTTTCATACGGCAAAGTGGGTATATGGGCCCTGAGGCCCTCGAAGGCATCGTTGATGCTCTGCATCCGACGTCTTTCTCTCATGTTTGCGGCCTGTCGTTGTTGCACGGCTTGTCGAGGGCATTTTCCTGATCCGTTTCGTCTACTGCTTCGTCCTCGACTGGGAATTCGATAAAATAGCCCTATTTAATATCCTCATTGTCCTAAGACCAACGAACCATCACGAGACAAACTTTGATGCTTGCGAAAATTCTTTAAAAATTATTAATATTAATAAAATTATTTTCGCCATTTTATTGGGTCGGCCCATAAGTTCGTACCGTTGAAATAATTAAAAATTCTATCATACGATTTTTTTTTCTTTTTCAAACGAGGGATCCAAGAACTGCCCGGTCACTAACAAGAATTTATCAACGATTAAGAAGACCATATTATTGATTAATAGTGTTAAATTTCAATCGTCAAAATCATGTTTCTTTTTAATTACAAAAATAATGGCACGCATGAAATCCTTCATCGAAGAAAACCGTACTTCTCATAATTCATTACTGCAAATTGTGCCCGTAATTATGAAAGTGGTCTAAGTGAAAAAATCTAGAGAATTGAATTTATCCAATATTTTCTGTAATAGCCATTTAAGTTAGAGTAATGTAAAGTTAATTCCGCAACAAAAAGTGACTTGAGTCATCATTATTGGCTAAATTACAAGATGCATTTTTTTTGTCCTTATACTTACTCTCTCGTGTGATTCTCCTGGTCGCTGCTGTACACGCTCTCATTATCACTGCTATTTTCATCGTACAGGTAAACTTCGCTGCCGCTGGTGCTTCCTGTACTTCCTGGTGGATGAGAGGGAAGCTGAGAAGGAATTGTTGGAAGCATTGCCGTCGTAGGAGCTCCACAATGAGGCGGTAACGAAGGAATCGCAGGATTCCCCAAAAAACTGTGCGCTTCGTACATGTACTGCCGGTTCATCATGTCCAAATTGTCCATCGAATACATGTCTACGGTTTAAATTCCCACGGGAGGTCTCAATTCCGATGAAGCACGAATTTCCTCGTCTATTTGCCAAGGAACAAGGTAGGACCGTTTCTTACAGAAGCATTGTTTAAAGCCTTTGAAAAATGGATTAATTCTTATCATCTCAATCCTTCATCGTATAACAATCTGTTAAATGTTATTCGATTTATATTAATTATAGCGAATGTCAGCTTTTGACTTTCCTGCTGTGGAGATGCAAGGATCACACTTTGTCAGGTCGGAGGAAATAAATTCCTGCGTTTTTCCAGAAAAGGACATCTCTGGGGCGATCGAAGTGGATCAGCAGGTTTTGCTTAAATACATACAGGAATGTCAAATCTCTCGCAAAGCCGCTATGGCACGTCCACGGGATTTTGATCGAATCGCCGAAAGGCTGACACGTGTGCTCCAAAATACTTTCAAACACCGCCACGTGTCATGTACAGGTCGCGTGTCAGATTTGTAGGTACACCTTGCGACACGTGCTCGATCCTTAACTCCTTAAAGTCCATGGAATGACGGATCTCTGAATAATTCACTCTCAAGTCCAACAGGAAACATCCGAAGACCCCAGTTTAAAGAATTCAAAGCATCTCCCCGGTAATCCCGATATTTGGTAACAATTAATCACACACTGCAATTAGAAACATTGCAGAGGAGCTTGTACTCCTCGTCAGCTCGAGCCCTCTTCATCACATATTCCATCCGTAAATTTTTATTTACTTGTTATAGAAAAAAGGACCACATCAAGATCACCTCAGGATTAAATCATTATTATAAGTCTTCTCGCTGCGTATAATTTAAATGGATAATTTATTTCGGTAACTACTCCGATGCACTTGCGTTGCATTGACTTCTTGCACTTCTTGCACCGCTTTGGTCAATGGTATGGCGACACGTGTACTTCTTTCTGTCGGTGAATTTATTTTAATATATTTTAGTATGGCTTAGTATGGTTAGTCACGGATTTTTGAGGGATTATTGAATTTGGATTTTGTGGTTTTTAAATTGTTGCAGGGGACTCCAATATGCTGAGTCCTGCTTGGAGGTCCTCCTCCGTGGTAGATTATTCAGGTGGTTTTCTGATACTGAGACGGAATCGAAAGGAGGCGGTAGCTTTCCTAGGGGGTTGAAAACGTGCCTCGAATCCGTCGGCCAATCGGGGGTTGCCTTTGGCAACCTACCCCGGTTGCTGGGGTAGCGGATCCGCCTCTTCATCGATCTCATGAAGTGGACTCGGGTACACTTTTCATATCCAAATTCGATAACATTAAACATTGCTTCATTTTCCATTGTCTTATTCAACCTCGATATTTACTATACCTACTATAGTGAAAAAAAAAATCACTGGAAAAAAAACCAAGAAAAAAACATGAAACTTACTTCTAATAATTCGAAGAAAGATAACAGGCAATTAGTCACATTGTTCAGAACTGTTATTATTTTTCTGACACGTGTAAGACTTTAGATGTCACATACATTGGATGAGTTAGTTTATTTGGAATCATTTTGGAAGATTATTTCCGAAGAGTTTCCATTTTTTGTAAGCATGGGAAAATCGAATGACGATTTTTGGGACACTGGCCCGTTGAAAATCAGATCGCATCGCTGCTTATGTTGCTGGCTACCTTTTATCTACCTGGTTGATAATTGCAGGTTGCAGCTCGCCGGCCAAATGTCGCCGAAGTGGTTAACCCGAAGCAACCCTTACGCAATGTCACGCACGTGCTATGCACGTGCACCTAATTTCTATCCGATTATCGACTGGAATACTTGATTGCGGATACTGCCTTTTTCCTGCAGATGCGTATCTTTCTTGCCCTACTCCATAAATGTACCATGAAACGACTCCACGATATTGGGTTAGCTAAAAAAGTCTTGCAGCGTTCCAAATTTTTTTCATATTAAATTATTATTATTTATTAAATAACAATTTCAGTCAAGTATATATTCTGCATTTTTAGCAAGGGATAGCATTGCTGATAAAATTTCGCTTTTACTGCAGGAATAATCCCATCAACGACAAAAATTTTTGGAATTATACCGAATAGTAGATGTAACAATTGGAGAGCTCTCTTTAGAAAAAATCCTTGCTAAATTAGCAAATGAATTTCAATCTTTTCTATTTTAATTTTGAAGTTTCAATGCCTCTCTGCTGATTTTTATCATATTTTAGAAATTAAAATATATACCGCCGAGCAAGCTCTGTCAACGAAATGTTGCTCACGTTCAACTGGTCTTTAAATGCACCCTTAAATCAATGACTACACCGTTAAATGAGTGGAACTGAAATTAATTTGACAACGATTGAACGTTCGCGGAAAACATCACTTGCAACCACGTCTGCGGTATACAATTTGCGCCTTTCGGAACAGCAATCGATTCCAGCCGAAAATATTGGTTTACTCTCTTCCGTCATTTATAATAGATTTAAAATAACACAGACGGTCCCATTTTAACGGTGGATTTGTGAATTTCCTTTGAAGCGCCGGCACCGTCGTAAACAAAGCCCCATTAGTATAGGTGGGTCCCAATGTGCTCCGAAAGACAAGGGCCCTCCACCCCCGATGACGTTCATTACGTTCCGATAATTGATGGGCAAGCAGTTTATGCGTTTCCGGGTGTGTTGCGTCCAGATGAATGATGGCTGGGTTCCTCTTCCGGGTGCAATCGGCGAGCCGAAAAATTTCTCACGTTTGAATTCCCAAAGCTAGGTACGGACACCTCATCCGAAAGCACGTAATTTTTGTTGCACTTATCCATTACAACCTGGAATGTCAAGTGTTTGGAATGCCGACAAAATTCTCACGTTCGGATTCCTAAAGCAATGTGTGAACCCCTCGTCCAAAATACGCTATTTTTCTTGCACTAATTAAACAAAGTAAAATTCATTGCATGCGGAATGTCAAACAATCGGGAAGGCGAAAAATTTTGTACGTTTGTATTCTTAACGCGAAACATAGACTCCTCATCCTAAAGCACACAATTTCGGCTGCGCCTATTAAACAAGATAAAATCCATTTTACATGCAAAATGTCAGACAATAGGCAAGTCAAAAAATGTCCCACGTTGGAATTACCAAACCGAGGTATGGACTCCTCATCGAAAAATACGCCACTTTCGTTGCACCTCTAATTAGACAATGTAACATCCATTATACACATGTGGAGGAGATGTCTAGCATTTGTCCCGAAGAAATGAACTCGAGCTGAAAGACATATTTCTGTTAAATTATTAACAGATTATAATTTAATGCGTTCTAGATAGGTGATAACGTACGTGCTCCGGGATCTCTGATTCACCCTCGATGCAAGTCCTCCGCGTGCCACGGATCGAAGCCCAGTTCTGACATAATCTGAAATGAAAATACTGCCGTGAGAATCCCCCTATTGTACTGGGGAATTTTTAGTCCGACTGATCCGGAGATATATCCTGGGTCGATCCGATGCGAATTCTAAGGCCTGTACATGTGCTCCTGCACGTGAATAAACGAGCGAGTGCAACTGCTCCGATGCCAATGAAAATGATCTCGACGTGCTGTATCGAGGTTGACCATTAAGTCCGAAACTGAAAATCAGTTTTCTCCTGCACATACTGCAAGTAATGACTGGCTAGTAATAAATATTATATAATACATAATTGCAATAAGTTTAATTTTCCTCGGTGCATCACGAATAGCCCTAAATCGAGATCAACCCATCACATAGTTAAGAAAATTCCCACTAATGCAAAGTTGGTACGATCAACCCTTACGATATTTTCGGCATTTTGCAGCACTCGAGCTGCAACGGTGCATCGAGATTCTATGGGTTTAAGAGCGACTCGTTGCACCTTCGTTCCCTTAATCGGGTTTGTCGCGTAAAAAAAGGCCTAAGTGTTTGCAGAGCGGATCTCCTCGCGCCGAGCATTACTGCGCCACCCCATGGAAAACCGATTGTCCACGGGTGCATCCTCGCAGGAGAACTCATACCCAACACCTGGTCCCACCCGCCCCCGGACAACCTGGAACATCCTGGTACCTATTCGAAACACAAGGGATGTCTAAGTGTCTATTAATTTATACCCAGCGGGAGTGTGAAATCGATTATGGGATGCTCTCGACGCGGTCCCATTTCTCATTTCGAGGGATGATGACCCCAGAAAGGACCGCCGAGGCTCCAGAGGATCCTTTGAAAGTTCCATCCTGGTCACAGAACAATATTCGATATTACATTATATTAATATTAGAGCACGATTTAGTACAAAAATTCTCATGCATACAAAGCGAAAACCCTCGCGATATTCCGAAAGGACTTGAAAAACATATTGAGGCTGAAGATAGCAATTTTGAATGTTGTTATTGGTAGTATAATAATTGTTGTTAACTAGGTAGCGACGTCGAACCGTCGATTTACCAGGCAGTTGCGTTCCGCTAAAGTATTTACACAGTTGCAAACATTCTCGCCGCACCCTGCATATACGCACCCTGGTATTAATTTAATGATGGTCGCTAGTTGATGACTTTTTCGACATTAGATAAAGTGGAGGGGTAACTCTTAAATGGTTGTTTTCAATACTGGAGACATTCCAATGAATGTAATCTGGAGGAATTAATTTACCCCGTAGAAATTCCCCTTCTTGTGGATTTGTCTTTGCAGAAGTGCCGCACTTTTGTTGCTAAAAATTGGTTTTCAACTCTGTGGACATCCGCGGGGAGGAGTTCGTGCACGGGGTGCATCGAAGCGTGGAATGTTTTGGGGTCGCGCCCCACGACCCCCAGGGCGAACCCCTGGCAGACTCTGCGGGGGGTCGGCGAGGACGTCGCGGGGTGCATCCCCCACATACCGGAAACGTAAACCACCGGATACACGAGTGCATATTAGACAGGTGGTTGCGGAAGTGCGCCGTGTACTTTCGTGCAAAATGTCTCCAAAATGAGAATAGAAATTTAGATATGTTCCCTAAAAAAGAGAAAAGAATTCAGATACAAAACTAAAAGTATTACATTTTGTTACGTAACACTGAAACAATATGGTGGTGTTCAACGAAAGTTATTCAAAAGTGACATTAACATTATATGTTATATTATTACCGTTTCGTATCATTGTTAAAAATTTCTCTTAATTACAGTTATGTAATATTAACGTAACGCGTAATAGGGGAACGATATTTTATGCGTATGTTACATTATTCCTTTTATAACAGAGTTGTATGAATGCGCAGGAAATGGTAATAATACGTTTTACGTACCTGTAACATGTATGTTACATTGCATGTTGCAAACACGTATGTAATGATTGTATTGTTGGTGGGGAACTATGTTTGGTAGTGTTTCGTATTATTTATTTGTTTGGTTCCGGCTGTTTTTACCTATTTGTATTGTTAAACATGTGGTGGCGCGGTTGGCGTAAATGTCCAACGCGTGCGCACGTACAATATATATTTCCCTTTGATATTTACTGATAAATGCGAAGATATCTTTATCGCCATTGGTCAATAGAGTGATCTCATCGGAATAAGAGAGAAAATCGAGGGTGATGCATTACCGAATGTCCGGTGCTCGTTATAGGGACATTCATCGAAGATATGCAGGTGATAAATGCATTCCTGGAATTTTTATTTGGCACAATCCACTCGAATCTAATGTTTGAAAAATGCCATTGTTTGTAGTTCACGGTATTATATACAGATATATTTGGTAAAAGGAGTAATTGAATAAGCTTCATGAAATGACTGGTAAGATATATTCAAAATGAAACGTGTACGCTATTCTATTATCATTGCCATGCCCTATCATATTTCGTAAATAGCTTGAATACAAAATAAAATACTATGTACAATAAATGTGCCCGTGATTATTAACGTGGCTCGTCATTCTCTTTTGCGATAACTGCCTATTATTGTAACTTAAATGTATCTATTATGAACATGTATCATTTATTAACATATATGTTAGTAAATACGTCCCTATCTTTCTTCCGGCATCAATGCGACATCTGTCGGATAACGATGTGCTACTTGGGTAATGTAGGATGGAGATTAATTCAATTAGCAGTCTCTGAGATGGCGCTAGTTCCGCTTAACCAGTTCCATCTGGTGGTTCACGAAGTCATTTAAAAGTGTTTATAATCCAAGCTTCATTTGTCTATATTGCGATAAAGTTCTAAAGACGCTTAAAATCATGGGCATTGTTATTGATAACCTTGATAACTGGCGGTCCTTCTAAATGTCATCAAGTACTCTCGTAGGTTAGAACCCGTGAACCATTGTAAAAGTTATGAGCCAAATGGAAGAAAATGTTGATTCACAGACTGAAGAGGTTATGGACGAGAAGAAAATCGTCACGGATCAAAGACAAGAATATCCGATAAAATATAGACAGGATTTGACACCTTACTTTGAGAAGACTGATCACAGTATTAACGATGTTTATTTTTCAGAGGTATGTATTAAAATGACTTAAATTTTCGTGATCTGGAGAAATTTGTATAAGGTCCATCTCCGAGTTTCAGGTTCCTCAAATCTGCAAAGATGAGCCCTGCCAATTAGGGGTGGACGAAGCAGGACGCGGTCCAGTATTAGGACCGATGGTTTATGGAATTTGTTACTCTCCGCTATCCCAAAAGGAACTTCTGGTTGAGCTGGGATGTGCAGATTCGAAGAGTCTGACCGAAGAGAAAAGGGATGTCATTTTTGATAAAATCGGCGATCATTCCAATAAAATAGGCTGGGCCGTGGAAGCAATCTCACCAAATATTATCGCTAACAATATGTACCGCCGAAGCAAGACATCGCTGAATGAGATTTCCATGAACTCGGCAATTGAATTGATACAGAAAGCTATAGAATTAGGGGTTAATATATCAGAAGTATACGTGGATACCGTTGGTAAGCCAGAAAAATATCAGGCCAGACTAAAGCAGATTTTCCCTGAATTTAAAATCACGGTGGCAAAGAAAGCTGATTCCACATATCCAATAGTCAGCGCCGCTAGTATATGTGCCAAGGTATCAAGGGATCACGCTTTGCGAGCCTGGCAGTTCCGGGAGGGCACGAACGAGAATGAGTACGGTAGTGGATATCCAAACGATCCTGTAACTAAAAAATGGTTGACAGACAACGTGGACAACGTATTCGGATTCCCTCAAATTGTCAGATTCAGTTGGAGTACCGCCGAGACAATACTGGAGTCCAAATCTTTAAGCGTCGAATGGGAGGAGGTAGAAGAGGAAGGAACGCCAAAGGAACAGAAGATATCAAAATACTTCACATTCTCGCCCAAATCCGGCAGTGCAAAAAGAGAGAAGCACAAATTCTTCTCGGAACGATGCCTCTCAAATATCAATACCTTATGACATAATCAAACGGAATCGCTCGTGACATTTATCCAATGTTGATATCTCGATAGAATAAGCCACCAGAACGCATTTCTCCATAGTCCAATTCCGCAGTCCGAGAATCTTATTTTTCACAGCGTTTTAAATGTTGACATTGCAGCAAGCTATCTTTTGATACAGACTTTTATCGTTAAATAATATATAAGTTTTAACATCAAATGATCATTCTAACAGGTTAGACGTTTTTGTACACCTCGAATATAATCAAAATATACAAGGAACCACTCTTCCGATTTCTACCATAATTACAAGCCACGCTTTCTTAATAACATTAACAACAATACAGTTAAATTCTACTCGGCCGCTTAATATCAACTTTCCGAAGTCCACATTTTCCATAGTCACAATTTCACGAAACCTATCGCAATTCCACATTTCCGCTCTCTATTTTAATTCTCCCTTTTTAGTACTTAACCCAAAAAGCCCCGGAAGCTCGTCGGGATTCCCCCTTTAATTTCTCCCCCCGAGTAAGTTTGAAAAACCGCGGAGACACGTCGGTGCGCCCTCCCCCAGGTCGTCAATTTACACGAGCCCTAATTAATAAACCAAACCAGGTCGATAGGCCAGGAATACCGGCGAATCGACTCGGTTTCTCTACGCGCATTTATCATGCGTCATGGATCGGGGCCGGGTTTTAAAGGGCGGCGTGATAAATGATCCTTTTTACATGTCGCAAAAAGGAGTTCCTTTTAGAAGGGGGGAAAAAAAAAGAAGAGAGAAGCCGTCCGGGCTATATCGACGGGCGCCGATAGGGGCGATAGCGACTCATCGCGAGTTATCGGCGCGGTCGATGCGCGCGAGTCCTGCGCGCAGGACGCGTCGAGGGTCAAGGGTCGCGCAGCCCCCGCGAGGGTGACGCGCGCGCCGTCCCGCGGACACTGCCCGACTGCGCGCCCGGCCGAGCGAGCGTCCCCGTGGAGCCAACCAGGTGGCAGGTACCGCGACTCCTCATCGGCACCCCGGTGGCCAGCACCCCGGTCTCTGCTGGGGGCAAATGGCGATTAGTCGGCCGAGGCTCGCGAGAGGGGACGCGGCGGGACTGGTGCGCGCTGCCGAGCGCCGAGCCACCGTATGACGTCACGACGACTGCGCGGGATCAGGTAAGACCTGACTGAGTATAACCAAATATTCGTCCGCCACATATTTCCTCCCATATTTAATCGTCGATTCGTTCATTCAGACCCGTTTAGCCTCATTTTGCACGAAACGCATTCAGACCACGCAAGGTCAAAAGGTGCACGGGGAATGGATGGTTCTGGCAACGAGTGTCCAATAAGCGTGGCGATTTTCTTCGCTTTTTATTCCGAGGTATGGAAGCTTGTTTGGGTTGTTTCAAGGGTACGACGGAAATCCCGGGATACGAGGAATTTTCGAGCCGAGGTAACGCGGTTTACGTAATTTGGTTTATTTATTTTTAGTTGTTACGCTGTTACGCACGCACCTGCCCGAGACGGCGAGGACTGCGTAGGATTATTCAAGGGGTGGGGAAGGATCCTTCGTGTTTTTCCGAATACGGTGGCTTACATAACCCGGGTTGTCCATTTTCGGTTATTGCGTTGTTTCGCGTACCTGTTCCGGGGTACGTGCGGGAAATCACGTGGCGGTCCGGCTGGATCTGATAAGGCTTAAGCGACGTCGCCCGCCGTCGCTTGGGTAATTTCATTCATTTTCCGCATTTCGAGGTCGAATTACGGCGCGTGCACCTGTTCGCACCTGGACGCCGCTACGACAAAACATTACGTCGCGCGGCATCTGATAAGCCTAATCGGAAGGATACCCCTTGGTTACATCACATCTCACCCCCCTCACGTATTCCAATTATCGTTTCAGGGTTGCATCCCCTCCTTTCATGGGTTCATGGTATAACTTGGGATTCGCCTTCGATCATTTTTTTACTTCGGGTGAAACACTCGTACCCCGGGGACATCTGGGAAGATCCCTCTGACGCGGATAAGAAGATCCCAGCGAAGATCATTCCGGTTTCCGTAAACAATTCTATAATACGACCAGTAACATTAACATCATATTGCTTTTCACGTGTATCAATTTTCATTGCAGGACCAGATCCCTTCCCTTTCGTCATTCTCCTGAGATTCTTAGTCTTCATTATTTTCACTCTTGTATCCTGGGGACACCTGGAAACACCCCATAGTTTATCCGGCGCAGATAGGCCTCCTGCGAAAATCCTTACGGTATCCTTGGAGCATCCTACAGTACTAACATCAACGTCTTACCTCTTCTCACGTATTTCAATTTTCATTTCAGGTTCAGATCCCTTCCCTTTCACGATACACTCGAGATTCTTCGGCTTCAATGTTCTTACACGGTGCGAAACGCTTGTTGTATCCCTCGGCCACCTGGGAAGACCCCACCGATTATCCGACGCTGATAAGCCCTCTGGAAGATCCTTGCGGTATCCCTGGAGCATCCTACAGGGCGATCAGGGACTATCAGATCGCGACGAATGCCGGAAAGAACAGTGGGGATGGCGTAGGTCATTCCTGGGATCGCATTTAGACGACGGGATATCCCGAGGGCGTCCCGAGGGGATAGGGAGCGTTTTCTGTCTGGGGGTCGTCTTGCCGGCGCTGGACCCCTTGCAGCCTCTTCCTCTTGCTTACTCTTTCGACCCTACGCCGCCCCTTCTATCTCCATCGAGGCGATCGATCTCAGGCTGCGGGGACCTTAGTTTTGTCGCGACCTCTTTTCGCCACATCCAATCACGGGCAGGCTTAGTGATTTTTGAGCCTATATCGGCCTCACCGGGCAGACTTCGAAGGTTCCTACCCTTGGCCAATAAGAGGCATCGAACACGTTCCTCGGCCTCCGGGAAACTGGGCCACCTCTCGTGAATCGCTCCCCGGCTGTTTTCCCGGATGAGGAAACCGTCGTTTCCCACACTTTCGCGATCGACGGGAAATGAAGGGGCTCCCTCTCAGTCCTGAAAGCCCGAAAGCCCCGGAAAAGGCTGATACGTTTGCCGCCGGAATGGCCTTTTCGCGTTCCTCCGAATCCTCGTGGATTTAGGACGCCTCCGAGGCGAGATTTTCTCACCCTAATTGCGAGTAGTATCCGTGCGATCATTGTAACGCGACTTTTCGAGTAATTACTCTTTTTTTTGTAGTGTAACTTATGTCACGGTTGGGTAAGCACGTATTAAAAAAAAAAAAAAAAGAGAGAGAGAATTAAGGAAAACTGAAACATTTATTCTTGTATACAACGAATTACTATTTACATTCATCTTCGGGTGTTCGTACAGTTTCGCTGAAATTAATCAGCACACAGCGCCTAAGGACATTTCGTTGAATGATAAGGAATGATTGATAGTGTAATTCTCTTGAACTCGGAAGTTTCACTTTCAACGCGATTAGCGACGACGCTCTTATTTTCTTTTTATATTAATTTCTAGTTATAATTATTTGCGGTCAGGGTTTAGTTCTCTTATCTCGTGGTGATCGTTGACATTTCTTTTCCAGATACAGCGAAGTTCAGCCGTGGCTTATCAACCAGGAGGCGCAGGCGAGGGCGAAGACGACGAAGAGGACGAATGCGAAGCTGACGGCGGATCGGAGCACCGGACCAGGATTCGGCCTAACCCGAGATTTGGAGTTTCGGACATTGCGATACGTTTTACGAAGGAGTCTACTTGCTTCGGGAGTATGTTCGTCACTTGGTGTTCGTAGGTACTAGGGAACACGATGAGTGTAACGTAGCCTGGAAACTGTAGAGGAAGATCGGAAGAGACGTGCCACCTCGCGTTAAGAGGTCCTTGGCAGCAATACAGCCCTGTATCGACCAGCAATTTGTAGTTTCTAGTTGAAGGCTGGACTAGGACGTAGTTCGGCAGGAAGAGTCCCTGTATACTCCGCTAAAAGTGATTTTTATAGAACAGCGTAGCATTCACCGTGGGCAATATTCCGTAGCCAAAAGTAGAGGACGAGATCGAAGGATCGTAGCCATTAATCGTACGGCCTAAATAGCTGCAAGGCGACTGCAACGGACCGGTGCAGCTCGGCAGCTTAATAGAGAAGACTAAGGACTAACTCTTTGCGGCCTAAAGGTACCCAGGGAAAGTGCATCGTACCTCTTCTAGGTTCAGGATCTGCAAGACCGGGACGAACGAGAATATTTTCCTTTCTCGAGCCCGGCCGATAACGCACGGCCCTGATAACCGAGCAGTGGTTAAGTATTACTCTAGCCAAAAGTAAAAGTAGTGGAAGTAGGCGAAGAGCCATTTCTCGACGGCCTAAGAGGTCCGTAGAGGTCATCCGATCGGCATCGGTAGAGATTGCCAGACGACCCGAACGAACCGTGTGCAAAATCGTCGCAAGGGCATTTTAAGGTACCTAGAAGGTCAACGAAAGAAAACAAAGACCTTGAAAGTAGATGCGACTTGGAAGAAGGTACTCATAAGGTGAGAGTCCATTTTTATCAGCTTCGTCCGACCCGATTCTAGTCCCAAAAGTCCTAGACAATAGACGCAATATCTACGACCGGTTATTCAAGAAGCTCTTCAAGAAACTCCAAGTCGACTTGCGATCCGTAACCCCGAAGAGCTGGGGAAAAAAGCCGCTCCATAAGGACTCGCAGGTTAATCAGGGGCGAAATCCTCTGGTTCCCGGAAGTCCCGACGGGTATATCGAAAGACGACCTATTATCAGGTTCATTGGATACAATTCTGATCCCAAACGTCCAGCACTATAGGAGCATCGTCCGAGACACTCTACGAGGAACTACATGACGATTTGCGATCGGTAATCTCGGAGAGCTGGTGGAAACAGCACCAGGAGGGCACGCAGGTTAATCAGGGGCGGAGTCCTCTGGTCCCCATAAGTCCCAACAGGGACAACGAAAGAGGAGCCAGAGGAGAGCCCGTCCTGGCCAAACTTCCGGGCTCGACCCCTGGACGTCGCGGGGGCGATGTGGGCGAGAGCGGCGGCGGGGCCGGCGGCGGCGCGGGTGGCGGAGGCGGCGCAGGTGGAGGAGGCGGCGCAGGTGGCGGCGCAAGTGGCGGGGGCGGTCAGGACTGGCGAAGGCTAGTGGGGAGTATAAGGCGCAAGGTGCGCAGGAAGACCGCCAGGAGCAGCGCCAGCGTCTCCGAGGCCGCTCCACCTGAGCCCAACCGGAACCAGGATGACTTCCTGAAGGCGACTATGAGGATCTTTCTGGTGGTCTCGCCGCCCGTGGGACGGGTCCAGGTAACGAGCCCCTGCGCCGAAACGCAGCCACGAATTCATATGCCCTCGGCCGCACCATACCCTGGGTCAACGGGGTTCGATGGACCTTCTTCCTCTCCGCGAATATTAATCCCTAAAAAATACCCTGAACCGCGATTATTTATAATGCTCCGTAAGTGGATGTCTTACATTTTTCTCGTTCATTGAAATTATTGGTTTGACTCGTAAATTCGTGATGTTTAAAGTTTTAACATTTTATCATATTTTTTTTTTACAATTTTCCCTCGCCCCTCAATTTACGCGGAGTACCCGCCCCACGTGGATTCGTTTTACGCGAGGGAAAATCGCGTAAATTAAGTCTGTCGGTACAAAAGAATATTGGAAATAAAAGCTACACGTAGGTCTTTCACATATAATTTATTTTAAACAGCTTAACAAAAAAAAAATTAGTAATAATGACGTTTCAAAACCGCGCGAATTGTGTTATAATATACCGCGTAAAAAAAGTGCCGTTTTAATTAAGGGAGGGCGTATTATTAATCCCACCATACCTTAGGTCAGCGGGGTTTGATGGACCTATTCGTCTATCCTTGAATGTTATACTTGAATCGCGACAATTTATAATGCTCCGTACGTTTTATCTGTGCTTCTCCATCGTATCTGTCTCGAGCGAGAAATCGAAAATCTGCTCGAACGCCGAGAAGAAGTCGCGAACGACGTATTAGACCGCGTTATTAATTAATATTATCAAATTCCACGTTTTAACCTGAATTTTTTTATGTCGATCTAAAAGGTCACGAGCCTATGGGACAAGCCAATAAATTTATACGGATTATTCTGCGGTATTTATCGGGCATCCCCTTTCGTGGCTATTTCGGAGCGGCGCTAAAATGGATGGGTTACTTAATGGTCTGCGTTTATTTGCGTCCCGATTATTCCGGGCTAGTACAATATTATTGAATTGGACATTTCACGAGTCAATGTTCCCCCGTTTCAGTGTCAGAGGAAGGTTCCGGTGGGGGTTCTAAAATGTTGATTAAATGTCCAGGTGCGCTCCAGGTCGCTCACTCAGCTGGACACTCTCAGCTCGACCATGCTGGACACAGGAGGAGAACCTCTTCCAGGCGAAGAGGACCCGAAGAGCAAACTTCGCACCCAGTGGCATCGACAACGTCGAGGTCAGGATGCATGGGAATGTACCCCGAGGCTCCTGGTTCCCGAAAAGCCCGGCAAGGACGAGCCGACTCGTCCTGATCGCGCGCCGTCGCAATCCCAGGCAAGTTCTGATTAATCAGAACTGCGAATTGATAAATCAATGGGCGAGGCGAATGCGTATATTAACCGCGTAAAATCAACAATACTTTCGTAACCCGGCTTAAAATTAGAGCGCCTTCTGTCTCAACGTGCTCACGCGAACTTAAAATAGTAGCCCGATGATATCAACCCTCGTTTCACGTTTACGATATAAAAGATAACAAAGTGTCTACGTCAGCTTTCATACTCGATACTCCAAATGAGGAGTTCTCGTGCAAACATTGAATTTATCTGCGCGTGGGGAAACTCACTTTACCACGGATGGACTACATTCGACACGATTTCCTTATAGTTGCGTTTACATTATCTCTTCATTGACAAGTATAATTGCGTATGTTTTTGTTGTTTTCTTTGTCATTTTTTTTTTCATCGAGGCATTGTTTTATTTTCGCCCCCAGAGTGGAAATTTCTTTCATTCTCGATACTGTAAATGTTGAGTTCTCGCGCAAAGATTAGATTTATCACGATGAAATTCATTTTACAGTGCATGAACTACATGATACAATTTCCCTGCAACTGCGTTTACATGATCTTTAGGGATTAATATAATTATTCTCTTTAACTTAGAAGTTCCACTTGGAACGCGCGTTCAGCCGGGCACCGATCTTCATTTCGCAATTTCTTCTCCCGAGGCATCGATTTATCCCCGCCCGTAGTCTTCGTAAATTTCTTAAATAATGAGCGGCATTAAGTTGGTAATCTCTTCCCGGGTATTTTCTCTTCAGGTGTTGAGCAGAGAGTGCTTCAGCGTGAGCTTCGAAGTCGGCGAGGACGACGCCGGGACGGTCGATCAGGGAGAAGTTCTGCCCGCAACTAAGGGCACCTACTTGTCGTGAGTATGACTAGCACCTAGAGGAAAGCACTCCTCTTCGTCTTCGGAGAGGAAGTAGGGCAATAAGTGTACGCGATCTATCATGCGAACAAAAGGCTCGCGGCGAAGTCTCCATTCTTTGACCCTCGATTCTTGGGCCGACACTCGGCTGGTGTCATTTGTCTGGTACCTGTACAAAGAGAGGCTGGTACGTATGCCATACACGTACCTATGTACCTGTATGAACGTACATATGCACGTCCGAAGAGAGGCTGATACGTACGCCATACAAGTACGTATGTACCTGGATGAATGTATGTACGTTTTCACCTGTATGCATCTATGTGCGTACCCTCCTATGTACGTATGCACCTGTACACCGGTACCTGTGGATACGCTCTTCGGTTATAGCGGGTTGATATCGATTGCACCTCGAAATGCACCATTCTTCAGGGCTTGGATCGATGCGTTTTCGCCGGCCCCCAGGACGATTAAGTGCAGGTCCTCGGACGTAAATGTCCGTAACAAGTACCGAAGGAAGGATGCAGACACCCTGAAAGGCCATCGTGCCTTTCCCCGAATTAATGGCCAATTCCGATTTATGACGGCTGGCGCGAAAGATCGTCGCTCTTTGTCCTCGCTTTACCATTTTGCTATTTCGCCGACCGCCCATGTTCGCACCCGACTCTTCGTAAAGCTTCGCATCGATGCGGAAGATGAAGACATTATTCGGGCTTTCCGCGGATGGCTCTATTTCATGCCGGGAGATTTCAACGAGATGATGGCGAGAGGGACCCGGTTCCTTTGCGGAACGAGCTTGAAAATTATTTAAATAGACAAAGAATAGGAAAGAGCCTTTACGGATACCTCACGAATCTGTATAAATTTTCTGCAACTCGATCAGCTGATTTTTTACTACTCCGCTTACTATTTCTACACGGTTAAAAGGATATTTCAATTTTATCAGATTTATATTTTCATTTTCGGAAGTTTCACTCAGACGAGGACCTTACAATATATAATTCCTGTAATTTGTAAACATTTCTTATATGTCTAACACATTAGTGTCATAAATAAGGTGATTTCGTAATATGTTATGAAATCATTTTATTTAGAAATTCGTAAAATGGTGGTTCACTTTCAAGACTTCAAATTCATAATTTTTTCGCATGTATGTGCACCAAAAGTGTATGAACTTTTGGGGATATATTTTTAACAGAGTACCCAGGGTGAGGGCGAAGGCCTTAAAACTTGATACCGACAGGACAGGATTGAATAGACGTCCTGGTTAAGTGATTTTCACGCCTCGATTCAGTGGCAGGATGGTAAATCCTGGTGACCTTTTCCTCCCTTGGGTCGGCAATAAGGACTCGGGCTTCGTGCGTCACTCCTGAAAGGGCTCCGATTTTCGTGTCCCGGGTTTCGTGACCCTCGGGGGTCAGGACCCGGGCCAGGCCTTATTACCGGCAGGACGTCCCAGAAAACGGGGGCATGATTTTGCGTTTCTCTAAAAGATTGCCACCCTTTTCAGGGAAGCACTTAGCGGAGCGTGCGAGCGCCGAGGGGTCAACCTGGCCCACGTTGACGTCCTTCTGGACACCTCGCCGACCCCGTTGCCTGTCTACATCACGGAGACCTCGGGCCTGGGGGGGAAACACCTCAGAGTCGTGGGTGAGTTTAAAATTAAGGGATTCGAACACTAGAGTCGAAATTTTAATCCCACCTACACTTAGAACCTCTAGGTTCTAGGTTCTAGGTTTTAAGGTGTGATGAAAGTCCATATATGTATGTATATCAAAACATAAAAATATTTATAAAATTTTTTTCTCCAAACAGGGTGCACAGAATAATTAAAAATGTTAACACGTAATTATAGAGGTCCTAATGAAGGTCTTGAAATTCTCGACATTTCATATATAATTAGACGCCTCGGAGGCCATTTTCATGTACCCTTGAAGGGGTATTGAGGTAATATAATGAAGGACGACCTATTCGAAATTTTAGTCTTCCTTTGAACCTACGCAAGACCTAAGTAAGACCTTTATTGGCCCTATTTCGCTGATTACATCCTATTTTCAATCTTATACGTTCTACTTGGGAGGAAGTAATGGTTCCACGTACACCCTAAAAATGGCAGATATTTCCATTTCTTCAATCTTTAGGCATAAATCAAGACTTAATTCTTAAGTAGAACGTACATGGTTGAGAATAATACGTAAAGAATGAAGTGGAACCGAAATAGGGATAACTCAGGTTATGCAGGTTCAAAGTAGGGCTAAAATTTCGACTCGAGCTGGTAGGTCATATGTAAATAGCCTGCTCGGTTGGAAATTCATTGATTTCGGACTCGGTAGTACATAGTGAGCGTGATATATCCCTACCATGTAGTCCTGGAGGGATCGATATCCACCGATCGCGAGGGCTCTACGGTTTAATCCTGAATCATGCTCTTTCGTAATCATCCCCGCGAGTCTCGCGCTCCTCGGCTTTGTTAACTCCGACTTGTTCTTATGTTACATGACACTTATCCAGCCAGGGGGGAGAAATCGAACTCGGGCTCGGCTGGCCAGAGGAACGGCCGAAACTCGTCGCTGAAGAAGGCCGGAGGGGTGAGTGAGAAAGCGCGTGCAGGAGACGTAGATTTACGGGGCCGGATACTGGGGAAATTGATCCGCCGGTTCAGGTGCGCGGGGAAATGGTATTTATAGATTAAGAAACGTACGATCTCGAAAGGCCTGTTTGGCACGGCTTGGCTCTTGCGTGGAGAATTAAACGGGGGACGTTTTCGAAAGCTTTGATTGTCTCGATATTCACAAGAAAGGTCAAATTGAAGATTTCTATGAAATGTGTCGCGATATTGAGCGTTTGGTATTATTTTTTTTTACGCTTTTACACAGACTGGACTGACTAAAAAGTCTTGTGAGACTGGCAACGTGACTTTTTTTCTTTTCTATTTAGATTCATTTCTATTATTATTGAATATTAATATTTATTGAATTGCAACTTTGCCTGCATATAGCATTATTCTGTAATTTAGCTGTAAAGTTTGCCGACTTCTGTCGGAGTTTTCTGCTTCTTTTTTATATTTCTGATTTTTCTTTCGTAGAGCTATCGAAACCGAAATAGTCGCTTCTTCAGCGCGTCCACGGAAGATCCAAGTACAGGTTCCGAAAGTGGCACTTCCGCCAGCTCGACGACTACTTCCGGCAAAGGCCCTGTAGGCGTTGCAGCGCTCAAAGCCAGCAAGCAACGATGGAGCGGTTTCTTTGCCAACACCAGAGGAACAAAAATGGAGTCATTAGTGGAGCAGCTCAATAATTATAGCAAACGTGGCGTACCACGACGTCCAGGTGTGCAACCGGTCCGCGAAAACGAAGAAGGTAAAGTTTGCTTCCCAACTCTCCTTCCTTGTTAACCATGTTTTTTTCCCCAAAACTCGGTTGACTTAAATCACAATTAAAATGATTTATTCTAATCAACTGATTTTTATTTCTGAAAATCAAGAATCTTTGTTAACCGCCGACTAGTACACAAAATGATCGTCATTTCAGAAAACTAAAAATTAAACAGCTTAACTATTGTAATTGTTGAAAAAGAAAATCAATTTACATGCTTTTCGATTGCTCCGTATATTCCTAATAATTGAATCTAACAATAACAATAATTGAATCGAACCTAATCTTTTACATGAGTTTATTCGAATAATTGAAGTATTTAGGAAAAGTCGCGATTTTAATCGTGCCTTTCTTCTAAGTCGGCAATTATTTATTTTTCAAAAAGATATGAATTTTATATCAAATTTGGATCGATGTCTCTTTGTCGCAGCTCTGTATGCTCTGGAAGATGACTGGCGCAGCGTTGTGGAGAATTCCGACCTCTTGTCGGAGAAACAGCAACATCAGCAAACAGTCCTCTGGGAACTAGCTCAAACAGAAGTGGCCTACATTAAGACTTTAAAAGTCGTGACTGATGTAAGTCACCTAGCCAAGAGGCAAGAAATGGCATTGATTTATAAAAAAGTGAATATTGTCTAAATGGGGTGTTCCCCGTTTCCTCTTCAGCTGTTCATGGCCTGCCTCTGCAATCTTCAGGCTTCGAATATCCTAACGGAGGTTGACAAGACCAAACTCTTTAGCAATATTCCCGACATCTACGAGGCTAATCGATATTTTTGGAGCGAACACCTTTTGCGAATGGTCAACGTTGCCAGAGTAACCAAACGTCCACTAGATCCGGGTCATCTTCTCCTGGGCTTTGAGAACTTCGAGCAAATTTTCGCGCCCTATACCAGATACTGCGCAGAACAGAGTAAATGCCAACAGTATTGCAGAGATCGTCTGAACGACAATGATCTCTTTACTGCTTACCTTGCGGTGAGCGATTATTAAGAATCACCTTTAATATATACCATTTGTTTATACGCAGGCAGTGATTGAGGTCGTTCTAACGAACAATTAAAAATCATTTCCAGTGGTGCGAGGCACAGAAAGAGTGCAACCGATTGCGTCTTTTGGACATCTTGGTCAGGCCAATGCAGAGGTTGACCAAGTATTCCCTCCTTTTGAGAGCGGCTCACAAGAGCACCGAGAACGAGGATCAGCGTACGGAGCTGAGCCTTATGGTAAATATCTGCGGTGTCATAACGAGATTTCCTAAGTCAGTCTAGGCCAAATTATGAAATCTCCTTTTCTCCGCCCGGAAAGCTCTCCTCGGTTCTCGTTTCTCTCTTCCTTCCTCTTTTCTCAAAAGCTCCCTCTAGCCCCCTCGGGACACCTCTCGGCCCTCGCTCTCCCTTGACACGAAACGCGTCGTTTCTTTCTCTTTCTTCTTCTTCTTCTTCTTTTTCTTCAATCCTCCATAGATAAAGTTCGTGGACAATTTCGTGGCTTCCGTGAATGCAGCTCTGCGGCGAAGCGAAGAAGCCGCCCGGCTGGCTGTCGCGGCTTCACGACTGGATAGCTACGAGGTTGTCGAATCGAAGGACGAAGAATTGGATAAACTGGTCCGAACTCACAGCAACTTGGACATCAATTCCGTTCCCATGCCAGGATGTCCTAAAGATGCGACGAGGGCTCTGCTTCGAGAAGGAGATCTCAAGCTCAAAGACGCTGCTACAAGCAAGGTACTCGACTTGCTCTGCCTTCTTTGAAACATTTTATCATATCCAGAACTGGGTAACAGTTTCAATTGAATTAATTTGAAATCGGTATCAGAGAATCATTTTACCCAGCTCTGATCGTATTATTAGTCCACTGTATTAAAAACTATTACTTGAACCTACAATTGTGAGAACAGCCCCTTTGAAAGCCTTTGTAACTTCATTCATGGCATGATAAATGTATGTTTCAGACGGAAGTCCATGTTCTTTTATTAACAGATATGTTGCTCATTTGTAAGCCGTCTACCAAGAAAGTTGGGGCTGGTAGCGGGACGACCAGCAGTGGAGGCCTAAAAGTCATCAGACAGCCATTCGTTATAGACCGTATTCGGGTTCACTTGCTTAAGGAGTCGACTAATCTCGGATTAGTGTACTTAAACGAATACGGAGTGGCCACTGCAGTCCTCGTATTGAGCGCCGGCGAGCCGAAACTGGCGAAGGTTCGATATTCCTAGACACGATTCTGTTTTCCTCCTCAGGGGAAAAATCCTTGACATCGTAATTTTAATATCTCACAATGTTGACTACGCGTGTACCCGAGATAGTAAATCTCCGTGATGAAATCCATACCGCTAGCTGGTAAGCCCGAAAGGATGAACAGTGTAAATGGCAGTTATAAGTTCTGGTCTCGCCAATGGAGTAGTAAGTCCAAGAGAAATACTAGTCTAAATGGTTATGGGTATATTTCAGGCACACCAGCCGTTTACATTGGCAATTTCGCTGAGCTCTCGGTTCCCTGTCCATAATTTATATCGGCCATCTTCGTGGATTTACTAACCGGGTAAATGCGATGCAAGACCCGAGCTCTTGCGTCCGTATTTCCCAACGCCATATTCCCCGGTCGAAAAGAGCGTTATAAGTCACTACTTGAATTATTAACATATCCCATCGACCATCCATTTATATATATGCATATATACACGTATTAAATATTATTTAAACAATTTTCTTTAGTCTTGGTTCGAGTCCCTGAAGACAGCCCAGCAGTCATTCGCGGCCCTTAAAGCGCAATCCCAGGGAGATGCAACGAACGTTGCCGCTGTTACTAGACAAGCCAGCATGTACGTAGGTGACGGAGATTTTGACGTCGAAGATAACGAAGTTATACCTAGGACTCCACGTGGAAGCAGTAGAGCTTCTCGTGTCAGCAGTTTGGTCCATAGCCATAGGTACCGTATAATAAAAATCGGAAATAAAATTAAAAACCTAGCAAAGGTTGGAATAAAGACTCACGGTGGGATTATTTGCTAACAGTGGAAGCGTAGAAATGGAGGGAGTCTCTCCAGGCAGTGGTAGTTTCGTGCAAAGCCATAATCAAAGTAGAAACGTCAGTATGGATACCAATGAACCGCCAAGGGCTTCCAGTGTTTCGTCGGAAGAGGGCGTCGAAAGTGCCAGCGGAAGTAGTCATAGTCATAGTAGGTCTCAACGAGGCAGGTAAGTAATACTCCCCTCTGGAAAAGTATGACACGTTTAAGTTTATAAAAGTAGGGAAAGATTAAATAAGAGAGGATCAATTGAAGATTTTAATTGTTAACGTTCTTTCATTACGTCGCAGGCAAGCCTTACTGTCCAAGTCTCCCACTCCGAACACCCTCAGCGTCCGAGTGTCTCCATACGAGAATCTGGGCCAGTCATTACCAAATTTAACTCTGGCCACTTCACCGCAAACTTCGACAGTTTCTCCTACACCTCCGAACTCACTTCTAATAGTGCCCGAAATTACGAAGAGCAAAGACGCCCTGCTCTCTCCGGGCCATCGAGGTACGCGAGATGAACTTTCACGACTGCACGTAGTTTGACTCACGTCAAACACCTGATTTACTAACACTAGAGTTATATGCCCGATGCATTCGTCATCTGTTACTCGATTTATTAGGGTGAAGGGAAACCCCTTCAAATCGGTCGATTCGAATAAGACACTTTTTTTAAGGGTATTGGACCGAACTACTGAATTATATGCTGGATTTATTCACGATGGGCACATTTATACAAAGACATTCGCTTTATATATTTCAGGTATCTCTTACCCTCCTCCGTCACCTCCAAGAGGGTCCCTCAGAAGGGCCTTCGCGATTCCTCAATCTCGAAATCCGCCATTAATGAAGACCAGAAATGTGAATACCTCAACTACTCAGATTGCCCAAGCAGCGAGTCTCGAAACTGAAACCGTCAGCGAAAGGCAAAAGTTGCGTCCCTTGCGAAGAGTACCGTCTATTGGAGACGTCACAGAAGATGAGGTAAAAAAAAAGAGAGAGAACCTGAAGTCGCTTGCAATAATATCTTTCGATAACACAGTACTTAAATAAACTGCATCCATCCCTAACGTTGCCCTTTAGGTGTAAGAGGGCCTTTGCTTTTATGTTGTAGAAACGATAAGAATCGACATCGGATCCTAGCGAGGATCTGAGGAATGACTTTTTCTACGAGCCCGAATGCTGATTAGATATCATGGGATCAGGGATCATTGGGAATTTATTCTCGGTGAGTGCAAAGTGCAACCAGTACTTGACAAAATTCCCGAATAAATTCTGAACAAAAAAGCCCTTTTGATTCCAGGTGGAGCCGTTCCTTATCTTGGGCGATGATTTCAAATTTCATTGTACCCTGGCTTCTAAGAGCCGGGATTTCAAGTAATAAGAACGCCGTTTAGGCGAGAGGACGTAGCATCTCAGCTGACAAACGTTTAATAAAATGCATTCCAGCGGATGCATCGAGGGGCCCGCCATTATCACAACGAAGATATACAAGAAGAGCTTCTGAAACAAAATCCCCGCAATTTAATCACAACTAACGGTCCGTACTTTTGCGAATTCCAAGCGCAGCATCTCCTTGCCTGGGACCTTACCAATTATTTATTTAGAAGAAGCACCACAAGAGAACGACGCCAATGTGGACGTTAATTTAAATCCCCTTAACTTGAAGCGTCTTTACCGAATGCCTGTTAGGTAAAGAAAATGTTCATCTTTATACAAATGTCGCGTCGGAATTCGCCTTCAGCGGTGAACGAAATGCGATGAACAAACATGCGCCTAGACTTCCAGTTTTACGTACGGACAGAAAATGTACATTGATATTAGCTGATAGATTGTACAGAGAATTGGAGCATCGGTCCGAGGGATGCGCCAATAACTGAACATTGATCACCGAGCGAATACACCGGTGAATATTGAAGCGAAACTGCTCGCTCGACGAGTCTTTTGCCATTTGTTAAAAAAACATTCGATTGGTGGCGTTCCAGCCGTGCATCCGAAACCTGGACGTTTTGAATACTCATATCCCTGCGAATCTGTGGTAGTAGATAACCGCGCGATCGAAAGTGTCTACAAAAGGTTTTAACAATTTCCGGGCGACTTTTGGAAGCCATCGGAAAGGCGGATGAATTTAATCCTTAGAGGAAATATCACAACGGCGTTTAAGGCGACGTGAAAGTTGGGGTCAAAGAGGTCTCGTTCATGAAACTTTTCTCCGAAAAGGGTATATCCGAATCGTATCGAACTTCACAACGTGAATATGGAGGCTACAAGGAAAGCCTTTAAAACTTCATCCCCATGAAGCTTCAATTTCTTAAACATTTGTTTATATACGTTTTTGAAATTTTGTATAGAAAATGAAATTCCATGGGTGTCGGGACCTCCCTTACAGTCTTGATATTCACATTGAAAAGTTTGAAGTAAAGTTCCATGCACGATTGACCCCTAAGATGGCACTTTCGCGTCCCCTTAAGAAGCCAACCATTTGGGACCCGAGATAAGGAGAACTAGTAAAAAGCGACAGAAAAATAAAATGCCGATGGAAGGCATATTTTAATTTTGTACGTGCATTCATGTGCATCGAGATTTACCATGTAAAGTAGTTACTTAGTAATTACATCCGTTTCGTACCGTACCACCAGCACGATACGAGGCGTACAAGACTCAATGCCGAGGCGTTTCAAAAGTAACCCAACGTTCCCAAATTTTCGAAGCATTTTATAAAGCGTTCCTCCACGTGTACCCGGGCACTGCAGTGTCTGAAAAATTTGCAAACGCCTCGGGAAGGTCTTATCAACATGCCCCATTGTCGTGGGAGACGGGTGGCGAAATTAAAGCAGCTATTCCAAAGAGAAAAAAAAAAACGTAGCCGGTAAGAGACTAGTGGCAATATATTTTCTAACGTGTATGTTGAATGGGACTTAGACGTAACGATTTCGTACCCAGACATGCGACCTGCATTTAAAATACCTAGTTGAGTACATAGGACGCGTACACGTACACGGACGTTTGCTACGTGCATTATAAATCGGTAAATAAATATATTCGAGTAGGAAATGTCGATACTCGGGTTGCGCGCGAACCCGAAGATGTACAGATATTAATTAACGGAGAGGGGGAAACAACTTTGTCGACGTGAAGGAGAACAACGACGTCCTCATTAAGGGGATGTGAAACTGGCATCCGAAGGGTCAATCATTCGAGAAGCATTTCTACGAACAGGGGGTACCGAATCATTTCAAACTTCACAACGTGAACATAGAGGCCATAAGGAAGGTCCTAACACTCGTGAAATTTCAAATTTTACAACAAATCTCGAAAATATCCATAAAGAAATTTTTTAAAAATTGAACATTTATGGGCGTCAAGACCTTCCTTATACCCTCCATGTTGACATTGTCAAGTTTCAAAAGATTCGGTACATCCAGTTCGGAGAAAAGTTTCATAAACGTGACCTCTGACGTCACTTTCGCATCGCCTTAAATCAGCAATTACTTTGCAGAGCCATCTTTGCCGATTTCTTGTACTAGGTTATTTTCCCTCAGAATATATTAACTGGGTGAATATGTAGCGAGTAGCGTAAAAAATTAATCAAGACGTTTAACGCGCTTTAGCGAAATGTACAAGGCGAAGAGTCGAAGCGATTGCGGGGACGCAATTCTGAGTAAAAGCTTTTGTATCTTAACAAGTCGGCGTAGTAGAATGCGAGGTTGACGGGCATCGTGAAAGCGAGTTATCCCGAGAGCCGCTAAATCGGCCACAGCGAAAGTAAAGGCGTACCGCTATTAGTTTTACCACCGCGTATAAGATAAACTCGCAAGTACGGTAATGTGGTAATTCATCGTAAACCTAGAAGACGTAGCTAATAACTGACAGAACAGATGGAAACGAAATGTCGGGTCTACCGAGTGCAGAATTGCACATCCAATGCTGCCTTTGTATCGGTATACCCTGTAAATGTGAGCTCTGATGTCCTTGTTGATAAAGTTAAATAAACGAAGATTGAAGTGTACACGATTCGAGCAGATATCAATTCCGCACGTTGGATCGGACCTCGTTCCATTGGATATCAACTTTACTCCTTATCCTTAAGAATATTATGTTCTTATTAACGTGATTCGTCATGAATACTATTAATTTTTCTAATGAGACAATGGAACGCACTATGCGTTGTTCGGAATGAAGATGTTCATTGTCAACGATTCAGAGCTGTGCCTTGTCCGTAGACTCTTAAGATCGCGTATTATCGTCCCAAAAAACGAAAGGGGCTTTAATTACAAAATGGAGTACATCATTTTATTCCATGGTAATATATATATACATAACGCAACGCTCATACGATACATTACGAATCATAATAAATCGATAGAGTACTGTTAATAAATCTAAGTTAAATATACAATTATTTAGTTACATATAGCATTTGGATGTTCTCACTTTTTTTTTTTCTCTCTAATTTGCGAGTCACTCGACAACTCGGGAATTGTGTACATGTAATACCTTTGCGCCAATAATCGCATTAACTACCGTCTCGTATCTCTAGGTTACTCGATACGCTTTTGCAGATTTATAGGTGAGATTTAAAGAAAAGCACGAGGACCTAAAATTTGACATTACCAAAAACATAAATATAAAAAGTCGTCCTTATAGCTACTTGCCCTCAGGATGTGCCAAATTATTGATAACACTCACGAGGGTTCTTGCATATAAGCATATTCCCGAGCCCCCATGAACGGATTCTTCGAACTTCAACTTTGGCTAAAGCTTATGATTACGGAGTTCGCTATAATTGCTCGGATTTAACCAAAGTTTAACAAACGTTCTCTCCCACTCGATTGTTCCCAATTCCGTTTCTCGGTTCTCGGGCTCCTCTCTGCGCAACGCGGTACGATGTACATATTACACGTACTAACGAACACCACCTTTGGAATGTGCTATAAGCCACTGCAACGTTATATCGATATTGTCTTTCTCCTTGCACGAAATGCTGTAGCAACAAATTTCTCGATCCTGTATGGCAGATAAATTCCTGAAAAGAAAAAAGGATATCGAGTATTTTTCACTTAGTTATGCATTTGTCAAACGTAACTTCTAAAGTCAGAACTTCTGAGAAATTAACGGGTTAGCTTACGTACATTCTATCTATTAATCCATTCTCATCCAATGCATGTGGTAAATCCCTCTTGTTGCCGAGTACCAATACAGGTATGCCAGCCAGCTGGGGTTTATCCAACAAGTTGTGAAGCTCGTTCCGGCTTGCTTCGATTTTTTCCGAATCTGCTGCGTCTACCATGTAAACTATCGCATTAACTCCTCTACAATATCGCTCCCACATAGATCTAAACCTTGGTTGGCCTCCGATATCCCATACTTTAATGGTGACGTTACCCTTTGTTATTTTACGCATGTTAAAACCAACAGTTGGTATCATATCTTCACTAAATTGCCCCGACTGAAAGTAAAGGAAACACATATGTAATCTTCAAAATGTGAAGAGGAAACGAAACATATTTTTTACATGGAATGATTTAGCAGACTAATATAGAAAATAGTATATACCATTAGGAATGAACTGTTTTTGTTTGTAGGGTTACTTTTGTTGCAAATAATATAGTCGCATAGTTCACAATATGGATACGTGTCAGAAACAATAAGATGTGCGTACACGTGAAACTTTAGAAGTATAAGTAGGATCGAATGACACTCAACGAGATCATCGATCAAATCGTTATTACGCATAATAAGACTCGTAAGACTCTGTTGCAGGATGACAGTTCATCGGCATATGCATAATCTGTAGTTCTTATCAAGCGTGACTACCAGACGAATTGTGACATACATTGACGTATTGTTTAAAATCCCTGAGACTTGATTTGAGATTTCAGTTTCATCTACAGTTTCTGTAGTTCAATAGCAACATGGTTACAGATAATTTGCATACATATGGGAATTACTGTTAAACTAGCCCTAGGGTGGGTCTTCGGGTGACTTTTTTCACTGAAAGGCAAGTTATCACAAACAGGGTATAGAATCTAACCAAATGATTCTTGCGAAGTCCCTCGATACTTTCTCTTATCGAGCCGCACGAAATGTCAATCTAGGCGTTGAGGTTATGATGGCGAGATCCGGTGAATGTGCATGAGTCATTGGCACGCTGTTTAAAATAATAATCATACCGCAATGACATTAACGAACGTGGTCTTCCCGCTGTACTGCAGGCCGACCAAGGTAAGTTCCATTTCCTCCTTCCAGAACAGGGACTTGAACCAATCCAGGATTCGATTGATTAACGCCAACATCCTGGTCACGGGTGCTGACTTGATTTAAATGTTCCAACGGCTACCGTTTCACTCCGAGGCGTTTAAAGTTTTCAATGTGCTGCCCATTCGCATAGACGACGTCACCCTTCGGTCCGCTCGTCTGCTCCCTTTCAATAAGATCGGTTTACCGGTGAGTCGCCTCATCTCCCGCTCCCACCACGCATCCCAAGAGACCACTACCTCTCTTTCTACTATATTCTCAAATGAGTGCGACAAGGACCAACTCATATAAAACCGTCCTGGGGTCTCTTAACCTCTCCCGTACCTTGCCTACCTACTGGCTTCGTTTAGACGCACTGCGTATGAACAAGTCTCACTGCTGTTGCCGAATGACGTATACGACGCTAGTCAATCCCTGGAGTGATTATCCACCTACGGTTTCGTCTTCATGCACCAATACTTTATCAATCGATTTTACCTCCTCAACAAATCAGGAAATGACCTAGGTGTGTGTGCTTTTTGCAAGCTGGTGCAGAAAATTTTTAATAAATTGTTAGCACAATTCCCAGAAGACTTCGCTAGTCAGTGGTTTGTAATTTGAAAATACTCCTTTTAAAAATAATCCTTTCAGTTACGAATATCATCATTGGTCTTAATGGATGCTATTGCTAAAGGAGTCAAGTGATTTTTCTTCAAATAAGAATGTTTTAGAACATATTTAATATCAACATAAACCAGATACAGCAGAGATGAGTTGGGATATTGCTCACGGGCAGGGTGGCGCGATCGCATCCTGTGCTGCCCTCTGGTTTCGTACGTTAGCTTTCACCGTTTTTTGCCCCCAAGGGCGGCGCAACGAATTTCTGGTAGGGGATCGCGCACTCGCGATGGCGGTGCCATCTACCATCGGCGCTACACATAACGAGTATGCGTGAGAGCCGAATGCTGCGAAAAATCCTCTCTAGCCGCGGATATAAGCCGAGTCATTTCGCGTATGATTTTTACATTTCCCTACTAGCGTTATCGAGCGTTTTCAAGCGTTTTTCGAGCATTTTCGAGCGTTATCGAACACTTTAAGAACGTTTTCGAGCGTTATCAAGGGTTTCCAAGCGTTTTCGAGCGTTATCAAGGGTTTCCAAGCGTTTTCGAGCGTTTTTTGAGCATATTCGAGCGTTTCCGAGCGCTATCGAACACGTGCGGGACTCTACGGGCACTCTGCGGGACTCTACGGGACTCTACGGGACTCTACGGGGCTCTAAGGGTCTCTACGAGCACTCTACGGGCACTCTATGGCACTCTTTGCGACTCTTCGGGACTCCACGGGACTCTACGAGACTCTATGGGGCTCTACGAGTCTATACGAGCACTCTTCGGGCACTCTATGGCACTCTTCGCGACTTTTCGGGACTTTACGGGACTCTACGAGGCTCTATGGAAGTCTATGGGCACTCTACGGGACTCTACGGGACTCTATGGGACTGTGCGGGACTCTACGGGACTCTACGGGACTCTACGGGACTCTACGGGACTCTACGGGACTCTGCGGAACTCTACGGGACTCTACGGGCACTTTACGGGACTGTACGGGACTGTACGGGACTCTACGGGACTCTACGGGACTCTACGAGCACTCTACGCGTACTCTACGGCACTATTCGGGACTCTTCGGGACTCTGCGGGACTCTGCGGGACTCTACGGGATTGTGCGGGCACTCTACGGGACTGTGCGTGACTCTCCGGGACTCTCCGGCACTCTCCGGCACTCTCCGGCACGCTGCGGCACTCTCCGACAAATCTCTGGCACTCTCCGTCACTCTCCGGCACTCTCCGGCACACTGCGGCAACTCTCCGGCACTCTCCAGCACTCTTCGGCACTCTCCAGCACTCTGCGGCAACTCTCTGGCACTCTGCAGCAACTCTCCGGCACTCTCCGGCACTCTGCGGCAACTTTCCGGCACTCTCCGGCACTCTCCGGCACTCTACTGCACTTAACAACACTCAATGGCACTGTACGGCTCGAAAACACTTGAAAAACGCGCGAAAACGATCGATGACGCTCGACAATGTTCGAAAAACGATCGATAACGCTCGAAAACGCTTGAAAAACGCTCGATATCGCTAGTAGGGAAATGTAAAAATCATACGCGAAATGACTCGGCTTACATCCACAATTAAGTAAGCCTCGGGAGGATTTTTCGCAGTATTCGACTCTCACGCATACTCGTCGAGTGTAGCGCCGAACGCACACATACTCAACGTCTCGACCCGTAGTTTGGCGCTTGACTGGTTGGGACGCGCGAAGATTCTAGGAGCAATCGCACTCACACAGATTCGCTGCATGAGAGTCGTACGCGACACCGACGTGTGCCCCAAAGCTCCGCATCACGTCGACTTCGTGGCAACAATGTACTTAATAGTAGTGGATAAGTAGATAAAGTCAAATGGAGCGTCACGAGTGTTGTTCCCTTACCATCAAAAGCGAGCAGTGTCGGTAAGCGTAGGTAAGCCACCACTGTCAATTGCCGCATGGTATTACCATCACGAGTACGTGAGCCGCCAACGGCGACTGGTAGATGGTACCGCCTTCGCGAGTGCGCGAGCTCCTATCAGAAATTCGTTGTGCCGCCCTTGGGGGCAAAAAACGGTGAAAGCTAACGTACGAAACCAGAGGGCAGCACAGGTTGCGATCGCACGTTCCTGCCCGTGAGCAATCTCCCAACTCATCTCTGCTCATCTCTGGTATGCATTAAAATACGCATGGCATGTCAGTCAAGTCATGTTGTAACTTATGCGAGATATCAGGACCAGCGTTTAGAAATAAATAAATATGTGTTCTTTTTTGTATTTTATTGAAAATATGTAAAAACAAGATGTCTCGTCGACCGTACATGAGAATGAACTGGATCAAGCGGTGCAGTCCGAATGCGAGACCGATGAGCCTTCTCCATAATTCTCGTAGCAGCCTCCATCAATTGTTGCGTAATCCTTTCGATCCCTATGAAAAGACTTTTTTGTACTGCTTGATTTTCACTGGGATTACTACCATAATAACCTCAATTGTTTGTTTTATAAATATGTATTTTTGCTTCAGTTCTTTATTCAAGGAGCCTTTAGGGGAATAGCAGCTAAGCTATTTTTTTTCCACTAAGAGTTGGTTATCAAGTCATTTTCAACATTGTGGAAGATCTTACACATGTAATTAGTAGCAGCCAAGCTGGCTTGATAATTTTTAAATCTGCGATTATTTTTCTGAAGTATAACGTGTGTGTGTAACATTTATTTACATTTTTACTGCATTCGAGACATTTAATATAACGTCTCTTTGTATAATAACAAATACATCAAGAAATTAGGGTAGCGTCAACACATTCAGAGCCAATGGTTATACAAATTGGAGAGGTTTAGTAGGAATTTAGACATTTATTTTAACATTCACATGAGATAAGTTAAGTTAATGCCCATGTACTTATGACATTTAGATCTTGAAACGAGTAAATTTGTGCTAGTTTATTTTCTCATTCACCATTCATTTAACTGTTTGAGTCAATAGACTAGAGCAACCACAGACAGATAAAAACTTTGAGAGAGTCTTTCGCAACCAGATGAATAATAACAACTCATGCTTCATGCAAATATTTTGCTAAATCGAGAAATCAATGTCGAGCAATGAATTCCTCCTACTTCTGTTGTGCCAGGGACGATGAAATAAAGAAATCTTCAATATGAAGATGCTATTTAATGAGGAAACACACTTGGAAATATATTTACTTTTCCTTGTTTCAAATGGGCGAAATTAAATGAACAACTGCACGTCATGTTTATGTTGTGCACTTCGATGAAGAGACAGGATTATGGTGTACAAAATTCAGAATAAAAATGTACATTACACATAAACAAAAGATAACAAAATATATTTAAATACTCGCCACAATTTACGAATAATTATTCTACGTAATGGTCCTTATGGCCTGTCGGTGATATTTTTGCTTTTATTTTATATATCTATATTATTTCATTGTTCCTGAGACTTTTAGGCCATTGTTCATTATTTTTATAAGAGATATAAAAATGCGTTTGAAAGTAATAGAAGCTACATGATAAAAAGTGTCAACATCGGTGAGTGTCGTTTTAGAACACGGCAGGAATAGAGTATAAATATAATGCGACATTTGCCAAATGTAAACGGTCTCACAACCTTCCTCCAAATAAATATTAATACAGTAATACTGATCATCCCACATTTCAAATGGACTGCGGTACAAACCCTTGAATCAATGTCATCGTTGCATATCCTTATGATTCCTAGTTCATGCATCGTCACTTAACTTAATGAATCAGCGTAGGTTAATTTCAATGTCTATAAATTCTATCCTTTCTGTGGCGCGTTTGTGGGGGTTCAATATTGCTAGATTGTGAGAAATAAATGTATAATAATGATCCGTGCTCTGTATGCCACCATTCTTACGACTTTGAATGACATGGCTTGTGACTTGTGATCAATAATGACGAGCTGTGGCTGGCTACACTTTGCCATTCAGGTCGATCATCTTTTCACTGGTATATCTGTAAAGTCAAAATTGTTGCTCTACCCCGTATTTACATCTAATTGTACAGACAAACAGTAACAGCACACAGAAGTAATTGTTTTTACTTTGGTATATTTACATCAGGCTTCAAGAAGTTACAAATGCATGCAAGCCACGATAACTACAGTTACATCACAAGAGACTCATAAATGTCGAGATACAATGAACATGCAATCACTATGACTATGTGCATACTCATACATGCTGCAACCTCAGTTAATAGTCTTATTAGTCGTGGTATGCGTTTACATGCAGCCTTACTCCTAACAATTGGCCCTTGTCAATTGGGTGAGTAACTCTAGCAAGCACAGACAAAAGCTTTTGGATATAGCAAATTAAATATTTAAGCATAATTTTACTTGATTCTACATACCTATACAACACATAGTGTTGAATCAAGAAGAATATGTCGAAGGCTACGGAGAAGAAGCCAAGTCCAAACTTGGTCGGGTCTCCAAAAATACTTTCCCAGTCATCTGCCGATAAGCTTCCTTTAGTTCGATATTTAACTAATTTACATGATTACAGTAAATTTACCGATGCATGGAGAAAATACTGTTTTACAAAGATATAATTAACGTAGAACATTGACTTCTAATTTCAAGTGAAATGATACAGAATTTATTATTAATTACGCATGGGTATAATTATAAATTCATTAAGATTACCTAGTAAAACAGTATTTTCATGTAATACAGGAATGTTGCTTAAATTACCGTAATTGTATGCATTTAATATCATCTGCAACATCGACAGAATGCCACCTGTGAAATCTAAAAATATGTTTCCAATACTCCATCCTACGGTAGATTGTCTCTTGTAATTGTAGAATGCTTGCGGTACGTATTTTATCAGGGTGATGGCAAGTTTAATGTAACTGCAGCCATAAAGAAAGTCCAGCCACGCGATCACGTGTACGAAAGCAAGTATAATCGTAACGAATACGAAACACATACAAATGGCGTGGATAATTCTGGCAGTCGTCGAAACTCTTTGGGTTCCAATCTATGAGGACAGAAAGTTAATTTTTGCATCATTATTTACTCTATGTTTGATGTACGGATACTTACGGAACAAAATAGGTTCATCGCAGTGAGTTCATATATATCTTATGTGTACTTCTCTTTTGTACAATTACCTCGTAGATGAAACACTGAACTATGGTGATCAGGGTAGCGAATACAGCATGGAGGGCGAAAAAGATGTCATTGATTTGAACGGGATTTAATCCTTTGGGATATCGACTGAAATACTCTTGCTGAAGTAGAAAAAAAGAAAAAGATTAATAATAACAAGCCAAGAAGAAGTAAATTATGTACAAGTCTTAATCTTACCTCGATTGCTGGTATCCAATAAAGTCCACAGTTGAAGAGGGCGTACATAATGAAACCAACAAGGTTGAGCGATAAATAATCGAAATTTAGACCAACAACGCTTTTGCGCTTGTAGTTGCTGTAAATTTGTGGGTAGAAACTGACACTCCATGCCAAAAAGTATATCCATCCAACAACTGCACTTATATGAAACAGCGTTTCCGACTTTTCGATTGTCACTCTCACAAAAGCTTCGGAAAAGCTGCAACAAATTCCACCGATTACAAATTAAATATTTCACTTCACCATTTTTGGGTTTATGAAATCAGTACATTAAACATTTTTTTGTTGTGGAGATGGGAACGATAGGTTTATAATTATTTATCCATGAGTTGGTTCTTTTATGTACATCGCTCTGGAACATGAATTCTTACTTGAGATTGATGTCTTTTAATTGGTCTTGAGGTATAATGATCACTTTGTACATTCCCATTGTTGGTGCACGTAGGGATGAATTATTAATGATGATGAATTATATACAAGTTATTTCAACACTATTTCTCACAACGAATTTATAAAATACATTATAAAATCACTAAATTGCAACATGTGATAATTAATTTCTACTTCAATAAGTTAAGATGGTCTATTAATTTTAGAAATACTTTTCACTATTTTACGAGGTTTAAATTTAATCTACACTTTAATAAGTTAGGAGTACAAGAGTCAGTTCTAGTCTGCTCAAAATCTGAGAAGAGACTGACCAGCTGTAAAGTGTCAGATTTGATGACAAGTTCAGGTCTAAAGGTTATCTCTTTAAATGCCTCTGAATAATTGAGTAGCTACTATATTGTTGATCCAAATCTTCAGGACGTTGATAAAAAGTAAACAATCCGGATGAGACACAGACCATTGCTCTGCTGAGCGTGAGAGAAAATCATGAAAAATATTCTTTCTATCAAAGGTCATGTTAATCAAGTGCTCCTGAACTTGGTTTAATCCAGCATATAAAGATTCTTTAGTTCATCATACGTAGCTATGATTCGTTTGCTCTTTGAAGTAATTATTAACTTGATTAAATTTCTAGATTTTCTAACAGAAGATAAGAAGTTTCATCAAGTATCGTAATGAAACCTCTGAGCAGTGTGACATAATCAACTGTTTGTAACGATGGATTCGTTAATGTAAATAGATCATAAGGAAGAAGTCACGCACCGTAACTGGAGGCATTAAGATAATGGCTGTTGTTGATTATATTTTTTGAGAAAGAGTGAATCTACTGTTTGGAACAAATCATAATATTGTTCATACCATGTATCATTTAATTCATACGTTGTTTGAACTATAGGAAATTATTATACGATAAGTCTCTATGTACTTACTCTGTAACTGTGCTAGGGGTCACATTTGCGGTAATAATTGAATGTCCAGCATTAAGACTAAATATAGTAATGTTCCATTCCTGGGGTTGATTTGTGGCATTAACAAAAATACTGGACGGTTCCGTCTTCACCAAATCTGAGTGTTGTACTTCGAACGTTATCTTTAAATCTTCTGATATACTTTCCCTAGATACAACAACAGATTTATAGTTCAATCTGAACTATATCTTCAAATATTTGCCATAAGGTAATTGTATACTCACGTTAAGTACAGAGTAAACGTTTTCTGACTTCCCAAGTGTACTGTTAGATCCTGCGATGATACAGTAATCTCCCCCCATACCTCCTGAAAACCTGAGGAGAAACAAACGATGCACTTTAAAATTATAACAAACAAAAACTTCAACATTATAGTCACTTTAAAGTTATAGTCATTCAAACTTCTTAAACTTACCTAATAATACTAGGAACCAAACATACTTTGTAAAATCCATCTTCTAGTGCACCTGCAAAATGTAAATATATATTAGCTTGGCAAGAAACACCACACAGAATACAGTATGTAAGTTTATTCTTGATAAGCATTTTTACAATTGTTAGTAAACGTCGCTTCAAAAATACAGGATCACCAAAACTAATATTCTCAGGTGTCAATTGTAACATTGGACTTCACAAAGGATTTAGACATTACGATACGTATCACTAAAATCTCAACGAGTTATACTTGTTACATTATAACAAAATAATCTCTTAACCCATTAATGAATAGATAACCTCTATCTCGACCTACCTAACTACTATAATTATAACAAACATAGAAACTTAACAGACTAGATTTAAATATGTTTTAGAACTTGACGAGTTACCGATTGAATCCATGTGTCGGAATATCGAAATCGTACCGTTACTGATATCAAGAGTTCGATCAGGAAACCATTCTGTGCGCGCTATAAGAGAGCGTCTAAGCGTGTCTAAGCGCTCTTTGAGGTTAAGAATCACCGAACGGGTCTCCCATGGAAACGTCGGCAAGAAAGCGGGGAATTCTGTGAAAAACGGGTCAATATGCGGAAATTCCGTAAAAGAATTTCACTTTGTTCTTCTGCAATCTCCAAGTAGATTCGGTTATGTATGATCGTGCTGTCAAGTGTGTCATTTAAACGATCCCGCGGCATTCTTTTCCCACGTGCTTATGACATAACCCAAATTGTTTACACCTGCCTCTCGTACCACAACTTTATCGGTGTCATTTAGCATAAAAATTGAAAAACCGGAAATTCTCCGCATACACCGATTATTTAATGTTCTTTCAAAGGTAGAGTATAGTATTTGACCTTCACGAATATTTATTTAATATCCTGCTGTTAACAGTCCCGCATTGTATATACCACGTGTATGTACACATAACCTATAATGAACCATCATCCCATCCAGAAAGTAGGGTGGTCGAATCTGCAAAATCTTCGATCATAAATATCTAGACCTCGCATAGCAGTGGAAGGGGTAAAGGAATGTACCACGTGTTCCGACGACTGACCCACACAGTTAAAGTCATTCCGCTTACTGAAAATCTGGGAGTGGGAGGTCCAATGCGAGGTCTAGATATATATGGTCCAAGTGCAAAATAAGCAGTCGCGGTCGAGGGGACTAAATATTTGCCTTACCGAGCTACATGTTTCATTACATTAATTGCTGGGCGGGTATATATGCATCTATCTCCTTCTGAAAAAATAAATATTTTGCAATCTCGACGAGGTCTTCCCTCTTTTATTTTTTTTTCCTTCCTCAAAGTGGCCGGAGTAGTCCGAGGTTCCGGCCCAATTAGAATCTTTTTAGCGTTCCATAAAATTTTCCCCGGCGATTCGGAATGCGGCTCTTTCGGGCGGTAACGAGGCCCGTTTAATTGCCATTAGCGCGAGTCGACATTAATTCGCCAATCTCTGGTTGGACGATAGCAGGCGTGATTGCCCCTCGTAATCGGACATTAATAGCAAAGTGCGTAACCGCGGGGAAGCCAGCTGACAGCGACAGAGAACGCCGAACGTTTCGTCGGAAAATTCTATTCTCCGGCAATCGCGGCCACGATGAACTCTGACCCGAACGCGAGAGAACGGAATTCGACCGTGCAGTGGGAGAGACCTTGGAAAATTACAAAATCCGAACCCCTTATCTCCCTCCGGTGATAAGCCGAAAGCAAAAGGGACCGCAATCGGGTGTTCTGCTAAAAACGAAAAAAAGAAAAAAAAGAGAGAAAAGAAATTCGAATCGTGAGAGAATGAGAATGAATGACAATGAGAATCGTGAATTTCTCAAGTGAGAAATCTGAGCCTAACTGAAAATGTAACACTTATTAAAGGTGGAAGTACAACGTTTGATTTTTAGATTTTAGTGCAGACAAAGGTACATCGGATTGAAAGTATCTCATCTATATTAATAAATCTTGTTTTTAACGGAGCCGAAAAATCAAGTCTGCAATCTTGGAGTGACCTACGATTTATCTTCAAATTTTTCACACGAACTTATAAAAAAACGCATCGTTGTCGACCATGACACCAGGTATGATTTTTTCTTTTCTACAGGGTGAAGTAAGTAAAAAATGAAATCTGAATACCAGAGATGACCTTGAATTTACCTCCAAATTTTTCACGAGAGCTTATGAAACAACGCATCGTTGTTTACCGCGATCTCATGTTTGAATCAATATACACGGTGAAGCGAGTCGAATGTGAAGTCTGCAATACAGTAGCGGAGTGACGTTAGCTAGAATTTACTGCCGACACGGAAGCACGTGGTTCGGTGGAGCGATTAGCGCGATTAGCGAGGTTAGGGCGATCGCAGCGCCCCGGGGGGGCGTATCCGCGATTTTTCACGGCGCGAGTCGGCGCCCACGGCCGATAAGAGCTATCCATTTTTCTAGGTCAAGTCTCGGTGAAGTTCCATCAAGATTGTGGAACGTCTAATCTCGGGTCGGGATGTGAAGGAAAACAAGGCGTCGCGGAGAAGCTCAGGGGACCTAGAGTTCTAAGCGTGGTAAGTTACGCGAGGAACCGGTAACTTGTCGGTCACTTCTCCAAGCCTCTTAGTTTCACGAGAAATGATGAGAATTAAAATCTCTACTGGGGAATTTTTCCGTCGTGTCGCTGCAGCCAATCGAGATCAGCGCCATTTTCTTCGTCGTGGTTGGAAGAATATAATATCGGCCTTGTTCTGATAGTAACCATATGGAATTCCACGTCCTAGGTGAATATTATTACCTGGAAGTAAATAAGACTATAGTTAATACTTTTTAATAATATTTATTACTCTCTAGCCCGAAGAGTGTTAAAAAGTAATTTCATTTAAATGAAGAAACCTAGAGTATAGATGCACAAAAAGGAACGTTCTCATGGATTCTCGATATGCTCGGTAAGTTACGGTATGTTTCCCAGTTACCTTCTCGAATGTTAGGCTACCGAGAATTTTCGAACTCTAAGGAGACCAGGACAGGGGGCGCCACCGGTGCACTCGGTTTCGGGGTGCATTCGGGTTTATTTATCGGCCGAGCAGGCGATACCATTATTATTCCGTTGCTTGAATTATTGGCGTAATTAAACGGCGGCTTAGCGCTTAAATACTTGAATGGCTCGGCGCTGACGACCCTGCCCCCGTCGAAGCGCGGCTCGATAATGCGGAAAATATTGCCGTCATTGTCGCGTGGGGCCCTTGTCAGCACGCGAGTGCACGAAAGTGCATTCGTACTGCCCCGTCGAAATCGGTGCAAAGCGAGACACTTCGCTCGGAAGTGCGCCCGATACTTCCTGGTTTATGGCCGAGGGTTACCCGTGATCGGCTGTCGACGGTCACGGTCGAATCATTATTTTTTTCCCCCTCGATTCCCATGGGTTCACTCTCATTTTTTCATTGCAGGTAGGAGACCTCTTCAAGAGTCACCTAGGATTAATCGGTCAGGTCTCAATCATCGTATTACCCTATTTTTCATCTGACCTCGTATTTGCATTTGCTGGTACATCCATTTTTTAACTTCAGAAAATGAACATCTCTTCGAGAATCATGGAGGATCAACTGATTAGGTGGTCATTGATCAAGGTTGTATCTCTTCTGTCTAGCTTTTTACATATCCTAGTATTCATGCTTCCCGTTTTTAATTTCAGATATGAATTATTTCTCCAAGACATATCCAGGAGCAACCGATCAGGAGTCATTCATCACGGTTGGATTTTTTCTACCTAGTTTTTTTATGTTCTCTGGTACTTATTTTCCTCATTCTTCATATCAGGCAGTATATTTTCCTCTTCAACAGATACTGATGGAGGAACGTTATCGCTGTCTGCCATCAGTTCCTGTGGGTTAATAAGAGGAAACTGACCAGACAGACATCAGTTGCGGTCAGACATCAGGATACCAAGCTTCGTTATGATAACTGTACCAGTCCATAGGGATCCTGAAATGGTGTGCATTTTTTATCGCCGGCCTTTGATGGGCGGTTGCACAAAGGTGCATTTAGGATCCCCGAAACTGCCACAAGGCATTCTTTGGAAGCGCATTCGTTCTATGTCGCGATTTTAAGACCAGGCCGTACTTTTATAGTCAAGCTAATTTTCAATCCGCAATCGTCGCGCATTTCAGACGGCGTGACTAGACCGAGAACGCGCGTCCTCGCTCCGTTTTCCGCGACTCTCGTTTTCAGTCAATGAATCATCATTATCGCCGTTTCCCTTCCTGACAGTGGGAGTTATCGGCGGCCCCTCTTATCCCAAGTCATTAAAAAAATTGTCTCTTAGCGGTGTTCGCCCTCAAGCTTTCCCGTCCACACGTCGACAGCTCTCATGGCGGTGGAAAAGAAAGCCTGCTGGGTCCAATCTGAAGCTTTTCATGAGCCCTTAAAGCGATATGAAAAGTTCATTCTACACGTATCGACGTAAAACTATATACAAAATTTCTCCTCCAAATTGGGCGCACCTAATAATTTGAGCCATTAACACGGGAATATGGAGGTCCTAATGAAGGTCTTGAAACTCGGTAAATTTCATCTTTGGCTAGAAAATGTCGTAGTTATTCCGGACCAAGAATTTCATTCGAATATAATTTCTACATGATAACATTGAAAATAAATGTTTGATTGTCAGATACAGCGGAGATGTCAGACAGATTCTGCTAGCCGAATTTCGAGTGAAGAGATTAGCCGAAGCAAGTGGCAGTTTCTTTTATCACTACTGTGAATTACTTTTCTGTGTGATGTATGTACACATTTATGTATTTATTTATGCGCATAGGGATGTATCAGGTCCGGCCGATGGCAAGGCGATTTCCAGGCCCGAGATGCTTCGCCGTCGAAGCGTCGTTTCGGTTTGGGCTTTCCCGAAAGCTCCTTAAGGTGGCCGGAGAGTTGGAGCTTTACGTAGGGACTGATTTACGGTGCGGGAGAGGAGTATCGCGTTTCTAAGTGCCGTAGAACACTCGTAGAGATTCAAGACTCTCCAGAGGGACCGGTATCGACTTCAAAGCTGACCTTAGTGGAGGCTGCATCGAAGGACGGGTTGAGACGTCGAGTCTCTTTGGGGCTCGAGATGGGGGAAACAAAGGGGCCTGGATGCGGAAGGAGCTGGAGACAGGGGAAATTGGTAGGAGCCAGTGGGCAGGCGGAATCAAGGATCCCCGTAAATACAGGGAGGCGAAAACGGGGACAAGTCCGGAACTACTCCGTGTAATGCATCAGAGACGGAAACCATTAAGACTCCGGGACTGCATAACGTCCTCCCAGAAATTCAGGAAGTAAGAATGGCTGAATACCCGCCAAGCGCTTCGGAAGTGGGACTTATTCTTTTCAAGCAAGACTTTTATAGATTATATAATAGGTAACGATAGTTAAGGCCCTTAATGTCAATAATTAATTTAGGAAGTCATGCACTGAATTTAATAAAAGGGATTATGCATATTGTCTCGGTACTGTTTCACAAAAATGAATAAACAAATGGTGAAGTGCAGGAACATTAATCCCTACGAATTTAAGGCGATATGAAAGTGTGATACATACATAATCAGAAGGTCGAAGTATTCATAGAACTTTTCCTCCAAACTGGGTGCACCAAATTATCTGAAACTTTAACACGTGATTATGGAGGCTCTAAGGAAGAACGCGCTGCTGGGGAAATTTCATTTTTCGAAAAAAAAAATCACACTTTCATATCACCTTAACACGCCCAAACTTGGTGTTAAGAACTCTGTGGCGTTTCACGCATACACATCTTCGCGCATACGTATACACACGTATGCAAGTGCGTATATTGGGTGCGGAACTCTACCGAATGTCCTGGTTACTGTCAAAAAAAGGAAATAATAATAATATAAAAAAGAGAAAATAAAGCGTTCCACTTTTCGTTACGCTTCCATTTCTTGGCACGGGGATTTTATCACCGAGGCACGAGGAGTTTCACTTGAAGAATCGAAGATTGCGACGGGGTTACAAATGGCGATCCTAAAGTTGGGCTTTATGTTCCAGGAATTTCGGGTCTCCTTGGGACTCTCGAGGGCGAGGCCATCAGACTCCTGTGAAATGCGGAGGATCGAAACTGCGGACGAAGCTTCGCAAGGAGCCAAAACGCGCGCCCCTTGCCCCTTTCTTCCATGAATACGAAAGAAGGTCAAAATCATTTCCCGACCGGAAGTGCAGGCGTAATCGTGCCGGCAAGTGGGATACCCGGGGACGAAAAGCTCCGGCGAAAACATGTTTTACGTGAGCGCAAAGAATGGACGTCGTTCGCTCGCAAAGTGCAGCTACTTCGCCGCTCTCGAGGAAATAGTCAGCTGATCGGAATAAGGACGAACGGCCGTCGGATTCGTCCTTGGGTCGTTGCAGTCTTTTCTGATAACTTGACCGGCCAATTTACTCGGTTTTATACTGCTCAGGGACCATCGATGAGCAAACTCGGTCTTGGTTCCAAAAATGCAAATAACCATGTAACAATGATATAACCGTTACGTATGCCTTCTTACTTGTAATGCAATAAACATGTACGTAAACCTTGTATTACTATTTCCTAATTGTATCACACTGTTATAAAACGAATAATTTAACATATATATATATATAACATATCGGTGTTATATTATGTATTGTGTTAATAACATATAACTGCAATGCTGATACGCTGAGGAAAAAATGTCAATGTATTTTTTTTAATTATTTTGGTATACATTGTGTTGCTTCAGGGATATGTAATGTGCTTGGCGGAAGTACAAGACCGATTTTGCTTATCACTGATAGAGAACCTCATTATAGTGTACAAGGCCAAATGACACATTATAGGTGTGTCATTCACGAAATAATAATTTTAATGACGAAATTCGTGCGGAAGTTAAGTCAGCGATTTTAAAATAGATTTTAGAAGCGATAGCGTATTGCGAATATCTCGGAAACGTGAGATACGTATAAATTTTAGAGTTGCGTCATTGTTTGGGCATTGTGTGAGAGCGGTGTTCAGACATTAATTCTAAAGGAGGAAAATGTTGAGTGGTCGCGGATAAGGGAATAGAATCGTCAGCCGCGACGTTGCATTCGCGTTAAACTGCTGATAATGCAGATATGAATAAGACACGTGCCTGGAAACACAGTTTCAAAATTGACAAGTCGCCTTATCTAGCCTTCACGCGATCTAGATTTTATTCCCACGTGATCGTTTATTCTCAGCGTCTGGTCGCATCTTAATTAAAGGTAAAGGTGATCCCGAACTATCTTGATATATTTAAGAGTCAACAATGACACGTAAGACAATATCCTGATAAGGTGATAACCGTCTCTATTGTAGGAGTAGATAAAGTTTACTGCCATGTCTCGAAGACGTGAAGTCGCTAGTGTGAAAGGTAAGCGATGATAAAACGAATGATAACCGATTAATATTTTTTTTGCCAATAGGAGATTACCTTTGCCCGCGACTCGATTCAAGTGGAGATAAAACTTGGAGAGAAAATATTCGCAGAAGTCTAATGACATGCGAAATGTATAAACATGAGAGAAACATTTAAACAGAAAGAATTTTTAGTCCCACTGAGTGTGCACTTATGAGTATTTTATCACTTTCCTAGCAACATTTCAAATGCAGGTAAAACTTGGCGAGAGAATATTCGCAGAAGTCTAATGACATGCGAAATGCGTGAGTATGGGAGGAACATTTAAACAGAAAGTCTTCACAGGAGGAATTTTTCTCTCCTAAAATTGTGCAATTATGAGCACGTTGTCACTATCCAAACAACCATGACCAGCCTTACCATCGCGCGCATTATAGACAAGGCAGTGAAAATGTCACATTATGTATAAGAAGCGGCATTTAAATTCCTGCTTGACGCCTTTAGGTCCTCGTCCTATATATACCAGAAGGTCGGGGAACGTTACGCATGGCTAATATTTACGACATTTCCTTGCGAAATGAAAACACGAAATGGAATATATGTTCACGGACAACATGAGCACAGCTACGCAAAGTCCATTAATTCGACGTACTGACGCAGCTGGCTCCACTGTTTTACCTCGAAAATCGACGAGGCCATCGAAACCCAGCATCAACACACTTTTTACACGGAGAATTTCATCACATATCAACTCCACAGATCGCGAATTTTCCAGGGGTAGTTAAAGACCCGGAGCTATCGTCCGCACCGTTACCACCGGCAGATAAAGTCGCTGGGTGAAAAAGTGGGAAATATATACCAATCCGTACAATGTTTCGTCATCAGAGTATTGACGGAGAGACGTATCGAGTACTCGTATCGATTGACGGGTATCGAGTGCCAATTACTAAGTACAAAGGGTTCAGCGAGCGGGAGGAGTCGAGGAGCCACATTCCCGGGTCGAAGTACGCACCTGCGAACTCGTTTGGGCCGCGTCCGAGGCGACTCGTGATTGGCTGATGCGGGTGGCCCGGGAGCTTCCGATTGGCTAATGCGGGTAGCGCGGGGGCTTCTGATTGGTCGATGCGGGCGGCGCGGGCGCTTCCGATTGGCCAATGCGGGCCCACGTGATTGGCAGATCCGGTGGCGCGAGCGCTTCAAACTGGTCGATGCGGGCAACGCCGAGCGCTGATTGGCTCAGGCGGTCCAGGTCCCCAGCGCGCAGCTCCGCGTCGCTCGGATGTCCACTGGCGACTACGGGCGCGAAATAGAACCGCGTAGCGCGCTTCGCGGAGAGTCTCACGTTGCAGCCGGTCTTACGGACATATTCGCAGTGGCTCGACCGCCGGGTGCAGCACGTATATAAATTGGCAGCCCTCTGCGGGGCCGAACCGTATGCACGCACACGTGTGCGTGCGTACCGGTGCGGCTCCCTCCCGGACCGCTTGCGGTCTCCTTCTCTCATGCCTCGAGTGACGCAGGTCTTCGCGTCCTTCTTTCGCGACTATGCAACGTTTTTTTTCTTTTCTCTTCAAACGGCGAATGACCACTTGGCGCGAATTGACGATCCTCGATATCTTGGACTGGTTAGCTATTCGCAGGAGCAGGAACGTGACTCGTGAGAAATGTCCATAGCTAACGTGACGTAACGGTAAGTGTGGGTATCCGTTGTTCTTGGAATAATAAAAAGTTGCACACGTTTCAGGGGGCTATCGTTCTCGAAACTTCGGCAGGTCCTAGAGCTCTAAACGCGGTAAGTGACGTCAGGAACGATGAGAAATTTCCGGCGACTTATCGGTAATTTCTCCAAGGCTTTTTTCTTTCTTTTTTTTTTTTTTTCAAAAAATGACAATTATCAGAATATACATTCTTGCGACGGAGCGAATGAGAGTTTCTAATTCGCTGCAGAGAAACACCGGAGTGGGGGGAATTTCCGTTGTACGCTCGTTCTTATGAGTTCTCGATGTTCGCGGTAACTTACGGTATTTTTCACGATTACCTTCTCCAATTTTATGTTACCGAGAGCTTTTAAACTCTAGCAGGCCCTGCTAATTTTTGGGACGCCGCAGGGAAATTTCTCGGAATTTCTACAATTAGGACTTTGAGGTAGCGAGAGGCGGTTGGGTCAGTTGCTCACCTTTCTTGCGAGGATTTCTCCGAGGTTCTTCAAGGTCGAAATCACTCTCTCCGTTTGGCAGCACCTTGACGACTGGGAAAATGAGGGACCCCCTCCTACAGTTTACCAAAAGTGGGAGCATTGACCTTAAAATTATATTTCCTTGGCCTGATAATTGGGCTTACCCGTGTATGGGTATGAGTAATTACGTCCTCTCGGTTACTTTACTATACTCTCGGAATTTCAGGTTAACCCGAGCGGTACTTTCCCTTCTACGAAATCGGACATCTGACTTTTTCACCCGGAAAAAGAATTCACGGTCATCACAAGAAATTTCACTTGCCGCAACAACTGGGAATACTTGTTATATTGAGAAGAATAAAGAAAAATATTTTTTGTTGCCGTTGTAAGAAATTTATTTGCTAATTGTCCGTTGTTAAAAATAAAAATGTCTTCCTTTCCGTGCGAGCAGTTCACTTTGCAATATTTTCTTGCCTTGTCATCATGAGGTATGGGAAATGCTACGTCATTGCTGGATGACTTTCAAAGGGACCTTCCGGCTCTTACTAGTCATTCATAATTGGCAAGTTACAAACTGAAATATGGCGATAAAAATATCGGTGCGAATGGAGGTGGAATTTCTGCTTGCAAGATAATAGGAATTATGAGATACGATTAATTGTCCTTAGTTACTTCGTGAATTACCTTCATGCGTTCGGTACTCGCTTTGGGCATTGTTTATTTCTATTCTACCTATGCAATCCATGGTGCACATGAAATTTCATTTTGACTGAAAATTTTTTTTTCCATTATCCCAGACTACATATTTACTACATAACCGAGAATACATATTTCCGTTTAATAATGACATTTTACGAGCACCGCGTTCTTCCTTAGAGCCTTCATAATCACGTGGTGAAATTTCGAATGATTCGGTGCACCCAGTTTGAAGGAAAGTTTTATCAATATTTTCACTTTATGATGTGTATATAGAATGGATCTTTTTATGACACCTTAAGTAATTCATAATTTGGCAATTATTTTCCTTCTGGGCGCTGCTTTCCCACGAGGCTTGCAGTCGAGGAAACGTGCATTCGAGGAAGAGAGATACGGAGAAGAAATCATCGTGTCACGTTTCTCGCGTGACGAGAGATTTGACGTAACGCTTGCGATAATAATTGCGGCCCGTGTATGTACGTCGTTGCGATCTTCTTGCATTGTTTCGCTTTATTTCCCGCAGATCGCGGCGATTTATCGCTTTTCCACGGCAGAGTTGCCTCCTCGAGGTCGAGTGAGATGCAGCTCCCCTACCGAGGAGGGAATACGCACTCGCAGCCGATTAATGAAACTTCGAGAGGCATCGAATGCCAAAAAGAGAAACAAAGGCTCTCGAATTACCCCGCCGGAGTGTTCTCCTCGTGGGCTTTCCGATCGAGCCAATGGCTTCGACTTAGGTGCCTCGTATCTGCAATTATCGACTCGCCGACTGATTGCACAATGTGCATTAGGTGCACCTTGAATAGTTGCATGCCGTCATAAACAATACATCGTAGACTGAGGAAAAAACGTCATTGAAACGGAGAAATATTTTTTTAATCCAAAGAACAATGATTTGACTTACGTGAACTCGAATAAATAGCACGCAAAGCTCCTTCGGAACGATGACAATTGATTTGAGTGAAATAAATATACTTTAAATTGTTAATATATTCCTTCGGTTAAATGAATTTCTCTATTCTCAGCGTAATACGTTGGTATAAATGATGTATAAGTCAATTTTGTATCTCAGAGAATTAATGGAAAAAAATGTGGAGATTTTTGGAACGTCTTCGTTGCGTGTTTTATTAGTCTCCTTGAAGGCGGTGTGATTTTTTTTTTTTTATATAGAATATGATGTCTTATTGCGAACCATGTGTCACTTTCTTTCGAGGGGATTACGATGGTTGCCGATATGGTTCTCAAAGTACAGCCGATATCACTCCGACATTCCTATCGAGTCGCTAATATCTCCATTCGAGACGTTCGATCGGCAAATCGAACCTCCCGGGCTGAACTCCATTAATTTCAACTGCAACCTGTCCGAAACAGGTCCTTCATTTCCGAATTAGATCGCGGAAAAATGTCGAGGTGGAATGTGTGATCGATGCAGGCTGACCCCCGCAGAGGCCTAGGTTCGATTTATTGTTATTGAAATATTGTTTTATGGACGTAGGAAAGTTAAGTCTGCCTGTAACGATCTCATGGGCCTCGACAAGGAGAAAGTATTTATTAATGTAGCTTTAAGTCATTTATGAATCATCCTTCAAGAAAGCAAATAAGTCATAATTCATAAATCTGCGCATTGCGGATGGAATTTAGCACTTTACCATATTCTCACGTAGGAAGTTACGATTAATAATTCCCGGATAGAAAGGAAATGTGATTTAATATTTTCAAGAGAGACATTTATTTTTTTCTACATATTTATATGCCGGCGTCGAGTTAAAATGAATTTCTGTTTATGGGGATGTGAAAGTGGCACCTCATCAATTGTTCATGAAGCTTTTCCCCGAACCGAGGACACCGAATCGTTTGGAACTTCATGAATATCCAGGCTACAGGGACAGTCTGACATACATAAAATATCATTTTGCATAAAAGATTTCCAAGATATATTGAAAGAAATTTTGACAAAAATTGAAACCGATTAGGTACGCCAAGCTCGGAGAAAAGTTTCATAAACGAGACCTTGCCACTTTCATATCGCCTTAATGGCCAATTCGGCTTTAATCGCGAATTGGGTACGCGCCTAATTCCATCTTTACAGGCGCTTTCTATATCTCTACCTTTGCGTCTTACAGTGTCAACGTGTAGATAGATCGCACCAATACGTGACAAAGGTTTATCGGTTCGAGTTAATGGGAGGTATCAATCACCGGCGTGTCACAATATTGCAGCAATGGCGACGAGGCGAGCTTACCTTGTAAAGCTCGAGCAGCTGATAGCGACTCGTGTCGTCATTTCGTTAGGATAAATTCCGGCGGATTGTTGGATTATTTTCGCGACAATATATATATATATATATATATAGGAACAGTTTACGGGGCGTCTTATTTTCCTCACTTAAGCCGGCGTTTCGCTCTTTACGTTCATCCTTTACAGCCACGGCATAGAATTAACGCAACTTAATGAAAAATCATAATTAAATAGCCGTGTACCCCGAGAGGAAGGGGCCGTTTTTGTCGGGACTTCAAAAGCGACAGAGACGCGCAGACTGTTCCTTGTTAAATGGCTCACTCTGCAGAAACCGAGATATAGGACTGAGAATGAAAAGTGCCCTCTTTTATGAGAACCACTCACACATAAATCCGGCGTTCCCCGTCCACGCACACGCGTCTTCCTAAGACACCGTATAACCATCTGAATTGTGTCTTTGCATTCGCCGTTTCACTTACGCCGACGTCCCGCTAACGCCGTAAATTTAGCCGTAACGCTCCCTCCTCTGCTTCTGTTTCTCCGTTTTCCCTTTTCCTCGTTTTTTACGGCGCTGCAGGCTGCAGAACCGACTCCGAGCCGCTCCCGAGGGACGCGAGCTTAGGGGACCACCGAGTATAGGGGATGGACACATTGTTACCGGTCAAGCCCGAGGTCGTAAAGAAATAGGAGAATGTATAAAAGGTCCCCCAAAATAGAGGAAATCGAAGAATCCTCGGAGACCGTCAATTCGATTTTAAGACCAGCCTTAAGGTGATATGAAAGTCCCGTCCGAATGGTCAATCTTTCGTGAAACTTTCGTGTACCGAATGGTTTCAAAACTTTATCACGTAAATATGGTTTATATGGGTATTACGATGTAAATATGGCAGTTTATGAGGAAGGTCCCGACACCAATAATGTTTACATTTCCTACCTAAAATTTAGAAAATGTCTATAAACAAAGTTGAAAAAAATTGAAATCTCACGGGTATCAGGATCTTCTTTACAGCCTTCATATCCACCGAGATTGTAAATTCAAAATTCATATTCGACGAGTTTGACGTAGATGAGATCTAAGTTCTGTGCGTAAAATGTGAGGTGCACTTTTTACGAAATCTTACACTTTTTCTTCCGAGCGAATCGAATTTCCACTCTAAGCGTGTATGCAGGTAATCGAACAGTAACGAATAATAAGAGCTTGGTAAGGCTGAGCTTATGGAAATTGAATGTCGTTTAAAGTTCTAACGAATTCCAATCGACCGATCAATTACGCCGATAACGGGTAGTAAAAGCTTGTCGCAAGAAACTCCTTTCTAGAGAAAGTGATTTTTTTTCCTTTCCCGCACTGCAGGATATCAGACTCGGTTCGAGTACACTTGGGAGGAAATCTTATCGTCCGGATCATTTATCAGCAAGATGCAGATGGAGCAGAGAGTCTACTTTTGCGACTTACAGTGAGCGATAATAAATCGGATTACTCGCGCAAAGGTCCCGTCTGCATCTCGGGCTCATGGGAGCGATGATAAAACCATGACGGGCCGATCCGCCGAATGATTTGTCACGTTCCGAACACGTTCCATCGATCGATTGGACCGGCTATTGGGAGTTAAAAAAGATACCCGACACGTGATACGAATCCGTGCGGACTCGTCGATCGATGCTTTTACAGAACCTCGGATAACGCGGCGAAAGCGGAGGTACTCGACAAAGAAATCGGTAATCATAAATCTGCCGCATTGTTTTCACCCTTTTTCGTCTTCTTTTTCCTTTTTGTTCAAACTATCGAGAGCTGCATCGATCTGCTGCAGAATTGGAGCGAGCACGGGTTCCAGAGAATACATAGTACGGAGAGAATCGAGCGGGGGAATTTTGCAACCTTTAGTGCTTACATCTATCCCCGAGGTGTGCGAAATGCAAATTCCTCGGCAAAAGAGCCGTAAACTAAGCTATTGACCGGGTAATTAGGAATTCTTTTCTTTTTAATCGCTCGGTGAAACTTTAGCGGCCGTAAAATCGAATTAATAAAAAATGAAACGCGCCTGCTATTCCACCCTCTTTCGTAATCCGCCACAAAATAGTTACTAACCAGGCTTAGTAGGTTTCAGCGATGAATTGTAATGCAATGTTAGCTATGGGTTGTTAAGGTGTTACGAAAGGTATATATATATATATATATAAAAATGTCGAATTATTTCTAAAACCTTTCTCCGAACTGGGTGTACCGAATCGCTTCAAACTTTCCAACGTAAATATGAAGGCTATAAGGAAGGTCTCCACTCCCATGGAATTGAATATTTAAAAAAGATTTGTTCACAGACATTTAAAAAGACGTGTAGGAAAAAAAGAAATGAAATTCCCTGGGCGTCAGGGCCTTCCTTATACCCTCCATATTCATGAACGATTAACCCCCTACATGCCACTTTCACACCCCCCTCAAGGGAATTTCGCGCACGAATAATTAAGAATCGTCAATAATAATTATCTCCAATTAATAAGTGAAGCTTCTACCGCGCGTTTGGAATGTAACGATAATGGATGGTATTAAATAGAAACAAAGACTTACGCAGATAAGGGGTTCACGTCGATGGCTTCGGTTTTAACGCACAACTGGGAAGGAATTCCTTTTGGCTTGGGTCTCTCTTATCGGGCCTGTTCCCCGTCGCCTCCAGAAATTGGATTGATTTATCAGAAATTGCACAAAGTGGGCGTCTCTTCTGCTTGCAGATCTGCCCGATTTTTGAGGACGCGCTCGCCGATTTCTGTCACGTGCGCCCGGCGTCGCGTCGCCACGGCCGAAGAAAAGTTCTCTCCGGAGATTGGAAGAGGGATAAATCAAACCGCGGCTGAGGCATCCGCTCGACCAATTGGCCAAGTTGCGCCAATAAATTCGTTCGGTTCGTTGGCCGATCGACCGGATTCATTGAGCGCGTGGACTCGTCCAGCCGCGTCTTCCCGATTACTGAACGACCGACGCTGATTAACTCGCCCATGGTGTGACCCATCTACTATCGAGACCTGATACCGATCCAGCCAATCGGATTGGTACCTGCTCCGGAATTCCCAAGTAAGGTCTTTTATAATTGCCCCTCTAGGGAGAAAAGTGGAAATTAAGTTTGCGATTAGGTATGTGATAAGTAATCGGATTAACACGTACCTAGGATTATCAGGAAAAAATTGTACACCGTTTATTCCTTGATTAGGGGCAACGATATTTCTTCCCGACGGTTGCTGTGAATTTATTTTTTTAATTAATCATGTACTTTTTCTGTACGAAAGCTCTCGAAGTTACAACTATACGCTCCATATAATTGCAAACATTTTTGACCCTGGTGCAATTACTCCTCCGGTAGGACGGAAAATTTATTAGCAATATTCTCTTTCGTTGGAAGTGCAAATTTCTTTTCTCTCCTGTGTAAAACGGGATCGTAGATAAAGAGGCTATTAATATCTAAGAATAATATTCTGATTGGGGATTGTTCGAGTTGTGAACAGTCTTTGAAGAGTTTCAAAATTAGATCTGTCCTCATATTTCACTTTTTGCATTAAAAGTTGCTTTTTTTTGTATGTTGTTTTTAAATGGATAATAGTCAACATTTTTTCGAGAACCAATTGTATATATGTATAGAGACCTCGGCATTTAAAAAATTCGGTAACGTTTCGTGCCAAATGTATTTTTAGAGAAGGAACAGAGTATTGTTTATATCGGGCAAGATCGATGTATTCCTTGGTGCAAAGTCCAAAACATCAAAGATCGAGAAGTAATCGACCGAACGAGATGGTGCCTAGATTTAGATTAGATGTTCAATTGGTCAATTGGTAACCCACCAATAGGACGCTGCCGTACATTGTGTTCTGAAATTTCAATGGACTTAAACATAAGGAAAGGTTGAAATAATCCAGAGCCAGAGGAGCGTAATCGTCAATAGGTTACCGTAGGAGTTTATGTATATATAATATATAATATATATATAGTTTATTACAAGGCACAGGTAGCTTACACACTTATTTTTGTCACTCGAGACCATCCTCTCTCACGCACGTCCTATTGCTTTGCCATTCGTCTGAGAGATTACTTAATCGCGTTACAAATGTTCATACATATATCCTCTCTCCTTTTCTCTCCTTCTTCCTTCAGCTCCTTTCATCTCCTTTTCTCTCTCGAGTCGATCATCGATCGAAAGCCCTTCTTGGCCTTATCGCTTGAAGGTGCTTAAAGCGACCTTACAACGTATCGCGAGTAGACTTTGACTACTGATAAGATCTAAATTAAATGGGAAATAATTTCGAGTGTACCTTGCGGGGGGCATAGATTCATGATGATTAATTATTAATAAAAGAATTCATTTTGTTAGGAAAATGTGGATTTGCCCTCAATTATCGAAAACTGCGGAGAACGAGTGGAAATTAAAGTACCGCTTAGTGTTCACACTTTTGGAAATATATGTGATAAGACTTAATTTTAAGTCACAGCGCACCTTGCTGGGGCACCGATTCCCGTTTATTGATGATTAATTAAAAAGTGCTGTTTTTAGGAAAATGCAGTTTTGTTCCAACGTCGCCGGGGCATGCGGAGGACGAGTGGAAATTAAGTTGTCGCCCCGTGTTCGCGATATTAACGTTATCAGGCAAATCGTGCGTCGCGTGTGGGACCACGCATGCACGCAGGTGAGCACACGCACCTCCGGAGACCCTGTGGTTATCACGTAACATCGATCCCCGACGCCGATAGAGTTAAGGTTGCGTTACAGGGGCACTCGCCCGAAGGCTCGTTGCGTCGACGAAATTGCATGATTTGTAACCGGGGAAACACGGCTTAGTTTACGGAAAACGCGAGGTTTATCTCCCGAAAACGAGGACGTTAAGCTCGCAATCAAGCATACCGATAGTTACTGTAATTACTCCCGAGCGGCGCATTAAGCGCGAGTAGCCGCACTTCCCGTGGTTTCCGGGTGTTTTCCCAGAGAACGCGGCGCAACAGCGGAAAACGTTTCGGATGAAAGTCACTCCCCAGGTCAGTCCGAACAACTTTTTCGGGAAACTTTTCTTCATTTTCCGCGGTGTTAATGCGCGAAATCGCGTTTTCCGAAAACCGCGCGGGGACGGTGGCAATTGCCAGCTCCGCGCCACTCGGGCACGTTTCCCGTCTTAATGCCGCATAAGATCGAGTTACGCTTCCTGGAAAAGTTGCTCCTTATAGTGTGCCGAGAAAGTTTCGTCGGGGACGTTTTTTGATATTACGCGGCGGGGCATTCCGAAAATTGCATTTTGTATGCACGGTGCAGAACCGCCCGCCATTCCTTCCCGCTCTCGAGTGAGAGTGGCTGCGCTGGGTTTTTTGTTCGCCTATCTTTTATGAATTCTTAATTGTAATTTAATGTTACGAATTCCGGCGCAATAGCGGGGAATTATGCAGATTGTAATAATTAACGATTCTCCTGGGCTTTTGTCGCAAGTATTTCCTCGTTGTCCTCGCGATTCTATTATCATCGTGACATCGTAAATGACGGTCCCGCTGTTTCCGCGTTGCACGGCAAGTCACGTTTCCTCGAGAATGGCGATGGCTGAATTACCGGGATCAATTAGCTGTATTGCGGTACTGCTCATCGGTGACCGTGTGTTTTATCGATCTCGATCACGCAATCGAGCCCCGGGGTACCGTGCGGTATTTTAGATTTTATTATATCTTGACATGATATACACGAGTCACCGTCGTGCGGTTTATTGATTACTCATGATTACGGTTAAACGCAGAATGCCGACTTGTTTATAATTAATAATTCTTGATTTTTAATTCATAATGGGAATCATTTGCCCCGAGAACATCATCCTGTCCTCTTCAGTCCTTTAGGTGCCCCGTTAAAACTGTTAAAAATGTTTCGAATATTTTCGAGTATGAATGTGCACTAAATCCAGCAACAAAAGTACACGAAATGAAAATCGGGGAAATGTATATTCAAAATTGTAACGAAACAACAAGAAATCAGGACAAATGTTAATAAATATACTACACCCTTTCCCAAAATGCAGACAATGCTCTGTGGGTACCCGATCGAAAATTAATATACAAATGATTTCGAAATTTTGAATGCACGCCCTCTGAAATTCCTACATTTGCATGCGGTTATCCAGAACACAATTGCACGCGAAATATCGAAATTGTGTATCCTGAAAAACCTTCGACTACATGTATATTATATTCCGAAGAGATTTTACAGGGTATTTGGCGTTCCCCGATATTTCTCTGAGTTTATCATATGTTTCAGCTATTTTAACTCGCGATTCGATTATTCGCTTCCTCGTGGAATTAGAATCTCTGTTCTAATACGAGTCCTTCTTTCTCAGGATCGACTCGAGAGGGGCTTCTCGAAATGGAATTCCCTTCGAAGGATTACTTTCGAGGCGTCTAGAAAATCAGCGCATCGCGGACGAATTCGCCCTTCCGTCTCCGTCTCTACGATTATTAGGGATTTCAGAAGTGCGAATCCACAGCTTCATTAAAGGACCACCGACATCACGCACTCATTTTATACACCATTGCCCCGCGGCCGGATTTCCGCACGCTCGCATGCGTGAGTTTCGGGGGTGAATTTTACCGCGTCTTAAGGTGATAAGAAAGAGGCATTCGAGGGGTCTCGTTTAAGAAACTTTTTCTCGAACCGAATTATTCCAAATGTTACCTTGTAAATATAGAGGCCCTAAGGAAAGTCTTAATACCCATGAAATTGCATTAAAAGGAAATAATCAACGTATTACATATCCCAGACTAAAACCAAGATGGCGTCGTCAACGCATCTTCACATTTGACGCCCTTTGAAACCTCTTATGTTCGAAATCGAGAATATTTAGAACCTAGGCATAATTTACAACCCTTTATGGCGATGAAACATTACAGATGTATGGCAAGAAGTGTCGAGGAAGGTTTCATAAGTGCGCACAGGGAATTCTCGGTTATCCTTTTTGAACCCAGAATTTCCAAGATGGCGTCGCCAGTGGAAAGGAGACCGGAGGCCGTTTCATACGGTAGATCGATTAGAATTTTTCATCGATTCGGGTTTTTGGACGCCTTTTATATCACCTTAACACGCGGATCCGCTCGAAAGTGACATTAAAACCTCGAGGAGAGTTCTCGTCCGGTAGAGGGTTCCTTAAAAAAGCCCTAAAAACGGGGTGGGGTCGACAAGGGTCGATCGCTCGAGGGATGATTGTCCCTTGATTGGAAGGATTGTCTCCTTCGAGAGGCACGCAGGGATCGAGGGCCCGAATTTCGTTGGCAAATCGACGCGGTCTCCGAAAAGCTCATCAGGTCCGAATTTCGGCAAGTATCGTTAAGCCACGTCGGCAATCAATTCCGCGTCCTGTCACTCGTTGACACCTGACTCGGCCGAATGACAGGGAGGGCGCATTCAGCCCGAAAACCTGGCATCGGATCGATCCTCTCGAAAGTCGGGAAATTCCTCGGCTCCCCTTTCCCCCATGTGTTTCTTTTTTTCTTCTATCCCCGAGAAGTCTCGCCTCATCACCGGGGGATTTATAAATGATTCCGTGACGAGCGTCCGTCGATCCGTCATTTGACGTTCATCCGCGGCGCGTGTATTTTTTCTTTCTTTTTTTTTTCACGCGACCTCTATTTCATCCCGCGACTATTCACGCTCGGCTTTTCGGGAATTAGTGAAAGTAAATAAAGGAAAATTTCACTCCACCGTGTAATTCCTTTTTAGGTGCGTCGACGTCAACGCGGCTCTATTATTCGTGACGGATCATCGGCTCCCAGGATAATTGGGAATTTTTTCTTCCTACACTCGCCAAAGAAATTCCCAACGAACCTAAATATTAAGGTCGTGAATATTTCATAATCATATGGAGAAGAAAATGGGTTGATTTTCGCGCCGAGCACACGTATAAAGGTGTAGGCCCGAAGTACTCACATTTTCATTTTAATTCACAGCTTTACGTTACGACTTTCTCCGCGAGGGATGTATGATTAGCGCAATCGAAATGTCTGCCTGTACTTCTTCTTTCATTTTTTTTTTCCTTTTTTATTCCCGCTCGTTAATCCGTCACTTCGATGTCATATCAGAACGGCCGTTCCGTCTCCCCCGCAAATTGGAAAGATTAAATGCGGCGGACGAATCAATCTCATTACAGGGCGCATAATGTTTGCCGAATGCGGCTAGTAATGATATTTGGGACGGCCCGACAATTATCGAATCTCGCGCTGTTTACGCCGCGCAAATCGCAAATAATGGAGCGTACCGGTCGGTCGCTTTGGCCGCCGAGGGACGCGAATTTGGAGGAGCTTCTCGCGATTACAGTCCTGCCGCATTATCGAGTCATTTTCAAAATGAGTCTGTCGGACCGCTCGTCAGAATTGGATGGTGAAATATTAACGGCCGGGTTGTATTAAGCAACCTTTACGTATCAACCCGTTCCCCTTAATTATTGCATCGCGAACTTCCCATCGATGACGGGGCAAGGCCCCTTCGATCCCTGCGTGACGCTCGATGACGGTCAGATGCGCACTTGTAATCAATATCATTATTGTAACCAATGTAACTAACGTAATCGTCACGTACACTGGGAAAAGACGTCCTTCGAATATTACCAAAGGGATGTCTTCTTAATTTAAAAAGAATAATTAATCGACGGAAATATAAACGCGACGTCCCTTTGGAATTCCTTTCGACTTATTTCAGTTGGATAATTAATCTTTGAATTAAATCTACGTCTCTTTGGTTCAGTGAATTTGTTATCTCGGGCAGCTCGTAACTCGTGCCAACTTAGAGAGATTGGGAGATTTATGAATTACACTTACGTGACGTTGGTTTGGCGTTTAAAAATGAGGGGTTCCGAAATTCGAGGCGCTTCAACATGGCGGCCTTTCCATCTCAGAGTCGATTGTTTGCGGTGGATTATTACCTTCCACCTGAATGGGAATCCCGATGCTCGGTAACCGGTGCATTACCCGGCTCGTTGCCAGTCAATTTTGTCAGTTCGTCGGCACAATGCGGCCCGTGCAGATTATTCGGCAATTTTCCGACCGATTAGCCGCTGATATCATGCCCCGGTGTTTCTCGTTACTGTAAACGCACTCGGCGAAGACTGCCGCGAACCACTCGATTAGATCTATTAAAATACTAAAATTCGCCCGGCGACTGTAGATATTAGTCAAAGTCGATTATCCATTGCAAAGCCAGGTGGTTCAAAAACGTCGGATTAGTAGATTTAGCAAATATCCGGGTAATTGATTGGAAATATCGAGTGTTTCCGGACGGGTGAAGTAAAATCATAGACGTAGGATATATGGAGACGGAGAACCGAAATTTCTTCGATTCTCTTGATATTCCTGTGAAGGCATTGAAGAAATAACAGAGCAAATAGAGGAGCTATCTTTTCTCTCTCTTGCTGTTAAATAGTCGGTCGCCATCTTGCGCTGCGCAGTTATACCGCTCAAAGAAATAAAGAGCGAAAAAACAGTTCCACAGTTCTCTCTCCTAAATTTTGGCAATTGCAGTCTTCATAGCCAAATTAACCTGTAGAGTCCATATACCCTATTTCCATGAATCTGACTCCGAAGGGACCAGATACAAAAGAGGGAGAATAGAGGGGCTCTTTCCCTTTTCTTTTTCTCGCCTTCCTCCTTGCCATTAGAAAGGCCGTCGCCATATTTAATTACGTAATTATTTCACGTAGAGAAAGAAAGTGAAAACGCGAAAAACAGACCCTTGACTCTCTCATTTCCAGTTCTGTCGCCTTCACAGTCAGATCGGCGTGGGAATTCACCTGCCGTCCGCTTAAAACGCGATAAAACGCACAGAGAGAAAGAGAAATTGGTTGACTGAAAGAAATGTGCATTGCGAGAACAAAATCCTGCGAGCTAGTCCAGTGAAACGTCAGATCGAATAAACAAAATTACTTGAAATCAACAATTAATTTAAATCACCGTTTCTTGAAATTACACATGATTTTATATATGTATGTCAACGATACATATTCGTTCCAGTCAACTAATTTTTTTTTCTCGGAGCGGGTCGAAGTCAATTGTCACTTGTAAAACCCTTGATTGTACTTCGGGGATGATTTCTAAAGGTGGCCGGCCGCAGGGCTCCATCTGATTGGCTGTCACAATGAGCTTACCCTAAACCTAAAGTCCTTACCGACTAGTCTCATTAATGTACCTAGACGCTAAATACGCAGCTTACGTAGGGCCTACTCGCTAACGATCCCTAGGAGTCTACGCTAGAGCTACCGGCATTGTCAAATTAAACATTTCAGTCGCTAACGAGTCTCGTGTGCGTAAAAAGTACCGAAGGAAAGTGGGGGCAGTTCCCCCTTCGGGGGACCCCCCACGGCGGGGGGCCCGGGGGAGGCGCTTCGCGGGGATTCCCGGGTCCGGGGGGAATTCCCATCTCGGGGGAATTCCACCAGCGGGCGCCACTGGAAACTAAAAACCGGCCGGCATTGTCGAGGGAGGCAACCAGAGGGAATGAACTCGCGTTCCGGGCCGGCTTTTTCGACCCGTCGGCCACAAAGCCCGAAGCACGGGATTCCATTGTCCGGAGAGTTCGGCTACTCGGCGGCTTTCTTCGGCGAAGCTTGCCGGGAAAAAAATCCCGAAATAAAGGGGTGCTCCCCGGACTACTTCGCTCCCTCTCGCTCCCTATCGCGTGGTCGCGATTCGCGCCCTCTCACTCCCTCGCGCGCGGTCTCGGCTGCCATCCTCTCGCAGCTTCTCGCGATGCCGCGACTCGCTCCCTCTCGCTCCCACCCGCGGAGCCGCGACTCGCTCGCGCTCCCTCCCTCCCAGTGATGAGCGAATTCGGTCTTGGGTTTGCAGTCTTCGTCTTGGTCTTGCATAGTTGGTCTTCCATTGTCCAATATTGGACTTGTACCTTACTTCACCGTTAAAAGACATTTTTAATCGTCTATAGAATATAGATCAAAGATGACTTTTAGCGAAAAAGTGAGCTACGAGGAAGGATATTGGTCTTGATCTTGCACTTCTGGCATGCTTTGCATAATTTGCAGATTTTCTAGATTTTCTAAGGTCGCGATTAAGATCGTAAGACCAAGGTAGAATCTATCGAATGCGCAAACTCGGTCTTGGCCTTGCATAATCAAGTGTTGGTCGTGGGCTCGTATCTCACTTGTAGCGTTAAAACACATTTTTTTTATGATTTACAGAATACGAATAAAAATACGTTTTTTAGCGAGAAAGTGAGGTACGCGAAAGGATCTTGGTCTTGTACTGCGACTTTTCGCATACTTCGCATCTTTTGCAGATTTTGAAGATTTTGTCAGAGCGAGATTAAAGATGAAATTCGTTCATCACTTTTTTCCTCGGCCGGTCGCAAGGGTGGTCATACGATACGGTGAGACGATAATACAATATAGACTCTGTATAAGTTACAATAATATCGCCAGCCCCGTCGATAGTCGAATCGATGGATATAATGAATATAATAGAGTATCTCTGGGTGTTAACCCCCGTAATATTTCGCCCCGTGGAAAAACACAACATCGCCTCCGTGTCTTTATTGCTTATTGCTTACAGGGAATTGCTGGGACTCCGGGATTACCGCGAAACTACGCCGGGCGTCCCTTTTTCTGAGCCCTCCCTCTCGCTCGGTTTTAAAAAACCCCAGTCGGATTTTCCTCCACTTTTAGGAGGCGCAGAGAGGGCCGGGAAAAAGGGCGAAAGGGGTCACGGATCCTGGGAAATCTGCACGGAGGGACGCCCGAAAAAGATCGGCCCCGAGCTCGCGCGAGAGAATATATAATCACAGTTACGGAAATTTACATTTGACACCTGCGTCATCGGCGGCCATCTTTGTCGCTCCGTCCCTCCGGCCGCCCTGCGGAAAAAAAAAAAAATCGCTCAAATTGAGAGTCCTGAGCGCAGGGATACCCTTGTGCGTGGTCCCCTTTTCATATTTCACGATGCTTTTATCTGAGATGTCCCGCAAGCCTTTGCGAGAATTCCAGCCTGATATTTGTAGTTCATCTTCGGTCTCATGACTTTGAGGGCCTTCATTTGCCCTAAATTTCAGGGTACAATTTCCCGAAGGGCTTAAATTCCCAAAAGAAAGACCAGGCCCTTTAATCAGTTAGTTCGGAAAACAGACACGCACAAAATGACACCCTCCACCCACAGGTCGATTTCCTCGGCCTTAAGGGCGAGTTCTTCCAATTTCCCAAATCGCGTGGCGCCCCTGTCGCGCCCTCGTCGCGCCTTAAATAACCCTATTACACGGTAGGTTGTATTGCGTTGAATCACTTCCTTAATAGCCTAACTCCCCGCGGTAGACGCATCGTTAATCCTTAGCGCTCCTCCAACCCTTTGTCCCGGAAAATCGTCCACGATGGGTCAGGAGGTGATCCCGGAGCGAAGGGTCGAAGGGTCTCTAACTAATTCCTACCTTAAATCCTAAGCCGCCTCGTGCACCTACATACTTTCCGCGCCCCCGCGCGCGCCCCATGATATGGTCTAACCATAGCTTATCAATTACTCCGATATCCATACGAAATCTTTAGCCGATAACTAGATTCTACGAGCTACCGGTAGAAAAACCTACGACCGCCCTGCAGGTGTTTCTGCGATCCGCGACCAACGAGGGCACCCCATTGATCTCTATACTAATTGATAGCCGATATCCCATAAAACATAACGACTAAAAACGCCTGAGCACCTTGGATTATGGGCCCAGGAATTAATATTGTATTCGCGTATGCGTTCAGAGCATCGCGACGTTCAAAAGAAGCGTCCAGAGATGCGGTCTCGAGCAAGATCATGGCCTTCACTCGAACGCCGCGTCTCTTTACGCCATGCAAGGCTAATAAAGCATATTCGGTTTCCATTAAGTTGGTGTAATCTGCGGGTTGTACTCATACTTTTAGAGTTAGAAGGTGCTTTTCAACAGTGAATTCCTGATAAAAGGCTACTTATCACTCTAAAATTGTCATATGAGCACGGAGTTACGTGTGTGTTCGGGTGTTTTAGATCAGCATCTTCCATGTGCGTAGGCGTTATTGATTCGGTGTCATGGTGTCTTGCGTATGTGGCAAAACAGAATTTGCCGAGCAAGCGGGGATGAGCTATCAAGTATAGAGATCAGGGTGGCGCCCGAGCGGACCGCGGATGATCCGACAAGGATCGACGCGGTCGCTCCGACCCGCGGTGCCTCTCTTCCTTGCCCAGGACGACACCCATCGCGACTTTTGCTCCTCTCTGGCCACGCTTAGAATCACCTGAAGATGGCGACCGAGATGGCGAAGAGCAGCACCAGGGTGCAGGATGCAGCAGGACCGCCGGCGCCGTTCTCCTCCATGCACTGGCCTGGAACAGAAGGAGACGCGGTTACCGGTCGCCGACCCTGAAGAGACCCCGAAGAGCCGTCAACGCCCGAGCGAGTCGTCGTCGCCCCTGGACCCATAGAGATGCTGCAGGGTGGCCTGGGATGGAATTTTTCGCGGCTTCGGCTTTACTCCTTTTCCAGGTTGAGGGGAAAGAGAGGCAGAAAATCCCGGAAGCGAACCGTCAAGCACAGTCGTCGAGAGGTTTGCTCTGGAGGACTCGAAGAGGACCTTACCGATACTGGTCGCATTGAAGGCCAACATCGGCGGGGGTGGAGGAATGCCCCTCTGGCAGGCTATGGGGCTGGCAGTGAGGCTGACGACGCCCCCGCTCTCCCTATACATGAAGCACAATCTCCTGCTGTTCCTGAAGGGCTGCGGCCGGTTGTTCTCGTTCGACCAGGAACTTCTCCTGGCCAGCGGAGTCGCGATCACGAACTGGGTGCCCTCGGCGTCGAACCATCTACCGTGGCAGGAGTAGGCTGGAACAGGCAATAAGGACACCTTAAAGTGATGTGATGTGGTCGCCCCTTGGATCTTCCCTTCAGGTCATCTTAAGGCTATGTGAAAGTCGCATCTGAGGGGTTTCGTTCGCGAAACTTTTCTCCGAGGAGGAGAAATTGATTCAAACTTTACAATGTGAATATGGAGGCTATAAGGAAGGTCCTAACACCCATGAATTTTTTCTTAAACTTGTTTATTGACATTTAAAATATGTCTTATAAAAAATGAAATTTCATGGTCGTCGGGACCTTCCTTATAGCCTCTATTTTCGGGTCGTAAAGTTTAAAATGATTCGGTACATCCAGCTCGGAGAAAAGTTTCATGATTCTTCAGAGCCGCTTTTACATCCCCTTAAGGATCTCCTGATATATATAAGCCCTTGCATTTTTCTTCCAGGCAGTTTCTAAGCTCTTGGTAGCCGGTGCATCAAGGACCCCCTTAATCCCCGTGAAATGAATACCTGTGACAGTGTCATCGTCGACGCAGTCGCTCTGCAGCTCCATCCTGTCCGCCGTGGAGCAGCCCACGATTAAGGTCGTGACGTCACTGGAGCACCGCGAGTCCTCCTCCTCCCGTTTTTCCCGACGCTCGAGGTAATCCTCGGCCTCGTCCTCGAGGTCCCTCCTCATCCGTAGGAGATCCCGATACGTGACAAAGGCTCCCTCGGGCGAGGACCTCTTCGTGGGCACGTCGACGTCGTAATCCCCGAAATAATCGGCCTGCACCTGGAGGACGTTCCCAGAACCCTCCTCGCCGATCCAGGACGGCCAGAGTTGCCTAAGCTGGGCGAGGTCGTCCTTGTCCAGCTGGAAATCCTCCATCCTGGGACTTCTTCTCTGCCTGACCTCGCTCGACGTCGAGTCCACGTCCGATCCTTCGCCGCCATCGAGAGGTCGAGGTCCCGAAGACTCTATCCTCTGCAGGCCCTTTAACTCGTTCTCAACTTCAAGGTTGGATCCTTTAAGGTCGACCTCAAGGGCCCTTATCCTCCTGGACCTCGACCCGTGGTTCTCGTGCGTGTCGCTGACTTCGGCCTCGACTTCGTCCTCTAGGGATCGGTTCTTGAAGCTTATCTCTGGGGTCTTCAGGTTCTCCTGGAGGGACCTTATTCTTCTGGACCTCGACTTTCGGCCCTTTCGACCGACCTCGATATCATTTTTCAGTGCAGGATGCTTCAGATTCGATTTTTGAGAGTTTGAGCTCTCTGGCAAGGACCTTACTCTCCGGGACCTTGATTTGCGGATTTCGTGGTCGACCTCGACCTCCACCTCAACGTCGTTCTCCAACCTGTCGGCTTTATATTCGCGGTGGTTTCTGCCGTTTCGGCTGGATCGCGTTTTTCTGCCACGGTGCTCTCTGGTTAGGTAGTCGCTGTTTATCCTCCGATTGTCGACCTCGAATTCCAGTTTCCGGTTGTGTCTCTCCTCCGACCTCTCTTGGGCGTGTCGGACCTTTTCCTTCTCCTTGCGACCCAATTCGGGGCCGCGCCGGTTGTCGCGGCTGCTCCTCTGGTTCTTGTTCATCCCCGTGACGGTGAACTTCCCTAGGTAAGGGCACTGCCTCGGCTCCGGGGAACTCGCTGCAACGGAAAAGGTCGCACGGAATTAGAATACAGGGTGGATATATTAATTTATTAGTTCGTAATAATGCAGGTGTCGACAGAGAGAATTAAAGTATACCTCCTAGATCTGGCTGATCAGCAATTTATTGAGCGGTCCTGGAATAATTTGAGTAATTTTGTTCACGGATTTTAGGTACCCCTCGAACTGTGAATCTGGAAGAGGAGGAAGGATTATGGCTAGAAGTGTCAGTGAATCTCGGAGCAGATCCCGATAAGGGCAACGATCGCTGAAGAAGCCGAAGAAGCTCGCCTCGCCGGTCCTTTTCTGGAGAACCAGCGAAGCCACCCTGAAGAAGGAAGGATGGCTAATAAAAGGACTTCTCGGTGGAACAATCCGCGCATCGCGCTACTTAGAGACGACGGCACTCGGCGCGGAAATAATCCGCATTGTTCCAATTTCGAGCGGAATTGCTGAAGTGGCCAACAGCCTCTCACCCTGGAGGAATCGAGCCCGGGACGGGATCCGCGCTTCTTTCATTTCCGGAGCGTCGCCACCGGTCTATTTACATATCTCCATCCCTCGTTTGTCGCGCGCAAACGTCGCATTGGGGGATGATTAGTCCCCACCCCCTGGGGAAAAGGTGGAGGACGCCACTGGAAGTAGCGTGCCCGAAGAGAATGCCGAGGTCGGTAGCAGCCGACAAGGTGCAGACGTTTCTGGCGGTAATTGAGGCCCCTGGCATCGGGACCCGTTGGATTCGAAAGAACTCGGTAATGAGAGCGTAAACCAGCCCTAAGGAGCACAATGCGCACTCTAATGAGACAAATCTGACGAGAGCCACCCCCGGGCGTAGACCGCGTTCTCCGGCTAGGTCCACCACCCTCTTCTACTCCTTTTCAACTTCCAACCCCCTTTTCACCGGCCTGGAATTAATTCTTCATTTTCTCGCGTGTCCAGTTCTTCGTCCTGTGCCTTCTGGAGCACTCTTCAGGGCTGGTATTAGTCCCTTACATGTGTCTTCCCAGTTTGAATTTCTTCCACTCAGAGTTCCCGGTTAGTAATTGGTACAAGAAAATGGATTTCGGGGTTCCTTGTCATGAAATTCTAATTACTCTAATTACTCAGCATGGAATCCCAATTAGGAATCTAGTGTTAGGACCCCTACTTTGAAATTCCCGGTTTGGACCAATCTGTATGTGGTCGCTTGAAATTTTTATTCCTCCATGAGTGTTCCTGGTCAGCAATACCTATATACCTTGTTGCAACACAACTGATATGGAGTTCCTTAGCATGGATTCCCAATTAGCCATTTAGGGTCAGAATTCTCGCCCTTAAATTCGCGGTTTGGTCCGGTCGCTCCTAGTGTTTATCTTTCCTTTCAATTTTCGGTAATTCCTATAGTTTCTTGCGGCAGTTTTGGGGTTCCTCGGAATGGATTTCCACTTAGCCGAGACCCTCCTCCCGAAATCCGCGGTTTGGCCCCCGAAATCTCGTTATTTTTATGGTTAATTGCACAGGCTTGCCGTCAGAGATCAATCGCTCTCTTAGGCTCGTTAGCGAATCCCCGACTTCCGATCGACCCTCTTCGAGGCTTTCGGGAGCTTCTCGAATGCCAGACGGCGTTCGGATCGAGCATCTTCTTTGAGAAAGCTCCGACCCTTGTCCAAGGGTCAGGGGCACTTTTGCCTCCGGGTTTCCTCCTTTACGAGACCATGCCCTCTGGAAGATCCGTTCAATGAGATTATTCGATTCCCCCTTCTTTTTAAGTTGATCACATTAAGGGGGGTTTTCTATTTCGCGAAAGCGGGACGGGGATATTTCGCGATAATCCGATTACCCGGCCATTCGGGGATATCGCGGAATAAAAAATAGGGGTAAAGAGAGAGGGAGAGAGAGAAAAAAAAAAGTGAAAAATACCGCGGGGGATTCGCTCTGGACCGCGGTTTTTTATTTTTCGCTACTTTTCCTCGGTAATTCCCTCGCGCCGTTAATCAGCGGATTTTATTTGCTAATTCCGCGACACGTGCGTACTCCCGCCGCTCTGCTAAAAAGGGCTAATCACATTTCGCTAAATTTGAGAACACCCACGCGGGCCTGGAAAAATCCTCCACTCGGATCTCCCCTTTCTTTCGAAAAGGAAAAGCTTCGCCTTCGCGCATATTTCACGGATAATTCAATTACCTACGCAGGTCCACCCGGAGAACTCTCGAGGCTCTCCAAGTTCATCTCCTTCGCGTCTCGCGAATCGCGGAATTACCGGAAGAGGAGGATTTTACAGAACCTCTGAAAAATATCAGGTCTTCGTCTACTTCCCGACGACCCTGAGGAATTTCATTTGGACCGGCTCCTATTAAATTTTCATTAACAAACTGAGTTTAACACACATTTGAATTAAGCTAAACGGCTAACTTCCACGTCACTTAAACCGCGTCAATATACGTTTCTTAATTAACTTGAAAATTAAAAATAGCCCTCCGTTTATTTCCAGACGTTATGGAATCCCATTCTAACCGGCTCTAATTAAACTTTGATTAACAATCTCCGGTAAAAATTCTTCATATATCGTTATAAGGAAGGAGAGGAAATTCCTAATAAATTTTCATTAACTAATTGCGTATATCATACGTTTGAATTTCATTACTTAAGTTTCGTGAAACATTTAGTACTTAGCCTGCAAGTGATAAAAATCGAATCTTGACGCTCGATATCAGTCCTTACGGAATTTAATTTTTTCGCTCCTATTAAATTACAATAACAATAATAATCTTATTCCGTATCTTAGTAATCAGCCGTTTAAAAAATGTCACACCCGGAGTTCTCTTGAACTCATGATTGAATTTATTGTTTACAGTGCGAAGGAAAAGTGAGTTTTCACTGAATTTAATCCTTTTTTGTATCACGTTAAGCAGGTTGCCTTAATTGTCTGACGTGTTTTGGGAAATGGTCCCAGGGGGGCGAGCAAACGCGACCTGCGGAATCCTGGCCAGGGTCGAGAGTTGGCCGGCAAATCGGCTTAAGGCCTTCCAAAGTTGTCGCATCGAAATTCTCATCCCATGGTGGACCACTAATCCGCAAACAGGCGCGAAAACGCGAACGGAAGTGGCGCAAGGTCGGGCTGGGCCGCCCCTCTCTGAAGCCGTGTCGAGGGACCATACGAGGGTAATGCGCTTCTCTTTATCGGGAAAAGTCATCCCGGGGGGTCTTGATGTCGACGCACGTTGAATGCGACGGTTCCACCACTCGAAACCCGCTCAACAAGTGGAACTCTCTCCCCGCGCCGGCAGGAAACGGCTCGCAGGAGTGTTTAAGATTTTCCGCGCACTGTTTCCAACCGGAAGCCCCAGGCGCGAAGTTCCCGTCGCTCCCGGCAGATTTTCCGTCGAGTTATTTACACCGGGATTACTTTTCCCGGGGATTACGTCCCATTTTCCGTCCACTTGGCGACCCACTTTGGACGCCCATCCACCCCCACCGGCGCGGCCATTTTTCTTACCCCGGACTCTTTGCATTGTCAAACTGCCGAGGCCGGAGCTCCTTCTTTCGGTAATTTCCCCTACCAAGATACTAATTGCGCTTATTACATGGAATGGTTTGTATATTGGTGAATTATGGACTTGTGTAGGTTAGGTGAGCTTGAAGAATGGGACTTTCAACCGGAAGTTAAAGTGCTCAGGGCCTTCGCCTTCCTGTAATACTAGTTACACATACACATGGAATAGTTTCAATATTCATTAATTATACATATTAGACTTGAATGTGTTCTTCAATTCTGAATCAAAATGCTTAGTGGCTCCTCCTTTTCTGGTCCAGTCTCACGGCGATGATAATTGCTCAAGATACGTGGAAAAATGTCTATATTCATCAGCCATCGATTTTTGGAGGTTATGTGAAAATGTGTCTTTCACCCCGGAGTCAACGTCCGTGGCAAGTCGATATGGGTCGACGCTCCGCTAATTAATTACGAGGGTAATTGCGTAAGGATGTCTGACGGATGATAAGGAAAGGAACGAAACGACCGAACCGTTTGTGGACTCCGCAAGGGGTGGTTTTAAATCGATACCCCTTGGCCCGGTTATCAATTTCCCGGGTAGCGACTTCTTTGCGTGCATAAATATGTCGATTTCAATCCCGAGTAATTAATAATGAGGTAATTAATGTCAGCGGGGATACGGGGTGTAATTATTTGACGTTTCTGCTCTCTCGAGATACGAGGTCTCACACGTGTTGTCAGTTTTATCTGGTCGCGCGAAAAAGGGGGTCGGGTTTTCATCGCCACGAGGGTTCGCGAGACAGGGGTCGATACCGAAGCTCGACTCGCTAATTGCAATCGGGTAACGAGTCTTGCTCGAAATGAAGCTCGAGAATGAGTTCGACTCTCGTCTCGCGGGGTCTGCGCTTAAGGGCGACTTCCGGTCCCTGACCTACCCCAGCTGCGCGGCAGGTCGCGCGACTTCTTCCAATTTTCTCTCGACACAAATTGAATCCCCGAAAAACCCGACAGGGGAACGAGCCGGGATCGATCGTGAGAAACGAGAGCCGAGCTCGTCGCTAATTAAGAACGAGCACTCCATCCGAAAGCCGAAACGTGCTCGGCTCCCCCATTTTTCTCTCCTTTTTCTCCGCCGTGTTTCCCCCTCGCGACGTTGGCGAAAAATCGAGAGGCTTGGAAATTAAGGGAGTCTGGTCGGGATTTCATAGGAGGCCGATTAGAGGCTTATTTAGTACGATTTTAGAATAAGGGACTCTTAACCGCTCGCGCTTCGAATTAATTATGAACACATTCTAACCGAATGAGTCTACCTCGTCATTATAGCGCAAAGGGTTAAGGGGGTGAAAGTATGGATTTTCCCGCGATTTTATAATAAGGGAGTCTCAAGGGCCGAAATGTACATTATGAATTTTTATCATGATTTTAGAATGGCGGAATTTCTTAAGGGCAGGGGATATGGAGAGTATATACTTTTTAGCGCGATTTCAGAATAAGGGGTTATTAAGGAAGGGGGGGAGAGTATGGATTTTTTAGGGCGGAAGAAGGGAAACGACGAACGGAACGAGTCCTTTCGCCCTCGCTCGCCCTTCCCACGGGGCAAGCGAAGACGAAGGGTCTCCAACCCTTACGGGACGCACCCCCCGTGAGGCGCGTCCGGTGGAGTAGTATGCTAACGTCCCTTCCCGTTTTCGCCTAATCGCGCAGTCCATTCGTCCATCCGTCCATCCGAGTTCCCCCTCGACCCGTCCTACTTGTCAGTGGCCTCCTTGTGTTCCAAACCACCCCATGCGACTTCTACCCTCTTCCGCGCGGAGGCCCACCCTCGTTACGCGCCCCGTGCCCCATAGAACCCAGGACAAAAGGCTTGGACATGCGTGGATCCCTGTCAGATTTCCGAGCGGATTTTAAGCCTGTCTTGGAAACCAACCGAGAGAATATCCCATGAAATCAGTCCCCTTTCACATCCCCGGTCAAGCCGAAAATAATGCCGGGTTTTTCCGAGCCCTTTCAGACGACTCTCCGCATTTAGGTCCACCCCTTAAATTCCCTGAATTTTCATTTTTCCCCTCGATTCAAAGCCTCCCACACCGCGACGTCCTCCCGTCTCCACCCCTAGATGGCATAAATTAAAATTGCCCATAGAATCCCTTCCCTCTGAGATCTGTAAAGTATAGTTAACTCTTTTCGGGGAATGTATTTTCACCGAATGTCAAGAGCGGACCTTTTTTAAAGGCGTTTTTCAGATGACCAAGGGTCAACCCCCCCCACGATGAAATCCCCATTAGGCTCGCGTCCGAAAAAGCATATTCATCCCGTCCGCATTCGCGCCAATCCCTGGCCGCAAATCGCAAGCGTCCCTTGGTTGATTGCAAAGCCGACCGCTAATTGGCCGCCGGCGAAAATTGGCCGCCTAATTGCGCGGCGGGAGCGCGAAATCCTTTTGCGGCAACGCGGAAAACGCGCGGCGGCCGCCTCCTCCCCCATTACCCCAGCCCCTCTGGGGGTGGCTCCGGCGGGCCGGTCGATTCTCGGGGGGCGGTTTAAGAAAGTTCCCTAGTCGAACGCGAACTTGGCGTTCGGGCGGAGTTCTTCGGCCGGAAGTGTCGCCGCGGGGGGTCCGCCGAGCGATGCATAAAGCGGGAATATCGAGAGTCGCGGATGGCCTCGTGCTTCCGAGGGGAGGAAACGGCGGGACCCGCTCAAAGAGAAAACGAAAAGAGACCCACCACCCAAGGCAGCGTTCAGGAGTATCTGTTTAACCGTGTCACTTTTTGAAACTGACTTACCCCAAACGAAAGACACTTGTTAATAATAAATTTGTTGAAATTCATAATGTAATAGGGTTAATAACATAATCTAATATTATTCGATAATAGTTTACTATAGCGTTAAAATTGTCGGTATTGGTCCAAATATGAAAAAGTCGAATTATTTATGGGACGACTCAATACGTCTCTTTAGGGGGGAATTCTTCTTTAGAATTATTGAAATTTAATAATAGCTAATATTTCAGATCTCAGGGATTAACGAGAGTTTTTGATCCAAGCCAATTAACGCGGAGATTACTTCGGAGTAATTCGGAAATGTCTCCGCTAGTCGTTAACTTCGATCTCGCCCCCTTTTTAAGGGGTTCGAAATGGGGGAGGGGGTGGCGTCGTGTCGTAAAACCGGAAGCCCGTCGTAATGCGACTCTGACGGGAAGATTCTCTCAAAAGTTGATATTTCGATCGAACCTAACACCTTAGTCAATGACGTTCGTGACTATTAATATGTCAGGTCACCCCATAAATAATTCCTAATGATAAAATGTTAGAGAGAGTTTTTCTTTAGAGTAATGAAAATGAAATAATATCGATTATTTCAGATCTCAGGAGTTAACGAGAGTTCTCGATCGAGGCCAATTAATGCGAACACTACTTCGGAGTAATTCGGAAATGTCTTCACTAGTCGTTAACCTCGATCTCGTCCCCCTTTGAAGGGGTGGCGGTGGAGGGGGTGGTGTCGCGCCGTAAAACCGGAAGCCCGTCGTAATGCGATCCTCGCGGGAAGATTCCCACAAAAGTTGGCGTTCGGTCGACGAACTTAGCGTCGGAGTCGAAGTTGTTCGGTCAGGAGAGTTGGTCGGGAGCTTACCGGGGGATGCATAAGGCATGGGGTTGCGCGACCCCCATGGATTATTTAGCTTATCCCCGGCTCGGCGGTGACACGCGGATGGGAATTAATAATAACGATATCCCCGCGGCCGCCATCTTGAATAACGCCGTCCAGGATATCCATATCCTGGGGCGAGAGAACGACTCCTGGAATATATCGAGCCTGCACTCGGCGAGGTGGAGGGGACGGGGATCGGAAGTCGCCATGGAAGAGCTTCGCGGGGGGGCCGAGGTGTCTCGAGACCTCAAGAGCGACCTCCCCCTCTGGCTTTCTCGATTTCCCGGGACCCCGGGGACTTTTTGCGACGTCTCCGTCGACGTCTTTCTCGCCGATCCGGCGGTGAACCCGCCCTCGAAATTCCGCCACCCTGGCGGAATCTCGAAAATGCATGGCGTCGCTCGCGCCCGGAAGTCGAGTCGCACTTCCCCCAAATGGGCCGCGTGCTACTCGAGTTCCCCGAACTGTCTACCCTTGTGCCTCTGGATTGTCTTGCATGCATATATACAAATTTATACCGAATTCGGGAACCTCTCTTCCGGGGGTAAAAATACCCTCTCGTCCTCCCTCGAGTCTTCCCTCGAGGTGACAATTTCCTGTCCTGTCGGGGAGGCTGTCGGCATTCTCATTATCGCCCTGACGCGTTCTTCGATTCCCGTATTTCCGGTGACACGCACTGTTAAAAATGTCTGTTAGAAATTTCCCAAGACCGATTCGTCTGGACTTCGACAGAAATTGACTTAAGTATTTATTAATTATATTTGACGTTCAAACGAGACCGACTTCGTTAACACCTTCCCGTCTTAATTACTCGTATTGTAGTAAAAACTCTCACGTTCAGTCGACAAACTTATTTGACATAAACATTTAGCGACTCAAGGCACTCCTTCCCTCTTCCTCGGATTTTCTCAGCGATCTCGTAAATTGACACGTTAAGAATATGCGACTAATCTGGGCATGCCACTCTAGATTCGTAATTGAGGTCATTCCTGCTCATTGAGGATGTACTCGCGTTCGGTTTTGGCAAATGGTACTTTGATGAACGCCAGCCCGCGGTAATCAGTGTAATGCCTCAATGTAAGGGGACGTTTAGTTCGTCTATGGAGGCGGACTCCGAACTGGCGGGAACGTTAATAGAACGTTAATTTGCTTTTAACGGGGTCACTGAGTTTCAAATGCCTTACGTACGTACGTATATACATGTGTATACATAGTCGCGGACTAATAATGCATCGGCATAAATCTCCCTTTTGCGGGAATTTCCCTCGTATAAATACTCCCGCGCTCCAAGTCACCGTCGCTCCTGCCGCTGAATAATTACGTTTCCGTGTAGCCTTCGGAAAGCAACCTCGTCATGTTGTGTGTCTTAAACTGAATTAAACCAAAGCACGAGGGAGAGACAAGCCAGCGTCTGATAAGAGACCATAATTATTAATCATTAACCGCCGCGTATCGAATTAACAAGTGGCACCTCTCCGCTCTTAATTGCGCCGCTTTATTAATACCCCGCAAAAACCCGAGACGAAAATGTCACAAATCGCCAGCCCGGCCTAACTCGTTTATTACGGTCCCGATATTACCTTAATTACGGAGCCGGAGGCGGCCTGCACCGCCCTAGTTGCAATTAACCCACGCACTTTGCGGGAGGGAAAAAAATGCTCGCTTAATCGGAACCGAAAAGAAATATCCCCTGCGTGCAGTTGGGGGTTTAGTTAAGTATTTAAATAATTTTACACCGTAGGAACGGTTCCAAGTCCATTATCCGGTTATATGACTAAATTCGATGCAATTCCTCTCCCAGTTGCATTGTTTTTCATTACAATTTTCCCAGCCTAACCAATATCTTCGCAATGTTTAATATGAATTTCCTCTAATTAGTGCCAGAGTGTCAAAAGTGTCTTACCATTTTTTCTTTAAGAGTCACGAGCCCAGGCAAGACCTCCCTGTCGAATTGTTTCCTCCCCGATCTCCATCTCGCCATTTCGATACGCGTCCACCCGAGGACCCCCCGCGGATATTCGCATCGAGCCCTGTATGGCAGGTTTACGAGGGCTCTGTCGAGTGCGTAACCGGCTCCAGGTTCGGCTTTGCGAGTCGCAGGGACGCAACGGCGCCGATTGTGTCCAGGACGAGCGAAGGTCCATTTGTGTTACGAGTCCGAAGGTCCATTAAACCTCTTATGGGCCAGGGATCCGTGAACGGACGCGGTCGGGCACGCACGCACGCACCTAGTTATGCGGTTATTGCGGTCACGCGTGCGTGTGCGATCGCATAACCATTGGACGGCGGTGCATCGTGGGTTGCACCGAGAGCTGCATCGCGGGTTGCAGCCGGCTGTGTCGCTGGATGTATCCAGGGATGCGACGAGGGATATGTCACAGCCGTCAGTGGTGATGGCCGGGCGCCCTGTGTGGTCAGCCGGAACCAAGGAACCCCTGCGAGGATTCGGTACGATTTCCCTGATCCATTGTCGCGAGATATTTCCGTATTAAGGGATGCGTAAAGAATGAGAGGTAATTCCCATCGACGATGATCACGTTGAAGAGGCTATCGAGATGGATATTAAAAATGGGGACGAAGAGAAGTGGGATAAGTCGGACGTGGTCAGGCGGAGCCCAGTAGAGAAGGTAGACGCCTGGCCGGCCGAACCACGGCGATCCTGACACTTTTAATTTCTACAGTGTTTTTATTTACGAAGCGTTGATAAATAGTTCGCGGTTCCTCCGGGAGGAGGTGGATGAAAATGCGAGGATATTTTCCGGGAGGTTTTTTATCGCGCCAGGGGAGGGAGACCGGGTCCAGTCAGCCGCGGGGCTATAGTCGGGAGGGAAGGTCGCGAGTCGCTCCTTGCTCGTAACGAGACTCGTTTCGTTAATAAACACATTCTCGAGAGCCGGGAGAAGGTGGCGCGGGGCCGCAGAGGTAGTCACGGGTGGTCGGATGTTTTTAGTCGAGCTAGTATATTCGGTCGCTTATATAATCAATATACGAGGGCGAGAAGAAAAGGGAGAGGACGAGCGGGAGCGCGCGGGAGGGAGCGAGAGGGAGCCAAGGAGGGCGAGAGGGAAACAGGAAAAAATGTCAACGGCGACTCGAAGGGGGGAGAGGGGGTGCAGCGTGTGCGAAAAGAAGGATAAACTCGGGGGAGGGCCGGGGAAAAAGCGAAACTGCAGGATGGGCACCGCGCGTGCTTTTGCGCGAGGAATCGGCAGTGACGTCAGCAGAAGGTCCGGAACCTTTTCTCCGCCTTTGAGGAAAGCCGAAGGTTCGACCTCCCGCCGAACCTCCGCTTCTTTCGGCCCTTCATGTGGCGAGTCACCCGCCACCCTTCGCCCACCACCCACCACCCACCGCCCACCGCCACCCCCAGATGTTAACCCTAACGCGGCAACGCTTCGCGCTCTGTGTGACGGCGTCTCCCAAATCCGAAAGTACTCCCGTACGCGCACAGTTCCTCGACATCCCTCGACGTCTCCCCACATCCAAGTTCCCCGTATGCCTCCACCCACCACCCACCACCCGCCAGAGTCAGCCGCTCGTTTGGAGAAGCCCACCGGGCGCGTTCCCGGGCGGCGCGTGCCTCGCGACTTCTCCCCAGAATTCCCAATTTGCTTGCAAATTTCCCGAAAGAGAGGCGGCGAGAACTTTGGCGCCCACGAAACGATGCTTTCAGGGCTTTCTTCAGGGCTTGGAATCGAAGATCGATCCGTAAAATTTAGAGAATTTTCGTTCCTTTATTTAACCCACTTGGACAAATTTTGGGAACCGACCCTTGTAAACTGAAATCAGGCTCCGAATAGACGATCCGGAGCTTCTGAGATACGTAATGCTTTTGATGGCTTATGTTATTGAAAAAAACGTAATTCTTCAACTTTCTCCTGATCTAGTATTGTAGTAGGACTGATTAATCTGGTTCAAGTTTATTAGAGATGCTCGTTTGTGGCTAGAATTGTCGGGACGTGATAAAGGATTTTTTAAACCCTGAAAAGAAGTCAGATCTGATCTCGTTCGGAACATCATCGAACCGTCGAGATTAGACAAACTTGAGCCGGCTCCCTGGTTATAAATAGATCCAAAACTGCCTCTAAATTTGTTGGCACAGGAGCGCCAAAATTCCCCTTCGTTTCTACATTTCTGTATTCTATTTTAACACCAGAGGCGTAAAGAATCTCGTAGACGGGAAGCTGGGAGGCCAGACAGCGTCTGAAGCGGCGAGATTCGAAATTTGCGAAATTCCTCGCCGGGGCATTTTCTATTCAAATTGGGGGATATTCAATTTGGGCAGAAAGTCTCGGTTCAAAGTGTGGGATACGATATTTAGCTGTGTCTCGGAAGACCAAGTTCTCCGAGGGCCCCCTTTCCCCGTGGCGCCCCTTGCTTTATTCATACCTCACCCATAGAATTTTCATGCGGTACGGGACATCAGAAGAATGCAAATTCTTACGTGGAGAGTGTTGCAAGGTGCACCGGTGGTTTTCCTTTGCACCAATCAGGACGCGTATATCAAGCAGGAGACAACGGGGCCGTCTCCGCCCCCGTAATTAATCATGGGAAAAATTACAAGGACACCGTATCACGGTGCATTAAAAAGGGATGTGCGGAATCTGCGAGCGCATCACTCAACCTATCTCAATCCAGATACGCGATCCCGACGCATGCATCAAACGGCAGAAAGCCTAATACCGCTTGAACAGCAGTAGCATGATGGCCGATACATCAACGCGACCACACGTGCCATTCATTTGGTAATACCGTGAAAGCCTGGTCGGTGCAGTCAGCTAAATACACCCTTGACAGTCTGGAAGTATAGCTGTCGCCTGTATATCATATGTAGTAGAGGTTATGAGTTGAGTGTTCAGTCCAACTTATGCGGATGATCAAGTGCGGTGACAGTAGAGCATTTGCTTTGTTGGTACTCTTCGAAATCCCAATATGTATCGCTTATATGCAGGCATTCCTTACCTTAGGAATTTTTTCGACAACAATTTTTATTTTAAATTTGATGCGGTAAACTTTACAACATGTTTTTTATGAATGACACGTTCAGTCCAACTTATGCGGATGATCAAGTGCGGTGCCAGTAGAGCATTTGCTTTGTTGGTACTCGTCGAAATCCAATATGTATCGCTTATATGCAGGCATTCCTTACCTTTCTTTTCAAGAACAATTTTTATTTTAAATTTGATGCGGTAAACTTTACAACATGTTTTTTATGAATGACACGTTCAGTCCAATTTATGCGGATGATCAAGTGCGGTGACAGTAGAGCATTTGCTTTGTTGGTACTCGTCGAAATCCCAATATGTATCGCTTATATGCAGGCATTCCTTACCTTACGAATCTTTTCAAGAACAATTTTTATTTTAAATTTGATGCGGTAAACTTTACAACATGTTTTTTATGAATGACACGTTCAGTCCAATTTATGCGTATGATCAAGTGCGGTGCCAGTAGAGCATTTGCTTTGTTGATACTCTTCGAAATCCCAATATGTATCGCTTATATGCATGCATTCCTTAGTTTACGAATTTTTTCATTCATTAATTTTTTCATTCAGGCCTCTACGTTTGACAGAATAATATTTCCTTCGGCTGATTTGGTCTTTACGGAATTTAAGAATATTTCCAATATGTTTCCTACGGTAATAATCCCCTTTATGCAATGTTTCCTAATGAAATCTCGATGTGTTTACGTGAAACGTACGTATTTTTCAATTTTATCAATTACCAAAATATATTCCCCAGGGACTGCGTAATTAGATTAACATTTTCGAGTTTATTAAAAGCCTTTAAATTTATTGGAATGCTAATTTTAATCAGCGATCAATTCCAAAAATATTTCGGAACTTCACCATCATCCCATAATAAACGAGCGTAATTGCAGATATCTATGTATAAACGGTCGCGCTTAATACGTAATAATGAAGGATGTCCCAAAATTCACGCAAGATGTAATTTTGATAGAAAACACAGGTTTATTATTAAAAATTGTGAATTTTTTATTGACTCATAAAGTATACAGCATACAGTTATGTATGGAATAGTATATCGGGTAAAGGGCCTCCAGGCTGTAGAGAGCTTCTCGAAATGTCCAATTCTTGACAATGGTGCCGAATTGATGTCCCTGGTGTCCATGGTGCCCAGTTGATGAAGTTAAATCACTATTCCGACCATATATTTTCAAAAAAAAATTGCGAACTATATCTGCCAAACCTTCATTACTTAAAAAATATTTCTCAACAATGAAAACCCGTTGTTCCTTCGCGTAGCGCTCCATTTTTAATAACCCTGACCTGTCAGCTGTCACGCTGTCATTTTTTTATTTCCTTGGCAACACTTTACCGCACAAATAGCGCAAAATTTAAATCTTGCGTGAATTTTGGGACACTCTTTAGATAGATATAAAGGGCTATTTTAGCGGAATCGTAGGTGCCAATTTGGTGGTGTCACTTCCGTCTAGATTTCCATACGTCACCTCGGGATTTTTCGGGCCAAGTGTCGGGCTTAACCTTTTTCTGGCCGAGCTCGCTGACCCGGTATCTGGTTTTCCTCTCAACAAAGGCTCGAGGAACCGGCCATTATCGGGACTTGTTATTTCGGCGAGGTTGTTTTTTCGATTTTTCGATTCCCCGTTTCGACGGGGCGAGCCACCTTTGGCCATTGTTTTTCTTTAATTCGAGGCCGCAGCCACCCCTCGGTCGGTCACGTACCGACAGTGACCGAGGGCGCGGGGCAACCACCGACTTCCGGCCGGGTTAAAAAGAGCGGAGCGAGCTCTTACTCGAACGGGTTAACCCGGGATAAAGCTGACTTTACTGCCAGGGCGAAACCCCTGCCTCGTCCCAGGGGGGAAATTGGTCGAAATCTCGAAATAGGATTCAGTTTTCGGAACTGTAATCCCCAGGGCAAACGAGACGGCGGTGGAGTCGGTCCTCCCTCGGGGGTTGAACGAGGGTCGCTCGATAGAAAATTATGCGCCCTATAATCCAGCATTTATAAGCTCACAGGATATTCCTACCCCCCATTTTCTAGTAATTCGCACGCTGAGGAAAATTTAGATAGAAGAAGTAACGCTCCAGCATTTTTTAAGTCGAACTTCCTACGCCGCGGGAATGTGAACTCGTATGTTAAGAAACGAAAACGTAACGAAAAGTGAAACCTACGTTTTTAATTTTTTTACAGTCAATTACTATCTATATTCAAAAATAATCATGCCCAAGTGAAGGAGTGTCAAACTATAGTTGAAGAAAATTTACAAGTTTCACATTCAATGCGCCATTATGATCGGATTTTTTCACAGTGTTTAAAGTACGTGGGTGTAAAGAAATCGGACTTCAAAAATCGAGCACGAAGGATTACACCGAGAATTACGCGATTCACAGGGGCGTCTCGCTCGCCTTCATTAGCCCTTCGCCGGGGGCGACTTTACCCCTGGAAGGACCTGCCTCGCGTAAATCCACCCCCGCGGGTTCGCCATTGTGACCCGTGAGGATTTATACAGCAGTTATCGAGCGCAGTCCCTCTCCCCGCTCGATCTCTCACGATTTGCGCGACCCCCTTCGGAGCGGATTGAAAAAGATCGGGATATTAAATTTCCCTGAATTACGGATTCCCGTAAACTCCCTCGTAAACTCCTAGGCCGAGTCTCGCGTCACCCCCAAGGCGGCATTTCTTGCAGCGGAAGCCGAGGTAGTCAAGATGATGCGAATGGTGGCTTTGAACGGTCCATTATCGCGGACGCACTTATATATTATTTTTTTTCAAAAATAGACGTACCGATTCGTCGAAAATTGTTCACCTTTTTATAATCATTCCACTGAAACGGCATGTGGGGTACGAAATAGCTGCTTGAGATGGTATATTACTTACGCAGGTCTTCTTTACCGACGTAGATTAAATTTTCAAGCGCCTTTCACATCGCCTTAAGGGCGAAGAGAAATAAAATAAAAGGGGACGAACCGATTCTGAAATTTCAATGCATGATAATGGAATTACCAAGATCGTTTCGACACTAAAAAAAATATATTCCTCAATGAACAATTTTTTTTACCTAGCACAGACCAGAACTAACATAGTATACCGACATATTTTCGTGATTATTAGTATCTGGAAAGCTTAGATGTGACAATTGATTAAATTTCCGGGCGTCTTTTACATCCCCTGGAGACGAAGGTCGGACGCGTCCATTGGCTGAGTCCGACCTATCCAGTCCATTACTACTGGCGGCCCTCGCGTCGAGTCGGTTCCCTGGCCTCTGCCGAGCAGGAATTCCGCGGAATTCCAGCCCGTGGAGCGTTTCAATAGGGAATTTCTCTCCGGCCTTCATTAACCTGACCTTTCGCCTGGAGCACGCGCGCGCACACACACTCGGAGAAAACGGGAGGGAAAGGGAGGAAAGGGGTGCCTCTCCGAGTCACGCGCGGATTTGCTTCGTATAAATTCCGCACCGTCGGCCGACGTTTGTACTACTTCTCAATTATCGCGCGATACGGACTCCTCGATTCAATTACCAGATCGACGACCTCTCCTCGAGGTCGAACCACCCCCGCAAGTGGTCTCCGCGTCGGGGTTGATGCGACTCGGTGATGGCATAAGAGATCATCTCCATGTAATTATGTTTCGAGTAGGAGAGGATCGCGCTACGGTTTCAATTAATGTGGTTACAAGTAGAAATACTATTCCTCCAAACGGAAGGAACGGATTAAATTGAGAGCACATTCGAAACCGTCGTTATCGAAAACCACCGTTTCGACATCTCCCTCATAAAGTTGAACAATTTTAAACTATTCACTCCCTGCGGTAACGAAACTTCATTTCGTCGTCTACAAATGTGCCCATAATTATGAAAGTGGTCTAAGTCATATTTTTGGTTTCGAAATTACATTGAATTAATTTATTTTGAAACAATGTGGCGTGAAATAACTGATAAATTCATTTTTTTTTCAATTTTGACTTAGACCACTTTCATAATTATGGGCACAAATGACCGACCAACTAGACACCAGTAAAGTGTGACAATCGGTCCAATTATATATGAACATTTTCTGATAAGAGTAAGATGAGGGTGATAGTGAATCCAGGCAGGTCACAAAGACGCCATAAGTGTCAGATCCCCTGAAAATATATCCATACACATCCAGCTCTCGTAAAACTCCCCCAATCGGACCCCATCGCAAGAAACGGGGAAGAAGTCCGATCGCCCCCTTCCCCCTGGAATCGGTCGATGATACAGCGTTATGGGACCACCACCCAATCACGCATCCCCATGCGAACCTCCGATATACATCAAACTTCCTCCCCGCCATTATCGCCCTTCATAGGGTCCCCTTGTCGCGCCACCCTAACGAGATCCTTAGTCCAGGCCAACCCCACATTTATCACTTACGTTTCACCCCAGCATCGGTAGATAGTTAAAAGTCAGAAGGGTGTAAAATTCCTGCCTCCCAATACCACGAGCCCCGTGGGGGGTCCTGAGGCGATTCTGCGACGTCCCGCAGCGTCAAAGACAGTCGAAAGGGAGGAAGGGCCGCCATTGGGGGGTGGGTGGTGGGTGGTGGGTGGGGATTCGCGAGTTCCGCGAAATGGCTTTGCGGATGAAAGGACCCTCTACCGCCATGACGGAATGATAGCGTCGTCGGGACGTAAGAGAGAGCGCCGTTGCTTGCAGCGGGGGGAGGGGGGTGGGTTTTGGGGGTTGGGTGGGCCTGGGGGTGGCGGAGGGTGGTGAAGGTGGCGGAGGACCGGGATCGGGCCGCGGGGGGTTGGGGTAAGTGACAAGTTGAGGGATTGCCGCGACTGCATTGTGTGCTATCGTCCCTCCGCCCCTGCCTCCCACCCACCCCCCACCCCCTGGAGGGTCTGCGGAGCGCGGCGTGTTACGCTATTTCAGATTTCGAATCGATATTCCCTGTCCGGCCATTTCTGTTTTCAGCCAGCTGCACGCTGGATTCGATTACGTGGGTCTTGTCGCCTCGACCCCTTTTGGGGAATTGCGGGGTTGACAGTCGACAGAACCCCCCTCCCGGCCCCCCGACCACCCCCCGGTACCCTCTCGCCGTATGGTCGCGGCCGCGGATAAAACAATGACGAATGTGCACCGGCGAGGGTGGATTGGGGGTTGCTGAATGCGACCTGGGGTATGGGCTCTCGAATATGGGGCTGGGGGGACGCGACAAGTCGCTGCGGCATTATCGAACGGAACGGCCGCGTTATTCGGTGACGTGCCGCCTCGTTTCCGACCAATCGGCCGCCTCCTGGGGGAGAGTTCCCCAACTCGAGGAGGCGCGTGCCGGGTCGCCTCGGAACTCGGGTCTTGGCTTGAATAGTTTGCTGATTATGTTTGGGTAACAATCGGCAGGCTGTTCCGCGATGCCGTTTGAGAGGACCCGGAAGCTCTTTCTAGAGGTTAGGTGTACCGCCCCGAGATTGGTTTAAACCCCATGAGAATTGCTGGGCTTGTCAAAGAGGAGCGGAGAAATCGCCTAATGAGCGAACCCCCCGGGGGAGAATGAGCGGAATTCAGCCGGTAATATAAGAAATCGGGGAACCTTAAGGTGATATGAAAATGGCACCTGATTGATCTACCCTTCGTGACACCCTTCTCTTTTCTAAATTGAACATTAAATACATAATCGACATTACCATTATACTTCCCCCTCGAAGTCGAGAAACTTTCACTCGATACTATTTCTTTTTTTCTGCAAAATGAATTGTTTATTATATACGATGGTGTTTCATGATAGTCGCCCCGCACTGTATGATTACCAGGATGAATTGATCGTTAAGAAGTCCTCGATCCATTTCCGGTGACCGATCTTAACCTCAAAATGTACCATTCGAGCGCCCTAACCTATAACCTCTTCTTCAGGAGTTCGAGACATCGCCGAGACGCACCTCGGGGGGGCCATTTAAGGGAAAGGGTGGACCATTTGCGCGATGTAAAGCGGAAGTAATGGGAGGCGCCATTTTTTCTCGGGGGTCGTTTCTGGAAGTTCGCGGACCCGGCGGGGGGCCCTCTTAATCAACTTCCGGCGGCTCCAGGAGTCAAAAACCCGAGTAAAGTTCGCCTTGGAGGAAACGGGCGTCGGTCCGGCAGCTGGAGCCACATATTTGCTGGGGGGGGGGGGGGGGGCAAGATATAGGCGGAGGAAGAGAGCCTTTCGAAATTCTCGGCCGGGCCGCAGCTGCTCGTTGCGGTCGGTCTCGTTTCCCGTCCGCGGGGGTGGAAATTCAAATTTACGCGCGACCGCCGCCGCCATGTTTTCCAAACTTATGAAAAATGAGTCTGCCCCCCTTCCCCCCACGGCACGTCCGGCATCTCGAGGCCCTCCTTTGCCGGCCTCGGGGGCAAACAAAACTGTTGACCGCTTACTTCAAACTTCCGAGTTTAATAGAATCGTCCGCGAGGTCCCCGGGACAAAGTTCCCGGCTTCCCTCTTTTCGACGGATTCGCCGAACCCGAGATTAGATTACCGCGGAGAGCTTCGAAATATAACGCCGACGTCTTATCCGGGGTTTATTTCCGACGGAGGAGATCGGCTTTTTCAGTCTTGCCCGATATAAACGGATCACCCTATCCAATTCTAGGTGGACGTCCAAGGTAATTCATGGTTGAAGTGTACCGAGAATTCAAAATGGCGGACTGGACCTTTATTCAGGAAGCTCGAAATCTACCGGAATACCTCTTGAGAATTGTCAGGAAATCTCTGGTAAATTATGCGCTAAGTATGGGAAAAAATTGAAAATGGCGGATGACTCGAAGTCGATGTCAAGGGTCTTTGAAAATAATCCTAAGGTCAGATTGGACAGAGAGATGTACAAGAATGGATATTGAGAGTTGAAAGGTCAATGAGATTGTGCAAAATGTGCACAGAAAATTCAAAATCGCAGGCTAATCAGGAAATGTCTTATATCCTATGTTTTCGTGAAATGCCCCATGATATCCCGTATCTTTGGTTAAATGATACACGATATTCTGGGCCTTTCATGAAATGCCAGAATATATTGTATTTTTCATCGGGATCATCCTTTTAGCCATCCTTCGGGAGGAAGTATCTTAAGGATTCGAAAGTCGCTTTAATGGCGGCGCATGCGCATATGCCGGCCGCGCAGTACCGCGCAGGGACTCCCCTTTCAAGAGATGCGTTAAGCCCGAGATTAGGTTAAGTCGGGCAGATCGGGTAACCCGGGCAGAAGGTGGCGGGTGATGTGCGCACGGCTCCGGGCGCCGCGCACGTTTACATGGAACGAATAACCCGGTACACGTGTCCTTTGAGGGTTGCTTACCGCTCCGACACTTCGGCCCGAGGATCTCCTGCAACCCTATTAGGGGCGGGAGCCTTTGAGCGAATGCGATCGACGGTTTCCGCGGAGAATCGCCGAGATTGCCGCGTTATCCGTGGCAATGGCGAAACGTTTCCGAAAAACCTCGCGATCCGGTTAGTATATAACTACATAAAAATATCCTTTTCTCCGTAAAAAGCACTATATATAAAGATGATCAAGTAGCATGTAAAAGACTCCTAAGGAGCACTGTGGGAAAAAAAAAATCGTGTTACCTAATAATGGACGAAAATATTAATTGGTAATAATAACGGTAATTCGTTTGGCATCTGTTCTCTAATAAAATACATAAATTTCAATTAATTTATGGTGTACCCGAAATGTCCTTAAAGTAATAATAATAGCAGTAAACTGCCTCATATAAAGACCCCTTCAACCTTCACAAGAGAAATTGGGAAAAATGAAGAAGACCATTTAATTGAATCTCACTTCAGGGAGAAAAAAAAAATTCGAGTTTAGTGAATCTTCAGCGAAAAGGGATGGAAGAGTTGCGGGACATATCGCGAGCTTTTTCGGCAACTTATCTCGGCGCGTCCACCTGGGATGCGGAGGTCTGGCCGTCAGTTTCAGAGGGGTATGGAGACGCGCATATAAACGTAATAACGTCCTAAGCCAATTGCAGTACAGGGCTGTCTATAAACGTAATAATGCTCCCAGCCAAGGTGGATTGTCCGGGCCGAAAGGATCGATTCGGCTGGCCGACCAAAGGGAGCCAATCGGCCGCGCGCGGCGGAGACGGAGCGGAAGGTCCGCGGGATTAATGCCGCGGGAGGGGCTCGAAAAAACGCGGTCGCCGTAAAAACCGAGGCAGTCGTTTAATAACGAAACTCGTAAATTCGCGTGGCGGCCCGTGGAAAAGGCAAAACGTAAGGGGAGACCCACCCCCTCGGGACACGAGACGGCCACCCCCCGCGACGCGTTAAACGTATCCTTTCCGCGGCCGAGGGGGTCGTTTCCGACTCTCCGATTAACCTCGTAAAGCGGCCGCGGCCGTAAGCGCGGAAATGCCGGAGGTGGTTTCGCGGCTCGTCGAGACGGCCGCAAAGATTAACCAAAGACACCCCGAGAAAAGTGGAGGAAAGGTGCCTGGGAGACCCACCCCCTTGGGGTGGTAGTTCATCTCTTGATTGTAGTTTTAACGAAAAAATTACCTTAATCGGAAATAGAACCACTGTTATCCATGTATACATGTACAAAAAAATATGTAAATGGTTTTCTTAGGAAAAAAGACTCGTATGGTTTTTCCCCTCCGAGTATTATTAATCGTAAATGCCTACGTGAGAATATGGTAAAGTGCTAGATTGCGTATGCAAGGTGTAGATTTATGATACGATGACATCGGGTCAAAATGACTCAATTTCCATTTTTAAGGTTAAGAGATAAAATTTAATATCGTTGTTCACAACTTCTTCTCTAAGGGAGGTCTTCTTCCCTTGAAATGAATAATATGGTAAAATTTAGAATACTTGAACAGCGCGAACTTAGGGACTGAACCTATCTATGTACATAAAAACTCGAAAAATGGTCTCATGGGGTATGGGGGTGGTTTCCCTTTTTCATGGGAAAAGATGGGAAGAGGGTAATTTTTTCCTTATCGTCACCTCGCGCGATAAGAAAACCCGGTACGTCAACTTCCTCGGTGAAATTCCGCAGAAACGTTTGAAATTTTCATGGCGGATCCCGGGGGCTGATGGGGCCTGGGGGGAGGGGGCTGATGGGGCACGGGGTACGTATGTGCGACCGGAAACTGTATTTGAAATTCAAATCGATTCATTGAATAAATATCGTCCCACTTAGATGAATTAATAACGAGAATTCCGGCACGCTTTTCCTCTGTTATTACTATGGGGAATGTTGCCTCCTCCCTGTTATTACTTCCCCCCGCGTATAGACTTCACATACAAGTGCGGGAAATACGTGCAATTCGACGGGCGTTAATAAAGGTATTTGTCGACGGTTCGCATGGCGTTCGTACTTTCGTTCCGCCGCGACGCCTCCGTTAATTGACAAGGACTAAACGGTGGAGGCACTAATTAATTTCCAAAAACAAATAATCACATCATATATCTACTTATTTAATTTCCTATTATTGACTATAAGTAATACTATCGGCTGCGCAATTAAAACAGAAATAAAATTATCTTCGATAGCTCCCTGACAAAGGGCTGCACTGCATGCGTTTATATACAAAATTATGTGAAAATTACGTATATAAAGCAGTCATGCAAAATTTTTCTGCGTGTATTTAATATAAAAATTGAAGTTACTGTGGGTTGTAAGGGACGGTATCACTTTCAGGGTAATATCGTAAACGCAGGTAAAATTTTATTCGACCGAGCCCAGGTGATAGAGAGGGCTGTATCCTTCATGTACACGTACGTGCCACGTTGGAAAGGGATTATGGTATTCAGGTGCGATCGTCGGTGCACTTCTTCGGATTTTCCCGTCACACTTTTTGCCGCTGATGTTTGCTCCAGTGGAGCATGCTCCGAGCACCGCACCGAGAAGCGCTCTTGTGCTTCCTCGTGTCTAGGGACTTTGGTCGATGCTGGGTACGTCACTGCCTGAGCTCACCCTGGATGCTCGGTGCTCTACATACTCGCGAGCTGGTTTACATCCTCTCCCACCGTGCACCGTCAAGATTTACTGCAATCTACGTACACGCCAAAGTACGCAAGCTCGGACGTACAGTGCGCAACGATAGATCCGTACTCTGTCCGAAAAGCGTCGAAAGCTTCCGGCCAAAAGTGGGAAGCAATCCTTTGAAATGTTTACCTCCGATAACATGATATCCTGAAATATTTATCTATTCAATTATAGAAATGGTGTCTATAAAAATATATCATTAAAAATGGACGAATAGAATATGACATAACTGTGTTACTGAGGGTAACTGAATTATAGAAGTTGCTTCATGAACATACACAATTGAAAGTCCGTGGGAATTTTGTGAAATAATTTTTATTCCCAAGAATGCTCGAATGCTAGACGGAGTTATCAAGTGACGGTTTCTTTTAATATCTTTAATAGTTCTTGAGAATTAATTTTTTCGTTGCGATGGATCTCGATATTTATCGCAAATTCTAGACGCGAAGGCGAAGGAAGTATATGCCAGGCGAAAGAATGTCACCGAAGGGAGGAAACAATTATTGCTTGAGATGATACCTGCAGGATTCTGCAGGAGTTGCAGCGACTTTAATGATCATTCGAGAGCCTCGGGACTTCGGTTTACGTCGGGTACATCTTTCCCCGAACTCGCACTTAATGCTCGGTACTCTACGTACTCACGAGCCGGTTTACATCGGCCCCCTCTGCAGCGTTAAGATTTACTGCCACGTATATACATACCGGGAAAACACGCCAGCTCGGATGTACACTGCGAGAGGATATTTCCGGGGACTTAAATTGCAAAAAAAAATCTCCAGATGAAACGCCACCCGAAATTGCGCCCTCCTGCATATTGCTGCCGCAATTCTACATTTTCCTTTCCCAATGTAACAAAAAAATAGAAATATCCCAGAATAGCATGAAATCTCTAATTTTATGAAATCGATTATTCCGGTATTTAATTTCGAGTAGTGAATTTTGGAAAATTAAAATCACGCATCCCGTGTCATCAAGTGTCGTCGCGGTACTCCACGTTGCACATTACCGCCTCATTTTAACTTTTTCTTCCCTTATGCAAAAAAAATCATACGTATCCCAAAAGAGCACGAAATCTCTCACTTTACGAATTCGATTACTCGGGTAGTAAATTTTTGAAAATTTAAATCACGCATCCCGTGCCGCCAAGTGTTTTTGAGGTGGAAGACAACAACGTCGGTAAATGTACAGGGCGACGTATGGGCATCGTATCCATCCGACACGATTCCTAGGCGAGGTACATGGTTCTCTCGGATCGCTGGTACATGGGCCAACATGGCCGGGAACCTGCACGGCCCATGTACCCGTGGGCAGCTATATGCGAGTGCCGTGATTTAAAAATATAATATATTCACTGGGTGACCGCGTTGCACTGTTTAGCCAGCGGAGCGTGGCCGCCGGTGCAGCCGGGCTGCCCTTTTTCCCCGGCTCTCGTTCCTCTCCAAAGAGGAGCGTTTACTCTCTGCCGAAGAGTGAAAACCCCCGAATTTGGGTTATCGACTGGCGGGGACTCTCTTTGCACGGCTCGTCGGCCCGGGGCCAGGAAAAGCGCCGATTCAATTTCCAAAGCTATTCTGCTCATCGTGCCCACAGAACGTGACCTAATACACCCCCTTTTTCCTTCGGCCCGCTCCCAAAAAACCAGGAGAGCTAGTTCCCTCGTCTACCCGCCGATTCGTCAATTTATGAGGAATCGAATTGGCCTGTCCGCCCGAAATTAGAGAGAATTCTTCTTCCTCTAGGCACTAAATCTCCTCCATTTTGTGGAACAGTCTGCAGGGATAAAACACGATTTTATTAAATGCAAAGGAATACGTTAATTTTCTTTCTGAGTTTTGATAAGTCGGGAAATAACTAGGGATGAAGTACAGGTAATCATGCCCGCGTTTTCATTGATAAGTGAATCGACAGGTAAATATTATTGATGAATAATTCATTAACTTATGAGGAATCGAATTGGCCTTTCCGCCCGAAATTAGTGAAAATTCTCGTCCCTCTAGGCACTAATCACCTCCAATTAGTGAAAAAGTCTGAGGCGATAATATATGATTTTATTAAGGGCGAACAATTTAATTTCGATTTTAAATATCGCCCGGAGGTGTAATCATTTATAACGGGCTACTAAATGATTGACAAGGATCGAGTATTAACACGTGCGTTAGCTAGGGACTCGATAGGTAATTATTAATAACAAACACATTGGACCAAACATGTTCACTTGGAGCGTCCTCGCCAGACAGTGATTAATAATCCGGACATCAGTCCATGGATTTACGGACTAGGCTCGATTAATTAACTTAGCATTCGCGTGCGTGAAAAATTATACCCCGAAAAAAAGAGGGGCGGGCTGAATTATATCGCCCGAATGCCGACTGATAATCACATCGCGGCTCGGCCCTTTCCGGCGGTGGTGATTAATTAATTAAACGTTTTCATACGGATTCACGGCGGGTAATTAGGTCGGGTAATTTCAGAAACGCGTCCAGCTACTCCACTAATTAATTAACAATGATACCTTCGCACGTCCGTTCGAGAGAGTGCACCTTTGGCTCAGTGCAGGGATTCATTTCCGCGCGATTTAATAAAAGTCATGGTGGAGGTATCCAGATAATAACCTAACTTAGAGTCTAGAATAATCATATAATTATTTCAATAAACAATTGAAGGGAAATTATTTTCTACTCAATCAAACGCGTTATGCTAAACTTCACAGCTCACGATTCGATGGGTGTCAAACTTCCAGGACGCAATGATAAGTTGGATCGATTCGTAATCTACATAAAAATCCGTCATCTCTTATCATTTCGGATTTCCGGGCATTTGTCTCGAAATTTCAGCAAGTTTCTTGAAACGCTCTTCCCCCCCGGACCCCATGGATTCAGTTCCCGTTTCCTGGACCGTTCCACCCCGTAGAGTCCTGGCGGTCTCGGGCCATCTCGTCCTGACTGCGAACGAGGGTCCTTCATTCCGGAGCGGTCCCTGGCAGGAAGCGCGGTACTTCGTATTTGGGCCATAAGGCGAGGTGTCGTCGAGTGCGGGGACGAGGTTACAGAGTGAGAGCCTTAATTGTTCGGGGATTTGAACTCGTTACTCGGGCGAAGGCAGGGCTCCCGTTCCTGCGTCGTTCCAGGACCGTTCCCCGAGCGGCCCGCTCGTTCGGGCCGTCGTATCCCGCGGACCGCGGCCGTAATTTGGAATTCTCTCGCGGAATTTCTTCGTTACGAGGCCGAGGACGGGGTAGGGACCCTTTCCGGCAAGTGGCGGGTCCCGGGCACTCGTCACCGGAATACGAATACGCCCTCCCAGAGGGCCGTAAACGTCGGAAAGGTCTCTCTCCGGCGACCCCTTCGGTCCGGTCCCTCAGGGGGGGTTGAAAGACAGGGAAAGAGGGAGGAAGAGGAGGCGTCGAAAGTTTCGCGCCGTAAGCCCCGACGGCGCAATTTGGCTTTATAATGGTCGAGCACCTATCTCGGGCTTGGTCTCTTTCACGGGGACCGGAAGTCGGGGTGACCGGAAGCGCTCGCCGGGAGATAAGACCGCAAAGCTCGGGGCCGCGGACCCGGCGCGGATATTAAAAGTTGCCCCGCAACCGGCCACGGGTAGACGGATTTTACCTAAGTCCACGGAAACTTCCCACCCACCCACCCCCTGGGGGAGGAGGGCGGAGGTCCACTGATTTATCCGGTCCTGAGATCCCGGGAAAACTAAAGCGCACCCCCTCCCTCTCTTCATCCCGGTCTGCTGGCCAGTGGATCAAACCGAATCCAATAACTCCCCGGGGATTACGCGCGCCAGTCCCGCGGGGGCAAATCGCCCTTCCCCCCGCCGGAAAGAACCGGAAACCCCGGGGAAAGTCCTCCGTCGCGGACCTCCACCCCTTTCTCACGGTCTCGACGTAATGGCCGCGCGTCCACCTGCGGACTCGACGGGCTAGCAGCCGTTCCGGCCCCGTCGACGCCGGAAAAATGGCCTGGCACGTCCGGCGACGTTTATTTGCACGGCCTGTCAGTTTTTCTTCTACTTTCGGACCGCCTTAAGGTGACGTGAATGCGGCGGTCTTGTTTCGGAAACTTCAGAACGCGTTTCAAGTTGCTAGAAAGCTTACCGTGTAGAGGTGGAGGCTGGAAGGAAGGGATGGATACGTGTCCAATTTCATGTTTTTTAAGTTTGACTGGATATGGATATTTGGGTAATTTGTTGTAGAAATGAAATTTCATTTTTGTTGCGATCTGTTAGGGCCTCCGTATTCACGTAATGAGATTTCAGACGACTCGGTGTACATAGTTACGAGGAATGTTTTGTACACTACTAAACTCTCGAAAGCCACTTTAATGTCACCTTAAGACTATCTTAATGTCAAGGGCCGAAAAATAAAGGGATCTTTAGGAATTAAAAGAAAGGGTTTATACGTCTTATTAACTTGAAGCATTAACTTGAAACATCTGGGCATGTTTAACTGCATTGTTAGACAACCCATTTTTCTATGTCCATTAAGAAATACCATATCGAGGAACACGCGTTTATGAATTTAGGCATATGTTTTTTTTTGGACATGTAGTGTAATTTATAATATTAACGGCTAATCAGCTAGTCTCGGGCCGTACATGGTACCATCCTCTTCTTTAAAAGCTCATTTCGACCGACCGAAAAAAAGAAAAAATCAATTTTGCGACTCTCGACCCTAGGGAGGCCCTTAACGACACCCCGGCTCCCCTCGCGCGAATTTAAGGAGGAATTCTTCCAGTGCCCTCGACGAGGTTTTCGGCCCGGTGTCCCGAGAAATTGAAAACTGCCAATTTTCCCTTCCTTAGGCCGGTAATCCCCCTGGAAGATTGGATCGAGGGGGTTGTTTGCAAAATCTCGCGCGGGGCGCCGGTTCTCGCGGTATTCACCGGCGAGGATGATCGATGGCCTCTCCGGCCAGTCCGTGGGGGGTCGAGGGTTCGATTCTCCTTCTCGGCTCGTTTTTTTCCCCACTTTTTTTTTCCTTTCCCCACCATTATTATGAATTTCTTGATGCGTTGGCAGACTCTCGTTGTCCGGGAGCGAGGGAAACCTCCTGGGGAAAGTCCCCGAGGAGCCCCTTTACAGGCCGATGCCCCGCTCGTGGAAGCGTTTAGGACGTCTAAATATCGGAGAGCAAAGTAGTACAATATTGGACTAGCAAACACGGGGGGACGTCGAGTGTACTTTGGCAAACACGACACAAAGCGCGGTTAGACTTCTGCCGGGATGTTATAATACTTGCGGTGGTTTGTAGTTCGCGACCGGCTTCTAATGCTTGCGTTGTCGACTGTTGTTACTGTCATCTTGTTGTTTGAGCGCATGTTCAACTCCAGGAGCTCCTACAGGGCGGCGATCAATTTTTCACAAATTCTGAACGTGACTTATTTTATACAATTTGTCTTCAACAGAGTCGTTGTTACGGAACGAAGGCCTTCTTTCGAAAGACTCGTAGCTTTCAGATTTAATTATTCGAACGAAACTAGGCGTCGATTCGCCATTACTCTCCGGTAAAAGTTGGACAAACCGATCGATCATTTTCGTCAGTGCGGGGTATTGCAGGGCCGTGTACTCCTGGAAGTACGTGTCGGTATTCTCGAGGGCGCAGCGCGGCGCTACCGGCAGTAAGGAGGATATACAGCCTCCAGCCTCGCGGTTATGCCGTCGCCCTAGTGGTAAAAATAATAGCGGTGCACATGAATGTTTAATGGCTACTCCGTTCCATACATTCCAGTTGTTTTACCGGCCCGACTTTATGGACCTTCCGGCACACTTTTCGAACGTAACGGGGCGCCCGGAGGAACTTTAAGGTGACAACTTCACAATGCCAGCCATCTACTGGAGCGGAGCCAGAAAAGCGTAGCAGTCGCGGCGACAAACTCCGTACTTTGAGGATTCTTCCGAAATTTTGCCCGAATTTCTCCGGGAGTTTTCACGATTTTTTCGAAATCCCCACACAGGGTAGACAACCCAGCCCGACTAGTAGTCCGAGGAAGGCAATTTCCGGAATCCCGAAATTTTTCAGGGTCCTTTTTATATTTTTTCCTCCTTCATCCCACCCTTTTATTCTCCGCGGCCGGTCGTAACTTCCGGGGCAAAAAGAGATATTTTAGTTAGGGTAAGCCTTCGGGCTCTGTTGGCGGTTCTTGCGAGGGCGAGGTTAAGGAGGATGTATACCGGGTGCCCACTTCCGGCGATAACTCACGAGTTCTCGCCGGCGGGATTTTGACAGATCGCGGGAACACGTGCTCGAGCACGTGCACGAGGCTCGCCGAGAAATGGCCCCCTGGATGCCGCATCCAGCATCCAGCTCCAGCCCCTCCAGGTGAGCATCGACTGGCTCCCGACGTTTCCGGCAAACTTTTCGTCCCCGCGATTTTGCTCTCGAGGCTCGTCTCGAGTTTCCGCCATCCCCTCTGCTTCTGGGAGGAGAGGAGTTTCTTGGACCAGCGGACGCAGCAGTTTTCCGCTCCCCGAATCGGAACCGCGCGAGGGCCCGACGCAAATCGAGTGGAAACGAACCCTGCGGTTCGCGGGGGGTCCACTACTCGAATTCTCAATGAAGCCGAGGAAGAGCCGGAAAAGCAGGAAGATGCGGACCCGTCGAAGAAGTCGGCGCTCCGCTGGGAGTAATATCGGTGTACTGGGGAAGTAAGTGGAGGTTACTTTTTTTGGCCGGACCAACCGAGTGGGACGAGGCAATAAGACATCGTTGGATTTTAAAATATTTCGCTTTTCGAGATTTCAAATGGATTTTAGAATTCGTATCGGTTACCTATGTTAATGGTGAGTGTAGGAGAAATCGATTCGGTAAAGTAATAAATGGCACACCTGGTATTACATCGTCGTACTGGGAGAATAAGTGGGGAATACTTTTTGGTCAGACTTTCTGAGTGAGTTCTGTGGTTAAACCTTAAAACGCTTCGATTTTCGAGGTTGGAAATAAACCCTGAAGTCCATCCTAACTACGTAGACCGTCACGTGAGTGTAGGAGAAATAGATCCGGCGAGGATGTCGATCTTCCTCTGGGAACCACATTGGCGTTCGGGGACAATAAGTGGTAGTTCCTTTTTTGGTCAGACCATCTAAGTGGTTTTGGCGGTTAAACCCCAAAATGTTCGTTTTCGGTGATCGGAAATAAACTCCGGAGTTCATGTCGGTTAACTACGTAAATAGAGTCGTGCCCGTATAGGATAAATCGACCTGAGAAAAAAGTCCCTGAGATTCTAGGAGCAAAATAGGAATCCATTCGGTAATTTTGCAAGTTAGTTTTTCTAAAGAGATCCCTGGTTACATCTAAGATTGGATTTAATTGAAAAAATGTTTGTCGTTCGTGCGATTATTCCTGCAGTAAGAGCGAAACTTTATCAGCAATGCTGTCCTTTGCTTGAAGTGAAAATATTTTCTATTCCCAGCGCCGATCATTCTGGGTTATAAATATAGGAAAACTCTATAATCTGAAAGAGAATTTTAATTTATGCTCAGATCAGGACCCAAGGGCGCGGAACCTTTCTCGCGGCCATAAATCGGCCACTTAATAGCGTTTGACGTGATCGAGTTTGCCTTTCGAAGTTAATTATTGAGCCACTTGGTCTCCTCGCAAAGTTTCTCATCCCGGTAGCTGGGGATCCCCTTTAAGAGCGCGGAAAGGATCGACGGATCACCCCTAGACGCGATCGCTACCCCATCCCCAGAGCTGATTAGGCAGAAGGGGTTAAAACTGTCCAAACTGAAGCGTATCTTCCTCCCCGATTCTCATCCCAGCTGATTGCGGAATTATCGCGACAATGGAAGACAAAGTGCGGGATAAAATGGCGCGCCCCGAAGAGTGTCGGTTCCCAGAGCTCTTAGATCGGCATTAAATGCACGAATAAATAATTGAATCTCCGATGATTTCCACGGGCGGAAATGATCGATCGAGAGGATCCGACCCAGTAAGAGATGAAATCGGACGGAATGCGGAACGCCGGCGGATTTATGTAGATTAATGGAGCGTGGTACTCACTGACGAGGGTGAGGAAAGGGATGCTGTGCGACGTGTAGTGCGGCGAGCTGCACGCCTCTTCCGGTCTGGAGACTGCACTTCCGGTCTGCACTTCTATCACGTGGCCGTCCCTCCGGTAAAACGTCATGCACATGAAACCGCTGCGGCTGGAAAAGGAGGGGAAAGATCGACTTTTATCTCGCACTTCGGCCGGATAGTAAAGGGGACCGAAGATAGGCGCGCTCGATGACACCCTCCGATGATGTCCTCCGATTTGACGAGGGTATAATCCACGAGCGACGCTGGAGGAGGCATTTTAATCGGAAATAAAAAATGGATCGAACCGGGGGGGACATTTAATCCTCGGGTGGCCATGGAAGGATTAGATACCTACATTCGCAGCGCCAGTAAAAAATCTTGCTGCAGAGACGTACCCAAGTCCAGGTTATAATTCTAACTGCATGGCTTTGTTGGAGTAATTCGTTATGCTTTAGGTTAAGTCCCGCGAGAAATTATAAATTCAGGAAGAGCGTTTGAAAAAGACTACCGCAAGGAATGGCAAGGACGTCGAGATTGCCCCATAAAGACCTCCGTCACAGGCGCCGCCATAAGGACCGGAAGATAGGGGGAAGTTAAAGCCTCAATTTTTCACAGAGAGGGGAAGATCTCCGCCCGAAAAGTGACACATTGAACCGGCACTCCAGGAGGAATGAAATTCTGGGCACATCCCACCTGTCAAATAAGTCTCCCCTGACGCCAAGGGGAATCCTAAACTTTGGCTGCTGATCAGCTCCTAAATCCTGCATCCGGAATCTCTCCGCTCGACGTCGCCCCCTGCAATCCTTCTCGGTCGCGAAGATTCGCGGAATTTATAGGCCGAGGGCCAAACGTCATGGAAAAATTGACGGAAATGGAAATCCGGCCTTACCATCCGACCGTGAAGTGGGCGACGAGCGTCGCCATCGTCTGCGCAGGGTTTGACTGTTTCACGCTGTTGCAGAGGATCTTGACGTCCTGCTCCTGCTGTTCCGGTAGGTCCGGGAACTCGGCCTGGCCCACGTCGATCCTCGAATTCGTCGCGTTGGGTCTGCTGATGTGTAAGGACGCGTTTCTGGGGTGGAAGGTGTACGACCTGGCCAGGTCCAACGTGTGCCAGGTGAGACCTCCGCTGGAGTGTCCTGTCAACCAGCTGGGGAAACGGCACTTCCCTGGCGAGGACACTGAAAATGACGAATATGAAATTGAGCACTATGCATCGTATCAACCTGGAAACAAAATGACACTCTACGTGCACTCCGTACCAGTTATAAAAGATAGTACGGTTTTATACCACTTTTTTGGACAGTTCATTCAGACAGGGTATTCATCTTTTTCAGCATTTCATGTATAGATGTATGAAATTGTATAAGTGTACATGAACCTTCCTATAAAATTTCGGAAAATCGTAACATACATATGAAACCCACAGGAAATCAAATGAAACGGCGTACAAAGTCAATTTTATAAGTTTCCTTGAAAGTCCTTCTCAGGTGGCATCCACCCCCGCTACTCCAACCACCCGTACCCCCCAAATACCAAGAAACGGCGCATAACCCCATAGGACACCCGAGTCGTTCGGGGCCCATGACGGAATCTCGTCATGAAGTGGTCTCGATACCGGAAGTGGGTATTCTCCGTTGTCCAGGAGTCGATAAAATCCAGGCGAGGGATGCAGGGAAAATTTAAGGCTGATTCCGCCACCCCCTGCTTCTCAGCACCCTTCAACCCTTCCCTCCTCGTCGCTTCTTCCGGGTCCCCGTAAGGGCGTAAAACCCTGGCCACTTCGTGTCAACAAACGATGCAGCTTTGCGGGTTTATGGGGCATGAAAGCGCGGCATCGCGCCCCCGTCCTAGGGGAAAGAATGGAAATAATTCAGAGGGCCGCTCGATAAGTCCGCCATGGGCGTCGGCGCGCGATACAAATTCTTCCCTCGTAAAAATAGTACGGCTCTCGTAAGGGCGCTAATTCGCGTTTTAACGTCGCGATAAAACTGCATCTGTCTCATACTTCGTGGCCCCTTCTTCGGGGTGTCTCCCCCCTTCTAAACGCCATGGGAGATTCGGGATCTTCAACGTGTCGCGAGGATTATCGCCGGGCCCTTTATGGGGTTATATAGAAATTCATCGACCCCCACATCCTCTGTCGAAAAGAGAGGAGAAAAAAAACGAACGACCGGAAACTGCCCCGAAGTAATTTTTTCTTCACGTCCAGAAGAAACTTCCTCCCCCTGAATTAATATAATTATCATTTTTTTCAAGGACGATAAGCGAGGGGAATTTATACAGTCCATAAAGAGGCCGTTTACGAGGCTAGGAAAAAGTTCAGCGCCGCGGTACCTGCTCTGTTAAAAAATATGTCGCCGTTTTATCACGTTTTTGTGTGGAGTCTTATTCAGACAGGGTGTACTAATTTCATACCATATTTCTTAAAAGTGTATCATACCTATGTTATACATTTCAGGTGTACACTGAGAAAAAAAGATATTTTTTTTCCCTGAAATTCATTCTTTGAACGGAGTTAATGAAATTGTGGCATGAAATCAAAGAAGTATAGAAATATAGTTTTCGCTAAAAAATGCCGAATGTTTACCTCTGATGCATCGCAGCGATCGAATACTTCGCGCCTTAAAATAATAATAAAAAAAACCGATAAATAAATCCATGCTAATTCACTTTTAGGACGTTAAATATTTAATCCTACTACAACCTCATGTACTAAAAGTGCATGAATTATATGGATATTTTTAACAGCGTATTTTCACGTCGCTATACAGCATCTTCGAGCAGTCGACGCGAATCAGAGAGAGTTTTGCCTTTTTCGCGCTTTCGTCGACGGGGCTCTGATAAGCCGTCTCGATATGTCGGCAATACCATTATCATTTAATCCTTCTGTCTCATTTAGTTCGTTTCTGCCTCGCGGTTGTATCGGTTCTCATAATGCATATGGCTCGAGGAATCGATCGAAGCCTGGCAGCGTGCAGAGAACAGAGGAAGAGAGAGACGGAGATAAGCATAGACGCGGGAGAGCGAGAGAGACGGAGACAGCGCACCGAGACCCGCGATCGGATTCTTCATCCGATTGGGAATTATTTCATGCATCGGAGATGTTGTCACTTTTATTTCATATTTCCCCCCTTTATTCCCCGCTCCTTCCCGTTTCCCCTCTCCGGTTGCGCCGCTCGTAAATTACGTGCGAATCTGCCTGGCGGCGTTTCCGCCGGATGTAGCGAATATACTCCGCGGTGGATATACCGTGGGCGATTCGAATATAGCTATTCCTATTGGAAATTATTTCGCGTCCCGTAGACGGTCTCATTGTTATGTATAGCTTCTTTATTGTCACTCCGCCCCAATGGCAGCCTCATCTCCGCGCGTCCCTTTTCGAGTTACGGGGAAAAAGGTAACTCCAGAGGAGATCATTAGGCGGCCTCCAAGTGCCGCCATCTTGGATGTGATATGCGTCGTCAAGAACGGCGACGCTATTAAAAGAAATACCGTAACATTTGCGCCGCAAATTTCATTTCCTGGCACAAATTACAGTACGCAAATGTATTAAATCCCAGCGGAAACATCCCGCGATTATAACTCGGTGTTATGGAATTACAAATTTATTTAGATGTCTGCAATAATTGCCACCAACGAACGCCACTTCCCGAATAAGCGGGAGCATTTTACCTCCCGTGGAATGGCTTTTTGAAAAATAATCCCAAGTCCATAACTAATTCAGGCCGCTCCGAAATCCACAATTTGCGTTTCTGAAGTCAGTGGAATTTCTCTCAAAGTCAGAAGTCACTCCCAAGAGTTGGCATTAAAAGATTCACGAGAAATCCGGCTTTCCAGCGAGGCCGGATTTTTTAGCAACGTGACAGTGAACACGAAAATGACTAAATTCGTAAAGGTACTTCCGACCTGGATATAGTCGTCCGCCTCTATTCCCCTTTTCCAGTTTCTAGGCGGACCACGTTTTCGTTTTTGGAACGCTCTCCCTGATTCTTCCGTATTATTTTTTTTTTATTTTCTAGGTTGGCCGCGGGCCGCGGGAGGTATCCTCGTCTCTCTCGCTCTTAGGGCGGCCCGCATAGCTCTCGCTCGCTCACTCCACTTACTCTTCCTCTTCGGGAATTCGACTTCGCGGTCTCAGCTCCGCGTGGGGGAGCCACGTCAGGGTCTTTTTCTGGTTACTTCGGCGGGAGCGCGTTTCGAGTGGTTATGAAGTTCGAGTCGAGTAATTTTCCCGGTGTATTGACTTTGGAAGAGTCCGGGCTAATTGAACAAACTTTAAAGCGCCGCCGTGGCGGAAACCAGTCAAAGGAGTCTACGAGCTTAATATTAATCCATTTTCTGCGCTGCTCGTGCGCACTCGTTAAATTTAACAGCTGCACGACGATTTTCCACCCCCTCCTTCCCCTCTCGATTATCAACTCGATTTTGAATACATGGACTTCCCTGCGATCGACTTCAACCCCTCGTTCCGCAACAACTAATCGGAGCTTTTCTACCCTGAGGGCTCATTGCTCGTTGCACCTGTGATTATCGAAGCGACTTGCACTTGACCCCATATAATGAACCCACTATCTATTAATCCCAAAATACATGCGTTATCGACAGCCTACCTATCTTTATCATCGGCAACAACTTGCCTTGGACATTTCTTACGCCGTTAAGAATATTGACAATATCTGTACATTATAAACACATAAGGTCTTAATAAGATTCTAACGTCTTAAAACTGAATGCACACCCTCGTTACGAATTCCTATGTTATAATGCATAATTTCATGACACGTTATCATTTTGTGAAATCGTGAGGGGTTATTAGTGCCTCATATCTGAAATACATGTTTCGAAGGTTAAAAAACTGTTGTAAAATTAAAATAATTTTTTTTTTAAGCAATGTAACTTATTATGATTTATTTATGTGGAGTATTTATGATATCTGGTAGATTGATTAGCACGTACCTTTCTTTAGGGTCATGGTTTTGGATCCCTCGTTAGGGCTGAAGAGGCCATTACAGGTGGCGTCGCCGCTCTGCGCCACCTTGTAGATTTCGGGGGCTCCTTCAGGAAGGGGTCCAATCGGAAGGGGCACATCGTGGTCCATCGAGTTGATGCCCAAACCAGGTCGGTTCAGGTTGCCGATGATCTGGCCGGCTCTCTCGTAGACGAAGCACCTGTACCTGTCCTCGTTGCTGGACGCGTGTCGGTGATGGAGTCGGCCGACCAAGTAACGACTGCTCCCTTCTTTCCAGGTTGCCAGGCACTCCAGCTCCTCGACTGGAAGACGAAACAAAGGTACTCTTAGAGCCGGCTTAGCCACTCTTCGGGAGTTCGAGAGATTCTCCAAGGAAGAGGCACCCCTAGGTCTTGAACTCCGCCTCGTTCCCGGGGCAATGAGTCTGGGAGCAAAGTTTCCCCGAAGGACTCCGACAATTATCCTCGACAGTATCCCCGTATCAGGGGAAACGCAACCGCCTCTTCGGGGTGCTCGCAGTAAGTGACATTTGTTGTTCGCCCGTGCATGTCACGGAGAAACTCTTTCTACAAAAGTTCTTCAGGGCGTTACGACTGATCAATTTTGTGGGGGACATTTTTTCATAAAGCTCATGGGGGAGGCAGAAATCGTCCCCATAAAAGGGGCCAATACCGTGGTCATCAACCGCGTTGCGAGAAAGCATTTTATTTTCTGAACTGTTATTAAAAGTAAATAATAATAAAAATGCTAGAGCTCATCCTTGTTAGTTGTCGGTAATTGTATAGATTTGGGATCCTATGAAGGCGATTGGCAATTAGATTTTCCCGTAAAGGATGTCGAAGGCCTCGAGATGAGGCGAACGTCTCGGTGTCTTTAGCAACCAGAGGGGGGAAAGTTACCAAGGAGCCCAACAATTATCCCGGACTATGGCGTAGGCCCCAAGGCTCGGGAAAGGACGCGTTATTTCAACCCCCTTCAAAGGGTTTTCATCCCTTTTTTTCTCCAGCAGACCCGTTAACCAGGAGGGACCGGAAATGTTCCCCGCTGCCCATCGGAGGAAATCCTGCTGGCTCGGTCCTATCTAAATCACATCAGGGAAAAAGTCCTAGGGGGCGAATGGGTTTCCCAGGGTTTTTAGCGTGCCACGTTCCCCCGGAAATTTGCGAAGAAAAAACGTGACCGTGGATCCAGCCAGGACGAGGCTCCTCCAGGGGGTAAAAAGAGACACCCGTCGGTTGGCCAGAGGAAAACGAGCCCGAGCCTTGAAGGTCGTAAACCACTTAGACGGGATCCCTGACGAGGTTAAACTCATTAATCTCGCGATTACAAGATCCCGCTACAAGCTCTCTTTTCCCCTTCGAAAAGCTCCCGAGGCTCCAAAGTCCCCAGGAAAAACGTTCAAGATCGCATCACCGTATACACCCAGATACCGGACCTGAAGAAACGACCTCCAAAGGTCTCCAGGACTATCCAATCCCGTGATACCCAGAAGAATCTTAAGCAGCCGGGATCCTCTATCCTTCCTAAATTTAATCACGCTCTGAATTTCACTTCATCTAACCGAAAACCCCCGAAATTCATCTTCTACCTTCAAACAGCCAAAACTTCCTCATAAGCAACCTGCCCTAGAGGACGAGGGTTCAATCCCCGCGGGGTCCAATTTTTTTTCTCTCTCATCCAATGCACTTTCTCTTTTTTTTTCAACGTAGTTCTCTGTTCACTATTATGTTAGTGACATAAATCGCGGATTAGGATTTTTTTCTCATGGATTCGACAATCTTTTCCTCCTCCAGGATTTCCTCGCGAAGTCGCGCTCTTCGCAGAATGCTTAGTTGAGTCGACGGGTGCCTCCAGCCCCATCACCCCCTTCACCCCCTTCCCATGGGGTTTATCGTGACGTTAAAGTATCGTTCCGGCGATTCGACGACATAACCTCAACCTCCGCGAGATAGCATGCCCGCGTTTATTCGCCGCCCGGGACGTCGACTAATGTCCAGGATCGATAAGGACGACGAGGCCGAGTCGTAACGAATGTACCTAATGCCTCCTCGAGTCGTTGCCTTGCTCAAGGTCGTCGATATTATCTACCGGGGCGAGATAAAGGAGAGACGAGTGGTCTCACCTTAACGCCGCGTTACGGGGTGCCCCCCGAGGGCGCTGCGATGTGACGACACTGCTTTACCGACTGATCCTGACAAATTGCAGTTCCCTACTAATAGCCTCCACCAGGCCCGATAATCGGCTCCGAGGACAGTCTAAACTTCCTCTAACATAGAAAATTCTTAACAAGGAGTTGTATTAAAAAATGGGCTAAGTAAAAAATAAAACTTCTCCTGTCACTCAAAACCAAAGAAATGGTCATAATTCCGAAGAAAGGATGTATCTCACTTTATCCGAGATTATTTCAGTCAAACAATTGTTCCTTGAATTAAAAAGAAAGATTTCTTTGCCTCAATGAGATTTCCTTTCGCGGTGTATGTTAAAGACGTATTTCTGAGCATAATTGTTATTTCTCGCTTGTATACGACTGGACAAAAATGAAAGTAAATAATAATTAGTTATGGATAAGAAAAAAGAAAAGTGAAATTAGTGTTTCACTTTTCGTCCTTCTCCCAGTTCTTAGCGCGGGAATTTATTTTGATGCGACGCAGGAAATACGTTTAAAGAATGTGACGATGGACGACGTCTTAGTGCATGGTAATGATTATTTAAAAATTATGCTGAGGTTTATGTCACCTGTGTGAGATCGTACTAAAATGGCCTTTCCACTCAGAGGCACTCGGCGACCACCTGCGAACCCGGGCGCCGCACGGTTGGAATTAATACATCAGCAGCGGTATTAATTAATATCTCGCGTGTGGGCCAGCCCACCTGGCGGGTTCTCACGTAATGGGCTTAATTGAAGTGGTCGGTCGAAGTGTCAAAGGACCGGGGGCGAAAACATTTCGGGTGAGAGACCGGGTCTTACCTGCGCTCTCCGAGGCGTGCACATCCGGACAGGCTTGGTACCGGAAGAGCAACCTGCTGTCGTCCGTACAGGTGTCTACGTTGCTCTGGGGGCTGGCACAGGTCCCGTGGCCGCGATTGTAGGAAAACGTCATGGGCCCGCGGAATGGACACGGCATCGCGATCCCTTCCTCCCGGAACATCGAGTAAAGTGGCGCATCTCCGGATATGTACGAGCACAATGGCGACAGGGACTTTATGTTGTAACAGAAGGCTGAAAAGGCGAGAGCAGGAAATTTAGTACGCCGATATTGCTAATCATGCATGCATACGATGAGAAAAATTCCCATGTAAATTTACATACTAGATCATTGGTTACTTTGATGCCAAAATTAATAACATTGAAATGACATTGTCTGGGTGATACCACATTTAGCATATAAATATACGCAAAGAATGAGTCGTAGGCGTACATTTGATATGTAAATATGACGTGTAATATACCATGTAAAATGTGCAATTGGTCTACATTGTATGTGTAAATTTGTGGTGTAATCTTCCATTAGGTGATAATATTGATAGGCCTCATATGTTAATTTGGACGTAAACTTATTAGAACATATTTAACATGACATCTCCGCTTATGCAAGAAATTTAATACGCCGATATTGCTAATCATGCATGCATACGATGAGAAAAATTCCCATGTAAATTTACATACTAGATCATTGGATACTTTGATGTCAAAACTTAATAACATTGATTAATAATTATTCACAATTCCTGATTAACCTCAATTTCAGACATTCTTTACCACCGTCGTACCATCAATTTCTGGCGATTTATTATATATTCATCATTGGAGTATGGAATTTCATGTCCAGTAATAATCGTGGTACGTCAGTCTTGGTATTTTAACAAGAAGTACAGCTTTCATTAAAATGGCCGGTCAAGAAATGAGTCGCCTACGATAGAAGCGGAAAAGCCACGTCGCCGGGAATTTAATATAAGAATTCTTTTTAAGGTTAAGGCATACTATTAATTTCTCGGGATGTATTCTTTACTTAGAATCAAAGTTTACAAAGTAGCCTCATTTCAATGGATTAGGTATTTCAAGAAGGAACAGAATCGTCACCAGAACAGCAGCCCCCCCCCCCCCCCCTCCGGGCGGAAAAGTCGCGTCGCCCGCGAATTCAATCTAATCCCCCGAGACAGAGGGCGGCAGCCCGAGGGTGGGTGGGAGAGAGAGAGAAAAAAAAAGGAAAAACGAAAAGGTCCAGAGCACGAAGGGCGGCCAAGTAGCGAGTCTGGGTGGAGGTACTTGGAAGGAGGACATCGCCCCCTGTCCTCTCGAACCGCCGGGCAATATCTCAGAGGCCGAAAAACCCGGGCGCAATTTCGAAACTATTAAATCCCGCGAAAAACCGCCGCGTTGTGTTTTTCCGCCCGGCTGGACGGCCGGCGGTGTCTGCGGTATGACACTATGCAGATTAAAACCCGATAAAAACCGGCGACTTTGACAAATCGCCGAAAAATGTCGACTCCCCTACCTCCCCCGTGGAGGGGCCGGAAGTAGGGTGGCTCCTCCGAGGCAACCCTTTGGGGGTTGCGACCACCGCCACCCTCGAGTCGGCCTCGACCCCCCCGGGGGGGAGGGGTTGATCGTTCGTGTACACTTTCCTTTCACGTGGACCGCCCCCGCGATGACTTCGCCCTTACTTTCGCCCTCGTAAACATTTTTTACCCTCCCCCAACCATGCCCCCCGCAGAGCCCTCGATCGCTCCCCTCTTTCCTTTAAACCCTCCGAGCCTTAGGAAGATTTACAATTAATATTCGCAGAGCTATTATAAAATTGAAATGGATTAACATTCGCACCGACAGAATCTTGCACGCCACTTGTTTAGGACTTTATGTTTTGGTTTCATTTGTTTTTTTTTTTTTCTTATGGCTATTTGGGTATCGGGGATCGCAATGTGGGCTTCATAAGTGCGGAAAAGAGTTTGAAGAGACCGAACGTTAATAACCAAAGAATTTAGTCATGTCGACTAATTATTTTCTTGTCCATGTAATAACCATATTCCACGACTGGCGCAAGGAACATTGTATTGAAATTTCTTTTCTGCGTGTAGGAATAATTAATCGGAAAGGATAAATATTTCATTTTTTTTTCCAACGCCTCACAACCTGTCGATTCGGAAATGAACGTCGGTATCAGGTGCATCTGCAGCCGCGTTCCATTAACGTCAAACTTCGTTGCAACAACGAATTCGTTATCCCCGGTACGATAAGCGCCCCGCGAAATTTACCCTAGCAGCGAGTCTCGTTGTTGTCGTTACTAAATATACAGCTAATATGAATATACGTATATATTTCGCCGTAGCAACGGCCTAATTAACTGTCCCAATATTAACGCTCGAAATTAGCCGACGCGTCGAGCGGAGGAACTTCTCTTCCGCGATCCGCCGTTAATCCTTTCCTCTTCCCTGAATTTTCCGAACCCTTCCTGGATACCTTAACGAATTAATTAAAAATCTTTCGTCGGCACCGAAATTCCCAAATTCCAGCTTCCATCTTCATTCGGATGGAATCATTCGTCGCTATTTTATTAGGGACGGACGTAATGTGTACGAGAGTGATGAGGACATTCAAGATGGCGGCGCTCAGGGGCGATCAAGATGGCGGCGCTCACCCGCACCTCGAAGTACGTGGAGGGACGCCAGACACCTTCCACAGTGGAGGATCGTTTTCGCGGATCGCGGAAGAAAGTTCCTCTCTGAGCTTTGTTATTTCGGCCCTTAATTCGGGCGGAGGGCGCCATGGTTCGTTTGCCGCAACGACGTAATTACTCGACGCAGGGGCCGGGCGAAAAAGTTATTTCCCGGCCGCACATTCGGTAAATCCGGGCTGGATTCTTTCCCGAGATCGTCGGCAAACCCAACCGCGCATAGGTGGGCGAACTCGAGGGTGAAAACCGGGCTTTTTAGAGCCGTCGATTCGCGAGGAACCAACCGGCGCTAGGCGTCTCTATATACACATTATATATATATCTGTATATATATAAAACCACGAGCCCGTTTCTCAAGAATGTCGTCGCGACGCCGAAGCCACGTCGGGTTCTCCTCGAATTATTCGCGAGAAGGGGTGGATCTCTTATTCGGCCCTCGACCCTCGGTGGCGGTGCCAACCCCCACCGGAAACCCACTCCCCCCGCCCCCGTCGCCCCGAAACTAACCTAGAATAAATAATTTCCCGTCCTGATAGAAGTTAAAATAAAATCACTGCTTTATAAGGGACGCTTATAACTCTCATTAATTATAAATCTCTCAAAAGAAGGGAAAATCCTTTTATTTACATAATAGAGATAGTTCCCGCCGCCAGGAATTAATTGCCTTCCGTACCCTTCGTAAATCGAGGATTCGTCACTTCCGCGATATATACATATATTCATAGTTTAAAATAAGAATTTTGGTAAAAATATTCCTCGAGCGAGAACTGACCGTAATTCGGGATGATCGAATTAGTGAGTAATGAGTATCAGAGATCGATGGAACAAAATGTATGGAATAAACGTTTGGAGGTGTCCCGGGATTTTGGCCGAGAGAGGTATTCCCCTCTCTCTCCCTGGCGCGGGAAGTCCGATAGCGCCGTCTTTCTCTTTCTCACGCTCGCGCGACTCCCGGCGCCCGAACGATGAGGCTTCAATTAACGAACGACGTTCTAATTAATGGATTCGGGGGTGGCGCGGAGGACGGAAAATCGTCCTCGAGGGCCGGGCCTGTGTACGTATCGCTCGGGGACTTACTTTCTTTGTACTGCAGCACGTTGGAGTGTTTCTCGTGAATGACGACGCAACGGTAGCAGGGCTGCTTCCTGAAACAGAAGGAGAGCGGAGTTAGAGGGTGCGGCGCGAATCGTCTTCCGCGAGTCGATTCTCCTCGGCTCGCGCGAATTCAAGCTCCGAGTCTCAAGGATAATGAATTTCCAAGCGAGGACGATCTCTCGGCGCGGGTCCTCTGAAGTCGGCTGCAAAGCGACCCTCTTCCTCTAACCTTGCCGAGGATTGTCGTGCGTGCTTTCCTCGAGATGAATGCCGATTATTGGAGAAAGAAATTGGGAACCCGGGAAGGCGTTAAGGGGAGCTAAATGCTTAACCAATTCCCTTAGAATGGAAGCTTTATTAGCTGTTAAGTAGAAATTCCTCATTTGACGTAAAACATCACTCCGTTAAACTGACTTCGCCTTAAGAAGGACGACGAGTATGGATTGTTGAATGTGCAATTGATTTTCTTTCAGGGAAAACTTCAACGGCTGTTAATTGAAAATTCTAGGTTAACATGAAATATTCCTGCTTTGAAATTGATGTCGCTATCGGGAGGACAAGTAAGGATTGCTGAACATGGAATTAAGTTCTTCGAGGGAGAACCTCGTCGACTGTTAACAAATTCCCCTCCAACATGGAATATTACCACCTTAAATTTACTTAGCCTTAGAGAGGACGTCAGGAAGGATTGCAAAATATATAATTAATTCCTCCGACTGGGAAGCTCATTGGGCGTTAAGAAAAACTCCCTCCCGTGATATAAACTCCTTAATGTTATTCCGTCAAATTTCCTTCGCTCCGGGGAAACTGATTAAGGGAAAACGAGGTTCTGGATTAAGCATGTATGGGGCGTCTCATTAAATATTTCCATCAGTCGGGATTTATCCATTCGGAGCCCTATTTACAAGCCCGTTAACCCCGGGCCAAGTCGTTTCCCATTTAAATTCTTTTACTCGATTTGTATCCTGGCGATTTTCAGCCCCTTCCCCAGGCAGGGTGCACGAAGGAAGCAGGGGAGGTTCCGGTGCCTCGATATCCTTCGGGCTCGGCGAACAAGCGGTATCATTGACTCAAAGGTATTTACAAGTCCATTAACCTTCCCCCGGGATTTGAACCTTCCTTATTTTCGAGAGATTTACTCCCCTTAAGGAAGCTCGGAGTAGGTCTGGCCAGACTTTCTCTCGATGGAACAACGAGGCGGCGGAGCGAGGCGCACCCTCGGAAAATGGCGAAAAACCGTCTTTCCTTCCCATTATCAGACCGCCGCCGATTACCCGGATTCGCCGTTCCGCCATCTTGGTACTCACGGCCGCGAAATAAAATTCCCCGAGTGCTCCTCGTCGCTACTCGAGTTTTCGGCCTTTCAGCCAACCCGAGTAAACCGAGGTTAGACTCCAAAAATCGCTTTTTGGAAAAATCCGAGGGCCTGCCTGCCGGGGATCCTTACGTTGTCGAGAAGAGATTATTTTTCCCTTTCCTAAAATTCCCCAATTTTTCAATTTTTCTTATCCCTTTCTCCCCTCGATTTCTTCCTGCACTTTGAATTCCCCCTCTGGGCATATTTTACCATCTAATCCCATTTATTCCCTCCTTTTAACCTTAAACATTTCCATGTTGAAGGTTTATTTTACATCTTTCTATGATTCCTCTTTTCTTTTTTTGTCTACTCTTCAGGATCTTCCTATTGTAGGAATATATTATCCACGACATTCCTTTAATCTACCTGGGTTTCATTGCTGGGAATTTTTCATTTAGTAATTCCATTTCCACTTTCCACGTTATTCTGAATTTTTAGTTAGATATTTCCTCCTCATACTTTATTACTTTCCCCAGTTGGAAATCCCCGTTGGAAATTTTCCCTTTCTCGCGTCATCCTTTTTCCTTCTTTTTCTCAGGATCTTGCTTCTGGGAATTTTTCTGTTCCCTTCCTCCTCTCATTTTTTCCTCTTCCCTCAGAATTTTCCCGCTGGGAGTTTTCCTTGTCTCTGGTTCCTCGTTTTTCCTCTCCTTCTGAGAATTCTCCTCTTGGGGAGTTTTCTTTCGCAGGGTAGGCGCGAAAGGCGCCTCTCGAGGCGGGAATCAATTATCGAGATTAATCGAACCCCGGGATGTAAGGATGCCAGGAGGAAGGCACGAGCGTCCTCGAGGGCGTCGCCGGGCGTCGCGACGTCTGCCCATTCAGGGCGTGAATGAGAAAACGCCAGGGTGAGGAATCCTAGGAGTCGGCCGATTGCCGACGTGCACGAGGAATCCCAATGGCTGATCCTGGTTTTTCATCAGCCGACAGTCGCAGACTTTTGCTCCAGGCCGGAGCGAAAATGAGCGCCTTCCTCAGGGCGAGGCCTAAAAGCGAGCTGGGGGTGCAATCGGGACGCGACAAGGAAAAGTCATTAGGATTTTCATCGGAGAGGGGGTCTCGCTTCCTCCTTTGGTGGAAACCCTCCAAAATGACGGCCCCTTGCCAATTGTTTCCCCCGATGTCGGAAATTCTAACCCTTTGTGTCCGCGGAATTTCTCGCCATTCTCCGGCAGTGAAAGAACGAATTTCCCTAGCTAGCCGGAACTAGGACGTGATTAAAAATAAAAATGCATACGTGCACATGGATGATAACAAAAGGCGTCTGGGAGTTATACCGTGACTTCTTCGTGATGGGAACTGAAGGATCATAAGGACGAAAAAGTGGCGGGGAATCAAGCGCCGATTTAAAAGGATGCCTACCCGTTCTATACTCTTCGGATTATTAAAATTGACTAAAGGGTCGTCATTTGAATACGTGATTAAAAATCAATAAGTAGGGGTTTAAGTGCAGCTACAAGTCCGAGAGTAATATCGCGATTTGTCGTGATAGAAAGTGCAGAATCGTGGGGGAAAAAAAATGGTAAGAAATTAAGCGTCGATTTACCAGGATGCCAGCTCGTTGTGTACTCTTCGGATTATTAAAAGCCACCGAAGGAACACCGAGGGCAACATCTCACCCCCTCCTCGACCCGGTAATGGGAAATCTTGGGAAAACAGTCGCACTTAAAGAAAACAGCCGATCCATCCATGCAACTTGGGCCGCTTCTCGCTTGAGAAAATACGAGGGAGGCGCCCGCTAAGACGCGTCATAAAGGCAATATTTGCGTTTAGTACTTCCCGACTTCGAGACTCTTTGTCTTTTAGGAAGAATGAGCCCACCCAGGGTTCCGCTTTTAACAAACCCCGACTCGTCCCAAAGTCACTCGGAGCCCTCGAGCGGCACTTTCATTGAATTTTCGAGCCCTCCAGCAGTGAACGAGTGCGCGAACACTTGCGTGCCTACTTATATACGTGAACACGTATACACGGATACACGCACACGAGGGTCGTATAAATCTGGAGATGGAGATTCGCATCCGCGATCGGAGACAGAGGGGGGCGCACCGGTGCGCGAATCTGCGCCGTTTGAATTCGATTTCTTGTTAACGAGGGGGTTGATGGAACGAACGGCTCTCGAGGGCCAGGGGTGGTCTTCGGGTTCTGGACTCGATTTGCTCCCATCTGGCCAGAGGTCTTCTGATGCGGTACTGACCCCGGTCAAGCTCTGGCGGATGAAAAATAGGGGTGGAATTCCACTTCTTACGGGTGCTTTTCCAAATCTTATAATTAGGGGTGCAGCTTTACTTTTAATTTACATCACAGTGGTCTTCCGATCTGGTGCTGACCCTGGTCAATCTATGACGGGCGAAAAATGGGGGTGGAATTCCACTTTTTACGGGTGCATTTCCAAATCTTATGATTAGGGGTGCAACCCCCTCGAGTCGCGACTCGACTTCTTCGTCTCTGACTCGGCTTTTAAATTTTTAGGAACACGGAAATACTTACTCGTCCTCGATCAAGAACTTGTCGCCCTCGTTGAGTCTGCAACGGCCTTTGCTCGAGAGGGTGTTCCCGGATATAAGGATCGGCTGTGGCACCCCGCTTTGGAACCACGTGCCCTCCCAGCGGACCGGAAACGTGCACTCTGAAACAGACGATGTGGAAATCAATTCTTTATCGAGGAAGGACTCGCCTGGATGAAGGAGTAATTCGGAGTGCGAGACAGACAGCTCGTCCGGGGGTGAAGACGTCGATCGGCGAGACAAAGGGGAGCCGAGCCAAGGGAGAGATTTTCGACGCCCTCTCCACCTCGGCCCTTCGTTGTGTGTACACGCATAATGGTCGAATTTCGCACCGTCGATTGAATTTCCGGGGAAATTTCGCGCCACCTTGGCGGGTTTAACTCGGGCCTTCCCCTGGTTGACTACTACATCGAGCCAACCAAAGGAGGGAAATTATTCTATCAGTATTGGGGATGATTGCACGAATTCGAGCTGATAAGTCGCTAGCTTAGTAAAATAACGCGTAAAAAAGACTGCGGAAACCAAGCCTTACCCTTATTATTTATTCAATTGCATGTAATTCGTAGATTGTACATTCCTGAATTTTGTTGTGTATTTTGCGTTATGAATGATTAACAAGTATTAATTCCATATTCATATATGCGTAATATACAGAGATTTGGGAGACGACATGATTTCATTATGAGATTTTCGAATTGTAAGATGAATTTCATAGATTCGTAGATTTTTTCTGGGGAGCTTTTGTTCATTTATTTCCATTAGGTTAATTTCTGGCAGAGGATCCCAATTTTGCGGTGTATCGAGGGTCGAGTACTTTCATCCGCATTTTTCCGCTGTTGATGGCCAACAGAGGGTACCCTTTGACGCTTAAATTGTTTATGCCGGAGCGCGGATTATCAAAGTTAGGCAGAATAAATTTGCGGATTAATAGTTCGAAACTGCCGACCTGATAATATCGTGCTTTGTTAAAGTCTATCCGGAGCCCATCGCCCAGGGGCTGCGCCCCTGTTGCAGGGGTCGAAGTGGGGGCCTAACTCGTATAATTCCGCAGAAGTACGATTCAACTCCCACGCAGCAAACCTACCCCTTAATCCCTCGAAATCCTGGCGGAGTTTTGGAAAAATCCGCGGTACCCCAAAGCCCGGGTACGCCGAAAATTGGACGAAAATTGAGGGCGAATAATCGCTTCCGAGGAGGTCCAACGTGTGTGCTGGACCGCTCAGATCGCTTCCAGAATCCCAAAAACGGGGGAAAAATTATATCCACGTCCCCTACCCTCGCACATACTCCGTTAATACCAAAAAAACCCCTGTCCACCCTGCAACCCACGGAATAAATAATAAAACATTACCTCGCTCTTCAAAATCCAGAATTTAACTATTAAAATATTAATGTAAAAATATTTACATTACATTATCAGTGATCCCGAGTCATTAACGTGTCGGGAAAACATCGAATAGAGCATCTTGTTTGTCAACCCTTATTTTAACACCCTGTGTTTTACCGAAATAATTTTATCGCTCTTATACTCTGGCGCTGAGAAGTTTCACTCTTTCCAATTGTACGTGGGTGCTACGTATTTTTAATTTCTTTCATTTTATTTTATTTTTTTCGGTAGGAATCGAATTTCACCGAAATTCGGGACCTTCGAGGAGCAGAGAACGATTCGATCGACTGGCGCGTCAGGGGTTTGGAGAAATTGGTGGACACAATGGTATAAGAAAGGCGGGCACTTAGGTGCCAGGGGCGGAATCAATACGGTGTCGTTCGTGCGCCTTTCTCGGGGCTCCTTTTCACCCCCTCCTGTCAACCCCCTCTCACGGGGGCATTTATTTATTTCGCTCTGCGGCCGATCGGCGATCGCCGACCCGGTCAGGCTGGACTTCGTGACCGGCGATCGAAAGGGCCGACTCGCCCTTAATCAGGGAACTCGCACCCTCCATCGAGGGGTGTTCCATTGCCCGAGCCCGAGAGGGTGGAAACCACGGCTTCGTTTACCCGATTTTCGGGATTAGAATCAAGAAATCGCTCGGCGACGCGTGCCGGGAATATTTCGGGCCTCTCGTTCTTTGTTCCCGTGAATTGCTCCGATTCTTCAAGATCGACCTTGTCTCTTTGCAGTAATTAGTACCCTCTGACATCCTAATGGTTTCCTAAACGTTCGTGATTTTTCTTTATTTTCGTGTTGTATATCGTTATGGCGAATTTTTTTAGCCTCTCGTTTGTTCCAATAAATTGCTCCGATTCTTCAAGATCGACCTTGTCTCTTTGCTGTAATTAGTACCCTCTGACATCCTAATGGTTTCCTAAACGTTCGCGATTTTTCTTTATTTTCGTGTTGTATATCGTTATGGCGAATTTTTTGGGCCTCTCGTTTGTTCCAATAAATTGCCCCGATTCTTCAAGATCGATCTTGTCTTCGTTGTCACTAGTACCCTGTGACACGTGGTTCGTGACTTTTATTCCTTTTTTTGTTCATATCATGCCGATCGTTTTATTCTTCTTTTTGCATATTATATTATGAGATTCTCCCATAAATGTATTTGGCAAAGAACCTTGCCTCTTGATTACAAGTCTTTGTCTTGCCTGGGCGATCAATCAAGTCAAACGGAGTCAAGATGAAATCACCCTCGCCTTCATCTTTGATGTACCCAGAAATGCGACCTCCCCTCAAGGGTGGTTCCGTCCCCAGGGGTGGAAACCGCGATTTCATTTATGCGATTTTCTGTATTAGAATCCAGAAACCGAAGGGCGGACACGTGCCGCGAATTTACCGGGCCTCTTGTCCTTTGTTCCCTCAAATTGCCCCAATTGAAGATCAATCGTTGCGCTAACGAATTCCCCTTTTCTCAAGGTTTCGGAAATATCCACGATTGACTGGCGTCCGGCAATTTCTAGTAATTTTTATTTCACAGAAAATTCCACATATTTCTATTTCTTTTACTTGATTTTCTCAGCTGTATGAACTTAGTCCCATTTTATATGAAGATGAGCACGTATAACTTGTTTAAAACTTGACATAGTGAACATGGAGGCTATAAAGGAGGTCTTGATACTCGTGAAGTTTCATTTTGGATAACAAATTTTAATAACATCTATGAACAAATTAAAAAAAAAAAAATTGAAATTTCATGAATTTTAGGATTTTCCTTGTACCCTTGATGATTACATTGTAGAGTTCGAAACGATTCGGAAAATCCAGTTCGGACAAATATTTCATAAACGAGACATCTTTGACGCCACTTTCATATCGCTTTAATCGTTGGACATTCTCGCGATAATTTGAAATTATCGCTTTTAACCATCGAGCGCTCAGTTCAACTGAATTTCTTTAAGGCAGACTCGAGAGATCGATCGAACCGAAGCGAGATGGAATCAACCCCAACGAGGTTGATCTTTGATATGCCCGCGAGTGCGGTCGCTCTTCAGGGTGGTTTCGCTCTCCCAAGGGTGGAAACTTCGGCTCCGCTCTCGCGCAATTTGTTGAATTAGAATCGGCGAATTACAGGGCGACGCGTGCCGAGAATTTATTAAGCCCTGCGAAAGGGCCCTCAAATTCGCGATTCTCGGGGGTAAATCCCCCCCGAGTCCCTCCAAGTCAACCCCCACCGATTTCGCAGCTTTTTCCGCGGAATTCATCCCCGCTAACGGGTGACGTTCCCATCTCGCGTTTCCCGGACTTGCGGGGGAACGTCTGCCTGGCAATGTGTTAAAATAACCGAGAAATCGATCGAATTAAATCGCATCAAAGCATCCCCACCCTCTAGGGCACTACGTGGGTCGCTTTGACGGGGGCCGGCCCGATTATTTTCCAAGGGCGGATTCCGCCCACCCTTGCGACTTTGCGGATTAAAATCCACGAGGGACATGGCCGACGCGTGTCGCCAATTGATTACCGATTGTTGGTCACATTCGGCCCGTGCCGATCCTTCGGGACCCCCCAGGTCGTCTCCCCAGTAAATCATAGATTTTTAATCATTCATGATTCGAGGTCCAATATTGAAACCCTGGGCATATTACATCGTATTCTCAATGTTTATTTATTTATACGGTACGTTTAAGGCGACGTGAAATTTACGTCAAAGAGGTCTCCTTCGGGATACTTTTCTCCTATCTGGGTGTACCGAATCGTTTCAAACATTATGACACTTATGAAACTTCGTTTTTTTATAACAAAATTTTTACCATATCGAAGTTTAGGACAAAATTGAAATTTTAGGGGTGCCAGGACATTTGTTACAGCCTCTATATTCACATTGTCGAGTTTGAAACGATTCGGTAGGCTCAGTTTGGAGAAAAGTTTCATAAAGAGACCTCTTTGACGCCACATCACCTTAGGGTGGTCGATTTCATGGCGCCCCAAAAGGGTGCGACGTCGCTCCGGAAATTGTTCCTTACGTCCTGACCTAGGTCACGCGACACTTTGCGCCGCGTGGCGCGCGAATTTGAGGAATGCAGCAATTAGAAGCATTGTTCCGTAAACTGGGCGAAGAGCATTACCTCGTCCGCCCGGGCGGGCCGCGAAAGGCGATTCGCGGGGGCGGACGATAATTCCCGCGGAAAGTGCCCCCCGGAAAATTCCCCCACGGCGACGCCGAAAATTTCTCGATTAAGCCCCCGCACGCGATTCCGCGCACGTAAACGCGCCCTTTTTGCTCCGCCCGGGTGGCGGAAATCCCTTTCGCCGGTTCCTTCCTTCGTGTTTCTGGATTTCCTCCTGTGTCCTTCCTTTCATTTTTTCCTTCCCCCTCCTCGGTCCGCCGTATGCCGCCATAAACGGCAATTTCGCAATTCCCCGGGGAGTGCATATACACGCCCCGTAAGATTATGGTCGCCCGGTGAAAATAGCTCGCAAAGTGGCCGAGTATCTCTAGCTAATAATGCTCGGTGCGTTAGACGGAAAGCGCAATTAAAGGGCTTTCCCTAAGCCCGCCCCTCTCGCACTTGCGGCAATTTCCTTTGACAGCGATTTACGAAATACCGCGGGGAAATTTGCGACAACTCTATTTCCTTCGCTCTTTCTGCATAACTTTGGCAATTAATATTCCCTTAGGTTTCCGAGGGTTTGGAAAAATTAATAGGTGAGTTTAGACGCGGTATTGAGGGGATGCGAAAGTCCCATCCAAGGGGTTGATCGTTCATGGCATTTTCCTCCGAGCTGGGGGTGCCGAATCGTTTCAAACTTTACAATATGAATATGGAGGCTATAAGGAAAGTCCTGACTCTCATGAAATTTTAATGTTTTAAAAATGTATAGATATTTCTCAAATTTTCGATAAAAGATGAAATTTCCTTTCAGGACTTCCCTTATAGTCTCCATAGCCACGTTGTAAAATAGATAGTTTCGGTGAAAATTGCGGAATCGCCCTTATGGTAATTTGCTTTTACAGCAATTTTCGAAATGCTGCCTCGGCCGAGGAAAATTCTTCCAAAAATAATTTCTTTTATTTCTCTGCGTAATATTTGGGAAATGAAATTTCCTCAGACCATGAGGGTCTAAAACATTAATTATTTAACTAGGAGAATTTCGATTCGGTACTGTTATCATCAGTGATTCCGTATTTACTGTTTTGCCTTCTTCGGGGAGAAACCGACGCGACTTCTGGGGCTCTTCAGGGAATTGCGGAACGACAAGCGCGTCGCTTGCAATTCTTTTCGCGACGATAAAATCGAGCGATACGGCGGAGAGAGAAAGAGAAACGCGTGCACACGAAACGAGTCAGAAATCCTTTATGAGGCGGGACGAAAATTCTTTTGAAAAAAACCCGACGCGCGAGCCCTTCTTCCCTCGGATCCTTTTTCCGGGAGTGCGCGCGAAAGAGACAAGCTCATTAAAATGGACGTTCTTGAGAGCCCCATGGAAAGGGACCCCCTTTGACTCTGAACACGGTTCGAGGTGACAGAAAACTACGACTTAACGATTTAGACTTCTCCCCAAATTGTCATTTGCAAAAATCGAGACGACTCCAATCATACCCGCCATGGATCGAAGCACGTCCTTAAAATCGCTCTACAAGAACTAAAATGGCCTCGACTGCTTCTAAAACATGTCAAACAAAATTTAGACTAATAAATCATAATCAGTCTGAATTGCGCGAGGAAAATAATTGTTGGAAAAATGAAATTGATAGGGTCCTGTCCGTCAACACCGATTTTTACGTGGAAACGTGGAACTCGGCGTCAGCAGAAAATTATGGAAAATTGTGCGCACGCAGTTTCGGGAATTATACGCGCCGAATAAACGAATTTTAATTGCTTTCGCAACTTTTGCACGCGCGAAAGAATCCCGTCCGATCACCGAGGCAACTCTCCCCCTTCGGGTCCCCTTTGACGAGCACCCCTGCCGCGCGTTGAAAAGGGTTAACGAATTCGGCAATCAACTGTATCAATTTCGGCGGGCGCCCGATGTCACGCGCATTTTCGGCATTCCCCGGGAAAACTCGCTGATTTCGACAAATGGACCGCCGATGCCGGACAATTCGCGAAATTGACGCGATAACCTCAGGCCAGGGGGAGAGGATGTTCGGTATTTTTCGTTTCTTTTTTACCATTTTTTTTTTGGGGCAGGATAAAGACAGATATCGACAGAGAGGGAGAAAGAGTGCGGGCCAAAGTCCCCGGAAAATCCGCTTTGATACGAATTGGCGAATTCGCGCTAATAGAAATATCGCTTGTTATCATATCGCGTGATATTTTCGCGCTTTAATTAAAGCCACGTGGTAAGAGCGGTTTCCTGGCTGATAAGCTGTACGAAACAACCCCCGAGCAACCCTGACACTGATTTTCGAGGGTGAACAATTGTTTACCGTTTATTTTATTTTTATATCGAGTGTTTATTTACGTTATACATTTATGACATTCAGGGGGTGGCTTTTTAAATGCCGGTCCATTGGCTGGTCAATTGTCCGAACCTACCCCCGGGCAACTTTGACACTGATTTTTGCGGGTGAACAATTATTTACCGTTTATCGTACTTTAATATCGAATATTTATATACGTTATGCTGTTCTGAAATTCCAGGGTTGGCTTATTGAATGATGGTTCTCTGGTTGGTCAATTGTCCATAACTACCCCCGAACAACTCTGGCACTGATTTTCGTGGGATATCAATTATTTTCCATTTACTTTAACCCACGTTTATTTTATCTTCATTTCGAATATTTATTTTCGTTATGAAATATTAAAATTCCATAGATGGCTTTTTGAAGGGCAGTTCGCTGGTTGATCAGTTATCCAAAATCACTCCCGAGCACCTGTAACATTGATTTCCGTGGGTGACCAATTATTTACAATTTATTTTCCCCGCGACAGTCTTGATTTTTATTTCCATTTTGTGCGGTTATTTGCCTGCTGAAAGTATGATTTTATTTATGTTGCGGAATTTACACCAAGCGGTGGCTTTTTAAAGGGGTTGGGACGAACCGTAGCCGGCAAAAAGCAGTACCGATATTCTGCGAAAAAAGTTTCATAGAATCAATGATATATTTCTTTGGTACTATTCAAAGAAATAGTTTTTTGCCTCGATGAACTTTTTCCTTAGGGTAGATTCTGGAGCGAAATGACTGCAGCTGAAAGTGACGATTGGGGGTGAAATCGTTCGTCGCGCGACTCACACCTTCATCCCTTATTTCGAGCCTCCCCTTCAGGCGGAACATCGGAATAAGGAACACGAGGGGTAGCAAGGGGGCACCTCGTGCGTGAATTTCCGCGCGTATTTTCCTCGGGGGGTAAATCACACGATCGAACGCGTTCCGAACACACAGGGGGTGGCGTCCTTAACTACGAAACCACTGCAATGGGGATGTAAGACCGCGGATGTAAGTACAGCCAAAAGGTCACGTTCGAGGGGTCGCAATTCGAGGGAGGCGCCACGGGGTGCAAGTCAGTTATGGGGGGAATTTATGACGGGGGGCTGGGATCGCGATTAAAGATCGCCCCTCGAGGAGAGGGGGTTGAAAGTAATTCTTTGTGTACCGAAACCGATACTCGGCTCCGCCGTATTAAAATGGCGCCCGCGTAAAGAATCGTCCGTGCGCCAAGTCCCCTCTTTTTCGCGACTTTCCCCCTCAGAGGTGCAACTCTCAGAAAATAACCCTCGACAAAACATCTTCATCACAACATAACAAACATCTTTTATTCGAAGAATTTTTCGAAACCTCTCACGGATCCATCTCCACCCCCCCTAGAATCAACACATACGCGGGGGCGCGACATCGCGTAGACTCGACCCCGAGCTCCAAAAAATTAGGGAAATAATTGTAATAAATATTAATCATTGAAATTCTGTCGTTAAAATTATTCAGGAGCTGGTGGAAATTAAAAGAAGGTTATTTTCCCGACTTTTTAGCCGGAATCCATCCAGTCGTTTAAACCCGTCGCACGTATAGTGTCTCTTATCTGGGGGTCCGTTCGAAGGACAGGCCGAGCCGCTTTGTCAAGTTGTTCCGATGTTATAAAACGAGGAAACGGCAAAGGCAGGGCCTGGCACTGAAATACGAATCCTGGACAAAAAGCCGAGCGAGCTTGGTCGCGATTATTCCAAGATTAATGGGGTTTGGGGGGTCGGGGGGCGGTCTGACTCGATGCGGCCGCATCCCCTTACGGGTCTGGCCGTACTACTTGTAGCTCGGTACGAGACCGCCCCCGCGAGTACACGCGCGAATCGTCCCCCGGCAATAAGGCATTACCCGAACCCGGTAATAACCGAAATGACTTATACATAATACATGCCGGCAATCCCATTGTTTCAATTACGGCCCCCGGGACAGCCCTAACGTCCGTCGGGCGTAAACGTGAATCGGGGTCGCCGGCTGAAACGAGCCTTCGCGGTTTCCGCGAAGTCCCTCAATTTCGGGTGGTTGGGGTGGTCGGGGGTGAGGGGGTGGCGGCCAGAACCAACATCGAGTCGACCAAGGACCGATCGCCCACCCCGGAAGGGGCGATATCGACTTCGCGGCAAAACTTCTGACAGCTGACAGCCGTCAGTTAGGGGTGAAGAGGCGGTGTGCCGGGTTCGCGTGTCAATTGTCAAAATGTCCTTTGACTTGAGACTCCGTTCTTCTTTTGCGCAGGCCCCAGGACTCTTTTAGACCCTCTTCCGGGACACGGACTCCCGGGGGAGCCTTGATGAGCGATCGCTCTTTTTGAGTGAAGCGGACCACCGCTGGAGGGTAATGATAACGATTCGCTGAAATCGCTGCCGATTTCGGGTGATGAGAGGGTTGCTCCACATTTGGCGAAGAGATGGTCGTTCCCGATTCAGTGGAGCCGGGATGATTACACCAGATTTTTGGGAATTCCCAGAAATAATTTCAGATTTGCTCGAGCCGCGAAAATCCCGTCAGATTTTGATGGAGTCACTTAGACTTGATAACGACACGGGGATTGCTCTTAATTTTGCGGAGCCACGAAATCGCCCGAGATTTGGGCAGATTCACCAAAATTTCCCTTATTTCAGCGGTGTCATAATCGCCCAAAATTTAACGGGGTTACCAAAATCGCTCCAAATTTAATCTAGTCATCGAATTCCCTATAAATTTCGTGGGGCCACCAAGATCGCTTCGAATTTAATGGCGTTATCAAATTCGCTCTAAATTTCGCGGGGTCGCCAAAATCGCTTCAAATTGAAGGGAGTCACCAAAATCGCTCCGAATTTAATGGGGTTATCAAATTCGCTCTACATTTCGTGGGGTCACCAAAATCGTACCGAACTTGATGGCGTTATCAAAATCGCTCGAAATTTAACGGAGTCCCTAAATTTGCTAGGAATTTAATGGAACCACAAGAATTGCTCGAAGTTTAATAGGATCAGAAAAATTGCGGGAAATTTCGTGGGAGTTGCTATTTCAGGGAATTATAGGAATCGTTCGGAACAAGCCGCTACTTGGACCGGATGCCTGATTCGGAAGACGAGAGGCTATCGAGGCTGGGTCGAGATCGCAAGCCACGCGGAATTGATGAAATTGGCCGGCATTCGCGGGATGAGTCGAGCGTTTGATCTAAGCGCCGAGCAGGGAGCGACTTTTTTTTTGTTCGATCAGAAATTGCATCGAGAATGCTTGCGAGGTTTGCCCCGTTGGTCAGAGATACGTAAGCGATTTGGAATGCACTTTCGATTTGGGCGATAGGAGCCGATCTCGTCCCTCCGATCGGATCCAATACTCTCACTCGTTCTCGATAAGTGATATAAGATACTCATGCGAATACATCTCCCCATCGTGTAACCGGGAACGAGGACTCCTTTTAATGGGAAAATGTGTAGGATTATTGGAAATCGTCAGATTTTCACGAAGAGAGTTCGAGTAGCTCGATCTGCAAGATCGGGAATGGATTTGAATCCCAATCATCGGAACAAACGAAATTGGCTCGCTTTCGGCAAATCATCAGGACTTGGAATGAGCGTTTGATTTAAGCACGTGATAGGAAATTATCCTCCCCTCCTTGGCCGATTGGGTCGATTCGAGACTTGTAACGAACCTTTGATCTAAGTACGGCGAGGAAATTACCTCCTCCCTCTGGCCTCGTTTCGACCAATGAAACCGTCCAATACTGGAATTTCAATACGAGATGATAATACTCCTATCATCCTCTGCACCGGCATTTCCCCCGAAAAGAAAAAATTGAATATAAATGAAGATCTCGCCGGAGAGATCGAACAATCTCTCCAGAAATCTCATTAATCTCAGAATAATCCCCGTCGCGTTTGTCGGGCTTTTTCCCCGAAACTCCGTATTTCACCGCCAGGCCTTTCTCGGTGACATCGCCGTGTCACCCCTTGTCCCGGAAAATATTTCCAGACATCTCAAACAATGCCCCGTCCTAAGATAATTCATAATAATTCCCGAGGCATTATTTGAGATTTATCCGCGACTTCCCTCCCACGAAATTTAAGTCTAATCATTTCTACCACGACGCGTTGATGTCTTGTCGGACCCTTTTTGACAACCCCTTCTGTCACCCCCAGTCTCGCGAAATATTTTCATTGTAACAAAAGATTATTATTAATCCCAGAAATCTCATTTCAGGATTTCATTTGGATTTTCCTCGTTTCAGAATGTCGGCCTCACGAATCAACCATGCCGGAATCACGACGTGCTGATAACACGATATCAGGGTCTCCGTTTAACGGCCGCAAATCGGACAAGCGGCTCGATCAGTCGTGTCCCGCGTTTGTGCATTAATAATTCGCACAGGTCGACGCCGGGAATCGTCAACGTCGTTGTCATCCCCGACGAGGATTCCCGGGGGACAAGCAGGGGATGTGCATCGGCTTTTCCTTGCACTCACCCTCTGCATCCGGACGCGATGCCATTTGTTATTATTATTAATGTTGCACCGCCATCGGGCAGAAAAAGGGGGTGGAAAAAGAGGGACGGAATCCGGAGTCCGCGAAAACGGGGCGTTCGTTTGTTTCGCCAGGAGTGACGTCACGAATCGAAGTGGCACGCAAAATGGCCACCACCCCTCGGGAGAGATATCCGCGGCCCTCCGCGTGTCATCCCGCGGACATGGCGTCGCCAATTTAATCTTCCTTCTCGCTTCCCGCCTCCCCGTCCATTTCTCTCCCGTGCCCCGGAAATAAAAACAGAAAAAAAGAGAAAGAAAAACACCGGGCCCGATAACAAATTCCATTTTTTCGGCCGCTCTCGGTGCGTTCTTATAAAGCACCCTCTCTGGTACACGAGGGAAATCTAGGAAATGATTTAAATTGAAAACTGACACTTGTGAAGTAAAATTCTTTTTATACAAAATTTAAACAAACTTTACAAAAAATTGAAATTTCATGAGCGTCGGCATCTTCCTTAGAGCCTCCACATTCACATTCTAAAGTCTGAAACGATGCACCCGGTTCGGAGAAAAGTATCATAGAGGAGTGTTTTACGCCACTTTCGCGTCACCTTAACGCACCAGCGCGTGAATTTTAATTCACTCGAAAATGCGCCAAATTCCCGGATTCACATTTCGGGGTTAAAACCGCCGAATCTCGCGAAACCACCCCCATTCGGTAGGGATTTACCTTAAATAGTTATTCGAAAGATGTACATGGGCATTACACGTATGTACATTTCAGGATAAATATTTCAGCGCGGATTTGCCAGGTCGCGCATTGAAATCCCGGGGAACGTGTGCGTCACGCACTGGGTCGCCCTTTATCCCTCCCCCTCTTCCCCAGGTTTCCACGATATACATCATTGATTGGCGCTTGAAAGGGCGTGAAAATAATTCCAGGGCCACTCCGGGGACAGACAAAGCAGCACTTTGTTCCGATAAAGGGCGAGGGCTGACCCGCATCGATATCGAGATTCGAGATATCGCCCGTCTCCGATATCGTCTTCGATACGGCCTCGAGGCACCCCTCGAAGAACGCCGACCACGTACCAACACGGGGGTTGCCACTTGCCCCGGGAAATACCTTCCCCAATTTTTCCCCGATCGGTTTAACAACCGAGCAAAAACCCCACAGCGTTCCATGGCACTTCTGCACCCCCAATTAATTTCCAAATCATTTCTCACCGAAGTGTGGTTGACATAACCTCAAATAAAAATTTCTTCCGGGCGGAATAACGTCATACCGGTAGATAAAACAGACAGAATAGAACCGAAGCTTTAAATGTTTATATCATCCCCCTTTCCTGAGATTCACCTTCCCTCCTGATTCCTTAAAAATCAATTATAGAAATTTGTCGAACACAACTAGATTAGTCCAGCGCGCGTTATTCATTGAAATATTTTGAAGATAACCTGAAGCGAAAAAAATGTACTCGTTTTTTTTTTTCGGAGGACGCGTACTAACAATAAGACATGGATTTTAATTTCATTTAAATCTGACCTCACGATCATTTTAGCAACAATTCCATTAACATCTCCCGAAGAGTCGCGAATCACGGGTGCTCCCACCCTCTCCCTCTCCCTCCACCTCCGCGCATTTTCGAAGACGTGCGGGGTTTTCAGAAATCTTTAAAACACCCCCGTAGACCGTAATATTGTATTCATGAAGTGACGAGGTTCGAAGCGTTGTGAATAAATAAATAAATAAGCAAATGCACGAGGAAAGCGCGACTCGTCGCCGGAGGTGGGGTGTAGGGGGGGTTCGAGGGGGCTGGGGGAGGAGGAGGAGGGGTGGCGGCGAAGCGGGTAGAAGTTGACAACTTCGAGAGCTCTTTCAATTTATCTCATCCCTTCGAGCACATCTTTTTTCCCCCGGTTCCCTTCACAACCAGCCACCCCCCCTCCCGCCGGCCGACCCCGGGAAAACAACCCCTTGGAATCCCGCTCGCCTCTCGGCGCGGAGTTTTCATCTCGGCGGCGATATTTATTACACTTCTGTCGCATCAGACAAAAGCAGCCCGCACCCTCAAACGGGCGGAATATTTAATGCAAATGCGCGCGCATAAAAACAACTATAAATATGTGTGTGCGTATCCAGTCACATATATGTACGCGCGCAAAAGAGACCGCGTGCACCCCTTTTCTCTCTCTCATTTCCCGTCGAGTACACCTGTACACCCTCAAGGGGTGGCGACCTTGCTCGGCGCCACCCCACGAATCCACCCGTCCCCGGGGCTCCATATTACTTGACATCGTCCCAGGAAATCCCCCTACCCCTCTATTCGCACCTTCTTCCCTAACCAACCCCCCGAGGGGTGTGATCCTTCGAGCCAATTGCGAGCGAGGAATTTCATTCCTAATTAAGCCTGTCTTCTCGTTCCCACTTACCCCTTTCGCCGAATTCGCACGATCAGCCGGGGCTATTGATTCTCACCCCCCTCGGCCCACCCCGCGCGAGGGGGAGGTTCGATGAAGAGGCGCGTTGAAATTGATTTTTATCCCTCTTTTCTATTTTTTTGTTCCTTCTCCTTTCTATCCTTCTACCGGGGTGGGTTTTTCTTAATATTTATGGGGCTCGACCTGGGGAGGGTGGAAAATGCAGTTTCGCTGCACCGACGGGATCCAGATTCGCGATCCATGGCTCGTTCTTGCACCCCTGCCTGTGCCCCCGCGCCCCCAACCCACCGATCTACCCCATCCGCGGCGCGTATCATCCACCCGCGAGGGGGCGAAAGGAATACGAGGGAATCGCGGTGTATCGTCCGAAACAGGCCCGTTAATCCGCCGATTCGGATTCCCTCTATCGAGGGCCACGTAGGGGCTAATAGATGACCCGCCGGTGCAATAAAACCTGCGACCCGACCTCGCTCTCGTCCGAGTTATTACGGCTTCGGCAATTCCTGGCCCTCCCCCGCTAGGCTGGATTCTTTATGGAGCGATTTCCGAATTTCACCCCGAAATTCCGCCGCAACGTCTAAACAAGTTTCCCCTGAAATATAAAGCTGGATTTCACCCACCAGGGGGAATCAAGCCTCCACCCTAACCTCTTTCGATATCGCCTCGTCTCTCGAACGATGCGTTAGTTGCGAGGGGCCTTCAAAAAGGTTCGATGGAAAGTTTCTGTGGTTTATCTCGATTTAGGGCTGGATATGGTTTGTGGCAGTGATTATTCTTTTATGGGGAGCTCCTGACGGGGGAAGGAATTGGAGAAAAAAAATTGATGAAGAGGGGTGTTTCCAGGTGGTTTTATAATCTTTATGTTGAAGGTCAGGAAAATTTGGGCAGAAGGATCAATTTGAGAATGCAGAGATGTAATTGGAGCTTGAAGAGGATCTCGAAGAGGCGGAGATGGGACCTGCAAAATCTTGAAGATATGCAGGTCTTTGGGAGGATTCTGAAGACATCGAAATGGGACCCTGAAAATACCGAGATGGTACCTGAAGAGTACCTCGAAGAAATTGACGTCGACCCTCGAGATTCTCTCCTAACAACCCTCCTCCCTTCGCGAACCCCCCAAACAAGTCACACAATAGGAGGGAACTCTCCGCTCCATTTTTTCGGCCTGACGACGAAGAGGTCTCGTTCCGCCTGCGGAAGAGCCGCGGCCGCGAGATTCCAGCCGAACGGCGCGAGCTTCGGATCCGGCGCGCCTTTTTGCGCCCTGACTCGTCCCGACCCGGGTAATTAAGCGGGGCTTTACGTCGGCCTAATTACGTGAGCACGATTCGCCGTAACGAGCGGCTCGCTCCCCCCGCTGCAGTTACGGTTACAGCTAGGGTTACAATTACAACTGGGAGAAGCGCGGCTATCCGCAGCCTCCTCTGCGAGGTTATGGCCTCTGGACCAGGCCTCTCGTCGTCCTCTTTCCCCCAAATTCGCAATTTTTCCTTCCCAGCCTCCGTCCTCCCGAGCAGGTAAAACGGCCGAAATTTGCATTCCCTCTATCAGCTGAATTAATTTTCCATTTTTATGGGCTCTTAATTTAAAGTTAGACGGCGGAGGTCTCGCGTCCGGACCCTGACGACGGAGACACGCGTTACGGGCGCCCGGGCACACGGGAAAGGCTGGCTAACCGAGAATTAATTACCTTAATGAAAATAATTTAATAAAGGCAATAACGGCAGTCTTGGCCTGTTAAAACGTTATCCCGGAGGAAGAGGGAGACTCGCGAGGGGCTGTTTTGGATGCTGGAGGCACCCGGAGGGCCGAGCTCGCATTCGGCGCGTCTTTTTGCGCTCGAGCTCGTCCCAACCCTGGGTAATTAAGCGAGGCTTTACGTCGGCCTAATTACGAGAGCTCGATTCCCCGTAACGAGGGGCTCTCTCGGCTCGTGGATAGCCGGCCACCCCTGGACCTCTCGAACGCCGAACCGCCCTCAGCTAATTTATTTCATTTCACTTCAGACTGCCACATGTCACACGTGGCTTCATATTAATTTTGCATTAATATTTATTTTATCCACAGGTGGAGAAGAAACAAGGCGCATCTTTACCACAGTCACCTCCCCTCCGACCAATTTATTCCGTTTCATTTTTCGCGCTGATACGTCACACGCGGCGACCGATTAATTTCGGATTTTATCGACGAGCGATTTGTAAATATGAAATTAGCCGTTGGTTGGAAGCCTGCTTATCAAAATCACTTTCCGTTTATTTACTTTGAATTTTTTTTCAGGAACGTAGGGTCTCCAGATAATTATCAAATAAAAAATTATCCATCCTGTAAAAGCTCCTTTACCCTATCCTCCACTTACCTGTAAGAGACTCGCCGACCCAAGAACAATCCAAGAACCAACCTATTTTCAGATCCCAAAAAATTAAATAAAAATTCCTTACAATCACAATTCAATCGGAATTGTGGGTTGCCAACTTTGGCAATTCGAGTACAGTCCTCAAGATAAATCCCGTGAAATTGATCCGATATCGGAATTCCCTATCACCCTGAGGGGTGGCTCGAGCTCGTCTTTTCGCGTCCGAGATTGACGCATTCCGTATAATCAGTGCGGAAATGGGCCGGCCTAATCACGAGTCCTCGTTACAGCAGGTCGGGCCGATATCGACGGAGCCTAAGATCGATCGGGCGGTCATCGATCGATCGACGACGAGCTCCCACGGGAGCCCGTACTCGGATTTTCGCGTCACCCGAGACTTTCGGGGATATCTCGGGGATTCGTTGGGCTCGGTTTTCGCGGGACGACCCCGAAGACCGATCGAGCGAAACGTGGAAGTCGGCTTAGCACTTGGCATAATCTCATTCCCGGCTCGCTTAATCCTCTTCCCTAAAGCTCTTCCCTCCCTCCGGCGCGGAACCGCCGCTGCGGTTCTCCGCCGAGAGACGCGTGAATGCGCGCGAACGTGCGTTCTTCTCGAAAATCGGAAGGAAATACTATAATATATATAATATAATCTGCACGTATCATTTATCTTCAATCTGCAAAGATGAATTTTAATATTCCACATTTTTCACTGATTTTCCTGAATATTCCGGAATTTTTATATTCTCTCTGTTTCCTCGCGTGAATTTGGGATGGAGAGGAGGATTTGGGGGGTTTTACTTTTTTCTTTTATTTTTCTTTAATAAGTGCACGATTGTCAGAGAAAATTCAGACCTCTCAGGAGGGGGGGATTTTCCTCCGTTTTGAGAGAGGGGATTTTCGAGCATCCCTCGGGGGTGAGAATTTGGCATTTCCGAAAGCAACCCTCGACTCCGACCCCTCAGGGTCTCGCCCCATCGCTCAGCCCGGCGGAAACGCCCACGCGAGCACCCACGCACATAAATCCCGGTACACGGTAGTCTACCAGCGAATTGAAAAAAAAAAGAAAGAAAGAAAAGAGAAAGTCTTGAATCTTTGGACCAAGTCGTTGAAAGAAAGCTAAGAAATCTGAGATCATTAGGCATTCCGACATCGGGCTTTCGCGAGCCAAGATTCACCCCGAGGTTCCTCCCTCGTTTTGAGGGGGGCCAAATATTCCGGGCAAATGTTTGCTTCTCCGTAGGGTGATACCGATTCCAGGATCATCGATTCTTCATAATCCACGCACATAAATCGCGAGACACGGCAGCCTTCCAGCGAATTTAAGAGAGAAAGAGAAAAGAAAAAGAAGGAAAAAGGAAAAGTCCCGACATTTTGGATCGAGTTACTATCATTAAGCATTCCGAGTTCCAGCATTCGCGAGCCAAGATTCGCGTTCCAAGGATCTTCCCGATCTTCCCTCCCCCCATTTTGGAAGGGGCGAAATATTCCGGGGAAATGTTTACCCCCTCGAAGGGTGAGAACGATTCCAGGATTCGCGAGACCAGCCCCGAGGCCGTCGGTTCGTCATAACCGACGCACCCCCAGGCACCCTTGTGGGTGTTATCCTCCCACCCATCGCCCCCCGCTCACCTCCGTCCCCATATCCCGCACCTTCGTCTCCACACCCCACAGTATTTCCCCCATACCCCTCAGCTACACCTCCACCCCCACACCCCACAACTCCACCCGCACGCACACCGGAGAAGGTCGCACGTAAACTGAACTTGGGGGGTCGAAGCAGGCCGAGGGTTTTCGGGATTTGCTGGGGGGCGATAGGGGGGGAGGGCATAAGCTAGTCGATGTAATTCAAGGCTGGAGTCGGGCCGCGGTAAGGGATTGAAATTTTAGGCTCCCACCCCCTCTCGACGCCGACAACCCTCCCGGCCATCGCGCCCCTCCGGGCTCTTTTCGTAGACACCGGGCGCCGTTAACCTACAGGACGGACCAGCGGCCTCGGGTTCGGTCCATTTGGGAAATTAAGCCCCAGCCTCCCTCCCAGATGTCTGCGAGATACGCCGAACGCCGTGGTGCCGGTCCGAGCACCCATTTTCACCCTTACGGGGTGCACTTTTGCCGGTTACGAGCGCGGAACCCCTGCAACCCTCTCGATGAGGCGATCGGCCCCTGACTTCTACTCTTCCTCAGATTATGGATGCATGTAAGGGTCATCCTACACATATCAAAATATTATTTATAAGACTTTCCTCCAAACAGGGTGCACCGAATCATTTGGAAATTCAGCATGTGATTACGGAGGCCCGTAAGGAAGAATTCATGAAATTTAATAAAAAAAAATAAAAATACGGGTCTTTGGTCCTAGTCTGGGATAAATTAATTAAGATTTTTTGGCAAATGATGTTTCATGAGCATCGCGATCTTTCTTAGGGCCTCCATAATCACGTGCTGAAATTCAAATGATGCAGTGCACCTAGTTTAGAGAAATGTTTTATCAATATTTTGACGTTTTGATATATATAATAAAATAATTGTGTAATTCTTCGCATCGTTATCCTCTTCACTTTTTATGTAAGGTACCCAAGAATCCCAGGGCTCAGCAGTAATGATATTATATCCTTTCCGGTTATTCACCGTGTTTCGAGAATTACTTTGAATTGTAAAATTATTTATTAAGAAGGGTGATAATTTATTCCTTTCAATTATACGGAGTAGTGGTGGATTTTCGGTGTCCTTGTTAGAGCTCGAAAAGGGGAGTCTCGTTGAGGATGAAAAAAAAAAACCGAAAAAAAATCCGCATTCTCCGCAACTCCCACCCCCACGGAGGGAGTCCTCGCATCCTCCTCGAGTGATTTCATTATCGATACGTCTGGTTCGTTCCTAGCGTCGCGATTTTCTCGGGTTTCCCTCTTTCTCCCCTTTTTCCCTCGCGCGCGGCTTTGCTGAGCTGTCTGGCAGTCTAGACTCGCCGAAAAAAGGGGGGCCGGGGATCGGTTTTTGTTTAGCGTTTAAAGGGAGAAAATAGGAAAGCGCTGCGTCGACGATACGGCGAAGACTCCCCCGGGAACCAGGGTGCCCCCGGGAGGTGGGGGTCTCCCGGGGGTTGGGGGACTCTCGGCCCTCCTAGCTCTCCTTCGGGAACGAGGCCGGGAATCGATATCGCGTATCGTCACTTTTCAATCAGCCCTCGAGAGTGTGCTCGCGTCTTTATCGTGCAAACACGCGGCATCCCCTAGGCCACCCCCTGGGGGTCCCCGGACTCTCCGGTCGGCTACTCCCGGAATTTACGAGGATGGCCAGGATTATCCCTCGGTGTCGGATCCTGGACACCCAGGAAGATCCCGAAGGTGCGGCCGGGCCCCTCGCGCCCCCCTTTTCTGCCCCTTGTGTCCCATATTGTCGAGGAGCCGATGGGCCCTCCATTGCTGGTGAAGATCCTTCTTAAGGACTTCCGTGAAACTGGAATTTTTATCTACACCTGGGAATTTGAAAAATTCCCCGATGGGGTGGAAATCAGTGCACTTTCACGAGGGGTTGGTCCTTCATGACATGTATAGCCGGATAAATCTCACCTCCTTATGATTCCCTTTTCAACCCTTTGTGTCTCCTCTGAGACCCCAATTACGGGTCAAGATTCTCGTTAAGAATTTCCATAAAAACTGAAATTTCTATGCTCATCCGGGATTTTGACAAATTCGCTGATAGGGTGGAAATGAGACAATGCAATTTCACGAGGGGTTGGTTCCTCAAGATCGGCGATTCCGCAGCACTTCGTGCCCAAGTCGGGATGCTGGGGGGTGTTACGTCGCTTCTCGGCCTAAGTAGGGCACTTCGGGTCTTCCGGTCTGGTTTTCTTTAACCCTTTCAGGCTCGAGGTGTCAGGAAATCGATAAACCTCGGCCCGGCAGACAACTTTTTGCAGAGGAAACCCTCGCACGTCCGCTTAAACTCGTTTCCGTGATTCGAGGGGGTTCGTCGATTTTCTGGTGCGGTTTTGTGCCCCCCCTCTCCGACTAGGATTAGGGACCGCGGGGGTGGGGACTCATCTCTTCCGATTGTTTAGGAAATGGCTCGTTTTAATTTTCCCAAAAGGCGGACAATCTCCAACCCTATGCTCCGACTGTTGCAACTGGGGCATTCTGACTTTTCGGATGGGGCTCCTTTTGAGTCGACCTACTCGCCGAAAGAGGTCGAACGATGAGAGGCGCTCTTACTTTGAACAATTACTTGGTTATCTTTAATTAATATTCTTTTAACCGATGGGTTAATATTTTGTTGCCTCAGGGTGCAAACACCTGACAATCGCCGATATCGGTACTGCATAGATAGCGTTATCTCCGTATGAAAGGGTACCGATACCGCGGGCCCCCCTCAGAGGGGTAGGGGGGCGTCGCCGTAAATCCCAGGAGCGATTCGCATTTAACCCTTTGTCACGTCGAGGTCTTCCCGTATCCGCCGTCAAAAGCGAGGATTCACGCCTAAGCGCGGAGAGTAATTGCGACAATTAACCGCGAGCGTGGCCGCTTCGGGAAGAGGGGGTGGGTGGGGTGCGATTATTTTCCGCGAGTATGCGGCGATTCCGACATTGCCGACATTGCCGGCCGGGGGTGAGTCCCGTCCTGGTGGAGGAGGGTAGTAATAAAGCAGGACTCGTAGGCAAGGGGTGGGATAGGGTGCCTCTCTTTCCCGGTTTCTCTCACCCTGTCTCTCTCCCACCCTGCTTTCGCGGCCTCCACCCTCTCCCTCGCTCTTCGGCACAGGTGTGGCCTATGGCGCCGGAATCCCGCACGCCACGCTAACGAGCATCCAGATAAAGCTCCGAAATGTCGCCGGGATTAATTAAATAATTAAAGGCCGTAATTATCTGGCTGCAGCCGCTGCTCGCGAGATAGACCTTAGAGCCCTGCGAAACGGGATGGCTGCCTTAAGGGAGGGAAAAGCAGCGTCGGGGGTGTCAATGAGAAGTCCCCACGAAAGAAACCCCTCGATTAATAAGCCACCCTCCAGTCTCATATCGCCCGATCGTAATTAGCTCTTATTTAAATATTTGCTCCTACGCGATACCGTCCCTTAATTACTCCAGTTTCGGGATTTCCCTGAATCGGATCAGGATATGGAATAGTTACTTCATGGATTAATTACTCGGGCTAAAGCCGGGATTAATTGGAATCCGTCATTAGGGAGATGAGACTCCGCGACGGGACCATTTTTCGGACCGAGCGTTACGTTATCGCTCGCACGTACCGAAAGAACAATTTCGTTAATTTAACAAAGTCGTTCGATTCATTGCGTTTGGCTCATTTCGGAAAGCTGTAAAAAAATATTATCGATTCAATCCAACATTTTTCGCGCATGTAACCACTTCCTGGTACAAGTACGATGAGACCGGAAGTCCTGCAACCGACCGCCGAATCTAGGACTATTTCTACCGATTTCATCACCGTGTAAAATCCGGGGTTTCGAACTAATCGACCCCCCGTCTCGTATCCCTCGATCGTAATTAGCTCTTATTTAAATATTGGCGCTCGCCGACAGCCCTTTTAATTACCTCGTCCCGAGTCGGAAAAGTCGGATCGAGTCGCGAAATGTTTCACGCAAAAATGTTGAAATAAGAGAAAAGTGGGTTTTTAAGTCGGTTGAAGGGGGGGAAGAAAAAAAAAAAACGGGAAGAAAAAGTTGGACCCCGAGGGAGGATCGATCCGTCGCCCTTTGGGCTAACGAAACGGTCGGAGCAGGAAGGAGCCTTTCGGGGTAATCGATAGTTCCTCCTTCGTTCCCGGGGGACGTCTCCCGGGGGAGTGCGGCAGTCCTTTCCAGGAATACCCGGGAATACCCAGGAATACTTGGCTTGTGTACAGTTGTTTCAATCACGGGCCATACATCAGTTTGCGCTGCCAGCGGAGGAGGTCCTGCCGCAGGTCCCATGGGATTGGGAGGACTGGGGGGTGGTTCGGCAAAAAAGCTCTTAGTCTGCTGCTTCTGTTAAGGTCAGCCATCGGCCGCGCTAAATGATAGATCGACCGCGGCTCTTGACGCCCCCGCCACCCCTTGACACCCCCGTTCACCCCTTGACAGGGGGTAACGAGGGGGAATCCGTGATTGGCACTTGGCAGTCTCGGATCTCCCGCCTCGAGGGTGCGGAAGGGGTGCGTTCTTTACGCGCATCATGGTGTCCAGTGGGGGTTGCTAAGGGATAGAAGAGATAGTACAAAAGAACTCCCCCTTTAAATTGCCATAATCTCTTACCAAATAATCGTTTCTTGACATTAATATCCACTTCTCGAAGTGAATCTCTCGCCGAGGATAAAAAATCCCTCGATACAAAGAAACACTTTAATTTAGAGAAAAATTATTTCCTTCAAATAAAGTCGAATAAATTGGATGCAACCTTTCCTCGGAACTGTGACAGTTCATTAGAGCTTATTAAAGCAAGGTAATTATTCTTTGAATTAACAAAGTATTTCTTTGGCACCGTTCGAACGAAACATTTCCTTGGATCAATGAATTTATTTTCTCAGGGTAGTGAAGGTTGAATCTCTAACCATGATTAAATAATCGTTAATACCGAGATTCGGTAACGAGGTGCAGTAAAACTGACGAATATTTTGTTAAGCTTAGGGGGGGTAATTCGTATTCTGTTTACAGGGTTCGTATATGACTCCTGGAAGGGGTGGTCTGTTCCAGGGCGCCTAATTTGGAGTCTCTGGAGCAGGAGTCGATACAGGGAAGAGAGGGTTGTACATCCTGGATGTTCATGCCTCGCCGACCCCCGGCTACCTCCCCCCACCCCCTTCGGCCTCGCATAAACCGTGGATAGTCGAGGGGTGGTCTGGGAGACAGCGAAACACAGGGCACGGAAGGGAGAGAGAGATACAGAGAGAGGACGCCGGTCAGGCCGGAATGTCGGAGATTGATTCGGCGGGGGTGCAGGTGGAGGGTGGATTTTCCGCAGCGATTATTACGGTCGTTAGGGGTGTGCAGTTCGAGACTGCTCGCGGCATTATTTGCCTTCTCAGGAGGGGCAGGGATGGGGGTGGCGTTTCAGGGGGTAGATGGGGCCCCTACCGAAATTTCCTAAATAATTCACCGCGGCAACAGTGTCGCCCCCTTGCCCTGAAATATTAAGGTGTGCGACTTAATGCCCCGCGAAGACGAGGGGGTGGCGAATAGGGGGAGGTTAACGGGCGAGGAAAAATAAGGAAAGCGGCGGGGACGCGGAGAGACGCAGAGGCGAATAAAGGGAGAAATCCCCTTATTGATGGCCGGGAAATGGACCCGTAAAGGCATCCCTATGAAAATCTCGGAATAAATCCGAGGACGAGAGGAAAAGGAGTTTAACGATTGATACGCCCCTGGAAATACTATTTTCGAGTTTTTCCGCGAGAATACTTCGACCCCTTCCATCGTTTTTGGAAGGCGGACGGAAAAGGGGGTGGCTCTTCGGGGCCGGGGCGAGCGAGAAGGACGAGGCGATGCAGCGCCCGCGGGAGGGAGAGAGAAGGAGAGAGGCAACAAGAGGGCGCCGGCACGTGGGGTGTAAGTTAACAAAGTTTAAGGCGAACCGGGGCTGGCCGTCATTCTTGGCTTGAGTTACAGTCGCCCCCCTCCTCGTAAGCACCTGGGATTAGGCTAAGTGCCGGGGTATTTATTTAATTGAAGGTAAACATTAAGTATGCAGAGGCGAGCGGCGAGCCTTAAGGGCGGCCTTAACGAAGCGTCCGGGATACATTAGAATGCTTTTAGGACGTTTTCAAGAGCCCTCCGGCGCCCGAAGGAAAGGAACACGGGGGAGGAAGAGAATCGAACGCCTGCGAAATGTCCGACGGAGAGGGGGGGGGCAGGGGGGGGGTGGGGGGCGCTCTTCTTTTCGACACTGGAAGTACATTAAGCCCAGTCGACCGAGCTAACGCGATTTAAGTAAAAATCACATAAAAATGGGGTAATGTATATAAAGTGCCGCTCGCGAGCCGTGGCGGTACCCCCGGGAGCAACGGTTACCTTTTATCAGCCCCATTCCCGGGACAAAAACCGGCGCCTATCTATGTGCGCGCGCATCTAGCCGGCCCTTCATCAGCTGCTACGTGAGAATCGGCGGAAAGAGGCGCGATCGTTCGCGGCGATACCAGCGACGCGTCGGCCGGTCTAGGGGAAACTGCGCTCGGCCGCTGGGCCCGCGGCGCTCGGCCAATGGGCGACCGCGACGGTCGGGGGCGTGGCCAGCGGGCCGCGGAGTGGGGGCTCCCCACTCCTCGCCGCGGTACAGCGCGGCACAGCCTCGCAGTCCGCGGGCAGGCGTGCAAGCGGATAAATAACGATCGGCGGGGGGCCGCGTCGCGGGGAAATACTTTTCATTAATCTGATTATTTATCGCCGCCCCTCGTAGGCGCTTGTAATCCTCGCGGCCGTTCGCGTTTCGCGGCGCCGTACAATAAATCTCGAGGAAAGAAGATGCGAGGCGGCCCCCGTAAATCATAAGACGATAATGCCGGATGTCAACCGGGGGCTGGGGGCGTTCGCCCCCGGGCGGAAGCGGAAGGCGCGAGGTCCTCTCCTTGAAAAATTCAAAAACGATTCCCCCATCCCCTTTCCCCATCCGGGTCGAAAAGAGATGGAAAGCCGGGTGCTCTTTTCTTCAATTTCCGGTCGCCTCGCCTCTGTTCCCGCGAGTCCACCCCTCGCTTTCGGTCGTCGCCGGTGGTCGCGGTTTCCCCTCCACTTTCCCTAAGGCGTCTCGACGCGCCACCCAGATGCGACCGGCGTCGCGACGCCTGGCGACTCGAGGGCTGTTAAGCCTAATAATAGCCTGCCACGATATAGCCTGGACGATATTCGCTGACGAATGTGGACCACATGACGCGAACTACATTCGAAATAACCCCAAACTAAAGTTATCCGCCTCTTCCGGGAAACTATTGACCCCAATTGTCATCAAGAGTATTTTAAAAAATTCACTCCCCCATATTTTCGACGACCCCCCCTCATAAAAAATGATGCCTCCACTTAGACGAATTACCCCCACCCCCTAACGCACCCAAACGCAATGCCAGGTGAATAGTGAACAATGAAGGTTTCAAAACGCATCCACCCCCTCTCTCTTTGGATGACTGGCGATATGCACCCCTTTCTACGCGGGGGAGAGGGACAACGCGCGACGCATACTCAGGGGTTGGGGGTTCGTCATTATCACCCCCCTTATCGGCGAGCCCAAGTACCGTCGCGCTCGATGCAAATAAAACACTCAAAGGGGGGCAACCCCTCCGCCGGTGCATCCCCCTCTCAGTACATTTCCGCCATCGTTTCCCCGTTGCTCCTTGCAACTCTTTTTATTTTTTCTCGCGGGAAGAAGCGAACGGGTGAAGGGAGCGACTGAGAGGGAAATAGCGCGAGTCGCGACAAAAGGGCGAATGGGGGGGAGGGGGTGAAAAGCATGGCGGGTTTATGCACGGCGCTGCTCGCTGCCAGTCATTTATTATATTGTGTCACCGGCGACCCTCGACGGCGAGCTAATTAAATCTTGAACGATCCCTCCGAGTGTCGGGGGTCATGGGGGGTTGGGGGGGGGTTGAATCATCGGGGGTTGCGTGTCTCTCCTTGACTTGGATGAGCCGCGCCCCCCAAGAAGGAACCGCTACTCCCTATGCACCCCATGTGCGTGTCGCGTGACGACACGTGGGGCGGGGGTGGACACCCCCCCGAAATTTTCCTCTACCCCGTGGTAAGTGGGCGTGACCTGGTCGAACCCCCTCTGTCTCTCACGTGAGAATCTCAGATCACTCATTCTTGTAGGTCTATTATGTATTATTAATTGTTACGGAACAAGCAGAATTACGGAGGAAACGTGAAAGGTGCTGAGGTATTCGATCGGCGTCGGTAAGATGGAATTCTTCTAACCGAGGTACCACCCGAGGCTGCGAGCTGTGTTATTGACAGTTGGGTTTACATTGACTGTTGCGTGTCACTGTCTTCAGAATTACACGGGATGGCACGCTCTATATGACTATATATTCAGTTAAATTGTCGTGGTAAAAGATTGAGGTAAAAATTCAAGGAACCCCCTCGACTCTGGAATTTCGATGCTCCAATCGATCGACGGCGCCATCTGTTAGATTTAACGGGTACTAAATCGTTGAGATCACGTACACGCGAGAATTTTTCTTCTTTCTTTTTTCTTCAATTTCTTGGTCGGCAGGACCTTCCATATCTGCATGGTGATATTTCAGACGATTCGATGCATCCCATTCGGAGGAAAATGGTGCAACTGGTCCGATGCCCTGACGGACTACTTTCGCTCCGCCTTAATTTTCTTAATTTATCCGCGATCATCAGCTGATGGGGCTATTTTTGCGCGAAGCACCGATCGGCTCGATCTTGGGGAGGATATTCGGAGGTTTAAGGGGGTGGGCAGGGAATTTCTCGTGAAACGAGTTTGCGGGGGGGCGCCACGTGTGAGGGGCGAGTTGCGCGCCCGTGATCTGAGGAGTGCCTCCCCACCCGTCCCACCCCCCCCCCCGGAACTCTCTCGTTCTCGGTCCTCGAGAACGGGGGAGTTTGATGCGCCCGGTGCAAATCGAAGTAATAAACTCAGGGTAGTAAACCATGGGGGGCACCGTTGTTGCACCTTCGCCCTCCCCCGTCTGGCCTTTCCGGGCCAACAACCCTGTCTCTGGTGTCTCCGGCTCTCCGCACCCCCGACATCCCCTAGTCCCATCTCCAGCAAAATGCACAGAAAACCTCCCTTAGACAAATCCAGTGGCGGCTCGTGAATATTCAGGGAGGTGGTGGCAAAACATAAAAGTCAACAGCGAACTTAAAAGATTATCTCTTGTTCACCTTGTGAAATACTTCGGCACCGTGAGGTACAGTTTGCGACTATGTGAACCCCATGAAAAGGTCTCCCACGTATCTCTCCAGAGAAATTAATCCACCTTAATCAACGCCCGCGCAAGGTCGATATCATGGAAAAAGGAAAGAAAAAGGAATACACACCCCTACAGGGGTGGAGCACCCACCGCATCGAAATGACAACTGTCAGGGGTACTTCGCGTCACTTTGAACGGGGCTCGACGGCAAATCGGCGGAAAAAATGGCATTACCGAAATTCCTGACCGACGTCCGTCACCCCCCCACCCACCCCCCGACGAGTTCGTAAAAAATTGAAAGCCGAACGTCCCCTACCACACAGGGGGTCGACACGCAAGTGTCGTCTCCCAGTCGATATGGTCATGCCTCACGTAACGCGCATATTACACATCCCTCGGGTTGTACGTATATACGTGTACACAATACGTGTCTATATACACCACGAGAAAAGCCACGGGTCTGCAATTTCCACCCCAGAAGATTACAGAAAATGACGAGGCCGTTACGAGGTTCGCCGCAGCATCGAACAATGAGTACCGTTCCTCAAACCCACCCCCGGGTGGGCTCGGCTAATACGTGGCAATGATTTGCCACGTTAGCCCGCCAAAGTCGATGCCGAGTCTGTATCAACATGGTTGTTTGTTACGGGGGCGAATTACCGCCACGATTCTGCACAAACAGAGCCGAAACCGCCGACACCCCGCGCGTTTCCTGACACTTGGGGCGGTGGGTGGTGGGTGGTGGATGGTGGATGTCGGGCGCGTGGGTGGTGGGTGGCACTTCCGGCAGGCCCAGGTGCGGTAGCTTTCGCAGGGGTGCCTAATGCCTGCCCTGCCATCGGGGCAAGCAGATAGGGAGAGGGATGGTTCCGTGCGTTCCGGATTTCGGGGTTGTTTGCGGGGGGGATACCTCCTCGGAGGTGTTTACGGCGAGCGATGGGGCGCCCCGGGTGCCCCAGCCAGACGACACGGCTCCTCTCGGTAACGACTTTTACGGCCATAAGCACGGGAGTCATTAGGGTCGACCCTCGTCATTAACGGGGGCGTTACGCGGTATCGCAATTGCGGGACCCCCCGCGGACCGGGGGCGCTCGTTCGCGGATTAGGCCGCGGTTACCCCGCGGGGGGAGGGGGCAGGTGGTGCCTTGAAGTTGGTGCTTTGAGGTTTGGCTCTTTGACTGGAATCTGCCGCAATGTGGACGTCGAGTGTCCCGATAAGCCTAATCAGCTGGGCATTGCCTCTCGAATTTGGCCGGGTTATTTCCTGCCACGTCTTCGCTCCTCCGGTGGCCGTAATTAAGGCTTAACTATTTACGTCGCTTTAATGGCTAAACCCTTTTTAGAGTTTCCAAGGCTTTGAATAATTAACCCCCTAAGCGGGGAAATTATTAATGCCCGTCGACGGGGAGGTAACAACGATTTCGAGGACTCTACGTGCAGCCCCCATTTTTTCGGACGGGATGCCGATCGATTGGCTTCTCTTGCGGGATCGATTCTTTCCAAAATGGCCGCGGCCCTGCGTCCTGGGGTCGTTAGGTCCCCGTAATTACGCCGAATCTCGTTACGTCGTAATTTAACGTCCTCGGAGGAGGTCTCTCCCTGGCCCTTCGCTAATACGCATTGTTCGCGTTGTTTCCGCCCGCCCGTAGATCTCCCTTCTCGAAACTTTGGATCCCTTCCTCCCCCCGTGGACCTTGAAAATTTCTCCGGAAATTAGCTGTCAAGAGAAGTATGCACTGCATCAAAACTCATATTTTCGTAATTAGTTAAATTGCAAGACCAACCGACAAATTTCACTATTTTTCTCTTAAGGTGATGTGAAAGTGAGGTCCTGACCCGAAGGGAAGTATATCCTTTAATCCCGTAAAAATCCCCTATTTCCACAAGAAATCAAACCGCAACTCCAGTCAACAAGTTCCGCTGCTTTTATTTGTCACATTTGGATCGCCACATTTCCCGAACCCACCCACGAGGGACTTTAATTAATGCCCTTAATATTCACGATAAATTAAGCTGAATTTCCCCGCTTATTTGTTACGTCAGTATAATTTGAGATATCAAATTTACGGAGCCCCGTGGCAAGGGGTGATGTTAATTCCCTGGGTTATTAGAGTCATAGTCATTAAAATCCTGAGTCCTAAGTGCGGTCGAGTTATCGGGCAGGCTCGATATCGCCATCGTCGTCTCGGCCCTTTATTTAAGGGCATCAGGGCAAATTGAATTACACCTCGCAGAGGCGGTTCCACGGCCGCCCTCCATTAATATGCATTTTTGCTCCCGATCGTACCCACCCCCTGGGGATCCGTATCGCCCTCTCCCACGTGGGCCGGGGGTTTGACGTTTGCGCACCCCCCGGGGTTTATCGAGGGCTGACATCCGAGGAGGACGTGAGTTTACACGTCCCGTCTAGAATATTTCGAGTTTGCAGGCCGCACCGTCCACCGGCTGAAGCCAGAATAAACATCCCGAAGAAGAGACCCTCCAGAAAGCTTTGGGGGATCCCCTCACCCCTTTCCGGGAACGTGGAAAACCACCCCGACGTCAGCCCGCGGCCGCTTATTGCTCCGCAATCTTCCTCATAAGTACATTAAATGTCAATAAATCATGCACACTTTCGAGGGTTTATTCACCCACTCAGCCATGGACATTAATTCTCGTAACGCATGACCTTAACCACCAATTGAAATCACCGCACAGTTGAAAAAGTGCCACGTAAAAAAGCTCCACCCTAACCTCCAGACAATTCGATACATCCTGAATTAATTCTGATTTATGACACGAGACCTTCCACCGCGAGTACCAAGACATAATTCCGTCTTCAGATCTCGCCGCGACCGTGGGAGTAACCATCAAATTAATATCTTCGGGGCGTCCCTGGGGGGTGGGGGGGTTCCCCCATGGGATGCGATCCCGTGTTTACAGGCGGGTCACGATCGGTTGACCGAGCCCCCGTAAATCACCCTTACGTGATTTAGATCGGCGCGTAAGGGCTGTAAAGCACACCGGAACGCGAGAGCTGGCCGGAAGCGTCGGGGGTGGGAACCCCCCTGCCCCGCGCCCCCCTCGATGGAAGAAGGGAAGGAGTCGAAGGCACCCGGAAGCCGCGGATGAAATTTCCGCGGCCCCGGCGCGCCGATTAATCTCGGGACCCGGCAAAGCCGTTAAAATAATAGAACTCGAGAACCGGTGGAGAGAAAGCGCCGGGAACGAGAGAGAGAGAGAGAGGGGAAGGGACACGAGAACGTGGGAGCGAGAAAGAGAAAAGGGGTAGTGAAGGGAGGGAGGGCGTTTCGCGGGCGGTTTCGCGGGCATCGATCTCCTCCCGCTGAATCCCGTCAAAGGAATAATAAAAAGCCCGGGGGTCGTGGGGGTCGGGGTGGGAGGGGGGGAATCGAGCCCGTCACCGCTCGAGGAATGGCCTACATTTATATTTATCTTTCCGAGTCCCTTTGGAGCCGTCCTTTTATTCGGGAGCGTTCCGTTTGCCCCGCTCGGCACTGCCAGCCTGGAGTGAGACGGCGAGATGGCGGATCGTGGGGAGAGAAGGACGGATCAAGAAGAGAGAGAGAGAGAAAGAGAGAATGTGAGCGAGAGGGTCGACCGACCTCGCGGAACGACGCTGTTCTCTTCGCTGCCCAGATGGGGGGGGGCACCCCCTTTTCCAAAGGGAACAAGTTAAACGCCGAGTTTTTCAGACTGCCCGGGTAATCAGCGGCGGCGTGCGAACTCTAACGAGCCTGGGGGCGTTTCGCCCCCCCGGGGTCAATCGTAACCCCTAGGTCAACGGGGGGGAAATTCGGCGAATCACCATGAATTTTAGTTCTCGACCTGAGGTACGTCCTGGGGTGCACTTCGCGTAGGAACTCTTCCTATCTACCCTCATCGCACATCCGAGGTGAAGGGAACGAATGAACGGTTACGGAGAAGGGGATGTACGAGAAAGTCTACGTGAGCTTTATCTAGGTGGGGGGGAGGGGGGCAGGGTCAATTTGTAAAAGACACCGAGGCAATACACTTCGGCATCACACCGAGACTGAGGCGATTATCTGATTTCTCACGGGTGGTCGGTGAAAAATTCCGCGCGGAAAACCTCCGGCCAATTTGACAATTACCCCCCACCCCACTCCCCCACGGTAGGAGGGAACGGGAAGGGGGCACAAGTCGCGTCTCAAGGCGAGAAGGCCGCGCGGTCGGGTCGGCGGAAACAAAGGGCCGCGTAAAAAGGGTCGAGGACCGTCGAGCGCCCCCAGGAAGGGTGAGGGTGGGGGAGGGGGCGCCACCCCCCATTCGCAACGGGGTGGAAAAAATCTCGCCGACTCTCCCGGAGGAGCTCGCTCCCACGACCCGACCGGACTTCTCTCTCCGGGGGATAAGATTTTTGCCCGACGTGACTCTAGACCCTCGTGGGGGCGAGGCCCTTGCCACCCCCCGCCGCACTCACCCCTCGAAATCGCCTTTGACTCGTTTACCGGAAAACGTTCTCTTCCGGTTTGAGGCGTTACTTCCGGTCGCGGGTTCGAGGCCCGCGAGAAAAGGAGGGCACTTCGCTCGGGGGGAATGGGGGTTGGGGTTGGGGTTGGGGTTGGGAGGGTCCGTAAAATTCTTGGAAAATTCCGCGAAAAAGCTAGCGCAACGGGCGAGGCCGAAATCACTTCGTTATCCGCGTTATAAGCTGTCGAAGAAATGAACGAGGAGTCGGCGGAGCGTCTTGGGGGTGACTTGCCCCATCCCCCCTTCCAGGCAAGAGAGGCGAGCAATTCTTGCAGGCATTTCAGGAATCCTCGGAGCCACCTGCCGGCGTCCCCGCGGAAGCGGAGACAGCGTTATTACTCGTGTTTCTCCCGTTCCCTCACCTATCATCCCCCTCGCCGCTCTTATCGCCCCCTCCCCCCCGACGGCCGTCGCTCTTTCGCTTTCCGGCCACCTTGAAACATTTACTGCCAGTAGGGGTGGGGGAGAGGCAGTTCGGCCGGGGCGAGCTTCCTCCCGGCTTTCTTTGTACATTATGTCGGCAAATACTGGGCGCGCTATGAAATTCAGATAAAATCCTGCTCCCCTTCCCATGGTAGGCCATGGGAGGGACAGAGAGGGAGAGAGAGGGACGGGGGGGCAGAGGTAATGTTATTCCGCGTAAGGTTTCCTCGTTACTTTCCTGGAGCTGAAATTACGTACAACTCTAACCCCCCCACCCACCAGTGGGCGGATTCCTCGTGCTTTTTACTTCGGGGCAACCTCTTCCCATCCCCTCCCCCTAGAGTGATAAAGGGTATCGCTGTAGCTCTGAGGGATGAAAGCCAATGTTACTAATTTCTTTGTTAATTTCATAATCCGGAGGAAGTTTGCAGGAGGAATGTTGGAAATGGAGATTTTGGGCTCGGGAGTGACTCCTTTATTCTCGAGCGCCTTTTCGACCGGCCCCTCCCCGCTTCATCCCCCGGGGCTCGATTCGCACACATTCGATATTCGGTGCAAGGAGGGCGGGGGGTGCACCCACGTTAAGTTTCGCTTTGTTTGCTCTTTATGCCTCAGCCGAGTCGGCCGGGGATCGTTTATCGGCCAGGCGGTTAGTTTCACCCGCCACCCTCTTATCCCCCCCTCCCTCAAAGTCGGCTCTCTCGGCGGCTCTTTCGGATCTTCATAACCTCTCGCGCACCACCCGGGGAGTTACTCGAGCCCGCTTTTCCGCCCTCTCGGGCGTATTTCCTTTAAACTTCCCGACGGTTCCCTTTCTTTTTTTTTTTTTTTTTCCGCCCGGGCGGCACGCCGGCCCTCTCTCGGCGGAAAATCGCCGGGGGTGCCGGGGGTGCATAAAAGAATTCGGTTGCTTTTGCGGTGCTCGAGGAGCACCCTTGGCCGCGGGAGCGCTAAATGCAGTTCGGCGTGCAAAGCCTGCGGTCGCCTTTTTGGAGGGCGGAGGGCGCCGCGATAAGGGTTAATCCTTATCAACCCTCTCGCGAAACACGAGACCTGGCGGTCTTTTTCACGCGTGACCGGTCGCTTACTTGAACACACGCGTTCCGTTGCGAAAAGTGATACATATGTGTGTGTCCAATTTGACATTTACTTTTCGAGGTTTCTGCGAAAACTTTTGACATATACCACGGGATCGTTAACGATACGAACTTCTCGAGAACAATTTAAATTGCGCGCGTACTCTTTTTATTTTTCTTCTTTTTTTTTTTCTCGCGTTTTTTTCCCCCTGCATTTCCGATTTCCCTCAGCCGCCATATTTGATAGTAGATTTTTCAAGTGAAAACTGTGAAATTCCATCCCCTCCATCGCAGATTGCGGCAAGCTCGTAAAGGCCTGGGATTTGTCGCGAGAGGGGGTTGGCAAATAACTCACCCCCCGGGGTTGAATCGCGAATTTCCGCGAGATTCGAAAAGGCTGCGGTTTCCCTGCAGCGGCATAGCGGACCGCGATACCGACGTCGGTAACGTAGGTAACGTCGTTACGGCGGGTCACTGTAAGCGTCAAGCAGTGGTGTGTGTCTGTGGGGGTGGGTGCGCATTGGTGTACACCCTTGGTGCGCGGCCGAGCATGGGTGCGCGTATGCGTGTGTGTGTTGTAAACGCGCTACGGTCGGCTCTATACGTTTTACGATGCTTTTAGTGGTCGCTCTTAAATAAACATCGAGATTGCCGGTCCACGGGGGGAGGGTCGGGGGCAAAGAGGGAGCCGGGAACATCGGTTGGGGCAGCGAGATGCACGGAGGGCAAAAAGCACACGCCACGTGTGCTAAACAAGATACTTTTCAATTAACTGGATGCGAGAGTGCCCCCGCTAAAGAAACTAATTTTCCTGGTGTAAACAACGGGACCCTGCGCTACCCTGAAATACACATCGCGGGGGTGGCCCGAAGCAAAAATGCGCGGAAATATCTTATCTCGTTAATTAAATTTTTACCATTAACACGGTCTGCAGAGTTAACGCAGGGGGTGCAGCAGAGAATTGCAGGAAGCCTTAATTTGCATCCCTTATTAAATAATAAAATTAAAACGCCGTTAAGAGGTGCCTTGAGGACGTCAGGCGGGGAGTAGGAAGTCGGAGGTTAATCGATTCTTGGCTCGATTTGACTTACGAATCCTCGTCCTGTGGGGGAGGGGGCTCTCAAAGGATTCGCGGATCCCGAGTCGACCTAATAAACTCGAGCCTAATGCGGTTCAACCTAATAAAGCGAAATTAGCCGTATTAGACGTCGGATTGGAGCGGTATCGCGGGGTGTCCCTCCGCCCCTAATACGAGAGCGAATGCAAATTGGGGATGATAACTCCCTCTCTCTCTCTCTTCTCCCCTCTATTTCTCGCTCGCGACCGGAAACTTGGGAGGCGATTTCCAGGGTGGCTCGACGAGGGTGGAGGTGGTCCAGGGTGGAATGTTCAAGCCAATACCCGATGTCGGTCCGACTTGGACACCTTCTATAGGAACCCTTTTCGAACCGGGCTCTATGGGTTGCGGTCGATCCGCGGTTTATTAAAACGCCCGCGAAAAGGCGGAAAAGGCACCCCAAGAGGCGGAAAGGAGTCGGTTACGGGGGGAGGGGGGCTCAAAAGGGGAGGTTTCAATCCGCGTGCGGAGGAAACGCTCCGTCGAGCGCGAATCGTCGCTCCGCTGGAGGTTTTCGGCGAGGATCCACGTCTCCTGGTGTCCCGCGGTGCGTTTTAACCAGAAAACGCGGATCCACCCTTAAAGGAACCCCCGCAAAGGGGCGGCTCGATTGAAAGTCGAAGGATCCCCGAGAAATAAAAATATCCTCCGCGAGCAGTTCCTCTCTCTACGTTTCCAATTTTCTGGGATTTCGAATTCTACGGTGATGTCGCTAAAAAAGGCTAATAAGCTACATTCAGTCCCGGATTATTTACGGTACACTAAAATCATAATGCACATGCTTTTTAACCATACCAGCTGCAGTGAGAAAAAAAATGTTTTCTTTTTATAGGCTTCACTCAAAAAAGCCAAATGTCTAACTCCGATGCATTTCATTGATCGAACGGTTCATATCGTAACATAATGAAGTAAGAAATTATATGTTTCATTTATTCAACTCCGTTCAAAGAAATAATTTCCTAGAAAAAAAGTGGAATTTGTTTATTCAGACATTTTCTTTTTTTTCTCCAATGAAATTATTCCAATACACGGCCTTGTATCTCCTTATACTAATTCCTGGTCGAAACGTTCATAGCTTAAACTCGAATAGTCTCGTCGGAAATCTTCATGCAATTTGGTATCTGAAATTCCATGAAATTCGGCAGATATTTATATCAGAGCGTTCAATGTGTCATGAAACTCCGTGGAACGTACGGTGACTTTTAACAATGCCTGTCATCGGTTCCGAAAAAATTGGAAGCGTGCCTTGATTTAGACTTCGGCAGAGATTTCGGGAATATCGAGCGGTTCATTCGGGAGAAAATATCGGGAGGATGAAAAAGTGCGTTATGGGCAACATTGCGCAGGGGGAGGCGCGGGGTGGTCGCGAGTTCGCGGTGGATTTCGCGGAATGCAAACCACCCCCCGAAAAGGGTGAAGGGTGGCAGCATATCGCTATAGGATGCCGCGTGCACGAGATAGTTTGTCACGGGCGAGTACTCGCTAAGTATGCTGGACCATTTGTCTCCGATCTTCCGGTCTCCCTTCCAGCCTCCGCAAACGGATCTTCCCGAGGGTTTGCACAAGACTCACCCGCCTCCCGCCACCCCCTCGCGACCTGGGGCTAAGATCCTGTTTCTCACCTCGTAACCAGACCCTCATCCACCTTCTCTAAGCCCTAAAGGCTAAGACAAAAGGTGGCAAACTTCCTACACCTCATTACACGATATACATCAGGTTGTCCAGGAATTCATTGTTCCTTTTCTTTTTCCCTGTACAGGACTCCCTGCTTCGCTTTTAAATATAGTGGAATGTCCACGTGGCATATTATTCTGAAATGCAGTCTTCAACCTTGATGACGAGAATTGAATTATAATTGCCAATGCCTCACATACGGCGGTAAAGTCCATAATTTAGTCATTTAACCCTCTGAGTGAGGAGGCTGTTCGACATATGGGCGAAATTCCTGAATGCGTGCAGGCGATATTCGACCAAATGTCGGACGTCTTTAGGAGTGTTTAGTAGTCAAGGGGGTAAAGACCATCGACGAAAGACGTCTCTAAAAACGAGACCCCTCGTTCATTAAGAGGTTAAAATATTTTTTTACCGTTCATTGTCGTGCCTTTTGGGAAAGTCAAGCGTCCCAGTGGATCCTTCCGCGTCGCTCTCAAGGGAGTCCCTTTCGCCTCGGTTCGAGGGCGCCTCCCTTCCATCATCCCGGCGTTAATCGGCCTACTCAGGGAGGAGAGGGTGGGTACGCAAGTGCGGGGTCGCGGGTAATAAAAGCCAACAAGGTGCAGGGGAGGCCCTCGGCAGATAACTGGGACAGCGTGTTTATGCCTTGTAAATCCCCGGCCGGGGTTATCGTCCACCCTCGAGGCTTCCCGGTCTTTTCTTCCCCGGAGTCCTCGAGTCACCTCCGGGGGCGGTTTCCGATCGCCTCCGACCTCGGTCACGCGAGTTGGCCATTAAAATTCGATCCGATGGTCCGACTCGCTCCCGGCCGAATTCTTTGACGTGGCTCGCATAAATTTCACCCGATTACGCGGCCGGCCGACCTCGAGGGCGACCTTAATCGAGGATGTGGCCACAAGGGGTGGCCGGAAGTCGACTCGACCATGGTGGTGGTCATCGGGTCGCGGTCGTTCCGGGTTTGTCCGGAAACTTCCGCGAGCTCGTACGTGCATGCATTTACATGCGGCGCCTAGCCGCCCCCTGGACCATTCTCCGCCCCAGTCTTTGCACCCCCCAGTGGGTGGTGGGTGGGTGGGGGAGGCATACGTGGCAAAGAGGCCGGTGGAAAGTGCCCACGTAACTCGCGTCGAGGGACCGACGGGGACTCTACAAACTTTGGATAAGGATCCTGCCGGCACCCACGGGGTGTCGATGGTGATTCGTTAGATCTTAACCAGGTACGTGACGATGAATTAATTCCCGTTTTTGGGGCTGCTGAACTCTAATTGCGCGGCGTTTCCCGAGTACCCGGGGATCTTTACTGTACCCATACGATATTCAATTTTTCACATTCTCGTTTCTACAAACTTATTCCTTCTGATACTTCCATGCTCTCGATCGACGTATTCTATTAATAATTTAAAGCGATGTGAAAATGCGCTCAAAGAGGTCTCGTTTATGAAACATCTCCGAACTGAGTGTACCGAATGTCTATTTTCAAAATTTTTCTCTAAAAAATGAAATTTTGCGAGTGTCAGAACCTACCTTTGAATCTCCTCGTTCGTGTGATAAAATTTGAAACAAATCAGTGCACCCAATTTAGAGAATAGATTCACATCACCTTAAGGGCGACGGACTTCAATTAAGTGGAGTTCCTTCAAGTATCAATGGGCTTATTACACCTACAACCCGACCAGATCATGTTCGAGCATTTTTATCGACCCCTTGCGTGGCTGCGCTCTGGCATCCGACATGATTAATATTTAAATATTTGAATAATAACTTTCAAATAGGGGGAGGATTTACTACGAGGATATGGTATCCAGGCGAGATTGGAAGGGGTGGTTTTCACAGTAACCGAAGCAAGCTGCATATACACCCTCCCGATATTGAAGCAACGACCCGCGCACACGGGGACAAGAGGGTGCACGAGAGCTGCAGAAGCGATTCTTTCGCGAGGTCGGGAAAGCTCGTCAAATGCGCCCCGGTAATGGAATCGCGAGCGCAAGCTCGGGCGATTCTTCCTTTTCTACTTCGTTATCCCGGAATACCCGCGCAAAGGGGTAGGTCAGGGAAGGCGATTTCGGCGTATCACAACGCGCGGGCGGTGGGTGGTGGGTGGAAATTCTTGCATGCAAGCTCACCTGCTTGTCGCGAGCTGAAAGCGTCGGCACTTCCAGCGACGATCAGAAGCAGCAACGGGCTTAACGAGGCTGCCAGGGAAGGCGGCATCTTTCTGGTGCACCTATCGCGCCTGCGCGACCTCCTCTTTAGCCCACTCCCCTCATCACACCTCCTCTGAAACAAGTGACAAAAGTCCACGTCAACTCGGCCTCCCGTAAAGGGGGGTCAAAGCGCATCAGAATTGGCACAAAGTCGCGAGCCGGTAATTGCAGACAGTACACCGAGGGAGGAGACTCACTTCCCAGAAAAAAAAAAAAAGGAACAAGTGAAACTCCCGGGCGACGTGAAACTTCTATATTTCGGACGAGAGGTATAGAATTAAGCCTTTCTTTTTCAGACATTTCATTTAATTTACAGGGGATGCTTTATCGTTATCACGTGTCTTCACGCGTGTAAGCGTTTCCACTTCATGTTGTGAATGAAGAATCGAGAGAAAAAAAAAAATTCCGTCCAGTGCTCTACCCGAAATATAACTTCATTTACATTCCCAATACTTGCGACCAATTTTCTGCATAAATTTCAACTCGCAAATTGATTCCCATTTAACGTGAACTTGCCATCATTTCGGTTGCCCCTTACAAAATCAAATTTGCCGGAGCCAGGAAATTTGGCAAGAGACAATATCAATTGCCGTAGGTAATTAATTTCAGGCCGCCTGGGAACAACGAAGAGGATTCCATTTTTAAAATACCAAATTCTAGAAAAATCAGGAAAATGCCCTCGGGTTAAATATTCGGGGTATCCCGATAAGTGATATCGGGAAATGCCGATCGATCGCGCCGGTTTGTAGTTCTGGGTTACGCGAGGAATCTCGCGTTTGATTGCCAGGGAAAAACAAAAAAAAACAAAAAAAAAGAGAGAAGAAAAATCGCCATAGAATTTGCCATGCCGGACCGCTATGGAACTCGGCATTGTTTACGGGCTCGCGGCAGCATGAAATCGATATAATTAACACCGTTCGGATTCCATAGACGTCCATACCGGCAAATTTAACACCCGATTTTGCGGCCGGCCGGAAATATCACTGTAAAAATACCCCCCCGGGGGGAGGGGGTCGGCTACAATTTAACCAGGTCGCCCTCTGCGCCGTGCATTTGCCGCCACATATTTGCTCCAACTGCAGCTGGATAAATCACCTCACCCGACCAGTTGCACGCAGGGTTGGGGGTCCGTACACGCTTTCGCGATTTGCAGTTCGGGCAGGTTGAATAAGAAAGCCGGAATTCCAGTTTTGAGGGGGATTTTTTATTCAGCAGGGTGAATGGATCCCCTTTGATCTTCCAGGACGAGGATATGCAGCGCGGGACTCGGAAAGGACAAAGAGAGTTGTCCCTCCTTCCCCTCCACTCTGTGGCGATGTCGTAAATGAAGAGATTTGAAAGAAGAAAAATAAAAGAAGAGCCTGCTTGATAATTGTCGGCACGCGTATGCCTGCGGGGTCTTAATATTTTGGGGTTAAATCATAAATGGGAGTATGTCGTATGTCTTGAAAATGGGAGAGAGGATTGAAGGGTTCACCGTTCCAAGGGATTTTAGACAAGGGTTCGCGTACCAAGCCAATGAGTCGTTGTTTATCAAATGTGTACTTTAGAAGCATAAAAATAAGAAATTGTAGGTTATGTGCGAAACAAAGGGAAGCTTCATGGCAGGATGCACGTATATCACGTTGAGTAGGTCCATTTCCCGTCAGATGTGTTTCTTTTTTCCCCCGCCCGGCATTGTAATTCGCAATTCCGCAGATTGTCGGCGATGACGGGGGCATCCGGGCCCCTCCGCGTTAGGTTTCCATTATGCTAAACCGCAAATGGAGTCCGCGATCGAGTGTCCGGACGGGGCACAATGGCCGAGGCCGGTAAGGTGTAACGTTACCCCAGAAATGAAATTCGCCCTCGTCCCTCGTTCAGGCGACGCAAACGAGCTTAGGCCGGACGCGGGGGAGGAAGAAGAGGAGGACGAAGAGGGGTGAAGAGTCCTCAAAAAGGAGGAAGGCCGACCTCCGGTCGACACCTCGGTCCACTTCGGGTACTTATCCCCGCGGCCATCTCGCATACGAGGGTGCTTTTCCATGGAATCTCTCGTCCGAGGTGCGACCACGGCCCGTGAAAAATGGCGGACCATATCGACTGTCCTATACTGAGAAGAAAATTTCCTCGATTCAAAGAAAATCATTTCCTTGAACAATGCTCATTTACATCCAATGGGTTTTGGTAGAAAGAAAATAATTACCCCGAAGAAATATTTATTTTTCATACAAAAAAAATAAAATAAAATAATATGACATGTTTTCTCAGTGTAGGGATCGAAGCACGTCCTGCGAAATCGAAGGAAGTTCGGATTTATTCGAAAATTATCAGTGTATTAATGCGACATGGGATACGTGCAAAATGAGCATTGTCCTATTTTCCTGGAGAACCAGCCGCCCGATTCCCACTGTCGAACCGGAAGAGGCCTCCGCTGGACAGGAAACTCTAAAAGAAGTTTAATGGACGATTCGGACACCATCTCGGCCAACTTCTCGGCTAAAGTGCCTCGATAAGTCGGCCGAAGTTGCCGACAGTCCGAGACGTGGCTGCAGCCGTTCTCCAAAATGGCCGCCGTGACGCCTCCGGTAGCTCTCAAGAAAACCCGACTCTCTTTTTCCCTCTCTGAGTGCGAGAGTATCCTGCGTGGTCGCGAATTTGTTTTCTTCGCGAGATTATTCCGAGAAAGCAGTACCTCGGGGAAGTATCCGGTACTTCCGGAAATCCTCTCGCAGCTGCTTTTCGAATAATCGGCTAGAGCCACGGAGGCATGGAAATGCGCCGGAAATAAAAATCCGATCTCACAAACCCTCTTTCTGGGAATCGCGGAGAAGTCTGTTTAAAAAATGAAGAGTTCGGAGAAATTCCTCTTGGATATCGGAGTCTTCTTGTGGGACATTTCTGGGGTGAAGGGAGGTTACATTGTTTTTCTGCCTGCCGGCTTGATCGAACCGATCGGCCATTGCAAAGTCGTTCTGAGGTTTAATAAACGGCTCTGGAAAACTCGTCGACTCGATAAGGTTGGGGAAAAGTTGGTATCTCGACGTCGGTTACACGGTCCATGGGCGTCCACGTTCCGCGGTCATTCTTCGTTTCCAAGATGGCCGCCATGACGCTTCCTAACTCTTTCAAGAATACATATCTCGAGAGTATTCCGTATAGTCGGGAATTTGTTTCTTTGCGAGATTACACAGGAAAAATATTCGATATTTTCGAAAGCCCTCCCACAGGAGGTTTTCGTCTAATCGGCTAGAGCGACGGAGTCATGAAAATACGCCGGAAGTAAAAGTCCGACCTCGAAAGACCTCTTTTCTGGAAATCGCGGATAAATCTATTTAATAAAACAGGAGTTTTTAGAAATTCTCCTTGATATGAGAGTTTTCTTCCGGGGCACTTCTGAAACGAAGTGAGGTTAGATTGCTTTCCTTCCTGTCGGTTTGGTCGGAGCGATCGGCCATTGTTGTAAAGTCGTTCCGAGGTTTAACGAACTGCTCTCGGAGAACTCGTCGACTCGATAAGGTTGAGGAAAAGTTGGTATCTCGACGTCGGTTACACGGTCCGTGGGCGTCCACAGTCCGCGGTCGTTCTCCAAAATGGCGGACGCTACAGCGTCTGGTACCCTTGAGCCACTCGAGCTACTTCCGGCAACTCGAGTTACGAGCCCGGTTCTAGATGGTCGGGCTTTTATTCCTGGCGAGATTACCCGAAGAAAGTACCCGAGAAGAGTATTCCAACTGTGAGGCACCCCCCCCCCGGAAAGACATCCACCCCTCGAGCGAAGAATCGACTTTACATGGCCAATGTAAACCTCGACAACGCGGAAACCTCGAGGGCATTTGATGTACCTACAGCTCTTTCCGACTGAGGTTAGATTTTACGGGAGAGGGTTAAAAGGGCTAACTACACCTACGCGGAATTACGTGCTGGGCGAGTACACCGCGCCCTTGTTATAATGAATGTAGAAATTAGGTTCGGGTACAAGTGTCGGTAAAATTTATCTGCACTTAGGGTATGTACGATCTTACCGCCTCAACGTGGATTTACCGGGAACCCCGTCAACCCCGTAAACCTCGTATCAGTAATTTCCCCTTAAATCGCCGGGGCGCGTAACGACGCGTCGAGGAAAACACCCCTTCGCGTCGCAATTGTTTCCGCTGCCAAAGTATTCATCGAGCACAAAAGTGCCCACCCCTTATCTGCATACATTACGACCCCGCTGCGGCCCCTCCGCAAGCGGAGTGCAGGCTAGCACTTTGGAAAATTGACGGGAGGAATTGTCCTCAATTTTCCTCCGAAAATGGGGAAATGGGGGCATAAAGTGTCTCGCGGAATCGCGCCGGCACGCGAGGCGGCACTTTTTCCCGCGCGTGCTTGCCGCAAGACACCTTTGCGTGTGCGCTTTCCGCAAGGCGGAACAGCGCGTGTGCTTTTTGCACGAAGTACCCACGACGGGATTTCCGCTAGTCAGCCGCAAATGTCGTTTCCTGAAGATCTAACAGGGGCGTTTTCCGCAAAATTTAGCCGTTTCTGCGATTTCTGCAGAACGCAACCGCCTGTTTATTCCGCAAGATGTAATCGCGGGTACCTTTTCCGTCGGATATCTCCACGAGAAGGTTTTCGAACGCAACCGCGGGGGCGTTTTCCACGAGACGCGGCCGCAGGTGCGTTTTCCGCGGGGCATTTCCAAGGGGTGGTTTCGCGAGTGCGCGTCGAAGAATTAGGAAGTTGCGGAACTGTATCGAGTTTTCGGGGCCGGGAAACGCGGATGCGGACGCAGAGGGATCCGTGGAATTGAATTTCCTCGATCATGCAGCGAGAGAGAAGGAGACTGGCAGAGAGAGAGAGGAAGAGGAAGCCGGAATTGCGGAGAAGTGTCGGAGCGCCGCGGAATTCGTTTCGCGTAGCTGCACGCGGCCGAAACTTCGTCGGCGAGCTCATGCTCGAACAACATCGACACGGCAAGTGACATAACGTTGACAACGCCTGCTGCAATTCCCCCAATTACGGCCTAAACCAATTGCGCCATAAGGAAGGCTAACCGAGTTTACCGGGCGGCGAGAACGTCCCGGCTGATGCGAGTTAAATGAAAGATGCGGCTTTCCCGACGCGGATTGGATTCCGAAATTGGGGAACAACTGAACCCGTCGTTCTGGTTATCTACACTGTTGAAAAAAAATATGATAATTCCATAACATTTTTGTTGGAAGAATTATTCATACATGGTATACTATTTTTATAACATATTTTCACATAAAATGTATAACGCATTACAAATTAATACATATGTGTAATAAATTTATAAATATATGTTATCAATTTGTGTTAATCAGGACTTGATTTTAAACGGTTTTTCTGCAGACAAACAAATTTGACATATGTTTTGGGCACGTTTGAGGATGATTTTAGAGACAGCCCTGCTCTAAATGCTGAAAAAAAAATCTTTTGGCGTTTTGGAAAACGACCGGTCGTTTAACAGAACATCGAATTTTACAATCAAGTTACGACATACATGTAGGACAAATCCGTAGTTTTAACATTTTTACCACGTGCGTGCCCCCGTCGTTCCGTCTCATAAAATGACTAGGATTGTAAAATAAAGATAAGTGAACAAAGATTTGACCATTTGGCCGCATTTAACAAAACGTCAGATTTTACAAACAACTTACGACATACATGTAGGACAAATCCGTAGTTTTAACATTTTTCCCATGTGCGTGCCCACGTCGTTCCGTGTCATAAAATGACTAGGATTGTAAAATAAAGATAAGTGAACAGAGTTTTGACCATTTGGTCGCATTTAACAAAACGTCGGATTTTACAATCAAGTTACGACATACATGTAGGACAAATCCGTAGTTTTAACATTTTTCCCATGTGCGTGCCCACGTCGTTCCGGGACTTGCCTAGCAATCGCCGCCTTATCGCGCCCCAAATCCCGCGTTCATTATAAAAGTATTCATCGCATGCAAACGACGAGTCCGAAGGGAAATCAGCCAAGGTCCCATGCAAATCCACCTGGAAGGCCTCTAAAACGGTACTCGACCTGCGTAAACGCGGGACAAATAAAACGGTCGTCTCGCCGGGGGAGAGAATCGACTTTTATTTGTTGATGACTTGGCGCTAAGGACTGATTCTACGACGTCGAAATAATTCCAAAGCTGGTCAAAGGGCGCGAAAGGAAGTCTAGAGTCCCCGGGACAATGGAGTAATTTAACAGGGAGTAAAAAGCAAATTCCCCGGAATTGAGGGAGACAATTTACGGGATTAATCGTGGAGTATCTTCCCGGTAACCGGGGAGGAACTCGCGTTGAAAAGTGCCTAGGGAATTCCAGACAATACCTATACTCTCCTCAGGACTTCCATACTAAGGACCTACACCTGAAGGCAGCATAGGTTCTAATCATTACCACATTTAACTTCATTTCTTTCATTTTTTACATCCTTACATATATTGCCACCATTAAATATAAAAGTGTGACAGTTAGATAAAGGCCGCACATTGTTAGGTATAACTATCTTACCCAGCGTCCTTGCAGATTTCCTACACGGGGAATTACCGTACCTTCAAAAAATCTATATTTCGAGGTTAGGTGGCCAGGTCGGGATCGGAAGGTCGAGCGGACGGCGGCAGGAGTGAAATCCATGGAATTGGATTCCCGGATGCTGGGAGAAATTCGGCCCCGGATCCCAGTCGGTTTGGGCGACACAACGGAATTCGTTTCGCCCAGCTACACGGGAGGAAACTTCCCCGTCGTCGACGTCGAGCTCGAACCACGCCGACGCGGCAAGTGGCGTAACGACGACGACGACAACGACGACGACGCCGCCCGTCGCGGCGTGCAATTCCGCGGTACAGCCAATTACAATGTAAGAAACGCTAACTTAGTTCCCCAAGCAGTTAAGAACGTCCGAGGGGGCGTCCGGGGAGCCCGAGGAGAGATATCGAGTTGCAGGTACATTCGGAGCCCCGGCTGCAGTTGCAACCCCAGTTGCAGCCGTAGTTGCGCCGCGGATGCACTTGCAACCACCGGACTATCTCCGCCCCCCCCTCGCCCCCTCTTCGCCCCTCGTCTTGGCGACGCTCTACCGCTCGAATTCCGCCATTGACTGCCGTCCTGGGAATTCTAGGCAAAATGGCGGCCCCGCGAGCGGGGCGTTAATAATCACAGATATTGTCGCGGGAGACGGGGACTGTCTCCCATCGATCCCTAGATCTTGCGAACGCGCCGCAGTTTCCCTTCCGAGGACGCCTAACGCGAACGAATCCAACCGTAAGATGGGGGAAGGGAACGAACTGTCTCGTGGGATCCCTCGGGACGGGGAATTAGGGATGCGCAGGATTCCACGTGTCCTGGGTCTGGTATGAACAATGTCTGACTCCTGTTTGATCTTAGATGTTTATAGTTAGGGATGTTTCATGGGGCCCGGCGTTTATGGAGCAACCAGCAACTCGTCTTGGGATGAACAATCGTGGCGACGGGTGACAGGGGTTGATCGCGTTCTTTTTTTAATTTTGTGATGCTTGTACTAGATTGCTGATTATGGAGCCGCTATCAAGACGGGTATGAACAATGTCTGACTCCTGTTTGATGTTAGATGTTTATAGTTAGGGATGTTTCATGGGGTCCGGCGTTTATGGAGCAACCAGCAACTCGTCTTGGGATGAACAATCGTGGCGACGGGTGACAGGGGTTGATCGCGTTCTTTTTTAATTTTGTGATGCTTCTAGATTGCTGATTATGGGGCAGCTATCAAGACATTTTGATCCGCCGAACAAAGGATTGAGTCTTTTATGGCATTCGTGAATGCTTCTTTGGGGTGGATTTCTCCACTAAGGTGGGCTTAGGCCCCTTAAGGGCGCGTACCAACCTCAATCGTGGAGTTCCTATCCTAACTCGGTTTGCGAATTACAATCTCCGGGAGGCGTCGGTCCAGGTCCCGCGCAAACTTATTCCGGATCTTCCCAGCGTAGGTGGCGCCTCCGCACAGGCAACACGGGATCCCATGCTCCTTGGTCTGAGTTCCACGTCCATGGGACGCCGGGGGTGGTTTCCAGGCGGAGGGTTAAATGCGGAGGGGTTGCGAAGTCGTGCTAAGCAACCTGGATTAGCCGAACCTACTAGTCTCCCTGGAAGACCGCCGACTAAATCGTCGGATACCCTCAACGTCAAAACGCCAGAGCCTAACCCCCGATTTGCGGGACCTAACCTCTAAAGATGCTCAACTCCGTTCATTTAAAAAAAATATCTTAAAATTCGCCATTTCAAAAACCACTCAGTGGGTTGTATTTAAGGGAACGTGAAAGTTGCAATTTGTGGGTCAATCATGAAACTCTTTTTCGAACTGAGTGTGTCAAATCGTTTGACCCCAAACTTGGGGATTGACCCCCGTTATGGGGGTTACTCCGCGCCGTTAATTTATAGGTTATGCGTTCGAGGGTCTTAAAAGGCACCGGGGAAACACATTGTCCCGCAATTACCTTATTAAGGCCCTGACGACTCAGGTAACGCAGGTAAAGTGCTACGTGGTCAGGGTTCCGCCGAGGGGCGCCAAGACCGAGGGGTTGGTTTCCAGGGGCTCGGACGAGGGGATGCGAAGTCGTGCTAAGCAACTTAGATTAGTTGAATCGACTAGCCTCCGTTGGCAAACCGCCAGGCTAAATTGTCAAGAGAATTGCTCTCCTGGCCTCGCGGCCGCAGCCGCCACCGGGGGCGGTGCCGTCGCGACGTCACCATCGGGGGTGGCCACCCCGGGCCCTCGCTTCCCCTCCACCCCCGTCTCACCCTTATTTCTATTTTTCCCGCTTTCCTTTGATTTTTCTTTATTTCTTCCTCCTTGCCTTCGTCCTCTTTTCACCGGGACGCCCGCCGCCGGAACCTTCCCCGAGGAAACCGGAACAACTAGGTTACGTCGTTACGTCGTTACGTCGTTACGTCGTTACGTCGCAGGCCCTTACGACGTTACGGCGTTACACGCCCGTGCGCGGCCCCGGCGTCGCCGTCGCGTTCGCCGCCGTTGTAACGAGAATGGGGGAGGACGCTAATGGAAGAGACGCTTTAGCGTCCTGTCGGGACTCGGCTCTCGACACCCTCGGGATTTCCCCGGCGTCCCGCACCCGGGGAGGACTTCCCAGCCGAGGAGGCCTTCTTTAACGAACCGTCCTTCTTCCCCGAACGCGCTGGAATTAGGCGTCACCCCCTCGAAGACGACCCCGTATAACCTGCAATTTTCACGAATCCGTGAAATTTAACGAGATATTTTTTTAACGGTTTCGACAGAGCTGAAAATCAGGGAGCTTTCATATTCTTCGGCATTTTTTATTAGGTAAGGTATGAGGGTTTCATGAATCAGACGTTGTCCTTGAGATAATGCGCTATAACCTCACATTTGTGGGGACCGGACTGTTATCAATATATCATCCTCTATCGGAGTAACAGCATTTTTACAATCGTTCACTTTTCAAGGATATATAATCGCTGTTAATTTTTTTTTAATAATAGTGTTTCTCCAATACGCATTTTCGTGTGGAGAACAAGTCCCAAGATGGAGGTACCCCTCGATCGGCCCCGAGTCGCGACTTCACGCTCCCTAGGCGGCGCCACTCGTCCATCTTCCTTCTGGCCGCGCGTCACTGACAAATGGATGTGTAACAGCATTTTTACAATCGTTCACTTTTCAAGGATATATAATCGCTGTTAATTTTTCCTTTCTTTTTAATAATAGTGTTTTTCCAATACGCATTTTCGTGTGGAGAACAAGTCCCAAGATGGAGGTACCCCTCGATCGGCCCCGAGTCGCGACTTCCACGCTCCCTAGGCGGCGCCACTCGTCCATCTTCCTTCTGGCCGCGCGTCACTGACAAATGGATGTGTTTAGGGTCCCATTTTCAAGAACGCGTGCTCCGCCACCCCCGCTGGAGGCCTTCTCCGTGGAAACGCGAGTATCCTCGTGATTCGTATCTCTCGCCGCCATTACTTACGATCCACTACCGAGGAGATCCGTCTCTTGCCTCCCCGCCCCTGCCGACTTATAAATGGCAGGTGCGTACGAATTGGGCTGCCACCTCCGACCATCCCCGACGATCCCCAGCCACCCCCGACCACCCTCGAAGGGGGCGAACGCGACGGGAAGATACATGCCGGACTTTGGAGCCCCGACTTTCCAAACGAATAAATTCTCCCCTCGGAGATGCGACACCCCCACGATAACGGAGGCCACCTCGAAATTGCCGCGACACGCACCCCCTTCACCTGCGCACTTAACCTCAAACCATTAATTGTAATACGAGCAATTTACGGACCAAAATTCTCACCTCTACCTCTAGAATTCCTTTCCCAGTTCCCCCATCGACGCATTCAATTGAAACCTAACTTTGTACACTTATAAAAGAAAAAATTCAGGAATTAATAATTTCTACCAAAAGTGATTAAGGGAATGCGAAAGTGACGTCTGAAGAGTCAGTCATGTAACTTCCCAGCGAACCGGGTGTACCAAATCGCGGTAAACTTCCCAACGCACAACCTTCCCAATATTAACGCAAAAAGATTCAACGTCCCAAAGAATCGATTCCAAATGAGACCCCTAGATTAGATACCCCTAAAGCGATTGCGATTGCCGCCCCTCCCCTGTTTCACTTTCGAGCGTTTCCCGAGGGAGTCACCTCCTCTGCACCACAAAGGAAAGGAACCGCGAGGTTTTTATCCATCCTGAATAAAACATCCCACTGGTTGCGGGGTAAAGAGGTGGGGTTCAATCGCCCCCTACCCCCTCCTCTCGTCCTCACCCCTAAAACCAGGGCACAGGAATCGTCACCAGGACGAACAGGGATGCAAGTCCAACTCGCCCCAGTTTATCGGAGGTCGAATCCTTATCTCGGCGGGGGTTAATCTCAAGGAATCCTCCCGCGACGTTATCTCTATGCCGAGGGTGGAGGCGTCGCCCCCAGAGACACCCCGATACGTAAACGGGGGGGGGGGGGCGACGCCGACGCCGCAGCCGGCGGCGTCGGCGGCAACTTTTCAACTCTTCTCGATAAATCTCGGGGCTTCCTCACCCTTCCCTCCCCCTTTCCACCCCCGCCAGCTCCCTTTCTCGTGTCCTCAGTGCGCGGCACACACACGGGGGGTTTGCTCCCCTATTGGGGGGGTAACTCTGCAGTCTATGAGGGCACATTGCGTCTCGTTCGCTCGCGTCTCTCTCTCTCTCTCCTTCTTTCGCAGTTCAGTAGGGGGTGAGAAGGAGGAAGGGGGGAAGAAAAAGAGCGAACGTGTGCGCAGGGTCCACGTATACGTGCGGCCACTGCTCAAGTCACTCTTTCTTTTGTCTAGTTTGCCCCCTACCCCCCATGGCTCGATTTTTCTTGTTTCACGGGTTTCACCCTTTCGCGCCCCCGCGCTCGCCGCCACTGGCGCGCAACCCAGTTTCTCCTCTTTCTCTCTCTCTGTCTCGCTCTTCCTCTTGCGCGATCCTCCTAAAGGTGTATATGTGTGATCGTGTGGGTCTGGCTGTGTGTGGGTCGGGGTGTACACTGCAATATACACACGCGTCCCAGCGGCATTGTGGTTTTATAAGACGCGGCCCTGCTCGGCGGCGGCGCTCGAGGACCACCGCCAATGGCGCACCGCCACCACCGCGAACACCCGAGGACCTGCTCTCCTCCTAAGCCGATTCTACCCCCGGGTGCCTCCTCAACCCTCCGCCTTGGAGGAGATGCCAGACCTGGCCAGAGATCCGTAGGCCGGGCCGCACCTGCCGCCCTGGAACTGGAAGTCGCGACTCGCAGTCGCGCTGTCCTTCTCCCACTCGCACGGGCCAGATCGCTCCGTCTCCCTCGCACTCACGGGGAACCTGGAATATTTATTCCGACAGGCCGGCCCGAGTTACGGCCCCGCTATTCGGAGGCGTTCTACGGCGCTTCCTGTCCTCGGATCGAGACGAAATATCGATCCGCGACCTGGGGGATCCGGATACGTGCTCGACTTTGTGTTAGAGGGGGAAGGGTAATGCGAGAGGAATTCTGTGGATTGGGTGGGGCGGGGGGCGGCGGCGTCTTTCTATGCGCCTCGTACCCTTCTGGCGGATCGCCGGCCCTGAAGACGCCACTTCATCTTAACGGCCCACTTTTCAAAGGAAAAGAGTCAGGTGGAGTGGTCGCTAGGGGGAGATTGTAGAGGTGGGTGTGTGGATGGAACTTAATTAAGACACTCTTTGATTACTGGGTGGCTGATCCGTTTTTAAAAATAAATGGGAGAAATGACTTATTTATATCCTTTTCCGGGCTTCGGTACGAGGGAAACGTCCTGACCTAGGTATTTCGATTTTGTTAACTGCTGAAAAATAAAAAAAAAAAAAGAAATAGGCTCGCTGTCATATCGGATTGTCTGTTAGTTATCATTTTTTCTTCCTCTCGGTAGTGTCACTTAATCGCAGCTATCTACTTGAGAGAATGGTAGTTTGACAGATCGTATGGGCTATGTGTAGACGTGTGACGAGATCACATCGGAACAAGATGGCCGAACTTCCGTTTAAGGGTTAACTCGGCTCGTTAGGTTGGGCAAAGGTATATCTTTGTACCTAAACTCGTGACGGGTAAGGACGTTCGTACGGTCCAAATCCGGGACTTTGATTTCCTGTCCAGTTTTCCCAGGAGAGTCCTGAATTCCGGGCATGGCGAACCCCCTGCGGAATGCCCGCGTCCTCGTTACCGGGGCGGAATCGGGCGGAATTTTTCGAGGAAGGCCGGGCTTAAAATTGAAATTCTCCGGCGCCCGGCCACTCGAATCGTCCCCCGGGTCCTTCCTCGGTCTCTTGGACGTTTCGCTTCGTCTCCTCTCGTCTCGCCTCATCTCTCGCACCCCTGTCGTGCCTACCCCCTTTCATGTCCACCCCGCACCCCTCTTTCGTCCCCCTACGTCCCCTTCCGTGCCCCTGCCTCCCCTTTCGTACACCCCCGCTTTCGTGTCCACCTCCACTCCCCTTTTTCGTTACCCTGCGCCTCCCCTTCTTGCCCACCTCCACCCTCTCCTTCTCGACCACCCTTTCCCTCGCTCTTCGTCGACTATCCAGGTCGCCACTCTTGCCGGGACGGTTCGGCACTGTTTTATAGAACGCGGCTCTCGAAATCCGAGGCGCCTCGTGTATCTCGCGGTAAACCGATTTTATGCGACCCCCCGCGAAGGGCCCTCCAACGGCGAACGAGCTGCTGACTGCGTGAAAACTCTGCCTTCCGAGGCCGGGTACGTACCTATATGCGTGTTGCGTGTACGTGCGGCCCATTGTCTGGCTTGGTTCGAGCAGCGACTCCATCCGGCCCGATAGGTACGTGCTCGAAGTCGGGGATGACGTCCGCGGATAAAAAGAAAGGAAAAAAAAAAAGGAATCGGGAAAAAACGGGAAACCTAAAATACGCGATACTTCAGGGTTCGCACAATTTCTCTCCACGTATCCACTGGGGGCTCGGCAAGAATTTGCGGGCACGTCGATAATAGCTCAAAATGTCACTCCTTCCACAGAAAAACTGTTAAATACATATATATTTAATAATTAATACCCCCACGGTACTGAGGCTACTTAAGCATGCAATCGTCTTCAAAGATTCGCTGGAAAAAAAAAAGAGAATTTACTTACACGCAGAACAATGCTGCGACAATTGCGAACACTTAAAAATGGACCAGTAATATTTTTCTTATATTGGGGATAGAAAAACAATTACTTAACTGAGGTAATACAAATGCTATCCGCGGTTGCGATATTCTTTTGCAGTTATAAGGAACTTTGTGCTGCAATGTGATGCTGCTTTATCGCTAAAATTTCAAACGTCTATTTTCTCGGGGACATAAATTTACGGAACGACTCAATGTACGCATGTGTTAACGAGTCCCATTATTCTCGAAGGCATATTTTATGGCGAAGTACATATATTGAAAATAAATGTGGAAAATATTCAGCTTCATTTTGGTATGACGGGGGAGTTTTATGAGTTTGCCCCCCCCCCCCCTCGGGAAGAGGAAAAGGTGGGAAATATTGACAAGGTTCGTTAAAATTGTTGAAAAACTTTATTTATTTATTTTTTTCCCCCCCAAAAATCGCGTGTACATACATTGGAAAGCCATTTTATTTCCTATATTCCGATGGCCCGTTTCCGGGATTCCGGGGATATTACCAGTCTTTGCAGCGGGGCCATGCACCCCTAAAAGTGTACGGCGCAGACGCTTCATTAAATTTATACGACGCCCCTGGCCCGACCCCCCGCGGTGACTGAAAACCCAGGTAATCGAATTTTATTTTCCAGCAATAAACAATATATTTATGGCTGACTTTACGGCCGCCTCACGAAGTGTCCCCCGGTAGCGAACGACCTGCTGACTGGGTGGAAAACCTCCGACGTGGAGTCTATCGGGGCCTCCAACACATGCAAGCCACGTCGAGGTCTGTTCCGGCAACGACTCCATCCCCAGCGGATGCTGGGAGCCGGGGATGACGTCCGCGGAAAAATGACGAGAGACGGAAAAAAAAAGGCAGAAAAAAAAACGAGCGGCGAGGTCCACGACGGAAACTCAACGGAGCGCTGTCCACGCGGAGCGGAAGGAGGGAAAAACCGAGGCGTCGCGACGCAACCCTCGCAACTTTTAACCCAGTTCCCATATTCGCATAGCGTCGATATTTCCATTCAACGAGTGCCCGGAAGTTGCGCCCGTTTCCGAAAATCCCGTCCCTAAGGCTGTGGCTACGCTGCAGACGATCAGATCAGACCAGACCACATCAGCTCCAACAGAAACAAACGTATTACTTCTTATGGACGTGGCCATACCGCACCCCAGTCTGATCTGATCTGATGGATCCCGCAGTCGCGTCCATAAGAAGTAACACGTTTGTTTCTGTCGGAACTGATCTGGTCTGGCACGATCTGATCAGCCTTGGATTGTGGTTATGTCTTTGATTGTGGTCTGATCTGATGGATCCCGCAGCCAAGTCCATAAGAAGTAATACGTTTGTTTCTGTCGGAACTGATCTGGTCTGGCACGACCTGATCAGCCTTGGACTGTGGTTATATTAGAGTCGACCAGTTTAGATCAGACCAGACCAGTTCCCATAGGAACAGACGTATTAGCTCTTCTGGACGCAGCTAGGTCCGTCAGATGAGATCAGATCAGACAGCAGAGTAGGCACGTCCCTAAGAAGCAATACGTTTGTTTCAGTCGAAACTGATCAGGTCTAGTTTGGTCTGATCTGATGGGCTGTAGGGGAGACACAGTCTTATAGTCGTAGCTACTCCAGGAAGATCTGATCTGATCTGACGCACCTAATGTAGCCATGTCCATAAGAAGTAGTAGGTTTGTTTCTGCTGAGACTGATCCGTTACGGTCCGGAGTGGTCTGATCCGATCAGCTGTAGCGTAGCCACGGTCTAAGGGTGGCCACCCCCCGCGAAGAGAGGTTATCCACGAGGGCCTGGAGGGCGATACCGGGGCCACTTCTGCACATCCAGTGCAGGGGTGCATATCTTTCGGTCGAGGGAGAAAGAACAAAAGGGGGGAGGGGAGCGGAGGAGAAAAAGTCTACCCAGGATCTCCCGCAAGAATTTCAATACGGGGCTCGGAGAAACCGCGTCTCCTGGCGCGGGGCCGCGGACGTGACTGGAAGAATTCCGAAGGTGGAGACGTGCGCGAAACGAAGGCCCGGCGTAAAGTTACTCGCGGAAGGTGGGGGATGGGGAGGGAGCGTTACCGTAGTCGGCGAGGGGTGGGTGGACGTGTCCGAGGGGGCGAGTGAATCGGGCCGCGGGAAGGTAGCCGCAGGTGGAAGAGTCTTCTCCAAGAAGTTGGCTGTGGTCGACCAAGCGTTTCCGCTCTAGCGGAAAAACGCATGGGGTGGCCATGGGATTACCTGAGTCGGCGATGGGGAGCCAGACAAGTATAGCTGCGTGAGAATGACAAGTTTGAAGATACCTTCCTCCACAGCTTAGGCTCCTCGCAATGGCCTGCATTAATTTGCACAAGTAAATCGCGGTAAGTACTTGTCCTCAGAATTTTTTGGGACCGATAGGACAGCCTCTCTTCCCGGAGCCTTTAAAGGAGGGTGGAACATATCCATAAGGTAGCCGCAGGTGGAGCGACCTCCCTCGCGAAGTTGGCCCCGGGTCCGGCGAGGCCGCTCTGAAACTCGCGTTAAGCGGCGAACCTAACCTAAGTCGCATTTCCGGGGGTTAAATTAAACGCGCCGTATGCTGGGTTTAATTTCGAGTCTTCGGCCTGACGTTGTCCGCGGAAGATGTTCCTCTAGGTTGGCCGGAAGTACGGAGTGAACGGGTCGTTCGGATACGTCGAGAGAAGGGGGAGTCAAAGGCGGAAAGTCGGACGGTGGGTGGTGGGTGGTGGGTGTCAGTCGGACCGGCGACGCGAAGTTGGCTGGGGGTAAGAGCAGCCTCCTACCGGGAGGTCCCCGAAACTCGCGTACTCGACAAATCTAATCTAATCCGGCCGACATACGTTCACGTGGGCATTTTGTCAGCTCGATTACCGTGCGCGGCGTGGCGTTCCCCTTACGCAATTAAATTAAGCGTCGCGACGCCGACCGCGGCAATCGGTTCTTGGCAATCGCGACAATGTGACTCAAATTAAAACGTCCAACGCGTTTTCCGAGTATCCTATTAAACGCCACATACAAACGGCCCAACAACCCAAGAGAGGCCTCGCGTGGCAACTTTGCGCCATCACCCCCGCCCCCTCCCCCCTCAGACAATTACCATAAAATTCCCCCTCGCAGTCTAACCTAACCGCACTTAATCCGCTGCAACTGGATCCAGAGAGAGCGCAGCGTCGGCGTCAGCGACGAAGTCGAGAGACGGGGGAATCTGCGGCCTCCCTCGCCCCCCTGCCCCCACCTGAATCGAATGGGGAGGTTAAGTTCTCTCGGTAGGGCGGGGGCAAGGGGCGAGGTGTGCGCTCGAAAAATCAACCCCCTCCGTCATCCCGACTCGGTTTCTCACCCCCCGAGTACCCGCTCGTGTGCCCCCGCGTTTTGGGGGGGGGGGGGGGAGTGGGAGTGCGCGCACACGGTGGAAATTTGATCAGCGGGAATCCCTACGCGGAATGCAAGAGTGGCGAAATTGCAAACAATGGCATCCCGCTGCAAAGTGGCCGCGCGGGGTGGGGGNCAACCCCCCACGCCCTCCTCCCCCAGGGGTCCAGTTCCGCCGGCGAAAAGAGCCCCGCTCGGGGAATCGATTGGCCGCAAGCCAGCGACTACCCGATATCGCGCAACCCTTAAGACGAGGGGGATGATCCTTGATTAGAAATCCGTCCGGAGGCTGCCCCCGATCTGGTTCCCACCCCACCCCACCCCCGAAAGAACGGGGCGACTTATCGGCTCCTTTCGGTCTCCTCGCGATCCCTTGTAGGAGGGAGGGAGGGGGCGATCGCGATCACCGGGGAACCGGGCCAGAGGGACAAGCTCGGAGTTAATTCCGGAAATGCTCGGTTCACGTCCGGCCGCGGGCCAGAAAAGACGGGGTGGTTTTGGAACCTCGGACCGGCGAGATAGAGAGGAGGGCGGCCGGTGTTAAAGCGCGTTAATGGATGATATCGATCAGGGGGTTGGGGCGATTTGCGCGATCGGAAGGAAAGCTTGCCGCCCATCGGCGGAATTGACTCCGGCCGCTCGATAGCGCTATCGGATGGGACGAGGGTACAGGTGTAAGGACTACTGACCTGCACAAGATCGCGGCCATCTTTTAAGGAGGGAGGAATCAAGGGAAGAATTTAGAATTTTCGGGAGAGCGTTCGATGCGTGGAGGAAATTTCGGAATTCCCGGAGGGTGGGAGGGGTCGCCAATCAAAGTTTTGCGCGGCGTCTAGCAACCCGTTGGCTCGTAAAAATGGCGGCGCGAGCCCTGGGGGTGTAATCGCGGGGAGGGGGCGAAGGCACCGAAAAGTCTTCCTCGTTACCCGGGCCGCCGTCGTACCGGCGCCTCCCTCCGTTTTCGCGATCTCTCGATTCGGAATAATCGAGAGTGGCGCGCGCCGGGGGTTGGCCGAGATGGTGCGGGGGTGGCCCTCGGAGGGAGGGGGTGAAAATGAGGAGGAAAGAGGACGAGAGTCAGGTACAATTAGGTTGGCACCCCTGGGCGCCATTCTTCTTATTCTTATCCCTCCACCTGGGGGTCGACCCTCACCCCCGTCCTACCCCCTTCCCCCCAGGACCACCCTGCAGATTGAACAGTTTTCCGGGAAAAGGGAAAAACCCGGGGCGTTTATCCGGAGGGCACCCCGAGACCCGTCGCCCTCTCCCCTTCTCGTCCTCCCTATTTCCCCTGCCCCTCCCCTCCCGACCTCTGCGTATAATTGCAACGAATTAAAATCGTCTCTCGCGACTACGAAGAAAATCACTCCGCCTTCGCTCTTTCCACCCCTCCGAGTCTTCCTTCTCTGCCTCTGCCCCATCCCCTCCCGATGGGGGGGCGATCCCATGATTTGCGTACCCCTCGGACGAATTCGTCCCTCGGCGTCGAGGGCTGCCAACTTCTTCGTGCAAACATCCCTCCTTTCCGGAAGAACGACGGATCACCGCGACTTTCCCCCCCCCGGCCAATCGATTCCCTTCCCTACGTAAATGCGTAGAAATCGAAATTGAGGTTAGGTTCCCGCCGGTCGGGGGACTCGCGAAACCCTGTCGCGGGGTCGGAATCTGATCGGAGGTTACGCCGTAATTTGCACGGGTTTCATGTTTGGATCTCCACGGTTCTGCTTCTCCATTCGGGAAATGACGAGGGGTTGGGGTCTGTTAGTCGTACATTTATCCTAAGAGGGGCGGAAAATGGGGGAAAGAAGGACTTCCTGGAAACGTCGCGCGGGGGATGGGGTAACTCGGGACATTCGTGATTGGCAATTTCAGATAATAGTACAGAAGAGAATTTTTGAATTAATATTAGAGCAAAATGTAGGGATTAATTGTATTAACGTGTTATCTGAAGGCTTGGATTTATGCGTTTTGGGGGAGAAACCCGTCCATCAGATCTCGAGAGAGAAGGGAAACGGGGAAAAGAGGAACTTCCAGAAAAAACCGCGAGCTGGAAATAGGAAAAATCCGCGACATTCCATGACCTGAAATTAATTTTTTTTTTTTACTATTGCGGGAAATGTCGTGATTAATGTCATGAAAAGTACGGAGATTAATTGTACGCGTGGAATTAGGAAGTTTCTTGCATTTGTGCGTTTTAGGGGTGAAAAGCGTCCATCGGATTCCAGGAGGAGAGGAAAACGGGGAAAAAAGGACCTCCCTGAAAAAACGCCGACCTGGATACAGGAGAAACCGAGGACGTTCGTACCCTCGAATTTCCAGAAATTATTTCAGAAATGTTCCGAATGAATGTCCCGAAAATGACAGTTATTAATTAAGTCTGCATGCAACTAGGGAATCCTCGGTTTCCGTGAATTTCGGGGAGGAACGCGTCAATCGGGTTCACCAAGGAAAAAGTAGAGTTCAAAGGACGGTGGGCCAAGTGTCGCATCCCGCGAGAGGGGATTATTTCGGCCGGGGGCGACGCTGTCATCAGGACTCAGCCATCATCCCCTAAGTATTTCCCCCCCGCGGATAACAAACGTAGCCGGAGTGTCGCTCCAGGGTCAGCGGAAATAAAGCGGAAATAAAAGCTCCGGTACGGCAGGGGTGGGTCGGGCGCTCTGGTGACGAGGCCCCTGCCGTTCCTTGTCATCGCCTTTGACGTTAATTTACATACGGCAGCCCCGCGCACGAGGCAATTTTTTCATTGATAAATTACGATGACACCACGGTTATCTCCGGCGCCCGTCGCCCCCCATCCCTCCTGCTCTAAGTATCTCTCCCAGGGGATAACAAATGTCGCGCCCGGCCGAGTGTCGCATCGGGGTAGGCGGAAATAAAGCGGAAATAAAAGCCTTGTCTGACGGGGGTGAGTTTTTGCGGGACTTGTGGCAATCGCGCCATTTGTTGCACTTGCTGCGTTACCAGTGCTTGCAGCGCTGCAGCAGCTTCTGCTTGCACCTGCAGCAGGTGGCGAGTGGGTGGCAGTGGGTGGCGTCCTGGACGCCCGGGCCTAGAAGGGTTCGATGCCTAACAAGGGATAACCTCGTTAAGGACCGCGGACCAGCTTGTGTGTTTTACAAGTTAGGAATTAGGTTGATTAGTGCGAGGCAAAGCCCGAACGCCGGTAACCCATCCCCTGGGAGCACGTCCGCGTCCCGTAAACGGGAAGAAGCCCGCGCTAAGAAAGTACCACCCCCTGGAACTCCCCCACGTCCCGTACCCCCAAGAAAGGGTGTAACATTGATGAAAGATAACGCGATATCCAGGCCTAACCCCACCACCTCCGGAAACGTACAAGGCATCGCTTCCTGGATCTAATTACCCTGGCTAATAAACTCTGCACCCCTTTGAGGAACGCGAACCATGGAATTTGAATACCCCTTGGGGAGTAAATGGGGAATCCGGCGAGTAAACGAACAAGTGCTCGAAACAATGCAATTAAAAATATCAGGACTCCCCATCGCGAAGAATTGCACCTGCGTAGCGGGTGTCGCAATCAACCCTTGAAATCCTGCAGACTTGCCAAGAATATCGACCACCTCCAATTCCTCCCTCTTAGGGAGCCGTCCACCCCCTTTAAGATCAACACGTTATTATTTACAATATCCGCCCCGCGGGCCGCCTCCACCTCGAGTCGCGAGTCGCGAAAGGGGTGAAAGCCCCCAGCGAGGAGAAAGCGACACGTGGGGGAAAGAAGTCCCTCGGCACGAGCGCCTTAGCTTCCCGACACACGTAGACGCATTTCAAGGTCGGCCGAGCAAAGGATGCGCAAGGGGATGCCCACGGCGAGAGGCAGGAAATTACGGAGCTCCCGCCCCCACCCCCTGGGAGCAGGTCTTCCACCCCACCCCACTGCACCCTCTCCAACGCACTCTGGCGGCGGTCTTCGCGCCCCCGCCCCCGCGCTTTTGTTTCTTCGACTCCTCACGTACGCGTCAGCGGTCCACCCCGTGGGTGGGAGGGTTGGGCGAGTGGGTGGGATGGCAGGGAGTGGCATGGGGTGATTCGGGGTGAGCGAGCGGGGTCAAAGGCGAGCTTCGAAATTTCCCTGGCGCTGCCTCAAGACGCTTCGTCATTGGCGGATGCCCCCCCCCCCCGGACCATGTAAAACCTTCTCCCCCGCCCCGCTCATGTCCCGCAGGAATTACGGGGGCGCTCTCGCACGGGATAACTCGTTTCGACCCACTGGTGCCAGCTCAGCCGAGAAAAAGTAACTAACTCGTAACGGGCGGCCCTGGGAGGCGGTCGGCGGGGTCGGCGGGGGCGGCGCCGCCACGCCGTCGCGCCCGGAGGCCGGGGGCGCGGGGCGCCGCCAACCCTGTTCATTTTCGTTAAGATTAATTATCTCGGGAACAAGGACCTCCTGGCATCCAAGTTGCAGCCAAGTTGCGCGCCGCCCGGGTAAACCTCAGCTTCTAATAATCGTTAGGGGGCCGTCGCGACGGCCGCGACGCCTCCGCCAATCGCGAGGCAGCTCGGGCCGGGACGACTCGCGCCCTCCTGCGATTAATTTGTCCAAACTTGGACCCTAGATTCTGGGGTGCGCGGACGCCTCGAGGAATTGCCGGCGTCGGGGGGCAACCGCCCCTACCCCACCTAGAGGGGGATCGCCCAACTTGCGAGGGTCACGCGAGGTGCGAGCCTGATTGCCGATAAGGCTTTTCGAGATTAAGGGCTGCCTCGCCCCGCTCTAGGGGAAAGATTCCTTGACGTAATCCCCGGCTGGGGGGACTCGTCGATGGGGTGGGTCCGCGGATTTTGATTTATTGCACAGCTTTTAGTGACCGATTTCGTAAGGGAGTTTTAATTTTCTGGGCTTCAAGTGAAATCGGGATTTTCATGACATGAGTCAAAGGGGAAGAGAACACTGCGGATAGGCAAAGTGATGCACAATTTGCATAAAATTTGCCTAATTAATTATGATAAAATGAGTGGAGTTGAAAGCCTGTAATTTTATTTTCAGACCGAAGAAATGGACGGGCCCGGTTAGAGCATACGCAATATTTCCGCAACGGGGCGGAAGCAATGCGTATGTTTTTTTTCCCCCTTTTTAATTACGTTACTCGTGGAGCGTACCTGAGCGGAATAAATAATTGCCGAGTTAATGTGGGAGTATTTAGAAAAATTTCAGTGGCTCACGGTGAGACTGGAATTGGCGATCCTTGCGGCGAGTAATTCGCGTTTTCGGGGAAACTCGCGTTTGCGGCCGACGAAACGCAGCGGCCTCCGGTACCGGAAATAGCGGCGCGCGCACGCGTGCGTCTCCATGTACGTGCGTGTGCGCGCGGCTGGCGCGTTTTCGCGCGTGTTCGCGCACACCGAGCGACGCCACTCGGCGGTCGGCGACCACTCGGCGTGCATCATCGGGCTATTTGCACATTGTCTGCCGTTTTTGGCGGGAATTATTTTAAAACGCCTGCCGAAAAGCCGATTTCGTCCACGTCGCCCAACGGATCCATCCTGTCGACTTTGGATTATTACCGAAACACCCTTTTTCCAAGGCGCAGGGGAGTGAACACTGTAAACTGCACCGAAAGCCAATAAAAAGAGATCTAAAAGTGAATACTAGGTGTGCACGTCGAAATTTTATAATTTTTCCCCTTTCCACAGATTTTTCATTTCAAGAGGTGCACTCTTCTGAATTCCCACAAAGTGTATTCTATGTATGTACGGTGAAATTGTCTCATTTTTCCCTTTTTCAGAGATTTTGTCGTTTCAAGAGATGCACTCTGTCGACAGCCCACAGTTATTTGCAATGTTTTTTTGAACAGATTACATGTTGCTGTCGAAAAGAAATGTCCCGATTCTCGAGTTCATACGGTCGACATTTGCATGCGAAATTGACAGTTTCGGGTGCGACTTTCAAATGTTGACCAATGGCACGACTTCCCAACAATGTAACATTTTTTATGCGGATCTATTCGCATTTTAAAAAAATCCGTATGAACTTAAGAATAAGAGCTCAGGAGCAATGCGACTTCCCAACAATGCAACATTTTTCATGCGGATCTATTCGTATGCGAAAAAAATCCGTATGAACTCAAGAATAGGAGCTCAGAGGCAATAGGTGCACTTATGGCGCGACTTCCCAACAATGCAACATTTTTCATGCGGATCTATATGTATGCGAAAAAAATCCGCATGAATTTAAGAATAGGAGCTCAGGGCAACGACCAGACCACCTCAGTACCGAGCGAGGCAATTAAGGCTCGTTATAATTGACTGCCTCGTTTCTCCAAGTAACAGAAGATCTCCCGCCTCGGATCCCCGATTCCCGATCTTCTGGTTCCCCCGGAAAGGGGAGGGAAATTCTCAGACTCCTTCCAGGGCTTCGAGCGCACCCTTGGTGCTTATTAGCAATTACTCTCTTGAAATCTCAGGACTGCTCGGCCGATTCGATACCTCGACCCGTCGGCCAATTAATATTTCAATCGAAAGTTTCGCGCGTAAGTCGTCGGCAAGGCGAGGCTCGGTCGGCCGAAGAGGAGGTCGAGGACGGGTCCAGGTCGGTCGGGGTCGTGGGATAAATTAAGGCGAGTGGCCGCCCCTGGTCGTTACGCCCCTCGGCCGGGCGGCGCACTTCGAGGGCACTTCCGGGCCCTCCAGTTCCCCGGGCTCGTCCCGGACTCGTTTCTAACGAGTTCCGTCTTAAAACCGGCTAAGACGAGCCCGAACAAAGTGCGCCCCCGATCGGTCTTCCCCGCACCCCCCCGATCGGTTTTGCGGACTCCCTCTTCGCGCACTTCCGGAGTACTTTGCAACTTTCGGACGTCTCGAGGACGCGCGACTCCGGCGGCTTTGACTCCTCGAAACCGTCCTGAACCGGTCCGGATGGCGGCACTCCAATGCCCCAGTAATATGCCGATTTCGATTTTTCTCTTTTGTCCTTATATTCATTTTTCGGTATTTTTTATTCCCCTATGAGCCTATATGAACCTTTTCAGAATGATATTAATTCCTAAGGAAAGGATTTTCTTGTCCGGAAAAAATGTTAAATTGATGCTGGTTTAATTCGAATTTCAGAATTTTCAGATGGTTTACTTCGGATTCTTATTTTTTTTTCTTTTTTAAGGACATCTAATATAGACTGAAATTCCTGAAATACTTATAGCTGTACTCCGTGTAGCGATTTTCATTCGATGCTAATTTTGTTTAGAATAATAATTATAAGGTAATAATTTTTTGGGGGGAATATGATGTTACGTCGATACGGAGGGTTGTTTAATTTGGATTCCTTAGTCTTCTGGGATATCTGGTTGCGAAAGTGGAGTGAAATTCCCCGGATCGGGGGCAGCTTTTGGCGAGGGTTACAGGAGCCGAGGAGGCAGCTGAGAGTTTTTAACGAGTTCGAGCTTAAAACAGGAGAAGACGAGATCGATCGGCGAACGGGGTAGAACCGCGATCGGCGTTCTGCCGGCGTTATTGCCTGCGAGCTCGATAAATTTCCTACCAAGTTTCGGCCACTTCGGACTACTTTGCAACTTTCGAACGATCCTCGTCCGCGCCCCGTATTGATGTCTTCCGAGGAGTATCCTCAAGGCTTAAAGGGAAAGAACGCCCCTGGACCCGGACACCGGATCCTGATAACTCGATCCCCCCTTTACCTCCCCTTAAATCTATCCTCCGCAATTCCCAGCTACCCAATCCACCCCCCCGATCGATTACCCGGAAAAATTGGGAAAAGTCCCCAAACAGTGGGAAGCTTCGTAAATGTCTCAATTTTCAAGAGAAAACCGCGCGGGGGCACCGGAAGTATTTTCTGGGGCATTTCGAGGAATGAAATTATGAAGTCGGGACCCCGGATACTGATAAGTCGATCCTTACTTTAGTTCCCCTTAAACCTATCCTTCATAATCCACCCCCTATAGATAAATCTATAATTTATAAAGAAATTTCTAGGTCGAAAGGGATGGTTTATCGGGTAGTCGATGCACTAAGTTCTGCCTGAAAAATGCAACAAGGGGTAAAAAGCATAAATCTATGTGTATACAACTTCAAAGTCACATCCTAACTCGATCCGTCCCTTACCTCTCGTTGAATATACCCTACCTCAATTCTCAGAGTGCACCTCCACCCTCGATCGGTTATTTGCGAAACATCGCGGAAACTTCATGAAAACTCGACAAATCGTGGTAAATTTCCTCGGCCTCGCAATTTCCATGAAAAATCCACGCGCAGATGCCCCGGGAGTATTTTCCCCGGACGTTTCGGCCGCGTGCAATTTTCCGCGCGCCAAAAAAGAAAAAAAGAAAAAATGGCGGAAAGTCCTTTGCGAGCCGGGGCACTCGCGTTACCCCCTGTGGGCCGCGAGTGGCATGTCGCCGCCCTTATAATGCTCGGCCCCGATGCGTGCGAGTCGCTCGACACGGAAACACGCCATCGCTTTTGAGCTTCGGCTTGCCGGCCAATGCGGAGCCGGCCTCTCGAGGGGGCGATTTCGTTTTAGCGAGGATTTATTTCGACCCGGCGATGACGTTCGGGCGCAGTGATACGCCGTTCGTGCGCCCGCGATACCGCATGGGCGCCCGTTCGGCTCGCGGTGTGAACGCCCCTTAATGGTGCGCTCCACTTGCGATACGGCCTTCATATTTAGAATTTTAT